>NC_133409.1:177079000-178408000 GCF_049350105.2 Macaca mulatta
AGAAATAAAGCATATTCAAATAGGAAGAGAGAAAGTCAAATTGTTTCTGTTTGCAGATGACATGATTCTATATTTAGAAAACCCCATTGTCTCAACCCCCAAACTCCTTAAGCCAATAACCATCTTCAGCAAAGTCTCAGAACACAAAATCAATGTGCAAAAATCACACACATTTCTATACATCAACAATAGACAAGCAGAGAGCCAAATTATGAGTGAACTCCCATTCACAACTGCTACAAAGAGAATAAAATACCTAGGAATACAACTTACTAGGGATGTGAAGGACTTCTTCAAAGAGAACTACAAACTACTACTCAAAGAAATAAGAGAGAACACAAACAAATGGAAAAACATTCCATGCTCATGGATAGGAAAAATCAGTATTGTGAAAATGGCAATACTGCCCAAAGTAATTTATAGATTCAATGTTATCCCCATCAAGGTGCTATTGACTTTCTTCACAGAATTAGAAAAAACTACTTTACATTTAATATGGAACCAAAAAAAAGTCCATATAGCCAAGACAATCCTAAGCAAAAAGAATGAAGTTGGACGTATCATGCTACCTGACTTCAAACTATACTACAAGGCTATAGTAACCAAAACAGCATGGTATTGGTATGAAAATAGACATATAGACAAATGGAACAGAACAGAGACCTCAGAAATAACACCACACACCTACAACCATCTGACCTTTGACAAACCTGACAAAAACAAGCAATGGAGAAAGGATTCCCTATCTAATAAATGGTGCTGGGAAAACTGGCTAGCCATCAGCAGAAAACTGAAACTGGACCCTTTCCTTACACTTTATACAGAAATTAATTCAAGATGGATTAAAGACTTAAACGTAATACCTAAAACCATAAAAACCCTAGAAGAAAACCCAGGCAATACTATTCAGGACATAGGCATGCACAAAGACTTCATGATGAAAACACCAAAAGCCACAATTGACAAATGGGACCTACTTAAACTAAAGAGCCTCTGCACAGCAAAAGCAACTAGCATCAGAGTGAACAGGCAATCTATGGAATGGGAGAAAATTTTTGGAATCTATCCATCTGGCAAAGTTCTAATATCCAGAATCTACAAGGAACTTAAACAAATTTACAAGGAAAAACAAACGACCACATCAAAAAGTGAGCAAAGGATATCAACAGACACTTTCCAAAAGAAGACATTTATGTGGCCAACAGACATAAGAAGAGAAGCCCATCATTACTGATCATTAGAGAAATGCAAATCAAAACCACAATGAGATACCATCTCACACCAGTCAGAATGGCGATTATTAAAAAGTCATGAAACAATAGATGCTGGTGAGGCTGCAGAGAAGTAGGAATGCTTTTATACTGTTGGTGGGAATGTAAATTAATTCTACCATTGTGGAAGACAATGTAGAGATTCCTCAAGGACCTAAAGCCAGAAATACCATTTGACCCAGCAATCTCATTACTGGCTATTAACCAAAGGAACAGAAATCATTCTACTGTAAAGACACATGTACATGTATGTTTATTGCAGCACTACTTACAATAGCAAAGACTTGGAACCAACCCAAATGCCCATCAATGATAGCCTGGATAGAGACAATATGGGGGCCTGGCATGATGGCTCATGCCTGTAATCACAGTGTGTCCGGAATTGGTTCCTTCTAGTGAGTTCTTGGTCTCACTGACTTCAAGAATGAAGCTGTGGACCCTTGGGGTGAGTGTTACGGTTCTTAAAGATGGTGTGTCTGGAGTTTATTCCTTCAGATGTTCAGATGTGTCTGCAGTTTCTTCCTTCGGTAGGTTCGTGGTCTTGCTGACTTCAGGAGTGAAGTCACAGACCTTCACAGTGTTACAGCTCTTAAAGGTGGCACGTCCAGAGTCGCTCGTTCCTCCCAGTGGGTTCATGGTCTCGCTGACTTCAGGAGTGAAGCTGCAGACCTTCACAGTGAGTGTTACAGCTCTTAAAGGTGGTGCGTCCACAGTTGTTCGTTCCTCCTGGTGGGTTCGTGGTCTTGCTGGCTTCAGGAGTGAAGCTGCAGAACTTCACGGTGAGTGTTACAGCTCATAAAGGTAGTGCAGACCAAAAGAGTGAGCAGCAGCAAGATTTATTGCGAAGAGCGATAAAACAAAGCTTCCACAGCGTGTAAGGAGACCCCAGCAGGTTGCCCCTGCTGGCTTGGGAGGCCAGCTTTTATTCCCACATTTGGCCCCACCCACCTCCTGCTGATTGATCTGTTTTACAGAGCACTGATTGGTCCATTTTACAGAGTGCTGATTGGTGCATTTTTACAGAGTGCTGATTGGTGCGTTTACAAACCTTTAGCTAGACACAGAGTGCTGATTGGTGTGTTTACAAACCTTTAGCTAGACAGAAAAATTCTCCAAGTCCCCACTCAACCCAGGAAGTCCAGCTGGCTTCACCTCTCACTAGCACTTTGGGAGGCTAAGGAGGGCAGATCATGAGGTCAGGAGATCATGACCATCCTGGCTAACATGGTGAAACCCCATCTCTACTAAAAACACACAAAAAACTTAGCCAGGTGTGGTGGCAGGCACCTGTAGTCCCATCTACTTGGGAGGCTGAGGCAGGAGGATGGTGTGAACCTGGGAAGCTGAGGTTGCAGTGAGCCAAGATCGCACCACTGCACTCTAGCCTGGGTGACAGAGAGAAACTCTGTAAAAAAAACAAAAAAAAAGAAGAAAGAAAGAAAGAAAGGAAGGAAGAAAGGGAAAATGTGGTATATACACACCATGGAATACTATGCAGCCATAAAAAAGAATGAGACCATGTCCTTTGTAGGATGTGGATGAAACTTGAAGCCATCATCCTCAGAAAACTAACACAGGAACAGAAAACCAAACACTGCATGTTCTCACTCATAAGTGGGAGTTGAACAATGAGAACACATGGACACAGGGAAGGGAACAACATACACCAGGGCCTATCAGGGGATGGGGAACAAGGGGAGGGAGAGCTTTGGGACAAATACTTAATGCATGTAGGACCTAAAACCTAGATGATGGGTTGATAAGTGCAGCAAACCACCATGGCACATGTATACCTATTTTAAAAACCTACACATTCTGCACATGTATCCTGGAACTCAAAGTTTAAAAAAAAATAGCTAGAGTTACTACTTCTTGTATATAAAACAAGTTTGCTCTTACATAGCTTATGCTGATAAAATAACATTTTTTCAAATAACAGATGATTGAAATTAAAATCATATTTCTGTTAATTGCTCCATTTTATCAACTCTAATAACCACTAGAAAGGAGATAAGTAAGACAAAGAGAGTGACTAATTGATCCGAACTATTTCACAAAGAACTAACTGAAATAATGAGGAAACATGCACAAAATTAAGTCAAATTAATACTATTCTGTTATTGTAGAGTCTATAAAAGATATGTTAAATGCCAATCATTTAAGGATTATTCTGTATGTGTGTGTATATATATATATTCTAATGTAAATGCTATAAAAAATCTATAATATTTTGCCAACTGAAAACCATCTATCTGTGAATTTCTTAAGGAAACTGACACAAGATCTGGAAGGTTATCTAATTTGTCATTGACCATTTGTGTTCTATCAATTCACAATGAAGCTATTATCAACGGTGAGAGCAAAGGACTCTGAGTTCTTTTTTAAAAATATTAGTAAGGTACTTCAACTTCTGGTCATGATGAAAGAGTGCTATGAGACTGGTTTTTTATCTAAACAAAATTTAGTAAAAAATAAATGTTTCAAGACGTTGAGTATAAGACAGTACAGAACTTTGATGCTTGAAAGAAAGGAAAGAAACAAAATGAGCCCCGTGTTCTCTCCAGCTTTCTTCCTGCAAGTCCTTTTCAGGTTGCAGTGCTAGAAGGTTGAACCCAAATAAAGCACAATAGTTCTGTTGAGCATTAAAGACATGGAGGTTGGAATTCAGGACTCTGAAAGTATCAAACTTTTGTGAAACAGGGTGTGATATTGAAGACAGCTATGAAGAGGAGGTCCAGAAATCAGCATAGAGGTCCTCATGAGTCCTTGCCTAAACGGCAAGCTGCATATGCATAGGGTGAGACTCCAAAAAGTCAAGCAAAGAGCAATGACCAGGAAATGAACTACTGAGACCTGCAAGTTGAACAATTACCAGCGCTCACCTAGGCTATAAAATGGTTAAAAACAAATAGTCTTCAATATAGAACACCCATGCCTCAGAAGTAGGGATAATTCAGCCTTGAAATAAAGGCTTCTCTTGACTCACCATAATAATACTGTGAAACCAGCATTAAAAGGATCAAGTTAACACTCACATAAATTAACTTTGTCCTCCAAGGACAAATACTCCATTAACTCATAAAACAAAATTTAGAAACCCAAAATTACAGCACCTATAAAAATGTAGAATCAGGATTAAAATTTACTAGATGTGCAAAGTAGCTGGAAAATATGACTCATAATTAGGAGAAAAGACCCAAAAATGACAGGGATGATGGAATTAATAGACAAGAACATTATAAGAGTTGATATAACTATAATTATGTTAACTTATAACATGTAAGTAACATATAATTATGTTAACCTGTAATTGTAATTAGCTATAATTACAATATAATAAGTATAACCATAATTATAGTTATAATTAATTATGAGTTAACATTGGGAAAGATTTTTAGGAAAGCATACACATAGTAATGGAAAGAGCAGGAAATTTTAATAGAGAATTAGAAAGTATTTTTTAAAACTAAATAGGAATTTTAGAACAAAAAAGTATATTTGAAATGCAAAAAAAAATTCACTGGGTTTAACAGCAGGTTAGACAATTGAAGATAGGGCAATAAAAACTTCAGCAGAAGTATAAAAAAAAATCCTAAAAAAATGACTGCAGCCTCAATAACATGTAAAACAATAGCAAGTGATCTAAAAGATATATAATTGGGATTCCAGAAAAAAGGAAAAGAGAAAATGTATTTGAAGTAACAATAGTTAAAAATGTTTGGTGTTTGATAAAAAAAATTAATCCCCTATGGGTTTATTAAAGCAGCTCAACAAATCCAAAGCAGGATAAACAAAGAAACTCATACCACAGCATATCACAAAAAGCAAATAACCAGTGGTAAAGAGAAAAACATTAAAAGCAACAAAGGAGAAAAGGTATATTACATAGAGGTAATAGCTATAAGAAATCATATTGTTCTACTCAGCAAAACAATGCAAAGCAAAAAAAAAAAAAAAAAAGCCATATTTAAGATGCTAAAGGGAGATCAAAAAGACTATCAGCCTGCAATTCCATCCCCAGCCAACATCTCTTTCAAAATATAAGATAAAAAATACATTTTCCAGAGAAAGAAAAGCTGAGAAAATGTGTTTCTACCAGATCTTCTCTACAAGAATTATTTTAAAAAGGTTTTTAGGCAGCTGGCAAGATGGTCGAATAAGAACAGCTCCAGTCTGCAGCTCCCAGCAAGATCAATGCAGAAGATGGATGATTTCCGCATTTCCAACTGAGGTACCCAACTCATCACATTGGGACTGGTTAGACAGTGGGTGCAGCCCACGGAGGGCAAGCTGAAGCAGGGTGGGGTGTCACTACACCGAGGAAATGCAAGGAGTCAGGGAACTCCCTCCCCTAGCCAAGGGAAGCCTTGGGGACTGTGCCATGAGGAAAGGTGCATTCCAGCCCAGATACTACACTTTTCCCACAGTCTTTGCAACCCGGAAGCCAGGAGATTCCTTCAGGTGCCTATACCACCAGGGCCCTGGGTTTCAAGCACAAAATTGGGCAGCTGTTGGGGCAGACACCAAGTTAGCTGCAGGAGTTGTTTTTTGTACACCAGTGGCCCCTGGAATGCCAGTGAGACAGAACCATTCACTGCCTTGGGAAAAGGGCTGAAGCCAGAGGGCCAAGTGGTCTAGCTCAGTGGGTCACACACCCACAGAGCCCAGCAAGCTGAGATTGACTGGTTTGAAATTCTCACTGCCAGCACAGCAGTCTGAAGTCGACCTGGGATGCTCGAACTTGGTGGGGGAAGGGGCGTCCGCCATTACTGAGGCTTGAGTAGGCAGTTTTCCCCTCACAATTTAAACAAAGCCACCAGGAAGTTCAAACTGTGAGGAGCACATCATAGCTCAGCAAAGATGCTGTGGCCAGACTGCCTCTCTAGATTCCTCCTCTCTGGGCAGGACATCTCTGAAAGAAATGCAGCAGCCCAGTCAGGGGTTTATAGATAAAACTCCCATTTTCCTGGGAGAGAGCACCTGGGAAAAGGTGTGGCTGTGGGTGCAGCTTCAGCAGACTTAAACGTTCCTGCCTGCCAGCTCTGAAGGGAGTAGCAGATCTCCCAGCACAGCACTCAAGCTCTACTAAGGGACAGACTGCCTCCTCAAGTGGGTCCCTGACCCCCATGCCTCCTACTGGGAGACACCTCCCAGCAGGGGTTGACAGACACCTCATACAGGAGAGCTCCAGCTGGCATCTGGCTGGTGCCCCTCTGGGATGAAGCTTCCAGAGAAAGGAGCAGGCAGCAATCTTTGCTGTTTTGCAGCCTCTACTAGTGATACCCAGGCAAACAGGGTCCGGAGTGGACCTCCAGCAAACTCCAGCAGATCTGCAGCAGAGGGGCCTGACTGTTAGAAGGAAAACTAACAAACAGAAAGGAATAACATCAACAAAAAGGACGTCCACACAGAAACCGCATCTGAAGGTCACCAACATCAAAGACCAAAGGTAGATAAATACACGAAGATAAGGAAAAACCAGTGCAAAAAGGCTGAAAATTCAAAAAAAACAGAATGCCTCTTCTCCTCCAAAGGATCACAACTTCTCACCAGCAAGGGAACAAAACTGGACAGACAATGAGTTTGACAAATTGACATAAGCAGGCCTCAGAAGGTGGGTAATAACAAACTCTGAGGTAAAGAAGTATGTTCTAACCCAAGGCAAGGAAGCTACGAACTTGAAAAAAGTTAGAGGAACTGCTAACTAAAATAACCAGTTTAGAGAAGAACATAAATGACCTGATGGAGCTGAAAAACACAGCATGAAAACTTCATGAAGCATACACAACCATCAACAGCTGGATCAATCAAATGGAAAAAAGGACATCAGAGACTGAAAATCAACTTAATGAAATACAGTGTGAAGACAAGATTAAAGGGAAAAAAAATGAAAAAGAATGAACAAAGCACCCAACAAATATGGGATTATGTGAAAAGACCAAACCTACGTTTGATTGGTGTACCTAAAAGTGACAGGGAAAATGGAACCAAGTTGGAAAACACTCTTCAGGATATTATCCAGGAGAACTTCCCCAACCTAGCAAGACAGGCCAACATTCAAATTCAGGAAATACAGAGAACACCACAAAGACACTCCTCGAGAAGAGCAACCCCAAGACACATAATTGTCAGATTCACCAAGGTTGAAATGAAGGAAAAAAATGTTAAGGGCAGCCAGAAAATAAGGTCAGGTTACCCACAAAGGGAAACCCATCAGACTAACAGTAGATCTCTTGGCAGAAACCCTGCAAGCCAGAAGAGAGTGGGGCCAATATTCAACATTTTTAAAGAAAATAATTTTCAACCCAGAATTTCATATCCAGCCAAAGTAAGCTTCATAATTGAAGGAGAAATAAAATCCTTTATAGACAAGCATATGCTGAGAGATTTTGTCACCACCAGGCCTGCCTTACAAGAGCTCACTAAATATGGAAAGGAAAAACCAGTACCAGCCACTGCAAAAACATACCAAACTGTAAAGACCATTGACACTATGAAGAAACTGCATCAACTAACAGACAAAATAACCAGCTAGCATCATAATGACAGGATCAAATTTACACATAATATTAACCTTAAATGTAAACAGGCTAAATGCCCCAGTTAAGACACAGACTGGCAAATTGAAGAGTCAAGACCCATTGGTGTGCGGTATTCAGAAGACCCATCTTATGTGCAAAGACACAGAAAGGCTCAAAATAAAGAGCTGGAAAAATATTTACCAAGCAAATGGAAAGCAAAAAACAGAGCAAAGGTTCCAATCCTAGTCTCTGATAAAACAGAATTTAAACCAACAAAGATCAAAAAAGACAAGTCCATTACATATATGTAAAGGGATCAATGCAACAAGAAGAGCTAGCTTACACTCACACACAATAATAGTGGGAGACTTTAACTCCCCACTGTCAATATTAGACAGATCAACAAGACAGAAAGTTAACAAGGATATTTAGGACTTGAACTCAGCTCTGGACCAAGCAGACCCAATAGACATCTACAGAACTCTCCACCCCAAATCAACAGAATATACATTCTTCTCAGCACAATGTCGCACTTATTGTAAAATTGACCACATAATTGGAAGTAAAACACTCCTTATCAAATCCAAAAGAATGGAAATCATAACAGTCTCTCAGACCACAGCGCAATCAAAGCAGAACTCAGGATTAAGAAACTTACTCAAAACCGCGCAACTACATGGAAACTGAATAACTTGCTCCTGAATGACTACTGGGTACATAAAAAAATTAAGGCAGAAATAAGTAAGTTCTTGGAAACCAATGTGAACAGACACAACATACCAGAATCTCTGGGACACATTTAAAGCAGTGTTTAGAGGAAAATTTATAGCACTAAATGTCCACAGGAGAAAGCAGGAAAGATCTAAAATCAACACCCTAACATCACAATTTTGAAAACTAGAGAAGCAAGAGCAAACAAATTCAAAGGCTAGCAGAAGACAAGAAATAACTAAGATCAGAGCAGAACTGAAGAAGATAGAGACACGAAAAACCCTTCAAAAAAAATCAGTGAATCCAGGAGCTGATTTTGTGAAAAGACTAACAAAATAAATAGACTGCTAGCCAGACTAATAAAGAAGAAAAGAGGGAAGAATCAAATAGATGCAATAAAAAATGATAAAGGGGATATCATCACTGATCCCACAGAAATACAAACTACCGTCATAGAATACTATAAACACCTCTATGCAAATAAACTAGAAAATCTAGAAGAAATGGATAAATTCCTGGACACATACACCCTCCCAAGAATAAACCAAGGAGAAGTCGAATCCCTGAATAGGCCAATAACAAGTTCTGAAATTGAGGCAGTAATTAATATCCTACCAACCAAAAAATGCACAGGACCAGACCAATTTACAGCCAAATTCTACCAGAGGTACAAAAAGGAGCTGGTACCATTCCTTCTGAAACTATTCCAAACAATAGAAAAAGAGGGACTCCTCCCTAACTCATTTTATGAGGCCAGCATCATCTTGATACCAAAACCTGCAAACACAACAAAACAAGAAAATTTCAGGCCAATATCCCTGATGAACATTGATGCGAAAATCCTCAATAAAATACTGGTAAACTGAATCCAGCAGCACATCAAAAAGCTTATTCATCACGATCAAGTCAGCTTTACCCCTGGGGTGCAAGGCTGGTTCAATATACACAAATCACTAAACATAATTCATTACATAAATAGAACCAATGACAAAAAAACACATGATTGCCTCAATCGACACAGAAAAGACCTTTGATAAAATTCAACACCCTCTTCATGCTAAAAACTCTCAATAAACTAGGTGCTGATGGAATGTATCTCAAAATAATAAGAGCTATTTATGACAAACCCACAGCCAATATCATACTGAATGGGCAAAAGCTAGAAGCATTCCCTTTGGAAACTGGCACAAGACAAGGATGCCCTCTCTCATCACTCCTATTCAACAGAGTATTGGAAGTTCTGGCCAGGGCAGTCAGGCAAGAGGAAGAAATAAAGGTATTCAGATAAGAAGAGAGGAAGTCAAATTGTCTCTGTTTGCAGATAACGTGATTGTGTATTTAGAAATTATCGCTCAAGCCTGTAATCCCAGCACTTTGGGAGGCCGAGACGGGCGGATCACAAGGTCAGGAGATCGAGACCATCCTGGCTAACACGGTGAAACCCCGTCTCTACTAAAACATACAAAAAACTAGCCGGGCGAGGTGGTGGGCGCCTGTAGTCCCAGCTACTCGGGAGGCTGAGGCAGGAGAATGGCGTAAACCCGGGAGGCGGAGCTTGCAGTGAGCTGAGATCCGGCCACAGCACTCCAGCCTGGGTGACAGAGCAAGACTCCGTCTCAAAAAAAAAAAAAAAAAAAAAAAAAAATTATCTCAGCCCCAAGCCTCCTTAAGCTGATAAGCAACTTCAGCAAAGTCTCAGAATACAAAATCAATGTGCAAAAATCACAAGCATTCCTATACACAAATAATAGACAAACAGAGAGCCAAATCATGAGTGAACTCCCATTCACAATTGCTACAAACAGAATAAAATACCAAGGAATACAGCTTACAAGAGAAGTGAAGGACCTCTTAAAGGGGAACTACAAACCACTGTTCAAGAAAATAAGAGAGGACACAAACAAATGGAAAAACATTCCATACTCAACAATAGGAAGAATCAATGTCGTGAAAATGGCCATACTACCCAAGGTAATTTATAGATTCAATGTTATCCTCATCAAGATGCTATTGATTTTCTTCACAGAATTAGAAAAAAATACTTTAAATTTCATATGGAACCAAAAAAGAGCCTGTATAGCCAAGACAATCCTAAGCAAAAAGAACAAAGCTTGAGGCATCACACTACCTGACTTTAAACTATACTGCACAGTTACAGTAACCAAGACAGCATGGTACTGGTACCAAAAGAGATATATAGACCAATAGAACAGAACAGAGGCCTCAGAAATAATACCACACATCTACAACCATCTGATTTTTGACAACCCTGACAAAAACAAGCAATAGAGAAAGGATTTCCTATTTAATAAATGGTGTTGGGAAAACTGGCTAGCCATATGCAGAAAACTGAAACTGGACCCCTTCCTTACACCTTATACAAAAATTAACTCAAGATGGATTATAGACTTAAATGTTAGAATTAAAACCATAAAAAGCCTAAAAGAAAACCTAGGCAATACCATTCAGGACATAGGCATGGGCAAAGACTTCATGACTGAAAAACCAAAAGCAATGGCAATGCAAGCCCAAATTGACCAATGGGATCTAATTAAACTAAAGAGCTTCTACACAGCAAAAGAAACTAGCATCAGAATGAACAGGCAACCTACAAAATGGGAGGTAATTTTTGCAATCTATCCATCTGACAAAGCACTAATATCCAGAATCTACATGGAACTTAAAAAAAATTCATAAGAATAAAACAACCCCATCAAAAAGTGGGCAAAGATTATGAACAGACACTTCTCATAAGAAGACATTTATGCGGCCAACAAATTTATGAAGGAAAGCTCATCATCACTAGTCATTAGAGAAAGGCTAATCAAAACCACAGTGAAATACCATCTCATGCCAGTTAAAATGGCAATCATTAAAAAGTCAGGAAACAACGGATACTGGAGACGATGTGAAGAAACAGGAATGTTTTTACACTGTTGGTGGGAGTGTTAATTAGTTCAACTATTGTGTAAGACAGTGTTGCAATTCCTCAAGGATCTAGAGCCAGAAATACCGTTTGACCCAGCAATCCCATCACTGGGTACATGCCCAAGGGATTATAAATTATTCTACTATAAAGACACATGCAAACATGTGTTTATTGCAGCACTGTTCACAATAGCAAAGACTTGGAACCAACCCAAAATGCCCATCAATGATAGACTAAATAAAGAAAATTTGGCACATATACACCATGGAATACTATGCAGCCATAAAAAAGGATAAGTTCATGTCCTCTGCAGGAACATGGATGAAACTGGAAACCGTAATTCTCAGCAAACTAACACAGAAACAGAAAACCAAACACCGCATGTTCTCACTTATAAGTGGGAGTTGAACAATGAGAACACATGGACACAGGGTAGGGAACCTCAAACACTGGGGCTTGTCAGGGAGTAGGGGGCTAGGGGTGGGATAGCATTAGGAGAAATACCTAATGTAGGTGACGGGTTGATGGGTGCAGCAAACCACCATGGCCCATGTATACCTATGTAACAAACCTGTATGTTCTGCACATGTATCCCAGAACTTAAAGTATTTTTTTAAAAAACTATGAGAAATAAATAAATAAATAAATAAATAAAAAGTTTTTTAAGCTGAAGAGAACTGATACTGATAAAATCTTGAATGTACATGAAAGAATTAAGAGTATCAGGAGTGAGCAATTACAGAGACTATTTTCTCATTTCCTAATTTATTTAAACATAATTGGTTAAAGCAAAAATAACAACTGTGCAGAATTATAGTTTATAACATATGTAAAATTAAAATGTATAGCAACACTAGTGTAAAGGTTGAAAAGAAGGAGCACAAAAGTACAATGTTATAATAATCTTATATCATATGTGAAGTGGTATAATATGATTTTAAAGTAGACTGATAAGCCTGAATGCTAAAATTAATAGCCGCAATTTGTTAAAACCCTAATTTGAGATGGGGGAAAAAAGAATGAAGAGCAAGGTAGTAGTCTTATATCCAGTGATACAAAAATGTAAATAGACTAAACTCTCCAATTAAAAGACAGAGGTTTTCAGAATGTATAAAAAGAAAGGCCCAATTACGTGCTATTCACAGAACTTGCATATTTATATAAAGACAAGGAAATAGTAAAAAAAAAATTTTTTTCTTTTTTATTATACTTTAAGTTCTAGGGTACACGTGCACAATGTGCAGGTTTGTTACATATGTATACTTGTGCCATGTTGGTGTGCTGCACCCATCAACTCATCAGCAGCCATCAACTCATCATTTATATCAGGTAAAAATTTTAAATAACTAATGCTTATCATAAGAAGGCTGTAGGCCGGGTGTGGTGGCTCACGCTTATAATCCCAGCGCTTTGGGAGGCCAAGGTGGGCAGATTACCTGAGAATAAGAGTTCGAGACCAGCCTGACCAACGTGGCAAAAACCCATCTCTACTAAAAATATAAAAATTAGCTGGGCCTGGTGGTGCATGCCTGTAATCCCAGCTACTCAGGAGGCTGAGGCAGAAGAATCACTTGAAGCCAGGAAGTAGAGGTTGCAGAGAGACAAGATCGCGCTACTGCACTCCAGCCTGGGCAACAAGAGTGAAACTCCATCTTAAAAAAAGAAAAAAAAGAAGACTGTAGAGGCTATGTTAATATAAGATAAATAGAAATAGAAAGAAAAGAAATGTTATATGTTATCAGATATTAAGAGATAGATAATTCATAATGATGAAAGAGTAAGTTTATCAAGGAAACAATATGCTTAATTAAATATGTATGCATTTAATACATTCACTCAAAACACATGATGCAGAAATGGATAGAACTGAAGGAAGAAGTAGACAGATTCACAATTATATTTGGACATTTCAACACACTTCTTTTATTAATTGATAGAATAAGTAGATAAATAATCAGTGAAGATAAAACTTGAACAATATTATTAACCAATTTTACTTCATTGACATTTAGAGACTATTACAACCAACAAAAGTAGAATATACATTATTTTCAAGTATTCATGGATCATTAATTAAGATATACTATATTCTAATCCATAAAATAAGTCTCAATAAGTTTAAAATAATAGACATGATACAGTGTATTTTCTGCCCACAAGGGAATTAAGCTAGAAATCAATAATATAACTTATCAGGGGTTGCCTCGAATACTTGGACATCAAACAGTGCTTTTCTAAATAACCCCAAGGTAAAAGAGGAAATAAACAAAAAAAGAAAACATTTTAAGCTGCATGTTAATAAAAAGGTCACACATCGCAGCATCTGGGATGCAGCTAAAAAAGTGTTTAGAGAAATATTAGGTTAGTGCAAAAGCAATTGGGGGTTTGGCCATTACTTTTAATGGTACCAAGCTGGTATTTACAGTTTAAACACTTTATTATAAAAGAAAAAGTTGGGAGGTAGAACAAGAGAGCAGAATAGAAGTCTTCACCAATGGTTCCCCCCACCCTGCAAGGACATCAATTTAATATCTATACACGCGCACACACACACACACACACACACCCCTTTATGAAAGTCAAAAATCAGATGAGCATTCACAGTACTGCTTTTAATTTCATATTGCTGAAAGAGGCATGGAAGAGGTAAAAAAACAGTCTTGAATTGCCAACACCACTCCTTCCCCATCCCCTGGCAGCAGTGGTGTGGTGTAGAGAGAACTCCTGTGCATCAGGCAGAGAGACAGACTACAGCAATTGTGAGGCATTGAACTCAGCTCAGTGGTGCCCTATTATAGCAGAAAACGAAACCAGACCAAACTCAGCTGACAGTTGCCCATGGAGAGAGCATTTAAGCCAGCTCTAGCCGAGGGAAGTTGAGGACCCCAGTAGTCTGAATTGGAGTTCCTGCACACCTCACCACCATAGGCTAAAGTGCTCTGGAGCCATAGATAAACTTGAAAGGCAGTCTTGACCACAAGGACTGCTACTCCTAGGCAAGTCATGGTGCTGAAGTAGGCCCACAGACTGTGGACTTGGGGGGCCGCATGACTTACTGAGACTTCAGCTAGAGTAGTTCAGGAAATGCTGGCATCTCCCCTCCCCCAACCCCAGATTGCACAACTTGTGGCTCCAGAAGAGAATCTATTTCCTCTGCTTGAGGAGAGGAGAAGGAAGAATGTAGAGGACTTTCTCTTGCATCTTGGATACCAGCTCAGCCACAGCACGTTAGGGCACTTGTTAGAGTTGCAAGACCTCTTTTCCAGGCCCTCGCTCCCAGACATATCTAGACACACCCTGGCCCAGAAGGGAACCTGCTGCTATGAAAGGAAGAACCCAGTCCTGGCAGGATTCATCACTTGCTAACTGGAGAGCCCTTGGACCCTGAATAACCAGCAGTAATACCTAAGTACTACATTGAAGGCCTTGGGTGAGGCTCTGAGACTTGCTGGTTTCAAGTGAGACACAGCACATTCCCAGTTGTGATGGCTTGATGGCTGTGGAGTAAGACTCTTTCTGCTTGAGAAAAGAAGAGGGAAAAGTAAAGTGGACTCTGTCTGCACCTTTAGTACCAGCTCAGCCACAGTGGGATAGAGTACCAAGTGAGATATTGGGGTCCCTGATTCCAGGACTTGGCCCTTGGATGGCATTTCTGTGCCTTTCTTGGGCCAGAGTGGGAGCCATTGCTCTAAAGGGTGAGTCCCAGACCAGTCAGCATTCCCCATAAGCTGACTAAAGAGCCTTTGGACCTTAAAGGAACATTGACGGTAGTCTGGCAGTATTCCCTGTGAGTCTGTGGTGGTGGTAACCTTGGGGTGCGGCTTCTCTGCCTTTGGAACACCAGATAAACTGCTAAGGTTTTTTACTGTAGTCCCTGACTCCTGGACAGCACTACTGGACCTGCCTAGAGCCTTGGTAACTCACCACCTGAAAGGAAGGACACACACCGGGCTGGCTTTGCCACCTGCTTCTTGTAGACCCCCCCAGAGCCTTGAGTGAACATAGGCAGTAGCCAGGGAGTGGTTAAAGCAGGCTTTGGGTTAGACACAGTGGTGTGTTGGCTTCAGTTCTGGCCCAGCACAGTCCTAGTAGTTGTAGTCACAGGCATGCTTGTGTCACTCTACTTTCAGCTCCAGGTGGCTCAGAACACAGAGAGAGAGACTTTGTTTCTTTGGGAGAAAGTAAAGAAACAGAACGAGAGTCTCTGCCTTGTAATCCAGAGAATTCTTCTGGATCTTGTCCAAGGCCATCAAGGCAGTACCTCTACAAATCCGCAAGAACCACAACATTACTGGGCTTGTGGTGCCCCCAAAGCAGATACAGCTTAGATCACAACATTCAAGTCCTTTTGAATATCTGGAAAGCCTTCTCAAGAATGATGAGCACAAACAAGCCCAGAGTGAAAAAGGCTACAATGAACACCTAACTTTTCAATGCCCAGACACAGAAGAACATCTACAAGCATCAAAAACATCCAGGAAAACATGACCTCACCAAGTGAACTAAATAAATCACCAGAAACCAATCCTGGAGATATGAAGATGTATGACCTTTCAGATGAAGAATTTAAAAGAGCTGCTTTGAGGAAACTCAAAGAAATTCAAGACAACACAGAAAAGCAATTCAGAATTCTGCCAGACAATTTTTAAAAACAGATTGAAATAACTACAAAAAATCAAGCAGAAATTCTAGAGCTGAAAAACGCAATTAGCAGACTGAAGAATGCATCAGAGTCTTTTGATATTAGAACTGATCAAGCAGAAGAAAGAATTAGTGAGCTTCAAGACAGGCTATTTGAAAATAACAGTCAGAGGAGACAAAAGAAAAAATAATAAAAAATAATGAAGCACTCCTAGAGATCTAGAAAATAGTTTCTAAAGGGAAAATCTAAGCATTATGGACCTTTAAAAACAATGTAGAAAAAGAGATTGAGTAGAAAGTTTATTCAAAGGGGTTACAACAAAGAACTTCCCAATCCCAGAGAAAAATATCAATATCCAAGTACAAGAAGGCTATAGAACACCAAGCAGAATTAGTCCCAAGAAAACCACCTCAAGGCATTCAATAATCAAACTCCCAAACAGCAAGCATAAAGAAAGGATCCTAAAAGCAGCAAGAGAAAAGAAACAAATAACATACATGGAGTTCCAACACATTAGGAAGCAGACTTTTCAGTGAAAACCTTAGAGACCAGGAGAGAGTGGCATGACATATTTAAAGTGCTGAAGGAAAAATACTTTTTACCCTAGAATAGTATATCTGATGAAAATATTCTTCAAACATCAAAAAGCAGACAAAAAAGGCTGAGGGATTTCATTAACACTAGACCTGTCCTACAAGAAATGCTAAAGGAAGTACATCAATCAGAAAAGAAAGGATGTTAATGAGCAATAAGAAATTACCTGAAGGCACAAAACTCACTGGTAACAGTAAGTACAAAAAACACAGAATATTGTAACGTCATAACTGTGGTGTATAAACTGCTTTTAAGAAGAAAGACTAAATGATTAACCAATCAAAAATAATAACTACAACAACTCTCCAAGACACAGACAGTATAATAAGATATAAATAGGAACAACAAAAAGTTTAAAAGCAGGCAGATGAAGTTCAGGTGTAGAATATTAATTTTCTTTTTGTTTTTTGCTTGTTTCTTTCTTTGTTTATGCAAACATTGTTAAGTTTTTATCAGCTTAAAATAATGGGTTATAAGATTGTAAGCTTCATCATAACCTCAAACCAAAAACACAACAGATACACAAAAAATTAAAAAGCAAGAAACTACATCATATCACCAGAGAAAATTACCTACACTAAAAGGAAGACAGGAAGGAAAGAAAGAAGGAATAGCAGACCACAAAACAACCAGAAAACAAATAACAAAATGGTGGGAATAAGTTCTTGCTTATCAATAATAACATTGAATGTAAATGAACTAAACTCCAGTCAAAAGACAGAGAGCAGTGGAAGGATAGAAAAACAAGACCCAGTGATCTGTTGCCTACAAGAAACACACTTCACTTTTAAATACACACACAGACTGAAAATAAAAAGATAGAAAAATATATTCCATGCCAATGGAAACCAAAAAAGAACATGAGTAGCTATACTTACATCAGACAAAATATATTTCATTTTGTAAGAAGACATAAAGAGCATCATTATATAAAAATAAAGGGGCCAATTCAGCAGGGGATATAAAAATTTATATATTTTATATATATATTCTATATATGACATATAATAAAATATATAAATATATATTTAAATAAAATATATATTTTTATATTTATACAAATATAAAATTGTATATTTAACAATTTTACATATACATTCACCCAACACTGGGGCATCCAGATATATAAAGCAAATATTATTAGAGCTAAAGTGAGAGATAAACTCCAGTACAATAATAGCTGAAGAGTTTAACACCACACTTTCAGAATTGGATAGATCTTCCAACAGAAAACCAAATAATATTGGACTTAATCTGCACTATAGACCAAAGGGAACTAATAGATATTTACAGAACACTTCATCCAAAGGCTGTACAATACACATTCGTTTTCTTAGCACATGTATTATTCTCAAGGATAGACCATATGTTAGGTCACAAAACAAGTCTTAAAACATTAAAAAATAATTGAAATTAAATCAAGCATCTGCCCTGACGATAATGTAGTAAAACTAGAAATCAATAATAAGACCAATTTTGGAACTATACAAATATACGGAAATTGAACAATATGCTCCTGAATGACCAGTGAATTAACAAAGAAATTAAGAAAATTAAAATTTTTCTCAAAACAAAGATAATGATGACACGAAATATCAAAACATATGGGATACAGCAAAAGCAGTACTAGTAAGAAAATTTATAGCTATAAGCATCTACATCAGAAGAGAATAAAAATTTCAAATAAAAAACCAAACAATGCATCTTTAAGAACTAGAAAAGTAAAAGCAAACCAACCCCAAAATTAGTAGAATAAATGATATAGATCAGAGCAGAAATAAATGAAATTGAAAGAAGAAAGAAATATAAAACATCAATGAAACAAAAAGTTGGTTTTTTGAAAAGTTAAATAAAATTGAAAAACCTTTAGCCAGACTAAGAGAAAAAGAGAGAAATTCAAAGAAGAAAAAGAACACATTAAAACTGACACTGCAGGAATTCAGTAGATCATTAGTGGCTACTAGGAGCAACTATATGCAAATAAGTTGAAAGATTTAGAAGAAATGGACAAATTCCTGGACATATGCAACCTACCAAGATTGAACTACAAAAAATCCAAAACCTTTTTTTACAAAGGTGCCATGAACATACACTGGGGAAAATACTCTTCAATAAGTGATGTTGGGAAAACTGAACATCCATATGCAGAAAAACGAAACTAGACCCCTATATCTTGCCATATACAAAAATCAAATCAAAATGGATTAAAGACTTAAATCTGAGACCTCAAACAATTAAACTACGACAAGAAAACCTTGGGGAAGCTCTCCAGGATGTTGGTCTAGGCAAAAAGCAACCAAAGCAAAAATGGACAAGTGGGATTACATCAAGTTAAAAACCTTCAGCACAGCAAAAGATATAATTAACAAAGTGAAGAGACAACTCACAGAATGGGAGAAAATATTTGCAAACTACCCATATGACAATGGAATAATAACCAGAATATATAAGGAGCTCAAACAACTCTATAGGAAAAATTGAATAATCCAATCAAAAGATGAGCAAAAAATGTGAATAGACATTTCTCAAAAGAAGACAGACAAATGACAAACAGACATATGGAAAGGTGCTCATATCATTGACCATCAGGGAAATTCAAACCAAACTACAATGAGATATCATCTCACCTGAGTTAAAAGAGCTTATATCCAAAAGATAGGAAACAACAAATGCTGGTGAGGATGTGGAGAAAAGAGAACTCTTGTCCACTGGTGGGAATATAAATTAGTACAACCCTTGTGGAGCACGTTTTAGAGGTTCCTCAAAAAACTAAAATCTGAGCTACTGATCCAGGAATCCCACTGCTGGGTATATATCTAAAAGAAAGGAAATCAGTATATCAAAGAGATATCTGCACTTCTGTTTGTTGCAGCACTATTTACAATACCTAAGATTTGGAAACAATCTAAGTGTACACAGCACGCGAATGGTTAAAGACAATGTGGTACTTATATGCAATGGAGTCCTAATCAGTCATAAAAAAGGATAAGATTCTGTCATTTGCAACAACATGGAAGGAATTGGAGGTCATTGTGTTAAGTGAAATAAGCCAGGCACAGAAAGACAAACATTGCACGTTTTCTCTTATTTGTGGGTCCTAAAAATCAAAACAATTGAACTCAGGAACATAGAGAGTAGAAGAATGGTTACCAGAAGGTGGAAAGGATAGTAGGAGAGTGGGGAGAAAGTGGGGATGGCTAATGGATACCAAAAAAAATAGAAAGAATGAATAAGACCTAGTATTTAACAGCACAACAGGGTGACTATAGTCTATAATAATTTAATCTTACGTTGTAAAATAACAAAGTATGAATGGAATTTTTGTAACAAAAAAAGGAAAAATGCTTGAGGAAATGGATACCTCATTTTACATGATGTGATTATTATGCATTGCTTGCCTGTACAAAACATCTCTTGTACCACAAAATTATAGACACCTACTATATACCCACAAAAATTAAAACAAAAATTTTTAAAGAGTCTTAAATTATCTAAACATCAACCTTAGTAAGCTGTAAAAGACTACATCTAAAGTAAGTAGAAGAAGGAAACAATAAAGATAAGAAAGTAAATTAGGAGGTGGTGGCCAAGATGGCTGACTAGAAGCAGCTAGTGTGTGCCACTTTCACAGAGAGAAATAGAAGGGCCAAGTAAATACAGCACCTTTAAATTAAACACTCAGGTACATGCATTGCATTTGGGCTTCATCAAGAAAACAACATGACCCATGGAGAAAGGTGTAAAGCAAGGCAGAACAACTGCCCAACTGGGAGTGACACAGAGCCAGGGGAGACTCCCCACCTCAGAGCCACAGTCCCAGTCCTCACTTCTCCAACCTGAGACTCCAGCACAACCACCCTGCCCCCTACTGACCACTTCAATCAGAGGCAGCCCAACAGTTAAAGGAACATCTACACACAGAGATGAGAATCAGCATAAGAACTCCAGCAACTCAAATGGCCACAGTGTCTTATGTTTCTAAACGAGTGCACTAGTTCTACAACAAGATTTCTTAACCAGGCTGAGTTGGCTGAAATGATAGAAATACAATTTAAAATATGGATAGGGACAAAGATTATCAAGATTTAGGAGAATGGGAAAACACAATCTAAGGAAACTAAGAATCACAATAAATTTATATGGGAGCTAACAGACAAAATGGCCAGTATACGAAAGAACCTAACTGATTTAATAGAGATGAAAAACAAACTACAAGAATTTTACAATGCAACTGCAAGTATTCACAGGAGAGTAGACCAAACTTAGGAAAACTTCCCAGAACTTGAAGACTGGCTTTCTAAAATAAGACAGTCGGAAAAACAGAAAAGAAGACTTAAAAGGAATGAACAAAACTTCCAAGAAATATGAAATTATATGAAGAGGCCAAATCTATGAATCATTGCCATCCCTGAAAGGGACAGGAAGAAAGTAAACAACTTGGAAAACATATTTCAGGATATTATCCGTGAAAACTTCTCCAACATCACTAGAGAGACCAACAGTCAAATTCGGGAAACCCCTGCAAGACTCTACACAAGAAGGCCACCCTCAAGACACATCTTACTCAGATTTTTCCAAAGCTGAAATGAAATAAAGAATTTTAAAGCCAGCTAGAGAGAAAGGTCAGGTTCACAACAAAGGAAGCCCCACCAGGCTAATGTGGGACCTCTCAGCAGAAACCCTACAAGCCAGAGGAAACTGGGGTCCTATATTCAACAATCTTTTTTTTTTTTTTTTTTTTTGTAATTTTAGCTGTGGTTTTCTTTCTTTTTTTTTTAAATTTATTTATTATTATTATACTTTAAGTTGTAGGGTACATGTGCATAACGTGCAGGTTTGTTACATATGTATACTTGTGCCATGTTGGTGTGCTGCACCCATCAACTCATCATTTACATCAGGTATAACTCCCAATGCAATCCCTCCCTCCCCCCTCCCCCCTCCCCATGATAGGCCCCAGTGTGTGATGTTCCCCTTCCTGAGTCCAAGTGATCTCATTGTTCAGTTCCCACCTATGAGTGAGAACATGCGGTGTTTGGTTTTCTGTTCTTGTGATAGTTTGCTAAGAATGATGGTTTCCAGCTGCATCCATGTCCCTACAAAGGACTCAAACTCATCCTTTTTTATGGCTGCATAGTATTCCATGGTGTATATGTGCCACATTTTCTTAATCCAATCTGTCACTGATGGACATTTGGGTTGATTCCAAGTCTTTGCTATTGTGGATAGTGCTGCAATAAACATACGTGTGCATGTGTCTTTATAGCAGCATAATTTATAATCCTTTGGGTATATCCCCAGTAATGGGATGGCTGGGTCATATGGTACATCTAGTTCTAGATCCTTGAGGAATCGCCATACTGTTTTCCATAATGGTTGAACTAGTTTACAATCCCACCAACAGTGTAAAAGTGTTCCTATTTCTCCACATCCTCTCCAGCACCTGTTGTTTCCTGACTTTTTAATGATCGCCATTCTAACTGGTGTGAGATGGTATCTCATTGTGGTCCTAGAGGAAAACCTAGGTAGTACCATTCAGGACATAGGCATGGGCAAAAACTTCATGTCTAAAACACCAAAAGCAACAGCAGCAAAAGCTAAAATTGACAAATGGGATCTAATTAAACTAAAGAGCTTCTGCACAGCAAAAGAAACTACCATCAGAGTGAACAGGCAACCTACAGAATGGGAGAAAATTTTTGCAATCTACTCATCTGACAAAGGGCTAATATCCAGAACCTACAAAGAACTCAAACAAATTTACAAGAAAAAAACAGACAACCCCATCAAAAAGTGGGCAAAGGATATGAACAGACATTTCTCAAAAGAAGACATTCATACAGCCAACAGACACATGAAAAAATGCTCATCATCACTGGCCATCAGAGAAATGCAAATCAACAATCTTAAAGAAAAAATCTTCAACCAATAATTTCATCTCTAGCCAAACTAAACTTCTTCAGAGAAGTAGAAATGAGATCTTTTTCAGATAAGCAAATGCTGAGAGAGTTCATTACAACCACACCTGCCATACAAGAGATCTCAAAAGGGGCACTAAACGTAGAAAGACTTACAAGCCAATGCAAAAACACACTTAAGTACACAGATCAGTGTAAAGCAACCACACAAACAAGCCAGAATAATAACCAGCTAACAACAAAATGACAGGAACAAATCCACACATATCAATACTAACCTTGAATGTAAGTGGGCTAAATACTCCATTTAAAAGGCACAGAGTAGACCAGGCATGGTGGCTCACACCTGTAATCCCAGCACTTTGGGAGGCTGAGGTGGGTGGGTCACTAGGGTCAGGAGTTTGAGACCAGCCTGGCCAACACGATGAAACCCCATCTCTACTAAATATACAAAAATTAGCTAGATGTGGTGATATACGCCTGTAATCCTAGCTACTCGGGAGGCTGAGTCAGGAGAATCACTAAATCCTGGGAAGCGGAGGTTGCAGTGAGCTGAGATCGCACCACTGCACTCCAGCCTGGGTGACAGACCAAGACTTCATCTCAATAAATAAATAAATAAAAGGCATAGAGTGGCAAGCTGAATAAATAAGCAAGACCCAATGGTATGTTGTCTTTAAGAGACAAATCTCACACACAATGACACCAATAGGTTCAAAATAAAGGAATGAAGGTACCAAGCAAATGGAAATCAGAAACAAAAGCAGGGGTTGACGTCTAATTTTGGACAAAACAAACTTTAAATCAGCAAAAATCAAAAAAGACAAAGAAGGGCATTACATAATGATAACGGGTTCAATGCAACAAGAAGAGCTAACTATCCTAAATATATATGCACCCAACACAGAAGCATCCAGATTCATAAAACAAGTTCTTAGATCCTTACAAAAAGACTTAGACTCCCACACAGTAAGAGTGGGAGACTTCAACACTCCATTGACAGTATTAGACCATTGAGGTGGAAAATTAACAAAGATATTCAGCACCTGAACTCAACATTGAAACAAATGGATCTGATAGGCTTCCACAGAGCTCTCCACTCAAATACAAAAGAATATACACATTCCTCTCATTGCCACATAGCATGTACTCTAAAATCAACCACATAATCAGATATAAAACAATCCTTAGCAAATGCAAAATAACTGAAATCATATAAAACACACTCTCAGACCACAGCACAATAAAATAGAAATTAAGACTAAAAATATTGCTCAAAACCATGCAATTACGTGAAAATTAAAGAACCTCCTTCTGAATGACTTTTGGTTAAAGAATGAAATTAAGGCAGAAACCAAGAAGTTTTTTGCAACTAATAAGAACAAAGATACAGCATACCAGAATCTCTGGGATACAGCTAAGGCAGTGTTAAGGAGGGAAATTTACAGCACTAAATGCCCACATCAAAAAGTTAGAAAGATCTCAAATTAACAACCTTAACATCACAACTAGAAAAATTAAAGAAGCAAGAGCAATCCAACCCAAAGCATGCAGAAGACAAGAAATAATCAAAATCAGAAGTAAGGGAGATTGAGACATGAAAAAAACACTGAAAAGATCAACAAATTTAGAAGTTTGCTTTTGAAAACATTAATAAGATAGATAGGCCACTAGCTACATTAGTAAAGAAGAAAAGAGAGAAGATCCAAATAACTGCATGCAGAAATGACTAAGGATATAATCTCACTGCCCCCACAGAAATACAAATAACCATCAGAGACTTCTGTGAACAGCTCTATGCACACAAACTAGAAAACCTAGGAGAGATGGATAAATTCCCGGACACATACACCCTTCCAAGACTGAATCAGGCAGAAATTGATTCCCGAAAATACCAGTAATGAACCCTGAAATTGAATCCGTAATAAATAGCCTCCCAATCAAAAAAAAAGAAAACAAAGTCCAGGACCAGATAGATTCACAGTTGAATTCTTCCAGACATACAAAGAAGAGTTGGTACCATTCCTGCTGAAACTATTCCCAAAAGTTGAAGTGGAAGGACTCCTCCCCAACTTATTCTATGAGGCCAGCATCATCCTGCTATCAAAACCTGGCAGAAACACAATAAAAAAAGAAAACTTTCATCCAATATCGCTGATGAACATTTATGCATAAATCTTCACCAAAATATTTGCAAACCAAATTCAGCAGCACCTCAACAAGCTAATCCACCACGATCAAGTAGGCTTTGTCCCTTAGATGCAAGGTTGGTTCAACATGAGCAAATCAATAAATATAATTCATCATATAAACAGAGCTAAAGACAAAAATCACATAATTATCTCAATAGATGCAGAAATGCTTTTGATAAAATTCAACATCCTTTCATGTTAAAAACTCTCAATAAACTAGATATTGAAGGAACATGCCTCAAAATAATGAGAGTCATCTATTACAGAGCCAACATTATACTAAATGGGCAAAAGCCAGAATAATTTCCATTGAAAACTGGCACAAGACAAGGATGCCCTCTCTCACCTCTCCTATTCAACGTAGTATTGGAAGTCCTGGCCAGAGCAATCAGGGAAGAGAAAGAAATAAAGGCACCCAAGTAGGAAGAGAGGATGTCAAACTATTTCTGTTTGTGGATGACATGATTTTATATCTAGAAAACCCATAGTCTCCGTTGAAAAGTTCCTTGAGCTAATGAACAACCTCAGCAAAGTTTCAGGATAGAAAATCAACGTACCCAAATCACTAGCATTTCTACACACCAAAAACAGGTAAGCCCAAGAGCCAAACCAAGAATGTAGTCCCATTCACAATTGCCACGAAAAGAATAAAGTACCTAGGAATACAGCTAATCAGGGAGGTGAAAGAGTTCTACAATGAGAATTATAAAACTCTGCTCAAAGAAATCAGAGATGATACAAACAAATGGAAAAGCATTCCATGCTCATGGACAGAAAGAATCAATATTGTTAAAATTTTTTAAATGGCCATACTTCCCAAAGCAATTTACAGATTCATTGCTATTCCTATCAAACTACTAATGACATCCTTTGTTTTTTGTTTTTTTGGGAGGTTTTTTTGTTTTTTTGTTTTTTTGGTTTTTTTAGGTGGAGTCTCGTTCTGTCACCCAGGCTGGAGGGCAATGGCTCAATCTCAGTTCACGGCTACCTCTGCCTCCCCGATTCAAGCAATTCTCCTGTCTCAGCCTCCCGAGTAGCTGGGATTACAGGTACCTCCCATCATGCCTGGCTAATTTTTGTGTTTTTAGTAGAGATGGGGTTTCACCATGTTGGCCAGTTTGGTCCAAACTCCTGACCTTGGGTGATCTGCCCACTTGGCCTCCCAAAGTGCTGTGATTAGAAGCATGAGCCACTGCACCCGGCCCCAGTGACATTCTTCACAGATCTAAGAAAAGCCATTTTCAAATTCATATGAAACCAAAAAGGATCTCTAATAACTAAGACAATCCTAAACAAAAGAAATAAACCTGGAGGCATCACATTACCTGACTTCAAACTTTATTACAGGGTACAGTAACCAAATCAGTGTGGTACTGATACAAAAACAGACACATAGACCAATGGAACAGAATAGAGAGCCCAGAAATAAGGCTGCACTCCGATGACAATCTGGTCTTCCACAAAGCTGACAAAAACAAGCAATGGGTAAAGGACTTCCTATTTCATAAGTGGTGCTGGGAAAACTGGCTAGCCACATGCAGAAAATGGAAACTAGACCCCTTCCTTATACCATATTCAAACATCAACTAAAGATGGATTAAAGTCAATATTAAAAACTATGAAATCCCTGGAAGACTACCTAGGCAGAACCATTCTGGACACAGGAATAGGAAAGATTTCGTGATGAAAACACCAAAAGTGATCGCAACAAAAGCGAAAATTGATAAATGGGATCTAATACAAATTAAGAGCTTCTGCACAGCAAAAGAAACTATATACAGAGTAAACAGACAACCTACAGAATGGGAGAAAATATTTGCAGACTATGCATCTGACAAAAGTCTAATATCCGGCATCTATAAGGAACTTAAATGAATTTACAAGAAAAAAGCAGCCTCACTAAAAAGTGGGCAAAGGACATGAATGGGCACTTTTCAAAAGAAAACATATATATGGCCAACAAACATATGAAAAAAAAGCTCAATCACTGGTAATTAGAGAAATGTAAATCAAAACCACAATGAAATGTCATCTCACACCAGTCAGAATGACTGTTATTAAAAAATAAAAATAAATTTTAAAAAAGCAGGTAGTGGAAAGGCTGTGGGAAAAAAAGGAATGCTTATACACTGTTGGCAGGAGTGTAAATTAGTTCAACCATTGTGGAAAGCAGTGTGGCAATTCCTCAAAGAGCTAAAAACAGAACTACCATTCAACCCAGCAATCCTATAACTGGGTATGTACCCAAAGAAATATGAATCATTCTGCCATAAAGACGCATGCATATGTTCATTGCATCGCTATTCACAATAGCAAAGACATGGAATCAATCTAGATGCCAATCAATGGTAGACTAGATAAAGAAAATATGGTACATATAAACTGTGGAATACTACACAGCCATAAAAAAAGAATAAATTTATGTCCTTTGCAGGAGTGTGGATGGAGCTGGAGGCCATCATCCTTAGCAAACAAACGCATGAAAAAAAAAAAAAAAAAGAACCCGAATACCACATGTCCTCACTTTTAAGTGGGAGCTAAATGATGAGAACACATGAACACAAAGACAGGAGCAATAGTCACTGGGGCCTACTTGAGGGTGGAAGGTGAGAGGAGGGAGAAGAACAGAAAAAAACAACTATTGGGTACTAGACTTAGTACATGTGTGATGAAATAATCTGTACAACAAACCCCCATGACAAGAGTTTACTTGTGTAACAAACCTGCATGTCTTACCCTGAATCTAAAATAAAAGTTAAAGAAAAGAAAAAATAATAATTAAATAGCAAATAGGCAACGTGTTAAAATCAATGTTATCATATGTATCCCTGAATCTAAAATAAAAGCTAAAGAAAAGAAAAAAGAATAATTAAAAAGCAAATAGACAATGTTTTAAAATCAATAATATCATATGATGGTTCTCAGAGAATACTAATAAAACTGATAAATCCTTACTAGATTGGTCAAAGAAAAGGGAGAGAAGTCACAAATTATTAATAACAGAAAAGAAAATGGAGACAGAGCTATAATCTTATAGATACTGAAAGGAAAATAAAGAAGCAGGGAAAACAACTTTATGACAAAAAAATTTAACAACTTATATGAAATGAACAAACACACTGAAAAACACAAATTACCAAACTGACTTGAGAAGAAACAAAATCTAAATAATCCTATGTTTTCTCAAAAAATTTAATTTGTAAGTAAGCCTTTTCAAACACACACAAATAAATCCAGACCATTGACTTTACCAATACATTTTATCAAACATTCACAAATTCTACACAAACGTTTTTAGAAAACATAGTAAAACAGAACACTTCTCAGCATGTTTTATGAGGCCAGCAATAGCCTGATATGAAAACCAGACAAGTTTTTAAAATAAAATTGTAGACCAATATCCCTCATAAATAAAAACACAAAAATCCTTAACAAAATATTAGTAAATCAAATCCAGAAATATACAAAGAAGATAATATATCATAACCAAGTAGAGTTTTTTTAAGGAATGCAAATTTGCTTTAACATTTGGTAATCAATCAATGTGCAAATCTACACATTAACAGAATTAAGGAGGAAAAACATGATGGCCGGGCACAGTGGCTCAGGCCTGTAATCCCAGCACGTTGGGAGGCCGAAGTGAGCAGATCACCTGAGGTCGGGAGTTTAAGACCAGCCTGACCAAAATGGAGATACGCTGTCTCTACTAAAAATACAAAATTAGCCGGGCATGGTGGCGGGTGCCTGTAATCCCAGCTACTTGGGAGGCTGAGGCAGGAGAATCACTTGAACCCAGGAGGTGGAGATTGCAGTGCGCTGTGATCGTGCCATTGCACTCCAGCCTGGGCAATAAAAGCAAAACTATGTCTCAAAAAAAAAAAAAAGTATGATTATCTCACTAGAGACAGAAAAGGCACTTGACCAAACTAAACCCCCAGTAATATATAGATATATTTCAAATTGCAAAATAGGAATGGGACAAACTTCCTCAACCTTATAAAAGCTCACATGGGGCCAGGCGCGGTGGCTCACGCCTGTAATCCCAGCACTTTGGGAGGCCGAGGCAGGCGGATCACGAGGTCAGGAGATCAGGACCATCCTGGCTAACACGGTGAAACCCTGTCTCTACTAAAAATACAAAAAATTAGCCGGGCGTGGCGGCAGGTGCCTGTAGTCCCAGCTACTCGGGAGGCTGAGGCAGGAGAATGGCGTGAACCTGGGAGGCGGAGCTTGCAGTGAGCGGAGATCGCGCCACTGCACTCCAGCCTGGGCGACAGAGCGAGACTCCGTCTCAAAAAAACACAAACAAACAAACAAACAAACAAAACAGAAAACAAAAAACAAACCTCACATGGAACTGAATAACTTACAGTGAAAGACTAAACTCTCCCCATTATAACTGGAAACAAAGCAAGTATATCCCTTCTTGCTGCATCTATTTAACATTGTAAATGGGGGTCCTAACTTGAGCAATAAAAAAAATAATAACAAAAGGTATATAAATTACAACGGAAAAAGTAAAAATGTTTATATTCATAGATGACATGACTTCTGCTTACAAAATCCCAAAGAATTTGCAAATAAAAAACCTATTAAATCTGATAAGTGAATTTAATAAAGTCATAAGATACAAGGTAATTATACAAAAATGAAATGTATTTCTATACACTAGCAAGAAAATTTCTAAAATGAAATGTTTCTAAAATCTATTTACAGTCACTTTTAGGCAGGCATAAGATAATTAAAGATAAATTTCACAAAATATAGAAAGATCTCTACACTAAAAACTATAAAACAAAATTGAGGAAAAATTAAAGAAGACCTAAATGATGAAAAGATATACAATGTTCATGGTTTGGAAGTCTTAATGTTATTAACTCAATTCTCCTCAAGTTGATCTATATATTGAATTCAATTTCAATAAAAATTCCTTATGGGATCACTGTAGAAACTCACAAGCTGATTCTAAAGTTTATATGGCAATGTAAAGGACCTAAAATCCACAAAACAATCTTGAAAGAAAGAACAAAGTTAGAATATATATTCATATAATCTGATTTTAAGGCTTACTATATAGCTGCAGTAATCAAGATGGTGTAAAAATAGGCCTATAAATCAATGGAATAAATTAAGAGAGTCCAGAAAGAGACCCACATGTATATGGTAAATTAAATTTTGACCAAGATACCAAAGCAATTCAATGGAGAAAGAAGCTCTTTTTAATAAATTATGCTGAAACCACTAGATATCCTTGCATGAAAAAAAATGAAACTTAACTCATAGCTCATAACATTTACAAAAATTAATTTGGGATGAATCATAGACCTAAATGTAAAACTTAAAACTATAAAGCTTTTAGAAAAAAAAATAGGAGAATATTTGGACATTTCTCTTAGCATTCAGCATACATATATCCTATGAACCAGTAATTCTACTTCTAGGTATTTATCCAAGAGAAATGAAAAATATATGTACATAAAAAGCGTTGTACATGAATGTCAATAGCAGCAATAAAACTGCCTCCTGTGGGTTGGGGGAAATGTTCTCAAGTTAAGAATAAATAAGAAAATTGTGGTTACATTCATACAAGGAATAACTCTCAGCAATAAAAAGGAACAAACTATTAATACGCGTGTATGCAACAACATGAATGAATCACAAAATCATTTTGCTGAGCAAAAAATAGTCAGACACATAATACAATTCCATTTAAATGAAATTCAAGAATAGACAAAACTAATCTACGTTGGTAGAAATCAGAAAAATTGTTGCCTCCTGTGATTATGGGTAAAGGCAAGGATTGACTTTGAAGGGGAATAAGGATTTTCTTGGATAAATAAATATTCCATTTAAAAAAATTTATTTCAATAGTCCTTGGGGTAACATTCCATATATTCATGGATGTGTGAGTTACACAGAGAGAAGTTTTTCCAGTATGAGGTAGTTTACTCACAGGCAAGCATGAATCGATTCTCTGATGAATAATCAATAATAGGACAAGGTGGCATGGCTGGTTTGACCATTTTGTGAACTAACATGCCAAAAACAATCAAATAAGCCCCCAAATTTGTATTGCATATATTCTATACAAGGTAGAAGGTGAGAATGAAAATAATGAACAAGATGTTCCTGCCGGGCGCGGTGGCTCACGCCTGCAATCCCAGCACTTTGGGAGGCCGAGGCGGGTGGATCACAAGGTCAGGAGACCGAGACCACGGTGAAACCCCGTCTCTACTAAAAATACAAAAAATTAACCGGGCATGGTGGCAGGCGCCTGTAGTCCCAGCTACTCGGGAGGCTGAGGCAGGAGAATGGCGTGAACCCGGGAGGCAGAGCTTGCAGTGAGCCGAGATCGCACCACTGCACTCCAGCTTGGGCGACAGAGCAAGACTCCGTCTCAAAAAAAAAAAAAGATGTTCCGTAAGGATAGACAAAGTCTGGTTCTAATCCAGTATTTCCCCCTTACCCAAATGTGATGGGCTGAAATAATCCAGGATCAAAATCAAGCTTCATCTCTTAACAGGCCCTGATCGTGCACCAGATGGGAATATTTAAAATATACCCAGAAAACCAACCTCTCAGTGACAGTGGATTTTAACACAGGAAGGCTGATGCTGACATTCCTATACTTTCATTTTCTGTGATTCAATGAACTACTTTGACATTACTCCTGGTTAATGATAGTTACCAAGATGCTTTGATTCTCTTTCTCACTCTGGATCATTTTACTGCCCATCAGTGACTTGCAATATTTCTATTAGTGACAAATCAATTTTATTCACAAACTATCAAGGTCAACTTTCACAAACACTGTAGTCACAGCCAAAAAACATCTGTTAAGACAGAGCACAGTTGAGGGAGCAATTAATTTATTCCCATCTCATGGCTTGACTGGCCCCCAGTGGGGTGATGTGATGCATCTGCTCATTCAACACATTGCATCATTACCTCCTCTGTGCCAGAGCACAAGCCACAGGGCAGTGATCAAAGTAGACAAAATATCTGCCCTCATGGTGCATAGATTCTGATTGAGGGAGACAGGTAATAAACAATTTAGTTAAATAACAGTGTGGTAGGTATTGTAATTTTAGATGAACTAGGCAAGAAAGGCCTCAGAAAAGAGGTGATGACTGAGAAAATACCTGAAGAAGAAGAGGATGTGAGCCATGTACATCTCCATTTTCCACACTGAGGAATAACAAGAGCAACGTTTGGAGGCAGAAGAGTATCTGTCACATTCAAAGAACAACAAGGAAACCAGGTGACTGGAGCAGAGGTGAGTAAGTGGGAAATTCTGGAAGCTGAGGTCAAAAGGGTAAGTGCAGACTTTATCACATAGGGCTTTAGAGCCATTCCAGGTGCCTTGCTTTTACTCTGAAGTGGGAAACTACCAGAGGCTTTTGAGTATAGGAGTCATGTGACCTGACTTTGATTTTAACAGAATCATTCCAGCTGCTTTGTTGACAATGACCAAAAGAGGACAAGGGCAGACATAGGAAGGCCAGTGAAGTTCACATTAAATGCAATGAAGTTTGACTAGATATTTATTTGCCCCAGCCTCTGGTCCTTAAGTTTATACATCTAAGCTAAGATATTGTTAGCAGAAAAGAAAGAGCAAAGCAACTCACAACAAATCTATCTCGTCTTTTGGCAACAAGTCATAAAATTTTTGAGCAGTAAAGAGAGAAAATATTAAGAAGTGTTCTCCTTCACCTTTCTTTCTCTCTCTTTTTAGCCAAGCTCTGCACGCTCACCTAAACTGGTGGCATTTTTGTCTTTGACGTGACTGATGTTTGGGGTGAAGGAATGAATCTGTGACTTGGTGGTACTCCTGCTGGCCTTCTATCGATCTGTGAATTAAAAAGGAAAGAAAAATTTCCTAAGAAGGACCAAAGGGAGTTAGGAAAGGTGAGTTATAAAATGGGAGAGATAATCCTAGAGGAATGTACAAGGGTGAAAGAAAAATCCTATGACTTGATCTTGTTAGGAAGCTGACCTAGAAAGACTGAGCTTTGTAAGAAGCCTTGATCAAGAGTTACAAGGAAGGAAACATATAAAAATGCTGGAAAGATTTTCAACCTTAACATTATCCTGTGAGGGAACCCTCATAGCTGGATCTTGAATTTTGGGGAATTAAAGCACAGAGGGTACCATCACAGTTCCAACACTGTGAACTTACTGAACTGCATAAGCAGTTCATTTTTCACAGAGAGCTTTACTCACACAGGAGAATTTCCTGCAACTAGAAAATAGTTCCGATAACTGTATCTCTTTTATTAGCTATGGAGGACATGTCCATCACTGCTGGTGCATGAGGTAGGGCATGGGCACCGATAGCAGTTCAAAAATCTATCGTAAGTGGATTACAGGGGTTGGCCAGAAATATAAAGTAGCATTAAGTGTGTTAGATACTGGCATGAGGCTGAGAATAAGATGCAGAAAACACTCTCCTCTACATTCATTGTTTCACTCAGCATAATCAGGGTTGAGGGAGGAAATACTCAAACTGAAATTAGTGAGGTTTCTCTTTTCCTGGATTCCATTCAACTACAGGGGGTAGTGGTCATTTTCAGTGGTTCCCAAGAGCTGAACTGGGCAAAGTTGATGTGCACCGTCTAAGCTCCTCACTCACACTGGGACAGTCATTTCGCACTGTGAACATTACACATTGTTGGTAATTGTTTGGGGGCATTTTTCAGGTGTAGAACAAAAGCCCTTTGGCTCACAAAGTGGCTCCAAATGTTGCTATCAGACTCTCCAGATATTCCAGCACTTCAAATCCAAAATCATTACTATTGATTTTGAAAGGCATTGATTACAATCTCTGCAGAACTCTAGGTTTATTTCTTTGGAAAAAAGTATTGTTTCATGGCAAAAGAAGAAAAACTGATACATATTTTAGGTGCTTTCACTTGATGAGTCAACTTCTCCCCATTTTTCAAAGTATTCATTGGTCTGTTTGAGGGTAAGAAGTGACCTAAATACCCCAATGCAGCAAGGACTGGCAGTTTCTATCCAGCCATGGCCCATCAAAAAGTGACTATTCACCCCCCTTTAGTGGGGGTGAGTTCTTATAATTTTTTTCTTGCCTTGGTATCTATTTTGAATATAGGTTTAACTTTCTTGTACCAGAAGAACTTAGTTACTGTTAAAACAGTTTCCAGTTCTCCACCTCCTCCAGTTCCTCAGGGTGGTCAATCCAAATATCTGCCCTAAACAACCACCTCCTGGTGACCACCTGCCTATGGGCCAGCTCACTATACAGCTCACTTGACTCACCCCCAGTGACCCGTACACCGCATGTAGACTGTGCAGAAATGCTTTGGTGACCACTTCTCAGTCACAGTGTCACTCCACAGAACTCATGCCTGCTGGTTGTAAACCCACCAATTAGAACTCCCCATAGGGAATCTACCTGGGTAGCAACCTGGAGCCCATTAAAGACTTTAGCCCCACAAGCCCCTTACCATCTCTTGATCCCCACCTGAGTGTGTGTGTCCAGGAAGGCTTCTCTGTTTCCCTTGGCCCTGTGAGGCATGCTGCCGTGTTCTCTCTGGGACCTGTGAGTAATACACTGCTCCTAGTATTTCGTGTGTTTTATTGAGCTGCCTCCTCTGTGTCTCACCTGACTAATACACCCAAACCTAACTTCTCTCCCAGTTAGGGCTCTCCTGGAGAGTGGCTATGTTGGTAGGAATAAACTGGACACAGTTTAGACAAGAGCACAAGGACATCTGCCAATCTAACCAAGCTTCCTGTGAGAGGGACACCTGATCACAGGTCAGACACTTGGACCAGGATAAAGAAGTACTCCATGAAAAGCACACTGTAAACACCCATGATCAAATCCCCTAGAGGCCCATCAGGATGGGGCTAGAGTTTATAATCACTCTACAGAGAGAGCTCAAGACCAAATTAGAGGAAAAACAACACCCCCTTACTTGTCTCTTGCTAAGAAAGGGTGCTAAGGAATTAGGTCCCAGTTTTACTCTGATTTCACTCCTATTCTCTTCCATCCAGACAGTCAACTCTAGGTTGATTTTTCCTCTTATAGATTTGCTAAAAGCAAAAGCAACTACCTTATCTATCCAAACATGAAATGTACTACTTGTAACCAAAAAGACACTAGTTAGAAAAAGGAAACTTATCACCAAAGGCACATGGTGGTCTTGGTCCACACTGCCTTACTGTTGTGGTTGCACTGTTGTTGAGAGAACTCCAAGACTTATGTTTCAATGTTGAATGGACACACTAATTCATGTCCACTTCTTTCAAAAACTCTAACAATTTATTTGGTTGGTCCAGTTTCATATTTTCTACAAATTTGTAAAGCTTTCATTCAAAAAAATCCCTGGCTATCTATTCACTTGACAATTAGGCATGAGACACAATTTCTGTCCTTATTACCAGCAAACTAGCAGGAGATGAGAATGTAAACTATTTTCAGTTAGGCCAGACATTTCTATAGAGGTTGCTGTTCTTCCCACTTTGACTAGTTTGAGAAGCATGCACTGGAGGTCCCTAAAGTAATCATCCAGAGGATGGCAGGGTATGAAACAATCTTGTCTAATAGAAACATAATGCAAGCCACATGTGATTTGGAATATTCTAGTAGCTACATTAAAAATAAGTAAAAAGAAACTGATAAAAATCATGCTCTTAATATAACTTAAATGACCACACACTTAGTGAATTAAAACAAGACAAATGTATTATCTGGAATCCAAAATGGGTCTCACTGGGCTAAAATCAAGGCATTGACAGGGCCATGTTCTTTTCTGGAGACTCTAGAGGAGAACCTGTTTTCTTGCCTTGTCCAGCCTACAGAGGCTGCCCACATTCCTTTGCTTGTATTCAAAGCCAGCAATGGCTGGTGGAGTCTTTCTGAGATCAAATCACTTTGATGCTGACTCCTCTGCCTCCCTCTTCCACATTTAAGAAACTTTTGTTGACACTGGGCCCAACCAGATAATCCAAGATGATCTTACTTGAGGTCAACTGATTAGCAACCTTAATTCCATCTGCAACCTGCATTCTCTTTTGCCATGTAACAAAACATAGTCACAGGTTTGGGGATTAGGACATGCACATCATAGGGAGAGGGGTCTTATTCTGCCTATTACAGTCAATATAAAAATGATCAATAAAATATTATTTATTATTTTTGGTTCTTCACACTTCAAATTCTTCAAATTCTGTGTGTATTTTGCACTTACAGCACATCCCAATTTCAAGGACAGTCACATTTCAAGGACCCAATAGCTACATGTGGCTAGTAGCTACCAAAATGGATAGCAGAGGTTTAAAGCAAGGGTTCTCAACTTGGGCTGCACATTGGAATCCTCTCGGGAGGTGCTTTTTAAAATCCTGATTCTCAACCCATACACATTCCAAAGAAGTCAGAACTTAGGTGTCAGTAATTTTTTTAAAGCTCCTCAGATGATTCCAATGTGTAGCCAAGATTGAGAACCTTCAGTGTAGGGCAAGAATAAACCTCATTCTTTCTAAGCAGTTGAGACACTTCCCCAGTCTCTCTCTCTTTCGCTCTCTCTCTCTTTCTCTCTCTCTCGAATCAGAGCCATTTCCCTGGTGTCAAAGGCTTAGTGGTTGTGCCATGTTAGGCATTTAAAATGGTAGGTGCTGTGTGTGTGTGTGTGTGTGTGTGTGTGTGTGTGTGTATACAAAGGTGTGTGCATTTAGCTTTCAGCATTCGAAAACATAATACTCAATGTAACTTCTGAGTCTTCTGACTCGCTCTGAGATCCATTCACTAACATCTTCTTATTCACCAGATATTTAGTAAATACCTGTTTTGTACCAGGAAATACACCAGAACGTTCTGGCTCTTTCTGTCCAGGGTTTTGTGAGAGAAGCTGCTATGGAAGAATTTTAGGGTCAAAATTTTTATCCCATGCTGCCTGATGACTCTTCTGGGGACACAGACACACACAGACACACAGACACACACACACACACACACACACAAATGCATATTTTTGATAACACTGGATAGACATTGCTGCAGTTAGATCTGAGTAAATCCATTCTATTGCAGAAAAACAACCCAGGATGAACTCATTTTCCAAGAGAAACTGCAACATCTTAACAGTGACTTTGCTGACAAGTCCAAATGATGCAATGATCCCTGAACTCTGAAACACCGAACTCCCTTGCAACCTCTTACAAACCTTTCTTGTCACCTATTTGCCTCCCTTTCTGTCACGCTTTTCTCTCCACTTTGCATATTCCTGAGTCTCTCCGCTTTCTTATGAAGATGGTCCTCCATGACCTGGTCTGTCTACCTTCTACTCGCCTGCTTTCTTAGGTCACTAGATTATGTCTGTTACCCACAGTCTCAGTTCCACTTCAACTGTCCCCTTCTGAAATTTAGTACAAATCCCACCAAACACTCACTACCAGAGTACTTCTCATAAATAGAAAACCCTTCTCCCTCTCTTTCTTCTTTCCACACTTACTACACACAGAATAAAATCTAAGGTCTTTAACACCCTCCACAATGTTAAGTTTGTTTCTTTGGAAAAATGCATTGTTTCATGGCAAAAGAAGAAAATCTGATATATATTTTAGGTGCTTTCACTTGATGAGTCAACGTCTCTCCATTTTTCAAAGTATTCATTGGTCTATTTGCATATTGATGTGACCCAATTCCATTTGCACTTTCCTCTCCCACTTCCTACCCCCAACTAGACTCTGCTATTCCCTGAAGAGAAGAGATTCTGCACTTTGCCCAAGTTGAGTTCACTTCCTTCACATCATGAGTAGGCATTTTACCGACATTTCCTGGCTCTTCTTAACAAGTCTCATAGGACCTTCCTACACTAATCCATCTGAGGATGCAATCTGATTTGATTAGTGCATTTAAGTCTGTGTCTTGACCTCTGTGTTAGTCAGTATTCTCCAGAGAAACAGAACCAATAGGATGTGTATGTGTGCATATATAGAGAAAGAGATTTTTTTTAAGGAATTGATTCCCATGATTATGGAAGCTGGGAAGTTTAAAATCTGCAGAGTGGCCAGGTGGGCTGAAGACCCAGGGAAGAGTCAAGATTGCCATTCAAGTTTGAAGGCTATCTACTGACAGAATCCCCTCTTCTTCCTAGGAGGGCAATCTTTTGTTCTATTCAAGACTTCAACTGATGGGATGAGGCCCACCCACAATATAGAAGGCAATGTGATTTACTGAGTCTACTAATTTAAATGTTAGTCTCATCCAAAAACACATTTTCACAGAAACATTCATAATGTTTAAACAAATATCTGGGTACCATAGCCAGCCAAGCTGACACATAAATTAACCATCACAACCTCTGAGCACCAGAGGGCAAAGACTATTACTTTTTCCTCACTGTACCCCCAACTCATTGCCCCACTCACAGTGTGCCATGATAGCTTACTCATGGCAGGTCCTCAGTAAACATGGGCTGAATTGAGTCCAATCAAAACATATGCAGAGGCCCTGACTGTGAAGGAAAGCCAGCATTCTGTCACTCACACTAGATTTGCAAGGCGCTGTCCTTCTGCAGGACTTTTCTTGTCTTCGAGGCTTTCTCCGCTCTCGAGACTGCATTTGCCTATAAGTAGTACAAAAAAAATATTTTAAAATCTCAAATCAAAGTAACTATTTGCATTCAAAATCTTCTTGATCATAATGAAAATCTCAAATCACAACTTGGGCGCCTCAGAATGTCCAAATATGCCCTTGGCTAAGCAAACTTAAGGATACAAAAGAGAAAGTCACTAAAACTAAGTCTACTTTGTTAACCTGGGAACTTCTGCAGGGTTAGGTATCTCCTCTTGACATTCCCATGGAGTAGGCCAAGGCCCAGGACAGTACACAAATATATATGCAAAGGCTCAAAAGACAGAGGTCTCAATGAAAAAATAGGAAAATAGGGAACCCCCAGCCTACCACATCCTGACACTTCTGATCTGCAGGGAAGAGCTGAATAAGCAGTTGGCCTACTGGCCAGAAAGCCCTGGGGGATTGCAGCTGAGGAGGGGAGGAAAGGCAGACACTGCCAGACTGCCCCAGCTGAGGAGTGTCTTACGGGAAGAGACGGAGCTCAGAAAGGCTCATTTCCTTTTTTCTCTTCCACTAAGACTCCTACAGTTTCATAATGGCATTTTAAGCTAGCTGTTAATGTTGGTAATGTAGTTTGGGAAAAAGCAAAAAGGCCTAATTATAAGAATCAATATATTATGTGAAGAGAGAACAAGCCTCTATTAAATATGAAGCAGAGCTTCAATTCCAACCAGGACAAGGCCAAACAAGGAAACTGAAACCACTGTGTGAGGTTGAAGAGTAGGAGAGAAAGAAGTTGGTTCGGAGTTTGTTCATTCCTCCTTCCTGTTGAAAATGCTGCAGCTTCACTGGGTAAATTAGATAAGCCCCACCCATCCAGGCCCACCCAGCACAGAACACATGATAAGTCCTTTGTAAATAATTGTCGAATTAGTTAATGAACAAATGAATGAATAGATTACTTGATGATAGCCCTGCCCTCCTTTATTTCTTTTAGGCCAGTACTATCAAAGTGTGGTCCCCAACCAGCAGCATCTGCATCACCAGCAAACTTTTTCACAGGGAAAAGGACCCCTCACCAAAACATTAGGGGTGAGGCTCAACAATCTGTATTTTACTAAGTGCTGCTGGTAACTCTGATGCAGGCTTAAAGTTCAAGAACCTCTGCTTTAGGCAAAGCCCAGGTTTCAACAGGAAATCTACCACTCAAGAACAACACATTTTTAGCACTACAGGGTGAATCTGACACATTTCCTGACCTCAAGGAGTCTTTTACTACCATTTCTATTTTTTAACATATTTTTTATTTCAATAGCTTTTGGTGTGTGGTTTTTTTTTTTTTTTGGTTACATAAATGTATTGGTGAAGTCTGAGATTTTAATGCACCTGTCCCCCAAGTAGTGTATGTCATACCCAATATGTAATTTTTTATCCCTCATTCCCTCTCACTCTCTCCCTTCTGAGTCTTCAGTGTCCATTTTACCACTCTGTATGTCTTTGTGTACTCATAGCTTAGCTCCCATTTTTAAGCAAGAACATATGGTATTTGGTTTTCCATCCCTGAGTTACTTCACTTAGAATAATGGCCTCCAGCTCCATCCCAGTTGCTGTGAAATACTTTGTTTTGTTCTGTTTTATGGCTGAGTAGTATTTCAAGGTGTATATATGCCACATTTTCTTTATCCATTCATTAGTCAATGGGCACTTAGATTGGCTCCATATCTTTGCAATTGTGAATTAATTTGTAACCATTTCTTTGTACTAGTGGCACTTACAAGGTTCAGTCAGAAAACTCTATTCTTCCCTCCTACTGTCCCTTCAAAGACAGCTCAAACCCAACTGTGGACTAGAGTGTTCCTGTTCCCTGAATGAGAGCTTCTGCAGAACTGATTATTTCTCCAGACCCCACAAAGATAATAAGAAGGTTTGGGTCTATTTTAGTTTATCTAGTTGAGTGTCAAAATCACCCAAGACGATACTTGTTATCTCTCCTTCTCGCCAGCTCTGTCTTCCCTCAAAGAGGAAGTCAGAAAGGAAAGATGAAAATAGTCACCTTCTTTGCCAGTCAAGTTCTTCTGTCCCTCTTTCTCCAGTCACCAAGCTGTCTCTGGTTCCTCCAGGGTAGAGAAGTGGGTAGGGATGGGAAGGGAAAAGTAAGAAAGAGCTAATGAAGCAGGATAGATGTGATGGGTACCCCCACTGAATCCTCAGTCTTCAACCCCTTCATATGGACTATGCCTGGCAACTTGTGGTTTTTCACCCAGTCCCTAGTACCTGCTAGGGTACTCCCCTGTTGAGGCTATCTCACTCCTGCAGGCCATTTTCTTGCATGGAATCACAGAACTATCCCCAAACTGGCACCATTTTGGGGCCCACCTTCTTTGGAATGATGTTCACATCCACACAAGTCACCTCTGTTCATCCCAAAGCCTGGCAAGTGGCATCCAGCACAGTCTTTAACCTTCCAGAGATAGAAAAAGACATCAACTTCTGGGTCCTATGTACCCCAGAAGACTAAAGCCAATTCCCCCTGATTCCTGCCACAACCCTCCAACATCTCTCTTTGAAGGAAACATTGTTGATTTTTAACCTCCTTCCCTGACTTCTTAGCTTTCAGTTATATGGCCCACAAAGTGGGTGATGGGTGAACACTGACAAAAAGTTGTTTTCAGAAATCACCTTGGCCAAACCCACATGAGTGTTACATTAGTTAGCTCAGGCTGCCATAACAAAATACCACATACTGGGAGGCTTAAACAACAAATATTTATTGCTCACAGTTCTAGAGGCTGTAAAGTCCAAGATTGCGGCAGCAGCAGATTCAGTATCTGATAACAGCCCACTTTCTGGTTTATACACTGCTGTCTTCTTGCTGTGTCCTCAAACTGGAGAGAGGAAGCAAGCTCTCTTAGGACTCGTATAAAGACACTCATCCCATTCATGAAAAGTCTACCCTCAGGGCCTCATCTAATCTTAACCACCTCCCAAAGACCCCACCTCCTAATACCATCACATTAGGAGGTAGAGTTTCTACATGTGAATTTGGGGGACACAAGCATTCAGTCTATAACAGACGTTCTCATGCCTCACTTTTAAACATGTGGTTGGTTGACATCTAGGCCTGTGGGGTGTCAAAACTTGAGCCTGTTCGATTTTGACATCATTATATACTATACACATAAATAACTAATGCTTATATAGTGCTCCCCTGTTAATAAAGTGCTCCCTGATGTGATAAGATACATAATGGCTTTGATGGAAATGGATAAGATCCATATGAAACAAAGAGATGTTTAGAGTTTAGAATTTTTAAAAGAGAGAAAGATCACTTTCATCTGGGGCCATTGGGTCACCATTAATAGATATTCATAGCAATTCAGAATTTGTTCAAATTCGTCAGAAAAGACTCTCTTCATGAAACCTCAGTAACTAAGCCTTCAGGATGACAGCCACTCAAACAGGTCACTGGTCTTCCATGAACTCCCTGCTCACTCCCTGCCTCTCACAATCTCTCTGAGATTACTGATCCCACCACTTCACCTCTCCTGTAATGCTTCTCAAAATTTAGAATTTACCAAGATCCTGCTTGAGACCCTCTTAAAACAGTCACCAGCTGCCAAACCATCACTTCAGAGAATCTGTACTGAGAGGTGAGCCATAGCCTCTTTGAACTATGTCTTAATGCTGCTATGGGCTGACTTTTTAGTGCAAGGAGTGAAGGAATATGTAAGTAAGGAAACCACATCATGCTTCCCAGCTGGGAGCTGGCCACACAAGGCCCATGGGCACTCTATAACATCCAGACTTTCACATCCTGACCACACCTCAGACCCAGCCAGGCCTGAACTCCTGTGGAACAGAAAAACCATGATTCTAAGGTTTAAATGTTTCTTTTCCTTCCAAAATTTATGTTGAAACTTAGTGGCTAATCTAAAAGAATTAAGAGGTGGGGTCTTCAGGAGGTGATTAGGTCATGAGAGTAGAGACCTCATGAATGGGATTAGGTACCCTTATAAAAGGCCCTGACAGAGGAAGTTTGTCCCTTCTGCCTTTCCACTTTCTGCCATGTGAGGACACAGCGGTTCTCACCTCTGTAGTTGCAGGCTTCATGGCGCCATCTTGAAAGCAGAGACTGGACTCTCACCGGACAAGAAACCTGTTGGCTCCTCGATCTTGGATTTCCCAGCCTCCAAAACTATGAGCAAGAAATTTCTGTTCTTTGTAAATTATCCAGTCTGTTATTTGTTATAACAGTACAAGGAGACTAAGACACCTGGGGATTTCATCTGTTCCCAAGATCTCACCTCTTTCCTGTACCATCCCAGAGAGCACAGCTAATGGCCTCATATTGATTGACTTCAAATAACGTTTCTGACTTGACCAGAATTTAGAAAAACTTGGTTCTGTGGGCCCTAAGGAAATACATCTTCACTTCAGGTGTATTGCCTGTGAATTCATCTCTGATGTGCCATGATTCTATGATCTAGCAGACAGCCACAGAAACTAATGCAGCCCTTCTATACTTAACCAGAGATTTCAAATATTGATAAAGCTTGCCCCTCACTGCCCAAGCCCTGGCCAAAACAACATTAAGTATTCAGGAAAATGCATAAAGCTAATTGCTAAACAGCACTCTAGCGTTGAACTCTCCTTAAGGGGCCAGTAAATGGAACATGTGAATAATTTTACAGCACAAATAAAATTGCCTCCAATTGTATGGTATATATTCTCCATGATGCTCATAAATAGGTTGACTGTACCTCCTGCATCTTCTTCTTTGCCACTCACTCGCTACTTCCTTGGAACTGTTTTGAATGCCTGGAATGGCCAATACTAACTTCTTAATTCCAAAAGTTGACATTTTCCCGGGGTTTATGGCCCTCTCTCTCATACTCATTCACCCTACTCTGCTCCATGGAAGTTCTCTTCTCTCTTGACTAACTTGTCTGATGCCTTTCTTTGCTCCCTCAGCCATCTAAGTACCATTTCCCATAAATTTTCATTCTCTGCTGTCTTCTCTCCCCATCATGCCGTAGACCCTCTACTTAGAGAACATCCTCTTCTAGAGGTGTATCACCAATGCCAGCCTCTCACCTGAGCTCCAGTCCAAATGTTCTAAGCCCCTGATAGGTACTTGTACTTGAATGATCTTTTGGCTACCTGGCATATGACCCCTTTACTATTTCAGGAGATCTAAAAGATTGAAGAAGTTTTGGTGGGATGCAGAGGCTATGCCCTGCTATAAATAAGCTGGAAAAGCCAAATACTCACTTTCCCAGCCACCCCTGCAGCTAGGCATGCCCATGTGGTCTGTGCCCCTCTGGTGCACCTGTCTCTTGTACCAGGAGCTTGTAACCCAAGGAAGCAGGGACCCAGAAGCCTGGCAGTAAAGGTGACTGCAGCAGTGGCCATGGGTGTCACAGGCCACAGTGGCCACAGTGTCCAGGCCTCAGAGGCAGCTCCCAGGGGATAACTCCTAATTTGGAGCATTGTTTCAAGGTGGGAAGCTCTAAGCCTGGTTTGTACATTTCCTGAAAACTCTGAAAATGACTCAATCTTCTTTTAAAATGTTCCTTTGCCTCTTAAATCAGAGTTGGTGTTGGTTGCTTCCAACTAAGAATCCTAACTGATACCATTTCTTATCCATCATCTCAAATTCAACTTGCCTAAAATTGAATTCTGTTTTTCCCCTAAAACCTGTTATTTATTGTAACTTTCCTTTTCTTTCCAATGACATCATCTTCCCAGTCACCAAGACTGTAACTTCAGAGTTATCTTTAACTTTCCCCACTCTTTTTCCCCCAAACATCCGTTCAAGTAGCAGATGCTGCTGGCTTTGCCGTGATAATGCCTTCCTCATTCATGCCTCCTTTTTTTGTTTGCCTGGCCACAACCCTATTCTTCTAATTTAATCTAACTTTAACATTAGACTAATGTAGCAAGCAGCATTCTAACTGGTCTCCCTCCCTTTTGAGTTTTTCACCTTTCATTTTAAGTGCATGGCACTTGATATATTCATAACACTATTTTTCATTGTATTAGCTCCTGCTCAAAATCTTATGTAGGGCTCCCTAAACCCACAGAGTAAATTTCAGTTTGGCATCACCCAGAGGCCAACCGGCCCTTTATCCTTGGGTTCTTCCTTCTATGCTCGCTGTCTTTATTTTCATCCCACATCAAACTACATGAGCTTAGCTCCTTTTTGGGTTTCCCCAAAGAAACCAAACACTGCAAAGTGTTAGTGACCAACTCAGACCTTGAAGATTTCTCAGGAGATAGGGAATAGTGGTTCACACTGCACACCCCTATGCAAAGGGGAAATTTATACCCAATGACTCTGCTTCCTAAGTCTTCTTGGCTGTGGAGCCATCGGGGTGTGTGTGTGTGTGTGTGTGTGTGTGTGTGTGTGCGTGCGCATGTGTGTCTGTCTGTGTGTGTGTCTGTCTGTGTGTATGTCTGTCTGTGTGTGTTTCCCTATCTGACCTTTTCTCCACCAACCCAATACCCAGTCTACCAGGCCTGTATCCCCTCAGTGATTCTCTGCCTCCTGCTCAGTGTGCAAAGCGAGACAGCTCCACTAAGGCCACAACGCATAGCTTCTACGAGCCTAGCTTCATGAGCCAGCTGGGAAGAGTTTAAACCTCACTTCAGCCACTTACTAACCAGGTGACCTCAGGCGCGTTGCTTACCTCCTGGCTCTCTGTTTGCCTTTCTGTGTCGGTTTGCTCATCAGCAAGATGAGAATAATAACAGAACCCACCTTGTTAGGGTCGTTGTGAGGATTAAATGGGTGGATGGATGTAAAGTGCTTAGACTACAGCCTGGCCCTATACACATGCTTATTGTCAATGTCCCTGAACTTCCCAGTTATGTGAGCCAAATGTCCTATCTTTGCTTAAGCAAATCTCAGTTGGGTTCCTCTCCCCTTGCCATAAAAGACCCTACCATAAAAAATAAATAACTAAAGATTATAAAAGACATAAAAGACACAACCATACAAAGTAGGTTTTATTTTCTTCATTTTTATAATGAGTTGGTGAAGTTCGGTAATACTCTTTAGAGTCTAGTATCTTTAGGTTTTGGCCTCCAGTGCCATTTTAACCACGGGAAATTGGAAAATACTTATTTTATGATCATCGTAAATATTTTGCCCCTTAGGTTTTCTGAACTGCCCTATAAATAGTATAGTTCCCTTAAATTTCTGGTTCATTTACTTTTTTCTTAAGTAACAGTTTAACTATAAAATATTTTAAACATATAGAAAAGAACTAAAAATAACAGACCTCTTGGGTTTATTTCTAAAAGACTTACAGTTTCTTTTTCAGGATAAGTCTTTAACCCACCAAGATTTTGTTTTTGTGTGTAGGAAGAGGTAGAAATCTAATTGCATCTTTTTCCATATTAGTAAACAATTATGGCTGTATTAAATAATCTATCATTCCCCTAATGATTTGAAATACCATCTTTATCATTTACGAAGTTCCCAGATATTTGCGAGCCAGTTTCTAGATTTTTTATTCTGTCTCATTATTTGTCTATTCCTCTGCCATGCCCTCCCATAACTGTACATGTTAATTATTACAGCTGTATAATCTCTTATACCTCCCTTCTTCTTCAGTTGACACTATTTCTGCTTTTGCTTTGATCACTGCAGCTACTACTTTTCAAATGTATTTTCTACTGGTTTTGGCCCTTTATGTTTTATATTAATTTTATTTTTATTTTTAATTTTTTTTCATTTTTAATTTTTGTGAGTACATACTAGGTGTACATACTTATGGAGTACATGAGATGTTTTGATACAGGTATGCAATGCATAATAATCACATCATGGAAAATGGGATATTCATCCACTTAAGCGTTTATTCTTTCTGTTACAAACAATTGAATTACATTCTTTTAGGTTTTTTCTTATTATACTTTAAGTTCTAGGGTACATGTGCACAATGTGCAGGTTTGTTACATATGTATACATGTGCCATGTTGGTGTGCTGCACCCATTAACTCCTTGTTTACATTAGGTATATCTCCCAATGCTATCCCTCCCCTCTGCCCCCATTCCACGACAGGCCCTGGTGTGTGATGTTCCCCACTCTGTGTCCAAGTGTTCTCATTGTTCAATTTCCATCTATGAGTGAGAATATGCAGCATTTGGTTTTCCGTCCTTACAATAGTTTGCTCAGAATGATGGTTTCTAGCTTCATCCATGTCCCTACAAGGGACATGAACTCATCCATTTTTAGGGCTGCATAATATTCCATGGTGTATATGTGCCACATTTTCTTAATCCAGGCTATCATTGATGGACATTTGGGTTGGTTCCCAACCAACCATGGATAGGAATTGTGAATTTACTATTGTGACTAGTGCCACAATAAACATATGTGTGCATGTCTTTATAGCAGCATGATTTATAATTCTTTGGGTATATACCCAGTAATGGGATGGCTGGGTCAAATGGTATTTCTAGTTCTAGATCCTTGAGGAATCACCACACTCTTCCACAATGGTTGAACTAGTTTACAGTCCCACCAACAGTGTAAAAGTGTTCCTATTTCTCCACATCCTCTCCAGCACCTGTTGTTTCCTCACTTTTTAATGATCGCCATTCTAATTGGTGTGCGATGGTGTCTCATTGTGGTTTTGATTTGCATTTCTCTGATGGCCAGTGATGATGGGAATTTTTTCACGTGTCTGTTGGCTGCATAAATGTCTTCTTTTGAGAAGTGTCTGTTCATACCCTTTGCTCACTTTTTGATGGGGTTGTTTGATTTTTTCTTGTAAATTTGTTTAAGCTCTTTGTAGATTCTGGATATTAGCCCTTTGTCAGATGGGTACATTGCAAAAAATTTCTCCCATTCTGTAGGTTTCCTGTTCACTCTGATGGTAGTTTCCTTTGCTGTGCAGAAGCTCTTTGGTTTAATTAGATCCCATTTGTCTATTTTGGCTTTTGTTGCCTTTGCTTTTGGTGTTTTAGTAATGAAGTCCTTGCCCATGCCTATGTCCTGAATGGTATTGCCTAGGTTTTCTTCTAGGGTCTTTATGGTTTTAGGTCTTACATTTAAGTCTTTAATCCATCTTGAATTAATTTTTGTATAAGGTGTAAGAAGGGGATCCAGTTTTCAGCTTTCTACATATGGCTAGCCAGTTTTCCCAGCACCACTTATTAAATAGGGAATCCTTTCCTCATTTCTTTTTTTGTCAGGTTTGTCAAAGATCAGATGGTTGTAGATGTGTGGGGTTATTTCTGAGGCCTCTGTTCTGTTCCATTAGTCTATATCTCTGTTTAGGTACCAGTACCATGCTGTTTTGGTTACTGTAGCCTTGTAGTATAGTTTGAGGTCAGGTAGCGTGATGCCTTCAGCTTTGTTCTTTTGGTTTAGGATTGTCTTGGCAACGCGGGCTCTTTTTTGGTTCCATATAAATTTCAAAGTAGTTTTTTCCAATTCTGCGAAGAAAGTCATTGGTATCTTGATGGGGACAGCACTGAACCTATAAATTACCTTGGGCAATATGGCCATTTTCATAATATTGATTCTTCCTATCCACGAGCATGGAATGTTCTTCCATTTGTTTGTGTCCTCTTTTATTGCATTGAGCAGTGGTTTGTAGTTCTCCCTGAAAAGGTCCTTCACATCCCTTGTAAGTTGGATTCCTAGATATTTTATTCTCTGTGAAGCAATTGTGAATGGGAGTTCACTCATGATTTGGCTCTCTGTTTGTCTGTTATTGGGTTATAAGAATGCTTGTGATTTTTGCACATTACTTTTTGTATCCTGAGACTTTGCTGAAGTTGCTTATCAGCTTAAGGAAGTTTGGGGCTGAGACCATGGGGTTTTCTAAATATACAATCATGTCATCTTCAAACAGGGACAATTTGACTTCCTCTTTTCCTAATTGAAAATCCTTTATTTCTTTCCCGCTTGATTGCCCTGGTCAGAATTTCCAACACTATGTTGAATACGAGTGGTGAGAGAGGGCATCCCTATCTTGTGCCAGTTTTCAAAGAGAATGCTTCTAGTTTTTGGCCATTCAGTATGATATTGGCCATGAGTTTGTCATAAATAGCTCTTATTATTTTGAGATACATCCCATCAATACCTAGTGTATTGAGAGTTTTTAGCATGAAGGCCTGTTGAACTTTTTCGAAGGCCTTTTCTGCATCTATTGAGATAATCATGTGGATTTTGTCTTTGGTTTTGTTTATATGATGGATTACATTTATTGATTTGCATATGTTGAACCAGCCTTGCATCCCAGGTATGAAGCCAATTTGATCATGGTGAATAAGCTTTTTGATGTGCTGCTGGATTTGGTTTGCCAGTATTTTATTAAGGATTTTTACATCGCTGTTCATCAGGGATATTGATCTAAAATTCTCTTTGTTTGCTGTGTCTCTCTCAGGCTTTGGTATCAGGATGATGCTGGCCTCATTAAAATGAGTTAGGGAGGACTCCCTCTTTTTCTGTTGATTGGAATAGTTACAGAAGGAATGATACCAGCTCCTCTTTGTACCTCTGGTAGGATTCGGCTGTGAATCCATCTGGCCCTGGACTGTTTTTGGTTGGTAAGCTATTAATTATTGCCTCAATTTCAGAGCCTGTTATTGGTCTGTTAAGGGATTCAACTTCTTCCTGTTTTAGTCTTGGGAGGGTGTATGTGTCCAGGAATTTATCAATTTCTTCTAGATTTTCTAGTTTATATGCATAGAGGTGTTTATAGAATTCTCTGATGGTAGTTTGTATTTCTGTGGGGTTGGTGGTGATATCCCGTTTATCATTTTTTGTTGCATCTATTTGATTCTTCTCTCTTTTCTTCTTTATTAGTCTTGCTAGTGGTCTATCAATTTCGTTGATCTTTCAAAAACCAGCTCCTAGATTCATTGATTTTTTGAAGAGTTTTTTTGTGTCTTTATCTCCTTCAGTTCTGCTCTGATCTTAGTTATTTCTTGCCTTCTGCTAGCTTTTGAATGTGTTTGTTCTTGCTTCTCTGGTTCTTTTAATTGTGATGTTAGGGTGTTGATTTTAGATCTTTCCTGCTTTCTCTTGTGGGCATTTAGTGCTATAAATTTCCCTCTACACACTGCTTTAAATTTGTCCCAGAGATTCTGGTATGTTGTGTCATTGTTCTCATTGGTTTCAAAGAACATCTTATTTCTGCCTCCATTTCGTTATGTACCCAGTAGTCATTCAGGAGCAGACTGTTCAGTTTCCATGTAGTTGAACGGTTTTGAGTGAGTTTCTTAATCCTGAGTTCCAGTTTGATTGCACTGTGGCCTGAGAGAGAGTTTGTTATAATTTCTGTTCTTTTACATTTGCTGAGGAGTGCTTTACTTTCAATATGTGGTCAATTTTGGAATAAGTGTGATGTGGTGCTGAGAAGAATGTATATTCTGTTGATTTCGGGAGGAGGGTTCTGTAGATGTCTATTAGGTCTGTTTGGTGCAGAGCTGAGTTCAATTCCAGGATATCCTTGTTAATTTTCTGTCTCATTGATCTGTTTAATATTGACAATAGGGTGTTAAAGTCTCCCATTATTATTGTGTGAGAGTCTAAGTCTCTTTGTAGGTCTCTAAGGGCTTGCTTTATGAATCTGGGTGCTCCTGTATTGGGTGCATATATATTTAGGATAGTTAGCTCTTCTTGTTGAATTGATCCCTTTACCATTATGTAATGACCTTCTTTGTCTCTTTTGATCTTTGTTGGTTTAAAGTCTGTTTTATCAGAGACCAGGATTGCAACCTCTGCCTTTTTTTTGCTTTCCATTTGCTTGGTAGATCTTCCTCCATCCCTTTATCTTCCTCCATCCCTATGTGTGTCTCTGCATGTGAAATGGGTCTCCTGAATACAGCACACTGATGGGTCTTGACTCTTCATCCAATTTGCCAGTCTGTGTCTTTTAATTGGAGCATTCAACCCATTTACATTTAAGGTTAATATTGTTATGTGTGAATTTGATCCTGTCATTTATGATGCTAGCTAGTTATTTTGCCCGTTAATTAATTTAGCTTCTTCCTATTATCAATGGTCTTTACAATTTGTATGTTTTTGCAGTGGCTGGTACCGGTTGTTCCTTTCCATGTTTAGTGCTTCCTTCAGGAGCTCTAATAAGGCAGGGCTGGTGGTAACAAAATCTCTCAACATTTGCTTGCCTCTAAAGGAATTTATTTCTCCTTCACTTATGAAGCTTAGTTTGGCTGGATATGAAATTCTGGGTTGAATATTCTTTTCTTTAAGAATGTTGAATATTGGCCCCACTCTTTTCTGGATTCTAGAGTTTCTGCTGAGAGATCTGCTGTTAGTCTGATGGGCTTCCCTTTGTAGGTAACCTGACTTTTCTCTCTGTCTGCCCTTAACATTTTTTCCTTCATTTCAATCTTGGTGAATCTGACAATTATGTATCTTGGAGTTGCTCTTCTCGAGGATTATCTTTATGGCATTCTCTGTATTTCCTGAATTTGAATGTTGGCCTGCCTTGCCAGGTTGGGGAAGTTCTCCTGGATAATATCCTGCAGTGTTTTCCAACTTGGTTCCATTCTCCCCATCATTTTCAGGTACACCAATCAGATGTAGATTTGGTCTTTTCACATAGCCCCATATTTCTTGGAGGCTTTGATCATTTCTTTTTACTCTTTTTTCTCTAAACTTTTTTTGCTTCATTTCATTCATTTGATCTTCAATCACTGATACCCTTTCTTGCTCTTGATCAAATTGGCTACTGAAGCTTGTGCATGCATCACTTAGTTCTCGTGCCATGGTTTTCAGCTCCATCGGGTCATTTAAGGTCTTCTCTACACTATTTTCTAGTTAGCCATTCATCTAATCTTTTTTCAAGGTTTTTTGCTTCTTTACAATGGGTTTGAACATCCTCCTTTAGCTTGGAGAAGTTTGTTATTACCAATCCTCTGAAGCCTTCTTCTCTCAACTTATTAAAGTCATTCTCCATCCAGCTTTGTTCTGTTGATGGCAAAGAGCTGTGTTCCTTTGGAGGAGAAGAGGCGCTCTGATTTTTAGAATTTTCAGCTTTTCTGCTCAGGTTTCTCCTCATCTTTGTGGTTTTATCTACCTTTGTTCTTTGATGATGGTGACATACAGATGGGATTTTGGTGTGGGTGTCCTTTCTGCTTGTTAGTTTTTGTTCTAACAGTCAGGACCCTCAGCTTCAGGTCTGTTGGAGTTTGCTGGAGGTCCACTCCAGACCCTGTTTGCCTGGGCATCACCAGCAGAGGCTCCAGAACAGCAAATATTGCAGAATAGAAAATGTTGCTGCCTGATCCTTCTTCTGGAAGCTTTGTCTCAGAGGGGCACCTGGCTGTATGAGGTGTCAGTCAGCCCCTACTGGGAGATATCTCTGAGTTAGGCTACTCGGGGGTCAGGGACCCACTTGAGGAGGCAGTCTCTCCATTCTCAGATCTCAAACTCCATGCTGGGAGAACCACTACTCTTTTCAAACTGTAAATGTCATTTTTTTTACATTACATCATCAATAATTATGGTACTACTATTTAAGAATGCTAAATCTAACAACTGCTAAATGTTCTTTTATTCATCTCAACAGATTATCTCTTGTTTATTTCCCATATAGACATTTATGTCATCTGCAAACAAAAAAAGAAAGAAAAGAAAGAAAATAACAGTTTGCTACTTGCTTTGCAGCCCATATTTCTTGCATTCCAATGTCTGGTCCTATTGCTTTGACAAGGGCCCTAAGTACATATTCAGTAGAAGTAGTAATTGCAGACATCCCTATCTTGTCACCAGCTGACTCTAATGTATCATCCTAAGGAAATTCCTTTATTTTCTACTTTATTAAATGTTTTATCTTGCATGGCTGTTAAATTTTAATACGTGTTTTTTTCTAAACCTTTTGAGGTGATCATATAATTACTTATTTAATCTGCTTATCTGGTAAATTACATTAATAGATGTATTATTACAAAATGTATTACTATGATATATTATGTTAGATCTTTCATCCATTCCTTGATTTGGAGTGCCATTATTTTATTTAGGATTTTTCCTTCTATCTTGAGAAAGAAAGAGATAACTGTGTACAATTTTCCTTATTAGTAGTGCCCTTGACCCATTTTTGTAATAAGATAATACCGGGCTCATAAAAGGAATGAAGAGCTTACCTTCTATTTTATTCTGTAGAACACATTATATAAGAATTGTATTTCCTTATTATTGGATGGAAATAATTAATGAAATAGTTCAAACCGCTGTTTTGGGAGAAATTTTTTTTACTATCTATTCCATTTTTAAAAATAATCAAATTATTTAGATTTTCTATGTCTCCTTTAATCAGTTTTGAGGAGTTATATGTTTCCAGGAAATTGTTTGTTTCTACAAAGCTTTCAGATTTCTTGGCAAAAATTCGGTGTTTTTCTTTTTCTTTTTCTTTTTAATCAGTGTATATAGTTACTAAACAGTTAAAGCTCCTTTTTTATTTCTAATGTCATTTTTGGTGCCTTCACTAACTTGAAAGTTTTCTCTCTTTTATTAAGGGTTTTTTTTTCTTTCACAGAAATAGTTTTCAGTAGAGTTTATCTTCTCTAGGGTCTATTTTCTATTTCTTTAATTTCTGTTCTTACCCTTATCATTTTATTCTTTAGATTAACTGTTCTCATTTCTCAATTTTTTGAGTGTATACTTGTACGTTTTCTTATCCTTACTCTTTTAAACTATGTGCATTTAAGGACATGATTTCTTTTCTAAATACTACTTTATCTATAATCTCAAAATTTTGATATGTAGAGATTATGTTGCCATTCATTTCTAAAGATTTTCTAGTTTTCATTGTGACTTATCTTGACTCAAATGTATTAGAAGAGTGGTTTTAATTGTCTAAATACAAAAGGTGGTATCTTTCTTTTACTGATTTCTAATTTTATTGCATTGATATGACAGATTGTTATCAACAGACATCTGTATGATATCAATTTCTTGGCATTTTTTCAAACTTGCTTTATGGCTTATTAAATACCCAATTTTATTGGAAATATTTCATGTGTGCCTAAAAATAATGTTAATTCCCTAAATGTTGGATACATTACTCTGTATATATAATTCAAATCTTTCATATGTTTTTCCATTATTTGTGAGTGAATTATTCCTTTTTTTTTTTTTTTTTTGAGTAATGGCCATCTTTATCTCAAATAATTCTTTTTGCCCTAAAATCCATTTTGTCTGGTAATGTTTCTGAACCAGCTTTCTTTGATTAACATTTATGTGAAATAGTTTTTATCCTTTATTTATTAAAGTTTTTTTATTAAGTTTTATGTACATGTATCTCGTAAACAGCGTGTAGCTGGATTTGGTGGGCTTTTTTTTCTTAACCTAATCTAAGACTATCTGGCTTTAATAAATCTTTTATCTTTTAGTTCTATATTTTGTAATTACTGCCCAGTTTTAACTTATTTCCTATTATTTTATTTTATGTTTTTTATTTAACTGTGGGTTTTTTTCTTTTTGCTTATTTTCTTAATGTAATTTATTGAATACTGTACTGAAAGTAAAAAACAGAATTGTTGTATGGGTACTCGAAGTAGTTTCTACTGAAGGTGCATCACTTTTACACCACCATAAAGTCAAAAATCCACTAAGTCAAACCATTGTAGTTGATGATTGACTGTACTCAACAGAGTTATATGACTAATGACTGCCAGATTAGATAGTGTAGAGATACTAATCATGTTTTCTTAGTTTCTGTATTCTTTTTCAATATATAACAATTGTACATATTTGGGGATAGAAGAATGATGGTTTCCAGAGGCTGGAAAGGGTAGGGGGAAGAGAAGGATGAAGAGAGGATCACTTATGGGCAGAAAACTACAGTCAAATAGAACCAATAAGTCCTGGAGTTCGATAGCATGGTAGAGTGATTATATATACATCCCCCAGATCAACAGGGAAATATTATAGCTACATTTCAGCCTTTTCCTTTTAAATTACTCAATAATTTAAGCAAGCTATTAATCAATATGGACCAGATTCTCCTTTTTTAATGGGACTGTTAAAGAATGTTTCTGTCTCCATCAGATGTTGCCAGCGGGGATGATAGGATTACTTCTAGGTAGGTCTAGTTTAAATTTAAAAGGAGTACAAGTACAAACAGGAGTCATTGATTCAGATTACAATGGGGACATTCAAATTGTTGTATCTACTTCTGTTCCCTGGAAAGCAGAGCCAGGAGAGTGTATAGCACAGCTCCTGATTGTGTCATACATGGAAATGGGGCAAAGTGAAATTAAACAAACAGGTGAATTTGGAAGCACAAATAAACAAGGCAAAGCAGCTTATTGGGTGAATCAAATTACTGATAAACATCCTACCTGTGAAATAACTATTCAGGGAAATAAATTTAAAGGTTTGGTAGATACAGGAGTGGACATTTCAGTCATTTCTCTACAGCACTGGCTGTCCATTTGGCCAATTCAGCCTGCTCAGTTTAACATAGTTGGAGTTGGTAAAGCCCTTGAAGTATATCAAAGTAGTTGTATTTTGCATTGCAACAACCTAGGACTATTCAACCAATTTTAACTTCTGTACCTATAAATTTATGGGGAAGAGATTTATTACAACAATGGGGAGTACAAGTTCTAATTCCAGAGCAATTATAGAGCCCTCAAAGTCAACATATGATACATGAAATGGGGTCTGTCCCTGGTATGGGACTAGGAAAATAATTGCAAGATTTGAAGGAACCACTTCAAGTCAAAAGACAAAGTTCCCAGCAAGGTTTAGGATATCATTTTTGATTGTGGCCATTGTTAAGCCTCCAGAACCTTTACAATGGTTAAAAGATAAGCCAATTTGGATAGAACAATGGCCACTGAGTAAAGAGAAACTGGAGGCTTTAGAGCACTTAGTTACTGAACAATTAGAAAAAGGACACATAACTCCAACATTTTCCCCCTGGAATTCTCCAGTCTTTGTTATCAAGAAAAGATCAGGTAAATGGAGAATGTTGACAGATCTTGGAGCCATTAAATCACTTATACAACCTACAGGGACATTGCAGCCAGGACTGCCTTCTCCTGTTATGATTCCAAAAAATTTGCCTTTAATGGTCATAGATTTAAAATAATGTTTCTTTACTCTCCCCTCAGCTGAGCAAGACTGTGAACATTTACAATTCCTGCAGCAAACAACCTGGAGCCTGCTAAGCATTTTCACTGGAAAGTGTTGCCATAAGGCATGTTAAGCAGTCCAACAATATGCCAGATTTATGTAGAGCAAGAAATTGAACCTACTCATAAAAAATTTTCACAGTGTTACATTATTAATTATATGGATGATATACTTTGTGCTGCCCCCACTTAAGAAATATTACTCCAATGTAATGCTCACTTATAAAATTTGATTTCTCATACTGGTTTAATTATGGCTCCTGACAAAATTCAGACTACTCCTACTTGGGGACCTTAGTAAATGACACTACCATTGTGCCACAGAAAGTAGCCATATGTAGGGGTCAATTGAAAACATTAAATGACTTTCAAAAATTACTAGGGGACATTAATTGGATACGACCTGCTCAAGGAATTCCTAGCTATGCCATGAGTAATCTATTTTCTATCATTAGAGGAGATCCTAGTCTCCCTAGTCCTCAGCAATTAAAAAAGAAGCTGAGGCAGAGCTGCAGCTAATCAAAAAGCAAGCCCATAAAGCAAAATAAGTAGAATAGATCCAGAGAAGGCTCTAGATTTGCTAATTTTTTCAACTCAGCATTCACCTACTGGTGTTATTGTTCAAGAGGAAGATCTTGTAGAGTGGCTTTTTCTTCCACATACTAATCCAAAGACTCTAACTCCTTATTGGGATCAAATCACTACTATGATAGGAAATAGGAGAACTCAGATTGTTAAATTGCATGGATATGATCCTGGAAAAATTATTGTCCCTCTCATGAAGGCACAAATACAATGAGCTGTTATAAATAGTCTTACTTGGCAAATTCATTTAACTGACCTTGTGGGTGTTCTTGATAATCATTTTCCTAAAACAAAACTGTTTCAATTTTTGAAATTAACTGATTGGATTCTCCCTAAAATAACTAAATTTAAACCAATTGAAGGTGCTGAGAATGTTTTTACCAATGGGTCTAGTAATGGTAAAGCTTCTTATTCTGGCTCAATAGGTAAGGTTTTTCAGATCCCCTATACTTCAGCTCAAAAAGCAGAGCTTGTAGCTGTAATTGAGGTATTGACTGCTTTTAATATGCCTATTAATGTGATTTCTGATTCTTCATATGTGGTTCATTCTATACAGTTAGTTGAAAATGCTCAGTTACAATTTCATACAGATGAATAACTGATGACTTTATTTACCCAATTGCAAGCAGCAATTAGGAGTAGAATGAACCCTTTTTACATTACTTGTATTAGGGCTCATACACCTCTTCCAGGACCTTGATTGCAGGGAATCAAATAGCTGATCACCTAGTTTCTACTGCAATATCTAATGCCAGACACTTCCACAATTTAACCCACATTAACGCCTCTGGTCTCAAATGCAGATACAGCATTACCTGGAAAGAAGCTAAAGCTATTAGCCAGCAATGCTCAACTTGCCAAATGGTGCATTTCTCATCTTTTACAGGAGGAGTTAATCCTCAAGGATTGGAACCTGATTCTCTTTGGCAAATGGACATCACACATATTCCCTTGTTTGGGAGACTAACTTATGTACATGCATGTGTGGACACCTTTTCTCACTTTGTCTGGGCTACATGCCAATCAGGAGGGTCTTCTGCCTTTGTTAAATATCACCTTTTGCAGTGTTTTGTGGTGATGGGCATTCCAGCTTCTATTGAAACAGATAATGCCCCAGGCTATGCTAGCCAAGCTCTGGCTACATTTTTCTCTATATGGAATATTAAACACATTACTAGTATCCCATATAACTCTCAAAGACAAGTCATAGTGGAAAGAATGAATCTCCCTGAAACAGCAGTTGCAAAAACAAAAAGGGGGAAATAGGGACTGTGGGACATCCTATATGCAACTGAATCTAGCATTATCGAACTTAAATTTTTTAAGCCTGCCTAAAGGCCAGATGTTATCAGCAGCTGAACATCATCTACAGAAACCAGCTGCAAAGACAGAAGCAGAACAACTGGTTTGGTGGAGAGATCTAATAACAAAAAAGTTGGGAAATAGGTAAAACAATAACTTGGGGTAGAGATTATGCTTGTGTTTCTCCAGGACCAAGTCAACAGCCAGTTTGGGTGCCATCGAGACATCTAAAGCCTTAGTATGAGCCAGATATCCAGGAAGAGGTTTTTGGAGGATCCCAAAGACCCACCGGTGGCAGCCATGTCAAGACTGACACTGAGGAGGACCCCAACTGTCACGAGCAACACCCGCTGAATACAGCCACCTACCTGAGGACAGATCAAGAAGCTGTCACAGATGATGGAAGAAAACCTGAGGAAAGTGGGACAACCAGTCACAATGAGTAATTTAATGACAGCTATGATAGCGGTGATCACCATTACCATGAGTATTCCTTAAACAAGGGCTGACACAGAGAACAATTATACTTATTGGGCATATTTATCAATCTTGGCTGTCAATAATGCCTAGATGTAATCACTCTATGACAAGTTACACAGGCTTTCTGATCTCAGTATTTACCATAATAAATCTGCTCTTATAATTGAGGCATACCACCTTCAAAAACCTATTTGTAAATAGGAATGGACCTGGTCAGAAAAAAATGAATGTACTTGTTTGAGAAGATTGTATTGCAGAACAGGTATAGGTGCTGTGCAACAATTTCTATGGAATCATTATTGATTGGTCCTCTAAGGGGATGTTTAGTTTGAATTGCACCTCTCAGTCTGTGTGCCATGGCCACACTATGTTCAGCTGGTCTGAACGAAATGGTCAGATGGTAGAAACGGCAAGAAATACAGTAAGGGTTCCTATTATCTGGAAACATGGCAGTATAGTGGCACCTCAACCTCAAATGATATGACCCACTGTAGGAGCTAAACATAAGGATTTGTGGAAACTATTAATGGCTCTTAATAAGATCAAAATTTGGGAAAGAATGAAAAAACATCTAGGAGGACACTCTACAAACTTGTCTTTGGATGTTGCAAAATTAAAAGAACAAATATTTAAAGCATCCCAGGCACACCTGACCTTAATGCCAGGAGCTGGAGTGCTTGAAGGAGCTGCAGATGGATTAGCATCTAGTAATCCATTAAAATAAATAAAAACACTTGGAGGCTTTGTGATTTCAATGACGATTGTGTTATTAATCTGTGTTGTTTGTCTTTGTGTAGTCTGCAGATGTGGATCCTGACTCCTGTGAGAAGTAGCTCACCATGATAAAGCCACCTTTGCTTTTATCACATTGCAAAATGAAAAAGGGGGACACATTGGGAACAGACCCTCAAATCTAGCCATAAACTGGCCCCAAAACTGGCATAAACAGAATCTCTGCAGCACTGTGACATGTTCGTGATGGCCATGATGCCCACACTGAAGGTTGTGGGTTTACCAGAATGAGGGCAAGGAACACCTGGCCCACCCCCAGCAGAAACCTGCTTAAGGTGTTCCTAAGCTACAAACAATAGCATGAGTGATTTGTGCCTTAAGAACATGTTCCTGCTGCAGATAACTAGCCAGAGCACATCCCTTTTTTTCGGCTCATCTCTTCATTTTCTGTTTTACTTAATCTATAATCTATAAGAACAATACTTATCACTGGCTTGCTATCACTAAATATGTGGGTCAAACTCAGTTCGTGACTCCCAGCTCTGAGGCTGTGAGTCCCTAATTTCCCACTCCACATGCTATATTTCTGTGTGTGTCTTTAATTCCTCTAGTGCTGCTGGGTTAGGGTCTCCATGACCGAGATGGTCTCAGCATTTCCTAACTCATTTTATAAGGCCAGTATCATCCTGACACCAAAGCCTCACAGAGACACAACAAAAAAAAAAGAATTTTAGGCCAACATCGATGTGAAAACCCTCAATAAAATACGGGCAAACCAAATCCAGCTGCACATCAAAAAGTTTATCCAACACAATGAAGTTGGCTTCATCTCTGAGATGCAAGACAGTTTCAACATTTGCAAATCAATAAACGTAATCCATCACATAAACAGAACCAACAACAAAAACCACATGATTACCTCAGTAGATGCAGAAAAGTCCTTCAACAAAATTCAACAGCCTTTCATGCTAAAAACTCTCAATAAACTAGGCATTGATGGAACATATCTCAAAATAATAAGAGCTATTCATGACAAACTCACAGCCAATATCCTACAGAATGTGTAAAAACTGGAAGCATTCCCTTTGGAAACTGGCACAAGACAAGGATGCCCTCTCTCACTGCTCATATTCAACATACTATTGGAAGTTCAGGCTAGGACAATCAGGCAAGAGAAAGAAATAAAGGGTACTCAATTAGGAAAAGAGGAAGTCAAATTGTCTCTGTTTGCGGATGACATGATTGTATATTTAGAAAGCCCCATTGTCTCAGCCCAAAATCTCCTTAAGCTGATAAGCAACTTCAGCAAAGTCTCAGGATACAAAATCAATGTGTGAAAATCATAAGCATTCCTATACACCAAGAACAAACAAACAGAGAGCCAAATCATGAGTGAACTCTCATTCACAATTACTACAAAGAGAATAAAATAACTAGGAATCCAACTAACAAGGGATGTGAAGGACCTCTTGAAGGATAACCAGAAACCACTGATCAATGAAATGAAAGAGGACACAAACAAATGGAAGAATATTCCATGTTCATGGATAGGAAGAATCAATATTGTGAAAATGGCCATGCTGCTCAAGGTAATTTATAGATCCAACGCTACCCCCAACAAGCTACCACTGACTCTTCTCAGAATTGGAAAAAATGACTTTAAATTTCATATGAAACCAAAAAAGAGCCCTCATAGCCAAGACAATCCTAAGCCAAAAGAACAAAACTGGAGGCATTATGCTACCTGACTTCAAACTATACTACAAGGCTACAGTAACCAAAATAGCATGGTACTGGCACCAAAACAGAGATACAGACCAATGGAACAGAACAGAGGCCTCAGAAATAACACCACATATCTACAACCATCTGATCTTTGACAAACCTGACAAAAACAAGAAATGGGGAAAGGATTCCCTATTTAATCAATGGTGCTGGGAAAACTGGCTAGCCCTATGTAGAAAGTTGAAACTGGATCCCTTCCTTACACCTTATACAAAAATTAACTCAAGATGGATTAAAGACTTAAATGTAAAACCTAAAACCATAAAGACCCTAGAAGAAAACCCAGGTAATACCATTCAGGACATAGGCATGGGCAAAGACTTCCTGATTAAAACACCAAAAGCAATGGTAACAAAAGCCAAAATAGACAAATGGAATCTAATTAAACTAAAGAGCTTCTGCACAGCAAAAGAAACTACCATCAGAGTGAACAGGCAAACTACAGAATGGGAGAACATTTTTACAATCTACCCATCTGACAAAGGGCTAATATCCAGAATCCACAAAGAACTTAAACAAATTTACAAGAAAAAATCAAAAAAACCCATCAAAACATGGGCGAAGGAAATGAACAGAAACTTCTCAAAAGAAGACATTCATGCAGCCAACAGATACATGAAAAAATGCTCATCATCACTGGTCATCAGAGAAATGCAAATCAAAACCACAATGAGATAACATCTCATGCCAGTTAGAATGGTGATCATTAAAAAGTCAGGAAACAACAGATGCTGGAGAGGATGTGGAGAAATAGGAATACTTTTCCACTATAGATGGGAATGTAAATTGCTTCAACCATTGTGGAAGACAGTGTGGTGATTCCTCAGGATCTAGAACTAGAAATACCATTAGATCCAGTGATCCCATTACTGGGTATATACCCAAAGGATTATAAATCATGCTATTATAAAGACACATGCACATGTATGTTTATTGTGCCACTATTCACAATAGCAAAGACTTGGGACCAATCCAAATGTTCATCAATAATAGACTGGATTAAGAAAATGTGGCACATATACACCATGGAATACTATGCAATCATAAAAAAGGATGAGTTCATGTCCTTTGCAGGGACATGAATGAAGCTGGAAACCATCATTCTCAGCAAACTATCACAAGGACAGAAAACCAAACACTGCATGTTCTCACTCATATATGGGAGTTGAACAATGAACACAATGACACAGGGAGGGAAACATCACACACCGGGGCCTGTTGAGGGTTGGGGAACTAGGGGAGGGATAGCATTAGGAGAAATACTTAATGTAAATGATGAGTTGCTGGGTGCAGCAAACCAACATGGCATATGTATAGCTATGTAACAAACCTGCACACTGTGCACATGTACCCTAGAACTTACAGTATAATAATATAAAAAAAAGAAAAAGAAGGAGGAGAAAAGGCAAAGATTTCAAAAGCAAAAGACTCAAGAAGCTGTAAATAGATAAATTCTGAATGTGGACTGTGTCATTATTATCCTCCTTACATATGTGCTGTCACTGTTATTCTATACAATTTACTCAAGAAGATGTCGTAGACTTTTGATCTTATTCTCTCAAAATCCCATTCTATCTATTAGGCTGAGAGTTTTTTTTTTTTAACTCTTTCTAACAGCCTTCTCCTCACTCTTGAGGACTGAGTATTACTCACATATAAACTTGGCTTTCTAAGACGGTCTACGCTTTGCAGACTATAATAGGTGTGTCACACAGCATACTGAGGAAGATATTGAACATATGGCTTTTGTTGGAAATTTATATTCATTCCCAAATTTATATTCAAATTTATATTCATTCCCCAAACCTTCTTTGCCTTCTCTCCCATCATAGTAGAAATTTAGTGACTATTTTTTCTTTCTTGTTTTCAAAAGCAGAGGGTATATCATTAAAATATTCAGTTTAATGTATTTAAGAATGATTAATCAAGATTATTTTTCTATTTCTTTCCTTTTTTAAAAAAAATCAAATTGTTTCATAAAATTTCCTATGCACTGTGTAATGATTTACTTTAGTTATATGACAATTGCCTGAAGAACAAGATTGCTTATCTCCTCTCACAGTGTCATTTGCCTAACTCAAATATCATTTGCACCTAGTAGGTAAAATGTGGCACCAGTGTTTCACAGCATCAACTATCTTAAAATGTCTATTATAAGAAATAATTACATTTTACTGACTTAAAATCATTCATAAATGCCCATAGATGATAGACTGGATAAAGAAAATGTGGTACATATACACCATGAAATATTGTGCAGCCATAAAAGGAACGAGATCATGTCCTTTGCAGGGACATGGATGGAGCTGGAAGCTGTCATCCTCAGCAAACTAACCCAGAAACAGAAAAGCAAACACCACATGTTCTCATTTATAAGTGGGAACTGATTGATGAGAACACATGGACACATGACAGGGAACAACACACACTGGGGCCTGTTGGTGGCTTGGGTCAGCGGAAGGAGAGGATCTGGAAAAGTTGCTAATGGATGCTGGGCTTAATACTCAAGAGATGGGTTGATCTGTGCAGCACACCACCATGGTACATGTTTACCTATGTAGCAGACCTGCACATATTACACATGTACCCCAGAACTTAAATTAAAAATTAAGGGAAAAAATCATTCATTATGCTAGATAGAATTATAGTCTTTTATAAAAGATACATTGTCTCTGGATATTAGAAGGGAAAATATAATAATGGATGAAATTATCTACCTCTCCAAAAAAATCCTTAAAAAATAGATTGCTTTTACTTCAAAAGCTTTTTTTATAAAGTTAATATCCTATCTTGAAATTTTTAAATAATCTTATCTTTTATGCATATAACAAATGCTTAGTCTATTAATGGTTTGATGTTATGATAACATATGCTCTTTGAAATCAAGAGATGAAAGACATTTAGCAGAGCACATTTTTATTATATTTCATTATTTTTGCATATAATGTTGTAATGACCACTTCTGCTAAGAATTTTTTGAGACACCAAAAATAAAATATAAAAATAATAATAAGATGTGCTGAAGAGCTAAGCATCATTCTTCTTTGTTTTTTTTCTACCTAACAATAAATTTGGAGATCATCCTATGCTGGTACATATGTCTACTCATTCTTTTAAATAACTACTCACCATTACTTCATAGCATGGAGTAGTCATTAATGAACACTCATAGTTTTTCACTATTATAAATAATGTAGCAGTGAACAAAAAAAATGCATATATTTTTATACATGTGTATTTCTGCCAAAGAAATTTCTAGAAGTAGAATTGCTGATTCAAAGAACATATAGATTTTTGTTTTCATCGTTACTGCCAAATGTTTTATAATAAGGTCATAAAAAGGTGAATAATATAAAAGTGCCGTAAAATATAACAAACATCATATTAAGTTCATTGCTAAGCTAGACAAAAAAGTAAGGAACTCCAAAGACAAAATGTGAAAGTAAGAGTCATAGATTAAAAGAGCACCCAAACTGAGTTTTGCTGTGAAAAAACTGTAGTGACCTTCAAACTCTAGTGATCTTATAACTCTTTTTTTAGAGCTACATGGACCACAGGTAAAATCCAGGGCCCAATCAAAGTAGGAATCAAATACAAAATCCCCCACATAAAGGTGGAACCCTCAAAGGCCTAGAGGTTCACAATAAGGGTGAACGAGAGATAAATCTTCAGCTGGAAACTTTCTTCTCTTGACTCTTATACTTGATAGAAGGCAAAACAAATTACCCGGATAATTTGTAAGAAGTTCTTCCTCATATAGATTTGGGTCCCAGGTTCACATTACCTGTACAATCCAAAAAACTGTCAAGTAGATTATTTAATTTATAGTCTAGGATAACGAGTGCCCCAGAGAACTAGCAGAAAGACATGAAAATCCTCTATGAAAGACTATAATTTCAAAGCAGCTCTCAAAGCATTTCCCAAAATAAAACTTCAAGGAAATTAATTTGTGTTCAACATCATCAGAAACATACATGGAGAATAAGCATCATGAGTGAGAGCCAGCAGAAAAAGACCAGACATCAAACTCAGATCGCAAATACTTCTGAGCATAAAATTTGTATGTTTAGTATGTAACAAGAAATAAATTGAGTCTTAAAACATAAGCAAGAAATATAAAATCTTAATAACAACCAAAGATTTGAAAAATAATGCAGTAGAACAACTAGAAACATAGAACTCAAGGATGACTGAAACAAAAGTATAGACACAGCTGAAAATAGAGCTATTGAACTGGAAGCGATCCAAGGAGCCACTTCCAGAATGCACTCCATGAAAACTAAGAGATAAAAAAATATAGAAATTAAGACAGACAAATGATAAAATGATAAGATCTATCTTACAACCAACTTAAATTCCAGAGAGATAAAAGATTGATAATACTTAGACAAATATTCACAGAGATTATGATTGAGAATTTTCCAGAATTGTTGAAAGATGCTAAGTTTCATATTTAGAATGATTAAAGAATCTTAAGCTGGATAAATAAAAAGAAGTGAACATCTAGGCACACACATTGTTGTGAAACTACAGCACATCGGGCCGGGCACAGTGGCTCACGCCTATAATCTCAGCACTTTGGGAGGCCGAGGTGGGCGGATCACGAGGTCAGGAGATTGAGACCATCCTGGCTAACATGATGAAACCCTGTCTCTACTAAAAATACAAAAAATTAGCTGGGTATTGTGGTGGGTGCCTGTAGTCCCAGCTACTTGGGAGGCTGAGGTAGGAGAATGGCGTGAACTTGGGAGGTGGAGCTTGTGGTGAGCAGAGATTGTGCCACTGCACTCCAGCATGAGTGACAGAGTGAGACTCCCCTCAAAAAAGAAAAAAAGAAAAAAGAAAAAAGAAACTACAGCACATCAAAGACAAAGAGAAGATCTTAGAAGCAGCTGGAGAAAAAAGGACAGTTTACTTATAAAAAAAAATAGTTGGACTAATGGATGATAGAACACAGTGGAATAACATTTTTGAGTCAACCTAAAATTCCATGTGCAAACTTAGAATTATATACCCACTGAAACCGACAAGAGTAAGAGTGATAGAACTCTTACTCTGGATATTAGTACATCCAGAATCTACAAAGAACTCAAACAAATCAGCAAGAAAAAACAATCCCATCAAAAAGTACACTAAGGACATCAGTAGACAATTCTCATAAGAAGATAAAATAATGTCCAACAAGCATATGGAAAAATGTTCAACATCACTAATTATCAGGGAAATGCAAATCAAAACCACAATACAATACCACCTCACTCTTGCAAGAATGGCCATAATCAAGAAATCAAAAAAGAATAGATGTTGGCATGGATGTAGTGAAAGGGGAACACTTTTACACTGTTGGTGGGAATGTAAACTAGTACAACCACTATGGAATCAGTGTAGAGATTCCTTAAAGAATTAATAGTAGGCCAGGTGCAGTGGTTCACACCTGTAATCCCAGCACTTTGGGAGTCTGAGATGGGCAGATCACAAGCTCAAGAGATTGAGACCATCCTGGCCAGCATGGTGAACACTCCCAACCCTCGTCTCTACTAAAAATACAAAAATTAGCTGGGCGTGGTGGCACACGCCTGTAGTCCTAGCTACTCAGGAGGCTGAGGCAGGAAAATCACTTGAACCTGGGAGGCGGAGGTTGCAGTGAACTGAGATTGCGCCACTGCACTCCAGCCTGGGCAACAGAGTGAGATTCCATCTCAAAAAAAAAAAAAAAAAAAGAATTAAAAGTAGATCTACCGTTTGATCCAGCCTTATTAGGTATTTAGCAAGAGGAAAAGAAGTCGTTATATGAAAAAGATACTTGCACACACATGTTTATAGCAGCACAACTTGTAATTGCAAAAATATAGAAACAGCATAAAAATCTCATCAATCAACAAGTGGATAAAGAAAATGTGGTATATATGTACCATGGAATACTACCCAGTCATAAATATGAATGAAATTATGGCATTTGCAGCAACCTGGATGGAATTGGAGACTGTTATTCTAAGTCATGTAACTTAGGAAAGGAAAAGCATCATGTGTTCTCACTCACATGTGGTAGCTAAGCTATGAGGACGCAAAGGCATAAGAATGCTACGTTGGACTTCAGGGAATCGGGGAAAAGGTGGGGGGTGGTGAAGGATAAAAGACTACACATTGGGTACAGGGTACACTGCTTGGGTGATGGGTACACCAAAATCTCAGAAATCACCACTAAAGAGCTTATTCATGTAACCAAACAACACCTGCTTCCCAAAAACCTATGTAAATAAAAAAAATTTAAAACAAAACAAACAAACAAGCAAAAAACCTTTCATCCCCAACAGTCAAATGTAATGGACCTTGTTTGGATTCTGACTACTGCCCCCATAAAAATTAAACTTTTATTTAAAACCAAATCATAAATGATACTAAGAAAATATTAATTTTGTTAGGTGTAAATAATGGCATTGCAGACATAAGGAAGTTAATATTTTTAAAAGATGTATACTGAAGTATGTAAAGATGAAATGGCATGAGCAATGGGATGTGCTTTAAAATATTTCAGCAAAGAAAATGAAGGGATAGAAGCAAATGTTGCAAAATTATGATACTTGTTAAATCCGGGTGACCAGAATATGAAGGTTTATTCTATCACTCTATTTTGTGTGTTTGAAATTTTTATTAATAATTTTCTTTAATTCCAACCCCACTTCTCTTCCAAGAAGCATCTCAGTTGCCATTTAATCAGATGTAAATAGATGCCCGGACAAGGCTTTCTTACCTAGGTTAAGTTCCATTCATCTCCTTGTCTAGCCTAGCCAAGACCCCACACAAAAAATAACATTTCAACAAACACATTGGTCCCTAAATCTTTGCTCACCTTATTATGATAAGTTTACTGAGGATTAATTCATGAGGTACACTGATTGTTTTTCAGAAAGGTAAAACCAGGTGCATTGCATCCATTGATAGAGTTAAGTTCCATTCATCTCGTTGTGTAGCCTAGGCAAGACCCAACGCAAAAAAATAACATTTCAACAAACACACTGGTCCCTAAATCTTTGCTCACCTTATTATGATAAGTTTACTGAGGAGCAATTCATGAGGTACATTGATTGTTTTTCAGAAAGGTAAAACCAGGTACATTCCATCCGGTGACAGACAAGGTGCCCTTTTCACCACACCTCTGTCAATGTGGGGTTGGCATTTCTTTTTATAAAACCTCTTATAGGTGCAGTGCAGAAAGATAAACAGGATTCATCTTGTCCCAGCCAAGGGGAAAGGATGTCCAAGACAGTAGAACAGCCTCAGCAAGGCACAGAGGTGGGGAAATGTGTGATTTCTTTAGTTCTATGTGACCAATTCATTCATTTAATACATATTTGTTTGCCCAGAGCCTCTATAATTAAAAGAATTCAGCGAGATTAGCAGTTAAAGACTTATTAGTAGCTAATTGAGCCTTTCTTCCTGATAAAGTAAGAAGAAATGAAGGGGAATTGCTTTTTTTTTTTTTTTAAGTTAACATGAAAGGAAGCATGAAAATGATTCTTCTGCAGACTTTCTGGACTATCTGCAATCTTGTGGAGGCCAGCCTGCATCTTCTCCCTTACTTCCAGGCCTTCACCACGGCAGTCTGATCACCAAAACTTTAGAAGTATATCGAGACCGATGACATCCAACACGTTCCTTTTATCCTGCTACCCTTTCAGAAAGTGTCATGGTTTAAAGCCCTTAGTGCAGCAGCAGATTCTCTAACAGGAATTAATAAACTCTTCCAGAAGAATTAAAAAAGCAGGCTCCCTTTTAATAGAGGCAGAGAAGGATGCATTCACTTTCCAATTGGGCTGAATTTCCAAAAACTTCAATAATTAGATCCCATTCTCCAGAAGTCATCATGCTTATCACGAGGAGAGTAATGCCTGTTCCAGGTTAATTGGACGGAAAGGATGTTTCCCTTCTGTAGTCACCGTAGTGAAATTATCCCTGCATTGCAAAGCCTCATTGCTCTGTGTTAGGTTTAAAGCCGGATTTCTCAACTAACAAACTGCTTTGCTGTGTTTAATACTCGAGTTGCTCTGACGTGCTCGTCTGCGGGTGTATTTGAACATGAAGGATTAGAAAGGACGAACAGCAAGTGATCACCGAGGCCAGGAGCCCGAGCCAGGGCGGGAAGGCGTCTTCCCACAGCAGCATTGCACTAGGAGGCTTTCTAGAGGGCGGTTTGAAATCGACGGACCTCGTGGGGAACTGAAGCAGGACCTCCGCGCACAGGAGCAGGTTTCCTGGCACTGCGCGCTCATGGGCCTGGTAGGCGCCCGCAGCCCAGGACGCTGAAACTCCCGCCCCACGCGGCGAGCTGACCTTCCCGGGCGACGCCAGCTGGACGCCTGGGGCAGGCACCACGGAAAACAACTTAAAATCGGAATTCTGGATTCTGGGATTTGAGTTTTTAAAGTCGTTTTCAAGAAATTCATATTCTTCCTAGAAAGGGAAAAATGCAGTAATACCCCCCTTAAAAGCCAGAGTCTTCAAAAGCAATGTTGTTTTTCAAAAAAATAACCCCTGCTTTGCTTACTCCACACGTGTGTTGATACAGACGGATAAATATATAATAATGGGTACTTGCTTCACGTTTAAATGCGCTATCACACATAATCTCTCATCCTTTGGGATTATTACAATCTCTCATCCTTTGGGGAAGATAAAAGGCAAATTTCCAAAGGAGCTTTAAATAGCAAATGGGCTATATTGCATTATAGTAATATATTGTAATATACGGCACATATAATACTATGTAATATACAGATAAATGTATGCATAAGGACAGAGATACAGTGCCCTCTACTGGATCAAAGTGAACTTGATGAACCTTGCCTTTGGAATAGTTAATTTAACAGCCCTTCAAAGTGGCTATCAACACCAGAATACAAGCCTTAACGCTAGATGATTCTTCACATCAGGTAATTCTTCTCTGGTTTGCACTAGTAGCAAGCAAAACGCTCTTACATTGTTTTCCAGTCATCCATGTTTAACAGGATTATTCAAATTGACTCCACAAATATCCTATCAGTAAAGGGACATTTGACTGATTAATTTGTTGGAGCCATCTAAGCAATCCAGACTCTGCAGTTCCCAAACTGAAAACAAACTTTCTGTATTGTGTCCTATCTGGGCAAATCCGACGTAATTAAAAAAAACAGACAGACAGGAGTTCAAGCACAGTACCCATGCTCAAACGGTTGAGCAATTCAAGACATCAGGCAAATTAAGAAGTATTATTTTAAAAGCAGCATTATAGCAATGACTTAAATAATACAGAAATTATCATCCTGAATAATTTGTTCTTAAGTAATACAAAAACTCCATAGGACATACACATATGCTCCCAAATAAGCTGGTAATCGAAGGTCTTATGTGGATTCCCAAAATTTTGGAATAGGGATTCTGTGGTATAGAAAATGATTTTAAATAATAATAGGAAATTTAAATAACAGGTAATTTTAAAATATTAATAGTTTCCAAAATTCCACACACTTCAATGTAATGTGTGTGTGGCACTGAGGGACAGTTGGACACCTGGAAAATGGCTACCATTGCACTGTAAGGGTCCTCTCTGCATAGCACTAAAAATGTCAGTGTTTCATTTTACTAAGGAGACTTTGCCTTTCCTTTGTGTTGATCTGTATCTCATCTCCTGGCCACCAAATACAAAGACCCACTATGTTAACCTTCCACAGATTTTCAGAAACTGGACAGAGCCTATTATAGAAGTTTTGACACAGCCAAAGTAAGCCAGCTGGGAAATCAGATGCCTGTCTCCTTGATGCAGGAAATTCAAAGAGAAGATGTCAGGTTGATCACAATCTCATCCCAACCTCTGCTGCAAAGAAGCACAGAAAAGGAATTTTCTAGAGCCTCTCAGCCATCCCGATAATTAACATGGAAATTTGTGAATCATTCCTGGCAGAAGAAACATGGCTGGCGGTGAGGCCCACCCGCTCTGCCCGGGTTTCCCAGGGGAGGCTCAGGTAGTAGTATGGGGCATTTTAGCTCTACAACTCAACCATTGTGTGAAAATGTTGACTCTCCCATGGAGCTCACTCCTGTCCAAGGTAGAATATCGTGAGGAAAGGCCACCAACCCCTCCCTGGGCAGTGGTTCTCATAGTGTAGTAAATATGGGGGCCCCCTAGGAGCTGTGGAAAATCTGGAGTCCACACCTGCTCCTGAGATTCTGGTTCAGTGGGTCTTGGAAAGAGCCCAAGAATCTGCATTTTAACAAGCCACTAGCATCATCTGGTGCAGGTAATCCATGGACCACACTTTAGAAACTGCCTGAAGAAGTGAAGAAGCATATTTGGCCAAATACACTGACATCTTAAGACCTTCTCTTTATGAGCATCCATTTTCTACTGAGATCCTCATGGAATAAAAACTCCTTTGTCCTGATTTCTGTCCGTGCCTAAATAGTATTATAATAAATGTAGCTATTACTTTGAAATTCAACCAGATGACAGTATACAGGACCTTCTGCCAGTGTGGACACCCCCGGGACACTTTGTGATCCCAGACTAGCCCCTGCCATGCTTTTTATTTTCTCCGATGCTCTAGGCCTGGATTTTCTGCTCGTGTCTTCAAAGGACCTTCACTGATTCTTTCCGACCAGACTCTTCTCTCTGCAGCACTGCAGAATATGCAGTCTCATTGCTTTCTCCCACCTACCCTGTCTCAAGAAGTGCACAAGACATTTGAGGGTTTCCTTGAAGCTTTACTATAAACAATGAGGAAAGGGACAAGAGGAAAATAAACATGAACAGAGAATTAAAGAGAAGTCTCACAGTCTTATGCAAAAGTTATTCCCAAATTCCAGTTTCCCTTTTAGCAGCTATTGACTCTACAGTAATAATGCCTGTTTTATTCCTTCTCTCCATGTTTCTTTTCTTTCTTCTTCCTTCCTTCCTTTCTTTCTCTTCCCTCTCTCTCTTTCTCCCTTGCACAAACTTGCACTGGGCATAACACATAGTGGTCCTGATGGTAGAATCCACAGTCAACAGTGAGTCAAAGTTCTATGAAACACCAAAGAATGGAGGCTTCCAGGTGAGATTTCACTAAGAGCTAGTATTAGAAGAGTCTGGGAGAAGAGCTGATTGAGCAAACTGTGGGGAAAATGAATTTCCAACAGCAGAGAGAACCACCACATACAAACCACAGACAAATCAAACATATCACATTCTGGGAACCCAGTAGTTCAGCAGAGTTGGAACACAGAGTACATTGGAAAATCCTGGAAATTACACTGGAATGGTAGGCGCGGTCAGCTCCCGAAGGGCCACCTGGACTCCAGTAATGAGTGGGGATTTAGATGATAAACCATATGGCTTTTCATAGCCTATGCAGTTGGCACTTTTATAAATCTAATAATTTAAGGTCCATGCAAATGATGGAGGAGGCAGGGTTAGTAATAACCATACCAGCATAGGAGGCATAAACCTTGTCTGTCTTGGGGCAAACCAGATGACCACTCTATCCATAGGGTGTTAAGCCTTGGGTAATCAGGTTCCTTGATTCATATCTTCCTCCTCTTGGTGAGAAAGCCTTCATGTTAAGGATTTCATCCACTTTAGCAGCTAAATACCATCAGGAAAAATACTTCAGGGAAAATCCCTGAAGCGCTGTCTTCGAGTTCTTTTTTCTTCACAAGGAAAGGCTCTCCTAGGCATTTTCTTGATTTAAAAGATAATAGCTTCTTGAATAGACGGTTGGAATGTTTCAATATATGATTGATGATACTGACCGCTATGTGACTTCCTTAATCCTTATTTTTAAAATTCTTCAATAGTGAACAAGAGAGCTTGAGTCCCTACGTGATTTTAAAGATGCAAGGTATGTGACTTCTTAAATATGAAGAATGCCTTATATGTTTTTGAAAATTGGCTGCATTTTATATTAAAACAGCATTCTTCAATAGACTGCATTATCTTGGGAATCTAATAGTATTCACCCAATGCTATCAATATCATCATGACAGTCTGACTCCTAAATTAATTTAAGGAGCCAGTAAGAGGGATGGGTTAGTTCTCGGATCTGCTTCCCTTGGCTGGTGGGGCTGCAGAAGCTGCCTGCATCCTTCTTGGACTGGAAGGGTGCGTATGACCTTCCAGCTGTCACATGGGCTCAGTCATTTTTCTGCTCATGAACAACAAGAAAAAAAAATCACAAATTAAACAAGTGTTTGGTATCGCTCCAGGGTTTAGAATGAAATATCTTTATCCAAGGACTAACAAGTCTCAGTGGCAGACATATTGTGATGTTATTTCCCTTTCAAAGCTCTTAATCCTTTTTTCCCAGTGAGGCAGATGTGTACTAAATGAACATTAGCCGGGTCCCACTCAGGGCCACATCAACGAGGAGTTCAGCTCTGGTAATGAGAAAATACAACCTCCTCTGGATTTCTCTACAAAGGTCACTTTGTCCTGCTCTGACAAATCATTTTCATGCGGCTAATAATAAGAAGTGCTCTAGAACCATGATTCACAAACTGGAGATTGTATTAGCTTGTGTTCACTAGTCCTGTGGGGGAACCTGAGATTCAATATTTCTTGAACTCCCGACCTTAGGCAATCCACCAGCCTCAGCGTCTCAAAATGCTGGGATTACAGGCATGAGCCACCACACCCGGCCGTGAGATTCGATATTTCTAAGAAGCTTCTGGATTATGCCAATGCTGCAGATCCACAGACCACATTTTGAGTCCCAAGGGTCTCGAATATATTCAGAAACAAACTCATCAGTGTTTCTGAGATTTTTCAGTGGTAACAGAGACATCAATCCAGAAAGATGAAGATGTTGAATCAGTCCAGAATATCTGAGATGAGTGGTTCTTTCCCTGCATGCAATGTCTCTTAGAACCAGATGCGGTTTACGAATCATCACAATTTCTTACACAATTGTTTGGGCAAACCTTACTTTGGATCCTCAGGTAACACAGGGCTTGATCTCCGGTGTTACTGTTGCTCATATTCTGTATGCCTTTACCCTTCCATGGTGCCCATTCTCCTTTCCCTTTCCCATCCCTCCCCTCAAGCTGACTTTCCACCTTCATCCACATCAAGTACTTCTCAATCCTGTTCCTCAATTCCCTTGCCCCTAAAAAAATTCTTTCAGGAGAAAACTCTGACCAATTCATCTTCATATGCACAATCACAGCTTAATGAGGTGTCAGCCGAAGCTAAAAGGATGGCTGTCTAGAGGCAGAATTCCAAATACCAGCCAGGGGCAGGAAAATAACACAGAAGCATTAAGGTCTTTCCAGCAGTGGTCTGGATCCACCCCAGTGTACTTGAGTCTACACACAGACCCCACTATGGCCTTGGTTTTCTCAGCCCCACCCCAGACAGAGCCTCTGTCTCCAGAGTGGTCCTAGACCCTGACTTAGGGCCACCACAGTCTACACAGGCCCCTGACCAACACCTCAGAATTGGTTTTATGCAGGCATCTGATACCCTGTTGGGTATTGCATTCCTGTTATTTAATTCAAATTATCTAAATGGGAAGTTCTAATCTCAAATTTATTCATTCATATTTACAGAGGCAATGGAGCTAGAAAACCCCCTAAGCGAAATCTTCTAACCGCTTTAGAACATCAGATTCTGCTACAGCAGAAGGCAGGAGAGCCCTCTATGTATTCCTCATTGTCAGGTGCAGTACTTGTGTCAAATGTCGGCAAGTGAGGAGAGACAGGAATAGATGGCAGACCTTGGTTTCCTCACCTCCTTCCTCTCTCTGTGTCCTCAAGAGCACCGCTACCTACTAGCTCAACAGAAAAATACAATGGTTCTTGCATCACCTGGTATTAATTTCTGAGGTTCAACCTCTGGGCCTGGGTCACTGGGACCATGCTAGGAAAAGTCATTGCTATAGGTTGCTCAATCTGTCCACCATGTCATTTATGAGGTAAAGAAAATATTGAATTAAGATACCAGGACTATGAATCCAGATGCCCAGCCGGTGAAAAGACCAGTAATGAGAAAACAGAGCTGACCTCTTCCAGCAAAGCTAGAAAGTGGCAGGGGAATGTAAGAAGCAGCTGCTCAATTTTGGCAGCTGCAGTGAAGGACAATGTTATGGAATGTCAAAAAGTGGTATATTTCATTGCAGCTCCTCCACTGGCCTTTAATGATTCAGGAGCAGAGCCATCTTTAACGACACTTGGCTTGCTATCTGGTTTAAAGACAAATAAAATGTCCTCATTCCATCAGTCCTTCCAGAGAAGGAAAATTCAAAAAACTGGAGAGAAAAGGATCATGGTCAAAATCTGTGCTTCTCATGTACCACTTGTATACTGGTTTGTTACCTGGGAGGACCTGGGACACACTCCTCTCCTCCACCTTTACCTGTGAAATGATTTTCTACTTTGCTTTGAGAACCTCCACTGAGATATTTTCAGATCCCATTTCTCCCTTGGTATCTAAATACTCCAAATAATATGGATCATAATTTGAGGATATTTTAGTAAGTCAAAACTGAGAGAATTTTTACAACCACTAGCCCCATCTAGGAACTTGTTAATTCAACCATGAACAAACTTCATCATCAATTGTGGCATATTCACTTAAATGAGCTCTGTCCTTAAAAGTGTCCTCATCACAAAAGTCATTAAATGCAGTGTATGAAAATGTTTTCTCCTAGTACAGCTCTGTGTACATAGCACGACTAAAGAGGAGGATGTGATGATTATTGTATTTGATCAAAGTGAATCAACTAATATTGTTAAATAAGTCAACACAAACTTTGCAACTTATAACTTTTCCTGAAGGTTTGCCAGACCTAGGTTCAACAGAAAAATCTCAAAGTTTCTTTAATTGACAGCATTTCTGTTATTACAACACTGTATATCATGTGTCATGAACAAAGGATTATATTATACAAAATCCATAATTTTCCCCCAAGATGCTGAGATTTTGAGGCACTTGGCTTGTCAATATCAATTCTGAGGTGCATCACATATACTTTATCACATTTGACTAATAAAGTACTTGAGTTTTTAAACAATTTGCCTTTTATTTTGGCCACATGAGGCTAAAGCAAATTCAAGATTACTCCTAATATGCCATCACTGTCTTTCACATTCCTTCTGAATTATCTTGAGAGAGAGAGAAGGAGAGGAAGGTGATCATGGAGAAATGACAACTGAGTCAATACCGTGCATAATCAATGAGAAACAACCATTGTAAATGCCATCAATTGCGTTTAAATGGGCTCCTGTAACCACCTGTTTCATTCATGAGGGGATCTCCCACAGTGTTCCCAGCTGGTATACCCCAAAGGCAAGCCAGCTGTGGAGCTGTTCTTATAGCCCACCCACTCTGAGGAAAAGTTAGACCACGCGCCATGAAAGCCACTTACCCCAGCTGAGCAGATGAAGGGTGAGACATCCACCAGGAAGTCGGACAGTGATCCACATAATTGCTGGCCGAAACTACACAATCTTCCCAAACTAACCAGTGTGGATTTTAACTGTAAGAATGCAAACACAAAATAAAATATTTGAGTAAGCTAAACAATTGGTTCTCACCAAAATGAAATTAAAGCCAAAAAGGACAGAACTTCTGACGTATTCCATTTTGAATCCTCAGTGAGATTTGACAAGTTTGGGAAGACAAAATCGGATCAGCAAAGGAACAATATGAGAACAAGAAAGAACTCTCAGGAATAAAAAATAAAATAAAAAACAGATGGTAGGATTTTTCCAGCTAGAAAAATTCATAAGAATTAGCTGGAAAACTTCTAAAAACCGTACATTTTGGTAAGTTGTTGAGTTAAGAGATAATTTTAGAGTTCTTTAATCTTCCTGAATCCTCCATAAAAACAAAAAATAGGATCACAAAACCAAAAATCCACAGATAACATCTACAACAAAATGCGAGGAGATGTCATTCCCAAGAACCTCAAACAGGAACAGGTGGGGACAAATACAGACAGCCACAAGATCCATGTGGTATTAGCAACCCTGCAGAAGTGAGCAGAGGGAGACAATATAGTGTCTGTCAGCCTTGAGAACAGAAGAACCTCACAATCACCAAGAACTTTACGTTAAGGCAAACTGACTTTCAAACAGGAAGTCTGCAGAGAAGTAGCATGGACATGCAAGAACTCAGAGAATATGTTTCCATGAGCCCTTCTTGGAAATCCACAGAAGAACAAGCTACAACCAACCAAAATGACTAGAGAGACCTTGATAATAGATTGGAAGGAATACAGGTAACAGAAGAACATGTTAAATGACACCACAGGATTCAAAGAGAAAAAACAGAATATGGGGAACTCTGGAGAAAAAAAGACCTGAATTCTTCAACAATAACAACAAGCAGAAAAAGGGAGGACAAGGTTAAAAAACATGTATGAGACATCAAATAATTACAATGCATGGAATTTATTTATATTCTTATTCAAAGGAACTGCTAAAAAGTAATGTAAAGATATTTGGGAAATATGAACCCTGGATATTTAATGAAATGAAGGGATTGTTGTTAGTATTACTTAAGTGTTAGAATGGTATTGTAGTTATGCTTTTTAAGAAAGAATCTACATCTTTTAGAAATTTATACTGAAATATGATATCTAGTCATTGCTTCAAAATAACCTGGAGTTGGTGGGAGACACGCACAGGGTAGAGATGGTGTGGGATTGGCTTCAGGGTGGTGGGTGCTGGGCTGGGTGTTTGGAGCATGGAGATTTATCATATCTTCCCTTAGTTCCGTGTATGTTTGGAATTTTCTATAATGAGAGCTAAAACAAAACAAAAATAGACAAATTTATAAAAATCAGTAGCAAACTTTATTCCAGAAAGAATCAATTAGGCATACTGAGGAGAAAAAGCGGCAACAAAAAATACATAAAATACCTAGAAATTAACTTTAAAGATGTAAAAAAAAAAAAGGAAATCACAAAACTTGACAGAAAAACATAGAAGAGCTTAATCAATAAAGAGACAGCATTTGATGCTCCAAATGGAAAGTCAATATTTGAAGATATTGATCCACAAGTTTATATATATATTTAGTGCAATGTCAATCAACATTTTAACTTTTTTTGAACTTGATTAATTAGTTATAAAGTTCACCCATAAAGTAAAAGATAAGAAAATAATGAAGAAATGTTTGAAAATAATTAAGAAGAAAGGGTATTTGCCTTACCAGTTAACAAAATACACTAAAATACTGGCGAGATTAAAACAGTACAATACTATTCTGGCCCAGACAAATCAATCAATATAACATAATAGAGATTTTGGAAACAGCCATGGGTGTTTATAAGAAGTTATTATAGGGTAAAATGGCATTTCAAATCAATGGGGAAAACATGGATTATCCAAGAAGCACTGCTGGGACAACTGGATCTCTATTTTAAAAAGAATGAATGTTTGATTCAAACTTTGTGAAAACAGTTGCCAGACTGATCAAAAACGTAAAAATTGAAACCATCACTATATAAGAAATATGAGGAATTACTTTTTATCATTTAAAAAGAAAGCATTCTTATCAAGATGTTCTACAGCTGTAGAGAGGGATAAAGATCACAGTGTTCTGAAATGGAAAGAACTCCAAAATATACTATTAAATGAAAAACACCAAGGTACAGAATGTGTGTATAGTCTTCTACCTTTTGTGTATATAAAAGGAGAAAAAATAGACACCTATTTTTATGTTTGTGTCTGTACACAAAAGTAAACTCTGGAAAGTACATAAGCCACTAACAATAGTGGTACCTGTCACCATTGATTGAGGGGGCACTGGATGGATGGGCACAGAGGTAGGAATGAGATTTTCCATTCCAAAACTCTTGTGTTCTTTTTTCAATTTTTTAATTAAGTGAATGTACTGCTCATTTTAAAAGTTAGAGAAGTAAATTTGAGTTTAAAAATTAAAACATTTGGCCAGGCATGGTGGCTCATGCCTGTAATCTCAGTACTTTGGGAAGCCAAGGTGGGCGGATCGCGAGGTCAGGAGATCGAGACCATCCTGGGTAACACGGTGAAACCCCATCTCTACTAAAAATACAGAAAATTAGCCGGGCATGGTGGCGGGCGCCTGTAGTCCCAGCTACTCAGGAGGCTGAGGCAGGAGAATGGGGTGAGCCCAGGAGGCGGAGCTTGCAGTGAGCCAAGATAGCGCCACTGCACCCTAGCCTTGGTGACAGAGTGAGACTCTGTCTCAAAATAAATAAATAAATTAATTAATTAAAGCATTTTCCCTATAACAGATATTATAAGCAAATTAAATTGAATAGACAAATGAGAGAACAGGGAAATGTTTATCACCTGGATGACAGAGTTAAACTCCTTACTATACATAAAGCTGTTTAAACAAGAGAGGAAAAAAAAAAACATCAGAATAGAAAAGCAAGAAATACATGTAAATGAATAATTTACTCCCCATCCCATAAAAAGCAACCTCCAATATGCTTAAAGCCTTAGAGAAACTCAAAGTCAAATAATACATATTTTTGCCTTTCAAATCAGCAATATCAGTAATACCTAACGTTGGTGAGAATGCAAGCAAAATGGTACTTCACATAGGTGGTGGTGGTGATATAAATTGGTATTATCTGCTCTGACAACCTATGACCCCACCATCTCTGCTAAGCTGCTTCTGCTAAGTTAGTAATGACTCCCACATCACTAATTCGGGACCACTTTTCAGCATGTGTCTTGCCACACCTTCCTTGCTTTGGCTTATATGACCCCGTAGTTCCATTCATTTGTGTGTTAAAAATGTATGTTTCTGAAATTGTGCTAAGCCTTAGAGGTAAAATAGTGAGTAAAAACAAACCTGGTCCGTAACCACAGGGAGCTTGCAAATCTACAGGTTTTCCCTCTCTCTGGCTTCTCTTTCCCAGCCTCCCTCATTTGTCTCCACCCAGCCTTTAAGTCCTGGAGCTCCCCCCAGGCCCAGCCCCCTTCTCATTTAGTCTCTCCATGAGAGGGGATCACTACCTTAGCCTGCCCCACCAATTTGCATCTAATACACCACTGAGCTGTACTCCAGAGTGGGATGTATTCACTCGGCTATTCCACAGGTGCTGCCGATTCAAGAGTCAAAGTGAATTCGTGGTGTCACTGCCTCCCCCAACAAGATTCCCCATCATTCCCTCGCTCAGCAAACAAATCCCTCTTTAGTCCACCATGCCTGCCAGAACCCTCCAAGTCATTCTCCACACCTTTCTCTTCCCTACACTCATGACCAGCCAACAGCCAGGTGGTTTCTGTTCCATCTTTTAAACATATCTTGAATCCACCCACTTCTCTCCACCTCCACCACCACCTCCCTGGTCTAAGCTACCATCATTCTCTACAATGGAAATGGCGATGGCTCTGTGTTGTGCTTCAAACTTGTTCTTGGCCCCTTTCCATCCATTCGTCACACTGCAGCCACCATGGTCTTTCTGAATGCAAATGTGGTCATATCACTTCTCTGATTAAAGTCTTCCCAGTGCTTCCTATTGCCCTTAGGATCAAGTCCACAGTAACCAGGACCTGCACTAGTTGGCCCCTCTCTGCCTTAGTGGTTTCCTGTGAAACTCCTCTGCTTGGCAGTGATTAGAGGGATGTGGTAGATCTGTGTGCACGGACATGGAACGATATCCATGCTGTATTATTATGTTGTAAAAGCGGGTTACAGGGTGATCTCATTTTAAGTATACAGATATCTTTTAAAATTTATATATATATAAATATATATATGGAATGAGGGCTATATATACACACATATATATAATGGAATACTGGAGGCTCTCATTCAATATATGTATTATATATATGGAATATATTATATATATATGGAATAGTGTTTTATTTGTAGACTGTGATCATGTAGGGGAGAAGTCAACTTTCTCTATTTTATACTTTGCCTTTAGATTATACAATACACATGTATGAGTTTATAATAAAAACACAAAAACATTTGATTCCATTTAAAAATTTCTTTGGGAATGATGCATTTTTATAGTACTAGTGCTTCTAAGTTGTGATTTTATAGTTAATTCTGCTTTATTTCTTAGTTGACCTAAGTAAGGATGCACCAGTAGGTAAAGAAGCATTATTGATAGGCACATCCAGGGCTTCAGTGCATGTAAGTAAGAAGGATGCTACCAGCATGCTGCTTAGCACATCCCAACTCTCATTTCAAAATCAAAGGTAGACAGAATGATTATCAAATGAAATCAGCAATAATATTATTCATAGTAATAAGTGTATGTTGAAAATCAATAAATCTGCATGTTGTAATTTTTGTATGAAATAAATTTCGTTTGTGTTCATTATTTAACAGCATATACTTTCTAGCTGGTTAACATTACTTTTGGAGTGACAGTCTGGAAGCATCAAGTCCCTTTCTATAAGTTCAATCATTTTTTTGAAATTGGATAAGCCATACTTTCTTTGTAGAAGGACAAGTTTTGAGACTTCCAAAAGGGCTGATTCATTACTCACACGCTTATAAAATATATTTTATGAATACCATAAAAATTGTAATGTTATTTGCTCTACTTCTCTACAACATTTTGTGGGGATTCATAAAGATTCAGAAATAGGCATGGCAATGTGTGGTGCATGAGAACACCAGCCCTCATGTGTACAGAAGCAGGAGAGAGGAAAAGGCTCAGAACTGCTGCTGGTCCCACAAACGGAGGTCAGAGCCATACATTTGGCATCGCACACAGCCTTATTCCCACCTCCACTGTTGGGTTCTCCAGCTCCCTGTCCTCCATCAGAATGTAGTTGTAATGCCAACATTGCTAGACCAAAGCTCTTACTTCAAAGCTCCTCAAATCAAAGACATATGAGATGACTACGGACATAGGGGAGTTGTGCCCTCGACCCAACCTTTATCAGGAATCTGCTGATAGAGCAGCTCCCTATAGATACACTGGAAAATGCTCCATGGCTGTTTCCTGTTCCAATCTGCTATCACTATCACTTGTCACCTGTCTGAATATCTGCAGTGATGACAATGAGTTTCTTGATTGGAAATTACCACAAATACTAAGTAATGCGACTCCAGAGTTTAGGAAGGGCACAGTGTCATTTTTAAAAGTCTCTGCCTGCTAGTATTAAAAAGAAGTTCATGAAATAAACTTAACACATTAAGCACTGTGTTTTCTCACAGCTGTATCACTTCTCAGCTAGAATTCCATTCCATCTGAAAATGTCACAGACAATTGCTTTGCTACCAACACAATCTATTTTCCATCTCCTCCAGCTGCTTATGGCTCCTGAGAGAGAATGGCATGGGAGAAGATATGTTGTGGTTTTTATTTCCATGTTTGTTGTTTAAAAAAAAAAAATGAGGCCGTTTCAAATGGTAATGGTCGGCCGGTGGGGGGGATCTGTTCGTTTGTTGGGGATTTATTTATTTATTGGTTGCTATTTTATTCTTTCTCTTAGCTCCTCTTTGACACACAAGGTTTGCGTGTACTGGAGTCAGCACTCTGAGGTTGTGCCCGCTCTGTGGGGTGCGTGGACCCCAATCAGCAGTACTCTGAACACAAACGCAAATGAGTGTCCTCCAGATTTAGGATTTGATCTGCACCAGAACCATTCTAGATTCCGTTTTTCTCTTCCTTGTTCTTCACTCCCTTGCCTGGCTCCACTCTTTGATGATAATCTCTGAATGTTCTCAAGTATTTTGGTCATTGACATGGGCTGGGAGTTAGCAGGTGGCTCCTGGGTGTCATGGTAGCATAGACGTAGTTGAGGGGACACCATGCCATGTGTCTCAGCCCCCCACTCTGCAATGGATCTACCCCTAGGGTTTTATGCACCCCAACCAGCTTGACCCCACGCATCCCCCAAGTGGTCTTTGTTGGCAAGATATCCAGTCTCCTCATGGGTGGATGGATAAAAATCCCAATTCTGAACCTCTTCCACATTTCCTTACCTCTAAAATACATTAGGCTCACCCAGGACTGAAATGTAAAACCTACACCCTCAGCCCCCAGAGGTGTTCATAACAGGGCCCAAAACACACACCGTTCCCTCTACCCCAGGCTACTTCCAGTTTGTGTTGGCTGTATGGACTCGTATAAGCCCAGGTTTGCCATAAGTGAGCCTAGAATACCTAGAACCAGCCCAGAGTATGGGGGTGTGGTTAAGGATATTGGTCATCACTGTGTACTTCCCCTCTCGTCTCTGGGGCCGTGGCAATACAGAACGGCTTGTCTCCTTACACTTCGGAGGATAAGATAAAACACAACCTTCACATACCTCCCACCTGTGCTGCCCACCTGGCTCTTTCAGATCCTGATCAGTGTAGATGGCTCAGCAACAGCCCCTTGGCCTTTCTATCTCAAGGGCACAGGGAAGGAGCTGTTACATGGTTTTAAAAATGTGTGGCCACTGCATTTCCCAGTCCTCAGTTTCTCCATCTGAGAAATAAAACAGGGAAATTAGAATAAATGGTCTTTTACGTCATTCCAGCACCAACGTTATAGACCAGATCTGGGTGGTGACGATGTATGTGATGCGGTTCCATTTCTGGAAACCTCCTGGGTATTGTGCAAACTGATCAAACCAGCTCTTTGCATCTTGAATCCCAGCTCTATTACAACACCGTAACAAGTGAACAATCTCTATTATTAGAATTTTCTGCTACATATCTCTAATGCTAAGTTAACAGATGTTCATACTTTCCAACTTGAAGCATTGCAAAATCTTGATATTGATACTGTCAGAGGGAAAAATAAATTTGGTTTCATTTTTGACAGACCTGAATATAGTCTTTGGAAAATCACTTCTGTCCTCTCTCTCTCTGTCTTATCAGAACATTATATTCTACCATTCCGGAAAACAGTTTACCACAAATAAGTTAACCTGTACTTCTGTCGGTGATACAAAGAGAACATTCTGGCACTCTGGACTTACATTTTTAAGACGACATTTTGTTAATATTAATTTCCTTAGCAAATGTCAAAAATTATTAAACATTCATTAGAAACTTATGTCGATCCTTTGCTAGAAACTGATCTTAGTAAGTTTATAATCTTCACATTGGAAATACTAAAATATGACCTATCTTTTCCAAATGTGAACAAAGTACAAAAAAAGGAGGAAAACTGCCAGAGGTTACAATGGCCCTGAAGACTCAAGTCAGAGGGGGCACTAGTAAGAAAACTGTAGAAAGGCCTTCATGTTGCCCCATATGTGTGCATTGATCAGAGGCTGAGACGTGCAGCCCCGACGTTGACAGCCTCATGACTGCCCAGCTTCACAATCCTATCAAGCCGAGCTGGCTTTAGTTTAAGTATGGTCCCAAATGAGTCAGGCTTTTGTATGCCTGTATCAGTCAGTCATTGGCTACAGCAGACTACCTGACTGGGAGAGTGGGTCTAACCTCCCAATACCTGTGAGCAAGAGGCTCCTGTTAATAGAGGGGGACTCGCCAAAAAGCTACAGCTGTGTGCTTCCAGTAGACAACATTCACAGCAGCTGTGGATTGCTGCCCAGTGAAGGTGATGTGGCACCTGCCTGGCGAAGGTGATGTGGGCAGGGTGCCAACAGCATCTACTCCAGAGCTGTAGCCTAAAACAGTCTCTGGTGCTAGGGGAAGAGAGAGATAGTTATCCCCAAAGCCAAATCAAACATTTTGCTCAGGAAAATGGGAGACCCTGAACACTTCCCAATTCGGAATTTTCAGAGGGCATTTTTTTATGTGTATACAAGGAAAGTAACAAGAAATTGCCATGCTCCAAAGCTACCAAATTTACCCATTGGTTTATTGATTCAGGAAAAATGTATTGAATGCCTAGTATTTGCTAGGCTAGACTCTGGAGCTACATGGATAAAGAAGTGTTGTGCCTGGCCTTAAGTTGCTCACTATGTAGTGATGAGGACAGGCATTTGGACAGATGATAATAGCTGAGTTAGGAGCTGTATAATTAAGGTAGAGACATGGGAACACCTACAAAGAATTGTTGCCTTATTTGGGGTTACTCTGTTTCAGGTGCTAGAGATGTATACATACAGGCTATCTCATTTAATTGCCACAATGCCCCTTTTGGATGAGCGCTGTTATCCTCTAGAGCATATGAGACAACTGAGGTAGCAAGTCCAAGGTCACACAGCTGGTAAGTGATAGGTTCAATTTTCCAACTCATGACAGACTCCCACGTCCACGCTTCTGACTACACATCTGCTCTGACGTATTATACTGGGAGGGCAGAGAGAAGAAATAGGAAAAGAACCTCCTAATTATTTAACCTATAAATCCCAAATTTGGGGATTTAATTGGGAAGAGAAAATGGGATGATTTATGGGATTGATTACCAAAAACATCATGTTTTTCTGCATTCTATGCAATTGGCTTATTTTATGAGCAATCTCATGAACTGTTACACTATGATCTTAAAAAAGAAGAAAAATAAGGTCATGTGCCAATCTGATACATCTTATCTGCTGAAGCAAGGTAAAACTCTTATGTACATTTTTTTCTAAAATAAGGGATATATATTATCACTGTGACTATCAAAGTGTCTGTAAGTGCAGGATTGTTCATTATTTATATAGCAACATAAATGCATGCAGCAATTTACTATACATAGCACCTGCTGAACAAACAACTCCCTGACTCCCTGCCCCAAAGAGCTGAGAAGAGTTTAACATAGAACAGTACAATGAAGGAAAAACATAATCGAGACAAAGGAAAGGCAGTCTGTGGTCTTTATGGCCAGAAACTTTCCTAGAACAGATATCATTTTGTGTTTAATGTATTCAATCATGAGACTCTATACATTGTATTTGTGAAATATGGATTCACCTAATCAGATCTATTATTTATATGCGCTTGGGGAAACCAATGAAACTATGTTTCGAGATCGTCTCTTTGGGAATCAAAGTTGAAAAAAAGTCAGTGGTTCAGGAGAGAGTTGAAGAGTGGATAGCAAAGACAAAATAGGATGTACATATTAATATAGAAGTGGTCATGGTTTAGAAAGAATTTGCCTGAAAGGTTATTGGAGTGCTGTTTGTCTTATAGAAGTATATCTCTGAGTTGGGCAATGGGTCAAAGTAAGATTGACATGCAAAGTCGATAAAGATATACAGATTAAGGACCCTATGCAAATAACTCACTTCTATCTCTGACCGCAGATTTAATCCCCCTGGTATATACAAGTCATAAGTGTGGCTTGTGGCTTATGAGGGGAAATGGGTAAAAGTGTGGCTTGAAGGACAGAAGCCATCACTATTTTGGAAAAGTAATTCAGATTAGCTTTTATGATGATGGTGATGATGAATCAGATTAGCTAGTGTTGGTAAGTTGTTTTAAACTAACACCTCCTATGTTATAGATATTCTTTAAAATGGTATGAATGTATTATCAAAATATTCATTGACCAAGTAATAGAGTAGGTGATCGTATAACTTATTTTCTAGGCCAGGACACTTTTGATGGTAAAAGAAGGCACTATTAATAATCACCCTAACACAATATGAGTAAACCATGACTGTTTTAGGTAAACCTGGACATGTGGTTACCCTAAATATTTGTAAGCTGTGTACCAAATGAGGAAATTGGCCAGACTACCAAGAAAAATCTATGAAACCTGAATCCTCTTTATCCATCTCCAGCCTTCAGAAAAGTCAGTTACCCTCCAGGAAGGAGGATAAATACAAAACTGCACTCCACAGAGCCTATTGGATAGCAGCCAGAATTAGGTTGCAGACAAAACTGAAGAATGAGTTTGTCTTTATCACCTACTGCATTTCTTAACCAGTTGAACTGACTTCAAAGAAGCTTTGAAGAAAAAAGAGGAAACTTTAAGATGTGTGTGAAAACTATAATGTAAAGGGCATATATGGCAATATTTCTGGCTTATTGCTTAGGAAAATATGACCTGGTGAATGTGAGTCAGCATTTATCCACCCAGCAACTCTCTTCACTCTGCAGAAGACAATGGACTTATTAAAATGTAGACCAAGGTTTCTCAGCCTTGCTGCTATCCACATTTTGGCCCGGATCGTTCTTTATTGTTGGGGAGCTGTCCTGTGCATTGTAGGAGGCTTAGCAGGTCATTGGCTTCTACCCATTCGATGCCAGTAGCACCCTCCCCCCAGTTTTGACAACCAAAAATGTTTCCAGACATTTCCAAGTATTCGCTGAAGGGCAAAATTGTCCTTAGCTGAGAACCACTGGTAGAGACCATGATCCTTTTTGCCATTCCAACCACTACCAACTTAGTCCAGGCCCTGAAGGTCTACAAGTCCCTTGCATCTTTCAGTTCGAAGGGATCTCAGAGGAAATAAATCTTCTCTTCCACATGTTTATTAAAGCGTCTGTAACATCCCTGGCAGGCAATCACCTCGATTCTGCTTGACTCTCCAGCATCAGGGATTTCATTTCCTCAGGAGATAAGCTATCCCGTAGTCAGACATTTTGAATATGAGACAGCTCATGAATATCGAACTGAAATCAGCTTCTCTGATTCCCCCTCTCATCCTCACTTTCCAAAGGTGGAAATAGAAGGTCTCGCCTCCCTATTCTACCACACAGCCCTTCTAATATTTGGAATCTCCTTTCTTCCCAGAGAAGCTTCTCTATTGCCTTCCACAATATCTCCCTTAAACAATCCTCCACCTTTTCTCACTGTCTCAGAATCTTCTCAATAATGAAAACAATGATAGCAGTGAAGAATATGATGATGGAGGTGATGATGATGGTGATGGTGATGATAATGATGATGATGGTGATGTTGAAGATGATGATGATGATGGTGATGAAGATGATGATGGTGGTGATGTTGGTGGTGATGATGGTGGTGATGTTGGTGATGATGATGGTGGTGATGATGATGGTGATAATGGTGATGGTGGTAGCGATGATCAGGATGGTAGTGATGGTGGTGATGGTGGTGATGATGGTGGTGGTGGTGGTGGTGGTGGTGGTGGTAGTGGTGGTGGTGATGTTAGTCACCATTTATTGAGTTTCTTCTATGTGCTATATGCTCTTTATCCATCACAATGCAATCCAATGTACCAAGCATACAAACTACACCAAACAAAACTGGTGAATTAATCTATCTAATAAAGAACTGCCATCAAGTCACCACCTGCTTCATGAATCTACCCTAGCTCTTGGCCATACAGTCTTTTTTCAAGTTTTTCAAGTCCTTCTTGAGTGTCTCCATTTTTGGAAACCAATAGATGGCTTCCACTATTAAACCACTATTCAATGAAAAATAGATTCTCCCCTCCCATTGAGGGGTTCCAATGCTCTATGCCAAGTCTCTTCACTGTCCCCCACCCTCATGTACATCCCACCACAGAAAAATAAACCCAGACACCCTGATCCTTCTGTCCCTGGAATGCCCTCCAACTGCCTCTACACCTACTCAAATCTTCCTCTTCTAAGCCAGGTCGAGGGCCTCCCTAATTTGCCTCCATTTACTCACATTTTCAAGTTTCTCTTTGTGCCAAGCACTGTGCTGTACACTGAGATGTAGGACTTGTAGCTCCCTTCTCAGATAACTTGTGGCAAAGATTTACTCATTGATGAGAGTACCCAGCCTCCCTCCTCCCACTTCCAGTCCACTCAGAACAACTTTGTCTGCCAGTTTGGATACTTCTCCTTCCGCACCTTCCAAAGAGAGTCCTTGCCAGGCTGGCTTCAGGGACTTCGTAATGCAGAATTAAGAGAATGTATAGAGGAAAGGTAAGAGACAACAGAAGACACAAGATTAAAAAAAAAAGAGTTAAGAGATGCAAAAGGGACAAAATAAAAGATGTGGGTTGGGTATCAGTAAAGTTAGGGGTGTTATGTTTGAAAAGCTTTAGAGCAGCCACAGCTATCAGGGGTACTTGGGGAAGATAGAAATAAACTTCTGAAGAGTATTGTTGTAGGTTAGACATTAGATCCCTTTTCATGTTCTTGAGCCTCAAGAAACATTTCTAATTACTTATGGTTACTAGACTGTGCTCTTTTGAATGCAACTACATAAGAAGCCTGGGCTATATGATCTTCAGTTTATGTTTATGTTATAATTATATTTAACATCTAAACTGAGTTACTGTTGAGAGTAAAAGGGAGAACTATTAATGATTATTCTGGGATAACAGGCATAAACTGGGACTGTGCTGGGCAAACCAGGATGTCCAGTCACCCAACTTGTAATTATAATAAAATGTGGCAAGTAAAGGAATGGATGTGCCCAGGATATCTCTGAGGCTCAGAGAATGAGCGTGTCACTCAGCAGGTGGCAAGAGAGAGGAGAAAAATTCTGGAGAAGAAAAATCTTTCCACTTCTATGGGCCTACAGTATGCTTTCTCTTTTCTAAATTAAACAACCTATGTCACCTGTTAAAAACTACACTATAACCTATCTCATGTTACCTGTTATTTTTTTCTGGAGTGTCGACAAAAAGTAAAAGAAAGGAAAACATCAATCTTTTATAGCATCGAAAGGAAAGAATATCATTGTTTTATATCTCTCACAATGTTGGGTAGTGTGGGAGATTTTCAAAAAAAGCACAATAAATACATGTTGCTTGAGCAATTTTGTTCCCCTAAACCAACCAAAATACGCATCCATTTTCCAATTATTTTGTAATGGCCTTTGAGCAAATGCTCAGTAGTGGGGCAATAGTATAATGTCAATACTTTCAGGCAAGCAGGAAAGCATTTCTATTTTTGATTAATGGAGGGGAGAGTGAACTAGAGTCTCATTTACCAGGCTTTGCCAACATCCCAAATCGTCACTTAACCGTCCAACACATTTATACACCTACGCTGCCAAGCGGAGGTAAACACTATTTATCTTCAGCTGTGAAAAAGAAAAATGCTCATTAGGCTCACCATCACTTTCCTCCCTCCACCCGCAATGTGCTGCTCCAAACTTAGCTGGCTCGAGTAAAGAATTTCCAACACAATTCTGTAATCAGTGGGGAGGGCCCAAGAGAAAATCCACAATACCCCTTGTTCAGTTACATTCACTGTGATGTGGAAGTGTAGAAAACAGGAAATCCACCCTTAGCAGCTCATCTGGGGCACCAAATTTCTGGCTGGGGTGGGGAGAACTTTGCTGCAAAATCACATCTTTGGACCCTCCGGAGTACAGATGGAGTGCTGAAAGTTGGGAAAGACCAGTGAAGTGTGCTATAGTAAATGCCTAGACTTCAGACAGGAATGCTGCAGGCAGGGAAGGGAACTAACTTATGGTGACCCAAAATGAGTCTTTTGATTTAGATATCATGTCAATCCTGGCTTCTTCCCAATGAGGACAAGAATGTTCTCTGGTTCTGCCGAATCTGAGATAGAACCTCTGCTGATTGATCGGCTTTGTTATAACATTATTTATGACCTATTGCTTAAGACGTATTTCTGGGATGCAACCAGTTTTCCTGATAGCTGATATTTGTTTATTTACCTCTGCATATATTTATTTAATATGATACAACTTTGGCATTATATTAAAGGAAGAAGGGAAGAAAGGAATGATGTTTGCGTGTGGTCAGGCTGAAAGGGCATTGGCAAAAATTCATTGTATTTCACAGAATGGCAGAAACTTGAGTAAACTACTGGTCAAATCATATCACCCTCACCGTCTCTCCATTTTATTCCTTGAGTTTCCTAAGGTACTCAATAAGACAGATCCTACTTCCCAACACCAATATTATTGAGGAGTTCCACTTTAAAGGAAAATGAAATATAGACATTAATAAAACTACTACTTTTCCATCAAAACCCCACTGTTACCACCACTGAAGATGATTACAAATGGCACCTCAAGGTTAGGCTCAGTTCAGGGTAGATTATAACTAGTAACTATCGGTCACAGGTTTTTGGTACATTTTATCCTGTTTTGTGGTTTAACGTCAAACAATTAGGACAAATGGGGTGCAGGGAGTTAAAGCTCAATAAAGATCCGGGAGTCCAAACAGTGATCTGTCCTTTTACTTTGCTGCTAATTAATATTTAATTATTGTTTAGAGAGCATGTAAGTGGAAATAGCCGTTTCCTTCCTGTGATCATCCTAGTAATGGTAGTTACTTCTCCACGAGCAGAAACAAGAATTTCCCTTTAGCTGCTTGCCTATGAATAAAGCCTCACTTACACACGCCAGCTAGCATGCTTCTAAAAGACTATGTTAGACTTTCACTTTAGCTAAGTTACATATCTAAAGAAATAAACATTAGACTCTGAGTAGCTTTTGCTAAGACATTTGTTCCCATAGCTAAAGTTTTCTGCAATTTATAGTTCCTCGTGGTTTCATAATTTAGAGATCAGTTTATGGGGAATATATCCAAATCAATTTATTTATGCACTTATAATTACTGAAATGCCTCATCTTTCCAACAATACAGGGAAATACCTGCTTTCCTAGTATTTCCCATTTTTTCCAATAATACTAGGAAATGCCTAGTTTCCTACAAAGATTAAAATTCCCTAAACACTAGAGTTGAATACAAGCTTTATTTTTTAGAATTGCATCATGTTTGTGAGGATCCCCGAAAACTGTATTATACATTTTTCCCCTTTCTTAAACAGAATATAATGTGTATATACTACTCTCCTCGGTTATCGGAGAGGCTGCCAACACTTACTACAGGTAGTTCCGGGGAGGACTAAAAGGAAGTAAGAGACCCGCTGCATTCAAAACTTGAACCCTTTCATGGAAATCACACAGTCCACCTTTGGGATTTATCATACCCCTTCTCATTCGAGTTTATAAAGTCTCTGGAGAGAAAGACATTTACTTCAAATCTCAAATACTGAAACATCCATCCTCTGCCACACAAGCTCACAAAAAGAATATGCAGAGGAGTCACCAAGGAAAACCACTCTGCTTATTATAATTAGGCAGAAAAGCAAACCCAACCCCCCAGAGGAATCAGGTAGATACAATAAGGTAAATAAGGAAAATACATGTGTGTAGAGAAAGAGGGAGAGTTGAACCTGTGAGGCACTGGAGAGCACGTTGTCTGTCTAAAGGGGGAAGCTGCTGCTCACCTCCAGCTCACTGCGGCCAAACAAGGTTGCGGGTCCCATTGCTGCCAGTTTCTCTGACTTTACGAGAGCAGCTAGGAGTATAGATCTTTATGTGACAAGTCCTTGCTATTTAAATACTATGCGGAATAAACAAAAGCTGTCTCAGCTCAAAGGTGAACTGGGGGCCGTCTTTTGTCAACATCTAGTGAAAGGCATTGGACTCAGGCTCTTATGTAAACATCACTGAATTCTTGTGAGTGAAACTGATCAATTGAGTGACACCACGTGCAAGTCCCAAAACTTCCATTTGGTGCACCTGGACCAAAATTTATATTAGAAATATCTATATCAATCCCAATCAGTCCTGTGGGTCCAGCCTCCTAATATCTCAGGAATCCATCTACTTCTTTTCATTTCCACAGCTACCACCATCCTTAGATGACAGAAAGACATTTATTCCAAATCTCAAATGCTCAAAGACCCATCCACTACCCCACAAGTTCACAAAAGGAATATGCACCTACCACCTCTATAGCTTCCGGCATGGACGCCCTGTGACCCACTCAGTCCATGATCCCCAGAGCTATTCATTGCTGCAGACCTGTCTCTACCCTCACGTGACACTGGCCTCCTTTGAAACCCTTCCATGGCTTCCCATCACTCCTAGAATAAATTTGAAACCCCTAAGGTGAGGTGCAAGGCCCTGCTTCTGTGCCACCTGGTCTTGTCCCTGTCTCCCCTTTGCTATCCTTTTCACTGGCTGGGCTCTTTCAGACTCTCACATGTGCAAGCTCCCTCCCACCACAATGCCCTGCTACAGGTTTTATCTTTTCCTGGAATGTCCTCCTCTTGGCTCTTTGCCCATTTGTTCCTTTTTTCCTTCAGGTTTCAATGTAAATACTGTCTCTCCTTGGAGAAAACATCTATGATCCCCATAGTTCACCTCTGTATCTACCTGGTTCCTCTGGGGGGATTGGGTTTGCTCATCTGCCTAATTATGATAAACAGAATGGTTTTCCTTGGTGACGCCTCTGCATATTCCTTTTGTGAGCTTGTGTGGCAGTGGATGGGTGTTTGAGTACTTGAGATTTGGAGTAAATTGTGTCCCTCAAACGGATATGTCGAAGTCCTAACCCCGGGACCTGTGAATGTGATTTTATTTGGAAATAGGGTCTTTGCAGATGATTAAGTTAAAATGAGGTAATTAAGGTGGGACCTATTCCAACGTGACATAAAAAATGGAAATTTGGACACACAGGCACACACACAGGAGGAACGCCATGTGAACATGAAGGCAAAGGTGAGGGTGATGCCGCTGCAGGCCAAGGAACATCAAAGACTGCCAAGAGTCACCAGAAGCCAGAAAGAGATCTGGGACAGATTGCTCCTCACAATCCTCAGAAGGAAAGGACCCTACTGACACCCTGATTTTAGACTTCCAGCCTCCAGAACAGTGAGAGAATAAATCTCTGTTGTTTACACCATTCAGTTAGTGGTACTTTGTCATGGCAAGTCTTATGAAACTGATACAACCACCCAATCTAAAGTAGGTTCCTCCTGTTAGTACTTCTTTCCCATACTTTGAGAAGGCATGAGCACCTGTCACAGTTTGTATTACTCATTGGGTTTGTTTATCTGTGTCAAATACTTCTCTCCTACCAGACCATAAGAGGCACAAGGTCAAAAACCATGCTCATTTTGTTCACCTCTGTATGCCTGGACAGTGCCAGTCCTGCAGGGCTTCAGTAATAGCTGTTTTCATTCCATGAATTGTGCTTTAATACTTCACACACCTTTTGGTTTTTGAGATGTGTGGGCAAAACTAAATAGTCCCAGATTGCTGGCCTGATACTTGCTAGTCCTTCTGCACTCCCAGAATCATGGAACTGTAGCACTAGAGGGACCCCAGAAATCAGTTAGCTACCCACCACCACCAGCCCCCACTGGTTTTTCAGATGAGAAAATTGTGCCTTCTCCATATGCCACCAGCTGTCACTTCTTACAGCTGTCAGTCACCCCTGCTGCTGAACAGCAGCCCTGTGTTGGCTCCAGCTGCTCAGTCTGAGGGTCCGGAGATGGCTTCCCCTCACCTGCAGAAGAAAGCGCATGACTCTGTGACAACTATTCCTGCTCAATGGCATTTCTGTTTTATTAGAATAATAGAATTTTATGCCTTGAAGAGGCCTGTGACATCATCTGAGAAATCTTATCCCCTCGTTTCATGGAGTAGGAAAACTCTCAAGTCATATACACTTTAAAAGTAGTAAGACTGTGGCCGGGCACAGTTGCTCATGTCTGTAACCCCAGCACTTTGGGAAGATGAGGCAGGAGGATCGCTGAGGCCAGTAGTTCAAGACCAGTCTGGACAACATGGCGAAACCCCGTCTCTACAAAAAATACAAAAATTAGCAGGGTATGGTGGTGCATGCCTGTGGTCCCAGCTACTCAGGAAGCTGAGGCAGGAGGATCACTTGAGCCCCAGAGGCAGAGGTTGCAATGAGTCAAGATCATACCACTATACTCAATCCTGGGTGACAGAGTAAGACCCTGTCTCAAAAAAATAAAATTTTTTTAAAAAGTAACAAGATTGGGCTGGGCTTGGTGGCTCATGCTTGTAATCCCAGAACTTTGAGAAACCACAATGAGAGAATCACTTGAGCCCAGAAATTCAAGACCAGCCTGGGCAACATAACAAGACACCATCTCAAATAAAATAAAATTAAATTAAAATTAAAAAAAATTAAGTAGCCAAGCATGCTGGCACCCACCCATAATCCCAGCTACTCAGGAGGCTGAGGCAGGAGAGTCACTTGCGAGCTGTGATTGCGCTACTGCACTCCAGCCTGAGTGACACAGTGAGACCCTGTCAAGAAGGGAGGGAGAGAGGGAGGGAGGGAGGGAGGGAAAGAAAGAAAGAAAGAAAGAAAGAAAGAAAGAAAGAAAGAAAGAAAGAAAGAAAGAAAGAAAGAAAGAAAGAAAGAAAGAAAGAAAGAAAGAAAGAAAGGAAGGAAGGAAGGAAGGAAGGAAGGAAGGAAGGAAGGAAGGAAGGAAGGAAGGAAGGAAGGAAAGAAAGAAAAAGAAAGAAAGAAAGAGGAAGAAGGAAGGAAGGAAGGAGAGAGAGAGAGAAAGAAAGAAAGAAAGAAAGAGAGAGAAAGATGAAAGAAAGAAAAAAGAAAGAAAGAAAGAAAGAAAGAAAGAAAGAAAGAAAGAAAGAAAGAAAGAAAGAAAGAAAGAAAGAAAGGAAGGAGGGAGGGAGGGAGGCAGGGAGGGAGGGAGGGAGGCAGGGAGGGAGGTAGGGAGGGAGGAAGGAAGGAAGGAAGGAAGGAAGGAAGGAAGGAAGGAGAAAAGAAAGGAAAAAAGAGAGAAAGAAAGAAAGAAGAAAAGAAAAGAGAAGAAGGAAATTGCTGTAAATTACCCACTTCACTACTCTCAAGTTCCCCAGATATTCCTTAGCATTTTCCAAAGGTCCACCTCCAATGGGCCAGGAATATGCCCCTCGAAGTCACCTGGGGTTGGCTATGCCTGGGGTGGCCCCAGCACAGCCCTGTCCTTATGCCTCTTCTGTTTCCTTCTGTTGACCTCTCATCTACTTACCCCAAATGTGGAACCTCATTCTTCTCAATACAGCTGATGTTGGGCTATAAACTGGTAGTGAGACTTTCCCAAAGGTTCATGAAGAATAGAAAGGAAACACAACACAGCAAACAACATACAACTGCTGGCCCCATCCACAGCTGTTGAAAGTCCTACCTGGCTACAGCCTACCTTCCCATGGTCAGAGAAGCTTACTGGGCTCTATCAGCAGTGGGGGTACTTCAGGCTTCCCCCGGCTTCAAAGTCTCAGCCCAGTGGACCTCTGGCCATAGAGAAGGCAGAAAGCCCTTCCTTTAGCTCAGCCTAAGGCCCACCTCACTTTCTGCTCCAAGACAAATGCCTCCTAAAAATTTCACTCCTTTTAAGGAAGCCCCACCCCGGCCCTCCGTGGTGTCATCTCTGTGTGTGTGCTCCAGCTGCTATAATAAAGTGCCACAAACTGGGTGACTTTAAAAACAGAAATGTATTATCTCACAATGCTGGAGGCTAGAAGTTCAAGGTCAAGGTGTTGGCAGGGTTGGTTCCTTCTGCGAGTTGGGAGGAACAATCTATTCCCGGCCCCTGTGCTAGATTCTGGAGGCTCATCAGAAGTCTTTGGCATTTCTTGGTGTAAAATACATCACTCCAATCCAAACTCCATTGTTCACATGGTTGTCTTCAATCCATCTTCCCGTTGTGCATGTCTGTCTCTGTGTCCAAACTTCCCCTTCTTAGAAGCACCAGTCATATTGGATCAGGACCCATCTAATAACCTCATTTTAACTTGAGGTCGTCTGTAAAGACTCAATTTCCTAATAAGGTCACATTCTGAGGTACTGGGGGTTAGGACTTCAGCATATCTTTTTGAGGAGACACAATTTAATCCATAATACCCTCTAACGCCAGCAAGATAATCACACTGTAGTCTCATAGCAACCTAGTTCTCAAAGCCTGAGTTATTCATTTTGAAATAGTGCCTCATCAACCTCCCAGTCCTGATTTGACTGCTTCAATCTCATTCAAGTTTCTTATTCAGCACTCCCTCAAAAAACTTTGAAGTCCGGGTTCACCCAGGATTACATGTTTCACACACACACATACACATGAAATGCTTTGAACAGTGTGTGACGATGTGACATTGAATAGTGACTGTGTATCAGGGGTGTGGGGTACTGGTCACCTCTCCCTTTGTTCAAGGTTTTGAACAGCAGAGGACATACATGCACAATACACTGAATAGGAGACAAAGAAGAGCTTCATCAATCCAGACAAATACTCAGCACCTCGTAGTAAACCACTAATAAAACCTGGATTAGGGAGGGGGTGGCTTAAGCCTGAGGTCTAAGTGGGTCTCCCTCTTCCCACTCCAAATACATCTTGGGATTGGCATGCCATAACCACCTGTCTCTAGTGTAAGACAGAGAGAGATGCCTAAGGATACAGAGAAGGTTTACTGTCTTCTCAGTTCCACGTACAATACATGCCATCTACCATGGGCTCTTTCAATACAACATCACACTTTCTCGACAACCCCCATTCGGTAATATCTTTATGCCCTCTTTAGTGGTAAGGAACCTAATGCCTAGAGATGGTAGATAATTGGCCCATGTTTCAGAGCCAATACATTTAGGGAGGAAGCCAAAACTCAACCCCACACTGGGCTGTCTGACTCCAAGCTGTGACCCACAGTGTGACCATTTCCATTTTGTGTTAATGAATGATTCATAATGATCAGGAATTCATTGATTGTGATCAGTGTGGTTGAATTTCCTGTTATTTTAAGGGCTAGACAGAGTAACTTCCAAAAGTTTATTACCAGGAGCCTCTGGAAAGAAAGGAAATTTATCCAAAAAGTTTGTGTAAAGATTGTACTCAAGCCCAGCCTCACACCAGGGACAGGGCTGGAGCCAGAATGCCCTTGTGGTGGCTGCCTCAATGCAAGCCAAGCTTTCTTTCCAGCTTCACAAAATAATTGTTGGCGTTTGTAGCTAGGCTAACCTCAGAATAAGGGTTATCTCAGTGTCTTGGCAACATAGGGTCTAAAAGATATAATGACATTTTTCAGAATTATAGTTGGGAAATAAATAAATATATATATATACACACACACACACACACACACACACATATATATACACACACACATATAAAAGGATATAATTCAAAAGGATGGATCAGTTGAACCTATTTTTTAAAACTTCACAGAAAACCTTAAGAGCAGGAAAGATGACATCAAACATGCTCTGTCAGGAGAAGTGGTTGCTCTTTCCTTTTTGTAGCCACAGGGTCTTGATGGGCAGGTGAAGCTTTCAGTCCCTAATGACAAATAGTCACTTTGTAAATGCCACTTTTAAATCTTCTAGGTGTAAAATAAAATGATAAAGCAAACCATCTTCCATTGAAGCAAAGAAAGAAGACTTTCCAAATTTAATAAATTTCCTGAAAACTGATAATTAGGTCATTCAGCAGGTAAAATAACTAGGAAAGGCTCTCATCTCCACAAATGAGAGGGCTGCCTGCAAGGTAGGGGCTCAGCGACCTGCAGTGAGATGATGGGAATTGCTGAGCTGAGGGAGCCACAATCATCTAAAGATTGAGAATAAGCATCATCATGTAGTACTCTTGCATTGGGTGAGAGTTTTGCAGGGTTTCAGTGTTTCTTAAGGAACACAGTTTTCATTTGGCATGGGCATCCTTCTGCTGGCCTGGGGAGTTGAGGGTAATCTCATGGTAAATATTATTGGGTTTATCCACCCAGATGTCTTTATCTCAGATGTTAGGGTACTACTCTTTCCCTAACAAAGTCTTAACTTGGACATAAGAGATTGATCAAGTCTATACATTCATTCTGCTAGCTGTGGTTCCTTAAAATTAAATCCTGGGCCTCATTTTTAGCACAATCTGAAAGAAAACTGCTGAATATAAGGGTCTCTTTAATTCTTAAACTATCCAGTATGGTAGCCACTAGCCACCATGTGTCTAATGAAGTCTTGAAATGTGGCTCTTCCAGACTGCCATATGCCAGAATTGTAAAATACATACTGGTCTTGAAAACTTGTACCAAAAATATAATAGCACTTACTAATAAGTCTTTATATGTGTTACATATTGAAATAATAGTTTTGATATATTGGGTTAAATCAAACACATTATTGGAATTAATCTCACCTGTATCTTTTTTACTTTTCACTTTATGCCTACTAGAAAATGTAAAATTACATATGTGGTTCTTATTCTATTTCCATGGGGGCAGAACTGCTTTAAATGCTTCATGGGGGCTTCCAGGCTTTCCAAGTGTGCCTAGAGAGCAGAGTCGGCTAGGCTGAGGTTGTTTTCCTTTCTCAAGGATTCTGAAGCTGTGCAAAGTGAGTCAATTCCAATTTGCATCTGTCAAAACACATAGAACTTTATAGCACCAAGAATGAACCTTAATGTATGCAAATTTTTAAAAATCATTTAGGAGGTCAAAGAATCCCAAGACAGAATGCAGAATATGACAAAAGAGTCTAATTACCTTACAAGTGTATGAAACAACCTCACTGAAGGGGGTGAGGGGAAAAGGTGCTGACCAAAGTGACTTTGAACTGAGTAGAGTCTGTAAGACTAAAGGTAAGAGGAACTGCACGGAAGCACTTTACTCAGCCAAAAAGTTGTTTCCAATAGTGGAACAGGTTAATGATTCTGAAATCACTATACATGTGCACTGGAACTGAACAATTAAGTAAATGGCTGGCAGATAGAGGAAGCCAGGTTTCCCACTATTGGAGTGGGAGGTTACATAGCAATGAGGCAAAGGGAGGGGACTAGAATGATCCGTGTGTGATGGGTTAGAGTTGGAGACATCAGTATGAACTCTTGTTTAATCTAATACAGATGTAGATGGTTATATAACAAGATACTGATGGAAATGTGCATATACCCATATATATTTAACATATTTCCTTGTTTAGTCAGCTGAGAGTGCCTAGAAGCAACAATACCTCAGCAGCAACAAGCACATTTACTGCCCAGATTCTGGTTTCTAATACCATTTTCCAATAAAATGAAAGAGAGCTCCTTAGAGAAATAGCCTATTTTAGGCCAGGGTAGAAAATATATATGATGAATATAGAGAATTCTGTCATGCCAGAAGGCAAAGAAGTGCTACAATAAAAGAAAAAGGTTCATAATTATGGGGTATGTCAAAGGGATATGAGAGTCAACTGAAAGAGCTCCCAATGGTCAAAGCTGGAACAATTTGAGCAATAAAATGAATAAAGTAGTATTGGATTATAACTCAAATCATAAAGTAAATATCAGTGAGTCCATACTGATATAAATAAATGATTGAATGCATAAATAAATGAAGGATAAGAGACAAATATCCTATGCAGAAGAATTTCCCAAAAAAATTACGTAGTTATTCTCAAGAATATGGAGCTTAACTCCCCTACTCCATAAGTGAGGGCTGTGCACAGTGACTTCCTTCCAAAGAATACAAGATGGAAAGGGGCCATAAAGAGTAACTTTACAGTGGAAAAACCTAGCAAACGCTACCTGGGGCAGGTGATCAAGTTTAACATGAACAGTGATAAGCCATTTCTTAGTCAACTCAGGCTGCAATAACAAAATACCAAAGAATGGGTAGCTTAAAAAACAGAAATTTATTTCTCACAATCCTCCAGATGCAAAGTCCAATGTTAAGGTAGCAGCAAGATAGGTTTGGTTTTGAGGTGCAGCTGCTGTCTTGTAGTAGGCCCACATGACCTCTTCTTTCTGTGTGCACAGGGAGAGACAGCAAGCTGTCTGGTGTCTCTTATCTGGGACCTTATAAGGGTACTAATACAACCACAAAGGCTTCACCTTCTAGTTATCTTCCAAAGGAATTATCTCCAAATACCATCACAGTAGGGGTTGGGCTTCAATACATGAATTTTGGAAGGGATATAAACATTCAGTTCATAACAGTCATAATGATAGCATTCCCTTGATATGTGATGAGAATGGCACTTAACCTCCATAATCTTCTTTCCAAAAATGCATAATCACCATCTAGTTATGATAAAAATGTAAGACAAATGTCCATTGAAGGACTTAGTATAAAATACCTGACTAGTACTCCTCAAAACTCCAAGGTCATCAAACACAAAGTCTGAGAAACAGCCATGGCCAAAAGGATCCTCAAGAAACAAGTAAATATAATGTGGTATTTTGGATAGGATTCTGGAACAGGAAAATAACACAAGGGATTTACTAATGGTAAGAATATACCATATTAATACAATATGTTAACAATAGGGGAAACTAAGTGTGGGATGCATGGGAATTCTGTATCTTACTTTCATGATTTTTCTGTAAATCTAAAAATAAAACTGTTCAAAAATAAACAGTTTATTTTTTTAAAAAAATACACAGAGACAGTTAGAAATTCTTCTACAATTGTCTTCCAGAACATAAATGAAATGGTTTCACAATAGTATAGACATAAATAAAGACAGAATTTATGAAAGTTAGAAAAATGACAAAAGAAGATATCCAGAAGGAGACATGGTAAAACAAAAGGATGGGAAATATGAAACAGAGGGTAAGACATATAGAAGACACAAGACACATTGAAAAGGAACCACAAAAGACCCAGAATAGACAAAGCAATCTTGGGCAAGAAAAACAAAGCTGGAGGCACCACACTACCTGATTTCAAAATATACTACAAAACCATAGTAATCAAAACAGTATTGAACTGGCATAAAAATATAAATATAAATCAGTGGAACAGAGTAGACAGTCCAGAAATAAATCCACTCATTTACTGCCAGTTGATCTTCAACAAAGGTGCCAAGAACTCACAATGGGATAAGGATAATCACTTAAATAAATCGTAGTAAGGAAATTGTATATCCACATTCAGAAGAATGAAACTGGACCCCTATCTCACACTATCTACAAGAATCAACTCAAAATGGATTAAAGACTTAAACATAAGACCTGAAACAGTAAATCTACTAGAATAAAACATAAGAAAAATTCTCCTTGACAGTGTTCTGGGCAATGATATATTTTTTTGATATGACTCCGAAAGCCCAGGCAACAAAAGCAGAAATAGACAAGTAGGATTGCATCAAACTAAAAAGCTTCTGCACAGCAATGGAAACATGAAGTGTATGAACAACCTACAGAATGGGAGACAATATTTGCAAACCATACATCTGATAAGGGGTTAATATCCAAAATATGTAACAAACTCAAACAACTCAAGATCAAGAAAACAAACAACTCAATTTAAACAGAGACAAAGGACCTGAATAGACATTTCTCAAAAGATGACATACAAAATGGCCAACAGGTATATGAAAAAATGCTTAACATCACTAATCATTAGAGAAATGCAAATCGAAACCACAATGAGATATTGCCTTACACCTTATCTGTTAGAATGGCTACTATCGAAAAGACAAAATGTAACAAGTGTTGGCAAATATGTGAAGAAAAGGGAACCCTTGTACACTGCTAGTGGACACGTAAATTTGTACAGTCATTATGGAAAGCAGTATGGAGGTTGCTCAAAAAATAAAAATAGAAGTATCATATGATCCAACAATTTCACTTCTGGGTATATATCCCAAGGAAATAAAATAAGCCTCTCAAAATACTCCCAAGTTCATTGCGGCATCAATCATAAGAGCCAAGATATGCAACCTATCTAAGTGTCTACCAAGAGATGAATTGATAAAGAAACTGTGGTGTGCCTGTATGTGTTTGTGTGTGTATGTGTATATATAATGGAATATTATACCGCACTAAAAAGGAAGAAAATCCTGCCACCTGTGACAACATGGTTGAACTTGCAGGACATTGCACTAAGTGAAATGAGTCAAATACTTCATGTTCTCCTTTACATGTGACCTCTATGAGGTCAAACTCATAGAAGCAGACAGGAGAATGGTGTTTGGCAGGGGCTTCTGTGGAAGGGAATGGGGTGACCATGTTGGTCAAAATGTACAAAATTTCAGTTATGCAAGATGAATAAGTTCTGGAGGCCTATTGTGACAGCATGGTGACTATAGTTAATAATATTATACTGTCTTCTTGACATTTGCTAAGACAGTAGATCTTAAATGTTCTCACCACAAAAAAGGTAACCCTGTGAAGTGATTAATATGTTAATTAGCTTGATTGGGATAAATAATTTTATAATGTGTACCTATATCAAAACACTGCATCATACACAATAAAGATATACAGTTTTCATCAATCATTCCTCAATAAAGCTGGGGAAAATAAAATAAAATTAGAACTGAAAAAATACAATGAGAATGTCTAGTAGCGTGTAATTGGAAAAGAAGAAATAATTGAAGAGATAATGGTATTAAACCAGTGATTCAAAATGTCTTAAGACCCGAAACAGACAAATTATTTTTAAAAATTCACTCCAGCCAGATGCAACGGCTCCACCCGTAATCCCAGCTACTTGGTAAACTGAGGTAGGAGGATTGCTTGAGCTGAAGAGTTCAAGGATGCAGTGAGCTATGATCCACTGTGCTACAGCCTGGGTGACAGAGTAAGACCTCATTTCTAAAAAAAAGAAAAGAAAAGAAAAAACTTATTAAAAAATGTTCCACATCAAGTACATAATGATAAAATAGCTGAAAACCAAAAATGAAAAAATGTAATTGTAGCAAAAGAATGAAGATTAATTGTCTTCAAAAGAATAACAATTAGAAATGATAACTGACTTCTCGACAGAAAAAAAAAAAAAAAAACAGAAACCAACAGATAATGAGATATTTTTTAAGTGCTGAAAGAAACTGACAACCTAGAATCAAGTACCATGAAGGATATTTGAGGAAAATATAATTCAAGGATAATAGTAAAAGCCACGTTTATACAAACAACTGTTACTTGAAAGCCTTCACCAGGTAAAAAGGGACCCACATGGAAGCTGTGAGATGCAAGAAGGAATGAACAAAAAAAAAATGGTAAATATGTCAATAAATATGTAGATAAATATGAATAAATACTAAATGTATAAAACAATAATAACAATGCCCCATTAGGTCTTAAATGTACAAAGAAGTAAAACGCACAAAAATGATAGTATATAAACCTGAATAGACAGCAAATGAAGTTATAGTTTAAAAAATTATTGCATTTTCCAACAACAGGATAATACATACTAGACTCTGATAAATTTAAAACATATGCTGTAATTTATAGGGTTCCTCAAACCTAGTAAAAGGGTACGTGACTGCCAGGATTATAGAGGGAGGAGATGGAGTTATAAAAGATAATCAGTCCAAAAACAAGCAATGGAAAAGATAAAAAGAAACATAGAACAGATGAGACAAACAGAAAGTACATGACGAGGTGGTAGATTTAAACCCAAATATATTGGTAGTTAGATATAAACGCACTAAGTGCTACAATTCAAAGGCAAAGATTGTCTGACTGTTTTGGTTTGTTTGTTTGTTTTTAAGACAGAGTCTCACTTTGTCACCTAGGCTGGAGTGCAGTAGTGTAATCTTGGCTCACTGTAACCTCCACCTCCCAGCTTCAAGAGATTCTCATGTCTCAGCCTCTTGAGTAGCCGAGATTACAGGCATGTGCCACCACATCCAGTTAATTTTTGTATTTTTAATAGAGATGGGGTTTTGCTATGTTGACCAGGCTGGTCTCGAACTCTTGATCTCAAGTGATCCACCTGCCCGACCTCCTAAAATACTGGGATTACAGGCATGGGCCACTGCGTCTGACCCTGATTGAGTTTTTTTGAAGGATGTGCTGTTTGCAAGAATTATCTAAAATAAAAGAATACAGATGGTTTGTAAGTAAAACGATGGAGAAAGATATATATCACACAAACACTCTGCCCCCCAAAAACTTGGATAGTTATATTGATATTAGAAACAAAAGTAGACTTTAGGGTAAAAAGTATTCATAAAGATAGAAACTTAATGATAATAGAAGGTTAGATTCAAGAGGAAGTTATAAAATTCTAAATTTGTAGGCATCTAATATAAAACAAAAGTTAACCAAACTGAAAGAAAAAATAGACAAATCCAAAATCATTATATTTTCAACAAAGCTCTCAGTAACTGAAAAAGTGAATACATAGAAAGTCAGTACAGATATGGAATATTTGAAAACATAATCAGTAAACTTGACCTAACAATATTCAAAAAATGCTAAAACCAAAAATTATAGAAAACATATTCTTTTAAAATACACCAAAAATTGTTCCCAAAAAATAGTTGAAATCATGCAACATATAGTTTCTAACTACACTTCAATTTAGCTGTAAATTAATATCAAAATGATAACCAGAATATTACAGTCCTGGACAGGTGAGCTGCTGGTCCCAACCCCAAGGTCAACCCTGAAGAAACTGATAAGAAAACTTTGAGAATCCTTGAGGTGACAGGGGGTGTTATAACGTGTGGTCATTGGGTAGTGGCTTTGACCAATAGACAAAGTACCCACATAAACTCAGTTTTATAATATCTTTTCCAGGTATTGAAATAAAGAAGTGTGTGGAGTGGGTTGGAACATGTGCATCTCTATCTTCTGAGAGGGGGTGAGGGGGTAGGAACATATACATGTTTGTATTCCTACTTCTATCTTCTGAGAGGGCCCAGAACCATGACACACTGGTAGCGATGAGCACTACCAGGGTCTAAACTTTGTTTTTGAAACTTTTGGAGAAATGACCCAGGGCTAGGTCAGGATAAAATGAACCTAGAATATTTTTTTGCATCAAAAAGTAAGAATTCTCAATGAACAATCAAGATACACCAAAAGAACACAGAAATCAGCTGGCAGGGCTCCTACTAGCTAAATAGGGAAAAATATAAGCATCAAAATAATAAGAATGGACCACAGCACATTAAATAAAACAGAAATCTATGAGTTTCTACTGATACAAACAAAGAAATAAATAAATGAACAAAGAAAGCTCGTCCTTACAGTCAAATGCCAAATAATACATTTAAAAGCAGTGAGGAACCACCATTTGGAAACCACTATAGATGTGGTTGATTCACACTGGAGTGATGACTAGATGCCAAGGCTGTAGGGTGGGGGAGTTGATGAGGGCTAGGATATCTGCATAATCCCAGAACACTTCCAAATACAAATTATTTCCACATACGGTTACAAAAGGGGGAGACTGTGAATTTAAGGAAGAGAAACCTGGCAGACACCAAACCAAGTTAACATCACCTGTGGCGAAACGGGTCAATGTGACATAATTCATCCCAATGAGATGTGTTGAAAAGAACACAGCTTTGTCTCTGAGGTAATCCCATCCTGATTTTCAGGGTCTGAGGATGGTCATGAGGAAAAATCAGATGAACCACAGTAAGGTTATCATAGAATGTAAGCCCTGCAATCCCTGAAAGCATCCAGGACATGAAAGACTGGGACACACTGTAATTTTGGAATATTAAACCAGTTTGGACCATATTTCTGGAATAAATCATATATGATTTTTCTTCTGTGAAACTTATTTTGGGTGTGTGTGTGTGTGTGTGTGCATGTGTGTGTGTGTTCTTTAAAACAAAATAGGTTTGGTAAGTTCTTCAGCTCTTGAGACCAATTTTTATGAGTTTGTCATTTGCTCTTTCATTTACTTTAACATATTACTTTACAGACAAAAGTTTTTCAATAATTCTGATCAAATTTATCAATCTTTTTCAATTCATGCTTTTTAAAAGATTTAAAACTATTCACCTGAGTGCTTCACTTTGTATTTCAAAGCTTTTGACTATTTAGGTCCTTAACCCACCTGGAGTTGATGTTTTTTTCAAATGATTTATTTCGAAATGACTTTCAACCTAAAGAAAAAATGCTGGAACAATGCAAAGAACTTGCATACCCTTTTACCTAGATAGTCACCAGTTAGTAGCATTTTGCTACGTGTATTCCATTGCTTTGTATTTATCCCCATTAGCAGTATTCCTTTTTCTGAACCTTTTAAGAGCAAGCTACAGGTATGATGTCTTGTCACTCTAAAAACTTTAGTATACGTTGCCCCAAACAAGGACACTTTCTTCTATAATCAGCATACAATTCTCTAATCAGGAAATCGACATTGGTGCAAAACTAATGCCTACTTCACAGACTTCATTTAAATTTTGCTGGCTGTTCCAACAATATCTCTATCTTTTCTTGTCTACAATCGTATCCAGGAATATAGGTTGCATGTAGTTGTCATGCCTCTTCCAGTTGTTTCAGTGTGAGTGGGGACCACATAGGCATTCCCTTTGTCATAAATCAATGAATTGTGCATGCTTGTTTTGTGCATTGTTCTGTGTGTATATTTCATAATAAAAATGTCGATTTGTTTTAAATAAAGTATTTATTTTTAAGATGAAAGTTAATCACACTTGTACATTTCAAATATAGCATTTGCTTCTGGAATTCAAATTTCTGCATTAAAATCAAGTTCCATTTTTTAATTTTTTTTTTTTTTAGACGAATTCTTGCTTTGTTACTTAGGCTGGAGTGCAATGGCGTGACCTCAGCTCACTGCAACCTCTGCCTCCAGGGTTCAAGTGATTCTCCTCTGTCAGCCTCCTAAGTAGCTGGGATTATAGGCGCCCACAACCACGCCTAGCTAATTTTTGTATTTTTTGTAGAAATGGGTTTTCGCCATGTTGGCCAGGCTGCTCTTGAACTCCTGACCTCAGGTCATCCACCTGCCTCGGCCTCCCAAAGTGCTGGGATTATAGGCATGAGCCACCGCGCCCGGCCCGCAAAGCCTTCAAGTTTCAACTAACTGAACCCAGGAGGCAGAGGTTGCAGTGAGCTGAGGTCATGCCATTGCACTCCAGCCTGAGTGACAGAGCAAGACTTTGTTTCAAAAAAAAAAAAAAATTAAAAAATGGAACTTGATTTTAATGCAGAAATTTGAATTCCAGGAGCAAATGCTATATTTGAAATGTAGAAGTGTGATTAACTTTCATCTTAATTTTGTAAAGAGTCTCAAGACCAGAGAGTGAAAAAAAACCCCTTACCAAGTCACAGATGCAAGGGTAGACCCAGGCCTCCCGAAGTAGATTTTATTGGGACCTCTACCAATGTACATACCTCCACGAAAATCTCCTTCCTCTCGTAATCTATATGATTGTTTAAATACGGTATAGTTTTTATCATTTTAATGAAAAGAGTTATGTACATATAAATTCACATTTTGATTAAAGTTTTAGCTGAAGATATTTAAATGGCTGACTAAATTTATGAGAGAGATGTATTGCTAGACCAATCTGTTCTAATAGAGCAGCAGATTTTTTTCTGACCTAGAATACAAAGATGGAATTTCCCAGTGGCCTCGACAACTGCTTTTGCAAATAATTTCAAAGGGCTGTTTGTCGAGATGGCAGTTTCTGGAAAGCCGACCTATGATGGATTCATAGCAGGAGTTGGGGAATCAACTGGCATACTGCTCATCCAGACTGGGGCTGTAGTGGCATGAACTGAGAAAGGAAGTTGGTCCCCACCAGGCTTAAAATTAGACAGAGTCTCTTTCTGGCTGTTCTAGGGATAAGGAGTTTTGCAGATTTATTGCCTTAATTATGCAGACTTACTTTTGGGGGTTACTTTGGCTCAATTCAACATGCAGACCCAAACAGCACCTATGACTTTTTCCCTCTCCTGAACTGTATTTGTTTCTTTAAACAAAATTGCTTATCAAAAGGAAATACGTTCTTTGCAAGAAGGTGGCTTATAACAAGCACTCTAGCACGGATTTTATTCTTTGGATTGTGAATTTCCACTCCTAATCCCATTCACAGAATTCTAGAAAATCCTTAGTTCACAAAATTTCAAAGGTGAAAACAGCCTTGGAAAATACTTCATAGTCCACTCTTCTTCATTTTCCAAAGTGTGGGGGGTCAGCCTGTGAGCTGGGTTTCCCTGCCCCCGTTCACTGCTCTTTCCACTGCACCTTCAACCTCAAATATGATGTGAGATGAGCTTTTCACATTGATAAAGGAGGGAACGTTCTCCAAAGCCACCTCCAACCATGGATGCTACCGTTCCCAGACAGCATGCGTTGACAACCATGAACTGCAATATCCTTTAATTAAAGAACTACGAAGAATCAACCCTGCATGGAACCTTAACTGCAGAACGACCTGTAATTTAAAAGATAAGAAATTTTTTAAAAAGAAAATATCATGTGCATCTATCTACCCGGAAAATCATTTGTGTAGAGTACTAACTCTGTTCGCTTCTCTCTTCTTCACTTTAAAAAAGACTCACGCCCATGAGGGGAGGTTGGGACGCCTGGGGAAGAAAGCGAAGAGAGGAAAAAGTCAGCGGGGGTTCCCTCCCGGGGTAGGGCGGTGCGGCGCAGCCACGTCCCAAGGGCAAGATCTGGACTGGCCCGGGGCGCGGCGCCGGCGGCAGTGCGCACGCGCGAGGGTTGACCCGCTTCTTTGAGGCCCTCAGCCCTGCCTACTCCACATCCCCAGCGCCCCACACTCAGAGTTATAGGGGAGGGGTTGGAGAGGATCCCAGAAAATGATGTTGAAAAGATCCCAGGTGGATAAGCAGGAGGAAGGCAAGGACATTGAGGGCAAAAAACCTTAAGCCACCCCCAAGCCTGGGCTCTGCACGAGGCTGAGCAAGGTGGAGGACCCTCAGCTGGTGCCCAGGTCCCCAAAAGCTGGGCCGGCCCCACGCGGAACCCCGAGGGGGCGGGGCGGAGCCGTGGGCAGGGCCGCGTGGCAACCCCCCTGAGGCTCCGCCCCTCGGAAAGCCTCCTGCCCTGCCATTGGAAGACGTCGGGGGCGGGTCCGAGAAACGCCCCCCTCTCGCCACCAGCCCCCGCCCCGCCCCCTGTCCGCCCACGTTTTCGGTTCTTCCCGGAGCCTCCGAGCTCGGGGAAAGGAAACACCCGGGGCCACCACTGTGCCCCTGAACGCCGGAAGGCGAGCCCCCAACCGCCCCGCCCGCAGGCGGGTGACATAACCAGGGCGGGGCGACGTGGCTCCGCCTCCAGGGCCAGGGCGGCTGCCTGGGAGTCTGCGGCTCCCGCGGGACGTGGGTAAGAAGCCGCACATTGCAGACACCTCACGTCGCCAAGTGCTGCAATAGGACCCCCGCGGCTCCCCCTCAGCTCCTTACCCTCCATAGCCTGTCCTACCCCCGTTATTTTGCACCTTTCTCCCCCTTTCTCTGTCTATGCATCTCCAAATGTCTGAGTATGGGGACGAAAAATTTGGCCCTGGAGGGCACGCTGCCTGGAGAAGCAAATTCAATGCTTCTCCTTAATACGTTTGCGTTTCTACAGTTTGACAGCTTGACGTCCTCTAGTGTAGTTTGGCAAAATTTTGGGGGTCGTTTTCATTTTTCTCTCTCCACAGGCTTAAGGATTAAAGTTGGCCAATGCCTTCTTTAGCATTTTATTAAAGACGCTACAATTTAGACTTCTGTTTTTCTGTTTGGTGCAGAAGAAGGGAAGAAAACCAGAGCTTAAAGTCGTTTAGAAAGGAAAGAGCCCTGTTAATTTTTCGATTTTGACTCAAGCTGTGGTCGATAGCACCTTGCACCGAGCGCAAACCCAGCTGCAGAAGTATTCTGTTGCAGGGTAGGCAACACCCACGCAGGGTCTGTGCCGAGCATCAAAAGACAGTGCAGGTGTGTGTGGGTCCGGGTGTGCGTGTGCGTACGTGATATACGTGTGTGCGTGTGGGTACGTGTGTGTGTAGCCCAACAAATAACCCCAAGAGGCGCATCAAGATTAGAAAGAAGTCCGCACACTAGCGCTTGCCTTGGAAATTTCCTAAAGCGCTGAGAGTCGATTGGTAAATCACTAGTATCCGAAAATTGTCGTATCAGAGACTCCTTCCCCGGTGCCCTACTCGCCCCCTAAAACAGGTGTCGCTGTGTCCCTTGAAAAGGCCTGTGGCCCGCTGGGGCGTCAGAGGTGGTAAAATTCACAGAGGACATTCGGTGTATATTTCTGGGGTCCCACGTGTGCAAACCAAACCCCCGGGGCCTGGGCGTGTGCGCGCGCTCGCATGCCTTGTGTGCGGGCGGGCATGGGGGCGCTCGGCGCGGCTGGCGGGTGTGCGCGCGCGCGTGTGTGAGTGTGTGTGTGTGTGCTCGTGCGGGGGGCCGGGCTGCGTGCTCACGCGCTGCAGGCTGCGCCCAGAGCTCAGCTGCTGGGTTGGAGAAAAAGAGGGTAGGCAAGCGCAGGGGGCGGGCGGCCGAGGAGGGCTTTCGAATTAATCGAGCCAGCTTAGCTGTTTTTCCCTCTCCCGCTCCTTTAAACCCCCCTGCTTCGTAGAGAAAGGGCTGAATTCTCTGTGGTGCTGATGGAGGAGGGGGAGCAGGTTGAAACAATCGAGTGGGCGCGCCAGGACTCCCCAGCTCCTGGCGGGGAAGGGAGGGGGAGCCCCTGTTCTGCGCAGGGAGGGAGCGGGGTTGGGGGGGCCCCCGGAACGAGGAAGAGGCAGGGGTGACCGCTATAACAGGGAAGTGGTCACCCCCGGGAGGCAAAATTTCATTCAGATCGCACATTAATTGGAGATATCTGATTAATTCCAGTTTCTGATGACTATAAATGGCGATTCTCTACCAAGGTGTCTATATTAAAAAAAAAAAAAAATCATTCCGTGTCATCCCCCACGTCAGGCCTGCTCGTGGGCGTGAGGCTGTACTTCCTCCGCCCCCTCCTAATGGAGTGAACCATTCCCAGCTCTCCCCCCCCCCCAGCCTCTCTCTCTCTCTCTCTCTCTCTTTCTGTCTCTTCCTCGCTCCCTCTCTTTCTCTCCTCCCTCTGCCTTCCCCGTGCATAAAGTCTCTGTCGCTCCCGGAACTTGTTGGCAATGCCTATTTTTCGGCTTTCCCCCGCGTTCTCTAAACTAACTATTTAAAGGTCTGCGGTCGCAAATGGTTTGACTAAACGTAGGATGGGACTTAAGTTGAACGGCAGATATATTTCACTGATCCTCGCGGTGCAAATAGGTAAGTGGCCGCTCAGCCCGGCTGGAGGTTGGAGGCGGGAGGCAGCCTGCCCCGGCCCGAAGCGCGGAAGGGGACTGGCGGGCCCGCAGCTGCCCCAGGGTGCGGAGAAGCCGGCAAACCCCCGAGGGTGGGGGCATCAGTTCCTGGGGACTAGCGCGTCCCAGATCGGTTTTTCCTAAAGCTATAGATTCCAAATGTTCGCCAGGAAATGTGTACGACCGGACGTTTTCTGGACAGGGTCTTTTTCCACCTTTTCCCAAAGCACACATCCATTTTTGTTTCCCTTTCTGGGTTTAGACCAGGTTTGGTGCGCTCTGGGGCAATGTACTGGCTCCTGCGATACTGCAAGATATTATTTTGAAGAGTCTAAAGGTGAATGCAGGAACAAAATGGCTAGGCAGCCAGGACTGGAAAGTTTATGTGCAGAAAGCAAAGATATTCCACGGCTCAGACTGCTGCATTTAGAACTTTGTCATTCTCCCGCCCCTCCTCCCCCCATATCCTAGCTGCAGCGTTTGCACCGCTACCGCAGACCCTGCTGGTGGGCAAACCGAGAGTGATAGGGAACTCCAGACCATATATTTTAATATGCTTACCATTGAAGAGGATGAATTCAGCCAAATTTACGTAGATGTACTTTTCTAGGCGCATTTGTCTGCTACTTTACACATTGGTGTCTGTATTATATATATAGGAAAGGGTTAAGAAGTATTTGGAATATGTCATGTCGGGTGTTTGTTATTTTTGTTTGTTTGAGGTTGGTTGTGGAAGGATTTATTTACTCCCCATTTTATGTTAAGGAATGTTGAGTCGTAGTTACGCTGTCAAGGGTCTCTTAAAGTTCACATTTTTACCATCCAGAATGAAGAAAAGATATACAAGAGGGCACTAGAAAACCCTCTTCTCTGACGCGGGGTCAGAACATTAATTAACGTGGCCTAAAAGTGAAAGTGAAGCAGGTTATTAATAGAATGGACAACAGGGGGGAAAGAAAGAAACTCCTGAAACGGAATTGTTGCCTCCTATCAGTTCAGGCTGTGGCATTCTTTGCAGACAAATCCTTGCAGTATTGGGGGGAGGGGTGCTTTAGGTAATTGGTTTGGGACTAGAAAGGAGAATGCATAACATGTTTTTTCCATAAGAAATGTGAAGGAAAACAAGGTTTGGAGTTCTCTAGACATTAAAATGGATTCTTTACAGTGGGGTTTTATGCAACTGACATGATTTTGAGTATCTGATCTTCTTTTGCAGAAACATTATAAGGATTTTAGCGTGTGTGAATGCAGGATATTGGTGTTTTCCTTTAGTTCTAAAAAACGACAATGGTTTAAATCTGGTTGTTTTGAATCTTTGATATTAGTGAAAAGTGCTGCTATAAATAATATTTCTAATGGCAGCAAATGTCTTAAATGTTGGAAATAAGTGAATGTGGCATTTTGCAACAAACCTTTGAATCTTTAGAGAGCAGGAGACAGGGTTGTTTTTGAGATAGAAATTTTAATCGGACAAGGTTTGGGACTCTGTTTTCCCGGTAGGAAATAACCTTACTTTGAGAGGTTTGGAGGGGAAAAAAAAAAAAAAAAAAAAAAAAAGACGGTGGTCGTGCCTGAGGGACGCGTTTTGGACACATTAACCTCGGTCCAAAAATGACTATTTGTTGGCTGTGGAATTGAAATTGAGCGTATTTGTTCCCGAATGTCTGCCCTTTCCTGCACCAGAACCTCGGTCTTTATTAATTCATGGCTGAGAGCTGTCCCAAATCATTGACATTTGGCAAGAAAAGTGGGGGTTGGGGGGCGGGGAGGTAGAAGAGTGTGGTGGACACGAAAGAAGACTCAGCAGGAGGAAACTCGGAATGAATGAGATGTCGAACGAATGAATGAACGGACGAAAACAGCACAAGAAAGGGACGGCAGAGAGGACAGGGAAGGAGCCCGGGTCACCCGCCAGAGCCTCGCCTAAGCGGAGTTCAGGAAGGACAGCGAGGGACACACGGGCTGCGACCTGCTGGGACGCGTGCGCCTGCAAAACCCGTCCCGCGCGCAGCCTCCCGGCCTCCCAGAGAAGGCTAGAGTCTAAGGAGTCACAGTTTTAAAAGACAGAAATGTTCACGACTTCTTATTTTACACACGCACACACTCACACATGCGCGGTGTGCAGGGGCTTCTCCAGCAGCTCCTGGGAAGATAACGTGACAAGACAGCTCCCGCCCCCGGCGAGCCCCAATTCCCCTTAAAAAATGTCAGTGCATTTTAGGGGTTTCTTTCGCTACCGAGTTTTGGGGGTGTAGGCAAGGGGTGAGGAGAGACGTGGACGGGGAGATTGGACTTTTTTATTTCGTTTCTTCGCTTCAAAGCTGTATTTCTGACATGCGTTATAGAGGAAGACGTGTGGAGTGTATTCCCACTTTGAACGAGTTCTATCAGAACAAAGATTCGCTTATTCTTAAGATTTTACGTGAGTGTTCGATTTGTTAGTATTATAGTCGCCAGGGTACTTAATTTTCGCTGTAAGGTGAACCCGGAGGTTTAAGAAGGTTTACGTATCTGCCCCAGGGGAGGTCGAAGTTAACCTTGGTCCCTTCCCCGGCGCTTCCCGTTCCGGATTAAAAAGCGCAAGGCCCGCCTCGCTCTTCCTGCAGCTCTTTGCAAATGGTACGTTCTCGGAAGCTGCTGCGGGTTCGGTCACCTTCCTTTTCGGCGTTTGGCCCGGCGCTCGGGGACAGGGACCCGCGTGGGGGAACGGGGGAGTGAGGTATCTGGTCCTCCCGGGACACATTCACACACAAACGCAGCCAGCCGCCAGAACGCGGCTGAGGACCAGCCCGGAGCCCAGGGTCGTGGGTGCCAGTGCGAATTTCGATTCTGAGATTCACCCTTTCTTCCCCGCCCTAAAGCTGTGTTTCCCTGGCGCCCTCCCCGCGCCCGGGCTGCTTTGGGCCGCTGGGCACTCAGCTTCCAGCCGGGTTCGTCGGCCTCAGGGTGGAAAGAGATGGCCACAGCCGCGCGACCGCAGCCTGGTGCCTGTCTCTCCGTCCCGCGCCTCGGGGCTTGGCCGCCCAGAGGTCAGGGGCTTGGGGCTTGGACCTTCGTGCGGCCTGTGTTTCCTCCTCCTCCTCCTCCTCCCGCCGCTCAGCTTTTATCCCTGCCCGCTCTCTGCAGGGAGTCCTGAGCTGGGGCCAGGAGCCCCGGGCCGCGGCGAGCTCACTTTCAGCAGCCAGGCTGGGACCAGGAGAAGAACAGCCTCTCCCCGCTGCTGTCCGGAGTGGAGGCTGGCTTTTTGGCGGGTGGGTGGGTTGTTAAGGGTGTCTGGGGAGCCGAGTGACTGACAGAGGAGGAGGAGAGAAGGAGGCCCGAGGTTCGGGGATCTGGCCTTTGCGGAGACGACCAGGGCAGACTCATCCGTGACCCCGCCCGGCCTCTGGCCTTCTCCGCTCCAGACCACTCATCACCCGCGCCAGGTCTCAGGACGCCTAGGTTGCCCTCTTTCCAGTGGGGCGGGAAAGGGTGCATCCGAGGGTCTTACTCGGAATAGAGTCCACGGTAGGCAATCGGTTTTATAATGAAACAATCCATTTCGGTGACTGCTGGTGGCTTCCGGGGACTATATTCGTTCATTCATTCAGCAGCGTTTGCTGAGCGCCCACCAAGGACAGAGCGCCAAGCCTGAGGCTTATTCGCGTGATGTGGCGTTGGGTTCAGTTGCGTGACCCCACGCCCTGCCGTCTCCCCACCCCGTTCTCGCCCCCGCACGCTGCAGCCGAGACCCCTTCTGTCACCTCAAAATGGAAGATCGCATTGTGAGAGCTGTGACAGGGCTTGCTGGGGAAGTGTTGGGAGAAGAAGGAGGCAGTGAGGAGAAAGAGAAATAAAAGAGATGAGGGAGGTGAGAAGAGGGGGCGATGGAAACAGAAAAAGATATGGAGCGAGATGCGGGAGGGAGCTGGAGGAAAGGAATCGACTCACCTACCTCCCACCCACCCACACCTGCTCACGCACCGACAATCTGCACTAGTCGCAGCGTTAGCCGCAGGTCGGGCATTCCTGGGTCAAGTATTTCATTCACCTTTAACACTGGCGCGCCCCAAGGCTGGGTACTGGGAGAGGCCGCCCGATGCAACGAGGCCGCGCGGAGCCTGGGTCGCACAGGGAAGGGCAGTGGGGCGGCAGGGCGGGGTCGTGGCGCTGCTGACCGGTGTTCCCTCCTCCCCGCAGCGTATCTGGTGCAGGCCGTGAGAGCAGCGGGCAAGTGCGATGCGGTCTTCAAGGGCTTTTCGGACTGTTTGCTCAAGCTGGGCGACAGCATGGCCAACTACCCGCAGGGCCTGGACGACAAGACGAACATCAAGACCGTGTGCACGTAAGTGTCCTTTCTGGCCGGTTGGACTTCGGTTTTGAGGGAGCTACTGAGGTCGGAGAGTGCCGAGCCTCCCCGCCTGCGCTCAGCGTTCAGCGCCAGCGCGAATCCGAATCTGCTCACTCTTGCCTTCTGGCTCCAACCTCCAGGCCTAGGACCAGGCCCCCGGGTTAGAACCTGCACTTCCCAAGGGGATCCCACAGCCCGGGGTGGGATATAGGGGAGGATCCTTCAACATAGACCCAGTCCCAGCTCTACGCGGCCTCACAGGCTTGCACAGAGGTGCGCATGCTCAACGTGCTGGGACCCAGGGCAAGGGCCCTGAAGAGTTGCTACAGGTTCTTGATGCTGCAAAATCTCTCTGCCTCGTAGCAATCTTTATCATTCTTTTCTCTTGCGTGAACGAGCCAGCCAGGTATTCTCTGAAGAACAGTTAGTTTGGATTTGAGGATTGTTTGGGGGTAATACTACATTTGCCTGAAGGGAAAGTCACTCGTCTCATCTGTCCATTTCTCCCGACATAACGCCCCTGTAATACACATCAAGGAAATGCCGGCACAGGCAAGGAGACACGGGTCCCCCTTCCTGTTTCTAGCAGACAGGCCGAAACACTGTCTTATTGTGTGCCAGTGACTTTACCCAAAAAGAGTAAGTCCAGGTGGTAGTCCAGTGATAGTCGCTGTTGAGTTTACAGCAGATTCCGAGGTTTGGAATAGCCACTCTCCTTGTTTCCCTCGCCCCCTTGCACATTGGCACAGTGTCCCCAGACCTGGACAGCTTCAAAGGTAAAGAGAGATGGGTAGGAGTCCATAGCCAGGCCCAGTGGTGTTTTCTCAGAGCTTGGCTGGAAAGCACTGCTCCCACTAGCAATAAGGGAACCAGCAGAGCACTACTGCAGTGGACCTGCAGCAATTTAGCTGCTGCAGACCTTAGAAATCACCCCCATCCTCTGCAACACACACTGTTTTATTTTGCAAAAAACAGCTGTGTTCCCCCACCCCCACAATAACGCTTCCAGTAAAGCCAAGGCAGGTTATGCCCCTTATTCCCTGAGGTTAGAGTGACCATTTTCTATGGCATCATTTGTAATACTGTGAAGGCTCTCCTGTCTCCCCACCTGGGGCAAAAGGGAATGGTGGAAGGAGGGATGTTTGTTTAGGCTTTGATAACTTAAATGGGTGTCAATTTTGCTACTCTGTTTCCTAAATGCCCCAGTGCCTACTAGGAGCCACAGCGGCTAAGTGGCTAGTGCTTTCCTATCATGAAAGGAACAAAGGCATTTAATTCTAAAAGCCTCGTGATGGATAAGAATGTATCTATAAGGATAAGAAAAGGTTGCATATAGAACAGCTCCCGAATCCTCTGTCATTTGCTGGAACTTATTTATTCCAGGCTATTTTAATTTTAAGCAGAACTTTTGTCTTGGAAAACAGGAAAGTGAGAACTCCTCCCTGAGGTCACAGGCCATGGCTAGGTCCCGGCCCTACTCAGTTGGGGGAGCTGATTGCTCAACACGGAGCTGAAGCCCACCTCTGCCCAGCCCCAGGTAGAGTCTATCCTTCTCTACCAGGTCCCTCAGGACTCTGCCCCCATCTGGGCATGTATAAAGAAAAGAGCAATTTAGGCATCCTTTAGCAGGGGTGATTCCACAGGCTCTCTGCAGGAAAGCTGTCCTCCCTGGGCCTCCTAATGTCCAAATATTGCTGTTTATTACAAGTTGAGGAACCTGGAAGCCCCGTGTCCCTCCAGTACTCATAAATTAACACAGTGCCTGCCTTCAATGTGCTTACAGTCCAGGCCAGCGAGCAGAAGGGAAACAGAGGAGAAAATACAACCAAACTGTGTGGAGGGCAGGCACCGGTAACCTGGTGCTCAAGGCTCAGGGAAGGTGGGGACCAGCCCGGAGTTACAGAGAGGCACAGATCGACCCAGCTCTGAAAGGAGACAGCGCCCCAGGAATCGATCACGGGTTGGGATTATATTTAGTCTCAGGATCTATTTTGGGTTTTCAGAAGAAAGGGGGACAATCAAAAGGGACAGGTTGGATGAAGGTTGTGGGGGCGGGTCTAGGAGCTGAGCCTGGGAGGAGGAAGTGGTTGAGTTGGGCGCCGGTCTCCGGGAACTGACCGCCAGAGGAGGACAGAATGTGGGGGGGTCCTCGAGGGTTGGCAGCGGTGGGCACCACGCCCTCCCCGCCGTTCCGGCCTTGGGGGCTGGCGCTACACCCTGAAAACTGTGGTGAGGAAGCCCCATGAGGCCCAAGCCCACGGAAAAGACTGGGGAGGGAGAAAGAGGAGGGACCCAACGCGCAGGCCTGTGGCACTGGGATTTGCAAGAGCAGATGAAGGCTACGAAGCCGGCCCCAGGTGCTTGGCCACTAACACTCACCGAGCCGGGGGAGAAGAGAGGCAGGCAGGAGTCTCCAGGCCGAATCTGATCCGGGGACTGTGGAGAGCAAGGAGGATCGAGGCAGGCCGGGGGGAGGAGGAAGAGGAAGTGGGGAACAGAAGAGAGGAAAGCAGTCGGAATGGAAAAAGAAAGAAACGGAAAATAAGGAGAATGGAAAACAAAAGGAAGAGGTAGTGGGTGGAGGGAAAGAATGAGGGCGAAGGCGAGAGTACCGCGGCGTGGAGAAGGAGGGAGACCGAAGGGGCTTGGGGGAGGAGAATGTAAGAAGCCCCGAGGGGAGGGCAGTGCTCAGAGCTAGTAACCCGTCTTGCAAGCTAAGAGGCATTAATGGGCGGCAGCTTGCGAGGCTTAGCACTGTTTTCCTAGCTTTCCCCGAGGAGGGCGAGCAATCTGTTTGCGGAGGCCGAGGTGCCAGCGCGCCGCAGCGGGTGCACGACCCGGCTCCAGGCTGCCGAGTCCTCTCCCCACATCTGGAAGGGAAAACCAGGCAGGAGGGGGCGTCCCCCCACCCCCGCTTTAGACAGCCGCTTCTGGCGTAGGCGGAGGTCCCACGAGTCCCGACCTTGCGCAGCCCAGACGCCAGGGCGGTGAAGAGAAGGTAGGGAGGGGACACCCTGGGAAGTTTGCGGGGCCGCGAGCGGGGAGGCGCAGGGGTGCAGGCCCGGGGTCCTCCCGGCGCCCCAAGTGAACCTGCTTCTTCTGTTTTGTTCTGTTCCTCACCAGATACTGGGAGGATTTCCACAGCTGCACGGTCACAGCCCTTACGGATTGCCAGGAAGGGGCGAAAGATATGTGGGATAAACTGAGAAAAGAATCCAAAAACCTCAACATCCAAGGCAGCTTATTCGAACTCTGCGGCAGCGGCAACGGGGCGGCGGGGTCTCTGCTCCCGGCGCTCCCCGTGCTCCTGGTCTCTCTCTCGGCAGCTTTAGCGACCTGGCTTTCCTTCTGAGCGTGGGGCCAGCTCCCCCCACGCGCCCACTCACACTCACTCCATGCTCCCGGAAATCGAGAGGAAGATCCATTCGTTCTTTGGGGACGTTGTGATTCTCTGTGATGCTGAAAACACTCATATAGGATTGTGGGAAATCCTGGTTCTCCTTTTTATTTCGTTTGATTTCTTGTGTTTTATTTGCCAAATGTTACCAATCAGTGAGCAAGCAAGCACAGCCAAAATCGGACCTCAGCTTTAGTCCGTCTTCACACACAAATAAGAAAACGGCAAACCCACCCCATTTTTAAATTTTATTATTATTAAATTTTTTTTTTTTTGTTTGGCAAAAGAATCTCAGGAACGGCCCTGGGCCACCTACTATATTAATCATGCTAGTAACATGAAAAATGATGGGCTCCTCCTAATAGGAAGGCGAGGAGAGGAGAAGGCCAGGGGAATGAATTCAAGAGAGATGTCCACGGACGAAACATACGGTGAATAATTCACGCTCACGTCGTTCTTCCACAGTATCTTGTTTTGATCATTTCCACTGCACATTTCTCCTCAAGAAAAGCGAAAGGACGGACTGTTGGCTTTGTGTTTGGAGGATAGGAGGGAGAGAGGGAAGGGGCTGAGGAAATCTCTGGGGTAAGAGTCAAGGCTTCCAGAAGACAGGCTGCTATGGTCACTGAGGGGTTAGCTTTATCTGCTGTTGTTGATGCATCCGTCCAAGTTCACTGCCTTTAATTTTCCCTCCTCCCTCTTGTTTTAGATGTTACACACACAGTAATACCTGAATATCCAACGGTATAGATCACAAGGGGGGGACGTTAAATGTTAATCTAAAATATAGCTAAAAAAAGATTTTGACATAAAAGAGCCTTGATTTTAAAAAAAAAGAGAGAGATGTAATTTAAAAAGTTTATTATAAATTAAATTCAGCAAAAAAAGATTTGCTACAAAGTATAGAGAAGTATAAAATAAAAGTTATTGTTTGAAATGGGGGTGTCGTTTGTTTCCTACCCCAACCTGCTTCCTTGGCCCAGTTCTCAGGGTATCTGGAGGGACACAGGATGCCAGTGACAAGCTCACCTCTTCAGGAAGCCGCTGGAAACCTGCCACCTTCAAGCAGACCCTCCTCACTTAAGCCACTTGGCCACTTCCCCAAAACCCTGCTCCCTTAAAAAAGAGAAAATGAAAGTTGTTTTTAAATTAATTAATTACAAAGCAGAGATTCGTTCTATTTGAGGTTTACAGAAACTGAGCTTGCTCGCACAGGCAGACAATGCCAGTGGCCGGCCGGCTGCCCCCGCCTCAGGCGGGTCGGAGCCCTAACCACCATCCTTGCAGGCCTGGCCCTAACCACGATTCGCCTCTTCCTCTGCGGTGGCCAGAGGCAGCTTGCGAAGGAACCGCCATTAAGGGCTCCAGCAGAGGGGCCGAGAGGCTGTGTTCCCCGGCAGGGATCAGGTGAATCCTTTCATAATTAATAAGATAGCTCAGCTGAAATGGCGAGGAGACGGGCCCTATTGATCTGGCAGTGGGGCTGCTTCCACCTCTCCTATTTATAGGCCCCGCATGGCCTTACGGAGAAGTAAACATTCCGGAGTAAACAGGGGCAGAGGCGACCCGGGTCCGGGGGCTGTAGGCCTGGAGTAGGCGGGTGGGGGCGGGGGGAAAGAACTGCATGTAGGTCTATGGGTTCAGAGAAATCGAAATCGAAATCTGAGTTCTTGGAGAAGGTGGCTGTGGGAGGAAGCTGCAGGGGCCCTGGGGGTGGGAGGAAGGGAGGAGAATAGAGGGAGACCGAGGGGGCTGCAGCAGGTTCCTACACGGAGAAGCCCGCCGTCCGCTGCGGGGAGGGTGCGCCCGGGCTCTGAAATGCAATGTGTAAACAATCGCTAGTGTAACCTTTCATAAATCAAACCCAGTGGGTCGCAGCCCAATCTGCATTCCCCCCACGGATTGAATTCCAGCAACACATGCGTCCCTGCGCCCGGAGCGCTGGAAGCTGCAACGATTCTTAATGGCAGCATATATTACGGCCGCGCGCTCACGCACGCGCCGCTCGGGGCCTCTCTGGGGAATCGTTTCGCCCGCTAACTCCCACCCAGTCCCCTCCTCGGTCGATCTCGGGTTCTCCGTCAAAACCAAAGCAGAACCTCGCTACCTGCGCGGGGTGGTCACCCACCAGCAAACGCTCGGGGTTTTGGAAAATAGTTGCATTTTGTTGGTTTCCTTTCAATGGTTATTTTCGGTCTGCGTATAAATAGGATGATTCTAACTTGAGTTCAACCCCTGGAATTCAAATTAGAATGTCTGTGCTTATCTTAAATACGAATCTATGTAATGAGGAGGAGGAGAACCAGGATAAAGAGGGAGGGTCTTCTCCATTTTTGCCATCATAGCACGCCGCCTCCTATCACTATCTTTTTCTCTGCATATTGGGGGCAAACAAGTGCTCACAACCAAGCCCACTGCTTGTCAAAATAAAAGGCAGGCGCCCTTCTGCTCCGACTGTGGGGAGAAGGGAGACCCCCACGACCCGCAGAGGACGCCCCTCCCCTAGCAGCGCGGGCTTTCCACTCAGAAAGCAATCTCCTGGAAGATCTAGGAAGAGGCAGGCTGAGGGCGGGGCAGAAGGGGCGAGGGGGCGGGGACTGGGAGCGCGGGCTCTTTTGCTCTCCCAACAGGGTTCTTCTCTAGGAACCCCCGGCTCCTACTGCGGTTCCGACTGCTTCCCAGGCGGGGCCGCCCTAGAGGAAGGGCGCCCTCTCCCCTCTCTCAGCCCCTCCACGCGCTTCCAAGCCCCCACGCCACGGAGTCCCAGGTCGCCCCGGGAATCTCCAAACCTTATTGTCCTGTCTGGGGCTCCCTTGCCTGTCCCAAACCGAGGGCCACGCTCACGTGAGCACGGAGACATCCCTGGGAATGCAGGACCGCTAGTCTTGGAAAAGCAGGCTTCTGCAACTGGAGCGTTAGAGAACGTTTCTTCTTCTTGTGGTGATTTAGATTATTATCGCACCGTCTTCGACTATAATTTGCTGTTTAATCATGATGACATCTCCATATGTTCTTTGATGTTATCTGTTTTAAGCAGCAAAGCGGCTAGCCTTGTTGGCAGTGCAGGGAGATGACATTGACCAGGGCAAGCATGCCCCATTGATGAGGTGGTGGGAGTATTGGGAGTGGGACGGAGTGGGCTTGACGCACAGAGGACATCGTCATACCTATCTCCTCCCCACGTCGGAGCAGCCTCTCCGTATCTTCCCACCGCCCGTGGCTCTTCAAGTGGCCCACTCAGGCTGGCCTCGAGCCTTTGAGGAGCTGTTGGGATTAGAGAAGGACCTCCTTCATCACATCCCCTGTCCGAGTAGGTTCAAGACAACGCAGTTCACTTGAGTGCAGTGTCTTACAATCCTTATTGTGAACATGTCAGGCCAGCTCCAGAGCCTGGCCTGGGCCCAGGGAACTCCAGGGCCCGTGGGAAAGGAAATCGGAGGGAGGGAGGAAACTGGCAAGAGAAAAAGGACTCGCGCCTGGAAAATGGGGGACACAGGGAGAAAGGAGGGGGGAAAGATCCGGAAGTAGAGTTAGAAGGGAAGAGAGGTGGGCGATCACCTGAAACACAGAAGGAGATGATGGAGAAACTTGGAGACGGAGATAGAGCTCTGGGCCAGAGCTAAGGAACAAAGATGACCTCGGTACTTATTTTCATTCAGGACCCCCAGAGAAGCAAATGAGCACAAGAATCTCGACACAGGTTCTCCTTCAGCGGATCCCGAGATCTTTCCACTGTAATCAGAACCCCAGAGGGCCAGGGCCGCAGGGGCCTGGAGTGTTGGTGCTGGACGGACCGAGGCAGGAGCGCCAGCCCCCAGGCCTTTCCCGAACCCCACCCCAGGAAATCCGATGAATCAGGCAAAGATGGAACCAGAGATTTCCCCCTTGCCGAATTCTCCCTCAAATATCAGGAAGGTATTCAACCATTCTCTCCTCGCCACCCCCACTTTTCCCTACAATACACGAACTCTAGCTTTGCTCGCCGGCTGTCCATCCTCTGGAGCGGTCTATCGCCCGACCCAGGGGCACTCCAGGGAAGGATCCCTGGATCCCTGACCACTCAGAACACCTACCAAGGGAAATGAAAGCGTTGGTCTCCTCCCCATCACCGCCCCCCGCCCCCCCCCAGATGTGAAAACGAAGTGGTGAGTGGGGGGTTGGTGGGGGACGGGAACGGGAAGGAGCGGCTGAGGATGCCTGCTTCGGGCTCCGGAAGACACCCCACCCCCATCTCCACACCGGGTCCCAAGTCATTGTACCTCCCTAGGCTAGGGAGTCTAGGAACTTTGTAATCCTGTAGCTTGTGGTTCCCCCACCAACCCCTCCACTACCCAAGAGAAGAACAGTGTAGAGAAAGCACCCCCTGCAGAGGCCCTTTTGGAGGGTAACGCCTGGGCAGCCTCCGCCCCCAAACCCGAATGCCGGCGTGAGAAAAGCGAACCCAAACCCTGCCCAGCCCCAGGAGACGAACCTCAGCTTGGCCCCACCGAACTCCGAACTCCGGCGATCCTGGCACGCGCATGGAGAAGGCGCTTTCTCCCCACTCCATCCCCACCGGGTGAGGGGAGGACAGTGTAATCTTTCTGTCCAGATTTGAGCCTTGGAAGGACGCAGCCTTCAGTGTGGCTTCCAAGAGCCAGGACTTCGGAGCCGGAAGACTTCTGTGCCCACCTGCATGACCATGGGCGGGTTACTGAACCCCGCTATACCTCAGTTTCCTCCTCTGTAAAATAAGGATAATCACACTTACCTCATAGGATTGTACCTTGTATCAAATGAGATAGTATAGGTAAAGTTCCTTCAGACAACATGCCAGTTACCTCCTGCTAGGTGTTACTAATTTAATTTCCTCAGGTGGATCTCACCAAATTCTTCAAAATAACCTTGAGAACCTCATTCTTTTACTATTTTGGGAGCAGTTATTCTTTATGGTAAAGCGTTTTAAATTCCTCTTACTACAGGCTACTACTCAGTGCTCCATGGTCCTCTCTGGCCTTCTCAAAGGATGCTCTAGATAAGCTCCTTGAGTTCAAATAGCTAGGTCACTCAACACTGACTGCCTCCCGACTCTACTCCACCCCACCCTGCTCAGTGTCCAGGCCAGACTCCTGGCTTTTCTTTCTGCAAACCCCCAACTGGAGTGGCCAGGTTCTTCCAGCACAGGATTTCTTCTCTATCTTCCTTCACAACTTCTCTTCCCCACCCCTGCCCTCACTCCCGCCATTTATCTTAAATTCCTCTCCCATCATTGAAAAATGTAATGAAGTTATTGTAATAATGAAGCAATTCCAGAGTATAGAGAGGGAAGAAAACATCTTCCCTCCACTAATAAATGGTAGCAGGCTGATAAGTGTTCTTCCACGCCTTTCCCCATGCTGCTATACACATATACACACATGCATATATGGAGGTTGGCTTTGGGTTTTGCTTTATTTCATTTTTGCAAAATTGTAATATGTATTTCTCTGCAACCAAATTTCTCAAGAGCAATAGTTAAATATCTCCTTTTAAATGGTTACATAATTCCTTCTATTGATGGATATTAAAGTTTTTCAAGGTTTTTTATTTTTTTGTACTGTATAAGTATTGTGTTCATAAATATTCCTGTTCAAACAACATTATGTACCAGCATTTTTATTTATTCAATACAATAGGTTTGGTCAAAGTTGAATTGCTGGGCAGAAAGTTATGTATGTGTGCTTTTAATTTGAAAAGATGTTTGTTTACTTTCTCAAAGGATGTGGAGTTTCCCTGCATCCTTATCAACACTGTATGCTGACACTTTTTTGCCTTTTTTGTCAACCCAGTAAGTAACCTTCCTGCTCTGGAAGGTCAGGCTGTCCTGCCATCTGCATTAGGTTCCTTGGGTCCCTCTCAGGCCCTGATCACCACCAGAGTATCCTGCACTAGTGGGGAAGGGCCAGCTGGACTTTGGGTCCCCCTCCCCAGGAGCAGTGGCAAGGGCTGCACAGGGAGTGACTTTTGTGGTCAGGCATAATTAGTACTGGAAGACCCTGGCTCTCATCGGCTAATCTAATCAAAATGCCTTGGGGAGTTTAGGGCTTGGACCAGGCAGGGCTGGCTCAGCGAGTGATTGTGAACTGGCAGAGGTGGGGCTCAGCTGCGTGTCTCCCCACTGCTCCTGCAGCCTCCATTCAGGACACTCAGCCTGAGCCAGCTCTGCACTGAGGCTGCGATCCCCTGGCCTGACTGCAGTGGAGGGCCAGCAATGGAAGGAGGCAGCAAAGGAAAAGAAAACAGCAACCACAGAACAAGGGCGGCAAAGATGACAGCTGAACTTTTCTTTTCCTCTCCCACCCAGAGAGCCTGAGAGGCTTCTATGAGTAGAATCCAACCCAAGGAGAGCAATAAGGAAGGCTGAACCATCTGGGGGGGTTCAGGGTACAGAGATCCAGATCATACTGTCTCTTCTCTCTCATCATTCCCACCCCACCACATTTACTCTTTTTAAAAACTTTAACTTTCATTGAGCACTTACTACCTGTGAGGTGTTACGGAAAGCTTTGCAAACATCATCCCATCTCCTTTGCAATTTCTGTAAGACGATTGTATTAACCCCATTTTACAGATGATGAGCTGAGGTTTGGAGAGAGGTTAGTAACTTGCCCAAGACCAGCAAGTAGCAAGAGCGAGAGCTGACCTTTGAACGCTAATCTGTTTTGGGAACCTGCTTTAAGAGATCCCTTCTCTTTGCTTGTTCTATTAGTATTTTGAGGCAAAGAAACACAAAGAAAAAACACAACAACAAAGAACTGTAAGTCCTGTGGTAAGCAGAAAAATGTCCCTGCAAAAATGTCCATGGCTCAATCCCTGGAACCTGTAAATGTGTTAGTTAATGTGGTAAAAGAGAATTAAGGTTGCAGGTGGAATTAGACTGCTAAATCGGCTGCCTTTAAAATAGGGAGTTTATCCTGGATTGTCCCTAGTGGCCAATGCAATAACAAAAGTCTTTAAAAGTGGAAGAGGAAAAAAGAAGAGGTCAGAGTCATATGATGGGAAGATTCATCCCACCCTTGCTGGCTTTGAAGATAGAGGAAGAGGCCAGAAACCAAGGAATTTGGGCAGCCTCTAGAAACTGGAAAAAGCGAGAAAACTGATTTTTCCCTAGTATCTTCAGAAAGAAATGCACCCCAGCGATTTCAGCCCAGTGAAACCCATGTCAGACTTCTGACCTTCAAAACTAATGGCAAGATAATAAAATCATATTATTTAGGCCACCAAATTCATAGTAATTTGTTAAAACTGCAAATAGAAAACTAGTACAAGTCATTATTCGCACTGTACCAATTTAGTTAAGGGAATACATCACACCAGAGAGGCCTGGGCATTCAGGATGTACGTGTACTAGGGATTTCTCAGGGCCCTTCTTTGTCCACGTGTGTATTCAGAGGAGGCAGCAGCTTCGTTTCAATCTGGGGTGATGGTGTTTGTGAGAAAAAGAAGACATGGAGAATGAATTTCTAACAACAAACAAACAAAAAAACTGTGTTGATTTTTCACAATGTCTCGTCATAGAATCTTGTTTATTTTTCCCCCTTGTTGTGCTCTTTTTAGCTGCAAGAGCTTCCTATTTGCTTTCTTTCCCTCCAGTAATTTAATGGACATGCAGTTCTATTAAAGGAGTTCTTAGTTTCTGTAACCATCACAGGCCTGCCCAGATGTGAAAAGTCCATCGTCACGGTGATGGATGACTTGAGATACATTCATGAAAAATCTATCACCAGGTAGTTATTCTCTTGATGAATCACAGGGACTAATATTAGCTACATACCTCATCACCTGGACAAATCACATGTTGAAGTGCTTTTAATGGGAATGGCATTTCCACCCTTTACATTTCCCAGGATACGGAAGGAATGGGTTCAGTCTCTATGGAATGCCTGGAATGAATCCCTTGCTGTGGATATGGTAAGAAGGGAGAAACAAAGGAAGACACCAAACCAGAAAAGCCTCAGGCAGCCACTACCTTTCACATCGAGAGACACTCCTTAGAATAGTCCAAGTCCCTAGTAAAGAGGAGAAGGGAGAAAAGCACATGTTTGTCCATCCTTGATTTGTTAATCAAGTCACAAATTGCTTTGTTTACATTAAGACACCAGCATGGGAGTCTCTTCTTGATTAAGAAAGAAGCAACACCAAACAAGCAAGCCTGTGGGGATGCCAGGCTGGATAATTAACTTCAAAGCACCTTCCTGACCTGGTTGCCACAGACTGCAGTGCCTGGGCCTGCCTCAATCTTTCCATTTCCTGGGAGGGTCAGCTGAGATTCAGCAAGTGACTATAAAAAATGGCTCTCATAGTCCTCAAAGTCCTCTGCCTGCCTCCTCAGGTTGTCGCTTGAAAGAAGTTGGATTGTGTTCTCCCTGTGGCAGGGAGAGAGATCCCAAGCAAAGTGGGTCATTTAACTCTGGCCAAACACAAATTCTTCAAAACAGGCAACTTTGAAGGGGATAAGGAGCATCAAAGCGCACGGGAGGCACATCCATCAATCCCTGTCCAGAGACCGGACAGTCCAGTCATGCGGCGGCCAGGCCTCCTGGAGGCTTCTGTACTCTCAGCCGGCCTGGCAGTCATGTTGGTATCATGTACACCTTCTACCTTTCACACCACACCGTTTGTGCAGCATGTTTTCCTGTGTAACCATTCTTCTCCCATCCTCTTGTAATATTTTCTGCTCTTTGGAACATAACATGGGGAAAACCGCATTTCCTCACTGCTTTGTTTATTGGGGTTGTTGTATATTGTTTCCTATTTCTGAAGAGCCCTTGGAGACTTTTACAGATAGCAGGGAAAAATGCCTCCAACTCTGCCCAAATCTTTATCTTCAGGAGTCACTATAAATTCAGATCCAAAATGTGCTCGTGTGTACCCATTTATACAGATATTAATATATTCTCTAAATTACATATTTTCTAAGACACAGGTACACACACACACACACACACACACACACACACACTGCATTTGCAACCCTGACGTTGTTCCTTCTGATTGGCTCTTAGACCTCATCTTTTATCTTTTCCATTGTTTTTGCCATTTTGTGTTTCATTCCCCACATGCTCCTTCCCCTGAGCTCACCAACACCACACTCAAATCTCTTATAGCCTAAAAAAAAAAAAAAAAAAAAAAAAAAAACCAAAAAAACCCTTCCCTGTCCATCCTTTTACTCCACTCAGCCATGTCTCCATTTCTCAGCCATTTCACAATTAGATGACTGCAACTACAAGTTCCTAGAATAGTGCCCAGCCCAAGGCAAACACTCAGCAGATATTGGGAGATTACATGAATGAGATCCTCTCCTTCTCCTCTTTGCCAGCTTCCTCCTGGCTGGTCTCCAGCCTGTGGCCTCCAGAGCCAGGTTCTTCCTTACCAATGGCAGACACTCCACTCTCATTGGCCTTCTCCTTTTCCCCCATGTGTATCTTACCCTTTAAAAACTATTTTATGTATTCTATTTTAAAATTTTCACCACATGTCCACATTCACTGGGAAAATTAGAAACTACAGGTGACTCAAAGGGGAAAAAATTAAAATAGTCATAATTTCTTCAACCAGAGACACACATTTTGGTCTCAGCGTCTCTGGTATTAATCCTCCCATTCCCACATGGGTGTGAAAATGTCATTTCCCTTCTTTAAGAACCTTCATTTCCTTCCCATTGCTGAATCATTGCTGAGTGACTCTGACTCCCTATGTGGCACCGAAGACTCACCAGGATCTGGTCCTATCTCATCTTGCCAGCCTCCTCCCCATCCACTGCCCTCTGTGTTTCCCACTCATGCACTGCAGTCATACTGACTTCCTTCTTGCTCCTTCAACTGACGTATCCCCTCCTCTATTCCATGCCTTTGCTCATTTAGTTCTTCCAGGCTAAAATATATTGCACTTCCACCTCAATGCCTCCCATCCACCCTTGCATGTTGTATTCCTTCAAGACCCTTCTCAGGCTCAACCTTGCATGAGCCCTTCTCTGATTCCCTGGTCAGAATTATTGGGATGCCCCTCAATAACCTCTTGTTGTTCTTAATTTTGTATCACAATTAGATGACTGCTGATCAATTTTGTCTTTAAACCATATGTTCCTTGAGGTCAGGGACTATGTCTCACCCATCTTTGAACCTCCCACAGTATCTGGCACTGTGCCTGGCACAGATGATTACTGAGTAAAGAACATTTCCAGTCCTTACCGCCTCACACATATGTAGTTGCATGTTCTAATTTTAAATAAATAAAGGTGTTGCTAATGCCAACACTTCTCTGGGCCACTTCTTGCTAATGCCTTTTCTCCCTCAGAAACTCCCCCTCGGCAGCATGGGTGTGTATTACTGGTGAGTAGAGGCATAAAATTGTTGGCTGCATGTCATGGAGTACCTACCAATGGTTAGAAACAAAGGAACAGACACATCCATAGCAATGCAGATAAGAAAGAATGAAAAAGTGATGGCTAAAACAAAAGGGAAAGAGAAAAGAAGCAACTGACTACGTCCTATTCATGCCTTTCGGAACAACTAGCTCAACATTTCATCAGCTTGTTTTATTTTCTCATAGGCTACAGGGAAACCTGAAGGACTCATGTTCCTTCTTTCATTCCTTCTATCTCATTCGAGGAACTATTGAAATCTATAATTTTCCTGACCCCTTGTTTGAAGAGGAGAGTTTTCCATGTCTCATCTTCACTCAGACTATGCGCTTATCACCTAATGCATACACAGTGACTATGCACATGGGATCCAGCCTCCAAAAGGGCCTCCAGTGAACTTGACTCCTGGTATATGTGCCTGTGTGTAGTCAGTTTGCACAATGAATCAGGGCTGGCTTTGTGTATCCAATTGACTATGAATAAAGTAATGACATTTGACTTCCAAGGATAAGTCATAAAAGGTATTGCAGTTTCCTCCTTAGTCCCTCGGATTACTTTCTTTGGGGGAAGCCAGCAGCCATGCCATGAGGCACTTAAGCAGCCTTGTGGAGAAGCCCACGTAGAAAGGAACTGAGACCTCCTGCTGACAGCCGGCACTGACTTCCCAGCCTCATGAGTGAGCCATTTTGAAAACTAGATCCTCCAACCCCAGTCAAAACTTTGAACAGTTGCAGCCCCAGCTGATATCTAACTGTAATTTCATGGAGACCCTGAGCCAAGACCATCCAGCCAAGCTGTTCTGAAATTATTTACCCAGGAAACCATGAGAAATAATAAATCATTGCTGTTTAAGCCACTGTCTAAGGATAATTTGTTATACAGCAACAGATAACTAATAAAGTGTGTCTGGCATATTCTTTCATTTTAATCTGTAATGTTTGTTCGCTTGTCCATGTGTGTTCGCGTGAGTTTTGATAGGTTTTGTTTGTAAGTTTTTTGTTGTTGTTGTCGTCGTTTTTCGAGATAGAGTCTTGCTCTGTCACCCAGGCTGCAGTGCAGTGGCATGATCTCAGCTCACTACAACCTCCATCTCCTGGGTTTAAGTGATTCTCCCACCTCAGCTTCCCAAGTAGCTGGGACTACAGATGTGCACCACCACATTTAGCTCATTTTTAAATTTTTTTTGTAGAGACAGGGGTCTGCCTATGTTGCCCAGGCAGGTCTTGAACTCCTGGTCTCAAGTGATCCTCCTGCCTCAGCCTCCCAAAGGGCTGGGATTACAGGAGTGAGCCACACTGCACCCAACCTTTAAGATTTTTTAAAACAAGGAGTTTAGAGATTTAAGTCATTTTGTATAGCAAATAGCAAAATTATTTGAGCATCTAAAGTCTTTAAACAATGATTCCTGTCAATCAAGAAATGGTTTAGGAAAATAGCAGTAAGTATACAAACAGGAGAAGAGTCATAAAGAGAAGTAATGTTACTCAAACACAAGTAAATGGGAAAATGAAAACCATAACAGGACCATTATGACACTATGCTGCCCTTTGCATAGCTGGAGACACCCCCAGAAGCTGAAGGGAGAAACCTTGCTTCAACTTTCCTCCCACCTTCCAATCTCCTGCCAGAGCCTCCCATTGGCAGAAGCTAACAGGAATCAGTAGGCAAAGGAGTCTGGGAAGCGTAGTTTTCAGGCTTCCTGCCCTGGCAATGGAGAAAAGATATATTAATAGATAGGGCAACCATGCAGCTGAGCCTAAAACACATTCCTCATCACCAGGAACAATAACAGACATAATGGCGGAAAAAATGTATGTGTTTGAAGGGGCTACTCAAAAATGAAGTAGCCAACCTGAGTGATTAGAGAAAGAGGAATTCAGATGCTCCCACATTCATCTTCCATGACGTATCCCAGGAGTCGGCCAAAAGACTGGGAATCCACCATAGGTATAGACCTCTAAATTCTTCATATGAGCTGCCACAATAAAGCCCTTTTCAGTAATTGTAGTAGAGCACCCCTATTAAGAAGAGCTAACACATTGGACACATGATGGGTCAGGCGCTGTTCTAACTGCTTTTCACTTAGCTAATTTAGCTCATCAGCGTCTCCGTGATGTTGGCCCTATTGTGATCCATTTTACAGGTGAGCACGCTCAGTCCTAGAGAAGTTAAGTCACAGAGATGGTGTGACAGTCAGGTCCCAATATGATAGCCTGGCTTCAGAGGCCATGTGTTTAACCATTCCGTTATCCTGCCTCTCACTAGCTGAACCTGTGCCCAAAGTTTATTTAAAAAGATGAACAATACAAAAAGGAACTAGAGAACAGGCACTGCAGAAACCCAACCCCTGAGCTACAGGGCCAGCCTTAGACTCAGCTTGTCCAAATGTTGACTGACAGACAACCCATTAATTATTTTAGAAAAACCATGGTTTTTTTAGTATCTGGTGCTGCTTTTCTGAAATTCTGGAAGACCTTCTAACTCTGGAAATACCCTCTGCAAACCAAGTGTGGAGGAGGGTCAGTAACCAGTACTCAAGAAGGACTTATTCATGCAAGAGCCATGTGCTTGGGCAGTAACAAAAGTCCGTGCAGAATTAGGGTGCAGTTTCCTGCTACCCTATACCCAGGCTGAACACAGGAAGCTGATCATTTCAACAAGCTTGCCTAGCTTTTCCTTTTCATGGAGAGACACAGTGGGAAAAGGCTGGTTCTTCAGAAATTTCATTCCAGTGTCTTTGACAACTTTTATTTTTTTCATGTTTGGGGAATTTAACTTGTTTTTTAAACAGCTGGTGATTTGCACCATTTTGAAATAATCAGTGCCTTTCTTATCATAGCTTGAGAGAGACTAGGCTAAAGAGCTAGAGAGGGAAGCCCAGGAGGTGTGGAATGCATCATGCAGTAGAACCAGACTCTTCTATCAATTAGCACGTTTTCTGAGGGTGGTGTTTCATTCTTGGAAGTCTCCAAGTTGGGCCTGCCTGTTAGGTTTTAAAAGGAGCAGAAGGATAATAGTGGCACATATGGCTTTTCAAATATTTTTGATGGCAGATCTGCAATACCTGGGTCTCACTGAGCCAAACACCAGAAGCACCGATGCTTCTTGCCCACCACCTTCCAGTGAAGGGAGGAAGGGCTCTGCTCCACTTGGTCCAGAGCAGTCAACAGGCTCTTTAGGATGTTGCTGGGTGCTGGGTTGCATTGTACAAGGCTATCCAAAGTGAGTCCAATTCCTGTCCTCTTGGATGGGCATCTGAAACAGAGAACATTGACATGGAAACATAAAGAATGACATAGCTGTAATTATGTAAGCTTAATATAAGAGACTGGTTTTCACGTAGTTTATGAAAATAATGTTCATTATTTTATAGTCATCCCACCTACAGACTTGCATAATAAACCAATCAGCATTCCCTTTGCTACATTTTCCCTTATTCATGGCCACAGGAGAAAAACTGGAACCTTCTAAGTAAAAATTTAAAAAAGACCTATTATTTTGATGACCATGGCCTCTGCATGGTTGTGGATGAAGGGGTAAAGAAAATAAATTATTACACAATAGCCTTTCTCAAAATGAATGGCTTGTTTCAAATAATGCGTTTTTCTTGGCAAGTTCAGAGCTACTACAAAACAACCGCCACTGCCGAAACCTTGCACACCAGCAGGAGCGAGTCATCTTCTCTTGCTCAAGGGACGCGCCAACTGTGAACTCTTCCCTCCTCACCTCCTGGCAGGGGGATGGGTCATTCCAAAGCTCATATATACCCCAAAGTAGCCTTTTTCTGTTTTGTCCCTCTCCCTTTGGGTCTTTTTATAACACAGCTGTCCACATGAAGAGAAGAAGGTCAGCACCAAGCTGGTGGACTCCAAGTGACCACAGATACAGACGGTGGTTTCTGAGTAGGTGCAACATTACAAAACAGTGAAGACTCTCAAGGACAGGTGGGGGTCCGCTACTGAGAGGGACCGCAAAGAGCTGAGAGAGCCCATCAGGGTAAGGATCATCATTTGCTCTTTCTGTAATGTGTCTCTCCCTACTTGATCCAAGGCCTGCCTTTTTCTCTTACCCCACTGTTTATCTGCTGTTTCTCTGCCTTGCATGCCCCACACTCATTCAGGCTTCACGCCTTTGAACTCATTATTTCCTCTGCCTCTCCCCAGAATCTTTGCATGGAAGGCTCCTTCCTGTCATTTTGTTTCAACATCAATACCACCTCTTCAGAGATACCTTCTCTGACCTTTCATTGTAAAGTGATAGCCACCTTCTCCCGGAAACCCTCCCAGCAAACAGGCACTATCACATTGCCTGATTTTGTTTCATTTACACCATTTGACACTTGCACAACTTAAAAAAAAATCACTTTATAACATTGTTTCATACTCTAAGTTTCGATGCCCTGGGCAAAGCTGGGCCCTAGGCCTTGGGCAGACAGTCTTCTGTGCAGTTTTCTGTCCCTAAAAGTCCTGAGTGGTCACCTCCAGCCTCTCCCTTGTTCCCCTCTGCATTTGCATCACTACAGTTCCACATCCAGATTTTATCTCCACCCCTCAGCTCACATCTTGGTCTCTTTTCTTCGAAGACAGAGTCTTGCTCTGTGGCCCAGGCTGGAGTGCAGTGGCACGATCTCAGCTCGCCGCAACCTCCACCTCCTAGGTTCCAGCGATTCTCCTGCCTCAGCCTTCCAAGTAGCTGGGATTACAGGCATGCGCCACTATGCCCAGCTAATTTTGTATTTTTAGTAGAGAAAGGGTTTCTCCATGTTGGTCAGGTTGGTCTCAAACTCCCAGCCTCAGGTGATCTGCCCCCCTCAGCCTCCCAAAGTGCCGGAATTGCAGGTGTGAGCAACCATGCTTGGCCAACATCTTGGTCTCTTTTGCTCTTAACAGTAAGCAGGCCTCAATATAGGAACAAGAAGCAAGTGCTGGGCACCTCCAGAGGATCCTATGTGGCTGCCCTCAACCATCCAGAAGAGCAGAAAGTAAGCTGATACAAACCACATTCTTCATGGCCTGCGATGGGGCACGTGAACCCATGACTGCACGAGTAAATGTCGCCGCAGGGCTCTGTGTGGAGTGTGACCGCGGGTGTGTGGATCCTCAGCAAAACGAATCAAGAGGCAAACTTTGCCTGTGATGGCAACACCACTCAGGTCCCCACTTCTCCTGTCTTTGGGGTTGACTTGCTCCAATTGGAAAGAAGCTTCCCTGAAGCTGCTTTTCCTGTCCTTTCTCCCCGAGGAAGCTGAGGGGAGAAGGAAAATGAAGTATCTGATGCAGGGCTAAGGTTAGACAGAAAACATAAGGACAAGGAGGAAAAGAAGCCCTCTGAGACTCTTGGGTGAGGACATTGAGGACAGAATATATATTTCTAGGGTCCCTAGTTGGCGTTCAGAACGTTTTTCCCCATACACGAGTGTTTCTTAACTACAGGTAACTGTGTTCCCCAAGAGACATTTGGTAATGCCTAGAGACAGTTTTACTTGTTACATCTGAGGAGGGGGTGCCACTGGCATCCCTGAGTAGAGGCCAGACATGCCATTGCACATCCTACAATGCACAGGACAGCCCCCGCCACAAATAATTGTCTGTCCCAAAATGTCAGTAGTGCCAAGGCTGAGAAACTATGTCATAGACCAATGATGTATTTGGTAATTTTGCTTAATAACTCAACCATAGTGGATTAAATAGGTTTTGAAGATTTCCTTTATTTATTCATTAATTTATTTTGACAGGGTCCCCCTCTGTCACCCCGGCTAGGATGCAGTGACACAACATGGCTCATTGCAGCCTCGAACTCCCAGGCTCAAGGTGATCCTCCCACCTCAGCCTCCTGAGTAGCTGGGACTACAGGTATGTACCACCATGCTTGGCTGATTTTTGAATTTTTTATAGAGATGAGTTCTTGCTATGTTGCCTGGGCTGTTCTCAAACTGCTGTGCTCAAGCAGTCCTCCTGCCTGGGCCTCCCAAAGTTCTAGGATTACAGGCATGAGCCACTGAGCCCGGCCAAGATTGACTTTAATATCTTGCTACATGTCTCTACTAGATAATATCTTTTAAGCTTCACTTGGTCAAATAACAGCAATTACATGGCTCACACATAGCAGGTACATACATCACTTTGTTCATTTCCTTCACAGCACTAATCATAAAGTGGAACAACCTTTTAAATTTGTTTAATTAATAACTTTCTGCCCCAACTATGATATAAGCTCCTAGAATATTGCCTGATCTAGAGTAGACACTCAATAAATATTTGCTGAATGAATGAATTCAGACAGTTGGCTACTGCCTGTTTCTTCTTATAGGCAGAAGCCATCTCTCGTGTATGTGTCTATATCTACAGCAGCTAGCCCAGATTTTTGTATATTCAAGAAACTCAACAACTGATCTCTGAAACCATGAATCAAAGCATGTGAATGAATAAATGAATTAATTAATATATAAATGAATGGGCAAACAATACTAATATTCCTATGTCTACTGTGAAAAAATTAGTAAGCATGCATGCTACTATAGAGGATATTTCAGAATGCATGGTGAGCTTAAGGGCCTTGTTCTATGCTCCAGCTTCTCCTCTGGAGAACCTTCTCCCTGGGAGTCAGGTGAAGAGTACAGATTGAGTGCTAGAGACAGTGGTTTTCAGCGGAACTCTGAACCTAAGCCGAGGAAGTGATGACTCCTCTCTCTTCCTAACTACTTTCTAAGAATGTTTTTGGCCCTCTGCCACCAAAGGATGAATGCTGCAAGTAGTGTAAGTTAGTAATACGGCGAGTGTGATGATTCAAATGGCTCAAAGGAGGCAAAAAAGTCTTTGTTCCACAGTTCTGTCTTTCCTATTCTTTTCTATAAATAGCATGTTGATTTTTAAGAGCTGCTAGTTTTTATAAACTTCTTTTCCAGAGTGATTTATTAGTGTCAAGCATTACTATCATCCTGTAGTTCCAAACTCCTCTCCTGTGGGCCGTAATTTAGCCTTAGTTTTTCCTCTGTGATAAACCTTTGCACGATTAGCGAGTCTCTAATTAGGGATCACAGTTACCTTGGAGGTCTCCGCAAAGAAACAGCCAACAATCTCAGGTTAAGAGACTCAACACAAGAGAGAAACCAACTTTGCAAAGTGTCCCAATAATGTCTCTCATAGATCTTTTTTCCCTGAGCCAGGATCCAACATAGTATCAGGCATTGCATGTAGCTGTCATGCCTCTTCAGTCTCCTTTAATCTCAAACAGCCGATTGGGGGATATTTGCAGCAAGTATCCATTAAGAAACACTTACACTTTCCAGATACATCAGCTTGGTTAATTGGAAAGCTCTTTAATAATTGTTTTAGTATGCAAAATTAAGAGTTTCCATAAGAATAATTAATAATACAGTATTTTGTAATAATAAATATTTATGTATCAACTGACTATGGAATTTCAACTTGCAAAGCACATAAATGGATTTTTCACCCTGAGTTACATCTAAAATGCTTACCTATATTTGAAAGTGTTGGAAAGCTGGTGAGTAAATATTCTCCTATTCTCTTCCTTGGGTGGACAATTCTGAGACACATTCTACACATTTTCTAAGAAGGTCCTGGCAGCATTGAGATGCATTTGCTCACAAAGGTGTCAGTCTTAGTCTGTATGGGCTGCTGTGACAAATATACCACAGCCTGGGTGGCCAATGTAGTCAGGTTCTGGTGAAGGCTCACTTTTCTAATTCTAATACAATGTTCTTGTTGTGTCCTCACATGGCAGAAGGGGAAGAAGTGAGAGAGATATCTGGGGTCCCTTTCATAAGGGCACTAATCATTTTCATGAGAGCTCCACCCTCATGACCTAATCACCTTGCAAAGAACCCACCTCCTAAGACCATCACCTTACGGGTCAGAATTTCAACATATACATTTGGGGGATCACAAACATCCAGTCCATAACAGTGACCAAATTAAGAGCTCACCCTTGCAAGGATCCAGAAGGAAGAGAAAAAAAAATCAATTAAAAGAAAAATATGATAGGAAAGTTGAAAGACATTGAAAATTGAAAGACTTTCATTCATGGAAACTCCAGAAGGAGAGAACAGAGAAAATAGGGGCAGTAGTTGTAGAAATAAAATAAAATTTCCTAAGCTGAAGTAAAGCACCAATTGTCAGATTGAAAGAGCCTGCTGAGTGACATCTCCAGAGAGAAGAAAGGAAGAAAGCCAGTTAACTACAATGAAAAGAGACAAAAAACTGGCATCACACTTCTCATGGCAACATGGATATTAGTCAACTATGTGGCAAACCATGGCGATAGTTCAGTGGGTTGGTGGTGAAGCCCTGTTGTTGTTTTGTTTTGTTTTGTTTCGTTTTTGAGGTAGGGTTTTGCTATATCATCTAGGCTGGTCTTGAACTTCCTGCCTCAAAAGATCCTCCCACCTTAGTCCTTTCATGTATTTCCTTCTTGGACAGAGCTGTGTTTTCATTTTTCTCTCCCTGATTGTTGTAACAGTCTGGAGTTATCTCAAGCTCTGCTTTTCTATTCTAGGCCCCTACACCAGGACGCCTTTGCAGGGAAGGAAGTTTGCTTGCTTCAGAGTGTAGTTCTCCACTTTTAACCTGGAATCAAACACTGTGTTGTGTGTATAAACCAGGAGACAGGAGAGAGATGGTTTCTGGACTGTCCTCTCTGACCTGATGCAGCTCTTTATTACTCACTAGAAGCATTGCTCCATGGCCCCTTCTCTTCTTGTTCCATTTATTCTCTCTAAGTTTGGAATTTCCTCAATTGACCTTTCACTTATGGGTGTGTTGGAATGTAGTTTCCTGTTCACACCTGTTATCAATCTCCTCCCATTCATTTTCTATCTTCTTTCCAGGAATGTCTCGAATATTCTGCTCTTTTAATGGTGGTTTCATTTCATGTTTTCCTAGAATGCTGTAAATTTATTCTTTCTAAAATACAGCTTTTTATTTTAATAGACTCAGGATTGGAGGTAAGGTGAAAGATTGCACTGTTTGTCAACTGGATTTAATATCATTTATGTGTGTATATATGTATATCTGTTTTATATTTTTATTTTGTGTACTATAGAAAATGTATATTGTAAAATATATATTAATAAATTGCATTGTATGTGTTATTTTATAATCTCTTTTTCACTTGGCATTATACTTTTAACACTTCTCCATAGAAAGACTTCATTAAATTTTTCTCAAATGTAAAGGACAACACCATGGGTAAATTTAACACATAACCAGAAATAGGACACTAAATTTAGGAGCTGTTAATTAACTAGATTGAAAAATGCGTGATATATTCTTTTTCTTTCTTCAATGTCAGATCTTAAAATGTTTGGATCTTATCCAACCAAAGAATTGATCAGACTATCAATGTATTTGTTAATTCAGTTGTTCTAAAGTCCAGTTGTTTTAGTTTCTTAATGGCCAGTTTTATGCAAGAATCCAGTGATACAAGATCAAGCATTTTTTTCTGGTTGGGTATATATTTTTTGAATTTGGCTATATTCATAACATGAAGTGAAGATGCAAAGAAATTGCACAAACATCTCTGTTAGAAAATGTCTGTGTGGAAAAATCAGAATACAAGGACTGTGTGTATAAATTTGAAAGCCTAGGGAAATGAAATAGAAGGCAAGTGAGAAAACTCTTTCTCCTCTCCTGGAGATTTTTTTCCCCACTCTGAAAAAATAGGAAAAATTTATAATCTGAACCATCTCCAAAAGGTTCAGAAGAAGGGATATACAACAAGGAAAAGCAATTTACATTATAGTTGATGACTCTAAGAAAAAAAGGGAGTGCAAGGAATAAAATAATGACATTGAGACTGCGTAAAACTCAGTGGGGAAGGGTAATAATGTTCTTTGAGGGTTTACTAAAATATAAAGGAAATCTCCAAGAAATGGCAATCATTGAAGCTCTTAAGTTATCAGAAGCATAAGGCTAGAGACTTTATAAGAATATCTTTTTGATTCACAGAGAAGCTCACTCAAAGTTCTGAAGAAAATCTCTACCACCACCACCACCACCCCCAACCTCAATTAATGAATATTTTTGGACCTACAAATATGTCTCTTTTTTTTTTTCTTTTTTTTTTTTTTTTTGACACGGAGTCTCGCTCCGTCACTGACTCACAGGCTGGAGTGCAGTGGCGTGATCTTGGCTCACTGCAACCTCCACCTTCCGGGTTCAAGCAATTCTCCTGCCTCAGCCTCCTGAGTAGCTGGGATTACAGGCACACACCATCACGCCCAGCTAATTTTTGTATTTTTAGTAAAGACAGCATTTCACCCTGTTGGTCAGGCTGAAACCCTGTTGGTTTACTTTCTATCTCCCAGAATATGATACCTTCCATGGTAAAGGGACTTCCCAGATGTGATTAAGGTTAAATATTTTGAGATAAAGAGTGTCTCTGAATTATCCAGGTGGACTTAATATAATCACACAAGTCCTTAAAAGTGGAAAACCTTTCCCAGCTGCAAGTAAAAAGATGAGAGGGGAAATAAAAGAAGAGAGATTCACAGTATGAGAAGGACTCAACCCACCATGGCAGGCTTTGAAGATGGAGGGAGAGGCCACAAGCCAAGGAATGCAGGGGCCTTTAGAAGCTGGGAATGGCCCTTCACAACCAGCAAGGAACTGAGTTCTGTCAACAACCCAAATCAGCAGGAAATGGATTTTCCCCCTAGACCCTCCAGAAAGAAACATAGCCTACTGACATGTTGGCTTTAGTCAAAGAAACCCATATTGGTCTTCTCATTTAGAGAACTGTAAGAGGATACATTGGTGTTGCTGAAGCCACTAAGTTGATAGTAATTTGTTATGGCAGCAATAGAAAAGGAATACAACTTTGATCCAGTGTTCTCTACCAAGTAGGCCCAGATTAAATGAAATATTTGAAACTTGGATTTCTACATATAAGCAGAATATAATTGTTGTTGTTGTTGTTGTTGTTGCTGTTTTGAGACGGAGTCTCGCTCTGCTGCCCAGGCTGGAGTGCAGTGGCGCGATCTCGGCTCACTGCAAGCTCTGCCTCTTGGGTTCACGCCATTCTCCTGCCTCAGCCTCCGAAGTAGCTGGGACTACAGGCGCCCGCCACCACGCCCGGCTAATTTTTTCTATTTTTAGTAGAGACGGGGTTTCACCGTGTTAGCCAGGATGGTCTCAATCTCCTGACCTCGTGATCTGCCCACCTCGGCCTCCCAAAGTTCTGGGATTACAGGCATGAGCCACCGCACCCAGCCCCTAAGTAGAGATGTTTTAAAGTAAAAACATCTTTTAAAACGAGAAATGTAATTGTGAGCCAGCTGATGCTGTTGCAGCTTTGTTTGAGTCAAGATTCAAAGGCAGAAGTGGAGGGTGAGGGTGGTGATCACAGACCAGGGCACCTCTCTGCTCAGGGGCCCTTGCAGCAATCTTGTGTCTGAATGTTCCTCCTCCAGACTTGTCTGCAGCATGCCTTCTGCCCACACAGAGGCTATATTCCACTCCTCTTTTGTGGGAAGACTGAATTTTAAAATGGAAGCTCTTCTGAAAATAGAGTCCCATTGGATCTGAAGCTTGGGTGTCATGACATTCCCCCAGTACTACTCCATGTGTAACTGTTTCACGACTTTTGTTGGATGAAATGAACAACATAAATTCCAAAAAACTTCACTCCATTTTTCTTAGACTTTCAGTCTTTTCCTGTGTTCTTGAGTGTTCTGCCTAAACTAGGAAATATTAAATTATCTAATTTCAGCAGTTGGAAGCTGCATTTGTAAATATTTTGATTAGTAAGTTTGTTAGACATTGTGTGGATAGACCTAACTTTTAAATTTAACGTTTCCATTTTTTTTTTTAAAACAAAAAAAAGCTGTGACTGAAAATTATACCCATGCTGTGTGTGCAGATCACATACAGCAGACACTGGTCAATGCAGATTCAGCACAGTAGTTAAGTACATAAAGAAGTTTTGGTATAACAGAATATTTCCATGTCCCACAGAATTTACCGTAGTCACTGAGCTTGGCTGAGACTATTAGCTTTTTTCTTCCCACCTGCCTTCCTTATTTCCTTTTTCCCTCTTTTATTCATTAGGTATTTGTTGAGTCTCCACTATGTCATGTGCTATGTTAGTGCTAGAAATTCCGTGATTAGAAAAGCATGCATGGTTCCTATACTAATGGGGCTTAGAATCTAAGAGGTCAGTCAGACTTTAAATAATAGCACCAATGTACATAAATACACTGAAATAAAAGTGCTTCAGGAGAGTATGTAGCAGGGGGCCTAGAACTGCTCTGGAAGTTCAGAAAAGCTCCCTAAGGAAAATAGCCCTAAGCTATTTCCCTCCCTGTGAAGGATGACAGGGAGCCAGCTCATGCAAAGGTCCTGAAAACAGAGAACCATGTCAAAGATGTCACTATCTGAGACCAGTGGTGTGGAGGTGAGAAGAATTTACCAAGACAGTTGTAGGTAAAGAAAGGCAGATTTATTAGAGAAAGTATGAAAATATGCTGTAAGGGAACAATGACCAGTCAGTAAGAGAGGAGCTGACTGTAAAGAGACACAGGCTTGCTGGGGACGTTAGAGAATAGTGCTTATGCTGTGTGCTGAAGAGGGCTTTGTGCAGTACTGATAGTGCCAAAGGTGGCAGTGAGCTCGCTTGCATTTTTCTACCAGCCAAGGGTCTGACAATAACTGAGTGTAGGAAGATAGTGAGTTATTTGCACAGGAGGGCTATGTGTCCTGGACCATGAAGAAAGTCACACACAACTTATCTGCTTTTTCTTTCTTTCTTTCTTTCTTTCTTTCTTTCTTTCTTTCTTTCTTTCTTTCTTTCTTTCTTTTTCTTTTCTTTTTCTTTCTTTCTTTTTTGATGTACAATGGCGCAATCTCGGCTCACTGGTACTTCTGCCTCCTGGGTTCAAGCGATTTTTCTGCTTCAGCCTCCCAAGTACCTGGGATTACAGGCGCACGCCACCACGCCCAGCTAATTTTTTTTTCTTTGTATTTTTAGTAGAGACAGGGTTTCACCATGTTGGCCAGGCTGGTCTCGAACTCCTGACCTCAGGTGATCCACCCGCCTTGGCCTCCCAAAGTACTGGCTTTAGAGGCATGAGTCACCATGCCCAGCCCAATCTGCTTTTCCCTTTTTCTTTCCCTCAGTCTTGCCATCCTGACTCCTTTTCCCTAATTAGGACTCCACAAAAGATTTCCATCATTATCCAGAAAGAAAAGGGAAACATTGAAGAGTTTTAAATATAGAAAAGAGAGAGTCAGATTTTTGAATTTTTAAAAAATCTTTGTGGCTGCAGAAAATAGGCAAGAGAGGGGTAGGGGAAGCTAGAGTGGATCTGGTGAGAAATGGTGGCCTGTGACTGTCGGATTGAGTGAGCATGGGGGTGGGGAGGGTCCAGACTCCCTCCTAGGTCTCTGGTCTGAACACTGGATGAATTCACTTGTGACACCATCAAATCTGGGACTTTTTTGGCTGTAGTTTTTTTTTTTTTTTTTTTTTTTAGAGATACAGTCTCACTATGTTGCCAAGGCTGACCTCAGACTCCTAGGCTCAAGTGATCCTCCGGCCTCAGCCTCCCAACTAGCTGGGACTACAGGTATTCACCACCACCCCTGGCTGTCTGGAGATTTCCAATTATTGATTCAATCTCCTTACTAGTCATAAGTCTATTCAGATTTTCCATGTCTTCATGGTTTAGTCTTGGTAGGTTTTGTGTTTCTAGGAATTTGTCCATTTCATGTAGTGTATCCAATTTGTTGGTGTACAATTGCTCCTAGTACTCTCTTACAATCTTTTTACTTCAGTAAGTCAGTAGTTAATGTCCTCACTGTCTTTCTTTATCTTCAGCTGTTGTTTATTGACATAAAGGTAGGCTCTATAGCCACAGGCCCAGAGGCAGCTGCAGTAGTGGGGGGACATGGAAGGTGGAGGGTGGAGTGTTTGCTGCAGGACAGCTGAGTGGAGGGTGGGGACAGGTGCCAGTGAGGAAGGCCCAGGCGGTTGGGGAAGCAAGTAAGGGCCAGGGCCAGAGTCTGCTTAAACTGGAACTACTGAGCTACTGCCCCATGGCCTAAGGTCCCTAACTCCCGCTGACTGTTTCCTGACCCCAGGCCAGGCTTGGGAGTCCTCTGGGCATCCATTTTCTAAAGGAACTGAACAGAGTACACACAGGAAAGGAAGCTGTCACCCTCTTGCCATACACTCTGGGGACCTCTGTTCTGCATTCCTCCTCCTTCCCTTGCTTGGGTGGGGCCACATGATTGGCAACCAAACTCTGGGCTGTCCCACCACAGCAGTCTCTAAAAACAGCTATGTTTCAGCGGGGCGCAAATCTTCTTCCCTGGTGTCCCAGCGCACCAGTGCCACACTACAGCCAAGTGAGCTCTATAAGCATTGCTGGCCTAAATGGATGGGTTGGGGGAAGGGGGTGGGACAGGTGCTGGAGGAAGGGCTCTGGGGTCCATCACAGCACAAGAACAACATGCGTGCTATTGGTGAAGCCAGAGCCAGGGTGTCACCAGGTCAGCACAATGACCACATCTTCCTTCTTGAAGAAGCCTCAGGCCTTACCAACATTGATGGCCAAGTTCACTCAGAGGTCCACATCCTCAGCCCAGGACTCCTGGACGGGGTCCTTACACAGCACAGGGAAGAAGCCATGGTACAGGTGGGTCTGGCGAGCTGTCTGGGGATTCCATGTCACAGCAATCATAGGGGCACGTGGGCAGTATCTGGCCCACGTGCCCCTATGCCACCTGGTGGGCATACCTACAGACTTGGTGAGGACAATTATGGCCCCACTGCAGCACTTGAAGGAGGCCTCCACAGCGCTCACGGCAGTGGCTTCTGTAGGGTCGCCGGTAATGGGTGCCCGTGGCAGAACTCCTCAAATAATTGCAAGTGGTAGATAGTGGCCTCTGCCTCACAGGCAGTCAGGTGCTGCACGTGCACAGCCTCCAGAGGATAGTCCCCTTTGGCTGTTTCTCCAGACAGCATGATGAAGTCAGCTCCCTCCAGAATTGCATTGGCCACACCATTGCCCTCAGCCCGAGTGGGGTGGAGCTTCTTGATCATGTCCTCCAGCATCTGAGTGGCAAGATGACAGGCTTCCCAGCTTGGTTGCACCGCCCAATCATCATCTTCTGAGCAAGGAAGACCTTCTCTGCAGGAATCTCATCTCAAAGGTTTGTGGTAGATCACCACGAGCTACCATAATCCCATCGCTGGCCTCCAGGATTTCATCAAACCTCCAACCCCCAACATAATTCTCGATTTTGCTGATTATCTTGATGAAGACCTGCCTAACTCCATGGACATCAGACGTCTTGCAGATGAATGACGCAAGCATCATATCGACATCTTACCCCCAAACTTCAGGTCCCGATGTCCTTCTCCAACAGCAGGCAGGTCCACGGCAGCCCCAGGAAGGTTCGCACCCTTCTTGCTGCCCAAGGAGCCGCCATTTTCCGCCTCTGTCACCAGAAAGTCAGCATCCTTCTGCTCACCTAGAGAGAAATTAGCCCATCACCCATGTAGATCTTGCTGCCCACTTCCGCCACCTTGCAGATGTTCTTGTAGTCCAGCCACAGGATGTTCTCTTACACTTTTCCATGTAGGTGTTATCCAGCGTGAGCTTGAGAGTGGCTCCCTTCTTCAGTTCCACCTCTGCCGTGCCGCTGCCCTTGATGGGCCCAGATGGGATCTCAGGTCCTTTAGTGTCCAGAGCCACAGCAATGGGCTGGTAGAGGATGGAGTCAGAAGCAAAGCTTTCCACATTCTTGATGGTCTCTGTATGGTACTCATGAGTTCCGTGAGAGTTCAGATGAACCACATTCATTCCAGACTTAATTGTTTTCTTCAGCATCTCTAACAATGGGGAAGCTGGGCCCATAGTACAAATGATGCCAGTGCTCCAGGCTGTGATGGGTGGCGAGTCAGTGTCCAGGCAGCACATGTGCTCCAGGAATGTGTCAGCCATGGCTGCGTGCAGCTGCTGGGTCATAGTGAAGCCCTGGCTTCACTACAGGGCTTCAACATGGCTTCTGAGGTCCTGCAGTGCTGACCGACTTGGGCTAGGCTGCAAAAGCAGACAGGTCAGGAGCCCCAGGATATGCAGCTGCTGTGTCCACTTTCATTTCTAATTATAGAAATTTAAGTGGTCTTTTTTTCCTAATTCATCTAGCCAAAGGTTTGTCAATTATGTTGATATTTTCAAATAACCAACTTTTGATTTTGTTGATTTTTTGTATTATTTTTCTATTTTCTAGTTCATTGATCTCTGCTCTAGTTTTTCTTAAGGAAAATATATTTTTTAAAACATAAATTAGCTTTCTTTATTGTTAGCTACTAACTTTGAAAGTTTTATTCTTTTTTAAGGAAAATGTATTTTTAAAAATATATTAAATTAGCTTTATTGTTAGCTACTAATTATGAAAGTTTTATTCTGTACATGGTAATATTGTACAAAATTATTTTTAAAAATTTCAATCTCCACAAATGCTTGTGTTTGAAAATCATCTTGTTCTTCTTCTCTAAATCCTTATGCAGTTGGAATCTATTTTATTATTTTGACTTTATTTTTTATCGTATTTTATTTTATTAAAGATTCAGGGGTTCCATGTGAAAGTCTGTTACATGGCTATATTGCATAATGCTGGGGTTTGGAATTCTAGTGAATCCATCACCTAAATAGTGAACATAGTATACTCTACAGGTATTTGGAAAGGTATTTTTAATGAGAGAGATAATAACATGTTTTATGCTAATGTGAATGATCCCGAAAAGAAGAAAAATTAGTGATGTAGCAAAAGGACTTCTGGAAGAATGTTTCTGGGTTTGTTAGAGGAGGTGTCATTTAGTATGAAGTGGTAGGATGGCTTTGATAAGAGCATTGATAAGAAATCTGAGGTCCTGGGTGGGAAGGCAGAGAAAATGGGTGCAGATAGGTGAGCAAATCTGGGGGCAATTACTGCTGCAAGAGAATCATTACTTCTCTGTGCCCTCATTATCTCTATAGCTATCCTCTGGGATGGGATAGAAAAGAAACAGAATAAGAGGCAGGGATTGGCTTTATTATTTCTCCAGCTGGGAAATCTGCAGTGTGCCCAGCAGTCCATAATGGAGCATGGGCCAAGGTCGTGGGGTGATGCAATTCATGAAGGACATGATTTCCAAATGGCATCACGAGATGGTCATTGTGTGAGTGTATGTGAAAGGTTTCAAACCTAAACATTTGAAATAGATGACAGTATGTGCTTCTTTATTATTTTAAAAATATTATTTAGGGCCCTCAAACAAGAGAACTAACTTAGATGTCTCATCCTCCGATAGGTCCTGCCTGTCTTACACGCTAACTTGATCGTCTTTCTCACATTGAATTATAGTGAACGATGACTAAAGTTTAGCTGGTTCTTTACTGGCTTGTCTTGTAAATGTCCCAGGGCCTGTATAGGATTGTCACAGAATGGGGCTGAGGCATGTGCCTTCAGCCTAGCTACCTCATTCCTCTACACCATGAGGGGAGAGGACTCACTAGCATTTAACACATTTCTCTACTCTCTGCATTTCCTGTGGGTTATACTCAGATCTGGTGACTTGATTAGCTTCAGATTCCATCTAGATCATGCTAGTGTTGTGTATTCTGTGACATCTGGGATACATCATGCCTGCCTGTTCTACTTCCAGTAGGCTAAGGTTGATCAGTAGGTTCATGGATACCCATCTATTAGCAAGGCCTCACTCAACCTTCACTTCATGGTTTTAATAGCTATTGATGATCATGCCTGATACCATTATTTCAACAGAGTTGCAAACTGGTAATTTTCTAATTCTAACATTCCTCCTCTATTATCGATCGTGATTTTTTTTTTTTTTAGATGGAGTTTTGCTCTTGTTGCCCAGGCTGGAGTGCAATGGCACTATCTGGACTCACCACAACCTCTGCCTCCCAGGTTCAAGTAATTCTCCTGCCTCTGCCTCCCGAGTAGCTGGGATTATAGGCATGCACCACCACACCTGGCTAATTTTGTATTTTTAGTAGAGATGGTGTTTCTCCATATTGGTCAGGCTGTTCTCGAACTCATGACCTTAGAGGAGATCCACCCACCTCAGCCTCCCAAAGCGCTGGGATTACAGGCATGAGCCACCGCACCTGGCCAATTGTGATTTTTCTATAAATAAAAACTTTTCTTACATCAGCTACTTGGTTTCTCTGAAAAAAAAAAATGAATACAGGAAAAACAGGATAGATGTTTTATTCTTTTCCTCTATTTATCAGTCTTCAGAATAATGAGTTGGCGCCCAAGCAACTCCCAAAGGTAGGTAACCAGTGAGTTGCGTGTTGTGGTTTTTGTGAGTGGGTGGTATGGTGTATTATTATAAACTCTTGAATTTTTATATGCTTGACATTTTCAATCCATTTCAGCCATTATTCTTTTTTATCCAAATCATCCATCTCTAGCCAGTGAGTATCATTTCAAGTTGATGCGTGTGTCCTTTCAGCATGACCCCGGGAATCTAATCTTTGACTGCTTCTTTTCTTTCTTTCTCAATTTATGCATTTCCTGCCCCAGACCTGGAAATGGCTACTTTTCCAAGGATCCCGGGTTCCTTTTCGTGAAAGGTATATAAAGTTCACTATCTGAGTGCCTGTAAAGTCTTCCAAGTTGTTTTCTAGGTTCTGCTCACCCCCTCACAGATCTACCATAATAAGTAGCATTGCCAGATGAAAATTCCTGGACCCCTGGTGGGATAGATCATCCCGCGGCTTTCAGCGAACTTGTGGGGCCAACAGAATACAAGCCATTCAGATCAGCTAAGACATTCCTGCACCCGGCCCTGCTTTTGTCTCTCACTGAAGCTTTGCAAGAACACTAGGATACAGGATACAGCCAGGCAGCCCTAGCTCCTGGAGAAGTTCATGGCCACCCCATATGTGTCATGGTTGGGGTTGAGCCAGAGTCAAGCCAGCAAATGGGGTGTGGGACACGACAGCACCAGGGTTAGTCCCATCTCCGTCATTTGCAAGCTGAGTGATTTCAAGTTTATCCTCTCCCCCTCAGTGCCTGCAGGTTCCTCATTTACAGAAAAAGGAGAGGAAAACAATAACCTCACAGAGTCATTGTGAAGATTAAGTGGGACCTACATACAGCACCGAGCCCAGGACACTAAAAGACAATAAATAATAGTTTCCTGCCCTTTCCCAGATCACTTACCCTCAGTTATATAATCAGATGGTTCAGAATCTAAAAATTCTGAGTTCTTCCTAAAGTGCTGCAGCTATTTTTACCTGTCCTTTCACAAAAGGTTACAGTCCTGTCCTGTTGTCGGGGAGAGGGCAGCCCTGAGTCACTTCCTCCCTCCCTGTGCTGGTCCTTCTGTGCCGAGCTGGACCAAGGCCAGGCTGCTCACCGAGAGCTGCCCATGCCACGAGGGCTTATGCTCGCTGACATTCAGGAGGGTTTCTGTAAAACCACGGGCTTTGCAGGAGACTGGGCTGATCTCCCACTTCCTGAATTGGTCATGCACTTTTACTTCCCCGACATCCTCTTTCTGAAATTGATCAATGTTTCTCCCAAAGTCAGCAATAACTAGCAGGTGGTTGATATTCAGATATGAGGCTGATGTCTTTGGACTTCAAACAAGTGATAAGACTCTTTCCTTTGAAAGATAAAAATGAACGTATAGCTGTGATCCCCAGCTTAACAGCACCTCGGGATGACCAGAGAAGCTTAAAAATACTGACGGGCACATCCCACTCCAGAGACTCTGACATAATTGGTCTGGGGTGTGGCCTGGGCATTGGAGTATTTTATAAACACCCCCAAGTGATTCTAATGTTCAATGAAGGGTGAGAATGGCTAAAAAATAAGTGCTTAGGTAAGTGCGGTTTCTCTGACCCCAAGCAGGTGTCTTATCAGCTGGCGAGCTACAAAGTTGGCCTTTTTTTTTTTTCTTGCATGACAACTTTTTTATACATACTTTAAGTCCTAGGGTACTTGTGCACAATGTGCAGGTTTGTTACATAGGTACACATGTGCCATGTTGGTTTGCTGCACCCATCAATTCATCATTTACATTAGGTATTTCTCTTAATGCTCTACCTCCCCCAGCCTCTCACCAACATGAAGTTGACCTTTCTCTGGCTTGCAGGACTCTCCCGTGTGCCATGCCTACAAGTGAGTCAAAAGATGGAAGCACCTGCCAAGTTACGGAAGGCTTATGAGCCATGCCAGAGGGTCTGGGCTAGCTCTTGCTAAAACCCTCGTTCAAGAGTTTTCAGCAGAATGGCAAGTTGTTCAGGTTTGCATTGTAGGAAATATTGCCTGGCAGCACTGAAGAAAATGAATCTGAGTGAGGATGGTCACAGGAGGCCAAGAGACCACTGAGGTCCCAGCAAGAAGGTAAGAACCTGAAGAAAGGCAAGTACCACAGCAGAAGGCCAGGGCATGGAGAACAAGAAAGAGGGGGCTCCTCCTCCTCCCAGTGGTGCTGGCCCAGGACTCTTGGCCTCTCTGTGCTGAGCCCATTCTTCCTGTTGCCTTGTGATTTGTTGGACTTTTGTATGCAGGCCTCAGTGTCTCCACTGACTTGTTTCTTACTCATAATAATGACTCACGTTAGTTATGCTTTTGCTGTGGGCCAGCCACCCACTCAGAACGTCTCACTTTACCAATAAGACTAAAGCTTAGAGAGGTTAAGTGATTTGCCCAAGGTTACACAGCCAGCAGGAAGTGAAGGCGGACACAGAGGCAGATTTCTGACCAGTAAACGGCCCATTCCCACTTCTACCTGTGGTGCTTCTGTGCTTCTCCCCTGGCTGAGGCCACTTCCTTTTGAATTGAGCCTCAGAACCTGCCGCACCCACAGGCACTTTCCAACTTTCTATCCTTGGGCTTCCTGGTCAGCCTGCCCTTGGAGTCTTGGTGCCCACAAGAAGGAGAGGGTCCAGCTTGTGGTTCCACTGACTGGATTGACCACCCTCTTGAAAGAGTTCTAATTTTACATTATTTCAACTCCTATTTCCTCATAACTAAAAAGACCCCCTGGTCCCTTAAGTTTGTCACATGCTAAAGTATTGAAACTCTATAAATTCACCTTTTTTTTTTTTTTTCAGGGAAAATTCTTAAAAATAGTATTCCCACAGAACGTAATCTTTGTGAATGGGTCAGAGTTACAGGCTATAGGTGTGAGTAGTTTACAAGTTCCTGTGTTAAGACTTTGAGTTCAGGTTCCCAGTATGCCTAGAGAAATCCAGAAGGCATAGGGGGACGAGAGAAGGGTTGCACTTTAAGAATTTCTGTGCCAACACTGTTTGAAATGCAGCCTGGAATTACCCCCACAATAGGGAGAACAAATATCTTAAGAAGGCTCCATCAGTTTCCGGCGGTACCAGTTCCTTAATCCATGTTACATACTTTTTGGACATGATTAGCAGTGAGTGAGCGCACACTATATGGCAATGCTGTGATAGTACCTTACATAGATTATCTCTCATTATGACATCCCTATTATACAGAAGAGGAAACGGACGCTCCCAGAGGCTAAATAACTTGCCAAACTTTCCAAGTTAATATGTAATAGGGACCAGATGCCGTGGCTAATGCCTATAATCCCAGCAGTTTGGGAGGCTGAGGCGGGCAGATCACTTGAGGTCAGGAGTTCAAGACCAACATAGCCAATATGGTGAGACCCCGTCTCTACTAAAAATACAAAAATTAGCCAGGCATGGTGGCGTGCGCCTGTAGTCCCAGCTACTTGGGAGGCTGAAGTAGGAGAATCACTTGAACCCAGGAAGCGGAGGTTGCAGTGAGCTGAGATTAAGCCATTGCACTCCAGCCTGGGTATAGTAGCAAGACTCTGTTTCAAAAAAATATATATGTAATAGAAACTGTACTGTACAGCAAACCCCATGACATGTAACAAACCCTCACATGTACCCCCAAATGTAAAAGTTAAAAAAAGAAAAAGAAAAAAATAGAAAAAGAAACTGTACTTGAAAGTAGGCCTGCCTAACTCAAAAACACCAGGCTCTTAACCATTATCTGTGTAGTTAAGACTCTTAGTAACAAGTTGTAGTCTACTATGTATATTAATGTCCACCACTTCACACATTTTATCTGTTAGCAACAGCCTCTCTGAGCTTTGTATTTGTATATTTGACAGGTTTTTCCTATAGATAGCATTGTAATATTTCCATTTAACTCTATCCTTTGTAAAACGACATCACTGGTATGTTTCAATTAGATTTTCAGTCAGTGACAGCTAATGAGCAAAGGAGCAATGATTACAGTATCATTTCTTCTTGGGATCTTGAGAAGAAATGATTCTCTGATCATTGCTATGGCTATGTCATCACTATGTCCATGGCTATGTCTTTGCTTATTGTGTAGTGCAGCAGGGATACTGGTCACCTGGGCAGCCCGTGACCAACTGAGGGTTCATTCAGCCTTCAACCCGGTGTGGGGCATGGGATAAGTGGTCTCTCCCGGCCTCTATTTTCTGCTCTGAAATGTAAGATGTCTTGCAGCGCCAACCTTCTGTGACTCTCTCTGGCGAGCCGCTGGCAGTGCACTAGCAACTCTCTGAAGAGTCGTCTGGTTCCATGATTTTACAGCTTTGTTGTTGGATACAACAGAAGACTCTTAAAATAGGAACCCATCTATATTACACAGAACCTGTGTTTCCCAGTCTACGGTAATCATTAGCATCAACCTGTTGTTAATAAAAATAAGTAACAGTCAATTCAATAAGAGGTTACTGACAAAACAAAATCAGCAGAACTCAGGCATTTCTGGCCACTGGAGACTCCACTGATCACCCTAAAAAGCCAGGCAAGGCTGGGTGCCATGGCTCATGCCTGTAATCCCAGCACTTTGGGAGGCCGAGGTGGGCGGATCACGAGGTCAGGAGATAGAGACCATCCTGGCTAACATGGTGAAACCCCATCTCTACTAAAAATACAAAAAAAAATTAGCTGGGCGTGGTGGTGGGCGCCTGTAGTGCCAACTACTCGGGAGGCTGAGGCAGGAGAATGGCGTGAACCCGGGAGGCAGAGCTTGCAGTGAGCTGAGATCGCGCCACTGCACTCCAGCCTGGGTGACAGAGCAAGACTCCGTCTCAAAAAAAAAAAAAAAAAAAAAAAAAAAAAAAAAAAAAAAAGGCCAGGCAACTTTGAGGAGACCCAAGCACATTTAGCCCTGGACTGCCAGCACCTGACTCACCCACCCATCAGACGGCCTTGCCGGAGCCACCTGCTGGCAGTGTTGCTCTCCATATGTAGTGGAGTGTATTTTTATTTTTAGGAATTCCAATCTCATTACTAGTTTGAAAGAGCTCTTTGGTGATTCTTTTAGGAAAGCTAAGAATTATTTGGTGACGTGGGTAGTTTTCTCAACTCAATTAGGGGAGGAGAATTTTTGTGTGCTAGTTGTTGTTTGAGTATGCGAATTTCAAGCCTTTGGTAACAGAACTGTGAACTCCTCTGCTACACTGGGGGCACCCTGTGGATAGGACTCGTAAGCAAATTTGCCTGCACAGGGCAGGCACTAATCTGTGATTGTTGAATAAATGAGTAAATGATGAATGGTTGAATTACAGGACCCCAAAGGCCTTTGAATTCAAATTTCTTAGCTTTATAAGAACCACTATATAAGAATCACTGAATTTACTTAAAGGCTATATATATATATATATATACACACACACACACGCACACACACACACACATATATTTCTCTTATTTATGTTACAAACATATTGTATACATTTTATAGTTTCTTCTTATACTGAAGAGAGTGGGATGAGAATAATTGTTTATATTTATTGATGTTTCCAGTATGACTTATGATTAGAGAATATGGCTTTCTTTGGAAGAAAATCGTGCATGAACAAAGGCAGGAAACCGTATGGGAAGGAAATAAATGCCAGAAGAATTTTTCTTCTTCATTTAGGTAGAACTGAAGAGTCTTTTCAGGTTCTACCATAAAGAAGAGACTTGTAAAAACTTCAGTTTTCCTTCTATTGGGTTCTGTTGACATAATAACCCCAGCAAATATTTTAAAAGATATAGTATTCAAATAAAATAATCCCTCAACTATGAATATGAGCGTTCATTTAGATAAATGAATATAAAATGAATCAACTGGTGCCAAGCAAATCTTAAAATTCATGTAATTATCTGGATAATATCTGAAAAGTCACCCTCTGTCTTGGTCTGTATAGTATGACTTATGAGACCGTGTTCCTCTCCCATTGGGTAGACAGAATTGGTGCATTTTAATGTAACAGGGATCACATTATGCAGAGTGTGGGGTAGTCGTGGTGGTTGTTTGGAAGTTTAAATGTGGGAAAGGGGTGTGATGGATTTTCTGCTTGGTCTGTGTAAACCCAGCATCGTCCCTGACCCCTGCCGCACTGTACTCTGCATTGCTGGAGCAAAGTCTGCAACTTCTTTTCCCAGTGTGCTTCAGAGTTAGGGCTTCCCAGTTAGGGCTTCCCAATGAAAAGTGGAAGAAAATAATTCTGTCATGCAGATGAGATAATGCGCTGTTGCGCATTTGGGGGGAATATCCCCCAAGAATCACCTACTGCAGGCAAGCAACTGAGATTATTGGTAGCAGCTGCCCTTGGCTCTGAGGTGCCCTCCTGAGAATCTCTTGCTTCAGTACTCCAGGGCAGCTGGAGTCTGGGTGGCAGCTTCCTCTAATTCCTACTGTTCTAGATTTAGTGAGAGCAGATTTCCTGACCTTGACAACCCCAGGCCTACTCAATGATCATGAACTTCCTTGGATTTAATCTCTTTCTGCTAAAAATGCTTGGTTTCTCCTTTTCTTTTCTTGCCTGAATGAACCCTGACTGTTAGACTATCCTCATCAACCTCACTCCAGATGAGCCTGAGCCCCAGGGTTCTGGCAGTATTGGAATACGGGGTAGTGACAGAGCTGTCCAACGTCCAAGAGTAAATGGAAGTCACACCCTGGGCAGCCCAAAAACAGGGGGTCAAAGGGAGGGGGAGGAGAGCAGGAATGGAACCAAGTTTGGGTTGTCTGCAAGGATCAGGGCAGCATGGAGAAGCAGATCCTAGTAAGTCATCAAACAACTCCTAGTAGAGAGAAGGATTCTTTAAGGGAGTCTCTGCATGGGGGTGTTGACTGTTGGGACTACTGGGCCAGTTCTTAAGGATATCTCTGACCATTAGATGGCACATATAACAACGAAACAGACCCCTCAAAAATAAAGTAAATGGAGTGTCTTCATGGGGAAACAGCATCATGGACAGATTTAACTTGGGACAGATTCGTCCCATTTCTTTATTCTTTGCTAGTAGTGCTAGACAGCCACATTTAGCCACAGCCTTGAGGTGTGAGAAATGTACTTCCCTGCCCCTTGATTTGGGTTTTGGTCATGTGACTCACTTTGGCCAATGGGCTGTTAGCAGATGTTGATGCAAGAAGAGGCTAAAAACACACTAACAGGGCTGGGCTTGTCCCCTTGAGCGCCTGCCATGACCATGGGAAGAATATACCCCTGGATAACCAGTGTCTCTCCAGCCCAGGCCCTAGAACGAAGCACAAGGAACAGAGATGCTGCAACTGACCCAGAGGCCCACAGGCACATGGGTGGTAAATGCTTATTGTTTTTCACAGAGATTTGGAGGTTATTTGTAATGCAGCAAAATTATAGCAATAGCTACCTGATACAGGTTGCATATGTCAAATCAGAGACACTGTTCTTTATGGTGTAATTAAATAATTTTCAGGGATCACTTTGACCACGTTCAGTTTTTACAATCCATGCACTAGCTTTAGTCTCAAATTCACAAATGAAATGAGATCCCACCCTGCCTTCAATGACAACTTTGTTTAGCCTTGTTTCATAAGTAAAATTTGTGACAATTTGTTGCAGTTGATATCCTAGCTTTTATTTAGGTAATGAATGATAGGCCTAGAATTTCCTTGGACAAAAAGATCTATAGTTTCAAGGCCATAGAAATTCTTTTTCTTGTTATCAGCATCAGAAACCTGTACTTTCAGATAATTTCACAATTGTTTTCATCTTCCATTTTTCATCTCTAGTTAAATTTACACAGCGTGGAAGTATCTTTAAGAATGAACGAATTTTTTAAAAAGTCATGAACAAACTGAGAAATATACATGATCATTCATTTGGCACCATCTTCTAAAATTTCACACTTCAAGGATAAGCAAAATTAGTATAATTCACTTCTTAAATTGCTTGCTTACTAACATTGTGAGGCAGTGCAAGAGGAAGGAGATTGTAGCTTTCAATAGATGTGACAAGGCAACCCTCCCAAGGGTATTAGAGAACGGAATGATGCTGACAGATGGCAAACCTACTGACCCCAGCCCTGATGGCTCCTCAGTGGGGGGCCTGAACTGTCTGACCCATGGTGTCCCCTTTGCATACTACACCCAGACTGTGGGTGGTCAAGGAAAATATTTCAGCCACCAAATTTTTCCACTTGTTTTTTGCTGCCCAAGTTGAATGTTAGTGGTAAGCTATCCTGTTCAATAGTTATTTGAGATAAATAGTTCTTTAACATAAACTCTCTTCTTTCTACGGGGGTAGAGATTGGGTTATATCATTGTTGTTATGGTTACACACTCCTTCCTTGAGTTCAGATAGTGCCTCTTAGTAGCCAACAGAACTCTGTTTATGTGAGCCTGAACCTCCACTCAATCTAAGGGAGTGGAGTGAGAAATGACCCAGCTGGTTTCTTCTGGTTTCTTATTGTCTGGGTCAAGGGAGGAACACGAGGCCCCTGTGATGGGGCTCCCACAGGTACCCTTGCATTGCTTGACTCCATTTGATCCCACTTATCCTTGCTCCCATTGTCTCTCCAGGTCTTGCATGATGCAGTATAGTGTGGCTAAAAGTATGGGACAGCTTGTGTCTGAGTTCCTGCCTCAATACTCATTAGTTGAGGAAACATGGGCAAGTGACTGAACTAATTCAGACTGGATCATCTCATCTTCAAAATAGAAGCAATAATAGCACCTACTCAGCAAGGTGAGGTGGCTCACACCTGTAATCCCAGAGCGAGATCATGCCACTGCACTCCAGCCTGGGCGACAAGAGTAAAAACTCCATCCTAAAAAAAAAAAAAAAAAAAAAAAAAACAACAACAGCGCACCTACTCTATAAGATTATAGTGATAATTAAATCAGATAATCCTATAAATAGCATAGCACAGATCCTGACACATATGTTCTCAGTTAATTTCAGCCACTGAAATATACTGGTAATTACTCTTATGGAGGGAAGATGCCATAGAGTGTAGGTGTAGGTGTAGGGGGTTCCTAGGTTTAGGGAGCTTTGGGCAGAGTAACTGCAAAGCGGACAGTTCCTCTTCCACCATCTTACCCTTAATGTCAGCCCCCAGAGGATCCAGATAAGACAGCGGGGTACTGGAGGATGTGGTGCCCTATGTCCTGACCCCTCACAAGGCTCTGAGGCCCTTCTCACACCTGCCAGGCCTAGCAGAGTGGCCTGCCAGTGTGGCGGCACAGAGCTGGCTGAGAACTGACTCCTGGAGAAGCAGGATGGTGAGGTGAGAAACATACCCAGCTTCCAGGGGCTGAATTTGACATCTTATTTCAGATCTGCTGAAGCTGCCCCAGGCTCCCCCAGGCTGCTGTCTTTCGTGGTTTGACATACACGTCTGTCATTGGGTACATGCCGTTTGGGGCCACAGAGTGACAGGCAGGGCCATGTCACCATGAGCCACACAGCAACACCATCTCTGGAGCCACCACATGGAACAGCACGTGCATGACATGCCTCTTGTTTCTGGGATGTGTCCAGCACTTGCCCCTGCCCTGTTGGGGTTTGGAAGAGAGGCATCTGCTCCACTAGTCTGCTCCAAAATGCACTGCTTCAAGAAAAAAAGCAGCACTGGAAGGACTTGAGCTCATGTGGTTCATGGGCAGATCTCTTACAGCACAGTTTGGGGAATCTCACCGTGGGAGCCCTGCTCTACCTAGGGCAGGTTGGCTCCTGGCTTCCCTGTCCCTTAGCTTCACTTTCTCAAACTCACTGTAAGCTGTATTCACTCATCTTTTCATTACAGGTAGAGGGGCTAGATATTGTGATAAATGCCGGGGCACACAGTCTGCCTTGAAAGAACTGACCATCAGTCAGAAGGGCCCCCAGGGGGCGGTGAGCTGCAATGTCCTATGGTACATATTATGATACAGCTATGGAGTGGAAAAGGGGAGAAAGGATAAGGAAGGACCTAGATCTTCCTAATGGAACTAGGGGTAGAGGGCATCAAGGAAGAATTATCCAGGAACTGACATGTGAGAAGGTTCTAGAAGGAATTCCCCAGGGGGAGAAAAAAACAAGCCAGGTATAAATAGGAGAAGGGATGCTTTAGCCAGAGAGAAGGGCACAAGAAAGCCAGGGACACGAGAAGCCTGGCAGGACACAGACCCCGGGAGATTCTTCAGTGTGGCTAGGATGTAGGGTGTGAAGAAGGAATGAGATGTAAAAGGTCGGCAGGGCCAAAATAGCAAAGAACTTTAGATACTTAGAATAATGCATTTAGGGAACTTTGTGAAATAGTCCTATGTATGGAATAGTATCCCCAGGATCCACCTGTAAAACCAGTCAGTTGCCCCAGTTTCAGATGGCATCAGGGAGAAAGAAGAACAGGAAAAAATAATGGAAGTACCCCTTCCTTTAAAATTAACATTTTTGTGGCCTTGGACGAAGGTCAAAGGTAAATCAACCCAGAAACGCTCTTTCTTAGACTAAAAACTCAACTGCTCATTTTAATGGAAGGAAAAAGTGAAGTCAGAAGAGTGAAGTGCCTTACTCAAGTTAGTAGGAGGGCTCAGACATAAACCCAAGTTATCTAATTTCCAGTCCAATCCAACACGTTCATTCATAACATGTTAGAAATAGAAGATAAGCTGCCTTAGGGAGTCTGGTTTTATACCTGAGAAAACAGAGATGTTCAAGAAGTCAAGTGAGGTCATGAAGTCTTAAAGTTTCCAATGACAGAGGCACAACTTGGATTCAGAACTCAAAACCGCTAACCCTTAACCCCTAAGGAATGTTGAGGCATCCCTTCTCCTATTCACACTGGCTTGTTTTTTTCTCCACCTGGGGAATTTCTTCTAGAACCTTCTCACATGTCAGTTCTTAGATAATCCTTTCTTGACACAGCCCCCCAACCCCAGTTCCATTAGGAAGATCAGGTCCTTCCCTATCCCTCCTCCCGCCTTCCACTCCATTGATGTGTCATGATTCAGAGCTCATCTAATTAACTACAAATTCCTTACTCCAGGGGAAGCAGCTCTCCTTGGAAGTGGTGACTGGCACCACCTTCGTTAGAGAAGGAGTGCCTCATTCTATAGAAGCTTAGGGAGGTCATGGGAGGTGATTTGCAAAATTTTCTACCCCATGCTTAGAGGACCCTTTCTTTTTTGTTTTTTTTTTTTTTTTTTTTTTTTTTTTTTTGAGACAGAGTCTCGCTGTCACCCAAGCTGGAGGCCAATGGTGCAATCTCGGCTCACTGCAACCTCCGCCACTTACAGGACCCTTTCTAAAGCTTTTTCTGGGGACTAGGGCCTGAGAATTGTGACTTTGCGGAACCTTTCCCAGCTTTCTCCACAGAGCTTAGCTTAGTCTCCTATTTATGGCGTACCTGGGTACCACATTCTGTGCTAGCCCAGTGTTAGGAACACGTTGTGAGCAGACCACCCCTTCTGGGAAGTAAAACAAATGCACAGAGTCCCTTTCTGGATCCCAAGCTCCCCCCCTGCAATGTGCGAGCAGTTTGGAAGAGAAAGCTGAATTCTTCCCAGCCAGGCAGAGACAGACAGGTTGTCATCCACCTTCGGCAACCTGTACCTTCTTTTCCTTCAACTGAATTTATAGCTCTTGGCCATCTTGTCCCTGTGTGGTTTTGCCTCTCTGCTTTGGTCTCTCGGCTGTCACCGTTTTACTTTGGTAACTAAGGGGAACATCCCGTATCTCAGAGACACAACAGGGCCATGTAGCCTGACCAGCCTCGCTACGAAGTCATTTCTTTTATGCAAGGTCCTCAAAGAAGCCCCTTTGCGGTTTATGGTGGGGTCGCTGGGAACCAATGAATGCGCTTGGCCAAGCTCTCAAAGAGAAAAAGCACACAAGGAGGAAAGGATGGCGAATATGAAGGTAGAGAAAGTTGAGAGAGGTACGTACAGAGAACAATAGCGTGTTTCAAGAGTCACTAAAAAAAAAAAAAATCAATTCACGTAGTTTACTGTTCATAGCTTCAGCACACATGTATTGATAGCGTTCTGTGTGCCAGCACGGTGCCCACAGACATGCCCAACTGACCTAGGTTTGCTGCCTCATTCAGAATCATGCAGACTCAAGTCCTGTCATTGCAAGGAAAGAGGATCGAGAAAGCCAGATCTTCCAAAATGCCAACACTGAGCAGTTCTGGCTGGTTCTTCACATCAACAAACTTCTCCGCTCCGCAGCCGAAGTCGCTTTGCTTTGCTTTGCCCGTGGATGCCTCAGGACGCCTCCCCCATCCCTGTGCAGAGCGAGTGAGGCATCTCACTGCACACGTACAAGGGGAAAGCAACTTCCAGAATTACCCTTTTATTTTCTAAATAAGCTTTTAATTTTGGAACAATTTCATATTTTCAGAAAAGTTGCAAAGATAGTACACAGAGTTTCCATATATCTCTCACCCAGTTTCCCCTAATGGAACATCTTACATTACCATGGTATGTCGGTGCTTTACTATTAACTAAACTCCAGACTTTATTTGGATTTCCCTAGTTTTTCCCCTAAATAGGTATTTTTTTTTTCTGTTCCGGGATCTTATCCAGGTTCCCACATTGCATTTAGCAGAATTTTGTTTGGAGGCTTACGTACACTCAGAGAAAATTACTCGAAGTAAATGAGGCCATTTCTAAGTGTTCAGAATTTGGACTAATAATTCCAAAGGATGAGTTACATTTCCTGTTTGTTTTGTGTCTGTATGCACAATTTTAAATAATTAACTCAGCAAACAATCATTTCTTAAAGAAGGTTTTAAGGTTGTTTTTGGTTTTTGGTGTTTTTTTTTTTTTTTTTAGTTGCAGAACCCATTTTTTACTACTGCCTCCCCTTCACCCAGAAACAGCAGCAACTCAGTCTACTGACTGGACCCACAGAGATTTCCCCAGAGGGCCAGAATTCCAGCTCTTTGGAGTTCTGTGAGCCCCAGAGAGGATGACAGCAGAGTTCATTTTGCCTGAGGGTGTGATGGAAGGTTCTGCCCTCTAACAAATGTGCAACACTGCCCCCTAAAAACTCACACGGAAGTTGTGAGGCTGAAGCTAGGACAGATTCCTCATTAAGAGTTCAAGTCTACAGATCTACAAAGTGTTGCTTGGCATTTGTGTGACATCTTTCCATGAAGAAGTTCTAGGATGGGGTGGCCACAGTCATGTTTAGAGCTGAGTGTGCCCAAGGACCCCCAGCTGTTGTGCCAAGGGGTCTTGAAGCAGGATAGGATGGAGAGGCTCACACACCTGTCACTCCTCTTCTGATGGACCCTGCTAATTCCCATAAGATAGTGTTCAGCTGACTCATTTTTGCCACAAATTCTGCTTTCCTCTTGTGACTGAACTAGCATAGCAGCTTATTTATCTATTTAACAAGGGGGAGAAATTTTTTTTTTTTTTTTTTTTTTTTTTTTTTTTTTTTTTTTTTTTTTTGAGATGGAGTCTCGCTCTGTCTCCCAGGCTGGAGTGCAGTGATGTGATCTTGGCTCACTGCAACCTCCACCTCCCAGGATCAAGCAATTCTCCTGCCTCAGCCTCCCTAGTAGCTGGGACTACAGGCATGTGCCGCCACGCCCAGCTAATTTTTTGTATTTTTAGTAGAGACAGGATTTCATCATGTTGGCCAGGATGGTCTCAATCTCCTGACCTCGTGATCCACCCGCCTCAGCCTCCCAAAGTGCTGGGATTACAGGTGTGAGCCACTGCGCCCGGCCTAACAAGGGGGAGGTTTTTAAGGGTGATAGCAGGGACTGTTGTCATTCATATTATTATTCATATTATTGCCCAAGTATTGCGTGTTTTCACACACAGCCCATGCTTAACTATACTTGCTCTTTGATAAGTGTCTGAGATGAGTGAAACCCTAGAAGAGCAACAAACTTCGAAGAACTACTTTGGAGAACACTTAGTGCTTTGTTGGCTTTGAGCAGGTGTGAAAAAGGCAGACAATGGAGAGAAGAGGCAGAAAGGAGGCCATTCATCTCCCACGGATGCCGTCAGAAGTTCAGAATCTGGATATGTTTCTTGGTTTCCTAAGGGAGGCACCTTTCACTGTGCATTTTTGTATCTGATTCACAAATTCTTTTAAAAGAAAAACATAATCCCAGGAAAATGATCTTTAGGAATTTAACATCATTTTGCCATTTTTTCCATAGAATAACACAAAAATGATTTTAAGCTATTAATACAAAATATTTTTGTAAATAACTGAAAAGTGATTTTTACTACAATTTAAAAAATATTGTCTTTCCTCATTTAATAACAAACTTTCTGTACTTCCTTCTTTACATGAATTATGCAATTACGTGTTAAAAACTATTAAATTATCTGCAACATGTTTTTAGACTGAATTCATATCAACATATGTTACAATGTATGTGTGCAGCATTAAAGTAAACAAAATGGGTTTATTTATATAATTTTATTGTTTTGTTTCCAAATGAAAAGAGAAAGGATTATGGATTTCTGTTTATAAGTTCTTTGCCACAAATAATGCATTGTAGGGTGGATGGTAGACGTCTATACAAATAAAGATTGTGTTTATTGGGGTGTCTGCTCTTGCATCACATGCAAATAACTGGATGGATTTTCACCAAATATAGAGGGTATGTTTGAGATAATATAACCTGAAATATAGTTTATATGGCAAAACAATTTTCTATGTGGGCACCTAAGAACCACTAACAGAATCAGACATTCTCCCAAGCAGCGGAGACAAGTCAAGTTAGAGGATCCTGTGACATCAGGCAGAAGTAACACGTGGTAAGCACTAGGATGTGCTGGACTGGAAAATAGAAAAGCAATGATTTTTAGATGTAAGCACCAAATTAAAAATCAATAGAACAAATGCACCCAGTTGCTAAAGTTAATTTGTGGTGGAGCTACTTCTCACCTGGGGAACTCAGTGTAGCTCCTGGGTAATCAGCAGCAGGGACTTATGTATTTCATGATAGATAATACTCTGCTGTGCAGTGTGAGGAAGCTCAGTCAGACCCCAATGTGAAAAGCCAAACCGGATAAGATCATCACTTAGATGCTTTCTGTTTCATTTTGGTGTCTCGACGTGTTGTGAAGAATTTTGATAAGATGACTACAACTTTAGACCGGGTATAGATTCTCTTGAGGCACATTTGCAGAATGCATATAATTTTATCTGTTCTTCATTAATTTGCTGTATTTCTTCATTAGTTTCTTATGCCTTCTGACCAACCCATGGCCACTGTGTGAATAACTGAACAATGTTTGAGTAAGATTACAAACAAGTGATATTGCACAATGGTCAAAAAAACCTCAGGGCAGCTAGACATTTTAGCCAAGCCATAAACTGAATGCTGGAGTCATGAGCAAGTTCTCTGATCTTGTCCAATCACACGTGTTCACTTGAGATGTGCTCAGGCTTTTGCATGGTTTCGTTAACAATGTATTTATATATTTAGTTGAATAAGAAATACATTTCACATGTTCAAACATTGGAAAATGAAAAGCATATTGTAAAATCTTTTCTTATCCTATAGCCCAGTTCACCTCCCTAAAGACAACTGTTACAATTGCTTGGTCTTCTGACAGATATATATTATGCAAATGTAAGCAAACATGTATATTTATTACTTATTTATTTATTTTTCTTAATGAGACATTTTGAAAACAATCCGTATCACTACAAAATGAGATACCTCATTCTCCTTAGTGCCTGCCATTCAATTCCCTTGTATGTACCATAATTTATTACACTCTTCCCTCTAGATGGACATTTAAGCTGTTTCCAATCTCTTGCTGTTACAAGCAATGCTCTAATAATGAATTGCTTTAAACATAGCTCATTTCTCATATTTTCAGGTACATACATGAGATTACTTTCTAGTACTGGCAATAAAAATCATACAATCATCTCAATAGATGCAGAAAAAGCATTTAGTGAAAATTTAACATATTTTCATGATAAAAAGAAAACTCTCAACATATCAGGTGTAGAAGGAATGTGTCTCAACATAATAAAGGGCATATATGACAAATCCACAGCTAATATCATTACACTCAATGGTGAAGAGCTGAAAGCTTTTCCTCTAAAATCAGGAATAAGGCAAGGGTGCCCACTCTCACCACTTCTATTCGCCATAGTACTGGAAGTCCCAGCCAGAGCATTTAGACAAGAAAAAGAAACAAAAGGACTCCAAATTAGAAATTGTTTCTGTTTGCAGATGACATGATACTAAATATAGAAAACTTTAAAGACTCTATAAAAAATTTTTTTAAATTTATTTTTATTATTTTAGAGACAGCGTCTTGCTCTGTAGCCCAGGTTGGAGTGCAGTGGTATGATTATAGCTTACTGCAGCCTCAAACTCCTGTGGTCAAGTGATCCTCCCACTTCAACCTCCCAAGTGGCTAGGATTACAGGTGCGAAGTCGCCATAGCCAGCAAAAAAAAAAAAAAAAAAAAGGCTAAACCTAATAAATGAATTCGGTAAAGTTGCGGACACAAAATCAACATACAAGTATCAATTATAGTTCTATACATTAACAAAAAAATCCAAAAAATTAAGAAAATGATTATATTTACAATAGCAGCAAAAAGAATGAAATATTTAGAAATAAATTGAACAAAGGAGGTGAAAGATCTGTACCTTGAAAACTATAAAATATTGTGGAAGACACAAATAAATGAAAAGAAATTCTGTATTCATGAATTGGAATAATTAAAAATTTTAAATGTCCATACAACCCAAAGCAATTTACAGATTCAATGCACTCTCTATCAAAATTCCAATGGCATTTTTCACTGAAAGAGAACAAATAACCCTGAAATTTATATGGAACCACAGATAACCCTCAAAGCAAAAGTAATTTTCAGAAAGAAAGAAAGCTGAAAGCATCACACTCCCTGATTTCAAACTATGTCACAAAGCTATAGTAATCAAAACAATGTAGTACTGGCATAAAAACAGACATAGACCTATGGAACAGAACAGAGGGCCCAGAAATAAACTCACATGTATATGGTCAACTAATCTTTGACAAGTATGCCAAGAATACACAATGGGAAATGGCGAGACTCTTCAATAAATTATGTTGGGAATACTGGACATCTATACACAAAAAAATAAAATTAGATGTTTGTCTTACACCATATAAAAATTAACTCAAAATGAATTAAAGACTTAAATTAAGATCTGAAATGGTAAAACTTTTAGAAGAAAACAGAAAAAAAGGTTTTTGACATTGGTTATGGCAATGACTTTTTTGGAAGTGACACCAAAAGCACAGGAAGCAAAAGCGAAAATAAACAAGCAGAACTACATCAAACTAAAAGGGTTGGCAGCAAAGAAAACCATCAACAAAATGAAAAGGCAGGCTACAGAATGGGAGAAAAATTTGCAAACCATATGTTGATTCATTTAGTCTTCACAGAAACACTGAGCTAAGCACTAGTATTACCCCTCCTTTACAGATGAGGAAACTGAGGCTCAAGAAGATTGCTCAAGGAGTGAGCGACAGAGCTGGGGTTTGACTCCATAGTCTACCACTCTGAGAGAACCAAAAGATAAAGAAAAAATATCCCACATCTGGGAAGCATGAGTAGACAGGGGCCTATCTTAGTATGTGGGTAGCTGGGAGGTGGGTGACCCCTGGCCAGATGAAAAGAGAGTGGATTGGCAGATAGATGGAATTGAATACACTCTTCCTTACAGGTTTAGTGGAACGTCATCTTCAACCTGCAGGTGAAGCAGCTGGCCTTGTGGTCTGGCAATTTGTACTGGTGTAATTCCACTTGTGCACAGAACAAAACACTCGAAAGTTGCTGTATTTTGTTTCGTCTGCCGGCATCTGAGAGGCGAAGAGCCAGGCATTATTTCCCCAGCCAGGGATCTTATTACTTAGGTGGCTACCATTGTAGGGTGGCTTGAACACCCTGTCCTGCTTTCACACAGCTTTAGAGATTGCAGAGACTGCTGGAATTAGGACTCATCTTCTTTAGGTATTTTAAAGAATGTTTGATAACAAAACAAACCATCCATAATGCTCATTCCCATTCATTTACATCAGGAAAACTTTTTAAATGTGGGCAGGGATAGATATGAATGACCAAATTATTCTAGAATTGATTTAAAAATGCAGCGAGAGCCATTAACTTAACAATGATTTGATTGTTGCTATTCCAGTTTACCAGCAAACTTTTTAAAAGCAGAATTTACTCTTCAAAAACAATTTGTAACAATACTGTCTAGTTGTCTTTTAAAAAATGACTTCAGTAGAGTTGCTTAAATATTTGGCTAAAATTATGGGTGCCCCCATCCAGGAGAGCAGCTTACTGGTGAGAAAACCCCAGAAGCAATGGGTACTTCAGTGGTGGGGGTGGGGAGGGAAATGGGGCAGAGACTAAGGGAGTCAGAAGGAAATAACCAGATGTGGACCCTGTCAGGGAAATGTGTGGTAGATATTTCCCCTAAAGGAGCCTCCCATAGATCCACACTATGTGCCACAAAAATATCAGCATTTGGATGTCTGCTACATGAGGGCATTGACTGTAATGCCATTTAAGTAAGACATACCCATCCCTTTCCTTGTCTTCATCAGCCCCAGCCCAATACTCTGGAAAACCCAGAGTCCCAGAAGAGAGGGCCTTTGCAGACAGTCAGACAATGCACTCCACCCACTCCATTCCAAGGTCAGATCAACAGGTTTCCCACACTCTGAAATCTTTATGTTGAAGCCTTGCTGGGTCGTAGGGGAAGGAAACTGGAATTAGGTTTGAGATTGGAGTTTTAACCTGAATGGGTTTCTGATAACAGAATTTTATTAAATAGTAATAGGATCTGCCCACTTTGTCAATATGGGGAAGGAAAGGATATTTAGCATAGTTTAATTGGGGAGGCAATAGAAAAAAACCTCCATTCATGTTTTCTTCTGAGTTCAGACCACTTCATAAACCCATTGTGAGTGTGAGAATTGCAATGACAGAAAGAGAGAAGGGTGCCGTGAGGGTGGTGCCCCACCTGGGAAACAGTGTGAAGGCCCAGAGAGACAGGGCTGCAGCTGATAGAGCAGCATGTAAAGTTTGGAGTAGGTTAGGGGAGAGGTGGTGAGAGATGTTAGCAATGGAATCAGGGACCAGATCACAAAGACCATGTAAGCCTTGGTAGGGTAGCTAGACATTATTTTAAAGGAAACAGGAAGTTGTGGAAATGTGTTAAAGCTTGGGGGGCCACCAGGGGAGAAGCAAGATGCAACATGGATCGGAGGAGACAGTGGAGGCTGTAATAGAAGGATACAATGGAAGTGTTTTCTCCCGCTACACAACTCTACAGGGTACATTATCATAGGTTGTGAAGTTAGACAGAAAGAATAAACTTCCTACAGCAAGCACAATTGCTGTGAGATGAAGCAATATTCGAACTCAATAGAGTGTGGAAAGAAATTCCAACTCCACTGAAAGTTTCCTTCATTGCATAAGTTAGAGGTGCAAGGCTTGCCCTGCAAGGACTCATTTCTTTCCAGACGTTATGTCCAAAATTTCTACAGCCGCCACCAGGTGAGCAGTGCTACCTGATTTATGATAATGTGGATCACATGGTTAAGCATGCAAATCACAGAGACCAGACACAAAACACATAATTCAGTCATTCATGAATTTTCCACCAGAGTATAACTTTTAATTCAAACAACAGCATACATATTTAACCTCTTGCTGTGTAGAATTGATCATCCTGTATTCAGCTTCAACTGTTACTAATCACTAGTTAATGTAACTCTGGTTTTAACTTCCATATTTAAGGTTAGAAACTTCAGGGATGCACACATACTGTCAGCATTTGGTCTCAACACTGAGGCTTTAGAGGAGTTTTCCCATAAAAGCCTTTGCCAGTGCCTTGCATTTGCAATTTCCCTCTGTCTTCAATGGTAAGAACCCCGTTCCCTTCGTCTATTGCATTCATGAAAATTTCTATGCCCTCAGAACAACATTTTTAAAAAGTTTTAGTTGTATTGCTGACCTCTTAAAGTAGGTGAAATTCCAAATCAAAATCCAGTTTTCTGGCTTTTCTTGGAATGTCAGATCTGGCTACTCCAACCCTATATTTGTAGGTTATGATGACTGGCGGGGGTCTGGCTGTGCTGCCCCCTGCAGGTTGGACATGAATTCTCCAGTACAACCCCTGGGTTATACTGGGGTTATATACCTGGGTTATAGCTTATATTGCTGGCTTGGCTGGAGACACTTAGTCCCCATCCTGCCTTCCATCTTTGCACTCTCTTTGCGTGAATGATGGCCTCACTCTACCCCGTGTAATTGTTGTCTGTGCACAGCTTCCCCTCTGCCAAGAGAAGTGAAATTGATGTGTCTCTCCCCTCCATCTCTGTGGCAGCTCGTTCCATATATCCTCATAGGTGAGAAGACCGCTCTCTGTGTCAGCATAAAAGCCTGTGGTGGCTGCTTTTCAACCAGAAAAATGTCTCCCTGGCCACCATCCAGCCACCTTCCCATCCACTTTTCTTTGTGGCTTCTAAATCTCAGTTTATTTCAAATTATTTTGCATATACACTCAAGTTTCTAAAGATTATTCTGTACCCTAGCATCTCCAGTTTACACTAAATGATTTCTTGAAGTGATATGTTTTCTTTAGAAGACATTTGGAAAAGCACAAGTTTTAAGCAAAATTATACAATGATTTTTTTTCACACCTACTTCACAAGTTTTTTGGTTTGTTTTGTTTTGTTTTGTTTTGTTTTACAATTCTCTGTCTCTGAAAATGTCTAATAGTTTTCTACTGAATATGGAAGGGCCTACGATCCCCCCGGTGACCCTTCTCAGTTTCTTCAAGCTGTAAAAACTTTTAAGTCTTCTTTTAATTAATTTTCCAAAACATTCCAACTCTCTACCCAAGGATTTCAAGGTGGATTCAATAACAATGAAAAATATAAGAGCAGCACATCTCAGCTGCTAACAAAATTCTCTCTTAATCACAAAATGAAAGACCAGATCAATATAATTTCAAGGGAGAATAAAACAGATAGCGAAAGGTTAGCATTCTGCCTTGCTTAGAAATTGAGTTAATTATTTTTTTTCTGAGTTGCCTGTGAAAGGAAGCACATGTGTCTGTGGTCTCAGCTTGGCCACTGCTGCATCATCAAGAGAGCTCATGAGTAAACCAAAGGCAATTCCAGAAGCCCACTGAATCCCCCTGACATGGAAGCCCCCAGACTCCTCCTAGGCAGAGGTACATTCAAGAAGAATAGACTTAATCTAGCGTTTAGACACATCCCATGCTCCTGAAGAATCTATTTCTGGCTCTAGGCTTCATTATAAATGTCAGGACACAGTGTAGTAATGGTTACAAAGGCATCTTCATTATAAGTCCCTCTTCCTAGACAATTGCAGTTTTTTGAATAAATTACCCTTTGGGAACAAAATGTCTCCTCAGCATAAAGGTAAATTAGTATGGAAAGCTTGACAAAATCCAGATTATCTTTTCCTTTTGGTGGGTGACAATACCAGCATAAAGGCATTGAATGATGCCTTACACTAGAATCTTGGGGGTATTCACTGACGAAGCTAGGATGAGGCAACCTATTTGGGTGGTCTCAGTATTTACAGTCTCGTTCGATTTTATAGTTAGTCGCTACAAAAGAAGATGTTCTGAGACAGTGGAGGGAAAAGAGAGAGGGTCTACCTCTGTTACTCTGGTACATACATGTCCTTCTTCTTTCTTTATTGGGCTGGAGGCTGGGTGGCTGCTATAATTTTTTGTTTTGTTTTGTTTTTTACCTCTCTAAATGTCATGTTGAAGTGTGATCCCCAATGTTGGAGGTATGACCTAATGGGAGGGGTCATGAATCGATGAATGCCCTGCCTGGGTGGAGATGGATTCTTACTTTACTAGTGCCCAAGAGAGCTGGTTGTTGAAAAGAGCCTGGCACCTCCTCTCTTCTCTTGCTTCCTCTCTCTCCATGTGTCCTCTGCACATGCCAGTTCCCTTCACCTTCCACCAGGAGTGGAAACAGCCTGCTAGCAGAAGCAGATACTGCTGCCATTTTTTCCTGTACAGTCTGCAGAACCATAAGCCAAAAAAACTTATTTTCTTTAGAAATTACCCAGCATCAGGTATTGTCTCATAGCCACACGAACGGATTAAGACAGCTGCTAAGATCAAAGGTCTTTTTCTATAGGGCCAGATTTAAAGCAGGGAATCCTCTACCTTTACAGATAGCAAGTGATGCTCAGGGCAAAAAGGTTAGCTAAGTGAAAATGTGAGGGAAGAAAAGCTGAGTTCAAACACCAGCTCCAGGAAAGCAACAAGTGGAGATCAAGAGTCTGGAGAAAAGAGTTGGGTTTTATTGGAATGAAATTGGAATGAAACTGGTGAAGTGTTGATTGGGAAGGAAGGTCTTCCTTGGGCCATCACCTCAGCTTGTCAGTAGATGGAGAGTTTGATGATGCCTCCCACAAGGGTCCCTAGCAATGTGAAGAAGGTAAAAAACTAAGGCAATGATTTCATAGACCCGTTTCCATGACCCCACCATGTTAGCTGGAAATGCAAATGACTGGACATCAATGCTACTAACATAACCTGAACATCTTATCAGTCCTAAGAGTCAAAATTCAAAGTAGGTGCTTGGGTTTGGAGACAGAATTCCTGCTGTGTAATTGATTAGTTATTCAACTGCTTTATAGTTTTTGGTTTTGAGTGGCAAATCCTGAATTCTCTACCAGATCTAAACAATCAGTAACTGTGATTGTCCTATATAACTCATGCTGAATGCTTTGAATTAATAAAGATTTTTAGTGAAAACTTGAATGTTTCAAAAATCCTGGGCTGTATCTGACTCCTCCTCACTGAGTGGGTGTAGAGAGATGGGCTGCAATAGCTGTCCCTTGACATCACCCACAGCTGCTGTGTTTGAAGGACCTCCTTACAGCCAAAAAAGAAAAATTTCTCCTTTCACCCTGGAGGCTCTAATTTCTTCTATATTCTGTCTCCTGCCTTCCCTGCATGTGTGGGTGAATGGTAAATGCCTCTGACATGTTAGAATAGACCTGCGTTAGGAATGAATCTCCAAGGCTTTTAAAAACCACCCACCGAACAAGTAGAAGTTGTCTTTCTCACCCCAATAGAGATTTTCCAACTTTTTAATAAGGTATCAAGGTAGAAAATGGGATGTACATTGAGCCACCACACTAGTAATGAACATCCAAGGATTTTTTTCCTGGCACATTTATAGCCCAAATAGACCCTTCAGATCCCCAAGCATTCTGTAAAAGTTGACTTATTGGATCTCTGCAATCCTTGCAGGATGTGGAGAAGGCAGCCCCCATTAAGGCTCTGCCTCTCCAGGGCCCAAGTACAGTTAGAAGAAAATTCCACGGCTGAACTAAACTCAAACAATGACAACTGAGCACCTTGCCAAAGAAGCAAAGAAAAGGATTAGTTGGGCAAATACTCCCATAATTACACTAGAAATCCTCTTTAAAACAGCGATCATTGGAACCATATTCTTGTGAGAAAAGGGGAGTAAGATTGGTGGACACATTTAGATTCTGCTTACATTAAAATTCTATCTAGAGCAATCCAGGGTAGAAAATGATTTGATTATTTTCTCAAAGCAATAAGATATATATTACTTTCTGCTTCAGCATCAAGTCACTGAAGATTTCTACAGCCATGATGGCCTGTGCCTATATCCTGGGAAGATAGTGACATTGCTGACCTTATATTAATAAGGGTGTGGATACTCATAGCCCTTTCCAGCTGTCAGTCAGTACTCAAGCTGAAGGGTGAAGTTTTTTCAAGGACCGAGGTCCTCAGCACTCCATAGCAACTCCTATCCAATTAGCACCAGCACTATCACTTCCACACCAAGGGCCTACGATTTTTCTCTGATTCCTGCACGACAGAACAGCTCCTCCTATCACTCTGGCTTTCTTACCAGTCTGAACATTGAGTTCATTGGCCTATGAACTTTAGTCATGCTCCTGGAATATGTATACTTTCTGCCATGCTGAGACTGATTCGCTCTTCAGGACTGAGCTCAATTGTCTGTCCTCAAATCTCCTGCTCCCAACTTTTGTTCCCCTTTTCTGTTAACTGTTGCTTCATCTTGACACTTTTTTTTTTTTTTTTTTTTTTTGAGACGGAGTCTCACTCTGTCACCAGGCTGGAGTGCAGTGGTGTGATCTCGGCTCACTGCAACCTCCACCTCCTGGGTTCAAGTGATTCTCATGCCTCAGCCTCCTGAGTAGCTGGGATTACAGGCACATGCCACTACACCCAGCTAATTTTTTTTTTGTATTTTTACTAGACATGGGGTTTCGCCATGTTGGCCAGGATGGTCTCGATCTCCTGACCTCTTTCTTTTTTGTTTTTGTTTTGTTTTGTTTGTTTGCCTTGTTTTTCTGTTGTGGAGTGAAATTTGCTGAATATGAGCCATCTCAGTTAGCCTTAGTCTTGCCAAATGACTGAGCACACAGTCCAGGGAAGGAAAACATAAGGACCCTGTGTCCACTATGGTTATAAGTCCAGGAGCTGGACAGTTGGAAGGAATGGTCTGGCCACAGGCTATCCCTGTCTCTTACCATATGGAAGGGGTTCAGGACTCTTTACGCAAGTCTCCCTTGGATCCTGACTAGCACTTCTGTTCCCTTGCTGGAATGGCCATGACACTCTGACTGATTCTAAAAAACTCTTGGAGGACAGACCCTGTTTAGATCAAACACCAGAGAAAAAAGCCCCTGTGACTGCATCCAAATCAGTTTCATTTTTTACCTTACCTCAAAGAACATAGGCATCAAAGAAGCCAAAGGTCCTTAGTCTTAATTGCATTCAAGAAACTTTTGCTGAGTCTATGTCACAAACCATCAATAATTAGTACTTGGGCTAGGTGGTGTATAGGGAGTGTTTAGGAAGGGAGGATTCAAACATGACTAAATCATGGTGGCTAGCTTTGTGGAGCTTACAGTGAGCTTGAGATAACCTCATAAATAACTAAGTTCAACATAAGTCAGATTATTATGGCTAGTAGAATAAAATTGTCATGGGTCACAGGAGTGGGAGAAATCTACCTTAATTGGGCAGACTACAAAGTGCTTCTTAGAGGAAACATCATTTTACCTGGATGCTGAAAAACAAAGGGAATATAATAGGTAGAGATGGAAGTGGAGGGAAACAGGTGAGTAACATGTAGCACCCAAAAAAGGGCAAGTTATGTGGGCTCCAATAGGATATCCTTATGTCTGAAATCATGGGCTGGTAAAGGAAGAGAAGTGTCAAGAAGCGTAGATAGGAAGAAGGGCTGGAGTTCACAAGTGGAGAATCTTGTTGAGAGAGGGTCCTCTGGCTATAAACCAGCCTACCAGTCCTCACACAAATGCTTATGATCCCTCAGCTTCTGGCATTGTTTGAGACAAAATCTTGACCTGACAACTGTCCCAAGTTTTGAGGTTGGTGCAAAAGTACTTGCAGCTTCTGCATTGTTGAAATTTGCCGTATGATACTGGAATATAGTCTTAAATAAATGTGGTTATGTTATACATCATTTTAATGTGCATTTCTCACTTTATCTTTTTTTGCTAATGACTTATTACTTGCAGTTTATTTTATATTTATTTTAGACTACGGAAATGATATTAGGCAAAAAGCAAATTGGAGTCATTTTCTTATTCGAGTTCAAAATGGATCATAAAGCAACAAAGAGAACTCACAACATCAACAATGCATTTGACCCAGGAACTACTAATGAACATACAGTGCAGTGATGGCTCAAGAAGTTTTGCAAAGGAGACAAGAGCCTTGAAGATGAGGAACATAGTGGTCAGCAGTTGGAAGTTGACAACAATCAATTAAGAGCAATCATCAAAGCTAATCTTCTTACAACTATACAAGAAATTGCCAAAGAACTCGACCTCGATCATTCTATGGTCATTTGGCATTTGAAGCAAATTGGAAAGGTGAAAAAGCTCCATAAGTGGGTGCCTCACGAGCTGAGTGAAAATCAAAAAAAGTTGTTGTTTTGAAGTGTCATCTTCTCTTATTCTACACAACAACAACAAACCATTTCAATTGATTGTGACATACGATGAAAAGTGGATTTTATATGACAACCAGCAATGACCAGCTCAGTGGCTGGACCAAGAAGAAGCTCCAAAGCACTTCTCAAAGCCAAACTTGCATCCAAAAAAAGCAATGGTCACTATTTGGTGAACTGCTGCCAATCTGACCCACTACAGCTTTCTGAATCCTGGAAAAACCATTACATCTGAGAAGTCTGCTCAGCAAATCAATGAGATGCACTGAAAGCTGCAATACCTGTAGCCAACACTGGTCAACAGAAAGGGCCAATTCTCTTCCACAACAACACCTGACTACACGTCACACAACAAACACTTCAAAAGTTGAACAAATTGGGCTACGAAGTTTTGCCTCATCTGCCATATTCACCTGACCTCTCCTCAAGCAACTCCCACTTCCTCAAGCACCTCAACAACTTTTTGCAGGGAAAACATTTTCAAAACCAGCAGAAGGTAGAAATGCTTTCCAAGAGTTCACCAAATCCTGAAGGATGGATTTTTATGCTACAGAAATAAACAAACTTATTTCTCATATTGGGAAAAATGTGTTGAATGTAATAGTTCCTATTTTGACTAATAAAGATGTGTTTGGCCTAGTTATAATGACTGAAAATTCATGGTCCAAAACTACAATTACTTTTGCACCAACCTAATCCTTATTTGCCTAATCTATTCTTGATCTGCCTTCCTTATCCAAAAATGAGAGCTGCATACTCTTTCCCTTCTTCTCCCCAAACACTTTTACTTTATATTTTAAAGTAATTAAAAATAATAGAAAAATGGATTTCTTTTTCCTTATTTATTCCATTTAAAAGCATTCTGTATATCTTTGTGTGGATCAAAGCTTCTTTCTGTTATCATCTTCTGTCTGCCTTAAGAGCTTCCTTTAACATTTCTGGCATGGTAGGCCTTCTGGAAATGAATTCTCTCAGTTTTGGTTTGTATGAGAGAGTCTTTATTTTTCCTGCATTTTTGGAAGATATTTTCACTGGGTGTAGAATTTTGATGTTGTTCCATTGCCTTTGGCTTTCATGACTTCTGTTGAGAAGTCTGCTGTAATACTTATCTGCATTCCTCCATAAATAAAGTCTCTTTTCTCCCCCCTCAAGATTTTCCCTTTGAATTTCATTTTCAGTAAGTTCAATTTGATATACTTAAGTGTGTTGGTGTTTTCTGGACTTCATGGATCTACGGTTTGTTGTCTGTCATCAATATTGGAAAATTCTTGGCCTTTGTTTCTCTCTTTGTTTATTGTATTGAACTATCTCTGACTCCAGATGTTTTAAGAAATTTGGTTTCTAACCCTCTTTCAGAACTTGGCAAATGGAGTCAGTTTTCAGTCTGCATTGACCTGAGCCCTCAAAATGGTAAGTAGCTAGAACTTTATTTTGCTGGCAGTGTGAAAGCCATGGAAGATTTTTGAGTAGAAGAGAAGTTTAATCACAACTGTATTTTGAGAGGACATAACTGTAAATGAAGAAAAAATTGACATAAATAGGTAGAGACTGAAAGCAGGGAGAATAATTAAGATACTGGTGCAAGTGTCTAGGTAAGAAGGGAATCTCAAAAAAAATGAGCAATAAATGCCTCTGGGAGAGATTTTGCAGGGGTACATTTCTAACAGAATTTTCCAAATTACAGTTAGTACTGAACCACATTTATGTAGACCACTAACAGAAATGCTGATAATTTTTATATTTTTTTAACATGTGGAAAATTCTGTGGTTGATGAAGTTAAACAGGTTTCTAAATTGCAGAACTTCTCAAAGCATTTAATATGATTAGGTACTCTGAAAATCTCTAAAAGAGAGATACAACTTGTAGTGTTTCCCAAACTTATTGGCCAAAGACTACTGTTCTCGTAATGTCTCCAGTAACATCTCCTGTGTTTCATGGAGTATCAGTTTGAAATACTGCTCAACAAAACTTCAAATGTTTGAATACAGTATTAAGGAGTTAGAGAGGGAGATGAAGGAGAGAGAGGAAGGAGCTGACCACAACTCTGAGGTTTTCATCCTGAGTCACTAACTGGATGGTGATGTCAAAACTAAGATAGGAACATGAGAGGAGTAGCAGGCTTGAAGCAAAAATGAGAAATTCACTTTGGGGCATGAAAATATAGATGCTGGAAAGGAGAATGATTCTTTGATATTTCCTATAAGAGTGATTCATCTCTGCATAGGAAATTTCCAACATACTTAATAAAAAATAAACCTTACATCCTCTGAGGCCATTAACTAGAGCAAAAATCTATCCATAAAGAGAAAGCTGATTTCCAAACACTTGGCTATGGTCTCCTAAAATTTCTTTCCCTTTGGACCTCTTCACATTATGGCAACCACCATCATGATGGCCTTTGGGAAGGACACTGCTCACCCTTGTAAGTAAATCCCTGACCTAAATGAGAAAACACAACCTTCACATCAATACCCAATAGCATGGCTGAGACAGAGCTGGAATTTTACTAAAGACTTTGACTAGGAAAAGAAATGTAGTCATAAGAAACTGATATATGTCCTACAAACTATTACTTTCTCATCTTCCATTTGGGGCCTAATCAGTTTTCCCTCCTTCCCTTTCTTACAAAGGCCATCACTACTTCCCTCTCTGAGGAGCAACCTGAAAGATAAGTCCAAAGTCTTGACTCTGATGGTCAGTGTGTCACACAGTAAGTGCCTGACACATATTGAGTTCTTACTGACACACTCAGTAAATACTGTTGAGTTAACCAAATTTTGTTTAGAGAAAAGCAGTTTTTTCCTGCCCCCAGAGTCTTGTTTTCTCCATTCTGGCTTTCTGAATAAGGACCAGACTTGTCTTCATGTGACTGGCAGTAGGAATACTACTCCCCATCCAGGAGAAAATATAAGCTTTTCCTCGTTAGCCTCAGTATGGCAACCACAAAACACATCACGAATTACCAAATGCAAAACACAGTAACTCAACACTGAATATACCCAGGGGTTCTCTGTAGGCAGAGGGTAGTTCTGTTGCAGGACGGGTATGGCTACTGCGAAGGAATGAATTCAACCTTGAAGAGAATCTGGTTGTGAGCAAATGAAATGTGGTGAGATAGAGGAGAAGGAAGAATGATATGAGTGCTGCTGGCCTTCTCCAGGTGTTTGAGACCAAGTACAATGAGGTCCAGGGACATTAATCACAATTGTCAGTTTCCTTCTTCATGGATATGTCCAATCAATGTTGGTACATGTTTAAAAAGGATGCAGGTGGCATGTGGCATCCCTGTTTAGAAGGAGGTTTAGGAGAATGAGGCCTCAAACAGTGCGTCCTTATGTGACTGTGTGTAAATCTAAAATCCTGGATGAGTAACTCCTTGGAAGCATTTGGAAGCAACCACCTAAGTTATCTGGCTTCTTTTGAGTATTTCTTGGCCCTCTCCTTCGTGTAGAGGTTGCTATCTGGCAGCCCACGGCTGAATCATGCCCTCAGAGAAAGAGCTCTTCTATGGTTGGAAAGGTGTTTTGTTTTTACTTCAATCAGTTGCCAAACTTTAATAAGCCAGAGTTCACACAAAAATTCAGATTTCTAACTTCTCATGAAAATCCAGAAGGTATGGCAGCACTGGGCCTGCAGTCCATTATCCACCAGATCGAAGTAATGCCTGCCCCTTCTTCAGGCCATCAGAACCCTTCCTGGCCTATTGCATTCTTGTAACTCTAGTCCCTGCAAGCTTCAAAGTGTGCAACCCCTGGTTCAGGAAAGGGCTGGCTGAGGGTGCAGTCATCACTTCAGAAGTGGGCTACACGTGTGAAATCCACCTATAGTTTCAGGGGTTCACAAGGAATTCTGCAAGGAACAGACTACTTCTCAGAACTGCTCTCCCAGTATTTTTAGCAAAGCATGCCAGATAGTTTCATGGCTTTCTGCATTCAAAGAAAGCTGTTCTTTAGCTATGTGTTTCATTTTGTTTACTTCTGATTACCATTTAAGTAAATTCTACATAAGGCAAAAATCATTTCCCTATGATTCCTTTGAGACAACACCAGTGTTCCAAGGCATTTCACTGACCATGGTTGGCTCTAGTCTCGTCCCCAGTGAATTTAGGAATGTAATTTAATGACTCATTTTTCAATCTTGCCAGCAGTGTGAAGGCGAGTTGGAGGGAAAATTAAGCCAGGTAGAACCACTGGGACCTTTAGGCTGGAGCTCAGCAGCTTACAGGGAAGGCCCCTTCCTGTGGGCTTAAAAAGACAGGATCTAGGGGGCTACAGAGAGGAACACTAGGAGTTGGCTTGAACATGGTGAGGGGCACTGGGAGCGGGCAGGAAGTAGTAGGAAACCTCAAGGGGAAAAGCACAGAACCAGTCAGGAGAGGGACCCTTTGGGGAAGCATTCTGCAGTAAGATTTTATTATTTTTGGTTTTATTTATTTATTTATTTAAGACAGAGTCTTGCGCCCTGTCACCCAGGCTGTAGTACAATGGCATGATCTCAGCTCACTGCAACTTCCACCTCCCAGATTCAAGCGATTCTCCTGCCTCAGCCTCCCGAGTAGCTGGGATTACAGGTGCATGCCACCACGTCTGGCTAATTTTTTGTATCTTTTAGTAGAGATAGGGTTTCACCATGTTGGCCAGGCTGATCTCGACTTCCTGATCTCGTGATCCGCCTGCCTTGGCCTCCCAAATTGCTGGGATTACAGGCATGAGCCACTTTGCTCAGCCAGTAAGATTTTCTTATGGCAGAAATTGTGCACTGGCCATCCCTAGATTGAACTTGGTTTACAGATGGGTCATAGTTGGCCTATCCAGTGTTTGTTTTAATTTTGAGCAAATGAGGAGATTGTACAATTTTTTGAAAATCTATATTTCTAGTTTTCCTTGGGGAAAAAAAAAAACAAAAAACAGGCCTGTAATTCTAGCACTTTGGGAGATTGAGGCAAGTGGATCACTTGTGCCCAGGAGTTCAAGACCAGCCTGGGCAACATGGCGAAACCTATCTCTACAAAGAAAAATAATAATAATAATAATAATAAATGAATACATAATTAGCCAGGCATGGTGGCGTGCACGTGTAGTCTCAGCTACTAGGGAGGCTGAGGTGGAAGGATCCCTTGAGCCCAAGAGGTTGAGACTGCAGTGAGCTGTGATCGTGCCAGTGCATTCCAGTCTGGGTGACAAAGCAAGACCTTATCTCAAAAAAAGAAAACAAACAAACAAACAAACAAAACAGGAAGATGTTTACAACACTAGGCAGGCATTCCCACATGGCAAAAACCTGCTGCAGCTCAGCAAATCCTGCACCCTTGCAAACTGATCTTCACACAGTCTCACTACACATATGGTGCATGTGAATGTGCTTGCACCTGCTCCCTCTCAGTCACCAGCATCACTGACCTGCTCCAGGTAAGTGTTTGGGTTGAGACCTGTGCTTTACGGCACAGAAAAGTTGAAAGTCAACTGACCTGTGGCTAATACTGGCTTAGCCATTTACTATCATGTGGACATAGGCAAAGCGCCTCAACACACCTGCATCTCAGTTTTTCATCTGCAAAGTGGGGAGCTTGTGTAGAAATACCCTAAAGTCCTTCCCAGCTCTAACAATTATGATTTACACAAGTATAAAACCAGGAGAAAAATACTATTTAAATTTAACATTTCTTTTAAAATACTATTTTAAAATTTAAATTATTTATTCTTTTAAAATATTTAATTCTACTAAAACATTATTAGTGATAATTTTTTTAATTCTTAAGTATTATTAAGATGAATTTGACCTGAATTTGCCTTCTAAGGTGAGGAAACGGTATGGACAGAACTGTATCAAAGGGTAAACTCCTAGGAGAGACGGGTCGTGGGAGGGGGGTCCTGGAGCACTGGTTGTGTAAAGGGAGTCTCAGAGCTCAGCTTGTGTATGGGGTTTGGAGACAGCTGAGCTTTTCTAAGTTAAAAGCAAAACAAGACAAAACAAAATCTAGGAGCAACTGAGTTTGCAGAACTGGCTGTGGATTTCAACAAGGGAAATGCCCAACATTTAATTCTCAGTTGTCTGTGTGGGGGGGGTGTACGTTCCACCCAGCTGCCTACCCTGTGGGAGAGGCTTTATGTGACAGGAGGTTTGTGGGGAATCCAGGGAGGTGTTGTGGCTACCTGGTCCTTGTAGTATCACATGGCACTGCCCTTCCACGTCAAGAGGCAAGCCACAAGCAGAGCTCCTAAAGAGGATGGGAAGCAGACCATTGGGTGAGAAAGGCAAGAACCCGCCCGACCCCACCAATCCCCACCCCTGTGGAGTCTGGGAAGAACTCAGGGCTCCCTCTGCAGGTGGGGTGGGATTGGAGCCTGTTCATGTGAATATCGAAGGGCGGGCTCCTCCACGGAAGCCTGCGATGTCTCCGGCGAGCAGATGGTCCTACTCCTTCCACGGACTGCCATTTCTGATGGAAACAGAACAAAAGAGAACAGCCAGGGCGCTGTGGCAAGTGACTGCTCATCCCCTTGGGCACAGAAGTGGAAAGCAGACAGGCGCTGCCTCGTTTGCCTGGGGCATGGTGAAGGGAAGACTCCCAGCGGCTCAGGCTGTGAATTCATTGCTAACCTTCCTTCTCAGGTGTCTTCAGAACTGACAAGAGGCTGGGAGAGTCCCCCGGGGTTCCCTGCTGGGGTGGTCCTCAAGGAGTTCTGAGGAGCACACCAAGAGATGGGTGTCCCAGGGCCACCGTGCAGGGAACTGTGGTCTGTCTCCTTCCTCCCTTTACAAAACTCCAGCCTCACCCACACAAACACTGGCTGACAGGCCTTGTTAAGCATTTTTAACTGTTCGAAGGGAAGAGTTTCGTTATGGGGCGTGTATGTGTGTTTTGTTGTCACACCCTGATTTTCACACACTGACTCTTGCCACTCTTAGGCCTTAATCTCCAGTGGCAGGAATAATGTCCTTTCCAAATAAATTGTGAATGTGCCCAAAGGTACAAGCAGACCAGAGCTGTGAGGCCAGGAGGGAACAACGAGGCACCCCGCCATGAGGTGCGCAGTGGATCGGTGCTGCCAGCTCGCCGTGCCTGCTGGAGTTACAATTCCCTCTCGGGAGCTAAGGGCCTCTCATTGTGCAGCTTCGCTCTTCCCCTACACAGTCTTTTTCCCAGCTCTGTGACCTGGGCCATGACCTAAAGCATTTTGGTGCAGCTGTCACTTTCTGGGCCACCCCCCAAAAAAGACAGCATAGTCCTGATCAGACTCATTTATTTATTCAAACGAAGATCTCTTATGCAACCTCTGCATTCTCGCTTCTGGGTAAAGAAGTTAACATGAACGATACAGTCTCTTTTCATATTGAGCTTGCAATCTTGCAGATATTAAATGACTAATTCACCATTTATTACAGCTATTATTAGTGATATAAGGAGCTACCAGAATATGAGAGAGCTTATAAAAAGATGGCCTGTCCTATTTGAGGCGTCAGCAAAGCCTGCTCTTAGGAATGACTGTTTTTCATTAAGTCTCAGATGTCACCAAATGTAAGACACACCATTATTGTATGTATCACTAAGAAAAAAAAAAAATGTTTCCAATCAAAAATGACACGAAGCTGTCTTAGGACTTAGGATATTCATTTTACCTTTAATTTGACATTTTTATTACATATCATTTTGTGCATAATTAAAAGAGAAAATATAAGCAAAATAGGTTCTTAAGGAATTCCTAGAATTTCTTTACATTCAGAATCTATTTCTTCCTAATCACTTTCAATGCAGCATGGTTAATGTCTAGGCTTTTCCCCACAACATCATTCCCTGTGCCATTAAGAGCATTGATGATATGGTATTTCTTAAAAGAATCTATAAAAGAACTAAAAGCTATTGGTACTTTGCTCTTAAGCCAAATTTGCAATTATGTAGAGCTAACCTATTTTTGACTTCTGCTTGGGGAATGTTGCTACACAGATCGGATCCACTCCCTCCCCCACTCACACACCACAACTATTTGCTTCCTAGGAGTTAAAAGAGTGCTCCATGTTATCTCCAGGACTTGCTGCCAAGCCGCTAACCCCATCCTGCAAGTTTTGACTCTGATGCTGTCGGTGTGTGCACAGGTGCACAACCATGTCCCAGCAGCGGCCAGCCAACAGTCCATGCCAACGTACACACCTTAACTTCAGAGATGTTAAAATGTGGAAAACATGCTTTAAAACCAATAAGACATAGTGAGATCTAAGATGAGATCTAATGGATGAGCAAAAACTAGCCAAGTGTTCTGAAGCGAGGGAGAGCAATCGTGGTGACCCTGAGGTGGGAGAAATGGTAGTGTGTCCAGGAGATTAAAAATGCTGGGTGGCTGGTCCTCAGAAATAGAGATGAGGCAATGAGGGATGAAGTTAGCTGATAGGTAGATCCTTATAAATGGTATTAGGGATGTGGAATTTCATTCTGAAAGCAATAAGCATCCTTTGAAAAGTTTTCCACAGGAAGTTGGATATGAGAGGGTGAGTGATGAGTGCAAAAATGAGATATTTAAAAGATCTCTCCATTTAGAGTCTGGAGAATGGAGTGGGTGGGGCCAAACTGGATGGTGGAAAAGCCAGCACAGGCCATCACAGCCTCATGAGAGAGCCTAGTAGCTTTATAATTGGAATTTGTGGCTGCATTTGTGATTGACTGGATGGAGGGTGAACAAAGAAAGAGAGGAGACAAGGACGATTCCCAGGCAACTTCTTGACTGCAGGCACCGTTCCCTGAGTCAGCAAACACTGCAGCAGGACCAGGTTTGCAGGTGCAAATAGCATTGGTTTATTTTGTCCAATTTCATCTGGTGTACCCATGAGACATCCAATAGATGTCATGGAGGCAGAAGGATAGACAGGTCTAGAGCTCAAAGCATGTATCTGGGCAGAAGAAGTCCATTTGAAAGTCACCAGAGTATGCCTGGTAACCAAAGCGTTGGGTGTGGATGTGATTGTTTAGGAAAAGAATGTGGAATGAGGCATAAAAAGGGCCCAAGGTTGCATCTGAGGAACTGTAGCATTTGAAGTTGGGTGGAAGATGAGCTGTCAAAGGAGCTGAAAGAAGCAGAAGGCGGAAGAAGTAAAACCAGGAGAGCTCACCATGGAGGCAAAAGGGTGAGCACTGACTCTAGTGGCTCCTTAGAACTTGGACACCCCAGAGAACTGCCTCCACAGTGTGACTTCTTTTATATTTCTACAGTGCCTTTAGCATTTGGTTCCTTTGTAAGGTGTTTTGCTTCTAATGATCTCGATTTCATTTGCTTTGACACAGAATATACACCTACTCATCACCTCTCCATTTGGGCAACTTTCACCCAGCTCTCAGCAAGCTCATTAATTAGGGTCCTGGTTATAAAACTACAGAATGCTCCTGAGAAGAGAGAAAGGAGAGAGATAGAAAGGTCAGGAAGGTAAAGAAAAAATAGAAAGGCCAGTGTCTATTGGGCACCTCCTCTGTACTGTTTCTTATGCTTATCTATTCTATGCAAAACAGTGCAAGTGAGTGTCACTATGCTCACTTTATAGAAGGCAACAGGCTCAGAGAGGTTGAATAATTTGAACAAAGTCACACAGGTAGCACACCGTGTATGCAGAGTCAGGACTCCAACTTATATCCACGTACGTGAAAAATATTTTTCAAAGGCAGTCCCTTATAGGAGACCCATGTGTGCTTTTGAAATGCAAGCATATTGTCTGTGAAGCAAAATGGCTATAGAAGAAGCAGCTTCCAGTGTGAAACAGAAATGGTAATAGTTGACAACAGAAGTCTAAACATAAGCCTGATGAATGACCCCCATGAATAAATTTGCTCCCTTTTCCTTGTTAATTATATTGGCGGGTTAGGCTTCAGTAAAGCTATGTGTGGTGTGATAGATTTATTGGTGGCAATTATAAGTGAGAAGTCTCCTCCAATGGGTGTGTTTTAATGGGAGCAGCATCTGGGGGAGTTAGCGGGGACAAGCCTATTTATTTCTCTGCCTCACTTGTTAGCTTCTCTCGGCTCAGTAGGAAACGGCCTCCTAGAGTGGCCCAGATTCCCTTCAGAATAACCACTGTCCTCATAATTCTCATTAAGGTGCCACTGGGGTAGAGTCTGGGGAAGGAGGAGGGGCTGCTTGAGGGCCCGACAAGCTGTAACCATCTCTCTCCCTTATTTGGCAGCGATTCTTCTGTGTGCTAAATAGCCTGGAAATCAGAGAATAACAAATGTTCCTTAAATCAGCCTAAGGGTGCCAATTCCCATCTCTCTGGCCCATCAGACAGGGTGGCAAGGTGTGAGTAGAGAAAGTGGTTGTGATCGATGAGGCTGCTTCTGGGCTTTGATCATGCAAGCAGGGCAGAAGGAACGACGGGGGTGGAGTTTTGCCATGTTACTTTTACATGCAGATAATCATTATTGGGAGCCTCCTCTTGACCCTCAAAGAGAGCATCTGTGACATGAGAGCTTAGTTCTGCAGAAACACAGTAGGCAAGGGTACAGCCAATCCCCAAAACACTGTTTTAGATTGTGGCAACTTGACATCACACCATTAAGGAGGCCAAAACTACAAACTGGCGTATTTGAAGATTTTTTTTTTTTCTGTGTTAAATACAGACTCCTTTGATGAAACTTTCCAGGCAGGAGTGAGGATATAGAATCAAACAGAGGTGAGAATCACTTGAAATGTGTCTGATATCTACCTGGGGCATTCCAGAGGGTGCTTCTACCCTCCTTTCCCCATCTTTCTCCTTCCAGCAAATCTAGAGGTAAACACCAAGAAGAGTTAATGAAGAGGAGAAGCTGCTCACCCTGTAGATGGAATTGTAGCCAAAAGATCATGATTGTTTACTTTTTGCAAAACAACTCAGAAACTTGAGAAGGTTTCTTAAGAGTCCTGAGCCCTCTTAGAGTCAGATGGAGCCATATGATACATTCTTGTATTCTTACCAACGGAAAGTGAGCAGATATATGTTCCTGCCAGACTAAGCCAGCTAAGAGTGGATGTGCCTCTTTAGTCTCTCTGTGTTGATCCTTGTTTGCTGGCTAGCTGATGTCAGGGTCTCTACAAGGACGCACACTGAAGATTGCTGTGCCTCGTCATGAAAGGAGCTTGGATCCCTGAACGACTACATGGAACAGAGCCCACTGACCACACTGAACTGTGACAAAAGCAAACAATAAATTTTCGTTGCACCAAATCGCTGAGATTTTTGAGGTTAGTCTGTTCCTGCTGTCAGTATTACTTCCGCTAATACAGTTGCACAGCTAAAGTTATGATTTTTGCAGTAAGCCTTCTTCTTTCTCATCTCTTGAATCCAACAGCTTTATAAAAATCAGGGTTGGTTTTATTGTTGTTGGGCTTTTTGTTTTTAACGACTGTATCAAGGGCAAGGCATTTTGTCAAAATACTTATTAATGGACAATCAATTAAAAAGCTCATGCTAATAACAACTTGGTAATTAATCATTCAAAAGAGAAAACTGGATGTCCAGGGACTGATGTACTGGCTGTCACTTCCAGGTAAAATTATAGAGATTTGTTTCAGAAGGCTGTCTAACATTTTAGGACAACAACAACAAATGCTCCTTGTTTTCTCTTGAGTCTTCCTGTTTTCAACCCTTGAGTTATCTAACATTCTGTATCAACTCTTTGGAATGTGTCCCCATGTGTCCTTTTCTGCTAAAATGTCATGAGCTGCCCTTCAACATTCAGCATTTCCCAAACTTGGCACCAAAAGACTGTGCCTCTATTCATGTAACACAATGGTCCTCTTTTCCCCAAAGTCAGATTTCTGATTCTCTTCCCTTGAGTCCAGAAAATGTCTTTCCGTCACTGTTTCTATCTTGATTTTGAGTTTGTGGGGTTGAAAGTGATGTCATGGGAACCAACAAGGAATTAGGAGTCAAAAGAGGTGAAAACACAAACACCAGTCTCCAATGCATCTCTGCCTCAGTGGCTTTATTCAGCAGCTCTCCCGTCCCTGAAATGCCTTCCTCATTCTTCCCAGTCTCTCTAAATCCTCCTAATGCTTCAAGACATGGCTCATAAATTCCCTCTTAAGGCTTAGAGAATTTCCCACAAGGACTCTAGTAGGTTAAAATTTCCAGGAGCACAAAGGCCGTGTTTGGTTTGTTCTCCATCATTTGCCAGTATCTAACACAGAGCCTGGCATTTGTCAGACACTTACAAAATATTTAGTGCATGAATTGATTACTTTGAATAGATGCATTTTGGTCCCTTAGCTCATCTCAAGAAAATGTGAATCATCAGAAAGTGTGGAAAGGAAGATAAATCCATTTATTTTATTCTCAAAACACATATTGTCTATACTACATAATTCAGCAACTAATTACATTTAATGCTGATTTTGATGGTACACAGAAAGCAGTAATTGTGGCCATGTAATCATGACAACATTTCTAACTCAGCTGACTTATTGGGGGCAGGAGGAAGTGCTGGAGTCTGTCCCGCAGACTCCAGCTGCATGACAGGTGAATAACGTACTCAGACACTGATATTCAGTGAAAGAGTAGGCTGGGAGCCAGGCTGCAGACAGAAAAGGTTGTAGCAGCCATGGCCCTAGCAGCCACGGCCTTGACTCGCTGGCCCTGCTGGCATTTATTCAGCACACATTAAATGACAAAGGCTTTGAGTCAACACCACTGGAGGGTAATTAGCCTGGTCACCCTCTCCCTGAGAGAGCAATCCTGCCGGGGAATGATCAAAGGTTAATTTTAGGACCACATGAGTACACAAGTTATTTAGATAAACTCCCTTATATTCCTTTGTACCTCTTTTAAGCTATTTACTTAAGATAAGAGGATTAGGCTGCCTTTAACCAGATCTATTACTGAAGTTATGCAAACCCCCCCTTGTCTTCCAAGAAGGTTTGTGTCTATCTCTTATAACTGTCTTTAAAATTTTTCCCACCAGCCTGCCTGAACTCACACAAGGAAGTGGGATTATAATTACAAATGACAGTACGCACAACAGCCTCCCCACAAACATGAAAAATGGATAATTGTTTTTGCATTAATGAGCATTGAGATATAGAAAGCTTCTCATTTTCTTCCTCTTGTTTTTATTTTAATAGCAATATTCACTGATCTAATGACATTTGGTCTACATGGCATTCTGTGGAAAGTATACATGCTAAGTATGACAAGAACAATAATGGCCCCAGAGATGTTCATGTCCAAATCCTCAACTCTAATCAATGTCCTAATCTGAGGCCTCAGACCTAATAACCAGATCTGTGAATATGTTCTGTGACATGGCAGGTGGAAACTGAGGTTGCAGATTGAATTAAGCTTGCTAATCAGCTGGCCTTAAATAAGATTATCTTGGATTATTCCATTGGACTTGGTGTCATCACAGGGTCCTTAAATGTGGGAGAGGCAGGCAGGGGAGTCAATGTCAGAACAATGTGATGTGAGAAAGACTCCACCAGCTCCTCCTGACTTTGAAGGTGGAAGAGGAGCCATGAACCAAGGAATGTAGGCAACCTCTATGAGTCAAAAACACAAGACACTAGATTCTCTTCCAGAGCTTCCAGAAGGGATGCAGCCCTGCTGACACCTTGATTGCAGCCCACTGAGGCCCGCTGAGGCCCATTTTGGACATCTGATCTCCAGAACTCTAAAATGATAAATCTGTGTTATTTTAAGCTGCTAAGTCTGGGTTAATTTGTTACAGCAGTCACGGAAAACTAATACACTGCAGAGACTAAGTGAAATAGAGAATAAGGGATGTTGGTGCATTTTTTATCAAAAAAAAGTTATAATAAAAGCATTTAATTCCTTATTGTATCCACTTGTGGTTTTGTTTTGTTTTCCTCTGTCTAATCATTCCTCCCTGGCAGAGACTGGGACTTACGCCTTTTTAGTACTCAACATGAAGTGATACCATACAGTAGAAGGTGGCCAGTAAACAAGGATAGGTTAAAAATACACAGTGGAAAACAGCAAACATGTTCGCTTACTCAAACTGCACTAAATTGGTGTCTTGCCAGCAACTTTTGGTGGTAAATTGAAGGAAAAGCTCACAACATGGAATAAAATTGTCATATAAACAAGGCTCTCCTGTTGCTCAGTGGTCTGGGGGTCCCAGACCTGATGGCAGGAGGGACAAGGCTGATATAGAAAAAGCCCCTGACAAGGCATTCCATTAGCTTCCAGCTCTTCGTCCCCTGGTCTTTAGCGGTGCTGGTAACAGCCAACCTTTTCTGACAGATTTGAGTTTCTGCTCATCTCCTCTTCTGTTTGCAAGGGACATGTCTATGAACAGAGGAACACCAGAAGGTGGGCAGGAGAGGGAGAAGAGAAAGAGGCAATGAGCCTGGGCTATTTTAAAACCTTGGTAATTGGTCCCAGAATGGTCAAGAATAGGCATGTATTTTATATAATATCTATACTCAAAAGGGATTATTTTCCAAAGAGAGAAATAATTATTAGCAAATTCAGCATTTCATACATAATTTGAAAAAGAATCACTTGTCTTCCCCAAGCATTAGCTCACAAGTCCAAGCCTTTTTCTGACATAAAAGCTGGATGCAAGTCACACACACTTATAGGCATTTGTCTATTAATAACTTTAATATCAGCTACCAAATAGAGTCATGGTAAGAATTAACTGTATTGGTATTTGTAAATTAAGTGGAATGGCACCAGGCACATAGTAACTAGTGTGAGTGTCACAGTTCATCATGGTTAAATCAGAGTAAACCATCTTACATAGAACTCTGATACAAAAATAGAACATGGTTCTTTCCATCATGCAATAACACACCAGAGCTTAAAGAACAATTTGATGGATCCAAGTCGAGTTTCTGCAACTTCCCAGCCCAAGAAAGGAAAAGGAGCTAGGTAGAGATCCTCATAGATGTGGGGCAGCACCAAGGGCAGAGGCACTGAGTGGCCACCAGTCCAGAGAGCTTGACTATGCAGCCCAGCTTGGGCACCAGTGGTGTCACCTCAGGAAGCTGCAAGACTGTGGTGAGACGTCCCATGCATTTGTAAACACATTCTGCAGAGTCTAAAGAGGCCAGATCCAATCCTGATAAAAAATCTGCTGGTTGAATGAGTGAATTATCTGAACAAGTCACACACACATAGAGACACACACACAACCCCGAGCCTTCATTTCCCATTCTGTACAGTAAGATGAATGGACTTCAATAATCTCTAGGGACTATCCCAGTGCCTTCCTGCTAATTTATGTAAAGGATATCCTGAAAGATTACTGAAAAATAATAGGAGAATCTGCATTTACAAAACAAAAGCAATCTAAAAAAAGGTCACCAGAACCTGTTCCTCTTTCACTGCCTTTCATTTAGACTTGCAGACTTTAGGGAATACCACTTGATAATAAGCTATGTATTAAAGAAAACAGTTATGATTATTTTAGGTCAGTTTCTCTAGGAACAGCTCTGAGGTAGAGAGATTTTCACACAGGAAGTATGTCATGATGTGGTCTCAGGATCCACACCAGAGGGGAGTAAAGAAAGCAGTTAGAGAGGGAGGAGTTGAACCCCTTATCCTGCAGTCACAAAAAGGCCACAGTTAATTCCACAGAGAGCTCCGGCATAGTCTTTCAGAGCTGTCCCTGCCCCAGGCAAGCAGGCTGTGCCTTCACGTCCCTTTACCCCTGCTCCTACTCGCCAATCTTTGGCCAGTCATGTGATCTGGCTGTCACAGAAAATGAGGAGAAGTGGCCCTACAGGAGGTAGCTATCTGTGGTTGAGGACAGTTCCCAGAAACGGACCCAGCCACCTAACCACAGAAGCTGGATGAATAAGAGCCACAGTCCTGTGTTAGTCATCTGTAACTAAGAAACAAATTACCATGCTCTTAGCAGCTTAAAGTAACACATTTACTATCTTAAAGTGTTCATGAGGCATGTCTTAGCTGGGTCCTCTGCTCAGGGTCCTACAAGTCTGCAATCAAGGTGCCCATAGGGCTGCATTTCATCTGGAGCTTGACTGGGGAAGAATTCACTTCCAAGGTCATTTGGGTTGGTTGAAGAACCATTTTCTTGCAACCACATGACTGATGATGGACTGTTTGCTGGCTGTTGCCTGGAGGACACCTTCAGGTCTGGAGGACACCCATAGTTCCTAGATGTCACCCAAGGTTCCTTGCCACTTGGACTTCTCTAACACAGGCACTTATTTAATCAAGCATAGTCTCTCACCTCAGGGAGGGCCAGTCCCCCTTTCAGGGATGTTCTCCTGATTAACTCATTCTCACCCTTTTGATTAACTCCAAACCAATAGATTTAGGACATAAATTACATCTGCAAAATCCTGTTACCTTTGTTATATTCTACTTAACGTCCTGGGGTGCTTCCTCAAAACCAGCAGAGGCAGTTTCAGGGCTGCCTCATGGGTAGGAGACAACAGGAAATAAATCTGTCACTATTGATGAAAAAGTCACAGTTGGGTGGGAGTTAGCACAGCCCTTTGCACGTGGTGGGACTCCATAAATGCCTGTTAAATGAAAGTTGTTGAGACTGAGAGCTGTGTTTTATGCTACATGGGAGATGCTGGTCTCTCCAATCTGAATCTTCAGCTGAATGTCTAACTACTCCTAAGTGACCAGACTGTCAGGGAAAATAATAGCCAAGTTTGACTGCCTGTAAAAGTCAGCAGGAAAGTGTTCCCTTTGTCAAGTGAAGATGGCAAGAGAACTCAGAAAAAATCTTCCCTAGACTATAAAAATTTACTTTTATAAAAAATTCCTAGTATGTAGGTTACATTTACAAGCTTTTATTTTTTTATAGAAACAGAGTAGAGGGAAATATAAAAATTGATCTGAAGATGCAAGACAGAACCTACAGGAACTCCAAATTCCCAATGAGAGTGATTGGTCCTGGCATTTCAATGCAGGAGCCAACTCCAGCCATTGAACCTGCATGGCTGATTGACAGACCAAAATGGAGAAAATTGTTTCAGGGGAAGAAGAGAACTATATGCTTAATTCTTTATGTATCTAATTGTCAGTTCATGCTTCAGGGTAGGTACAACATCTGCCTACTCATCCTCATTTTACAGAAAAGGAAACAGTCTTTGCCATCACATGGTTCAGAGCCCACAATGGGAGGCAGATGAGGAGAGAGGCCATGGCTGTATGGTGTGATCACTGCTCATAGGGAGAGCACACAGGTGCGATGGGGGCAGAGGAGGGCACCTAACTCAGGCTCAGGGAAAGGCTTCCTAACAGAATAGTCTGAGCTGACTCCCTGTCTTTGCCATCATGAGGCAGTGTGGAGAACAGGGAACAGAAGGGAAACCTGAGCCTTCTCCTTTGCAGTTTTGCTTGGAGCCAAGTTCCACCAACTCTTGTTTCTCAAGAGCCTGCAAACTGAAAATCACTTGTGTCTTATGTGGAAAAGGATAGCTTTTGGCTAGTTCAACTCAAATACAAATACATGGGAAGAGGCTGGGCAGACAGACAGATGTAGATTATACAGTTGTTCAGAAGCCCTGCTTAGGAACGCAAGTTACCTTCCTTCCCATTGCTGATGGTAGTTTATTCTAAATATGGATTCTAACCACTCAGATTTCTTGGATGAGTTTTGGGAGATCAAGCCCAAGCCCTCTGAAGTGAAGGATTAATATGTCTTCTCTCCATTTCCTTCCTAGCATATTTCTCCTCTCAATTAGGTGTCTTTGTTGCTTCGTCTGGAGACCTGACCCACTCTTAGAGTTAAGAAGCTACATAATTAGAGCAACCATATCATTTATCATCCAACCTGGGAATAATTTTGAGAGTGAAAGGGATCATGAATAATAATTACTCCAAGACAACGGGCATACACTGGAGCCACCCTGGGCAAACCAGGCCTTAGGGTCTTCCTACCCATATAGATGCAGCCCTGTTAACGCTGATGCACTGCAGAGCAGAAAACGGACTTTCCAGCATTCTCAGCTGCTTCCATCTCTGGGGCACAAAGAGGGAGGTGGTGCTACTTTCTTCTTGCTTGAATTTCTTCTTGCTCCCAATGTTGCTATCCCTTGTCTAAAAATAACATTACCGAGCGGGACTTTAGACCCTTTGTGTATAAAGGAGAGAGGAACAGATAATACAATTAAGTTTGTTGAATGCCAATATTTTTTTTAAAAATTGGCAATATCTCTTTTTAGAATGCTCACTTTTAGACCAGGCACAGTGACTCTCGCCTATAATCCCAGCACTTTGGGAGGTCAAAGCCAGCAGATTGCTGGACCCCAGGAGTTCAAGACCAGCCTAGGCAACATGGCGAAACCCAGTCTCTACAAAAAAGACAAAAAGTAGCTGGGCATGGTGGTGTGTGCCTGTAGTCCCAGCTACTAGGGAGGGTGAGGTAGGAGGATGACCTGAGCCCAGAGAGGTCAAGTCTGCAATGAACACCATGATTGCATCACTGCACTCTAACCTGGGCAACAGAGCAAGACTCTGTCATGAAGAAAGAAAGAAAGAAAAAGGAAGGAAGGAAGGAAGGAAGGAAGGAAGGAAGGAAGGAAGGAAGGAAGGAAGGAAGGAAAAGAAAGAAAAAGAAAGAGAAAGAAAGAAGAAAGAAAGAAAGAAAAAGAAAGAAAGAAAGAAGAAAGAAAGAAAGAAAGAAAGAAAGAAAGAAAGAAAGAAAGAAAGAAAGAAAGAAAGAAAGAAAGAAAGAAAGAAAGGAAGGAAGGAAGGAAGGAAGGAAGGAAGGAAGGAAGGAAGGAAGGAAGGAAGGAAGGAAGGAAGGAAGGAAGGAAGGAAAAAGAAAGCTCTCTTTTAACTTAAAAATTAAAGGAGAGGACAGAATCTTTCAGTATGGAATATCATGACTACAAAAGTGGTTTTCTTTATTAAGAGGCAAGGAAAGTCCCTCAGAGTTTGGCATGGCTTGAATGAAAGAAATTCCCTTCCCTACCTCACCCCCCAAAAAACCCCTCCCCAACAATCCCCTTCGTTGTGTTTTAATCTACATTTTTCAAGAAAACTTCTGAGTGACCCCCATAAGACAGAGATTCTTTGATTTTCTAAATCCACTGATTACTAATGAGCAGTATCTTGTTTATGAACTTCACTACCAATAGCCATATTCAGCATCTGTAATTTTCCCAAAACATTAAGAAGATTAAAGATGACAGTTTCAAAATCTGCTTATATATAAAGTATCAAAGAAAAATTCTAACATTAATTTAAATTGTTAGAATCTAAATATAGTATCCTATAATTTGAATGTTTGAATTCCCCCAAAATTTGTATATTAAAACCTAATCACCAAAGTGATGGTTTTAGGAGGTGTGGCCCTTGGGAGGTGGCTAGTCATGAGGCTGGAGCCCTTGTGAATGGGATTAGTGCCCTTATAAGAAGACTGAGAGAGACTCCTCACCTCTTCTACTACATGGAGGACCCAGCTAGAAGGCTGTATGTGGCCAGGAAGTGAGCCCTCATCAAACACTGAATCTGCTTTGATCTTGAACTTCCTAGCCTCCAGAACTATAAGAAATAAATTTCTGTTATGAAAAAGCTACCTAGTTTATGGTGTTTTGTTAAAGCAGCCTGAACAGACTGAGACACTGTAGAAAGAAAACTACTGATAATATAATGTTATTGGATTTAAAATGTAGGCCAATTTAACCAAATTTTCTAGTCCTGGGAGAACCAACTAGTAGGGCCTGGATAATATTTGACAAATGATATAGAATTGTCAGAGTCATTTCCACATCACCAAGGCAGGGTTCATAAGGTGTCAATGACATTGTAAGCTCTCCATGGTTCAAGAACTGACTCCCAACTCAACAGATTCATAATTTTAATCAGGTGACTGTATTTGAGTTGAATGGGATCAAAAAGCCTAACATTAACCAAACTTATGAAGTACCAATATAGAAACCAAAATGATTATTCATTCTGAAGGGATGGTCCTTCTTTCCAGTTATGGGAACCTAGGTCCTATTCCATCAGTCTTGTATGAAGCCTTTTTTTCCCCCTTTTTTGGGACAACTTCCATACATTATTTCTTCTACTCACTGGATGGAAACAATCAGGGTGACAATTCTTCAGATTTTTGTAACCAATTCTTGTGTGCTTCCTATATTATTTCTTCTCCAGGCTAAATATTCACAACTCCTTCAACCCTTCTTCATTTTATATAATTTTCAGGCCTTTTAATTTGGTGGCAAGCCTTTTCTAGAGTTATTCCACTTCTCAATGCCTTTCTGAAAATGTGATTCTCAGAACTAAACATGATATTTAGATGTAGTCTGACCAGTAGAGAATAGAGAATGACCATATCTTCTCTTGACTTGTCCAATTAAAGTAGCTCAAGTCTGTATGACTAAGAACTCGATCTATTTGTGCGTGTGCGTGTATGTGTGTGTGTGCGTGTATGTGTGCATGTGTGTTAATTCAACTTTATATTGTGAGATAATTATAGATTTGCATGCAATTGTAGGAAATAATACAGAGACCTCTTGTGCAGTCATTATCTACTTTTCCCCAGTGGCTTATCTTGCAAAACTATAGTATAACATCACAGTTAGGATATTGGCATTGATAGAGTCAAGAAACAAGATATTTTCTTCACAAGGATCCCTTATTGCTATGGTTTGAAATTTAATTGCTAATGTAACAATATTAAGAAGTCAGACCTTTAAGAGGTGATTAGGCCACTAGGCTCTGCCCTCGTGAATGAATTAATGTTGTTTTTGCTGGAGTGCATTAATTATCATGGGAGTGGATTTGTGACAAAAAAGATGAGTTTGGCCCAATATCTTCTCTTCCTCCCATGCTTACTTTCATCTTACACTTTCTGTTATGAGATGACCCTTGCCAGATGCTGGCACCATGCCCTTGGACTTCCCAGCCTGTAGAGCTATGAATCAAATTTATTTTTATTTGTAAATTACTCAGTCTGTGATATTCTGTTACAACAGCAGAAAACAGACTAAGACACTCATGTTGCTCTTTTATAGCTATACCCATTTCCTTCCCACTCATACCCTCCCCCATTTAATCTCTGGTAACCACAGATCTGTTCTCCATTTCCATAATTTTATAATTTCAAGAATGTTGTATAAATAGAATCACATCATGGTAACCTTTGTGATTGACTTTTTTCACTCAGCATAATTCTCTAGAGATTCATTCAAGTTATGTGCATCAATAGTTTTATTTCTTTTTATTGCTGAGTAGTAATCCACCTAAGGGATATACCACAGTTTGTTTAAACATTCACCTATTGAATGACACCTTGTTTCCAGTTTTTGGCTTTGAGTAATGGAACTGCCATAAATATTTTTGTATGGGTGTCTGTGTGAACAGAAGTCTTCATTTTGCTAGGACAAATGCTCAGATGTGCAATTATTGGGTTATATGGTAGTTGCATGCTTAATTTTGAAAGACACTTCCAAACTGTTTTCTGGAATAATTTCCACCTACTTTATATCAAAATCTGTAATCAAGTCTGGTGTGCCTCAGTCTGAAACCACAAAGTGTTTGTTTTTGTGTGCTTATGCTCGTACATTTTAAAGTTTGGACTCAAATGCAAAATATAATATTTATCTCCTTTAAATGCTAGTTTGTTAATTTCATCCCAATAGTCGAAGTCTTCTGATCCTTAATATCTGATTTCTCCCATTTAACATGTTGACTATCCTTCTTGACTTCATTTTATCTGTACATTTTGTAACTATTTTTTATTAAAGCTTTCTTCATTCAAAGATTTAGTAAAAGTTCGTACAGGGTAAAACCTCAAAGCATACGCTGGAGTCAAATTCACCAACTACAGTATCAGCTAACATGCATTTTCCTTCCTGTCCATAAAGATAACGTCAGCAAAATTTGCAAAGGATTTGTCCAACTCAGATCTTCATTTACATAGATTTCCCATTTCGATCAATCTAAGCACTTCATTTTAAACAGAGAAAAATGTAAGTTCTTAGATCACACTACTTCACTGTGAGCATGGTTTATTTCTTAGTGATAGATATTTTTTCTTCTCAGTCAATAGACTGAACACATTAATAAAACACCTTTAGCACAGGGGCTTACTCTTTTAACCAAAAGCTGCAACACTCATTTAGGTCACCAAGATTTTGGAAACGTGATGATGATGGTGGTGGTGATGATGATAATGGTAGTGGTGGTGGTGATAATGGTGATGGTAGTGCTGGTGGTGTTGGTAATGATCACAGCTAACATTTGTAGCATGCTTATTTTGTGCCAGACACTGTTGAGAACAAGGAGGTTCTGTTTCATTTGTATAATTATATCTATTTTCCAATAATCATATTCCTAGGGATTAGGAATGTGGATGTTCTTTTCAGATTCACTGTATAGCTGCCATCTCATTTCTCTCAGAAGAACTTCAAGCACTAGAGAAAAAGACATTTGGGTAAAACACAATTCTTTTAGGCAGAAGGGGGCTTGAGAAGTAGTCTGATTACCTTAATTTCAATCATTGTATACTTAGATCATTTTATATCTATGTACTTTTTTGTTTTAGCTCACAAAAATCGCAATTTTAAGTAACTGAAATTAAAATCAAAAGTTAAATAAATAAATAAATGATTTTTCTTTGATGAAAAGCGTTTTAGTTTTCTTCTGATTTTCAAGAAAAACATTAAGTTTGTGATATGTGATACAAGAAAAACATACGAAATGTAAAGAAATAATTATAGAATTCCAAGAAAAAATAGGACATAATATGATTTACAGTGTTAAGAGGACAGCAGGAAACACAAGCTACATCATACTTTAAAGATTTATAATTACAATTTTCCCAACGTAATTGTTTTATTATTAAAAAGCAAAAAAAAAAAAGTTAATAAAAGCTTTAAAAATGTTGAGGAGCAGCCTGATTTAAGAATCTCTGGTGCCAATTTAAACAGCCATTGGAGGTGCAAACCGGCACTGTGTTAGAGGAGAGATACAATAAAAAGGAAGATATTCTGCTCACGTGGAGGCGTACAATCTTAGTTATAAGCAAGAGCTCATTCCGCCTCACACTATAATGATATTCCAAAATCAGACAAAGGAGTCAGTCCCAAAATGGGATTTCTTAAAAAACAAATCAGATCTTGAAGGAAGTCTTGGTTGAAACATTCATTTATTTTGTTAAATCCAAAGAGTATTGGGTTGCAGCTATGTAGACTAAACCAACTGTTACCCAGGAAGCATTGTGCTATTTTTTAATATGTAACTTCAAAGCAGTTGAAACCAGTAAGTCGGATTGAGTACAAAACGGCTACTGAGAGATAAGGGGATTCTAGTGGCTGAAAGTTTAAATGCTGGTAAGATGGCAGGGCTCTCCTAGCTGATTTATCATCACACTACTCATGTGACCTTGGCTGACTTTCAAATAGCATGTCTGAGACTCAGTTACCTGGAAAAAGTAGTAGTTAAAATAACTGCCTCAGAGGGTGTATGGAAGAAAAGTTCCTATTCCGGTGTCTTGTGTAGTAGGCAGAGAGAATGCAAATTGTTGTTTCTTTGGGGTATTTTTTTGTATTAGGATAATGACTATTATTTATTAAGCATTTATGATGTACCAAGGATAAGTTCTATCTTACTATCCTATCAAATCCTCACAACTTTATGAGGAAAACACCTTTTTATTAATTCATTTTGCTGATGAGGAAACTAAGGCACAGAAGCTACGTGAATTGGCCAAGATCACCAGTTAAAGGGAGGTTGAGCCCGGATTTGAAGTCAATCAGTGAGATGGCAGAAATCAAGGACCTATGTTTTCTTCCAAGAGTTTTATGGTTTTAACTCTTACATTTAGGTCTATAATCCACTTCAAGTTAATTTTTACATTTTATACTTTTTACCAGTTACTTATAACAACTAGTTTGGAATTTTATCTATTAAATTCTCTCTTTTGGGACTTGGACTAAATGAAGGAGCAATTTGTTTGAGAATCGCTTTTTGGACAACTAGCAGACAAGGAATACTCTGTAATTGTCCCAGGTTTCTGCCTGTAAGTAATTTTCACTTCATGGCACACAGAGAGAGAGAACCCAAGCAGAGTTCAGTGCTCTCACTGAGTTGGGGAGACAGAGAAAGATGCTTAGAGATCCTGAAGCAACTGGAATTTGCAGAGCAGAGTACAGACAGGAAAGAGCCACATGGAGAAAGAAGTTCAAAAATATGCATAAGAGTCTCCTTTAGTCTTTGGTTTCATATTATTCTGGGCATGCATAGGGTGAAACTCCACGAGGCCAGGCAAAGAACAAGTGACAGGCAGCTGTCATTACAAAAAATGAATAATTTTCTGGACTGGGAATTGTTCAAATTCTAATCAGTCTAAGTGGAGAAAACTATTTGAATACCTGTGGCATTCAGGAGCTACCCAGGAATGTCAAACTTTAATAGTAGGGCTAAATTATCCCTAGAGTAAAGGTCTCTCAAGTTATACCCTAAAAAAGTTTGAAAGCAAGTCTTGAAAGGACCAAGCTCACCTGCAAGTAACTTAACTGCTTGCCAAAACAATCTTCAACACTCTCTAAAGAAAGGCAATATATCAGGAGAAAAAATTAGTCAACAGAAATCATGTTACTCCAGATCCTTAAGAAACTGACACCAAAATGAGATTAAGTGTGCAAAGATTTTATTAGGAGAAACACCTGTGTGCAAGAAAATGGGGAAAAAGCCAGATAAGGGTGAGATTGCTGCTGAGAGAGAGAGAACAAAGCCTCAGTGACCCACAAAATATCACGTTGTCTAATGCATGTATAATTGGAGCCCCGAATAGAGAGGGAGTCAGAACAAACATCTGAAAAATGAATGGTTGAAATTTACCCAAATTTGAGGAAGACTATAAATCCACAGAACCAAGAAGCACAAACCCCAATCAAGAAGTAATTTTAAAAAACTATACCAAACACATCAGTCAAACTGCTGGAAAACAATGAAAAAGAGACAAGTTTAAAAGCAGCCAAAGAAAAAAGATACATTACATACAAGGGAATAAAGATAAAAATTGAAACAGAGGCAGGCATGGTAGTGCAGGCATGGAGTCCCAAATACGAAGCAGGAGATTGCTTGAGTCCAGGAGTTCCAGGCTTTTGTGCACTATGCCCATCAGGTGTCTGCACTAAGTTCAGCATCAGTATGGTGACCTTCTGGCAATGGGAGACTACCAGGTTGCCTAAGGAGGAATGAACTGGCCCCGGTTGGAAACCAGCAGGTCAAAATCCCATGCTGATCAGCAGTAGTATTGCACCTGTGAATAGCCAACTGCGTTTCAGCCTGGGCTACACAGCAAGACCCTCTTCTCTAAAATAAATAAATAGATAATTAATTAAAGCAGGCTTTTTGTCAGAGATCATACAAACCAGAAGACAAAGGAATGGCATCTTCAAAGATCCGAAAGAAAAATCTGTCGAACTAGAATTCTAAATCTAGTGAAAAAATTTTTCACAAATACAAACAGAATAAAGACTTTTTTTTAACACAAACAAAAAAACTGAGAGGCTATCACCAGCAGAACCTACACTACAAAAAAATGCTAACGGAGATGGGGTTGGCAAGATGGCCGAATAGGAGCAGCTCCAGTCTGCAGCTCCCAGCGAGATCAATGCAGAAGGTGGGCGATTTCTGCATTTCCACCTGAGGTACCTGGCTCATCTCACTGGGACTGGTTAGATAGTGGGTGCACCCCACAGAAGACAAGTCAAAGCAGGGTGGGGTGTTGCCTCACCCAAGAAGCACAAGGTTCTCAGGGAACTCCCTCGCCTAGCCAAGGGAAGCCATGAGGGACTGTGCCATGAGGAATGGTACATTCTGACCCAGATACTACGGTTTTCCCCTGGTCTTCGGAACCTGCAGACCAAGAGATTCCCTCGGGTGCCTACACCACCAGGGCCCTGGATTTCAAGCACAAAACTGGGTGGCCATTTGGGCAGACACCAAGCTAGCTGCAGTTTTTTTGTTTGTTTGTTTGGTTTGGTTTGTTTTTTTTTTTCATACCCCAGTGGTGCCTGGAACACCAATGAGACAGAACAATTCACTGCCCTGGAAATGGGCTGAAGCCAGACAGCCAAGTGGTCTAGCTCAGTGGGTCCCACTCCCACGGAGCCCAGTTAGCTAAGATCCACTGGCTTGAAATTCTCGCTGCCAGCACAGCAGTCTAAAGTTGACCTGGGACGCTCAAGCTTGATGGGTGGAGGGGTGTCTGCCATTACTGAGGCTTGAGTAGACACTTTTCCCCTCACAGTGTAAACAAAGCCACCAGGAATTTTGGACTGGGTGGAGCCAACTGCAGCTCAGCAAAGCTGCTGTAGGCAGACTGCCTCTCTAGATTCCTCCTCTCTGGGCAGGGCATCTCTGAAAGAAAGACAGCAGCCCCAGTCAGGGGCTTATAGAAAAAACTCCCATCTCCCTGGACAGAGCACCTGGGGTAAGGGGAGGCTGTGGGTGCAGCTTCAGCAGACTTAAACGTTCTTGCCTGCTGGCTGTGAAGAGAGCAGTGGATCTGCCAGCTCAGAGCTCCAGTTCTGCTAAGGGACAGACTGCCTCCTCAAGTGGGTCCCTGACCCCCGTGTTTCCTGACTAGAAGAAACCTCCCAGTAGGGGCCAATAGACACCTCATACAGGAGAGCTCTGACTGGCATCGGCAGGTGCCCCTCTGGGACAAAGCTTCCAGAGGAAGCAATAGGCAGTAATCTTTGCGGTTCTGCAGCCTCCACTGGTGATACCCAGGCAAACAGGGTCTGGAGTGGACCTCCAGCAAACTCCAGAAAACTCCAGCAGACATGCAGCAGAGAGGCCTGACTGTTAGAAGGAAAACTAACAAACAGAAAGGAATAGCATCAACATCAACACAAAGGATGTCCACACAAAAACCCCATTTGAAGGTCACCAACATCAAAGACCAAAGGTAGATAAATCCATGAAGATGAGGAAAAACCACTGCAGAAAGGTTGAAAATTCCAAAAACTGGAATGTCTCTTCTCCTTCAAAGGATCACAACTGCTCACCAGCAAGGGAACAAAACCGGACAGACAATCAGTTTGATGAATTGACAGAAGTAGGCTTCAGAAGGTGGGTAATAAAAAAAACTCCTCTGAACTAAAGGAGCATGTTCTAACCCAATGCAAGGAAGTTAAGAACCTTGAAAAAAGGTTAGAGGAATCACTAACTAGAGTAACCAGTTTGAAGAAGAACATAAATGACCTGATGGAGCTGATAAACACAGCATAAGAACTTCATGAAGCATACACTAGTATCAATAACTGAATCGATCAAGTGGAAGAAAGGATATCAGAGATTGAAGATCAACTTAATGAAATAAAGCATGAAAACAAGATTAGAGAAAAAAGAATGAAAAGGAATGAACAAATCCTCCAGAAAATATGGGACTATGTGAAAAGACCAAATTTATGTTGGACTGGTGTACCTCAAAGTGATGGGGAGAATGGAATCAAGTTGGAAAACACTCTTCAGGATATCCAGGAGAATGTCCTCAGCCTAGCAAGACAGGCCGACATTCAATTTCAGGAAATACAGAGAACACTGCAAAGATACTCCTCAGGAAGAGCAACCCCAAGACACCTAATTGTCAGATTCACCAAGGTTGAAATGAAGGGAAAAATGTTAAGGGCAGCCAGAGAGAAAAGTGAGATTACCCACAAAGGGAAGCCCATCAGACTAACAGTGGATCTTTCTGCAGAAACCCTACAAGCCAGAAGAGAGTGGGGATCAATATTCAACGTTTTTAAAGAAAAGAATTTTCAACCCAGAATTTCATATCCAGTCAAACTAAGCTTCATAAGTCAAGGAGAAATAAAATCCTTTACAGACAAGCAAATGCTGAGAGATTTTGTCACCACCACACTTGCCTTACAAGAGCTCCTGAATGAAGCACTAAACATGGAAAGGAAAAACAAGTACTAGCCAAACACACCAAATTGTAAAGACCACTGATGTTATGAAGAAACTGCATAAACTAACGGGCAAAATAACCAGTAAACATCATAATGACAGAAACAAATTGACATGTAACAATATTAACCTTAAATGTAAATGGTCAAAATGCCACAATTAAAAGACACAGATTGGCAAATTGGATGAAGAGTCAAGACCCATCAGTGTGCTGTATTCAGGAGACCCATCTCACTTGCAAAGACACACATAGGCTCAAAATAAAGGGACGGAGGAAGATTTACCAAGCAAATGAAAAGCAAAAAAAAAAAAGCAGGGATTGAAATCCTAGTCTCTGATAAAAGAGACTTTAAACCAACAAAGATCAAAAAAGACAAAGAAGGGCATTACATAGTGGTAAAGGGATCAATGCAACAAGAAGAGATAACCATCATAAATATACATGCACCCAATACAGCAGCACACAGATTCATAAAGCAAGTTCTTAGAGACCTACAAAGAGACTTAGATTCCCACACAATAATAGTGGGAGACTTTAACACCCCACTGTCAATGTTACACAGATCAATGAAACAGAAAATTAACAAGAATATTCAGGACTTGAACTCAGCTCTGGACCAAGCCAACCTGATAGACCTCTACAGAACTCTCCATCCCAAGTCAACAGAATATACATTGTTCTTGGTGCCACATCACACTTATTCTAAAATTGACCACATAATTGGAAGTAAAACACTCCTCAGCAAATATAAAAGAACAGAAATCATAACAAACAGTCTCTCAGACCACAGTGCAATCAAATTAGAACTCAAAATTAAGAAACTCACTCAAAATCGCACAACTACATGGAAACTGAACAATCTGCTCCTGAACGACTACCGGGTACATAACAAACTTAAGGCAGAAATAAATAAGTTCTTTGAAACCAATGAGAACAAAGACACAATGTACCAGAATCTCTGGGATACAGGTAAAGCAGTGTTTAGAGGGAAATTAATAGCATTAAATGCCCACAGGAGAAAGCAGGAAAGATCTAAATCAACACCCTAACATCACAATTGAAAGAACTAGAGAAGCAAGAGCAAACAAATTCAAAAGCTAGCAGAAGACAAGAAATAGCTAAGATCAGAAGAGAACTGAAGGTGATAGAGACATGAAAAATCCTTCAGAAAATCAATGAATCCAGGAGCTGGTTTTTTGAAAAGATCAACAAAATACATAGACCACTAGCCAGACTAATAAGGAAGAAAAGAGGGCAGAACCAAATAACACAATAAAAATGATAAAGGGAATATCAACACTGATCCCACAGATATACAAACTACCATCATAGAATACTGTAAGCACCTCTATGTAAATAAAGTAGAAAATCTAGAAGAAATGGATAAATTCCTGGACACATACACCCTACCAAGACTAAACCAGGAAGAAGCTGAATCCCTGAATAGACCCATAACTAGTTCTGAAATGGAGGCAGTAATTAGTAGCCTACCAACCAAAAAAAGCCCAGGACCAGATGGATTCACAGCCAAATTCTACCAGAGGTACAAAGAGGAGATGGTACCATTCCGTCTGAAACTATTGCAAACAATAGAAAAAGAGGAACTTCTCATAACTCATTTTATGAGGCCAGCATCATTCTGATACCAAAACCTGGCGGATACACAATAACAAAAAATATAAAATTTCAGGCCCACATCCCTAATGAACATCGATGCAAAAATCCTCGATAAAATACTGGCAAACCAAATCCAGCAGCACATCAAAAAGCTTATCCACCATGACCAAGTCAGCTTCATCCCTGGGATGCAAGGCTGGTTCAACATACACAAATCAATCAACATAATCCATCACAGAAACAGAGCCAATGACAAAAACCCAATGATTATCTCAATAGATGCAGAAAAGGCCTTTGATAAAATTCAACACTCCTTCATGCTAAAAACTTTCAGTAAACTAGGTATTGATGAGACGTATCTCAAGATAATAAGAGCTACGTATGACAGACCCACAGCCAATATCATACTGAATGAGCAAACTCTGGAAGCATTCCCTTTGAAAACCAGCACAAGACAAGGATGCCCTCTCTCACCACTCCTATTTGACATTGTATTGGAAGTTCTGGACCTGGGCAATCAGGCAAGAGAAAGAAATAAAGGGTACTCAAATAGGAAGAGAGGAAGTCAAATTGTCTCTGTTTGCAGATGACATGATTGTATATTTAGAAAACTCCATTTTCTCAGTTTAAAATCTCCTTAAGCTGATCAGCAACTTCAGCAAAGTCTCAGGATACAAAATCAATGTGCGGAAATCACAAGCATTCCTATACACCAATAATAGGTAAACAGAGAGCCAAATCATGAGTGAACTCCCATTCACGATTGCTACAAGGAGAATAAAATACCTAGGAATCCAACTTACAAGGGATGTAAAGGACCTCTTCAAGGAGAACGATAAACCACTGCTCAAGAAAATAAGAGAGGACACAAACAAATGGAATAACATTCCATGCTCATGGATAGGAAGAATCAATATCGTGAAAATGGCCATACTGCCCAAAGTAATTTATAGATTCAATGCTATCACCCATCAAGCTACCATTGACTTTCTTCACAGAATTAGAAAAAAATACTTTAAATTTCCAAAAAAGAGCCTGCATAGTCAAGACAATCCTAAGCAAAAAGATCATAGCTGGAGGCATCATGCTATCTGACTTCAAACTATATTACAAGGCTACAGTAACAAAAACAGCATGATATTGGTACCAAAACAGATATATAGAGAAATGGGACAGAACAGAGGCTTCATAAATAACACCACACATCTACAACCATCTGATCTTTGACAAATCTGAAAAAAACTAGCAATAGGGAAAGGATTCCCTATTTAATAAATGGTGTTGGGAAAACTGGCTAGCCATATGCAGAAAACTGAAATGACCTCTTCCTTATACTTTATACAAAAATTAACTCAAGATGGATTAAATGCTTAAATGTAAGACCTAAAACCATAAAAACCCTAGAAGAAAACCGAGGCAATACCATTCAGGACATAGGATGGACAAAGACTCCATGACTAAAACACCAAAAGCAATGGCAACAAAAGCAAAAATTGATAAATGGGATTAACTAAACTAAAGAGCTTCTGCACAGCAAAAGAAACTAGCATCAGAATGAACAGGCAACCTACAGAATGGGAGAAAAATTTTGCAATCTATCCGACAAAGGGCTAATATCCAGAATCTACAAAGAACTTAAACAAATTTATGAGAAAAAAATCAACAACTCCATCAAAAAGTGGGTGAAGGATATGAACAGACACTTCTCAAAAAAAAAAAGACATTTATGTGGCCAACAAATATATGGAAAAAAGCTCATTATCACTGGTCATTAGAGAAATGCAAATCAAAACCATAGTGAGATACTATCTCATGTCAGTTAGAATGGTGATCATTAAAAAGTCAGGAAACAACAGATGCTGGAGAGGGTGTGGAGAAAAAGGAATGCTTTTACACTGTTGGTGGGAGTGTAAATTAGTTCAACCATTGTGGAAGACAGTGTGGTGATTCCTCAAAGATCTAGAACGAGAAATACCATTTGACCCAGCAATCCCATTACTGAGTATATACCCAAAGGATTATAAATCATGCTACTATAAAGACACGTGCACATGTATGTTTTTTGCAGCACTGTTCACAACAGCAAAGACTTAGAACCAACCCAAATGCCCATCAATGATAGACTGGATAAAGAAAATGTGGCACATATACATCATGGAATACTATGCAGCCATAAAAACGATTGAGTTCATGTCCTTTGCAGGGACATGGAGGAAGCTGGAAAGCATCATTCTCAGCAAACTAACACAAAAACAGAAAACCAAACATTGCATGTTCTCACTCATAAGTGGGAGTTGAACAATGAGAACACATGGACACAGGGAGGGGAACATCACACACTGGGGCCTGTCAGGGAGTGGGGGGTTAGGGGAAGGATAGCATCAGGAAAAATACCTAATGCAGATGATGAAGTTACCTAATGTAGCCTCGGACACTAAGACCATAGTTCAAGCTACTATTTTCTTTCACTGGGATTACTGCAAGATCTCCTAATTGATCCCTCTGCATCTACTCTTTACCCCTAAAGTCTAATGTTGATGGGTGCAGCAAACCACCGTGGTATGTATATACTTATGTAACTAACCTGCACGTTCTGCACATGTATCCCAGAACTTAAAATATAATTTTAAAAAAAGTGAAAGGATATTTCATACCGAGAAAAGGAAGCTTCCAGAGTGAAGAAAAGTGATCCCAGAGGAAACTTGGATCTACACAAAGAAGAGTGCCAAAAAATGGAAAATGTGGCTAACAAAAAAAGACTTCTTTGTGTGTTGTTAGGTTTCTTTAAACTCTCTGTCCAAATAATTGGTGCCGTTTCTGTCTCCTTACTGAACTCATACTGATACAGCAGCCTATTTTTTTCCTCTAATCTATCCCATCAGCTCAGAGGGATTTGCAAACCACATCATATCAATCATATCACTCTCTTCTGATGGCCCCTATTATTCTTTAAAAGAACTAAAAACATACAAATATAAACTACTTTGTACTGACTACCTATTATAACCCAAGTATTGCTTTTCTTCCAGCATTATCCTTAAATTCCAATCCCCTTACCTTCTCTGATCCGACCCGTGCAAGCCTCCCCAGCTTCACTGCTACCCTTGTCTACTTCCTGTCCTCTACCTCACACCAACCTGTTGGGTGTCTCAAGCACTTGAAGTTTGTTTCCACTTCAGGATCCTTTTACCCTGGCTAGTTCTTCCCTGGAACATTCTTCCTCCAGATATTTGACACTTCTTCTTATTGATAGGATCTCTGCTTGAATATCATTCTGAGAGATATTTCTCAACCTTCGTATCAAAATTAGCCACCCCCTTGTTTCTCCCCACCATCAACACCGCCACCATTCCCCTTCCATTCTATTTCCCCGCTCAATGTTTTTCAAAATGTCACTATTGGAAATTAAGTTATTTATTTATGTTCCTATTAGATTTTAGGTTCTCTGGTAGGTTGAATGATGGCTTCTCAAAGATGCCCACTTCCTAATTCCTGTAACCTGCGAATACATTGTCATACAGGGCAAAAAGACTTGGCAGATTAAGTTAACAATCTTGAGATGATGTAATTATCCTAGATTATTTAGGTGAGCCCAATGTAATCACCAGGCTCTTTATAAGAGGGAGGCAGCAGGGCCACACTCACAGAAAGGGACACAACAAAGGAAGCAGAGGGACCTAAAAAGTCATGTGGCACTGGAAGCAGGGCCGGAGCAGGAGGTGGAGAGATGCACTTTGAAGACAGAGGCAGAAGCCATGTGCCAAGGACTGCAGGTGGCTTCTAGGACCTGGAAAAAGAAGAAAATGGATTATCTCCTGGAACCTTCCAAAGAAACTAGCACAGCGTATATACCTTGACTTTTGCCCAGTGACGCTAATTTTGGTCTTCTGGCCTTCAGAACTATAAGATAATAAATATGTATTGTTTTAAGCCATTATGCTTGTGACAATTTGTTACAGCAACAATGGTAATCTCATACAAGTTTCTACTCAGGAACAGAAGCTCCGAGTCACATCATCTTTATTTACTTGATATCCTGTATCTAATATCATCAAATCAATCACATTCGCTCCTCCTTTGGAATATATCGCAAATCCAATGACTTCTCAAGGCCTCGGACACTAAGACCATAGTCCAAGCTACTATTTTCTTTCACTGGGAGTACTGCCAGACCTCCTAATTGATCCCCCTGCATCTACTCTTGAAGCCTAAAGTCTATAGTCCACAGAGAAACCAGAGGAATCTTCTTCAAATATAAGTCACAACATCACAGGTTCCTGCTGAAAACTCCAATGGCTTTTCTTATCACTCCAAGGAGAATCCAAAGTCCTTACTGGGGTTGCAAGGCCGCACACCATCCGCTCCTGGCATCCTCTCTGACCTCATCCCCAGGCATTCCACCTTATGGTCTCCCAATAAGGCAGTTCATGAATATTTGATGGATACATGACAGATTGGAAGTTCCAAGGAGGCATTTCATGAATAATGCATTTCATGAATATTTGGTGGATACATAACAGAACAGGAGTTCTAAGGAGAGGGAGGCCCATGATGGTCGAAGGTAGTCAGGGAGGATCCATGGAGGAAGCAGGGTCTGAAAAATTTTTAATATGTGGATGAGAAAAGAAAAAGAGAAACAGTCTAGGCAGTGAAAATGACCTGGATAAAGGCATAATTTCAAGGAAAACAACTCCATCCCTGTGGGACCCATGTGCCAGGTCAGTGATGGCCTTTGACTCTTCTCAACTCTCTGAAAGTCACTTCTGTCCCCTTATGTCCCTTATGTTGTGACAGTCAGGACGGGAACCAACATAAAGGTATAACAAGAATTGTACATAGTAAGTGTTCCATGCCACAGCTTCCAAGTGTTAAACCTTTATGACATGTTTTTATGTTAATAAATACAAAAATTTTCACTAGAAACAGGCCTAAATTGTTCTTTCCTGTCAAGTAATATTAAAGCAGGATGTGTAGGTGTGTCTCCTCTTCTAAGCTCCAAGACTGTGTGTCATATTCATCTTGCTATGCTCACAATACAGCATAGGGTGACATATATTGGTCAACAATTTTTGGTTTAATGAATGAAGGCCCAGCTTTTGGTTCTTTAGAATCCCTAGATGTTTTACTGTTGTGTCATAAAAACACACTGAACACACACACACACACGCAACTTCAAGATGTTCTACTATAGCATGTATTATGACAAAGTATTAAGGACTAAGAATATGGACTAGCTGTATCAGAAATCATGGAAGTGCTCCAATAACAAAACAGCAGCAGCAACAACATTTGTTAGTTGGGAATTGTGCTAAATGCCTTAGATGTAATTACTCATTTAATCTATAATAACTTTATCCTGAGAGAGATAGTATTGTTAATTCCATTCTATAGATAAGAAAATAGCAGCTAAAAGAGGGTACATGACTTATGTAACGTTGTAAGTGGCATGGGCAGGATTTGAACCTAGGGCTGTGCTTCCAAATGACCTCAGCTGATTAAAGTATGATTAGGCATTTTAACCAGGTGCCTGCAAAAGTTTCCCTGTCCCAGGGTTTCACTGTGCGGCATGGGACTCAGTGGACATGCTTGTTTAAATGCAGATCACTGGGCCACTCTCCCAAAGATTTTGATTCAGTAGTACTGGCATGAGACCCAGGAATCTGCCTTGAAGATTCACATGTGTCTCTGTACTGCTCACTGAATAGAGTAGGGATTTCTTCTTTTTTAGTTCAGCTATACAAATGGAAACAGTATCTTGTGGATGGACATGAGTAAGATTAACTCAGAAAAACCCAAGACCAAAAAGATCAATTTGTGTCCCCACCAATGGTCTCACCTGAACAATTCTGTAGGAGGCCAGCTTAATTAAACTACAACACGATGGGAAGAGCTAAATGGTTAAAGAAAAATTACCATCATATCCTTTATCTACCTAGTGTTTACCGTGCAATACTAAAAGAAATCTCTTCTTTATGTCCATGTGTTCTCAATATTTAGCTCCCACTTGTAAGTGACAACATGTTGTCTTTGGTTTTCTGTCCTTGCATTAGTTTCCTTAGGATCATGGCCTCCAGCTCCATTCATGTTCCTTCAGAGGACATGATCGCATTCTTTTTCGTGGCTGTATAGTATTCCACAGTGCAAGTGTACCGCATTTTCTTTATCTAGTCCTCTGCTGATGGACATCTAGGTTGATTTCATGTCTTATCTATTGTGAAAAGTCCTGTGATGAACACATACATGCATGTGTCTTTATGGTAGCAAGTGGGTTTCACTGGAACTTGATTGCTGACTCTACAGAAATGATAGTAATATTTAATACAGAGTAAGGGTAATTTGTGTCAATGTAAAGTCTGAACAAAATTGGGTCTTGGGTAAAATTGTTCCAAAAATATTTAACATGTGTTCCCTGATGTTGGGACACCTACTCAGATGCCAATAGGAGAAATGAGAGGTTGGCCTTGCTGGCCTTCACCTACCGGCCTTGGCTGTTACCCTGGTGCAGTATTTTGCCTGGAGTTTGACATTCCCGACAATAAATTATTACCTACTAGATGTCTCATAAAAACTAAAAAAAATGATTTTATGAAGAAATCCAAGATCTCATCAGCCTTTTGAATGGACACCAAAGTCCTTTTAGCCACTGCCATCTTTATAAGGGAAGGTCACATAAGATGCGACCTTCTGAGTGGCCCCAATGTGGCAGTGTTAAGAGTACGGGCTCTGAAATCCAGCTGTAGTTTTCATTACCTGTGTGAGCCTGGGCAATTCACTTAATTTCCCAGCATCTCAGTTTCCTTATCTGTAGAATCTGATGAATGAATGTAACATACTTACATATTGCATGATAATGTTTGCTGTTATTCCTTGGCAGCGTGATACCCGCCTGTATCAGCCATGGTCCAGTTCCAGGTATAGGAAACCACTTCAGCTCTTTTTAAGGAAAGAAAATGTAATGCCTTGGAAGGGCTGGAGGAAGGACTCCAGGAGACAGCCTTGGAACTGCTGAGCTCAAGAGCAAGAAGCTACAGCTGAGATGCAAAGAGCGGGAAGCGAGTGATGCCACCACTAGGAAGCTGAGGACCAGACAAAGCTGAGCTGGTCACCACAGTCACAAGAATGCCTTTCAGATCCATGAAGACAAGTCTGGACATGCTGCACAGGCCCCTCTGTGATGGCCTCAGTGGTCCCTGCCTCCAGGTGTCCACACTCTTGTGTAGCCTCCTCCTACATGGTACCAGAGATGGTCTGTGTGAGCAACAGAATACAGCAGAAGTGACGGTGTGTCACTTAGAAGACTGGGTTTCAGGAGGTGCTGTGACTTCTATCTTAGTAAGGCACTCAGAGTCTCTTTCTCTCCCAGGTCTTTTGTTCTGGGGGAAACCGGTTGCCTTGTCTTGAGGACACTCAGGCGGCCCTGGGGAGAAGCCCACGTGGTGAGGAACTGAGGCCTCCTGCCAACAACCGTGTGAGTGAACGTGGAGGCAGCTTCTCCAGCTGACAGCTGACTACAGCCTCGTGAGAGGCCCTGGGCCAGAAGCACCCAGCTAAGCTGCTCCCAGACTGCTGACCCGTGGAACTGGGGGAGAGAAGAAGTGTTTACTACAGTGAGCTGCTGACTTCTGGAGCAATTTGTTACTCAGCAATAGATAAATAATACAGCATCTAACTGGGAAGACTTAATTCACCTTCCAATCCTAGCAGCAGGGAGTGTGAGGCATAGATTTTAGCCTTCCAGTGCTGCAGTGCAGAGCAGCCCGTGAGGAGGAGGGGCTGGCTGCTGAATGGTCTAATCCACAGAACGTGCCACACCATTTTCCACCGGGGAGGCTGACGTGGATAGTGTTTTTAAGAAGCAAGGGATCTGATAACCAACATATTCCAGAGAACTCCCTCTTGCCAGAATCTTGTCCGCCTTCATTCACCATTACAAATGAAGCCCTTCTTTTTTAATGATTGGCATTCACCAACAGTTTGTCTCTTTCCCTCGATGACACAGAGAGAGAAGAGAATTCTTTCTGTATCACACAGAGCTTTGACAAAGAATGTCTCAGGATTCTCTGCTAAGCAGAACCGTTTCCTCTGAGGGGTTACAGTGAAGTGCAAATACTGTAGCAACATAAAGAAACCTGTGCAGGACAACAGCTTGGGACATGAAGCCCTGCTTGGAGGCTTGTAAGAGACCCCTTGACTGGACCCACTTTGGCTATTGTTGAACAATTCTTGAGCAGTTTGAGTGACCCTCTGTCCACACCACCTGAGGTGGAGAGAAGCCCGAAGGGATCCAAATTACCCTATTTAAAGGGGAAATTGTTTTCCTTGGTGACTCTCAAAAGTATGCGAAGGAAAAGTCTATGCTTTATAAAAGCTAATGCATGGCCTTTGCAAGGACCCACACAAGGAAGTAACTGAGGCAGGTGCTAGTTGCAGTAACAGAGACATTTGTGCCTTTGTTTTCCAGAAACCACGAGAGCCATTTAACAGGGAAAGGGTGTACTGGGACTGGACCTCGGCTTGGGAGGCCAAGGCAGGGCTCTGTATGGAGGCAGTGAGGCAGGTAATTCTCAGAGGGTTAGTGTGGAGATCGTTAGTAGCTTTTCTCTGAGAAATTAACAGAAGGGGCAAGAGTGTACAAACGTCTCAGGGTGGATGCTGTCCATGAGTGAGAGTTCTGAACAGCAAATGATTTATCAAGTGACCTTTAGAAGAGTTAAGCAGGGTGACAAGCGCATTTAATTTGCACTTAGGGCTTGTGTTTCTTTAAACATGGAGTATTACTAGAGGAACTTTCTTTATATAGAAAAACTGTATGGTTTGGGAAAAGTAAAGATAAGTAAATATTATGTAATTTTCTGACTCTCTTAGTTTTTTTATAACTACAAAAATCTTAGCCCAAATTCACCCTGGACACAGTTATCAGTTTATCAGGTTGCTCTCTGTCCCTAACTAGCGTGTTCTGATTTCATTCAATACACGCACACACACACCAGCACTCTAAATGGATCCTTGGGCTCAGAGTTTTGAATTGCTGAGCATTGGTTAGTGAGCAAACACTCTGAGACGTTCTGTGCTGTGCTTCTGCCAGTTCAGTTTCCGCAGTGTTGCTCTCCTTAGGTTTCACACGGGGCCATTTCATTGTACTTGAACCCCATTCTGTCTTAAAGCTGGTGGAAAGTGGAAAATTTAGTTATTGGCCTCCTAAACTGAACGTGTGTATGGCAAAGATGAAAATTATTGAGTGGCTCCAAAGTAGTGGATCCTAATCTTGAACCAGACACTTACTGCGCTTAATCGAATTGATTCTGTGTTCAGTTTGAAATCAAATAACAATATTGGAGAGGATTATTAAAAGACAAAATATAAAAAGCAAGTATGGTTGGAGAACTTACAACTTTTTGATCTTTGAAAAAGGAACATGATTTATAAAGTACAGCACTGTTAAACTCTCAGGACAATAGGAATACCTTATATATAAATACTGCGACCAACAGGTGGACAGCTCTCCAGAGACAGTTTGTTCACTGCCGTGGTGGTTAAGAGCCAACAAAGAACAGGAGCTGGGCTTGGCCAAGCCCCAGGAGAACAGGAGCTGGTACAAGGCAGTCCCAGGGGCTTTAGGGACATGAAATCAAGGCTCATCACCGTACTGTTCTGACATTAACAAGTACCAGCGACTCTTTCCCTCTCTGTTCCAATCCCAACTTCCTCAGTAAAACTGACTTCCTTATCTACCACCTGGAATCTCTTCTCTCCACCTCCCAGCTTCTACTTTTCTTGATGATAGTTTTCACTTATTTATGCTATTCATCATTTTTGGTTCCTTATGACTTTGACTTGCTGTGACCCATCATGATGCTACTGGTACTTTCATTGAAACTTTAACTCTCATTGGTAAATAACAGGTTTCATGTTTCCATTTAATATTTCTAAGAGTAACAGTCTGGTGAGTAGTAACCACCACTGTTAGGGCTGAGCCTCCAGGTGCCAGTACTTACCATAGAGTGCTGCTAAGCCTATGGGCTGCCTGTCCTTCTGTGAGCCATCCCTAGGGAAGAAAACAAAAAGCTGAGTGTGATTAACCAGCAACTAAGAGATAGTTTTGAAAACTAGAGGGCCTTCTTGGAAGCCTAGAAAGAGGCTCAAATCTCCGGAAGTGGGAGGGCAGAGAAGGCTGTAGACCAGACAAAGAACTTCATCCGCAGAGCAGCAGAGTTTCAGAGAGAGTTACACTTTTAACAAGGTAAGGTTGCTGTGCCAGGGGCAGGGCCGTGCATGGGAGAGAATGGGCCCCTGACACACATGATGACGGCATCTGGGTGGATGTTTCTGAAGACCCTGGAGGCCCAGATTAGGCCGACCCCTCTGAACGTACAGAAGTGGACTCTCCCTACCAAATCCTTGCTTGAATATGGTACAGAGGCCTCTCCCCACAAAGCATGTGCCCCTGCCTCAGGATCCAACCCCTGCTGCCCACTGGCCATAAGTCCCAGAACTTGGGGTGAGTCACAGCATAACCCAGCCAGGGCCATGCTGGGCCTGAAAAGGGGTAAAGGGACTGTGCCTTGAAGGAGTTGCAGGACCCAGGCAGGTGGTGCAGCAAAACAGGAAAGGGTATGGGTGGGCTGGGTCCTGAGGGTGCTGGATGGGAGGCAGAGCCTGAGGTTTGGAACATGGTCCTTGGCCTATGGGGTAACAGCTACCAGGAAATGTTATTGATTTGAAATAATCAATAATGGAAAATGCCAAGAAAATGTTATTGATTTGGGTGTACTCTTTCTGGATTCAGGATGGAACACCCGGGTAAGAACCCCAGGAGATGGTGTAAACATACTACGAGGATGGCCCCAAATAACATAGGATAGTGACAGCTGCGCTGGGTGAGATGGATATGACAGAATTTCAGCAGCATAGTGTGGAGGAAGGGAAGAAAGGCTCAGAGGAATATGCACTCTCAAGTGTATGTGCTCCATGAGGCTGGGAAACACATCAGAGGGATGCGTGCCATGGAAAAGCCCAGGGGACACAGTGTTCACCAAGCACTAAAGGATGTGCTGGGGAGAGGGCGCCAGCTTCACTCAGGAGGCTGGTGGTGGCTTTGCAGAAGATACTGCCCCAGAGCTGGGCTCACTGATGGGTAGAGGGACACACTACCTACCACTGATATGTAGAGGGACCCTGAAGCAACCAAGGACTCTTCACGGCATGACGCCCGCTGTGGGGAGCAATCATCACAGCGAGTGGCAAGAAGCTGGGGCCTGATCCTCAGGGAGTGACGGAAAGACTTTATAAAACTCAGTGCCCTGAGGAGCAAAATAAATGGGCAGCCAGTAAGGATAGCATTGCATCTGTGCAATCAAAGAAATCAAGGGGGGTCCTTTGTAGGGACATGGATGAAGCTGGAAATCATCATTCTGAGCAAACTATCGCAAGGACAAAATACCAAATACCGCATGTTCTCACTCATAGGTGGGAATTGAAAAATGAGAACACTTGGACACAGGAAGGGGAACATCACACACCGGGGTCTGTTGTGGGGTCGGGGGAGCAGGGAGGGATAGCATTAGGAGATAAACCTCATGTAAATGACAAGCTAATGGGTGCAGCAAACCAACATGGCACATGTATACCTATGTAAGAAACTGGCACGTTGTGCACATGTACCCTAGAACTTAAAGTATATTTTTTAAAAATTCTCAAAAAAAAAAAAAAAGAAATCAAAGGGGGTGAACTGGAGGCCAAGAGCTGTGCCCCCGAAACCATCCTTTCTGATCCACATTTCAGATCCAGAACCCACTGACTAAAGGAGAGTCTGGGTTCCCAGAAGGAAGGGAGGGAGGGTGGGAGCAGGGAAGGCAGGAGCAGGGAGGGCAGTGCCTGCAACACCATGGCAAGTAAACATGGTAATGATTCATCCAGTCTTCCTCAAAGGGACATTTACTTGGGTAACTGTACACTGAGGAAAGGCAAGTATCCAAACATTTTGAAGACTGATGGACACAGAGTCTAAGCTGACATCATAGAGACACAAATCAATGCTGCTCCCCACCCTAGAATCAGAACATACAGGGATTATGTAATAAATGGAGTCTTGGCCCAGGTCCTGCTCATAGTGGATCCACTGGGCCCATAGACCCCTCCTGGAAGTCATTTCCCTGGTCCTTGAACGTATACTTGGGATAGACAGACTTGACAGGTGCCCAGCACCCACACTGGGTCCTTGCCCTGTGGGGTAAGAGCTACCACAGTGGAAAAAGCCAACTGGAAGCCTCTGAACGTACTGCCCCTCTGCCAGCACACAAGTACCTAGGGGCTGGCAAACTTCTGTATGGGGCCAGATAACAAATATTTTGGGCTTTGCAAGCCAAGAAGCAACATCTTCAACTCCTCAAGCAACCGTCCTCCTCCCCCAAAAGGCTAATCATCTTTTTTATATTTAAAAATCTAAAAACCATTCTTAGTTCACAGACTGTGCAATATCCAACAGGCTGAAGACGTCACGGTGTGGTCTCTGCTGAGCTCACCGTTCTGAGAGAAGGCCTGAAACGTCCAAGGGGACTGTGAGGTCTCTCAAGAAGCAGAAGTGAAATGTCATTTTTCTTTGGGTCAGGAAGTTCCTAGGACTGTAGACTGTCAAATCCTGGGCATATATGAGGTTTATTTACTTTTTTTCAAAACTAAGAAACTAATTCCAAATAGAATAAACTTTGATCAAAGGTTTTTAGCCTGGGAGTCTGGCTCCCCTAATACGTTGCATGCAAAGTTCTCTGTGTGTGTGTGTGTGTGTGTGTGTGTGTGTGTGTGTGTGTGTGTGTATTTCCCTGCAAGAAGGCCCGAGTATCACTTTCTTCACAAATTCAAAGACTTTGCAAGAACCACCATTGTGGGGTGCCATGCCTGACCACAGCCCAGGCCCCAGGCCCTGCCGGCTGGATGATTGATGCTGCCTGGCTTCCCTGGTGAGAACTCACCATCAACAAAAGGCCTCTGGGCTGTCACCGGTTCCAGAGGGGCTTCGGGTGGCCGAGAAATGCAGGGGAAAAGCTGCCCCAATCGATAGGCTGAACAGTTCAATAACTCATTTTGCTGCTGAGGCAGTAAAATAAATAAATAAGAACCTGGCTGGAAGTTGAAACTGTCCGTGTTCAGTGCTTCTCAGAGGCCAAGTTGATGGGCTTTAATAGCTTCGGTCGGCTCAGAACACAGGCAGACTGTCCCAGCAGTGTGCCCTCAGTTTCCTAGGTAACCAAACTTGAAATAAGATGATGGCTCAAACTGGGTACCAAATCAATTTGTTGGAGGTACCAATGTGGGGAAGGAGAACTTCACATAAAACTGCAGACTGCAGTATCCACGCTGATGATCTTGTCGGCTCATAGGTATGCACCACTCATTACCTCCCACCCTATGCCACCAGCCCCTTCCTCCCAACCCTAGAATCAAAAAAAAAAAAAAAAAAGTCCACAAGTTCCAATTGTGCTGTCATGATCAATAGGATGCTTCTTTCCAGGCTGCCTGTCAGGGGAGGATAGGATAAAAAGAGCCAGAGAAAGCTGTGCATGGGCAAAGCTCTTTTGTGTTACAAGACTTAGCAGTGGGGCTCTGCCTAAAGCAAGGATCTGAGAACTGCTGTGCAAATCTAGGGTGTGAAGAGATTGTTCCAGGGCTTTCTCCCTAGGCAAGAAAATCCCCAAGTACTACAGTTGGCCAACCAGCAATTCTCTCAGCCTTCACCTGGCTTCAGTCTCAGGGAATTACACCAGTTTCCATTTTGGCCCTATCAAGGGTATATCCTTCCCCAGCATCTTGCACACTCCAATCCTAACACCCATCACACTATATTGTAATTGCCTAATAATCCTCTGTGCTGTCTATTCAGCTAACACCAAACATAGTAAATGGCAATGGCTCACGGCATCTTTGGTAAATGAATGCACTTTGATGGAGACAGTCCTGATAAATCCCTCAGCTCACGCAGAATCCTTGGGGTTTGAATCCTCTTGTCACATCCTCCTTTGCACCTCAAGTCTTTACTTCCCAAACTTGAGAAGGAGAGCAACACCTCCTTCCATCCCCAAACCCATAGGACCCCAAGGGAAAATCATTTCCCCCAAGTCCGACACATAACTGGCACTTAATCAGTGCTTGCCAATTAAGCTGGGTTGATTATCATGCAAAGTTATCTCACATTGTTTTAGCATCAGCTTTGGGCTTCCACCTTTTTATTGTCAATTTAATAATTTAAGAGATTTTTTTGAGTGTATCAGTCAAGGTAGGTGGGCATCAGCAAACCTTCTCTCTGCAGGGCCAAATAGTACAATTTTCTACTTTCTAGACCATGCAGCATCTGTCACAACTGTTCATTGCTATCATTGCTGTGTGAAAGCAGGTGTAGACAATATATAAGTGAATGGGTGTGGCTGTGTCCCATTAAAACTTTATTTACAAAAACAAGTGAATAACCAGATTTGATCCATGGGCCATAGTTTGCCAACCCATAAACTAGGATAGGCTATAGCAACAAACACCACCAAAATCTCCAAGGCTGAACACAATGAGAGGCGATTTCTCCCTCATGTGACATGCCAATCATGGGTTGGTGGGGAGGCAGGTTTTCTCCACGAAGTAACCACAACATCTTGTGACAGAGCCATCTCTATGTGAGGCTTCAGGGTTCCCCACAGCAGGAAAGGGGAGGTCCAATAAGGCACGTTCTGGCAAATAAATGCCTTAGCCCAGAAGGCACACACATCACTTCTGTGCTAATGTCATCGTCTAGAACTCATCACCCCACCCGGTCTGAATTCAAGGGCATGCAGAACTGTAATCCGAAATGAGAAATTGGCAAATTAAGTCATGTCTATGATGTTGAGCATCAGTCATGAGCAAAGCCCTGATCAGGAGAAGAAAGTAGCTAAGAGGAGGCCCCTGCTTGATAGGCAGACATCCAGCCCAGTGACCAAGACAGGCACACCTGCAGAAAGAGCTGCTGCAAGGCAAGTGGGTTAGGAGGGTGAGGGTCTATACTCCCCTTAGCCATAAACTCCATAACCAATCCTGAGCATGACAATAAGGATAAGCACACAACACATGACAAGGATATCAGGCAAGAATCCCAATTCTTTGCACATTCGATAGGCAGTGAAAATCTGGATGACTTGTGATTGGGCACCCACACCTCCAGACTATTTCTAGATTGAGGGATATTGGGCCTATTAGGGATGGGGTGAGAAAGGGCAGAGAGAAGAAAGCAAACACAGCCCTCCCATGGGTAAAGTAATGATGTAAATTTTTAATATAATTTACTGGAAAATAGTAGAAGCCTATCGAGGACAGATGTTCCTTCCACTCAAGCAACTTTTATGCCACATCAGCAACAGACACCAGTGGATCCTCATTTTGAACACTCAACTGTGACTTTGGGAGGAAAATGCTGGTCAAATTCACTTACAAAGTAGGGAATTTGAAAAGCCTGGGGAGAGCCTGGTAGTGAACAGTAAAGAAAGAGACACACGCACGTGACCCATCGTGCCCTCGTCCAGCTCTGCCTGCAAGCTTGGCATGGCCTGAGGGCCCCTGGCCAGCCTGATACAAAGAGAACTCACAGGTCAGAAGTTGGCACAGGGCTTAGAGGAATGGTATACCTGCTTAATGAAACAATTTATTTTGTCAGTTCCCAAGAATACTTACCTTCTCCCCAGAGACTACCAAGAATTAATTAATACTAAAGGCTTGTCAGGCCCTTGCCAATATTAAGGATTTGTTTAATCTGAAAGGCTAGAGTAAGCACAGATAGAAGAGTTTGGCTTTATTTTATAAATACTCCATCTGACGACAAGCAAAGTGACTTTGCCATGTGGAAAAACAAGGAAGAGAGCCCTTCCTACAAAAGAGTGCCACGCCAGCATACTGTGGCTCAAGCCTGTAATCCCAGCACTCGGGGAGGCCAAGGCAGGCAGATCACGAGGTCAAGAGATCAAGACCATCCTGGCCAACATGGTAAAACCTCGTCTCTACTAAAAATACAAAAAAATTAGCCAGGCTTGGTGGCACACACCTGTAGTCCCAGCTACTCGGGAGGCTGAGGCAGGAGAATCATTTGAACCCAGTAGGCAGAGGTTGCAGTGAGCCAAGATCATGCCACTGCACTCCAGCCTGGCAACAGAGCGAGACTCCATCTAAACAAAAAATAAAAAAAAAAGAGTGCCACCTAAGGCAGGCAATATGATACGTGGGAAAGTTCTGTACCTTCTAACCAATTTTGCTGTAAACCTAAAACTGCTCTTAAAAATAAAGTCTATTAGAGCAATGGAACAGAACAGAGCCCTCAGAAATAATACCACACATCTACAGCCATCAGATCTTTGACAAACCTGAGAGAAACAAGAAATAGGGAAAGGATTCCCTATTTAATAAATGGTGCTGGGAACATTGGCTAGCCATAAGCAGAAAGCTGAAACTGGATCCTTTCCTTACTCCTTATACGAAAATTAATTCAAGACGGATTAGAGACTTAAACATTAGACCTAAAACCATAAAAACCCTAGAAGAAAACCTAGGTAATACCATTCAGGACATAGGCATGGGTAAGGACTTCATATCTAAAACACCAAAAGCAATGGCAACAAAAGTCAAAATTGACAAATGGGATCTAATTAAACTAAAGAGCTTCTGCACAGCAAAAGAAACTACCATCAGAGTGAACAGGCAACCTACAGAATGGGAGAACATTTTTACAATCTACTCATCTGACAAAGGGCTAATATCCAGAATCTACAAAGAACTCAAACAAATTTACAAGAAAAAAACAAACAACCCGATCAAAAAGTGGGCAAAGGATATGAACAGACAGTTCTCAAAAGAAGACATTCATACAGCCAACAGACACATGAAAAAAGCTCATCATCACTGGCTATTAGAGAAATGCAAATCTAAACCACAATGAGATACCATCTCACACCAGTTAGAATGACAATCATTAAAAAGTCAGGAAACAACAGGTGCTGGAGAGGATGTGGAGAAATAGGAACACTTTTACACTGTTGGTGGGATTGTAAACTAGTTCAACCATTGTGGAAAACAGTATGGCGATTCCTCAAGGATCTAGAACTAGAAATACAATATGACCCAGCTGTCCCATTACTGGGTATATACCCAAAGGATTATAAATCATGCTGCTATAAAGACACATGCACACATATGTTTATTGCGGCACTATTCACAATAGCAAAGACTTGGAATCAACCCAAATGTCCATCAGTGACAGACTGGATTAAGAAAATGTGGCACATGTACACCATGGAATACTATGCAGCCATAAAAAAGGATGAGTTCGTGTCCTTTGTAGGGACATGGGTGCAGCTGGAAACCATCATTCTCAGCAAACTTTCGCAAGAACAGAAAACCAAACACCACATGTTCTCACTCATAGGTGGGAATTAAACAATGAGATCACTTGGACATGGGAAGGGGAACATCACACACCGGGGCCTGTTATGGGGAGGAGGGGATGGGGGAGGGACGGCATTGGAAGTTATAACTGATGTAAATGATGAGTTGATGGGTGCTGACGAGTTGATGGGTGCAGCACACCAACATGGCACATGTATACCTATGTAACAAACCTGCATGCTGTGCACATGTACCCTAGAACTTAAAGTATAATAAAAACAAATAATAAAAAGTAAAATAAAATATTATAAAAAATTTAAAAAAAAGTCTATTACCAAAAAAATGGCTGCAAATTCTTTGACATTCCTCCCATCAAGAGTTTGGGTGGAGGGAGGGGTCTGTATCCCCTCCTGTTAAATCTGGGTGGGCTTGAGACTGTGGGACTTCCAGGGCTAGCTCAGGAAAGGCAATGCTGCTTCCTCTTTGTTTGCTGGGACCCTTGCCTTTAGAGTCTTAAACCACAGTGTATGAAGTCTGACTGCTCTGAGGCCACCATACTATGTAGAAGCCCAGGCCACCTGGAGAGGCCACGTATGGGTGTTCCAGCTGCAGCCTCAGCTGAGGTCCCAGCTGACAGCCAGCATCATCTACTGGACACATGGGTGCCTCCAGGTGATTCCAGTCATATTGAGTCAACCCCAAGTGTTCATGCACCCAGTTGAGGCCCCAGACATATGGAGCAGAGCCAAGCTGTCCCTGATGTGTTCTATCCAAATTCCTGACCCACAGAATTTGGGAGCATAATAAAACAGTCGCTTTATGCAACTATGGTCATAGTGATTTGTTACCTATTGATAGCAACTTAAACATGAAGGTGCATAGAGTCATGATTAATAGGGGATTCCAGAACCCACCTGCCTGACTCCCCCATTTACCACCTCTGCAACCTGGTGCAAGGTATTTCAACTCTTGTGCCTCAATTTTCTCGTTGGTAAATTGTAGGTACTATTAGTGCCTACCTCATTTGGGTTACTGTGAATATCAAGTGATTCAGAAAGTGCTTAAAATATTGCCTGTTACCCAGTAAACCCTCCATAAAGATTTGCTGTTCTATTTCAAAGCCTCTCCTGACCACTGTAGCCCATGGTGGTGTCTTCTCTTATTCAATCCCTCATCAGGCACCACTCGTCTCTCCCCAGTGACGACTCTTGGGTTGTTTAAGCATGTCTTCTCTCCCTGACTGCTGGGGTCTTCAAGGCAGGGAACAACATGCATCTGGTATCTCAACAGCTCTGGGCACAGAGCTTTGCACAGAATGAATGTTCTAAAGTATATGTTGAAGAAGAAAAACACAAGGCACAGACAGGCACATGGCTGGCGCTCATTGGTTCAATGCGAATGACAATTCAGGAGGGCTAATAACTGTCCATCCTCAGTGTGCTTGGCCTAAGACAATCCTCGTCCCTGGCACTTCTCTATTATGCTCTTCATCCACTCTCTTATGTTCCAGTCTTTTTGGAAGATTTTGGTTCAATGAGTTCCTTTCACCCTCAGTGTCAAAAGTACCTTGTTGCATTCCCTGATAAACAGCTGTTTGGACATATGGAAATTCCCAGCATTGCTCAAAGTTGACCTGGGTGTGGGAAATAGTCATTACCTCATCCTGCTGGCATGACAGTACCTGTATGCAGGCATTTTTGAAAGTAAATTAACTTTAACAATGTATCCCCTATTCTGAGGATTTGTTCTAATGAAATAAGTTGTGTATGCAGAAAAGGTTGAGTGGATGAATAGAAGTGCACTATAGAATTATCTACAATAGTAAAGAAAAATTGAATACAATCAGATGCCCAACATCAGGGCTGGTTAAATATACTATGATTTATCAAAATGTGGCAGGCGATTCCTTCGTTCAGAAAATATTTATCGAGTGCTTACTCTGTACCACGTTCTGGAAACGTGAGAGATGCAGTAGACACAATAGTCAGGAATCCTTCCCTTGTGGAGCCTGCATGCTGGTGGGAAATAGAGACCGCAAGCACAACACACTTTTCATAGAAGTGCAATATGTGGCACATAGGAGGGTACTGTTGGGCTGTGGAGAAGCATAAAACAGAGCAGAAGAATTGAAGACGTGCGTGGGGAGGGGGTGTGGAGGAGTGGGAAACTGTTAAACAGGGTGGTCAGGTAAGGCCTCATTGAAAAGGTGACATTAAGTAGAAAGCTGAAGAAGGCAAGGGAGCAAGCTGTGGGCAGAGGGTGTTTAAGAGTGTTGTAGAAAATAGCAAATGCATGGCCCTAAGACTAGAGCATATTCAAGGAATAGCAAGGAAGGCACCACAGTTGACGTGGAGTGAGCAAGGGGGAAAGAGCAGCAGATAAGGGGCAGCCGGATGTCACGGGGCCTAGTGGACCACACTGAGGACTTCAGAGCTCCCTCTGAGCCAGGGGCACCAGCCGAGGGACAGAGAAGGCTGAGGAGGAACAGAGAAGGCTGAGGAGTAACAAAATCTAACCAAGGTTTCAAAAGATCCATGACTACCATGCTGAAGACAGACATCAAGTAACAACGTCAGAAAGGAAGAGACCTGCCAGGAAGCGCTTGCAATATCCCAAGCATAAGATAATGGTACCTTGGACTAGGGTTGAACAAGTGGCCAACTTCCAGCTGGATTGCAGAGGCAGAGCCAACAGGATTTGCTGCCATTTTGAATATAGGATGTGATGAAAGAACAGACATCAAGAAGAGTCGGCCATTCTGAAGGATGCACAAGAGAAAATTCAGTGACATGAGAAAATATTCAGAACACATTTCTAAGTGGAAAAGCATGTCATAAAACAGTGTTTTCAAGTGATTCTATTTTTGGAAAGAAAAATACATACGTAGGAAAATACATACAACTAAGAAAGACCTGAAGGATATCAACTGGAATGCAAATAGTGCTTTCTTCTGGAGTAGGATTGTCAGTGGTTTTTATTTTCTTCTTTTGCCTACATTTAATATCTACTTTTCCCAACACAAATATGCATTGCTTTTTAACTAAGAAAAAGAATTCATTTAAATGTGATCACCCTCCCCACCTTCCTAACCCTAGGTCTGTCAAAACGAGACTCTCTTCTAGACTGCTTTATGATTTTCTCTGTTTTCCTAATGGTAATTATGGCTACTTGGTGCCTTAAAGCGCCAAAGAATGAAGGAAGTTAACATTCAGAAATTTTCATTTGATTTCCCAAAAGCAAACCCAGGTAGAAGGGAATCTGTCAGTCATGCACTTGAGGTAAACAGATACATGGGAAAGTTTTAGAGTCATATTTAAGTTTTTTATTCATGCCAGATTGTTACACATAAGTGAAGTACCCATCCCAGTATCAAGAATGACTGTGGACACTGACTGGAAGCATCGCTCCCCCTTTCCATTGAGAACAAGTCTCTTGCTTTGTTAGGAGAGGCAAGACACATGTGTGTGAAAACATGAGGAAGTATATTATGCAGCTCAGACAATCCATGTGACAGGTGGGTGGAGAAAAGATGAGAGCTTGTGCTGGGATATTTGGGTACAGCTGCCCAGAGGTTGTGAGAGCTGACCGAACCCTAAAGGAAAGAAGGGAAGGAGGAGGACAGCTACAAGGAAGAGAAGAGGGCATTCCAAATGACCAAAGGGGGCGGGGCTTTCTGCAGCTATTCAGTAAATAATGAAGCTTCTCTGAAGAAATCCTCTCAGGAACATCCAGCCTTTCTTTTTATATGAGGTCCATAGAGCCTATTTACCCAGTTCTCTTTGTCCATGGAAATTTTCCTGTCTACCTAAAATGAAAGTCTACCAATCCTTCTCTTCTCTTAAATGAACAGTTAAAAATGAAGCCTTTAAATTATGAGCATGATATTTATGTGTTTAAGAAATGAATTTCTTTAGCACAGTAATTTTAACATTGCCAATTTCATTGTTAATGACTAAATAAATGGCTCCTGCTTTTGGGTTTGGTAAATATTTCTCTCTCCATTATCATTTATTCTCTTGTGGGAGCCATAGACTGTATCATAAACTCAGTACAGAGAATTGTTTTAAGTTTAATTTATTCAATATTTAGTAGAAACTCCCTATAACATCCATTAGGGGAGATAATGGATTTCTTTCCTTTTGTAGACAGTCTGTACTTCTACTACAGTCATAAAATGAGCACTGTATACACTCTAGACCTGGGTCTGCCCAAGTTCTTAAATTGTGCAGATGTAGAAATAGGCACAAAGACAATTCTCTGCCATTATGTAAACATCCAGCCTTTGTTACCATTTTCACTGTAGAAGAGAAATATCTGCTGTGTGAGACTGAATACCTGGCACCCCTGCAAGTCTACATGGATGCATATGTTTGGGAGTTAGCAGGGTAAACTGAGTCTGTGACCAGTAACCCAGCAGGCGTGACACAGGCTCACAGAGTCATCAAGTTCATATGTTTCTCCTACAGTGGCAGCAGTAGCAGCAAAAGGAGATAACCCATGGAGTGCCAACGTGTGCCTGCTACACACCAGAGAAGTGGGCTTTACTGCGTGATCGTGGACGCAAGACTTGGCCACCAATGCTGAGTTGTACTTGGAGAGAAGGTTGTGACTTCCCCCTTCCCTATACCACACACAGCCTCTCCAGCCACGTCCCCCCTTGGAATTTTTTTTTCAAAAATACCTGTCACAATCTGTATTAGTCAGGATTCTCCAGAGAAACAGAATCAACAGAGTATATATAGAGAGAGTGAGACAAAACAAGATTTATTATGGGAATTGGCTCACGTGATTATGGAGGCCAAGCAGTCCCATGATGTGGTGTCTGTAAGCTAGAGACCCAGGAAAGCCAGTGGTCTAATTCAGCCTGAGTCTGAAGGTCTCAGAACCAGAGGAGAGAGAAAGAATTCACCATTCCTCCACCTTTTTATTCTACTCAGTCTCTCAATGGATTGAGTGATACCTGCCCACACTGGTGAAAGCAAATCTTCTACCAATTCAAATGCTAATCTCTTCCACAAACACCTCACAGACACACCCAAATATAATGTCTTACCAACTATCTGGGCACCCCTTAACCCAGTCAAGTTGACCCATAACATTAACAATCACACCATCTCATTTATTTAATATTTACTTCCATTATCTTGCTTAAAATATGGCTGTCTCCCTCTCTTAAAATGCAAACGCCATGAGAGCAGGGACTCTTGGCTTTTTCCCCAGTTACTAGTACACTGCCTATAACTCAATAGTTAGTGAAGAATGAATGAATGGTCCTCCGGTACCTATGAAAGCGCCTAGAACATGGTACTCACTAAATAATTGCTGAATGAATAAGGGTTAACATATTTTGTCTCATTTAATCCTACAGGTAGACATTATTATCCCAATTTTACAGACAAGAAAACTGAGACTCAAAGGGGTCCAGTAGCGTGCTCAGGGTCATGTGCATGGTTAACAGTGGAGAGAGAAGGCAAACCGAGTTCTATTTCATGCCAAAGCTCTTATAACAATGCTAGGTTGATTGGGATTGCTTAATGTGGCATTTGGAAAGAGATCCATTGAGAATGCATAGATTTATTGACATCTATATGTACATTTAAATACAACTTGTAAACACTAGTGGCCTGGAGAAAAAAAAAATTAATCTGGTTCAGCTTCTCTTTTTTAGTTACCCCAATCCTCAGATGGATTCTGCATCATCAAAGTGTATTAAACAAATATTTATTGAGCATCTATTATGTGTCAAGCACAGTTCTATATATAGCAGGAGACACTAGTGAACAAAAACTGTGTTTTCTTCTGTTCCAGAATCTTGACTCCTTACATTTTATTTGCCTTGGTAGCCTTAAAACCCAATTTTCTTCTCCACAGTCTTGTGAAATTCTGGGGAGCTTTGCTTGGTTTCTCTGTGCCTTAGTTGAGGCTCTCTGCTTTGTGAGAGCTTCATCTGGCTCCATCTTAGGAATCATCGAAGGCCTCAAGAGGAAAAGTACTGAAGAAAGTCTGGCTCACATCAACATTTCCCCTTCTCTCTGAGATGTTGGTCCCACAAGTCTGACTGCCTTGGTATCTATCTATGCCTTCTCCAAGGGTTTTTCTGTATTGTATTCAGCTATTCTAGTTATTTTCAGTAGGAGGGCTTATCTGTTTCTCTGATATGAGTTAGACCATAATAATCAGAGGCAGATATCTTCTGTTTCTCTTTAATCTTCAATAACATGGTCATATTTGCCGCTGCACATCTGAGCATTTCAGTATACAGCTGAGGAGGCTCATGTTCACATAGCCTTTTCCATAGTCATGCAACCTTCCATTCACCTTTTCTTCACTGTTCTTCACAGCTCTGGCTACACTGACTACCTTTCTCCCCCTGACCTGTACCCACCTAAACCATTATCCCTTAACCTTTTTTTTTTTTTTTTTTTTTTTTTTTTTTTTTGATACAGAGTCTTGCTCTGTCGCCCAGGCTGGAGTGCAGTGGCACAATCTCAGCTCACTGCAACCTCCACCTCCCAGGTTCAAGCGATTCTCCTGCCTCAGCCTCCTGAGTAGCTGGGACTACAGGTGCGTGCCACCACACCTGGCTAATTTTTTGTATTTTTCGTAGAGACAGGGTTTCACTGTGTTAGCCAGGATGGTCTTAATCTCCTGACCTCGTGATCTGCCCTCCTCGGCCTCCCAAAGTGCTGGGATTACAGGTGTGAGCCACCGTGCCCAGCCCATTATCCCCTAACCTTAACCATCAAATCCCCGCATCCCTCTTGGCTTTAAATGAATGGTTATGCTGAGCTTCTGCTGCTGCCAAAGGAAATTGACTCTTCCCACCGACTGATACCATCTTACCATACACTTCTGTCCAGCATGGCAGAGGACACTGTGGAGGAAACTTACATGATCTATAGATACCATAGACACCAAATGCTTCCGTTAGAGTTAAGTGTCATTGCCACTCCCACTGAGGTGAGTCTGAGAACACTGAACCCTAGGATTTCCCTGATCTCTGGGGCAACAGAAGCAGCCCCCTCTCCCTTGCTAGAAGAAAGCAGCCTCCCATTACCTGGGTATCACAGGAAGTCCTCACCTGAGGGGACTACTTACAAGATGACTTTTGTCCTTCACAAGATGCATCCTCACATCCCCTCATTGCCTCCAGCCCACTAGTTAAGGTCCATTCTCTGCAAAACCCCAGAGAAGGAAAAGAAGTCCCATTGCAAAGGCAGTTGATGAAAGTTGTTCACCTAGTATTTGGTGACTGGTTTACTCGCCAAGAGTCGAAGGGCCTAATACTTACCAGCAGAAGTCAGAGAAACACATATGGGGCCGGATCTTGAGAGTGTGGGGTCAGGAGGTGTGGGTATTATACATAAGAGTGACCAGGGAAAGTCTCCTGACACTCTCCTACAACTCACTGTCCTCAAAAGACAATTGTGCCTATCCTAATAATGCTGGTCAGAGGTTTCTTGAAACTTGGACAAGATGACAGCCTACAGTCAATGAGGGAAAGATGCCATATTTGCCATGGCGTGGTATTGAGGAAGGAGTCAGACCATCCAGGGAGGATTTATTATGCAAAACCAGAGGCCCTGATCTTGTTCCATGTGAGGCCAAGAGGACATGCCCTTTATACAAAAATAAGAAACTCACTGGTAAGGGGCCACCAGCAATGTTGAGACTCTCACTAGTGATTGTCTTCCATGGTCTATGGTTCAAAGTAGGAAATGCTGCCACAGAACTGACCTCTCTAACACTACTGAAGATGAAGATATTTTGGATGAAGATATTTTTGGGTAGCAGAGGCCAAGTAGCAGCATTCAGCCATCAAAGTGAATATGACTACCACAAAGTGAATATGACTACCTTATGGCAGCAAGGCCAAGGCGCCAGCCAGGGTCCTGTACACACAGCGTATTTCTAGAGGAAAGATAGATGAGTACCCACTGTGAATATTTCTTGACTTGTGTAACCAGAAAAAAAATATTAAGAGAAGGTAAGCTGAAATCGGATGTCTGCTGCCAAAAAGAAAAATGATAATCCCTCACCTAGCTCCCAGATTTGAGTCAGTTCTCAGGCCCCTGGCCTAGTGATTGCAGGGGAGGCTGAGCCCCCTTGGAAAAAAAAAAGCTCTGCAATGCCACCAACCTTCTCCCAAAGGGACCTGTGTAACTTTACACTAAGAAAATGGAAATATACAGATTTTTCAGGGTATACAGGGTCTAACCTTACAATGACATCAGCAGAACCTGAAATTCCATGATGACAGCTAATTAGGATGGGAAATTATGGAGGCAGGTGATAAATGGAGTTCTTGTCAAGGCAGGCTCAACAGTGATGATGAGGGTCTTAGGATTCACCCTGTTGTTGCTTCCTCAGTTCCAGTATGCTTAATAGGAAAGGATAGACTTAGCAGCTGGTAGAGCCCTCATGATTTGTTTTCCTGACCTGTGAAATAAAAACCAGGAAGGAAGAAACAAATGGAAACCCAGAAAGTGCTCATTCCCACCTAAGATAGCAAATCAAAGAAACACCCTATTCCAGTGAAATGACTGAGATTGATGCCACTCTCAAGAACTCAGCAAATGCAGGGATGGTCATCCCCATCATATCCCCCCGATTCAATCCATCTACATGGTCTCTGCAAAAAATAGGTGGATTTTCATAAATAACAGCAGACTACCGAAATGTTATCTAAGTCGTAGGCCCAATTGTATGTAGCTGCCGATTTGGATGTGGTATCTTTACTGGAACAGATCAGCACAGCCTTTGGTACCTGGGTTGTGGCTATCCATCTGGCAAACAAGTCATCTTCAAACCTCCTCAGGAAGGATGGTCAAGGTCAGTTCTGCTTTACTAAGAAAGGATATGAGTACACATTCACTGTCTTTCCCCAAGGCTATATGTATTCTCTTGCTCTCTGTCACCTTGACATATCATGCTGGTATACTATATTGTTGACACTATGCTAGTTGGACTTGGTGAACAGGAAGTGGCCAGTACTCTGGATGTCATAGTAAAACACATAAAGGTGAAACATAAATCATTTACAGTATCAAAGTCCTGCCATATCGTTGAAGATCTTAGGAGTCCCATGGTTTGCAGCATCCTAAGGCAAACAATTACCCCTATGAAAAGGTATATTGTTTGGTGGGCCACTTTGGATTTTTGGAGGCAGCCAATATTGCACTTGAGATTATTTCTTTGACTCATTTCTTGGGTCATTAAAGGTCTACCAGTGTTGAGTGGGACCCAAAGCATAAGAAAACTGCAGACATTCTAGGCTTCAGGACAATGTACTCTGCTGTTGAGGCCATATAACTCAACAGATCCAACAGTGCTTGGGGTATCCATGGTAGAAAAGGATGCTATAGGAAATCTTGGACAAACCCTAATAGATTTGCGGTACAGAATGGGTAGGGTTCTGGAGAAAGGCATGTCTACTCCATTCAAGAGACTATTTATTGTTTAATTACTCACTGCTCAAAAAAACAGCTTCTGATGTGATAAGGGGTCAAGAGAAATCAAGCACCTGAAAGTGGGACATGAAGTGATTATATGATAGGCGTTTCCTATTATGAGCTGGACATTGTCAGATCCAACAAGTTGGTAAGGTATGATGGAAATGGTATATTCAGGACCAGGTCTGAGCAAGTCCAGAGGGTGGCTCAGGGCTCTATGTTAGCTACCTCTGCTGTCCTGACACATCTCTCAGCTCACATGTATAAATATGGGGGCAGGAGGGAGGGAACTCTAGGATTCACTGATGAAGGAGGAACAAGACAGCTCATTCCTGGTTCATGCATAGATTGGTTCAGATAATCAATGCTGCCTGAGAGTGGACAGCTGTCAACACTACCACTCAACTCAGTGGTGACCCTAAAGGACAGAGATGAAGGGAAACCCTCCCAGAGGGTAGAGCTGTGAGCAGTATGCTTGTTTGTCCACTTTGTATTCCAGGAGAAGTGGTATGAGATAAGGATATACATGGACTCCTGTGTAGTGGCAAATAACTTGGCTGGTGTTGATCTAGGGTTTAGAAGGGGCAAGTTTAGATGACCAGAGACAAAGTGGTCTGGGAAGAAGCATGTAGATGAACTGTTGGAAGTGGCCACAAAATGTGCAGATCTTTGGGTCTCACATCAATGCCACTAGAGAAGATCCGGCACAGACGGGACACTCACTAACCAGGTAGATGGGAGGAACCGGCTGGTAGATGTCAGTCATCCTCTGTCCCAGCCACCCCAATGCTTACACAACAGATCCTTGAATGGAGAGTGGCCATAGTGGCAGGGAAGGCCATTATTCAAGGCCTCATCCATCATCCAGCATGGACTCCTTTTCACCAAGACAGCTGGTACATTTATTATTTATTTATTTATTTATTAGCAAATAAATAAATGTATTAGATCAGACCACTTCCACCTAGAGGGGGCAGAGTTCATCTTTACCAGAATTTACCTCTATTCTGAATATGAGTTTGCCTTCTCTTTTCTGCTGCAGTGCCTCTGAGAGCACCACTACCCACAGATGTGCAGGGCACCTGACGTACTGACATGAAATCCTGAGACAGCACCACTGTCAGTGGAACCTGTTTCACTGTGAGGGAGGCATAAGAGTGAGTGCAGGACCACAGGATCTACCATCCTACCACATACCACAACCCTGAAAGAGGCTCCCTGACTGATTGATGCCTCCTAAAGGCTTAGCTAAGCTACCTGAGGGACAACACCCTATAGGGTGGAGGTACTTCCTCTAAGATGCAAGGTGTGTATTGAACTGACCGTTGCATGAAAGTACATCCCCAATGGCCAGAATACATGAGTCTGTGAACCAAGGGGCAGAAGTAGGATTAACTCCTCTCACCATCACTCTGAGTGACCCACTTTGGGAATTGGAACTTCTCTTCCCTCCAATTACTGACTCTGAGATTAGAAATCATATTCTCCTAGAAAAGAAGTGTTTCCACTAGGGAATATGGCAGTGGTTCCACTAAACCTAAAGCTGTGAAGGCCATCAGGTCACTTTGGGCTCACGTTCATAGACCAGCAGGCAGAGAAGACCAGCAGGCAGTGGTTCCACTAAACCTAAAGCTGTGAAGGCCATCAGGTCACTTTGGGCTCACGTTCATAGACCAGCAGGCAGAGAAGGGGGTAATGGAGGCAGGAGTGGGTATATGTATAGTGGGTATTCCTTGGTGCCTGTCTTTGGTTTTCCAAGCCCAGTAATAGTAGTGTGGCTGCACAGCCAGGGGCTAGCAATGGAAACACACAAAAGGGTTTAAACTGCTCACCAAGTTACTGGGTTGCTTTACCTGGTAAACAACCTAAATCACATAGGCGCTACTGAGAGTAGGGGAAATCTAAAATGGGTAATGGGGAAGGGACATGAGGAATTAATTACAGCTGGCTTAATCAGAACTGGCTGTATCTGCTGGTACTTTAGCATGGGACATGTACTTTATGTTGCCTAGGCTGGCCTTGAACTCCTGGGCTCAAGCGATCCTCCCACCTCAGCCTCTGGAGTAGCTGGGACTACAGGCGCATGCCATCATATTCAGCAGGATGTACACTTTTAAAGTGTGGGATCTGCTGTCACCTTGAGGATGTGCTAACTGGGTTGACTTCATGTCGGGCGTGGGTAGATCTGAGCAGGGCAAGGAAGACTGCAGGAGATGCTTGGCATGCCCCACACCATGTCATGCCCTTTGCTCGTCTCTGATTTCAGCCGTAGCTGCAGTGGGTAGCTCCATGCAAACTCACACTCAAGCCAGTTTTGCTTTCTGCTGCAGGGTCTTCTCAGAAGACTTCCCAGCCCATTTGGCCCAGGCTCAACACAGCCCAGAAGTGCAGGGGCATTACCACGCCAGGGGCAATCCTCCAGCAGTGGGAGATATGAGCCTGTGGATAAATGGTCCCACCTCCCATCACTCAGATGAGAAACACCAAGAGGCTTCCTGTACCTTTCTCAGAGGCCACAGCAGGATCAATCCCTCACTGCACACAGCAGCCATCTCAATAATGCACCATTCTATTAGCGTCTCTCCTTCCCTGTCTCACCCTCCCTGCTCTCTCACTCCTACCTCCGGGATTTTCCTCCCACATGACGTAACTGCTCCCAAGCCCTGCCCCATGTTCTATTTCCAGGAGTTCCCAAACAAAGGCTATAGCTGCACCTGCAAAAGAAGAGGCTACTTGTTAATATGTGCTATAAGCCAGAAAAGCAAGAGTCCACCCAAAGTCAGAGGAGAAGAATTGAGAAGAGTAAGGTGGGGGTGGGTATATTATGTGTATGAGGGAGCATTCGGTAACTTCAACCTACCAAGTGCAGTTCATTCAATAAGCCAGTAATATAGGGTTTTAGAGCTGGCAATGTGAGGTATAACATACAAAAGCTTAGAAAGACATAGGGAGATATCTATCTTTCTCCTTTGCTTTGAGAGCAGGTGCTTGCATCAGCTCTGTGTGTGTGTGTGTGTATTTACACACACATGTACACTAGACTATAAAAAGAAATCACGACATCCATACGGAGGAACCTGGTTATCTGACCACAGAAACTTTCTCAAGGCCTCACTAGGGGAAGATAGCCTCGCTACAAGCCAAAGACCCAAGAGGAAAAAGCCCCTGGAGTGAATAAAGTGTCTGATAAACCTAAACATATGTGGTAACTGTAGAAATAAGTCCTTTTTCATCTATAGAGGGAGAGAAGTTGCATATCTTAATCATGTCTACTCTTGCCCACACTTTCACGAACCACTTATACGCCTTGTGAAACATCAATGTTCCATGAAACGCAGTTTGGAAACCTGAGCTAAACTCTTGCCTTTCTTCTAGGGAATCTCCACTCAGTCATCTCTAACAGATAGGACCCCTCCACTTTGCTAGGATATCCCAGAGGAGACCAGAGCAGAATTCCCTGTGAAGACGTTGCAATGCTGCACCACTTTGACACAGACGAATATTGCCTTAATGCTTTCTCATTGTAGCTCAATCCTCATTCCTCTTGTCCTAATCTCACTGGGAACAATAAGAAGCCGCCATCATTTTATGTTATACTTTTATATACCCTAAGGTTATTAATGATTAATGAGAATTAAAGGAAGCTGAGAATATATAAAGCATTTCTTATTTGCAGTTTTTCACTCAATTTGATATACAGACTGTGTATATCAAATAGACATACAGACTGTGCTACAATATTTTTCTCTTATTGGTAGGGGCTAAATCAGTCTCCCCTCCCCCTGCAAAAAAGAGATGTTGAAACCTAAACTCTCAGTACCTCAGAACTGACTTCATTAGGAAACAGGATTGTTGCAAATGTATACTTAAATTAAGATGAGGTCATACTGGAGTAGGGTGGGCCCTGATCTAACATGACTGATGTCCTTACAGAAAGACAGCCACGGACCAGGTACGGTGGCTCATGCCTGTAATCCCAACACTCTGGGAGGCCGAGGCGGGTGAATCACGAGGTCAGGAGTTTGAGACCAGCCTGGCCAAGATGATGAAACCCAGTCTCTACTAAAACACACACACAAAAAAATTAGTTAGGCACGGTGGCAGGCACCTGTAACCCCAGCTACTCGGGAGGCTGAGGCAGGAGAATCGCTTGAACCTCGGAGGCAGAGGTTGCAGTGAGCTGAGATCACACCATTGCACTCTAGCCAGGGTGACAGAGCAAGACTCTGTCTCAAAAAAACAAAAAACAAAAAGCAAACAAACAAAAACAAGAAAAGAATGAAAGACAGCCCCATGAAAACAGAGACACACACAGGGAAAATGCCATGTGACAACAGAGTCAAGAGACTGAGGTTATACAGCTGCAAGCCAAGAAATGCCAAAGATTGCCCACAAACCACCGGAAGCTAGCAGAGGCATGGAACCCCCTACAGGTTTCAGAGGGAGCATGGCCATGCCAACACCTTGATTTTGGACTTCCAGCCTCCAGAACTGTGAGAAATTAAATTTCTGTTGTTTTAAGCCACCCAATTTGAAGTACTTTCATTATGGCAACCCTAAGAAACTAATACATTTACATAAACTATTTCTCTTTGATGAAGTACCTAAGATGTGTTGATCAGGATAAAAGTATGTCTCTATTTTTCACCCATTTTCTCCCTTTTTGAGGGACTTTGACAGTTTCTGAATTAAGAGGCTATTTTTAGGAATAGTAACGTATGTATCAATTTTGGATGTATTTAATTATAATTTGTAAATGAGCAGCACTACTTTCAAAAAGGTTCTGTCCTACATCCATCTGCGATTCAAAGAGATACCGAACTGACTGACTCCCACTACCTCTGTGGGCCTTAACAGATACACAATTTTCCCTAAGAATAGCAGAGCATTATTCTAAAATTAAAATAATCACTAAAGCTGGGTGACAGAATGCCTTTATGTGGGGCCTCTACAGTCCTGGCTATGCCAGATTTAATTAAGGAGTTTTATTTGCATCAATAAATTGTTATCCAAGGTAAAATAAAAGTTATTCGATTTGTTCACACTCAATTTCATTTAGGTGTACAATTAGTAGTTTAAGTCTATTGCAAAATAATTCAGCCAAGAAATCAATTTTAGCACCTACAAAAAAGCCCAACCAGGCTATAATTACAGTCTTCCAAATGCTAATTGCATACAGTTTTGGATGGGAAATATACATATATCTGTATCTCATCTTACTGTTTACCACCAAAAAGTTATACTTGCATAAAACATGGGGAAATTATCTATATTATTTATGACTCTCAAAAGGTTAGAATGCTCCTTTTAAAGCCCGTTTGGATTGGCTCATATTAGTAATTAATTGTCTTCTCTAGCTATATTTGTACCTCTTATTCTTCTTGTGCACTCAAAAGCTAAAATGGGTTGGGCAGAAAGCTCCACAGGCATCAGGGACCAGAGATAAAAGTAGGAACTGGGACCTCAGGAAGAGTCTGGGCATCTCTGGGGCTTCAGTTGTCTAGAGTGTCAGTTTTCTTGGCTGGACAGCCACTTCTCAATGATCTCATCCACAAGAAGAAAGGTCCTGAGTTGGGGAATAACCCCTCTATGGAGTAATTGGTGAAAACAAAGTTTGTTTCTAAGTAGAAAATTAGATATACACTCCAGGCCGTCCATAAAGTGACATGCTTGATAAACAATGAGAAGTAAGCAACATTCAACAGGTTGTTCTGGGAATTTTAATGTCCTCTAGACCATTCTGTATCTAAAAATTATGGGTAAATACTTTGGAGCAATTTAAGAATGCAAAAGCAGTGCACATTTGAGTTGGATTTTGCTATTTTGACAATATTATCTCACTCTCTGACAAAACCACACTCACTGTGACAATGATGTCTTGCATTTGTATGGCCAGTCACAGTTTATGAAGGTCCAAGACATTCTTCCTGGGAGGTAGACTTGCAAGTGATTATTACTATCATGCTATTTCACAGTTGAAGAGGACACTGGGTGAATTGAAAAAGAAACTGAAGTTTGGAGAAACTGGGTAATTCAACCAAGGCCCCATAGCTACTCCAGCTCCACATTCTGTCATTATGCATATTTGACATTTGCATTTCAAAAGCAATGGTGAATATCACAACAAATACAAGTGCATTATTTTCTTTAATGTAAAGGGTTCTTTTATACATTATTCACTGTACCATACAATGCCTTCTTTCCTGGGCTGTGGAGAGAAAGTTCTTAATGTCTTAGCACCATAAAGAACTGCTCTTCTGAGCACTGGAGCAGTTACCCATTCACATAGCTCATTATCTTTCTGGAAAAATGGATGTATTTCCTTCTGGATCACCTTTACTTGTAATGACACCTACATGTCTCTCCAAGGTGCCCCGGTTTTGAAAGGAGAAAATAAGGATTCACTCAGAGATGAATATGGAAAAGCTAGGTGGAATGGGTAGTAGTGAGGACAAGAAGGTGTCAGCTTCATGGTCACAAATCATGGTGATTTCATGTGACTGATGCTAAGTTTGCAGAGAGATGTTGATGAATGCAGTGTGCCCAGAAGAGGAATGGTGAGTAGTTGGGAAAGAATTCTTATGAGAAGCTGTTGAAGGAACTGGGAAGTGTTTACTCCGGATTGGAGAAGTCTCAGGAGCCATGATACCTGTCTTCTCTTATGTGGAGAGCCAACATATAGAGAGGCAGGGGGAGGTTTTTGGTGGATGCATGGGGCATAGTGAGATCATTGGGAAAAGACCACCAGGAAGGAAAGTTCACTTCAATTTAAGAAAAGGTTTTCTAACAATTACAGTGACAAACCATGGTCAGAGTGTCTTGTGGAGCTTCCCATCCTTGACTGGAAGTACACAAGGAATGACTAGACACCTGTCAAAAAGAGCACCATATGAGAGTTTCAGCCAAGTGGCCCTGAGATATCTTCTAACCCTAAATGCTGATGATTCTACGAATAAGTCCTGCTCGGCTCCCTGGTTTCACTATTCATTGGTGTTTGATAGAGACCTCTCTACAGAGCACCTACCATGATCTCAGGGCCATGTTATAGTATCACTCCTTAAGCTTGTTCTTTCGACTCTGGCTGCTTGCCTCTGAAGAGTACTACCAAACCCTGAAGGAACCACGAAGGGCAGATGGGAAATCCTTATTAATTGTTGATGTACTAATTATTTTACTCAGTAGACTTTTGTATCCTCTGCATACCTCAGTTGGTAGGCACTCAATAAAGTCTTGATGGGTGAGTGAATAAGTGCCTGTGTGTATGAGTCTGAATGTTTTAACAGCTAATTATGAAAACAATATTCCAGGCTTCAAGGAAAAAAGAGAAGGGCAAGAATACAGAAAACCTTTTGAACTCTTTAAAGCAGGTGCAAGTTAGAAATTAATTAACAACAATTGTTTGTGTTTTTAAAAAATATTCTTAGCAAACTAGAAATAGAAAATTTTTCTTAGACTGTTTTTAAAGACTTAAATATAGCGTATGTCATATTAGTCAAATATTAAAAGCAACTCCTTTAAAGTCAAATAAAGCAAAAATGTTTGCCAGTGCCATTTATAGTGAACATTCTACTGAAGGGTCCTACATTGTGCAATAAGACAAGAAAAAGAAAAAAAAGTATAAGAACTACAAATTTAAAAACAAAACTGGCATTATTTCCAGATAATATGATTGTCTTTCCCAGAAAAAATCCAAATACATCTGAAATTCGTAAGGTTTCTAGATATAAATTTGATATAAAAAAGTCAACTGCATATCTATACACCAGTTATTAATTGTTAAAAAATTAAAAATTACTACTTATAAAAGCAACCAAACCATAAAATACCTAGCAATAAATATAACAAAATATTAAAGGACTTTTAGGCAAATATTTAAATTCTCTCAGTGACTCCTGGTGGAAGAATAAGTAGTTTTAATCATGTTATAAAAATAGCATTATCTAATAAGGTTAAACATATGCATTTCCTATCATTTAGGAATTCTATTCTCAGGAATATATCACAGAAAAGTACTTTTTCATGTACACAAAAATATACATACAGAAATCCTTATATCAGCATTGTAATAGCAAAACTGGAAAACAACGTCCGTCAGTATCAAATGTCCACCAAAAATAAAAAGGATAAATATATTACAGCATAAATAATACTAATCATGATGATGATGATAAAGGCGGTGAGAGAAAACTGCGAGGTGATGGATGTGTCTATGACCTTGATGGTAGTGATGGTTTCACGGGTGCATACTTACCCTCAAAATCCAGTTATATACATTAAATATGCACAACTTTTTAACATTTCAACAATATCTCAATAAAGTGGTTTGAAAATATAGAGAGAGCAAATTCATTCAATGAAATACTACACAATTAAGAAAATGAACGAACCACAGCTACATGCTCTAGAATGTATTAATCTCAGATATAAAACATGGAATGAAAGAAGCAAAGAAATAAAGATTATATATGATGTGCAAAAAAAGCAAAACTAGACAATTTGTTATTTGGACATACATATGTATGTGATAAAACTACAATAAAAAGTATAAATTGATTAAAACAAAATTTAGGATAGTGGTGAATTTTTGTGGGGATATAGAGGAACTTCATTGGGAAAGAGCTTCAGGTATCTTCAAAGATATTGATGGTGCACTATTTATTAGGTTGGGAGGTGGGTACATAAGTGTTTGATTTCTTATTTATACTTTCATCTGTGACATATTTTTCAACTCTGTAGAGTCTCTTTCAGGAAATGCTTTTAAACCCAGCATGGTATGTATCTATTCATTCCACTAATGGTGCATTGCTGAATAATATTTATTCTAGAATGACCAAAAATACAACTGGGGTGGCATAGACTTTAAGTTTTAAATATAAAGATTAAGAATTAGTTTGAGGATATTATATAGGAAGCAAGCTATGTCTCATATTTAATAATATTGTAAGGTTTAGAAAGACCTCAGATGGAATCTAGATAGTATTACCACAGTGATATCACCAGTTTTAGTTAATGGTCAAATTGAGGAATTATTTGCAAAATAATTGGAATATTCAGAATATGTCATAAGGCAATACTTCAGCTTATGTGTGGGCTACATATGAACTTCTCAGGATTCTTGGTTGCAAACAACAGGAACCAACACTGGTCAACCTAAGGAAAAAAAAAGTTTCTCAGATGGCTGTGAAGTAACTCACGCATCTGGGGGTAAGCTAAGTCTGGAGAGCTGGGGTCGAAAACCAGACTGATGGAAACTTGTGAAGGCCACATCCCAGGAATCGGTCAGTTGCCACCACAGCTAGGAACCCTGAGCTGCCCCTGTGTCCTCTCACCTTTACTCTAGATTCAAGTCTGTGATGGGCTTAAGTTACACATCTATGTTTCAGTCACACTTCTATGTTTAAGTCACACGTCTATGTTTTTGCTGCCAGGTTTCAGTATGAACAAATATCTAATCTTTTTCAATTTCTGGATTATATAAACTTAAGAAGGGAATTCAAGTGATAGGCACTGCAGATGGATGGGTGAATGAATGAATGAATGAATGAAAAGTGGAGACGAAGGGAGGCATGAGAGAGCAAGGAAGAAGGAAGACTAAAAATTATCTGCAGTGCTCATTAAGAATTCTGGCTTCTGAACTTCTAAAACTACTGAATCTTAATTTCTGAAGTTGACAGGCAGAAGAGATTCAACAGAAACTGTCTGTGTTTTTAAGCTGCACCCCAGGTGATGTTTTAAACTTTGAGAATTACTGGCATAAATAATGCAGATCCACAAATCATAAAGTGTTACTCTTTTTGTGCCTTTCAGTGACAGTGACTGACTTTGCTCTTTGAAGGTTTGGGGCATGTCCTGAAAGAATTCCAAATGTCTTTTCTTCCTAATCATCTCTTTACCAATTTATGCTCTCTAAGTGCATTTCTTAAAGTTGCATAGCAGCAATTTCAATTTGAGAATTAACAATGCTAGGATTTGAATAGAGTCCTGAGAAAATATTACCTGAGTATCCAAATAAATAATAATACTTGTCACTTTAAATAGCAATGCCTATATGCCAGGCACTGTTCTAAGTCTTTTACATCTCTTATCTGATTTAATCATTCCAACAAACTCTTTGAAGAGTTTCCAGATGATGAAACTGAGGCAGCAAGATCTTAAATAGTCACCCCAGCTAATGACTGAAGTGGCTGATTTGAATGTAGATAATCTGTTCCAGGGTCTTGACCATGATTTAATAACCATCTCCGTAAATATGATTTGATTGGACAAAAGTCTTAAAATTATCTTATTAGTAATAAATAATCAAAATAAAAATAGAAGAAAATTTAAAAATAAAGACCACTAAAATGATCTCTTCTTAATTTGGCCTTGGTAAATCTGTTTTCACTGTCTCTGCTCTCGGTGGCTAAACAGCATGTTAACAAAAGTTTTCTACACACTAAGTTCCTATGAACTCACCAAGTTTATCTGGGCTGATTGTTTCTCTCTTTTTTAAAAAACAGTTTTTTGGCAAAGGTGCAGTGGTGGCTCATGCCTGTAATCCCAGTACTTTGAGAGACCGAGGCAGCAGGATCACTTGAGGTCAGGAGTTCGAGACCAGCCTGGCCAACATGGTGATACTCCATCTCTGCTAAAAATTCAAAAAAATTAATTTAAATTTTTCCCTTCTTAAGTTTACATAATCCAGGTGGTGTGTGCCTATAATCCTAGCTACTCGGGAGACTTAGGTGGGAAGATTGCTTGAACCTGGGAAGTGGAGGTTGCAGTGAGCCGAGATCATGACACTGCACTCCAGCCTGGGTGACAGAATGAGATTCCGTCTCAAAATAAATAATAGAAGTTTTATTGAGATATAATTGTTATATAATAAACTATACATGTTTGATGTGTACAATTTGATGAGTTTGAACACATGTATATTCCCTACAAATCATCACCATATATTCAAGGCAATAGACATATCCATCACCTCCAAAAGCTTCCTTGTGTCCCTTTGTTTTTCTGTGTGGTAAGAACATTTTACATGAGATCTACCCACTTAAGATATTTTTAAGTGCAAATAATACATTATTATTGACTATGGAACAGCATATCTCTATAACTAACTCATCTCACATAACTAAAACTTTATTATACTTATGCAACAACATATCTCTATAACTAATTCATCTTATATAATTAAAACTTTATTTCTAATTCCCTATTTTCTTCTCCCCCCAGCTCCTAGGAACTGTATTCTCAGCTTCTGTTAGTGTGACTGTTTTAGGTACCTCATGTCAGTGGAATCATGCAGTATTTGTCCTTCTGTGACTGGCTTATTTCACTAACATCATGTCCTCAAAAGCCATTCATGTTGTCACATATTTTAGAATGTCCTTCTTTTTAAAAACTGGATAATATTCCATTGTACATATAAACCACATTTTCTTTATCCATTCATCTGTCAGTGGACACTCAGGTTGTTTCCGTGTCTTGGCTACTGTGACTGGTATTTCAATGAACATAGATGCAGATATCTTTTTGAGATCGTGATCTCAATTTTGGGAGGTATATACCCAGAAGCGGGATTGCTGAAATCATAAGTTAATTCTATGTATTTTTTGTTTGAGGGTACCATTTTCCACAGCAGCTACACCATTTTACATGCCCACTGATGGTGCAGAGGGGTTCCAGTTCCTCCACACCCTCGCAAGTGACTGTTCCTTGCATTCCCGCACAGCCAGCGTCTACTCGTCTTCAGTGAGCTCCAGATCATCGTTAGTAAGCAGCTTCACTTTTTGGAGCTTCATCTTAGCTTACATCTTTATAGTGTAGCTCTCTCCTGGAGGAGCCTAAGGCAAATCTTTCTCAGCTGCTCTTCCTGATTTGTGTAACTTTCCATAATCCAACTGTTAAGGATTCATCCTAGGTTAAATGTAGTTGATTCTCTTAAAACAGGAATTTAAATCAAATGGAGTATTTTTTCACATATCCTACGTATAAAATAATTACAAACAGAAATGCGCTATGTCCTCAATAGTCATTCGTGTTGTCACATGTTGTAGAATTTCCTTCTTTAGATGCAAGTTTCCTTCGACGTATGCTAAGATGCAGGGTCAGAACAGGCACAAGTAAGAAAGCAGACATCTGGATGGAATGATACGGCTGAAAGAGCTCATTCAAGAGCCCACTGAACACTTCCTCCATGTTCAACATAGAGGTCATCTGAGAAAAACAGGATGTGGCTCCTGCCTGCAGTGGCACCTATCACAGTTAGACAAACACCACCAGCCACTGCAATGGAACAAAAGCAGATCATATACGCTAAAGAGTGAAACTGAATATTCCCATAAACAGATGGGAAAAAATGTGGGCTGGATGACAGAAGTGCTGGGTGATTCACACATAGCTGGTTGAACAAACATACCCAACGGGGCCTATTAATGAACAAATGTCAACAGACAGTGAGATCTCTATTGACTCTACCCTCACTGCAGACTTGTCCGACATTTTGATAAATGATTTGGATAAGAAGAGTAACAGTATAATTGATCAAGTCTGTGATATCATGAAACTGGAAGTGATAGTAAACACATTGAATAACAGAAGCAGAATCCTAGATGCCTACAGTATTGGTCTGATCTGCCAGCATGGTCAGTGGGGTGGTGTATCCCAACAAAGGGAGCAGACACACTTCTCCTGACCAGCGCTGCACTGACCACACCTATGGTGGCCCTTCTAGGGCAACTCACTCAAACGGGGAATTTTAAATTAGATCAGATTCTGGGAAGAGTGACCAGGAGAACATGCCTTGAGACCAATGGAACTGAGGGGAGAATAGGCAATCTAGCATAGAGAAGATAGCCTATGGTCAGTTGTTATTTCCATATGTTTAAAAAAATAGATGTGAAATAGGACTTCAACTTATTTGATGTCATTTCACAAGGTTGAACCTCACAGATTTTGACTTTCTAGCATAAGCCTTTCAAAGAGAAAGAAAAAGAATATTGATTTAGTACCTATCCAGCGCCAGAAACTATACTTAGCATTTTACGTCCTTCTTCTAGCAATCAAATAAGATATAAATTATTATCCCATTTTACATACTATTCCATTAATCTATTGCTGAATAACAAACTACTACAAAACTTAGTACCTTAAGGCAACAATTGATTATTCTTATACCTCACCGTTTTGTGGGCCAGGAATATGGACAGGATGGAGGAAGAATAGCTTCTCTCTCTCCCGTGGTGTCTGGAGCCTCTTGTGGAATGTCTTAGCTGTTTAAGTAACTCTCTTTCTCCACCCAGCCTCTTCACCTATGGGCTTCCTCACAACATGGCAGACTCAGGGTAGAACTTCTTAGTAGCTCAGGGCTCCAGAAGAGTGAGGCAGATGCTGCCACTCCTTTTAGGTCTAGGCATGGAACCAGGGCAGCATTGCTTCTTCTGTGCTCTGGTGGTTGGTGTAGTCATAGGGCCAGCCCACGTTTAAGAAGAGGGATTAAAAACAATATCAAAATGATTCATGACTGTTTTTAATTCATTACACAGATGAGGAAGTACAGGAAGGTGAAAAGTGGTGGAGCCAGGACTCAAACCACATCTGACCCATTGTCATTTCCTTCCCCCTTCTTATTACCCTCAGTAATGCATCCGTGTATGTGGGCTCAAGGGTCTCCTCTAAGATGACTTTAAACTGTGTGTTTTCATCCCCAGCCTTGCTGCTTAGCTCTATCTCCAGTGGAAACTGCACATCTCCATTTGAATTTCCTGGAGCCAACTCAGACTTATTAGGATGAGGCAAGAATTCAGAATTCATCACAGGACCTATCTCCATCCCAATCTAGGCAAACCAGCAGCTCACCAGTCACACTGGCTCAGAACTTCACTTTGACCTCTGTCCCTGACCTTTCACTTTTTTCCTGTGTCCAGTCAGTCACCATTGCCAAGGCCTGTAAATTCATGAGCACAACAGTCTTCAAGGCTGCTCAAAGACCAGTTCTGCCTACACCCCCTCCAGCCACCTACCATGCTCACCATCCCCAGCCACACTGCCTGCTGCTCCTCCAAAGCCTCTCCACAGACACCATCTCCCCAGAAAGACCATTCTATCAAACATTACTGATATTGTTATGTCTGTTTATTTGATTATTTATTTATTGTCTGTTTCTCCTACTAGAATAATGCTATTCAACAGAAATATATTTTAAGCCACATCTGTAATTTTACATTTTATAGTAGCCACATTTAAAAGGGCCAAAAGAAACAGGTGAAATTAATTTTAAGAATTTATTTCTCTTAATCATGTGTATCAGTCCATTTTCACACTGCTATAAAGATACTACCTGGACTAGGTAACTTATGAAGAAAAACGATTTAATTGATTCACAGTTCCGCATGGCTGGGGAGGCCTCAGGAAACTTACAATCATGGCGGAAGGTGAAGGGGAAGCAAGGCACATCTTACTTGGTGGCAGGCAATAAAGCGCAGGGGAAAATGCTGCTTTTAAACCATCAGATTTCATGAGAACTCCCTCATTAACACGAGAACAGCATGGGGGAAACTGCCCCCATGATCCAATCACTTCCCATCAGTTCCCTCCCTCAATATGTGGGGATTACAACTCTAGATGAGATTTAGGTGAGGACAGAGAGCCAAACCATATCACCATGATATCCAGAGTACTATTATTTCAACATGTAATCGATATGAAAAATCATTAATGAGACACTTTACATTTTTTAGTCTAAATTTTGAAATTGGATGTGTGTTTTGCACTTTGTTTACCTCTCATTCAGACTGGCCACATTTCAAGGGCTTGGTAGCTACACGTGATAGTGGCTGCCATCTTGGACAGCGCAGCTCTAAAACAGAAGCTCTTTGAGGGTGTGCACTTTGTTCTCTTTGTTCACCTGTCTCTTCAAGGTGCCCTGAATTTTGCCTAACCCTTAAAAAATATTTTCTTACTGCATGTGTGCAGGAATGCAATGAATGAAGTGCACCCCTTGTTTTGATTGTCCCCTACCCCTTCCTCCTGACCTCACAGTGGCAGAAGCCTCCTACCTGTCAAGCATCTACAGGTGTGGCAAGGAACTGCTCCTTTCCAGCTTGAGATGCTCTTCCCACCACCAGTTTCTGTCTTGAGCCTCTTTCCACTGGTGAGAAGCCTCAGAATAAGGCTTGTCTGGTGGCCCCAGCCAATGGACACCTGCCTCTTCCCATCTCTTCCCATAGCACAAGAGTGTGTGACTTTAGTCCTCTCTCCTCACCCCTGTCCTACCCTCCCACTGATCTCCACTCCTCACCTTCATCCTGAGGTCCAGAGCAGAGTCCCTGAGAGCTTGTACTGAGGTTGAAGAATGCTGACCTCTGACTTCTCACTTTTTGAATGAGAAAACCTAGAGTCAGAGGCCTGCGTGGTTTGAATCTGTGCTCACTTTGATTCTGAGGCTCTTTGAGGGACCCCACCTTGCGCGTCTGTCCACTGTTTCTGGGACAACCTGGTGCCAGCTTGCAGCCTAGCTCTTAGCCTTGGCTGACAGTTCCAGTCTTTGCATCCCTGGATGTCACATCTTGGGGTGGCACAGAGCACTCTGCTGGCTTGGAGCTTCTCCCCAACTAACGTTTTTGAAAGCTTCTTTGAGATATAATTTACATACCATACAATTCACCCATTAAAGTATATAATTCAATGGATTTTACTGTATTTACAGATATGTGCAACCATCTTCACAGTCAGTTTTCATATCACCTCAAAAAGAAACCTTTTAGTCACTTCCCTATCCTCTCCCCCAGGCCCTGGCAATCATGAATGCACTCTTCATTTCTATGGATTTGCCTATTCTGGATATTTCATATGAATGAAATCATACAGCATGTAGTCTTTAGTGACTGGCTTGTTTTATAGCATAATGTTATCAAGGTTCATCTAGGATGTAGCATGTGTCAGTGCCTCACTCCTTTTGATGGCTGATAATACCCCATTGTGTGGATAGACCCATCACCCATTGATGGACATTCGAGTTTCTCCTGCCTTGTGGCTATTATGAATAACGTTGCTGTGACCATTCATGTAAACCCCTCCACTGATTCTTCCTACCTCTTGCTGCCAGATGAGTCTTCAGCAAGCATTGGAAAGCAGGTCAGTCCACTGTTCCTAACGTCTGCCATTGGTCCTGGCACTGAAGGCCCTTCATCACAGTGGCCTTCTCTACTCCCCCCACCTGGCTGCAGAGAAGCAGTGAAAGGTCGTGGTCAAGGTTAGGGTCTGAAAGCCAGGGCCTTACCTCCCAGCTGGTAGTGAGCTCAGCCAGACAGAAGGCCAGCCCAGGTTCAGGGTTTGGGAAGAACGGCAGCTACTCACTTTGGTTTACTATCAACATGGCAAGGACATGAGGGATGTGCTCCCCAGGGCTGCCCTCTGCTTCTCACAGAGACAGACCCCAGGCTCCAAGAGGCAGCCTGCCAGGCTGAGTGAGCCATTGCCTGAGAAGCAGGGCCCACCACCCTTCTCATACCATTTTAGGCTGGGGAAGGGGCCACAGCAGCTCTTAGGGGTCCACCACCTTAGCACTGCAGTCACACCCTCTCTATTGTCTCTTACTACCTCACCAGGTACCACCACCACGGTGATTTTAGACAACTTATTTAACCTCTCTGTGCCTCAGTCTGCTCCCCTGGCAAATGGGGATAATAATAGTACCAATCTCAGAACATTCTTGAAAATGTATGCCTGAGTGCTTAAACCCAGCCAGAACAAGGAAACTCCATGTGTGTTAGCGATTCTTTCTTCCCAAATCACACTTTGTTGTAGCAAGATTTATCTCCTCCCCATGGTCCTCTCTTCACACCCGAGGTCTGAATTTTCTGCTTTATCTAAGTTCTGGCTATTTGTATTAGTTTCCTATTGCCACTGCAACACATTATCACAAACTCCATGGCTTAAAACAACATATGTTTTTTTCTCTTAGGATTCTGGAGGTCAGAAGTCCAAATGAGTCTTGCTGAGCTAAACTCTGAGTGCCAGCAGGGCCATGTTCCTTTATAGGGGCTCTGGGGAAGAATCTGTTTTTTGGCTTTTTCCAACTTCTCCCCTCCCACTCCCGCATTCTCCCTTCAACACGCTAGTTCACTTCTGTACAAAGTTGAGTGCAGTTCACCACAGACTCCTCTCCCTGTTAAGTCAGCAATTGTTTTCACTGATTTAAGTCTGTCCCGATCACTTTAATCAGTGTCCAGCTTTGTTTATCTTTGATCATCCCCCTCGTCCATCCTCCAAGTCAGCAATGGCCTGCAGAATCCTTCTCCCATCATGTCGGCCTGCTGCTGTGAGTTTGTTGCCTTGTCTTCTCTACCCTCCCGCCTGCCTCTTCTTCCACTTGTGAGGACCCTTGTGATGTCATTGGGCCCCCAGATAATCCAGGATTATCTCCCTATCTCAAAGTCAGCTGATCAGCAACCTTAAACCCATCTGCAACCTAATTCCTCCTTGCCAAGTAATGTAAGATTTTCAGAGGTCTAGGAATCAGATGTGGACTTTTGGGGGCCATTATTCTGCATGTCATACTATTCTCTTTTTTCCCAACATTATTGGGGTATAGTTGACAATTAAAAATTGTGTCTATTTGAGGTTAACTCAATGATTCAATATATGTATACATTGGAAACTCTTCACCACAATCAAGCAAATTAATACATTCATCACCTCACATTGTTATCATTTTTTGATGCGGTGAGAACACTTAAGAGCTACCTTCTTAGCAAATTTCAAGTATACAATACTGTTAACTGTAGTCACATTGCTGCATGTAGTTCTCCAGACCTTATTTACCTTACATAATGACCTCATTCATACCCTTTGACCAACATCTTCCCATATCCCTCCCCCTCAGCCTCCAGTAACCACTATTCTACTCTCTGTTTTTATGAGTTTGACATTTTTGGATTTCAGATTTGTGTTGTCACAAATAACAGAATTTCCTTCTTTTTAAAGGCTGAATAATATTTCATTGCATATGTATATACAACATTTTATCCATTCATCTGTCAATGGACATTTAGGTTATTTCTGTATCTTGGCTATTGTGAATATTGCTGCAATGAACAGATACCTGTTTAAGATGCTGATTTCATTTCCTTTGGATATAGACCTCACAATGGGATTGCTGATCACATGGTAGTTCTATTTTTCCTTTTTTGAGAAACTTCCGTATTGTTTTCCATGATGCCTGTACCAATTTACATTCCCATCGATCTGGGACAGGGTTTTTCTTTGCTTGACATCCTCACCAACATTTGTTATCTCTTGTCATTCTGATAATAACCATCCTAAAAGGTGTGAAGTGACGTCTCACAGTGATTTTGATTATCACTTCCCTGATGATTAGTGATGTTGAACATCTTTTCATATACCTGTTAGTCATTTGTATGTCTTCTTGGGAAAAATGTCTAGTCAATTCCTGTGACTACTTTTTAATCAAGTTTTGTTTTCTCTGTTGAGTTGTGCGAGTTGCCGATATATTGTGGGTATTAACCCCTTATCGGATGTATGGCTTGCAAATATTTTCTCCCATTCTGTAGGTTGCTTTTTGTTGTTGTTGATTGTTTCTTTGGTGTGCAGAAACTTTTTAGTTTGATGTAGCCTTACTTGTTCCTTTGTGCTTTTGGTTTTATATCCAAACCATCATTGCCAAGACCAATGTCATGAAGCTCTTTCCCCCTGTGTTTTCTTCTGGGAGTTTTAGAGCTTCAGGGCTATGTTTCAGTCTCTTTGAGTTGATCTTTGTGTATGGTGTAAGATAAAGATATAGTTTCATTTTCTTACATGGGGGTAGTCAGTTTTCTCAACACCACTTATTGAGGAGACTGTCTTTTCCCCATTGTGTATTTTTGGCACTTTTGTTGAAGATTTGTAGATCTGTTGACCACACATGTGTGAGTTATTTCTGGGTTTTCTGGTTTTTTCTATTGTTCTATGTGTCTGTTTTTATGCCAGTACATGTTATTTTGGTTAGTATAACTTTGTAATATATTTTGAAATCAGATTGAGTAAAGCCTCCAGCTTTGTTCTTCTTGCTCAAGATTGCTTTGGCTACTCTGAGTCTTTTGTAGTTCCATATGATTTTTTTTTCTTTTCTTTTCTTTCTTTCTTTTTTTTTTTTTTTTGAGACAGAGTCTTACTCTGTCCCCCCGGCTGGAGTGCAGTGGTGCAATCTCAGCTCACAGCAACCTCTGCCTCCAGGGTCAAGCAATTCTCCTGCCTCACCCTCCCGAGTAGTTGGAATTATAGGCACCTGCCACCATGCCTGGCTAACTTTTCTATTTTTAGTAGAGGTGGGGTTTTACCATGTGTGCCAGGCTGGTCTTGAAGTCCTGACCGCAAGTGATCCACCCACCTTGCCCTCCCAAAGTGCTGGAATTAGAGGTGAGAGCCACTGTACCTGGCCGCATATGAATTTTAGGGTAGATTTTTCTATTTCTGTAAAGGACATCATTGGGACTTTGGTAGGGATTGCTTTGCATCTGTAAATCAGTTTGGGTAGTTTAGACATTTTAACAATATTAATTATTTCAGTCAACATGGATATCTTTCCACTTATCTGTATCTTCTTTAACTTCCCTCATCATTGTTGTAATTTTCAGTGTACAAGTGTTTCATCTCTTTGGTTAAATTTATTTTTAAGTATTCTCTTCTTTTTGTTGCTATTGCAAATGGGATTATTTTATTGATTTCCTTGTCAGATAGTTAAATGTTTGTGTATAGAAATGTACCTGATTTGCATATATTGATTTTGTATCCTGCAACTTTACTGAATGTATTTATTAGCTCTAACAGTTTTTGGTTGAGTCTTTAGGGGTTTCTATGTATATAACCATATCATTCTCAAATAGGGATAATTTTACTTCTTCCTTTCCAACTTGGATGTCTTTCTTTTTCTTGTCTCATTGTTCTGGCTATGACTTCTAGCACTATGTTGAATAGAAGTGGTGAGCATAGACATCCTTGCCTTGTGCCAGATCTTAGGGGGAAAGCTTTTGGTTTTTTCCCATTGAGTTTGATGTTAGCTGCTATCACACTATTTTTCAAATGTTCACATCTGGTTCCCCTTTGTCACAGAATCTTCCCAAATGACCCAGACATCAGGCCCCTTTTTCTGAATGTCCATAAAATTCATCCTCTGTGACCTTCATTTGACACATCTTTTATGTTCTCCTGTATTGTTCCTAAGTGAAATGTGAAGTCTGAGAAGGTGTGAACCACATCTCGTCATCTTGGAGTAGACGGCATGAGCAAGGGAGAAAGGCAGGATAAGAAACCAAAAGGCTGCACTTCAGTTCCACCCAACTGGGAGACATCGGGCAAGTTCCTGAACTTCTATGACCTTCATTTTCTCCACAAAATGGGGTAAATCCACAACTCTAATCCTAGCCATTATAAAAATAAAAATAAAGCAACATAACAATAAAAAACAAACAACTCAATTAAAAATGGGCAAAGAACTTGAATAGACATCTCTCCAAAGATGATATACAAATGGCCAATAAGCACATGAAAAGATGCTCAACATCATAATCATTAGGGAAATCCAAATGAAAACTACAATGAGATACCTCTTCACACTCATTAGAATGACTGTAATGGAAAAAAAGAGAGAGAGAGAGAACCAGAAAGAAAACCCAGAAAATAACAAGTGTGGACAAGGACATGGAGAAATTGGAACACTTTCACATTGCTGGTGGGTATGTAAAATAGTAAAATGATGAAGCCACTATAGAAAAAAAGTTATAGCAATTCCTCAGAAAAACTAAACATAGAATTACTGTATGGTCCAGCAATCCCACTTCTGGAAATATACCTCCCGAAACTGAAAGCAGGATCTCAGGCAGATCCTTGTACACTCGTGTTCATAGTAGCAGTAGTCACAATAGCCAAAAGATGGAAGCAACCCAAATGTTCATCAATGGATGATGAATAAACAAAATGTGGCCTCGCTGTAGAACGTAATATTATTACGCCTTTAAAGGGAAGGAAATTCCAACATATACTACCACAAGGATGGCCCTTGAGAACATTATGCCCAGTGAAATAAGCCAGTCACAAAAGGACAAATACTCCATGATTTCACTTATATGAGGCACCTGAAGTAGTGAAATTCATAGAGACAGAAAGGAGAATGTTGGTTGCCAGGAGCTGGGAACAGGGGGGAATGGAGAGTTATTGTGTCATGAGGGCAGAGTTTCAGTGGGGAAGATGAAAATGTTCTGAAGATGGATGGTGTAGATGGTGGTGATGGCTATGCCATACATAATGTGAAAGTACTTAATGTACTTGAACTATGCACTTAAAATGGTTAAATGGTAAATTTTAGGTTATGTATATTTTGCTACAAAAACCCACTTGTACAATATAAGGTGACATTATACCTGATATTTTCTTACCTCTCCCCCTCATACACCCACCCCTACTGCTGTGCATATTCCAGATTTCGATAAACACTTGCTAAACCAGTGCCATCCTGACAGAACATACCCTCTTCTCCTCTTCCTCCCCTGCCCATCTGTAGACATGTGTAGTTGGCCAACTTACCTGAATAAATCTTTTAAACCAAACCAGTCTAAATATTTTTAATGTGACAAAACATAAAAAGGGATGGAGAAAGCAAGGGAGAGAGAGATGGGTGTGCCTCGTGCATTCAGGGATTTGTATTTATACTCCAATGATCTTGTTATTTTTAAAGTCTGCTAAAGCTGGTTCCACCTGCTGGTTTCTTTTGGTGCCCTAAATCTATGTGTGCATTCTCCATATGCTTGGAGTCCGCGTACACGAGCTGTTTGTCCCCCATCTGGCTTTACGCAGTGGAAGAGGCACAAACAGAATCCGCAGCACGTAGGACAGGAGCCTGAAATCCCACACCGCGCAGCACTCGCTGTGTGCAGGAGCTGAGGGAAGCAATAAGACCTAATAACCTCACCCGTCCTCCTAATTGCTTTCTTCTCCTCACAAAAGAGCCACACCAGCAGCTCTGGTGGCCCTCAGGGAAATCTCTGCTTGTTATGAGGCTGGTGGGCTATCCTTTCATCACTGTGAAATGCTGGCAGTTTGTGTCAACAAATCCAATTTCAGTCAATCAATAGGCACCCTGCCTCCCAGCTCTGTCCCAGCTCGGCAGAACTGCACAGCTGGCCTCCCCTCCCTCCCATCCGCTGCCCACACCCTGGAGCCCTGGCAGCCAGAGCCACTGCTGCCTGTGGGGTGGGAGAATGCCCAGGCAGCCAGGTCAGACTGGATATGGCAGACAGCAATTGACAAGGCTGGTTCCACCACCGAGAGTCACAGCGCACTGGAAAGACACCGAGTTGTACAGGGTAGAAGGGCCAGCTTTGTGCAGATGGACTTGGGTACAGGTCTGATTCTGCCACTTTGGGCTATATGACCTTGAACTTCAAGGCAAGTTCTTCACCTTTTTGAACTCTAGCTTCCTTAGTTATAAAGCGGGGATGCTACTACTGCCTGCTACAGGATTGTTAAGAAAAGTGTTATAATGCATGCAAAGTGCTTTGTCCAGTCCCTGGCACACAGTAAAGAGAGAGAGAGCAAGAGAAAGAGAGAGAGAGAGAGAGAGAGTCATTGTGATCTGCCAAGTCTTACAAGCCAAATAGGGCAATAAATGGAAACCACTGCAGATTTTACAATCATCATTAGCATCATCATCATTATTATTGTCATGTTGAGGGTTGCACAGAAAACAGCCTGGAACCAGCCTACGTGGTTCTACCAACACAGGATGAGAACGTTTGGCCTCCAGTTCACAAAGGTTCGCTAAGCAGAGATGTATACTAGATGATCACCAACATTTGCAAAAAATAAATACTATAGTGTCTTCATCAGAGGGCTGCCACCGGCCTCAGGAGGGCATTCCCAGGTAGAAGTGCTTCAGGAGGTTTGTTCTGTTGCCTGGTCCAACATCCTATGGGGAAGGAGCCCAATAGTGGCTCTCTGAGATTTCTGCATTCTCTGGAAGCCAGAAAAAGCAAAGACCTCCCGGCAATTGAGCTCTCTTGCTTGCAGGGGAGATCACAGCTTCATAAATAGACGGCTGTCTTCCCTTGGGTGATAGAGGTCCTTGTTGGGCAACAAAGAGTTAAACACAAATCTATTTCTCGCCAGTAGCTGTCACACCTAATAGATTGGGATGAGATACCACTGCATTCGTGTGCGAATTTCCCCAGATGAAGGCAGCAGCAAAGCCCTTTGGAACAAGCCACAGAAGGACAGAAACAAACTAATCAAGGAATGTACAGTTTCACACAAGATCCAGGGGCTTCTGACATGGGAGGAACACAAAATTTTTAACTAACCAAGGATGCAAACATTCCCCCAGCAAGAAATGGTTAGAAGTACCTTGGAGTGCATTTTGCGGTTGCTGTTACTGCTGCTGCTGTTTTGTATAATTGGGAAGGGAAAGAGAATAATTAGAGGTGAGATTTTCAGGCACAGAATGACCTAGTATTTATTGACTTTCCACTCTGAGGTAGGCACTGTGAGAGGCCCTTCCACTTTGATTATTTCATTGCGTTTGTCATAATAACCCTGCATGGCAGAAATATTTCCCCTTTTTGTCCAATGTGGATGCTGAGGCCCAGACAGAACCCAAAAAGCTCTGGGACCTGGCATAGACCAGGTGCTCAGGAACGAGAGATTGGCGGAGACTTGCCCAGGGTCACAAATCGAGAGGAGAGATTCAAATGCAGATCCTAAAACTCCAGACCACCCCTGTTTGCTCTCTCCCTCTCTGCCTTCTCAGTGCAGGAGACTGGGAGGGCCCTGAGCCAGGATGGGTTTAGACTCATGGAAGAAAATTCCTTGGGGGAAAAATGTTTTTTCCACAAGAATCTGCTCTCAAATAGCAGCCACACTTCTCCATACAGCCCAGAGACAGCTCCTTCTAACATTCAAGCTAGTTTTAAGTCTTTGGAGGAGAGATTCAAAGATTCTAAATTAAAAAAAAAAAATAGACCCCCAGAACAGTAGAATATGATTCACGTTTGTTATGAATTACAATTGGGTCTTCATCGTGCAGCAGGGGGTCCTCAATGGTGCTTACATCCTTTCTGAAATTGATCTTATTGGATAGCAATGACCAAAAGGGAAAACAAAAGCAAATCGTCATGCGTGTTTGGAAGATCTGGGACTGAGACCCACAAGTGTGGTGGGAAGGTTCACTGCTCTTGGAAATTTAATTGCTGAATGGAAACAGACATAGAAATCTGGATTCTAACCAGACTTGAGCTCCATGCTAGCATATCAAACTGCCTGTTGGAATCACTATGCAGATGTCCCAAAGGCAGATAAAACTCAACATGCTTAAAAGCAAATGAATTGTTTGATGCTGCACCAGGCTCACCACCACAAAAGGGGAAATCGCCTGCATTCTCTACTTTGGTTGGTGACATCAGCATCCCCCTAAGCCTCTCAGACTAGACACTTGGGATTCTCCCTAGGTTTTCCCTCTTCCTTATTCCTGCTGCCAATGTGCTGTTCAGTTCTCCTCTTTCCATCATCACTGTCCCTTTGTGGCTATCTTCTACCTGTCTTTATTCATCAACCCTTAACCGGTCTCTCTGATAGCAATCTCACTCTCCTCTAGCCATAACTGGTTTCAGAGATTTTTCTAAAATCTAAATTTGACCTTGGCACTCCCTGCTTACCACCTTCAATACCCACTAGCATTGATGGTTTTAAAGCCGAAACTCTTTAGCATTGTATGAAAAACACATAATTTTCAGAGATGAATGCATTGTGCCTGCCTCCGAAGTAAGTGCAGTCTTGTTAAATAAGACCATTGTGATGGTTCGTTTTACATGTCAGCTCGGCAAGGTCATGTGTGTTCATTTGCTATGGCTGCCACAGAAAATACCACAGACTGTTGGTGGCTTACACAACAGAAATTTATTTTCTCACAGTCCTGGAGGCTGGAAATCCAAGATCAAGGTGCCGGCAGGGTTGGTGTTTCCAAAGCCCTCTCTTCTGGGCTTGCCACCTTCTTGCTTCCCCTTCCATCACATGGTCGTCCTTTTGTGCACATGCATCCCAGTGCCCCTCTGTGTGTCCTAATCTTCTTTTCTTATAGGGACACAAGTCAGCTTGGATTTGGGCCCACCCCAAAAGCCTTGTTTTAACTTAATTCTTTTTTTTTGTTTGTTTGTTTTTTGTTTTGCTTTGTTTTGTTTTGAAACGGAGTCTCACTCTGTTGCCAGGCTGGAGTACAGTGGAGCGATCTCAGCTCACTGCAACCTCCACCTCCCCAGTCCAAGTGATTCTCCTGCCTCAGCCTCCAAGTAGCTGGGATTTCAGGCACGCACCACCATGCCTGGCTAATTTTTTGTATCTTTTAGTAGAGACAGGGTTTCACCATGTTGGCCAGGATGGTCTCGATCTCTTGACCTTGTGATCTGCCCACCTCAGCCTTCCAAAGTGCTGGGATTACAGGCGTGAGCCACCACACCTGGCCCACTTAATTCCTCTTTTACAACCCTATCTCCAAATGCAGTCATATTCTGAGTTATCAGGGGTTCAGACTTCAACTTGTGAATTTGGGGAAGACAAAACTTAGTCCATAACAGCCATGGCAACCAGATTTTGCTCAATCACTAATCTACATGTTGCTGTGAAGACTTTTGTTGTATGTGATTAACATTTAAATCAGTAAACTTTGAGTAAAGCAGATGACCCTTCATAACGTGGGTGGTCCTCATTCAATCAGTAAAAGGCTTTAAGAGAAAAGACTGATGTCCCCTGACGAAGTGGGAATTCTGCCCCCAAATTGCCTTCAAACTTAAGCTGCAACATCAGCTCTTCTCTGGGTCTGCAGGTTTTGAACTTGCCAGTCCCACAATCACATGAGCCACTTTCTTAACACACAAACACACACACCCTCTGTGTGTGTGTGTGTGTGTACATAGCATATACATAACACATACATACGTAAACATATGTATTTCCTGTTGGTCCTGCTTCTTTGGCTAGCCTTGTCTAACAGAACCATCAGACCCAGGCTACTCCATCCTGCGGCTCCACAATACATAATGTGTTACTTCTGGGTCAGAGCTGGCTGCTTGAGCCCCAGACATGGTGGCTCCATTCCAGACAGCTGGAGAGAGGAAGGGACCTAAAAAGACACATTCCCTTATTTTAGGGACAGTTCCTGGAAGTAGAACATGACCATCCCATTGGCCTGAACTTAGTCACATCTAGTTGCAAGGGAATTGGGAACATAGTCTTGATTCCAGAAGCCATGCACCCAGCTAAAAATCAGGAGGGTTTATATCATGGCAGAAAGGGGGAACGGACATGGCGCTGCACCAGGAGACGGTATCTGCCACAAATACCAAACGAAGGGCGCTGACAATGAGCATTTTAGAAGTTAAGGGGAGATTAATGCGGGCAGGGTCCAGCAGAGAGGGCTGCAGAGTGCAAGGGGACCGGGGCTGACTTTGAAAGAGGGCTACTCCGCCCAAGTACAAGAACACGTGAGCACTCTTGCCCCAGAGTGAGCATCAACACCGTGATCACGGTTATTACCTGGGAGGTCTCCCGCCCAGGATCCAGGCAGTGAGGCTGCCCTGGAGGCAGGCTTGCTCCGCTACAGGCGCGCGGGCAGCAACGGCCAAGCCGAAGATGGCAGGGCTGGGGGGCGACCAGGCCTGCGGCCAAGGGCACGCGACCCCCCGACGCTTCCCGGGTACTCCCCCAAAGCCTGGGAGGCGTGGGCACCTGCGCGGGGCGGTGCCGGGGAAACGCAGTCATCGCCTCAGGGCACGCCAGCCAATGGGCGGCCTCCCCGATGCGGTAATGCCCCAACGCGGCGTTTCATTGGCCAGCTCTCTTTCAGGTTCCAACTATTTATTAGATTTTTTTTTTTTTTTTTTAAGAAATTGCAAATAGGCCAAAACAAAATCCAGAGGAGAGGGAAGGGATGCCTGAGCACAGATGGGTGGGAGAACACGAGGTGCAGCGTTGGCACGAGAAGCCCTGTCTGCGAGCCCCGAGGCGGAGATGACTCCCCCAGCCCTGCGCAGACAGGAGAGCCCGCCCCTCCCTCTCCCGCACCTGCTGCACTTTGGAGTCAGCAGAGGAATGTCCCCCGCTGTTAATGTTTTGTTTTTACTGTTTTACAATTCACATTTCGTGCCGCAGGGTCGCTCAGAGTCCGAACACACCAGAGTGTACTGTGAAGCTACAACAGGGACAGATAGGTTTGTAGGAAGCGGCATTTCTCAAAAGCCAACCTCTGAACCTTTTATTCCCAGAGCACATCACAGGTCCAGCGTTCCACAGAATACACCCTACAAAAACGCTCCGGTGGAGGATCCGTCCCGCCAGCATCCCCGGCTGGTCAGGAATGCTCCGAGGGCCTCCTTACTCCGGTTGTTCTCCCTCCCACACATTCACCTGGGCGGACAGGCTCTGGTTAGTTAGAAAATTGTGACATAGCAAGGTATGAGCAGCAGCCCCTTGTCACCTTAGGCCCCAACTGAGGGTGGGAGGTGGGGTTGGGAGGTTTGGAGATGGGAAACCTGGCTCTACCTCCCTTCTTCCCTTTTGCACCACAGAGCTGGATCCCAGGTGGCCAGATCCCCTCTAACCGACAATGATTGAGGACCTTCTCAGTGCCCGCTTCTTCTCAGCGCCAGCTCCTTAGGTGCTGGACACAGATTCTGCCCTGAAGGTGCTCCCTGGAAGGGCCAAGAAACAGAGAAATAAGCAGGTCATTGCGATACAGTGTGCTGGGTATGAGAGTCGAGGTAATGTCAGATATGAGAGTGACTCAAAAGAAGGGAATGATCTCGTCTGGGGCAGGTGGGCAAGCAGGAGGAGCTGTGGCAGAAGGGGATCAGGGAGCATAAAGTCAAAGGTCTGTGTTCGAGATTGTCAAATGAAAGCCACGCACAGTCCAGGGGCTTCAGGAATGTTCTCGTCTCAGGGAATAGGGTCTGGAATCTGGGAATCAAGCTCTTGTTCTCCTGGGACAAGAGCGAGCCTGGGAGTACAATGAATCCCCAGTGCTTCTGCAGAGGCTCAGGAATCCTGGGCTCGTGCAGGCCCTCCCTGGTATTAATACTGCAGCTCCCAGATTCTGCTTGAAACCATAGAGAGTGCTTTGGTCAGAGGCCAGCAAGTCCCTCAGCCCCAAGCAGGGGTAGGCAAAATGCATAGTGGTGACCCAGGAGTCTGGGGTGTCAGTGGTGCGGCAGTGTCTTTGCAGTGGTGGCACAGGGCTGAAGTGTTAAGAGGCTGGGAACAAGATGGAGCAGACAAGGTGGAAGGGGATGAGACAGGAGGAAAAGAGAGAGAAGGAGAGGGCAGTTTGCTGCAGTCCCAGTGCCCTGGGGATCAGTAATTTTGCATCCTGGCCCTAGCCTCACTCACTACTGCCTGTGTGATGTTGGGCCAGCTCCCTTAGCTATCAAATGAGCTGCAGAGAGACGCTGCGATCTCTACAGCCCCCTCCTCCTCGAGTGGCATGAGCATTCTCTTTTCTGGAAGGTCCCTTACCAACTGCAGCGGCTACCACTGTGAAGAGCAATGAGCAGGTGGGTGCAGATGGCAGTGCTACTGATGGGAGCGTGGGGGTGCTGGTACCCCAGGATAACTCAAAAGTGGTGCAGGCTGAAGCCCTCCCTCCCTCCTTTCTTCCACCTCCTGCCTGCTGAGCCCCCCAGGACCCAGCAGCTAATGTAATCGTCTCCTCCAATGCCCCATAATGGCCTTGCAGCAGTTTCTGCAGGCTCCGCCTCTCTCTGCTGGCAGCAGGCTGCGAGTTCAGAGGAAAATGAGCTCCCTGCTCTCAGGAAGGTGAAGTCAGGCTCCTAAGTCAGCCTAGAACAGCCGCAGGACTGTAACACCCTCTGGACAAGGGGCCTGTGCAGCAGACCCCACCGGGTACCCTTCCCCACAGAACCTACACAGAAGCACAAGGCCCTTTGCTGCTGATTTGATAAGGTGTCCTGTCTTGTGGTTGTTTTCAGACTGTGTTGAGCTAAGAACCCTTTCTTTAAATGAAAGGTGTTATGGAAGTCTAAACAACACATTATTCCATAATGATTTCTTGAAATAAGTGTGTGTCAAGTACAGTGTTGAGAACTGGGTACACGGTCGTGGCCCAAGCAGACTTGATCTCTGCCTTCATAGACCTTGGTTTAGTAGGCAAATCCAACCATAGACGAGTAAATATTTACTAATTCTTCATTGTGATTAGTGTCATGAAGGAAAAAAATGTGGGATGGCCTTTAGGTTGCATTATTAGGAACGATTTCCAGGTCAGGAAGGGATGCTGCTGCATCCAGCAGTACCTGTCAGTGTGAAATCTGGGGCCGGGACCAGGTCAAAGCTTTGGATGGCTGATGACACCGAGGAGGAATAAGTTACAAGTTTTTTCTTTTGTTGAGTCTGGTGATGCTCTTATATGGAGTTTAGCATCTTCACATGGTTGATGTATTTAGATTGTATGATAAGCTCTGTGCTTTCTGCTTGTTGTTGAAATGCAGCCTGGTTTCCTTCTGGCCTCTCGGGGTGTGGGTGGGAGCTGAGGAGGAACAGGCAGCCTCTACACGCAGGTGGGACAGTGAGCTCCTGCCTGGTGGTCTGTGCTGGCCTTCCTCACAGTGCAAGCCAAGGCATCAGCTCCCACCCACACCCCAAGAGACCAGAAGGAAACCAGGCTGCATTTCAACAACAAGCAGAAAGCACAGAGCTTTACATACAATCTAAATACATCAACCATGTGAAGATGCTAAACTCCATACAAGAACATCACCAGACTCAACAAAAGAAAAAACTTATAACTGAGGAAACCGAGCTAATAGTCTAATCAGAACAGAAACTTAAAATCTATATACTTAGTATCTTGGAGAGATGTGGGCGGGTATCTATATATCAAAGGAGAGCAGATTATTACAAATCAAGAGCTAGCAATTATGAAAAGAAACAGGGAAATTCCCGGGAGTGAAGAATATCAGTATTCAAAAATCTTTCTGGCTATACTGAGGAGAACGAATTACAAGGAGGTAAGACACATTTTAGCTGGGTAAGAGATGATGTGGCTTTGGCTTGGGTGTAGGCAGAGGAAAGGGAGAAGGGTAGATGGATTCAAAATACAGTTTGAATGAAGAGTCGGCAGCACTTGCTGACCTCTACAGCATCTGAGTGTGAGGATGAAGGAGAGGGGGCCCCCTGGGATGATGTCTGGAATGAACACAGAGCTGCCCCGGTTAGAGATGCTCAGGAATTATAATGCATGGCCCCCTGCAGAGACTGCAAAGGCTTCTTTACCCCTCTCCCTGCATCAGAATGAGGTAGCCCTGCCATCATACAATCCTCAAACTGCACCCTTGAGTCTTTCTCCTCCCTATCCTTATCAGACACCCAGAGGGCTTGAAAGCAAGAGCCAAGCTGCATCCAGCACTGAAGGACCACTCTATTTATTCCTCCCTGACGTCTTCAGGGAGAGTCTGGTTGGTGAGGGAGGGAAGTGTGACTATTACAAGTTGGGTTCCCTGGAAAGCAGACCCTAAGACGGAGTTTTTTGTGCAGAATGCCGATTAAGGGGTCAACACCCGTGTAAGGAGGAGGAAGCAGTATGCTGAAACAGAAATTGAGCCAAGGTCAAAGACAGCCTTGGTCAGTCCCACGGGGGCAGGGCTTGGGAGATCAAATGGCCCTTCAGAGTTGTTTTAAGGTGGTCTGAGATGGCCAGATCTTTATGTGTCCACATCGATCAGTTATTAGATTTGGGCCCCATGGGCATAGGTATGACATCAGTAAGGCTGCTCTCTGCAGCCCAGGCAACCTCTGTGTGCTAGCAGCACTCTGCACCGCGGGGACTACAAGTCCTTATTGAGGGGGATCTAGGTGACACTGTACGGTGTTCACCATAGTGCCCAATGCCAAGGTAGCCTCTCAAGTGGCTTGAGGTACAGCCTTGTACATGCCACGCTGTACCTTGTATGTACCTGCTCTGAAGTCATTCCTGAACATTATCTCCAACCTTTGGGGGAAATCAGAAGTTCAGAAGCAAGGACAGACCTAATTAAAACCAAAGAGACCGTATATTAAGGTAGAAGAGTAAGGAATGCCTTTACATCAATACATAGTCAGCGTAAAGCTGAAAGCACCTCACCTGTGGCAGACTGCATCATCTAAGAAGAATGTCTGGAAATTTACATTCTGCAGTTCGGATTCTACCAGTTCACAACATAAATATCCTGTTGAGAAAAGCAAGTCTCACTCAGTTGATAAATATAATCCTCTCTGCTGCTTTCATTTCAGTTTTGAGATGACCTGGCTGGCAGTGGGCTGAACCAGTCTCTCAGAACCCTTTGAAGCACTGGATGCAGGCTGATGAGCTGCCATAAATGTCTTTGAGTCCCCACACTGCTCAGGGACTGCATATCATACCAAAGTCTGCCTGTGTGATCTTTTAATTTGTGAATGTAAAAACTGAGGTGGGAGGCAAATACTGATGTTCTCAAAGACCCATCTTGGCTATTCCGTTCAAATCGGTTCCAGAATCTTCAAAATTCTGCTTCTTCAGCTTACCTCCTGTCTCAGGCTGTTTCCCCAGAAGCATCCTAGAGATGAGGATTTGTGAGAAAGTGATGTATTGGGCAGCGTCCCCTGCAGGGAAGTGAGGATGCAAGACAGTGAGAAGGAAACCAAGCAAGGGTGCAATGTCAAGCAAGGTCCCATGCTTGCAGGGTGCCCGGCTTCTCCAACAGAGGAGGATTGGAGACCAAGAGCCCCTACCTCCATTGGTCAAGGGCCATCTCAGGGATGCATGTTTCTAGGTACCCCCCACTCTCTCTGTACACAGGCAAAGCAGACTCCAGAAGCATGAGGGCAGCCCTCTCACAAAGAAACATGGGTTCTGGATACCGGGAGTAAAAGCAAACTCAGAGCCAAGGGGCATGAAAATGGGAAAGGGACCCAAGGAAATAGAGTAGTGCATCCACCATGAATAAGTCCCACAGTCACTGAGTCAGCACCTGCTGTGTCCAACACCATGCTAAGTATCATGGAGAGGAGAGAAGTTACTAGACTTCCCTCCTATCATCCTTAACGGTCTATTTTCTCTTCCCTAGACACCTCAGACTGGGATTTAAGGTACATAAGCTGCCAGAAATGGCTTCCTGGAATTATGGCCATGAACATCAATGAACTGTTAGGGCCCATAGTTACATCTGAAAAATGACGGCTGTTTCAATACATGGTATTAGTTACAGTAACAGCAACAACCAAAATAATAATGTGGCAGAGACTAGCTTGATGTTCATCACATCTCTACCTGGGCACATAGCAAAGTTTTTTATTCCAGCTCCCACCCTGCATCTCGGGTCCTAGTTCTCAACAATGAAATGCTTCCAAGCCAAGTTAAGCAGCCACAACTTTCCAGCAAAAACTTAAAGATCCTGTGTTGAAGACAGTGGCAACTTAAAAATGCAAGGGCAGTATCTTTGAGTCCTCAGGTCACCAGAAAGCCACCCAATCAGGACCATTGACACTAGACTCTGTGTTAGTAAGAAACAAACTTGTGTTAAGCCATCATGATTTTAAAGCTGTAGCAGTTAGTTTGCTCTAACAGGATGAGCACTAATAAACACAGTGGTAACAACCCGCTGGGTAGTATCATTATTCTCACTTTGTTGGTGAGGAACTTGAGGCTCAAAATGGTCAGAAAGCTAGCAGATGGCAGAGCTGGTATTTAAAGTCTATTTTTTAATCCCTATCCTGCGCTCCTTGGTCATGTAAACCTTGTGTGAACATATTTGATGCTTTAATGGAGCAAAGAGGAGAATATTAAAATATCGGGTTTCTTGGGTAGGATATGGAGTGAGGAGGAAGAACACAAAACAGAAAGGCTCCACACATCAGAAACCAAGCTTTGGGCACTCCACAATTTTGCTAAAGACTTCCCTGCCTGCTCACATCTGGTCTGTTCTCCAGTATCCTCACTGTATTAAAGTTGTTTCTTTGTCACATTTTGCTCATTTTTCTGGTGTGATTCTATCAACTACTTGCTACCACGGAGAAGAAACGAGATGAACAAAGGGGTATCCCCCAAATCCCCAAGGCTGTGCCCCTCAAGTTCAAGAAGAGAAAGCAGAGAACTCTTGTTTAATATGGATGTGTTAGTTGACATCCCCTCTGCCATCCCCCCATTTCCTTGTTAGTAGAACTCGGATTTTGCTCATCTTATTCCAAGTTACCAAGACCTTTAGGGAAGGCTAGGCTGCCCTCTTACCCAGGACTGAGAGTTCATGGTTGAAGCCAGATAGGACAGAGTGATTTCCCCTGCCAAACAATTGGTTCAGGCATGGGATGCAATTTGGGCCAATGGAGCTGAAAGTGAAATCTGCTGATGGGGCTTCTGGGAAGGTTTTTCTTGCAAAAAAAAACAATAACAACAAAAAAGCAAAACAAAACAAAAGAAACAAAAGCCACAAGATAAGAATGTTTGCTTTTCTGCCTTTGGACTTGGGCTCTGTGTGTTGTTCCTGAAACCAAAGCATCTTGGGTCCATTAAGAAAGAAGTCTACGAGGATAAGCCAAAACACTGGGGATGGCAGAGTAGAAAAATAGAAATAACCTGGATCTTTAAGACACTGGCAAGCTGGTGAATTAATCAACCCTGGAACGGCCATTCCCCCAGACTTCTTATTATGTGAGATAACAAACCATCTAATTGTTCCAATTGTGATGAATTAGGGTTTCTATTACTTGCAGCCGAATGCATTCCAAATGACTCAACTAGTAGTTTGTTCCATATTCTTTAAGAAGAGCAGAGAAAGGGTTTCTGACTACCACAACCCCTTTCTTAGTGGCTCAGTCAGCTTTCTAAGTAGATTCTTAGCTTATACCCACCACTCTGATTTGTAATTACCTCTTTCCCACTTCTCTTATTCATGAGTCCACTAATCTTAAACCCCACATGTTAGAGAGGGTCTGCTGAATTCCAGCATAACAAACTCTCGCATTTACCCTCCTCCCCTCATTGGCCATCTGCCTATTCTTATGGTTGTAAGCAGGAGAAAGATGTTGAAAACCATGAGTCCTGACAGTGCTTAGTCAAGGGATGGCAAATATTTTCTTGGGTTTCCATATGTGAGTAATTGAAAAGAAAAAGGGGAAAAAGGCTCATTTTTACTTACGTTAATTAATTCACACAAGGTCACATTTTACATCATTTTAATTAACTTTCATTGAATTCATGTTCAAAATGAGAGGCAAAAAAAAAAATGTTCATTAATATAAGTCATGAGGACCCTAGGAATAACAGAAAATTGGAAATTTTTTCCTTCTCCTCAGATGCATGGTGGGGTTTGTGAATTCCTGACTTTTCTCCCACATATCCCCTTCACGGATGATAGGAAGAAACAGACTTGAAGGCATTAACTCTTTCTGGAAGCCTTTCCCAATACTTCTCACCCCTGCCTGTCTTCCTCAGTCACTGGTTAGGTCCTCCATCCCTGTTAACGCCCTGAAAACTTCCATCTCACAGCCACTACATTATCTTGAAATTAACTATTTACTTCTTCATTTCCCCCACAGTACTGTGAGCTCCCTGCGGGGAAGACCTTGTGCTATTTATCTTCTAGCATGATACCTAGCATATATTAGGTGCTTGAGTTTATTGAATGAATGAAAGCCAAGGAAACTTTTCTTTGGTTTCATTTGAATTTCACTAAGGATAATTATGTTTATGTTGCTATATTACATTGTATAAAATGGAAATTAAAACGGGAAATTCCTTTGATAATAGCACCAAAGAGCTGCATATGGCAGGGTAGGTGACAGAACACAGCTGGTGGCTGGGCCACTGTCTGAAATGTGGACTTAGGATTTGAGGTTAGTCCTTGTGCCTCACACCTAGGATAAGAGAGGAGTCTTAAAGTACGCCTGGTAGCGCATCTACTCTCTTTTGGGTGGCTTCCAGAGATACTTTTGTTCCATGTTTTGGCTTTTACAACTGTCCCTAAATTAAACAAAGGCATTTTTCTTAGATGAGCTAACAATGAATCTCTAGATACTTGCTCATCTAACGTGTAAATCCCCTACCACTCATTTGTTATCTATCAGAAATCCCCTGTCAGATGAAATTTCATCCCACTAGTGCTTGTTGAGGACATTGATGTGAGCACATTGATATGAAACAAGCCCGATTGCGGAACTGTCAGTCTTTTTTTGGTTGACCCATTTATCTCTTTCCTCATTGTCCACCAGTCACTTAATTCACTGTCCTCCTTGTTCCAACACACCATACAGAATGACCTTTCCCACCCCCATTTGCCACACCAGCATGAAATAAACTGGAGGAAAAAGCAGTAGTCTTCTCATCTTTGGAGAGGAAGCTTTGTATTCAGGAACATTTGAGGCTGATTTTCCCCATGCTTAGATTTACCTCACTGTTGAAATTTGTAAGTGTGTATACAGTGATCTGCTTCTAAGAAAACCCAGTATTTAGATTTCTAAATGTAGACCCAAATGTTATTCATATCACAAAAAGTTCCCCAATTTCAAAGGAATTGTCCTCCTAGAACTCTTACAAATCAACAAGAATAAGATTGATATCCAAACAGAAAAATGCACAAAATATTTGGATAAGCATTTTCTTTACAAGGTTAGAGGATCTAACCTTTAAATGGCTAATAAACATAGAATATGCTACATTTCATTATTCATCAGGAAAATGCAAGTTAAAGCCATAATCTAATACCAATAGAGCCCATCATAATAGTTAAAACCGAAAATAGTAAGTGTTGTCAAGGATGTGGAGCAACTGGAACTCCCACACACTGCTGTCGAGTTGCCGAATTGCTACAACTGCTGTAGAAACCGATTTGACAATTTCTGTACAACTGAGTATGCATATAACCTTGACTCAAAGACTCCACTCTTAGGTATATGCCTAACAGAAATGCACATATACATTCACCGAAACACATGTACTAGGATATACTGGCAGCACTATTTGTTATAGGATAAAACTGGTAGTTACATGAATGCTAATTAATAGTAGGATGGATATCAAGAAATGGTGATATATTCACACAATGGAATATTTTACAGCAATGGACACAAATTTACAACTACATAGAACAACATGAATGAAATTTACAAACACAAAGCTAAGCCAAAGAAGATAGACACAAAAGAGTATAAACTGTATGAATCCTTTTAAATAAAGTAAAACCTGGCAAAATTAATCTATGTTCTTAGAAGCCATGATGGTGATTATCCTGAGGGGATAAATGACTGGAGGAAATGTAGAAGTTTAGATTATGTTCTATTTCTTGATCTAAACTGGTTACACAGGTATGTTCAGTTGGTGCACTTTTGGGCACGTGCATTATAGATCAACAAAAAGCGTTTTTCAAAAAATATATGTAATTCAATTTACAAAATGCTCATGCCATGTGGAACTTTCTAGAAACATATTTGCTGTCCAGAGTAAAATGTAGTACCTATGTTCAAATGGATTGGGTATCGTCCCTCCCACTATTTTCACTAGTTTATTAATTCTGGAAGCACAGGGACTTGAGTTCAGCGTTAGGGAACAATTTGTATACGCATGACATTGGATCCTGCATTTTGGAGTGTTATTTCTAATTGCTCCATGACCACACACTCAAATTGAGAACCAGAGGACAGGGAACATTTTACATTTTCCTACATCTCCAAGCCACCCCTTTCTCAATGCCCAACTGATCAAAGGATTCTTCAAAGGAACACAGTGCTGGCTGGAGAGAAGGATTGCTTACTCCTCTAACTCAGTCATGGAGAAAGTTCTAAAGCAGGTTCCCTGTTCCTTATAAAGAGAGCATTTATTCCACCCTGGGAGCTCACGGGAAGCATCTCAGTTCACCCGCACACACTCTGTAACCTAGGCCCATTTTATCGAGGAGAAAATTGGGAGGCATTCCCCAAAGGGCCACATCCCTGGGAAGTGATGAGTCGGCACCAGGAGCCAGCCAGCCTCCACTGGCACACATACTGCCCAGCATTTCCTGGAGAAGCCCTCCCCTGCAATTTTAGTGTTCATAAGTGGCTGCCTTTCTTCTGCAAGTAACCACCTGGGCTGCGGCTGTCCTTGGCCAGCCACCAATGGGTAGCTCTGATGCCCCCTCCTCCATCTTATAGCCTGAGACAATCTATCAGGACTCACTTGCTGGTGGTGCTGGTTCTCCCTAGATCGCGGCGGAGCTCACAACAGCCTCACCGGACTCTGAATCCACCTGCTCTTTCTCTGCCAGGAAAGAAGGGAGGCCCCTGGAGCTTTGCTGGCTTTTCTGTGCCAGGTGGAGCCCAGAAGCCGCCCTGATCAGCATCTGTGAGGATCTGCTCAGGGCATGCAGCCCCTGCAGACACTCTCGGGGCTGCCCTGGTTAAAAACGATGGCTGGCCTCCTGAATTTCCCCCAGGCAGCCTGATTGCAGGCTCCACATCACAGCCCAGCTGGTCACAGCTCTCCATCTATTGATCACACCCGCTTAGCACTGCAGACATAATGCTGCTCAGTCATATTCTGGGGAAGGCACAGTGCTACCCGGGGATGTGACTACAGCTCAGCGTGGTGAAATGAGCGGCTGGCCTCAAGCTCAGTCCAGCAGCCTTGTTTCTTCCAGGCCTGCTCAGCCTCACACCCAGGGGTAGCAAGCTTGTCCTGTACCCAGTGCTCTGCTGTTGTCATGGAAATCAGTAAGGACAGCCTCGCAGGTGGTGTCTAAACTGGCATGTCATAGGTGAGGGTGGGAAGAACATGAGTCACTGTGCCCAGGGTCCCCAGTCCCCAGGCCCCAATGTTTAGCCAACCTCCAGTGACAAATGTCTGTACTATCTGCTTCCCTGGGCCTGGGGAAGAGAAACTGCTGCATGATCTCAGCAAGAGTTGCAGAGTTTCAATTTGGCTAGAACCTTCCAGGTCATCTGGTTGGTTGGTGTACATTTATCAATGAGGAAACAAGCCCAGAGAAGTGACTTGTCCAAGGTCACACAGCTGTGTAAGTAGAAGTATGAAGGGAATCCAGGCTTCCTAATTCAACAACCCCCCACACACATGACAGTTCAGGTTTCTTTGAAACCAAGGAATCCCTCTAAGCCGTGGATGGACGACTACAAGAGTGTCTGCTGATCTGTTTCCACAGGGAAAGCTGGAGAGATCTGTGAAAGGACCCTCCAAGGATGATGAATTCTAAAGGACAGGACACCCTCGGTGCTGGCAGAAGGTCACTTGCAGAAAAGTAGAGCAGAAACTCAGCTTGCTTGGGCAGCAGTAGCAGGCAGGCGAGGGGACACTTTTCTAGTAGTGTCTTGAAGAGCTGCGCTGGTCGGTGGCTACCACGGGGTATCAGGACGCCCAGGGTCCTTCCAGGGGAGGGACAGAAATTGCTGGCTTCTCCCAGCATCTCTGACAGCAGCAGTGGCGTTCAGCTCACCTTCCCGCTTTGCTCAATGTATCACTGGAACCTGAGAAAATCTGTCCTCTCTCCTGGAAGCTTGGCATGTGGAGCAACTGAGGCAGTGACAGTAGGTGTCACATCTGTAAGGAGCCACCGTGCAGCCTCCGTGGACACTTGCAGTACTCAGAGTGGTCAGAGCAGGGTCACACACTGGCTCATGTTCTGGAGCTGGCATCCCATGTAGTTTCCTCCTGTCTTCCCATCAGCCCCAAGCAGGGCCCACGTACCTACTCCCCTCAACTTCACTGTATTTTCTAGTCCCTTCACTGGGAAGATTCGCTTCACGACAGAGCACAGGTTTCTCTTCAGCCACAGTGTCCGGCTAGTCCTAAAGCACATGGCACTTTGCGTCTGCGGAGGCAGGTCAGGTGCAGGGAAGGGCGTCGTATGAGGCTGGAGCAGAAAACAAAGGGACTCCGGGGAACGCATGTGATTGGATGTCCTCAGGCTCAGCAAGTCTCCGTTTGCTCTTCAGTGTTGTCGTTGCCTTTCTGCATCTCCCAGTAAAGCCCAGGCCCTTACCTGGCTTCACCTGCCCTCATCTGACTTCATCTGCCCTTACCTGCCTCACCTGCCCTCATTCAGTCTCACCTGACCTCACCTGCCTCATCTGCCCTCACCAGCCCTCACCTAGTCTCATCTGTCCTCAATTGCCCTCACCTGCCCTCACCTAGTCTCAACTGCCCTCACCTGCCTCACCTGCCCGCACCAGCCCTCACCTAGTCTCATCTGTCCTCAATTGCCCTCACCTGCCCTCACCTAGTCTCAACTGCCCTCACCTGCCTCACCTGTCCTCACCTGCCCTCACCTAGTCTCAACTGCCCTCACCTGCCTCACCTGTCCTCACCTGCCCTCACCTGCCCTCACCTAGTCTCAACTGCCCTCACCTGCCTCACCTGTCCTCACCTGTCCTCACCTGTCCTCACCTAGGCTCATTTGTCCTCACCTGCCCTCACCTAGTCTCACCTAGTCTCAGCTGTCCTCACCTGCCCTCACCTGCCTCACCTGTCCTCACCTAGGCTCACCTAGCCTCATTTGTCCTCACCTGCCCTCACCTAGTCTTACCTGCCTCATCTGCCCTTACCTGCGTCACTTGCCCAGGGAGCTCACAATCAATAACCAATCCCCCAGGTAGGACCCTGCATTATGCCCCAGTGTTCCCTCCTCACCCTCCCCGCCTCATCCTCATTCTCCAGGCATGTGCCCACTCTTGTGGACTTGCGAGGTAACTGGCCGGGTACACGGACCAGTACTGAATACCACGTACAGGTGAGAGCAGTGGCCGGTGACTCTGACAGCATGCCCATTCCCAGCACCTTCCAATAGTGTCCATCCATCAGTGTTGCAACTCCTGGCCAGGCTCCTTGCCTCTGTGGACCCATTTCCATATGAGAGCTCTAGATCTTTTTCAACAAGAAAATCCATGCCCCACCCCACCCCAAAGACAGTGCTATGACTTTTAGAAGAAAATATTCTATTTGTGAGAGAGTCGAGGCTCTGAAGCCAGAATAGATCTGAGCCCTGGCTTTGCCTGCCCCTCACTGCCTGTCCTCTAACCTTTGGTTTTCTCATCTGTGTTATGGGGGTAAACATGATGTCAACCTCATGGTTTGTGTGAAGGACTAAGTGAAATCATACCTAGGAAGCAGTGGCCCTGAGCTAACCCAATAAATGGAACCAAATGTTTGCTTCTCGTCAAACCTGCGAGCAGGTAGGGCATGTTCTACCATCAAAGGGATGAGATGTGCAAATGGAAGCCCGAGGAGTGGCCTGTCTGGAGGCAGAGGGAGCTCAGGCCATACCAAGAAAGGAACGAGGACGCCTCCAGTCCCACCTCCTCAGCGTCCCCGTTTCTATTCTGTCAGCCTCGGTTCTTCTTTGGTAGGTTTGGAAGATGCAGAGAGGGAGGAGCTATCTTTGTGGCTCACATAGACCTGGCTGCATGCACAAAGCCCAAAATAAAATCATTCCTCAGAGTTTGCCCTAGCCATCATTTTCTAGGTGAAGAAGTTAGGCCCAGTGACATGCCCGGGGTCACACAGGTGCATAACAGCCTGTTCCCTCCGTGCCCACCTCTGTGCCTGAGGTGCTGTCTGTTTTTTGATTCAGAGACCAGTGCTCTAGGTTGTTCTTGGTTCACTCTTTTGCAGAATCCTGGAATCAGGGGAGCTTCGGGACCTTGTGGTCCAAGGCCCCTCTGGGGACAAGAAGCCCCAAGCTTCTCCTGCCTTCTCCCAAGTCGATGGCTTTGCCTGGTCAAGCCTTGTCCCTATTTTCCACAGCTCTGGTTATCCAGCGACTGTCCTTTTCCTCAAGCCTAAAAGGGTCTCTCTCTGTCAATTTCATCCAGTAGCACTGAGGCTTGGAAGAGGCTCCGGAGAGGGCTATGGTCAGAGCAGGTGGGACCAGGGTTTAACTCATCCTGGATGCAAGCAGCCCAGCAAGGGAATATCCAGACTTTGGGTACTACATGTCCAAGAAGTTCCTACTGCAGCATAGCAAAGCCAACCTTCCCAAGTGGCCCCAGTGGCTCAGAATCACAGCCAACCAACCCCCCTCCCCCTGACAACTGTATCAGCTGTGCTGACTTCACGCCCAAACTCTAGCTCTAGAGTTTCCAAAGCAGGACAGAGCGTGCTAGCCTCCAGCTGGAGTCCATGTCGCAGGTATCCGATTGCATCTCTATTAAATCCAGCCTGGAGTACTCATCCTGTGTGCCAGCCCTGGAGGGGAGGATGGCAGCAAATCCCAAGAGGATTTTCCTTACCAGAGCTCACAGGAGAATAGACATTCAAGGCTGCTCAAGGAGCAGGTGGCTGCTGTTGTTTTTTGTTGTTTTGTTTTGTTTTGTTTTGAGACAGAGCCTTGTTCTGTTGTCCAGGCTGGAGTACAATGGCGTGATCGCAGCTCACTGCAACCTCTGCCTCCTGGGTTCAAGTGATTCTCCTGCCTCAGTCTCCTGAGTAGCTGGGATCACAGGTGCCCACAACTAACCCTGGCTAATTTTTGTATTTTAGTAGAGACAGGGTTTCACCATGTTGGCCAGGCTGATCTCGAACTCCTGACCTCAAGTGATCCACTGCCTCGGCCTCCCAAAGGCTAGGATTACAGGTGTGAGCCACCGCACCTGGCTGCCTGCTGTTGTTTGACAATATTGGGTATTCTTAGGGATCCAACTCTACTTTTTAGGAAACAAACACAAATATTTATTTTTCACAACAGCCAACAATTATTTCTTTTATAAGTTCACATTCACAACCATTTTCCCACTCTAAAATTGGCACAAATTTGAAAAGCATAATATATAAAGCTGGTGAGGCTATCGTAAGATAAACACTCTCATTCACTGATGCTGTCAATTTAAATGAGAACAAGCTTTTTTAAAAACAATGGCAAAATGCATTCAGAGTTTAAAGCGTCTATTACATTTGGCTCAATTCTATACATGCACAGAAACAAAGCAAAAAAAAAGGGGGGGAAATGCAACCCCCGCCCCCACCCAAATCAAAGAACAAACAGGAGCCTTTTCAGGCCTCAAGTGAAGCAAGGCATGTGTCTCGGCTCTGCGAAATCCCCACCCGTAAGACCTGGGAAGGTCACAGCCTTCACGCTGGCTCAAGGGGTTCTCCCCAGTAGGAACCCAGGCTGCTCCTCCTGGGACTGTGCCTCACAGGAAGGCAGCGCTCATAAATCTCAGCGGTTATTATCACTACGGGGGTCCCTAACATCTCAGTGAACCGCCAATGTCGGGGAAACTGAGAAACTGGGAATGCGGCCCCAAAGCCTGTGAGAGACCACATGCGGGCCCAGAGCCTCCCCGCCATCTCAGAAGGCCAGGGAGCCCACAGGCCGAGCAGAGACTTCACCAGGGCCCATCCAGTGGACCCCAAGTCGTCCTGTCACTCAGCGACCATACCCCGGCCCCAGGTGGCAGAGGAGGGTGGCCCTCAGGCGGAACAGTCTCCCCAGGCCACCAAGGTTCCTCAGCGCTTAGGCCCCTGGCATGATCCCAGAGTCACTTCACCCCAAGCACTCCGGGGCCCCACGTCCTCTGTCCTCAGCCTTCTCTGCTGGGCTCATTTCAGGTAGGTTTTTTTTTTTTCTTCCCTTCTCATTTTCTTGCTCCCTCTGAGAGGCTAATATTCTAACAAAGATGTGCTGCTGGAATGAGGCATTAATTTCAATAGTCACTTAAAAGCAATTGCCTGGGAAATATCTCATTTCCCCATTAAACGCCGGAGAGGAGAAGCCTCGGGTGACTCCCCTCTCCCGCTCCCCGGCCCCCTCCTCCTCTGTTCTCCACCCCTCCCCTCTTCCAAAAACTCGTTACAACCTGGACACTATTTCCAGTCCCTGTTCTAAATCGCTGCCCTGGGCAGATGGATGAGCTCACTTGGCCGCTGGCCAGCACATGCCCCTCAGGTAACTTACTCTGTGGAACTCAAGCTGGGACAGACAGGGTGTGTTTTTGGCAGCACAGACAGGTGGCTCAGCTCAGTTCTCTGGGCCAGGGACAGGGGCAGGCCGGAGGGGCAGGTGGGTCCCTGAGGTCTCCTTTGGACGCTGGGATGCAGCCTATGGAAGGGATGTATTTCCAGATCCCCCTGGCCTTGCAAGACATCCCACAGATGCCCCTCTCAGGGGAAGCTGTGATCAAGGGCTAGAGCCTGGCACACACGTCATTGTTGACTTGAAAAAGTTGATTGAGCAAGAGAAGGGGTCTCAGTCCTCCCCCAGGCGCCCCTGTGTCTCCCCGCCGTGCCCAGGCCCTGACCACCCCCAACTGAGGCAGGCTCTTCTCCTGCACTCTGTTACCTTGACGAGCTGTCATCTGACCTCCTTCCAAAAAAAATTCATGATAACCTTCTCCCAGGGCTAGCTAATAATTATTATTATATTTTAATAATTAATATAATTAATATATAATTATTATATTAACATAATATATTACATATTAATGTATACTGCTATAATGATTTTTATTAAAAATAAGAGCTGTTTGAAAGCCCTTTGATGTGAGACAGACATCCCTAGCTCTGTTTCATCAGTACTTGTCAGTCTCTGTATGCATAGGTACCATTATCACCACCGCAGTCCCCAGTCTACAGAGGAGGAGCTGAGGCCCAGAGAGGCTCCATAATGTCCCCTAAAGCCACACAATCTTGGCCCAAGATTTACTCGGCCCAGGGGTCTGGACGCTTGATCTCACATGGTCTGTCCATGTAGCTTGCAACACTCAGGAAGCCTCTCTCCAGTAAGGGAGCTCCGAACCCCGGCAATGAGGCCTTTCCAGTGAGGGGCGCCTGAGCCCTGGCAGTGAGGAGCTCTCTGTGACCAGGGGACCCACCCTGCAACCTCCCCATCATTCCACAGCTGCCAGCACCTGTGCCCACTTCTAAGCTTAACCCCAGATGATAAAAGAGACCAGGAGCCAACAACTTTACATATGTCACTTATGAGTCTCAGAACAAACACAAAAAAATCTTATTCCCACTTCACAAAGAAGAAGTTGAGGATCGGAGAGGTTAACTCAAATGACAAAGTCACGCAGCTTTTAAGGCCCCTGCTCCTGGCACCAGACTCAGCAGCTTTGATGTTTTTGTTACCTTCCTCCCTGTTTTTATTGAGGGCTTCTGAGGTGTCCTCCTTCTCCATCTCCTCCCTTCTCCATATCCTCCCTTCTCCATCTCCTCCATTCTCCTTCTTCTCCATTCTCCTTCTCTCCCCCCTCCTCTTCCTCCTCCTCCTCCTTCTCTTCATTCCTCCTCCTCCTCCTCATTCCTCCTCCTCCTCCTCTTCTTCTTCTTCTTCCTCCTCCTCCTCTTCCTCTTCCTCTTCTTCTCCTCCTCCTTCTTTCTCTTCCTGTTTTTAAATTTAAGAGATGGGGTCCTGCTCTGTCACCCAAGCTGGAGTGCAATGGCGTGATCACAGCTCACTACAGTCTCAACCTCCCAGGCTCAAGCAATCCTCCCACCTCAGCCTCCAGAGTAGCTGGGAATACAGGCACACCTCACCACACCTAGCTAATTTTTAATTTTTTTTTTTTTTGAGACAGGGTCTTTCTGTGTTGCCCAAGCTGGTCTTGAACTCCTGGGTTCAAGTGATCTGCCCCCCCTCAGCCTCCCAAAGTGTTGGGATTACAGGAGTGAGCCACCAAGTCTGGCCAAGTCACCCTTCTTGAACTTTGATTCACCAAGCTCTTCAGTGCAACTTTATACAAGTGTGAGCTCAGAGAGGTGTGTGCTTGTGATTCCTTTGTTCACACACAGCCAAGCTGGCACAAGGAAGTGAAACAGAGAAAGGCCTCAGTGTCTGTGGCCAAGCCCAAAGAAGGCCACCTAAGCAAGCTGGATGCTGCCCAGGGCTGGGCCACGGTGTGTCCTTTGCAAGTCAGCCAGCTCAGCCCCTGAACCCCATACACACACGAAGACATCGTTCACCCCAGGAGCAGCCCCACAGTGCAAAGGAGCCCACACAGCTGCTAATGGCTGCTCAGGTTCGTCTGAGCTGTCTGGGGTCAGGCACAGCCTCCAGGGTCCTCTGGCCCAGGTTGCATCTTTCCTGCAGAGCGGAAAAACAAAGCACAGTTAAGAAAACCCCAAGAAGGCGGTCAGTTTCCTCCCTTGAGTTTCTGGGGTGGACTTCCGGCAGAGCTTTTGGAGAACTGACTGTTGCAGTTAAACAATACGTCTGGCAAGAAGCGAGACTTCCTCCCTTCCTGCTGCCTGGCTCGTGGTGCTGCAGCCTCACTTCCGGAGGTGGCAAGAAAGAACTGTGGCGTCTGCAATCTAAGGGATCCCTGGCAGCCCACGGCAGCCAGAGAACCACACCCACTGGAGAACTCTAGGTTCTCTATGGCCTCTTGTTACTGCCAGTGCTTGTGTGGTTTGAGGTGGGTAATGCAGCAGCCTCCTGCAGCCAGCCCAGGACTGGGCAGCATGGAGCCAGGTAGTTAGTGTAGGAGAGCGAGCCCAGGCTTGGAAAGCAAGACTTGGCTCTGTCACTGGGCAACTGGGCAGCATTTTTATTATTTATTTATTTATTTATTTTTGAGACAGAGTCTTGCTCTATTGCCCAGGCTGGAGTGCTGTGGCATGTTCAACCCATTCAACCCCTGCCTCCCTGGTTCAAGCGATTCTCCTGCCTCAGCCTCCTGAGTAGCTGGGACTACAGGCACGTGCCACCACAGCCGGCTAAATTTTATATTTTTGGTAGAGATGGGGTTTTGTCATGTTGGCCAGACTGTTCTCAAACTCCTCCCCTCAAATAATCTGCCCCCCTTGGCCTCCCAAAGTGCTGGGATTACAGGCATGAGTGACCGTGCCCAGCCTGGGTAACTTTGAAAAAGTTACTTAGCTTCTCTGAGCCTCAGTTTCCTCATCTATATAATGGAAGCAATAGTGTCCGTTTTGCAGGGCTGGTATGACTAGTAAATGAGAATCCTCATGAAGGCCTGGAAATGACAGTGTCATAATGCAGGTGGTTCTGCTATTACCAGTGACTAATATTTGTTGAGCACTGATCATAGACTAAGTTTGGTGCTGAGCATTTTATATTTATTGTCCCATTTAGTCCTCCTAAAAATCTAATGAGATATGACTATCCCCAGCTTACAAATAAGAAAATTGAGACTCAAAAAGGCCAGCGCATAACCCCAGATAACTGCACAAGGATATGCAGAGAGTGAGCAACAGGAGCCGAAGCCGTGGGCTCACACCGTGCTCTTCCTGCCTCTTACGCCCATGGCACAGTTGGTGGGTGCTACCTGAATTGAGTGGATGTGCCTGTTGTTTTGAAGTTGGGGTCTATGGCCACACCACCCTGAACGTGCCTGATCTCGTCTGAAGTTGAGGATAGCCATTATCTTTCATTTCAAAATGAAAAAACTGAGGCATTGGGACGTTAAGTCACACATAGACAGCAAGTGGCAGAGAGTGAAAGGAACCAGCATTGATGAGTGCCTACTGTATGCCAAACACTGTGCTTACTTCAAGATCCTACGATCTGCTGGGTGGTTTTGGAGATGTTGGAGTTTCACTGACTTCCCACACCGCCCTGAAGAGGTCTTATTAGTATTAGCCCCATTTTACAGAGAAGGGAACTGAAGCTCTATGCGTGTAATTAGACACTGAAGGCTGTTGATGGATGGGGAAGGAGAGGCTCCCTCTCTGCTTTTAAGGACTGCATGGACAGTTATGATACTGGCCTGAGAAGGAAACAGAAGGGGCTCTGTGCCCGTCTCACATACCCTGCCCCACCCCCAGGGCTTCATGGGTCCCACCAGGGAAGGCTCCTATCTGCCCAACAGAGGAAGGCGTCACTTCAGAAAGGGCTGTCCCCTCAGGCCTTCTGTAGGGGTCCGGTGGGGTCTGAGTGTGTGTGCCCTTCACTCCCTCTTCTCCATTCCCCCCGTTCTCTCTGTGCTCCTGTAATGCCCACTGGACCACTGGAGAGCCCCCACAGAGAGTAAACAGCAGCAGAGCACACAGCCAGCCTCCCAAAGGAACAGGGCTTTCCTGCACTCTCAGGTCTAGTAAAAAGCGAGCTTCCTACAGAAACGCACAGGGGACTGAGATCAGAGTCGAGCGGGCCTGGAAGGATCCCGGGGAACCAACAATGCTGCAAGTGAAGATGGAGGCCGCCCTCGGCAAGCCGTCCTTTCTGGCCCCCGAGGAGCCCTGGGGTGGACCCTGGTCACTCTCTTGAACATGAGACGCTAGTCTTTTTGCTCACTTCCAATATCAGTAAAATAAACTTGAGCACGTATTCCACAATGTGAAGGTTTATTGATTTATAAATTCTAGAAATGTGCTACCGAGCTAATAAATGCATCACAATGCAGACATAAAAGTTGGTATTTTACTAGGATAAGAGGAAACCGTAACTAGAATTTCTGATATCTTCTTCCTACACCCCCAGCATTTTGCGGTGTACCCCCTTTGGGCCTTGGGAAAGTGATGTGGAGCCTGCAGAGCCTGGTATTGGGCTAGGGTCTGGCTGCAATGGGACACTGCCCTTCCCTGCAAGAGGCCATCAAGCAAGGCATTTGGCACAGGTTTTGGGGTCAGACAGAAGTGGGTTCTGATCTCAGCTCTGCCTCTGAGGAGCAGTGTGGCCTGGGCAGTGACTTACCTCCTGCAGCCTCCGTTTCCTCATTACAAAGTGGGGGAGATAATCTTCCTGTGCAGAGGTGATGAGAGATGATGACCCCAAAGTCACAGCACGGTGCGTCCCACAGAGGAGGTGGGGTTCAGTCGATAGTCCTGAATCCTGCTGCTTACCAATGAGCTCCCGGTTCCCACCCATGCCAGGGAGGTCAGCAGGCAGCCTGGGGGCCTGAAGGTCCGTCCTAAAGATGAAGTCTAAACGCGGAGAACGGATGACTTGGGAGAAACGTCCCCGCAGCTCCTCCTTGGCTCTGGGCAAGCCTTTCCCATGAGTGGTAAGTCGCGTTCCTAAGGCTCCAGGTAGAATTCCACAAAAAGAAAGATATGCATACACAATTTTTATTTCATCCCTCTTCTGGCATCCTCCCAGTTCTGCTCACACATGCTTGTGAGTCCCTTTGGTGACTTAGAAAGCACAGTAGAGCCAGCATAGTCATTCTGCAGCGGTAGAATCTATTTTTAGCCTGGAATAGCCCCATGGACAGGAGGCCTGTACTGACCCCCATTAAGGGGACTCCCCATCCTATGCCATTTATCAGGACTCACACAGCCCTCATGAGGCCACCAAAGAGACAGGACACCTCCCAAGTCACAGCTGCAGCCCTGAGAGGGACACGTACAATTTTGCCCCCTGGAGGCAGCCTCTTCCTGAGTGAGTGGCGGACTGTTCCGTCATCAAGCTGTCCGGGGCAAGATGGAGGAAGCCGCTGTTGACCGCTTCACCCACGCCCCAGAGAGGTTCTGAGGCGCTCCTGCGGCCTGGGACAGACTGTCTCCGTGAACAGCAGTCCATGGCCAGGCAATCACAGAAACATCTCCCCTGGAAGACCCGCATTCAAAGGACCACCAAATTAAACTCCCACTTCACACTGAGGGGGAAGTGATAAGTAATGGGGGCGTGGTGCAGAGAGATTGGGCCTACAGGTGGAGGAGGCCTGCAGCGCTTCTCTGGGAGGGGCAGCCTGCTCCCCTGGGAACCAAGCCACTGTTCTCTCCAACACCCCTACCCCAGAGGACTCTGTGTCTGAGCTTTCCGTGCAAGTATCAGCTTCCACTGCGGCTGCAGCAGGCACGTTGTTGGAGAGCCCGGCTGGGTTCAAGGACTCTTCCCTGGTGCAAGCCTGGGTTGCAAAGATCATGCCTGTAGGGGCTGGGATAGATGCCCTCTAATTAGCCATGCACCCTAGTTATTCCCTTCCCCACCTCTTTCCTGCCCTCCCCTTCTTTTCCCCTCAGAAGTGAAAGTGCTGGTAGCGGTCATCAATGTCCTTACAGAACATTTAGCTCAAAGTTGCATAATCTTTAACTTTCCCCAGGCCCCAGCCTGTCGGTCTCCACACCAGCCACTGTGAGGACAGGATGAATTCATTTGCAGAGGACAAGCACAAAACCTCCGGTAGAAAACAAATGCAATGTACCATAGTAAATGGGAGCAGCTTTAAAAAAAAAAAAAAAAGCACAAAATCCACTGGGGACCCCGTTGCCATAGGAACTGGCATTACAGCTTGCTTCCGATAATGAATAGAGGGTTTTGCTATTACAGTATTCTGGAAACTTCCCTTTCCCCTGTGCTGCACTGCAGAATGCAGCATCCTCTCCCCATTCATAAATATTTCATGACCACCGGCTGCTGCGTTTCATCACCGCGGATAGCACTCGGCCTAATCCACCCCTTGCCAAATTCATGTTGTCCTGTCAGAGAGCAACTTCCATTTCTTCCTCTTTCTTCTGCAGTCTTCATTTATCTGGTTTGAAGTTCTTTACATTCCCAAACCCAGAATGGTGGCTTTCGTTGTGGCTTTGTCTTCAGACGCTGAACATCTCTTTCCTATGCCTGTCTTATTTTCCTGAAGGTTCCAGGGGCACTGGTTCTGCTCAGGCCCTTCCTGCCCTCTGCACATCTGCTTTGATGGAGTCCTGGGAGGATACTGGGCTTTTGAATTCTGGTGCCTCAACATGCTGGCTGAGCCTCTGTTCCTTCATGGTTGAGAGGAGATGCCACCTGCCCTGCAGGGTTGGAGAGAGAGCGCCAGATAAGATACAACACATGTAAAGTAACCATCCCCCCATGGGTGGGCTCAAATGGTCACAGTGGCTGCTGGTGTTAGTTTGTTCTCTTATATCTCTTGTTTTTGACTAGATAAAATAAAATCTCTAACTTTTTTTAATTGACAAAATTGTATATATTTGTGTGTACAGTAAGTTTTGATATTTTGACGCATAGAATGGCTGATCCAAGCTAATTAACCTGTGCATTACCTCACATACATTTTTGCGATGAGAATACTTAAAATACACTATTAGCAATTTTCATATATACCATATATTAACTATAGTCACCATGTTGTACAATAGATGTCTTGAACTTCTTCCTCCTGTCTAAATGAAAATTTTAATCTTTTAATCAGCATCTCCCCAAGCCCCCCAAGCCCCTGACCCCTGGCAACCACCATCCTATTCTTTGTTTCTATGAGTTTGACTTTTGTTTAGATTCCCCATGTAACTGGGATCATGCTGTGTTTGGTTTTCAGTGCCTGGCTTATTTCACTTACCTAATGTCCTCTAGGTTCATCCATGTTACAAAGGACAGGATTTCTTTCTTTTTAGTGGCTGAACAGTATTACATTGTGTATATACATCATATTTTCTTTATCCATTCATCCATTGATGGATACTCCCATCTTGCTACTGTGAAAAATGTTCAATGACATGGGAGTGCGGATCTCTCTTCCACATACTGATTTCATTTCCTTTGGATATATCCCCAGTAGTGGGATTGCTGGATCATACGGGAGTTCCATTTTTAATTTTTTGCAGAACCTCTCTATTGTTTTACACAATGGCTGCACTAACTTACATCTCCACCAAATGTGCAAGGGTTCGCTTTTCTCCACATCCTTAGCCATCCTGGCAGGTGTGAGGCGCTATCTTATTGTGGTTTTAATTTTCATTTCCATGATGATTAATGATGAGCATTTTCTCATACACCTATTGGCCATTTGTATGTCTTCTCTTGAGAAATGTCTATTCCGGTCCTGTGTCCAGTTTTTAATTGATTTACAGATGTTCCTTGACTTACGATGGGGTTATGTCCCAATAAACTCACTGTTGGTTGATAAGACCATAAGTCAAAAGTATTTTTAGGCCAGGCAGTGTGGCTCATGCCTGTAATCCCAGCACCTTGGGAGGCTGAGGCAGGCAGATTACTTGAGGCCAGGAGTTCAAGACTAGCCTAGGCAACATAGCGAAATCCCATCTCTACTAAAAATACAAAAATTAGCTGGGCATAGTGGAGCATGCCTGTGGTCCCAGCTACTCAGGAGGCTGAGGTGGGAGGATCACTTGAGCCCGGGAGGTGGAGGTTGCAGTGAGCCAAAATGGAGCCACTGCACTCCAGCCGGGGTGACAGAGAGAGACCCTGTCTCTAAATAAATAAATATTAAAATTAAAAAGTGTATTTAATGCACTTAATGTACCTGGCATCATAGCTTAGCCTGGCCTACATTAAGTGTGCTCAGAACTTTCATTAGCCTATGATAGGGCAAAATCATCTAACACAAAGCCTATTTGTGTTGAATATCTCATGTAATTTATTGAATACTGTACTGAAAGTGAAAAACAGAATGGTTGTATGGGTATGGAAGTACGGTTTCTACTGAATGCATGTCACTTTCATATCATCATAAAGTTGAAAAATTATAAATGGAAACATCATAAGTGGGGGACTGTCTGGATTTGTTCCCTTGCTATTTAGTTGAGTTGCTGTTGCTTTAACTTTAAATAAATAAATAAGCTTCTTTCTCCTTGCTGCCCTAGTGGAGGGGCTAGCCGGACAGCACGTTCAAGCTCTATGGCCCGGGATGATCCCAATGAAGGCTCTTCATAGGAACATGGAGAGAGGCCAAACCCTGGCCCTGCAGACACTGAGCTGTGGATAATGCTGTGTAATGGTGACAGGGATGGCCAGGCATGGTGGCAAACTCCTGTAATCCCAGCACTTTGGGAGGCTGAGGTGGGTGGATCACCTGAGGTCAGGAGTTCGAGGTCAGCCTGGACAACATGGTGAAACCTCATCTGTACTAAAAATACAGAAATTACCCAGGCATGGTGGTGGGGGCTGTAATCCCAGTGACTCAGGAGGCTGAAGCAGGAGAATCACTTGAACCGGGAGGTGGAGGTTGCAGTGAGCCAAGGTCACTCCACTGCACTCCAGCCTGGGCAAAAAGAGTGAAACTCCATCTAAAAAAAAAAAAAAAAAAGGTGACAGGGACAAGTCCTGAGCTAGAGGAAGTGGGAAGTTGATTCGTGTGCATTTAGTACAGAAACAGTGCTCAGCGTCACCTTCTCCCAAACTCAGAGCCTGGCTCTCCTCCTTCTTGCCTCCCCTAAGCACGCTTCAAGGCTCAGCTAGTGAACATTAGTGAGCCTCACTCTGAGAAGTTAGTGAGCTTCACTCTGAGAAAACGCACTGATGGTGGGCGTGGAATGGAGCCTTCTGCTCTCCTGTCAAGGGAGCAGCATCTGGAGAGGATGGCTGGTGGCTTGAAGCCCAGTGCTGCTGCTGGGTCTTGAGTACTGTCCTGTGGGTGACTCGGGGCGATTCTCCCCTGATTCTGGGCTTGTTTCCTTCCACCTCCCACAAGAACACAAACACACCACGCTGTTGCTCACCACCAGGCCCGTCCAGCCTCGGGGCCTGTGATAACAGGGGAGAGTCCTCCCGGACACCTCCTCAGCAGCCTGCTCTGGGCCAGGGTGGTTGTCCCCCTTGTCCCCATTCCTTACCTTCCTCCGCACCACAGAGACTCAGGGGCCGTTGCCTTTTGAAGCCGCGTCCTGAAGGCAGCCCTGAACACCCATCATCCCATGGGCAGTTTCTCTCACAGGGGACAGGGTCTAGGCAGATGCATAGAGCAGGCCCAGGGGCCAGAGCAGGCCAGGTGGGTTCAAGGATGGCAGGAGCCAGAGGAGTCAAAACTAGAGAGATTGAATCCTGACATGACGTCTCAGCAAAAGTTCAGAGTGGAAGACAGAAGCCCTGCCAAGAGGGTTAGAAACGGTGAGATTTCCGCTTGAAATGAGGAACTGGAAGCAGAAAGTGAGGTGGGATTGAGCACAGAAGGTCCAGCCAATGGGCAGGCATGCAGGGATGCGTCATTGTCTCTGCTAAGGGCCTAGAGAGGGTCAAGCTAGTGAAAGCCACAAATGCGGAGGGACCTCAACCACTGAGACTGCATTTCTCCCACTGCCTTGAGCTCCTCCTTCAAATCCAGCCCTCGTCACACATGCTGGCTTGGCGGTTTGAGCTCCAGAAACCTCCCACCCGGGTCCTCCCGTCATGGCAGTGGTGGCCAATGGGGAACAGTGTCTCTATTGGCCAACCTGCCAATAGAGACTGGCAGACTCCCCAACCTGCCCCCAACAGTTCAGGACCCTGTTTGACAGCGCTTCCAGCCTTCTATGCAGACTGAGGAGGAAGCTGATCTGAGATTCAGCGCTGGCTCCTGAAGCCCCAAGGGCACTAGTGCTATCTGACATTCTTCTCTAAACCCCTTGACCAGTGAGGCCAGGGACCTCAGTGCAGCCTCACCCTCCTGCCCCTGGGGACATCTGCTGGAATCCTCTGCTGCTCTGATTCTGCCAGGCCCTGCCTGCAGGGAGTTCATACAGCCATCGAGGAACCTGGGCCCCTGGGTACCTACGCACAGCCCTGGGGGAAGGACCCTCTGCGGGGCAGTGTGTGGGAGCCTCTCCTGTGGGTTCTCTCTCCTGGCCTCCTGGCCTGTTCTAGTTTCTGGGACACAAATTCAAACCCCTGCCCACACTCATCACTACTTCCTTCCCTGCTCATCTTTTAAATATTATCATGCAATAAAATATACATAATATAAAATGTGCCATCTTAGCCATTTCGAAGGACATCATTGAATGGTATTGAGCATGTTCACATTGTTGTGCAGCCATCACCACCACTCAGCTTCAGGACTTTTTCACTGTCCCAAACTGAAACCCTGAACCCATGAACACTAACGCCCCATTCCTCCCTCCCTCTAGTCCCTGGCAACCACCATGTCACTCGCTGTCTATGAATTTCACATTTGTAGGTGCACATGTGAGTGGAATCACACAGAATTTGTCTTTTTGTGCCTGGCTCATTTCACTGAGCAGTACGTTCTCAAGGGTCATCCATGCGGCAGCGTGTGGCAGAATTCCCTTCCTCTTTAAGGCTGAATCGTATTTCGTTGTCTGGATAGACCACATTTTGTTTATTCATTTGGCCTTCAGCGGACATACGGGTTGCTTCCATCTTCAGGCTATTGTGAGTAATGCTGCCAGGCACATAGGTGTACGAATATCTGTTTAAGCCCCTGCTTTCAGTTATTTTGGTTGTATACCCAGAGGTGGGATTGCTGGATCATATGATAATTCTATGTTTATTTATTTATTTATTTTGAGAAACCTCAATACTGTTGTCCACAACGATTGTACCGTTTTACATTCCCACCGACCGTGCATGAGGGTTCCAGTTTTGCCATGTCTTCAATGCCTGTTATTTTCTGTTTATTTTTAGCTATGGCCATTCTAATGGGTGTGAGGTGGTATCTCGCTGTAGTTTTGATTTGCATTTCTTAATGATTAGCGAGGTTTAGCCCCTTTTCCTGTGCTGAATGGCTATCTGTCTCCTTTGAAGAACGTCTGCTCAAGTCCTCTCTCTGCTTTTTCACTGGGACGTGTGTGTTTTCATTGTTGACTTTTTGGAGTTGCTGCGTATTTTAAAGCTCTTTGTAGCAGGCATCATCATGAATGAGCCCTAACAACCCCCAGCCACTGACCTTTGAGAGTCCTTTTGGAGGCTGACCTCTGCAGCCACGTCTCCTTAATCGTGGTCATCTCAACCGCTCCTGTTGCAACCTTCTCCGGGTCTCTCCTCTTCCTTTGCAGCAGGAGTAAGAAGCACATGGTGTTTTTTCCGTTCTGGGCTCCCAGTGGTTCCCTTTGTGCAGGACAAGTGATGTGCTATTCCTGGGACCCCCCCCCGCCGCCTCCTGCTGGGGTTCCAGCAGCATCCTGGGTCAATGACCTCTGCAAACCTTCCACAGAATTCCTCTAACGCCTCTTCCTGGGTCAGAGCAGACAGCTCAGTGCCAAACATTTCATGATTACTGCTTCAAAGATCCTGCACCACACGTGCTTCAGGGATGTTCCAGGGGCAGAGAAAGGAAGCGTGCACTGGAGGTGTTATCTCGCTTCATTACCACCATCATAAAGATTGAGTACTTACCTGCCAGGTTGCACAGTGTTCAGTGCTGGAGCGCATGTGAATGTCTACGATGCGTTGCCCACTGGGCCAAACCCTAGTTCCCAAGGCCTTCCTTGAGTGACTTCAGCTCATTTCTGGAAAGTTTCAGTGACGCCACTTTGCAGCTCCAGGGAGAATTTCTGGAGAGTCAAAGCAACGAAAGGCAGAGAAAGCAAGAGAGAAAGTAGAAGGAGGGGAGGAAGAAGTGGAAGAGCAACAGATTCCTTTTTCACTCTCAGACTTCCTCCTCTCTCCCACTCAGAGCCCCACACTCGTTTGCTTAGAAGTTGCTTGCTCGGCTGCCCTGGATTCAGTGGCTCCAAGCTCCACTCAGGACAAGGGAAACCTGGGAGAGCCCAAATGCTTAGGGTCTGACTTTCAAGGAAGATGATTTCCCCTAACATTGGGGCATCTGAGCATTCGTAGGTTAGCTCCTCATCTGAGAGCAACTGCCTCTCTTGGGGGAAGACATTTGTCCTTCAGAGTTGGCCTGGGGAGGGGGAGGAGGGAAGGCGGAGGGAGGGGAGGGGAAGGAGAGAGCAGGGAGGGCAAGGACAGAACACAGGTGGGAGGAACAAGGGGGAGGAGAGTAGGGAGACACTTAACACCATTTGGAGAGGAGCTACAGTGCCTCGCACACAAGACACATCTAAAGACTGAAAGGCTGGCCCCAACAGATCTTATGAAATGGGGGGGTTTCTTCTAGGATTGCTGCCCACCCTATCCCCATGTCATCTGTGGAAAATAAGGCTCAACATGTCGCCTTTGGGACTCTACAAGTTTCTCAGAAGTGCCTGAGGCACCAGGTCGTCAAGCAGGGGATGTCGCATGGCGGGGGCCTGACCCTCCAGCCCACTATCCAAGGAGAGCTACTCAGTTTATATCTGTTCAATGTGTATTAAAAAGACATTCTGGGGCTGGGCTCCGTGGCTCACACCTGTAATGCCAGCACTCTGGGAGGCCAAGATGGGCGGATCACAAGGTTAGGAGTTCAAGACCAGCCTGGCCAACATGGTGAAAGCTTGTCTCTACTAAAGATACAAAAAATTAGCCAGGCCACACCCCTGTTCTACAGAAGCCATCACTAAATATTTTGTAATTACAAAAAATTACAGGCAGGTGCCTGTAATTCCAGCTACTCAGGAGGCTGAGGCAGGAGAATTACTTGAACCCGGGAGGCGGAGGTTGCAGTGACCCAAGATTGCGCCATTGCACTCCAGCCTGGGCAACAGGGCGAGACCCGGTCTCAAAAAAATAAATAACCACTGCTTCAACATAAACACACAGAGGACTGGCCTGGACTCCACCCCACCCCCCACCAAGGACCCCTTCACCTCAGACATTTCCTGGTCTTCACCCCGCCCCAGGCAGACAGTGACAGATGTCCACTCTGTTAGCCGTAAGGAACTGGCTAGGTCAAGCTGGCACAGAAGGAAGGGACTTGGATCAAGTTCGTGTTCCTCACACCAAGAACTGTTGCCCCTGGGAGCCGGGAGAAGTTGGAATTGATTGGAATGCCCAAGGTGGCTTGACTGGGCCCAGGGATGCTCAAATTCATTAAAAGGAGACCTTCTGGGGCCTGTTGTCAGTCAAAGGGAGTGAAAAAGGGCTGATGTTAACTTCATATAGAAACTCTCTAGAAAAATGAAATTGATTTTTCTAGAAATGAAAATAAAAATGTTTCATAGGCCAGGCGCAGTGGCTCACACCTGAAATCTCAGCACTCTGGGAGGCTGAGGCAGGAGGATCACTTGAGCCCGGGAGTTTGAGACCAGCCTAGGCAACATAGGGAGACCCCATTTCTACAAAAAAGTTAAAAAAATTAGCTGGGCGTCTGTAATCCCAGCACTTTGGGAGGCCGAGGTGGGAGGATCATGAGACCAGCCTGGCCAGCATGGTGAAACCCTGTATCTACTAAAAATACAGAAAGTCACGGTGGTGCCAACCTGTAATCCCAGCTACTCAGGAGGCTGAGCCAGGAGAATCGCTTGAACCTGGGAGGTAGAGGTTGCAGTGAGCTGAGATTGCACCACTGCACTCCAGCCTGGGTGACAAAGCAAGACTCCATCTCAGAAAAAAAAAAAAAAAAAAAAAAAAAAAAAATTAGCTGTGCGTGATGGCATGTGCCCGTAGTTCCAGCTACAGGCTGAGTCAGGAGAATCACTTGATCATTTGGGCCCTTGGGTTCATCGCTGCAGTGAACCATGATCACATGACTGCACTCCAGCTTGGGCAACAGAGCGAGACTCTCTCTCTCTCTCTCTCTCTATATATATATATATATGTGTGTGTGTGTGTGCGTGTGTGTATATTTATATATATACACACACACATATACATATATACACATACACACACACACATATATATATAAATTTTTAAAAAGAAATGTTTTATAAAACATAACAAATACTTGGTCATTTAACCATTTTCTTACTGCTCTCAGAGTCTGAATGTCTCTTGGTAGAGAAGCTGAGTAGAAATCTGCAGAAACTCGGGAATCTGGTGTCAGCCTCTGAATTGGTGATGCTCAACACCGGCTGCACTTGAGGACCTCCCAATGGGTTGGCTAACACTTTGTTCAAGCCCCACCCTCACCGAGTCTGGTTTAAGTGGCCTGGGTGGGGGTGGGCATAGGGATTTGTTAAATGCTCACCAGATGGTTGCAATGGGCAGCCTGGGTTGAGAGCCATCAAGGCAAAGTAAAAGTTGTGTTAACTTCCAGCAGCCACACCCCTTATTTATGAAAGGAGTTGAAAACCTTTTCCACACAAAAACCTGCACGTGGATATTTAGAGCCACTTTATTAATATTTGCTAAAACTTGGAAACAATCAAGATATCCTTCAGTAGGTGAGGGGATAAACTGGGGTACATGCAGACAATGGTATATTACTTAGCACCAAAGAGAATTGAGCTGCAAAGCCATGAAAAGGCATGGGGGAACCTTAAATGCATATTACTGAGTGAAAGAAGCCAATCTGAAAAAGCTGCATACTGTACGATTCCAACTGTATGACATTCTGGAAAAGGTGAAACTATGAAGAGGGTAAGAAGATCAGTGGTTGCCAAGGGGGAAGCGGAGGAAGGGATGAATTAGTAGGTTACAGAGGATTTGTAGGGCAGTGAGACTACTCTGATATTATAATGATGGATACATGTCATAATGCATTTGTCAAAACCCATAAAATGCCCAATGCAGAGAGTGAACCCTAAAGTAAACCATGGACTCTGGGGGATAGAGATGTGTCAATCTTGGTTCATTAATTGAAACAAACACGCCGCTCTGGTGGGGGATGTTGATAATGAGGGAAGTTATGCGCGTGTAGGGACAAAGGTACCTGGGATATGTCTGTACTCTGCTCAATTTTTCTGTGAACCTAGAACTGCTCAGAAAATGAAGTCTGTTTTTAAAAGAGAAAAGCTATGACTCTCTTCTCCTCTCTGTTCGACAAACAGCCACATCTGCTCGTGCAGTGTCAGCCTCATCCAGGATACAATGGTGAAAGTCTGAGTCAATGGATTTGGCCATATTTGATACCTGGTCACCAGGGCAGCTTTTAACTCTGGCAAAAAGGACATTGTCATCATCAACGATCTCTTCATTGGCCTCAACTCCATGGTCTACATGTTCCAGTATATTTCATGGCAAGTCCAATGGCATAGTCAAGGAAAGAGAACAGGAAGCTTGTAATCAATGGGAAGCTTATCTCCATCCTCCAGGAGCAAGATCTCGCCAACATCAAATGAGGCAACTCTGGTGCTGAATATGATGCAGAGCCCACTGGTGTCTTTAGCACCATGGAGAAGACTGGGGCTCACTTGAAGTAGCCAAAACTGTCATCATCCGTGCCCCTCATGCTCTTGTGCAGATTCCATGTTTGTGATGGGTATGAACCATGAGAAGTATGATTTCTCTTCTGGAGATTGTCAGCAACGCCTCCTGCACCATCAAAGTTTGGCACCCTTCGCCAAGGTCATCTATGACTATAGTCCATGCCACTACTGCCACCCAGAAGACTGTTGGAGAAACTTTGGCATCACTGCTACAGAACATCATCCCTGCGTCTACTGGTGTGGCTGAGGCTACGGGCAAGGTCATCACTGAGCCAGATGAGAGGCTCACAGGTATGGCCTTCTGTGTTTCCACCCATAAGAGCCATGTTGGTCATGGTTTTCATCTACCATCTGCAGAAAGCTGTGAAATGTGATGGCATGACAAGATGGTGAAGCAGGTATCGGAGGGCCCCCTCAAGGGCATCCTCAGCTACACTGAGGACCAAGTTGTCTCCTCTGACTTTAAGAGTGGCACCTGCACTCTTCTACCTTCAATGCCAGGACTGGCATTACTTCAATGGCCACTTTGTCAGGCTCCTTTCCTGGGATGAATTTGGCAGCAGCAACAGGGTGGTGGACCTTATGATCCACATGGCCTCCAAGGAGTAAGACCCCAGGACCACCAGCTCCACCAATAGCACAAGAGGAAGAGTGAACCCCCAGCTACTGGGGAGTCATTGCCCCACTCAGGCTTCCCAAAGTCAGTTTCCATTCCAGACTCCTGGAGGAAGGGGAGGGGCTTCAGGAGCTCCAGCTTCTCAGGCACTATCAATGAAGTATACCATCCCCAGCCAAAAGAAAAAGGCCACATAACTTAACATGGGCAAGAGTCCTCTCACATGACTCATGGTATTGAGCATTTGGTTAGTAGAACAGAAGAGCGGTCCAGTTTCTAAAGCTGTTAATCATGTGTATACTGATAAAAGTGAAATCATTACAGGTGGTCGTTGGTTGATGTGATGCTGTGGTGTCTTTTGATGGAAGTGCTGCCATAAACTTTTCCCTCTGGCCAATCCCCAAGACCAGGCTGCTCCAGAGGGACTTTTGAGAAGAATAAGACTCCAAAGACATTAAGAATCCCCCAGTTCAAAGGAGCCCTCCCTAGCTCAAGGTTGCCTAGAATTCCAGCCCTCTCCTCCCAGGCTTTATGGGGCTGGTGTTCCTGGGAGCGTCAGTGTGAGTAGCTACGCACCTAGTGGGACTGTGTTGCACCTGTTCCTGAGAGCAGGTGTGATAGGAAACAGCAAGACGAAGGGCAGCACCCAGGCATGTGGGGGTGAGAAGGCACTGGCACATCCCTCCCACCTGGGGCTTGCTGTAGGAGAGGCATGGTCTCCAGAGGACCCCTCCCTTCACCAGCGTGCAGAATGCTTGGTCAGTCCTGAATATTACAGCCAAACCCTAGCCAGGGCCCCTGCCACCTGAGGCAGAGGCTGAGTGTGTGAGGATGGAGTTCCCATAGCCTGCTGGCAAACTCTTTGAGATCACACACATCCTGAGAGCAAGGGAAAAGAATCCATGCCAAAATCCATGCTAGCCTATGTCCCTCTCTTCTCAAAACTGCTTTGGGAGCTTTAGTTCTTGTAGAAACCACACTTTGCGGATCCAATTCAAGACTTGCCACATATCCCTTGTAAATGAGGATGTGCATTTCTCAAGCCTGAACAGTTTGTAGAAAGGCCACAGTTGGTCATTCCAGGGACAGTGTCAAAAAAGCGGGTGGTCTTCCTGAGAAGCCAAGGGGTGACACATCCCTGCAGGGGTTCATTCTATGCATGGCACATTTAAGTCAAAGCTCTCCACACACAAGGTTCAAAGGAACAAGCTCTGGGATATTTTTCAGACCAGCAAAGGGTTCCCATGATGTGGGCAACTCACATCCTTGGAGGCATCAGCAGGGTTGGCTGGGATGCAGGCTGCAGCTTGTGCTGGAAGTGATATTCACTCTCAGAAGGAAACCTGGACCACTTCTCCCTTTGAGAACGTTGGAGTGTGGTGGAAACAGCTGGATGTCCAGAGTCATGAGACCTTCTGGGTACAACCCTATGGTCATATCTTCATCTCAGAGCAAATGCAAATACCCTGTAGTGCCTGTCACCCTGGAGGGTATGAGGATCAGAGGAGGTGCTTTGGAAACACCTTGAAACTGTATAGTTTTTTGGATATAAACTTGATACTCTCTGATCTCCCAGTGGCCCTTTGGGAGGAAATGGGATCACTGTTGAACCCAATGCAACTCTCAGAGAAGTCATGACACAGGGTAAATTGGTTGTAGAGGCCACTTGTGCCCGTCCCACACATCACAGCTGCAATCCTTCTTTTGGGTTGCATGATGCAAGTCTCCGTGGCTTCCAAAACAATGAGTCCTCCAAGGTCAAATGTATTTTTAAATTTCTCATCAGAGTTCTTTGAGAAAGGGAACGTTGTTTTCAGCGTCTCTTTTTGCAGAGGATAATTAATACTACTGATAAAATTGCTGGTTCTGTGAGTAGACCCGCCGTGATGCTGGGATCACATGACCCTGCAGGCCTTTGAGTCACTGGAAGCCGTTGCCTTCCAGAGGGAGCCCTGCACCCCAGGGCTGTGCAGGAGGAAAGAGGGAGCCCATGGGAGCAGGGTCACATTGTGAAGGGCCAGCCAACCCCTTGGACGGTCCTGCTTCCCCCGAAGACACATGACAACACTCCTTATAAATAGGCTCCTCCAGCTCAGGCAGTTGACAGTTTCAAGAAATCCGTTAGAAGAAACAGGCAGAGTTGTGATGCTGGCAAAGTTCTAGGGCTTTTTTTTTCTTCCCCATTTTAACTGTTAAAATTTATCTCCGACATTGCACAAACGAATGAAATCAACAGCCTCTTATCAGATCCCAAATCTGTCAGCCAATGTCTACCAGCCACTTGGAGCCAAAAGCCTCTTAGCACATGTGTGACTTGAGCTGAGAAGGGACCGGGACAGGAGCGCAGGCAGCTTTGTTCTGGCATCCTCGTTCCCAAACATTTGCTCATTTAGAGCCCAGGAGGCAGCAGTGCCTCCACTGCCTCCGATCTCGGTTCTGTGGGCTTCCAGACAGGGTTCAAGCACCTGCCTGACAAGCCTTCATCTCTTTCTTCAGTTACCAACCACCACCCATGGTCGTAGGGGCCAGTGGCCAAATTCTATGCTGTCCTCCTAGCCTTTCATGCATGCCTACGTCTCCATGGGGTGGGAAGAGTTAGAGGTACTGCTGTGAACCCACAGTTGCCTTAAATGGCTTGGGCTGAACCAGGCAGAGAAAGAAGCCCAGCATTCCCTGGGGCACGGTCACCCTGGCACCCCACCTTGGGCTGAGCACTTTCATGACTGGAAGCTTTGGAGAGCAAGTGCTTGAGTAGTACCTCTGGCTGGGCTGGCTCCAGGAGTTTCTGATCCTGGACACATCCCAGTGTGCATCTCTCCAAGACATGTCTGTTCCCATGATATCTGGAGGAAAGTGACATAAGACTTAATGTAAGTTTCCCTAGAGTTCCTCTGGGTTAATCTATCTATGTATTCCTGGGGTCAGCACAGGAAAACTACCAATAATAATAAGTACCACACATGGGCCACCTCCCATATGCCAGGCACTTTTTATACAGGCATAGCTGATTTTATTGCACTTCGCTTTATTGCGCTTTGCAGAGATTGTATTTTTTACAAACTGAAGGTTTATGGCAACATGGCATTGAGCAAGTCTATAGGTGCTCACTTCCTGTCTCTGTGTCACATTTTGGTAGTGTTTGCAATATTTCAACCTCTTTCCTTGTTATTATATCTGTTATGCTCATCTGTAATCAGTGATCTTTGGTGTTACTACTGTAATTATTTTTGGGCACGAGAAACCACACCCATATAAGACAATGAATTAATCAATTAATGTTGTGTGTGTTCTGACCGCCCCACTGAGGCTGTTCCCATCTCTCTCTCTCTCTCTCTCTCTCTCTCCCCTTAAGTCTCGCTATTCCCTAAGACACAACATATTGAAATTAGACCAATTAATAACCCTACAATGGCCTTTAAGTATTCAAGTGAAAGAAAAAGTGGTATGTCTCCCAACTTTAATCAAAAGCTAGAAATGATGAAGCTTAGTGAGGAAGGTATTGAAAGCCAAGAGAGGCTGAAACCTAGCCCTCTTGTGCCAAACAGGCAGGCTGTGAATGCAAATAAAAAGTTCTTGAAAAAAGGCGAAAGTTCTACTGCAGTGAACACACAAATGATAAGAAAGTGAAACAGACTTATTGCTGATATGGAGAAAGTTTGCGTGGTGTGGATAGAAAATCAAACCAACCACAATATTCCCTTAAACCAAAGCCTAATCCAGAGCAAGGCCCTAACTCTTTGGTTCTATTAAGACTGAGAGAAGTGAGGAAGCTGCAGAAGAGAAGTTGGAACCTGGTAGAGGTTGGTTCATGAGGTTTAAGGAAAGAAGCTATCTCCGTAAAATCAAAGTGCAAGATGAGGCAGCAAGCGCTCCAGATCTTGCTAAGATCATTGATATGAAGGTCACTCACTAAGCAACAGATTGTTCATGGAGATGAAGAGCCTCCTATTAGAAGAAAAAGCCACCTAAGATTTTCATTGCTAGAAAGGAGAAGTCAATGCCTGGCTTCAGAGCTTCAAAGGACAAGCTGACTCTTTTGTCAGGGGCTAGTGCAGCTGGTGACTTGAAGTTGAAGCCAGTCCTCATGTACCATTCAAAAATCATACAGCACTTAAACTTATGCTAAATCTACTCTGCCTGTGCTTTACAAATGGAACAACAAATGCTGGGTGTCAATGCATCTGTTTATATCATGATTTACCAAATATTTTAAACCCACTGTTGGGACCCTCTGCTCAGAAAAAAAATATATATATATATTTTGTCAAAATATGACTGCTTATTGAGCATCAGGTCACCCAAGTGCTCTAATGGAGATGTACAAGGAGATGGATGTTGCCATGTCTGTTAACATCCATTTTGTAGCCCAGGAATCAAGGAGTCATTTTGACTTTCGATTCTTGTTATTTAAAAAATACATTTTGCAAGGCTGTAGCTTCCACAGACGGTGATTCCTCTGATGAATCAGGACAAAATAAATTAAAACCTTCTGAGATAATTCCCTATTCTAGGTGCGTTAAGAACATTCATGATTCATGGGAGCAGGTCAAATACCAACATTAACAGGAGTTTGGAAGAAGTTGATTCCAACCCTGGATGACTTCAAGAGGCTCAATTGAGACTTTGGTCAATTTACCAGAGGAAGTCACCGCAGATGTGGTGGAAGTAATAAGAGAACTATAATTAAAAGTGGAGCCCGAAGATGTGACCAAATTGCTGCAATCTCATGATAATGTTTAAATAGGTGAGGAGCTGCTTTATATGGATGGGCAAAGAAAGTGGTTTCTTGAGACAGAATCTACTCCTGGTGAAGATGCCGTGAACCTCGTTGAAATGACAACAAAGGATTTAGAACGTCACATCGACTCAGTTGATAGAGCAGTGGCGGGGTTTGAGAGGACGGACTCTAATTTGGGAGGAAGTCTTACTGGGGGTGAAATGCTATCAAAGAGCATCACATGCTACAGAGACACCTTTCGTGAAAGGAAGAGTCAATTGCCGAGGCAAACTTCACTGTTGTCTTATTTTAAGAAATTGCCACAGCCACCTCCACCTTTGGCAACTACCACCCTGGTCAGTTAGCAGCCATCCACAGTGAAGCAGGACCCTCCACCAGCAAAAAGATTATGACTCGCTGAAGGCTCAGATGAAGTCTAAGACGTCACCACCTGGCACCTCTTTGTCCTCACCCTTGGCAGGCAGAGCCCCGAGGCTGCCTCTGAGAGAAACACAACACACTGGCGTGTCTGTGCCTCTGACACCCCACATCAGACAGACACACAGACAACGCGATGGGAGGCACAGACCCGATGGGGAGGCCTGGTGGACAGCACAGGAGAGCTCAGCCAGCCACATTCGTTGAGCCTTTATTGCAACCCCAGCCCCATGCTACACCCTGAAAGGGTTTGAGAAGAGACAGAGGCGAATGATCCAGACTTAGCCTCCTGAAGAATGGATGAGCAAGTGCTTAGCTGTGTTTAAGGGTCCCCAGGATCTGTTTTAATCAAGGATGATAAGGTACACAGACACAGAAATGACTGTCATGAAGGAAGAAGCTTATTCTGCTCATACATCCCTAGAAACAGGAGGCCCCGCACAGCACACAGGGCCTCACAGGAGACACTGGGCCAGTCAGGAACACAGGGAGAGGGAGGAACTGTGGGCTGGAGCCTTTTTATGGTTTCCACGGGAGGAGTGGATAAGCGGAGCACATAGGCTTAGGATCACCTAGTTCACCTAATTTCAGGGCTTCGGGGCAGATGACTGTCCCTAATGTCTGGCAATGGCCCTGGGGTAACTAAGGCAGGTGGATAGACAGTAGCCCTCATGTGAGAGCCTGACAGGGAAGGTGGTTGGGTGTGGCCTCCAGATTGGTGGGTTTTCATATGAAGATGAACTCGCAGAGGAGTTTGCTATCTCTAGGAATTAGCTAGCCCTGGGAGGGGCAGTCCCCCCAGGGTCACCAAGGCCTCAGCTGTCAAAGTGTCATGAATGAATACAGAAAAGTAAAGACATAGGTAATACACCCAGTGCCTGAGGACCCATCAGGGCAGAGGTCTGCCCTGGGCAGTGGATGTCCAAGAAAGGACAATAATGTTCACATATTTAAAACATAAGTCATATCCAGGATCATATATTTTTGGGATGATAAACCAGAAAGAATATGCTTCTATTGACATCTGTCACCACCACCTCCCTTCATTAGTGCTGTTACCAGGTACAGACGGGCCTTTAGCGCCAGGGCTATGAGAGCTCCTGCATGGCTGGCCCCACCCTTGCCTGCCTCTGCAACCACATCCTTGCCAGACCCTTTTGCTGCAATCCCTCCAGCACGCCAGTCTCCTCCTGGCCCCAGGGCCTTTGCACCTGCTGTGCCCGTGCCCAGCTGGGCCCTCAGCTTACCCACCACAGAGCCTGGCCTGGGAAACTCTTACTCCCTCTTCAGGTCTCAGCTTGAAATCAGGCCCGTCTTCCCTGACTCTCACCCCCTGAACATGAGCTTCCCAGGACTGCTCTAAGTTTCTCTCACAATCACTGTTTCAGTGGTTCCTGTATCACTGAAGTGTTGCTCTGTCTGAGCCAGACTTCTCTGCTCTAGTCCAGAAATCAAACTTTCCTGTAGACTCTATCTCTATACATCAAATACATCAGGGTTCTCTAGAGAAACAGAACCAGTGGTGTGCGTGTGTGTGTGTAAATACCTTTATGACAAGAAACTGGTTCACATGACTGTGAAGGCTGAGAAGTTCCAGATCTGCAGTCAGCCAGCAGGAGACCCAGGAGAGCCATTAGTGTAGCTCCTGTCCGGGGGCAGAAGACCTGTGTCCCAGTTCAGAGGTCAGGTATGAGGAAAAGTTCCCTCTCACTCAGCCTTTTCATTCTACTCAGGCCTTCAGTTAATCGGACCGGGCCCACACACATTGGGGAGGGCCCTCTGCTTTCTTCAGTGTACCGATTCCAATGTTAACCTCATCCAAAACCTCACAGACATGCCCAGAATAATGTCTGACCCAATACCCGGGCACCCAGTGGCCCAGCCAAGATGACACGTTAAATTGTCCATCGCACTATCTTAATGTTTCCCAGTCTCCTGGAGCTTAAAATGTCAGATATTGACCTCAGTACCTTCCCCTTCTCAGCACAAAACCCTACACACTCTGCCTTCTACAACACCTCTCAGACCCATGCCCACCTCGCAGCCCCACCAGGCCTGGCTTGCTTTGGGTCTCATGACATCCTGAGTTCCAGCCACTGCCTGTGTGGCCTCAGACCAGCAGCATTTCCTCCCTGCGCTGTTCCCCACATGACACCTTTCTGTCTCTCTGATGTCAGGCTCTTGCCTAAAATCTGTCTGAGGTTCTCCTCTCAGGGTGAAATTTCTGCTCATGAGCCTGTGACGGAGGCCTGCCTAACAGAGCCCTGACCCGCCCCTTCAGGCCTGTTTTATCTGCCGCCCCAGGAGCCACCTACAGTTCTGAACACCTCTGGCCTCTTTATACCTCTGTACTGCACCTTCCTTCCCCTGTCTCTGCCTCCTCCCTCGACTAACCCCAGTCCCACCAAACACTCACAGCCATCTGAACTGAACTCACCACACGCACCCCACAGCTGTTCCTTCTCCTTCCCCTTCATCTCTTTTCAAATATTACCACCCTTCATAGCATGAATGGATTCCATCGCATGCACCTGCACACATCAGAAGCGCATTCACAGAGCACCGCATGGAGCTATGTGCACCGACGGCTCGGGAGACTCCCCTACTGGTTTTGACTTATGATGTAATTTACGCCCTTGGGTGAAGAACACTTTGCAAAAGACACAGCTTCCATCCCTGCACACCCAGCCACCATGACAAGGCTGGGAGGGTGGGGAACAGGGGGTCCTCATTCTTTATTCATAGCCTCATGAACTTCAGGGAGCTCAGGCAGCATTATCCCCAAGAGGGTTGCTCCTTCTTTCCTTCCTTCCTTCAACAAACATACTTGGAAAGTGTATTTCATGACTAGCACTGTGCCAGACACTGGAGATAATAAAGAAAAATAGCACTGGGCCTATAATTGGGAGTCTAGATATATGACACAGAAGTGCAACTGACAATGCAAGGAGCAAGAGGACTAGCACAGTGGTGCATGGCATTTTCTGGGCACAGAAAGCGCTGATGGAAGGGAAGGAGAAGGGGAAAAAGGAAGGAGGGAAAGAAGGAACAGGAAAAAAGAAAGGACAGGAAGAAGGGAGGAAGGCTTCTGCAAAAAAAATTAAAATCAAATTGTTGACATTCTTTTTATTTGTCTTTTTTGAAACAAAATGACACTTGCCAGACACCAGCTTCCTGGCCCATGTCCTGGCCCCTGGTATCCAAATGACAGCAGCGTGATCCTCCTGTGAGGTCCTTCTGTGGCCTCTGATCTGAGTTCCTGAAAATAGAGGGCCACTCAGGAACTGCTGTCCCTCAGGCCAGCTGGCTGGTGATGAGCTTTTGAAGACTCTGCTCTCTCTCCTGCTGGAAGAGCTCCCCAGGGGCCACCAGGAGCCAGGTGATCGCTCTCAGCCTCTGTCAGCTACTGGAGATCAGCAGACCTTTGCATACCCTGGGCAGGTGCCAGGGCCTTTAAGGAGGCTTTCTGCTCTGCAGGGATGTTCTGTGGGCTCCAGTATTCTGGCGAGCATCAGCTTATTCTGGGCTTAGTCTTCTTGCTCTATCACTCCTGCCTCTGTTTTGCTTCTTTTTAGTGATGCACTGTTTCCATCTTATGAAGAAGGCCTGTAAAATCTAAGCTCTGCACAAATCCCCAGGGGTTGTTAGGGGCATTGGAGAAGGGCTGTGTGTCAGCCACTTGGTTGGATTTTACATCCCTTGGACTCGAATACTTATAATTTAAATTTGAGTCTCTGTCATTGTAACTCTTATGTATTTTCTTTTTAAAAATTTCTTTCCCCAAAGTCTAGGGTATATGTATATATGCTCAGCATCAAGAATCTGTTCTGAAATTTTCCTTTCTGCCAAGATTCTTACACAATTCATCTTCATAGATCAACAATAAATCCAAATCGGAGTTCCTTTTATTGCTTCCTCTTTTTGCTTTTCATTTTTATAACTAATTCAATATTTATTTGGAAATATGGTGAAATATTTAAAATGTACACAATGCATATAGAATAATTCAGTGAACTACTGTGCATCCACCATCCAATGGAAGAAATAAAACATTATCAGTACATTGGAAGCCCTCAGGGTACCCAGTCCCAGGCTGCATATTGACCTCCCCACAAACAGATAAACACCACCATGATTAGGGTTTATAATCATCATACTTTTCTTTATACCTTTAGTACATATGCCTGTATTTCTATGTAGTATGTAGCATATTAAACTGTTCTTGTATCGATATAAAGAACTACCCAAGACTGGATAATTTATAAGAAAAACAGGTTAATTGGCTCATGGTTCTACAGGTTGCACAGGAAGCACAGTGCTAACATCTGCTTCTGGGGAGGCCTCAGGAAGCTTACAATCACAGCAGAAGACAAAGGGGGAGCAAGAGTGGCAGGGGAGATGCCACAGTTTTTAAACAACCAGATCTCATGAGAACTTGCTCACTAGCCTAAGAACAGCATCAAACCATGAGGGATCTATCCCCATGACCAAAACACCTCCCACCAGGCACCACCTCCAGCACTGGGCATTGCATTTCAACAAGAGATTTCAGTGGGGACAAATATCCAAACAATATCATTCAGCCTCTGCCTCCTCCCCCAGCAAATCTCATGTCCTTCTTACATTGCAAGATACAATCAGGCCTTCTCAATTTCCCCCCAAAATCTTAACTCTTTCCAGTATTAACTCAAAAGTCCCAAGTCCAAAGTCTCATCTAGAATGAGTTCCTTTCACCTACGAGCCTATAAAATCAAAACGAGTTATTTACTTCCAAGATACAATCAGGGTACAGACATTGGGTAAATATTTCCATCCCAAATAGGAGAAATCAGACAAAAGAAAGGAGCTACAGGCCCCATGGAAGTTCAGAACCTACCAGGGCAGTCACTGTCTTAAGCTTCAAAATAATCTCTTTTGACTACATGTCCCACATTCTGGGCACGTCGTATGCTGGGTGGTCTGCCAAGGCCTTGAGGAGCTTTGACCCTGTGGCTTTGCTGGATTCAGCCCCTGAAGCTGCCCTCACAGCTTACTGAGTGCCTGCCACTTTTCCATGTGCAGGATTCAAGCTGCCAGTGGATCTACCATTCTGGGATCTGAAGGATGGTGACCCCTCCCCTTGTCACAGCTCCACTAGGCAGTGCCCCAGTGAGGACTCTGTGTGGGGGCTCCAATCCCACAATTCCCGTCTGCACTGCCCTAGTAGAGTATCTCCATGAGGGTTCTGCCCCTGCAGCGGGCTTCTGCCTGAGCATTCAGGCTTTCCCATACACTCTCTGAAATCTAGGCAGAGGTTGCCAAGCCTCCTTTACTCTTGCACTCTGTGTGTCTGCAGGCTTAACACCACATGGAAGCTGCCAAGGCTTATGGCTTGCATTCTCCAAACTGGCAGCCCAAGCTGTAGCTGGGGTCCTCTGAGCTGAGGCTGAAGCTGGCCTGAATGTGAGAAGCATGTACTGAGGCTGCACAGGTCCTGGACCTGGCCCACAAAGCCATTCAGTCCTCCTGGGCCTCTGGGCCTGTGATGAGAGAAGCTGCCTCAGAGACTTCTGAAGAGCCCTAGAGGCCTTTTTCCTATTGTCTTGAATATTAGCACTCAGCTCCCTTTTAGTTATGCAAATGTCTCTAGCAAGTGGTTTCTCCACAGCCTGCTTGAGTTCCTCCTCTGAAAATAGGCTTTTCTTTTGTACCATATATCCAGGTGGCAAATTTTCCAAATTTTTATTCTTTGTTTCCCTAAGTTCCAACTTTAGGGCATTTCTTTGCTTCCACATCTGAGCATAGTTCATTAGAAACAACCAAGTCACATCTTGAATGCTTTGCTGCTTAGAAATTTCTTCTGCCACATACCCAAGATTATTACTCTTAAGTTGAAACGTCCATAGATCCTTGGGGCATGGACATAATGCAGCCAAGTTCTTTGTTAAGGCATAACACTCATGACCTTTGCTCCAGTTCCCAATAAGTTTCTCACTTCCATCTCAGACCTCAGCAGCCTGGACTTCACTGACTATATCACTATCAGCATTTTGGTCACAACCATTTACCCAGTCTCTAAGAAGTTGCAAATTTTCCCTCATCTTCCTGTCTTCTTCTGAGTCCTCCAAACTCTTCCAACCTCTGAACATTACCCAGTTCCAAAGCTACTTCCACATCATTAGGTATCTTAATAGTAATGCCCCACTCCTTGGTACCAATTTTCTGTATTAAGCCATTCTTGCATTGCTATAAATAAGTACCCAAGACTGGGTAATTTATAAGAAAAGAGGCTAATTGGCTTATGGTTCTTCAGGCTATACAGGAAGCCTAGTGCCAACATCTGCTTCTGGGGAGACCTCAGGAAGCTTACGATCATAACAAAAGGCAAAGCAGGAGCAAGAGTGTTGGGGGAGATGTCACACTTTTAAAAAGCCACATCTCATGAGAATTCACTGACTAGCATAAGAACAGCATCAAGTCACGAGGGATCTACCCCACTGACCCAAACATCTCCCAGCAGGCTTCACCTCCAGGATTGGGGATTACATTTGGTATTAGTCTGTTTTCATGCTGCTATAAAGAACTGCCAGAGACTGGGAAAATTATAAAGGAAAGAGGTTTAATTGACTCACAGTTCAGCATGGCTGGGGAGGCCTCAGGAAACTTATAATCATAGCAGAAGGCAGAGAGGAAGCAGGGCACCTTCTTCACAAGGCAGCAGGAAGGAGAATTGCAGAGCAAAGGGGGAAGAGCCCCTTATAAAACCATCAGATCTTGTGAGAACTCCCTCACTATCACAAGAACAACATGGGGGAAACTGTCTCCATGATTCAGTTGCCTCCACCTGGTCTCTCCCTTGACACTGGGGATTATGGAGATTGAAATTCAAGATGAGATTTGGGTGGGGACACAAAGCCTGACTATATCACATTTCAACAAGACATTTAAGTGAGTACAAATGTTTAAAACATATGATATAGTATTCTTTTTTATGTTTTATGCTTATTAGAACTAAATCTTGATGATACATATTCTTCTGTAACTTTTCTTACTCAACACATTTTTGAAATCATGCATGTTAATATATATAACACTAGCGCATGCATTTTCACTGCTGCATACTACTCTCTTATATGACTGTAACATGCTTCATGTATGTATTATTCTACAGATGAACATTTAAGACGTCTCCAGTTTGCTGTTGGGATTTTGTTTTGTAATTCAAAGAATGTTGCTATAAACAAATACCTGAACCTGGGTAATTTATAAGAAAAGAGGCTTAATTGGCCTCTTTCCTTTGCATTCCTGGGAAAAGCTCAATGCTGTCATGATGTACTTTTATTTTTATAAGTTACTCTATTTGACTTGAAACTTTACACAGGGACTTGCAGTCATGGATGGCCTTTCCAAGAGTCAGGAACCTCCTTGAAGGGCCATGTATAATTCAAGGTTGGGTGGCATGACCAGCCTGGCATGCCTGTTCCTGGCCCCCAACCCAAACTTCTCCGTGCTCCCATCCCCGTCAAAGGCACCCTTCACCCCTAGCCACAGAGCCCTGCTCACATCTGGAACAGCCCTCCCCTCCCCAGCTGGGTCACTGTCTTGTGGCTGTGCCTGCCTCTCCTCCTATGTCTGTGTCTCAGTCATCTGCGGTAAAGCCCATATTTACCCAGTGTCTATGTTCACATCTCTACCCTGAGGGTGGCTGGAGAACATGTCTCCTACACAGCCAGGTGCTGCTGTGCATGTGCATGTGAAGTCTGGCTGCCTGGGATGCTCCCTCTTTGAAGGCTCTGCAGAGATGACTGGGCTGGGGAAGCAGATACTTGCTGGCCATGAAGCCTCATTGAAAGTTGTTCTTGAACATCTGAGCCCTTCCTGGTGCCCACCAGGCACCATGGCTTCCTCTCCAGAATGTGGTTTTGCCTGGGCGCAGACAGAACCAGCTTGGGATGCTCTTGGCCAAGGGTATTGGGGATCCTCTGACCTTTTGCAACCAATCCAAAGATACCCAGAGCCAACTTACCTCAACCTCACCCTTATGGAAGACTCATTTGCATGCAGGTTGTCCTCACACCCTATCCTCACAGGAAAAGGCACATTGAGGCTGCTGAGTCAGCCTTGATTGCATAGACAGAGCCTGTGCCAGATTTGGCCCTGTCGAGGGGACCGGTGCCTTATTTTCAACACTCCTTTCTAGTTATACTGTTCGTGCTTCTAAAATAAACAGGACTTGATCATGAGAGAGAGAGAGAGAGAGAGAGAGAGAGAGAGAGAGAGTTCTATTTAGGAGAGACAGAGGTCCAACCTCATTGGGTAATGATGGGAAACCTGGATGAGAAGTACACTTTCTTTAAGTGAACATAAGGATTTGCAAGAAGAGTAATTTGGCAGAGTGCTATTTTAAGATATTAATATGAGAGAGAGAGAGAGAGAGAGAGAGAGAAGCTAGTGCTTAATGCTCTAAATAGGGTCTGTGACAAAAGAAACTCACTTCTTGATTCCTTATTTTGTAGGAAAGCCTAAACACTTAGGGAAAGGGAATTCACAGAGCACCTTGAGGAAACCTAATGGAAGAAAGAAGCACGCAGGCTTAAAAGAAATGCTCCTGTCACTTCTGCCGCTGCCCACCACCAAGCCCAGGCTGCCCCTCAAAGAGGTCAATAAACTCCAGAAAGGAAATGGCCACATGAGGGGTCCAGACGGATGGGGCCACAGGCCCATGCACAGGGACTACTTTCCTCTGGTGTGATATGGGAGTGAGAGTTACCAGGCATCCCAGCTGCATCCTGCCTGTGCTGATGTCCAAAGACCAAACGGATGCCCCCCTGGGCAACGGGACTTTGTTAAACCCCATGATGGTAGATGCTAAGGAAGGGGGAAACCTCCCGGGAACAACCATCATTTGTTTTTTATCTGACCGAATAGACGCTCAGAGTTAGAAAACGTGAAAAGGCATTTAATTTTGCGCACCCAGTTTGTGTGCTACACGTCACGCATCATTAAGTGGTAAATTCTACTGTTCTGTCTTGTTAGCCCGAAGCTGTAAAGAAGACTGTTACGGCAAACTACAGACAACGCACTTGGTAGAAAGCAGCAACATCCTGAATTCTGGTCTTGCAAGGACATACCCAAGCAATAGCAGCGACCCACCCACCTCAGGACCCAGTTCTCAGCCTCTGTGTGGCTGGCTTTTAAAGCTGAGAAAAGCCGGTAGGAATGTAGAAATCCAGTGAGAAGAAAGCCATGGAGCTTCTGAGCACTCTGTGAGTAGCCAGGAGCAACATGTTCCCAGATCCTGAAACTTCCACGGTAATAAGTCTGGCAGCGGTGGAGTCATGCCGGGGATGGAGCATGTGAGCTTGAGACCCCTTGTTCCTACTTTCTACAAAGCCATAATAATCATCCTATTAGGCCTCAGTGCATTTCCCACAGGCGCCCCGGTGGGCTTGTGTGGCAGCGACATTTGACACTACCATGATTATTTTTTGGATGCATATGGAAGATGCTGGTGGTTCTATTTGATTAAAGAAACATGGAAATAAATTCATCTCAGAGAAAAGATCAAACCGTGAAGTCACACAGAAAAAGGAATGGACCAGAATGCTCTCTGTGTGCGCTTGGTGCTGATTCCTGAGGTTAATAGTTAAATTATCTTTTAAAGCCATTTTCTTTCTTCTCCCTATGTTTAACTAATTCTATCCAACCGTCTAGCTCAGATTCAGGACTGTTAACCTGGAAAATAGGGGAAAACAGAGGTCTCCTTGGTAACTATGTCTGTACACCGGCTGGAGTTGCTGCCTCCGGTGGATCTGAGCAGAGTGCTTCTGAATCACTCTTGTTGCTCAGCTCCCGGCAGCTTTGCCTGGGGGCATCAAGAAAGGTTTAGAAAGATGAGCACCAAACACCCCTGTGTTCAGAGGACCATCTATGCCTGGGTGACACAGCCCCTGCTTCTCCGTCGGGATTTTAAAATTTGCTCCTATCTGTTGCAAATCTGCCTTTCTTTCTACTTTATCTTCAGATCTCTACTTAGATCATTGGAAACTTTTTTTGAAATAAAATAGCACCTTTTAACTCAGAAGTTCCCACCCGGGAATCTAGCCCAAACAAATTAATCCACAAGATAATAAAAGCTGTATGCATGAAGATGTTCATTGCAGAACTGTTTTACACCCATGACAAACAGAGACAGGTTAAATGACAGGAAGATGATTATATGAATTGTGATATATCCAGGCAATATATTATTACACTCAACAAAAGTATAACTAACATTTCGTGGCAACAGGAAACAACACATCTTACAATCTTAAGTTTTAAAAGAACACACAATTATAGCAAGTAAAAGATATAGGCCGGGTGTGGTGGCTCATACCTGTAATCCCGGCACTTTGGGAGGCTGAGGTGGGCAGATCACCTGAGGTCAGGAGTTCGAGACCAGCCTGGCCAACATGGTGAAACCCTGTCTCTACTAAAAATACAAAAATTAGCTGGGCGTGGTGGCGGGCGCTTGTAATCCCAGCTACTCGGGGGGCTGAAACAGGAGAATCACTTGAACCCAGGAGGCAGAGGTTGCACTCCAGCCTGGGCAACAAAGAGCAAAACTCTGTCTCAATTTAAAAGAAAAAAGACGTATACATAGTTATAGATATATATATAGATATAGATATATAGATATAGATATAGATATATAGATATAGATATATAGATATGACTGTGTGTCGTTATAGATATGACTGTATGTCGTTAATATGGGATTAACGATCGTGATGGTGCCAGAAAGGAAGGCACAAAATAACACTAGTAATATTAGGTGAGTAGCTGTAAACATGAATTCCCTTCTGATGTATGATTAATAAAATAAATAGCACCCTGAGCATCTTCAAATATAAACCAAATGTCATAATTGCTTGCTGGTGTGAGTTCCAGAGTCCAAAGGCTGACTATTCTTATGATTTCTTTTTAACTAAGCCTGTTAGGTATGGGGCCGAGTGAGTCAGAAAAGATTGAAAGTTGAGCATTCTCAAATTTGAAGAAGGATTTCGTTTCACCAAAGCAGTAAAATTGCTCTGTTTTTCCTACCCTTATTTTGTTTTAGTTTCTCTGAGTTAAATGCTAATTTTTATTATCTATTTTTTTAAAATGCTGCTTTCCATGCAAACTTTAGACCTTTAGGTCACTATTTTCCAATTAACCCTCTTATCCTCGCTGCATCAAGCTGGTCCTTCTCCCTCACCACTGCAGGCTCAGAAAATCATCGCATGTTAGCTGGGCATGATGGCCCGAACCTGCAGTCTCAGCTACTGGGGAGAGTAAGATGTGGGGATCACTTGAACCCAGGATTTCCAGGCTGTAGTGCCTGATGATTGTGCCTCTGAATAACCACTGAACTATAGCCTGGACAACATAGCAAGACCCTGTCTCTTAAACGTTAACTAATCAATTAAAATGAAAAGAAAATCATCGCATGTTAGAACTGTAAAGGATGGGGCCAGGCATGGTGGCTCACACCTGTAATCCCAGCACTTTGGGAGGCTGAGGCAGATGGATCATCTGAAGTTAGATGTTCAAGACTAGCCTGGTAAACATGGAGAAACCCCATCTCTACTGAAAATACAAAAATTAGCCAGGCGTGGTGGTGGACACCAGTAATCCCAGCTACTCAGGAGGTTGAGGCAGGAGAATCACTTCAACCCAGGAGGTGGAGGTTGCAGTGAGCCAAGATCATGCCACGGCACTCTAGCCTGGGCGACAGAGTGAGACTCCATCTCCAAAAACTAAAAAGAAAAAGAACTGTAAAGGATGCTAGAATTCTTCTGTTCAAGGTTTCTCAAATTAGGGTCAGTTGGAAGTAGGAAGGTATCTGGCTTTGTTGTTACGTAGTCCTTCAATTTACTTTGGATTGATGATTTTATAATAGCATAAGGCTATATATAAGCATAAGGCATTTGCAATGGACTGAATGTTTGTGTACCTCCAAAATTCGTGTGTTAAAATCTTAAGCCCCAAGGAGATGGTATTAGGAGGTGGGGCCTCTGGGAGGTGATTAGGTCATGATGGCAGAGCCCTCATAATGGGATTAACGATCGTGATGGTTGACTTTGGGTGTCAACTTGGCTGAATTGAGGAATTCTCAGAAAACTGATAAAGTATCATTTACTCCGAATGCTGCAGCAGGCACTGAGCTATTCCTCTTCTGTGGAAAGGGACACCCAGCTGGTTTTACTTTGGACTAGAGTGTTTCCCAAGGAAACTGGCCTGTGGGTCAATGGACTAAGTGTGGGGAGATCTGCCTTCGATGTGGGCAGGTACCAGCCAACTGACTGGGGGCCTGAATGGAACAAAAAGGCAGAAGAACAGCAAAGTTCTCTCCCTCACTTTACCAGGGCTGAGACACCCTTCTTCTCCTGCCCTTGGATGTCGGAACTCCAGGTTCTCCAGCCTTAGGACTCTGGAACTCACAACAGCAAGCAATGCCAACTGGGGACAGCCACAGGCACCCAACTCCAACCCCTAAGATCGGCTTCGTGGGCTGAGTCCAGCAAAGCCATGGGGATGGGGCTGCCCAGGGCTATGGGGGATCAACCCTCACCCAGTAAATTCAGATACCAAAATGTAGCGTCAAAGAAGATTGAAAGCTTTAAGATTTAATGACATTTGCCCTGTTAAGTTTTGGATTTCCTTGGGATCTGTTATTCTTTTCCTCTTTCCTATTTCTCCCTTTTGGAGTGGAAATGTCTGCCCTGTCCCTGTACCACCAAAGTATTTTGGAAACATTTAACTTGTTTGATTTCACATGCTCACAGTGGGAGGGAGGGAAATTTGTCCTAGAATGACTCCTGCCTGGGGTCTCACCCATACCAGATTCAGATGAGTCTGTGGGCTTTAGACTTTTAAGTTGATACTGGAATGAATTCAGAGATTTGGAGCTATTGGGATGGAATGAACATATTTTGCATGTGAGAAGGACATGAATTTGAGGTGCCAGGGTCGGAGTAGTGGAATGCTTTGGTTTGAATGTGTCCCTTCCAAAATTCAGGTGTTGCCAATGTGATAATATTAAGAAGTGGGGCCTGTGGGTTTCATCCTGGGATGCAAGGCTGGTTCAACATACGCAAATCAATAAATGTAATCCAGCGTATAAACAGAACCAAAGACAAAAACCACATGATTATCTCAATAGATGCAGAAAAGGCCTTTGACAAAATTCAACAGCCCTTCATGCTAAAAACTCTCAATAAATTTGGTATTGATGGAACGTATTTCAAAATAGTAAGAGCTATTTATGACAAACCCACAGCCAATATCATACTGAATGGGCAAAAACTGGAAGCATTCCCTTTGAAAACTGGTACAAGACACAGATGCCCTCTCTCACCACTCCTATTCAACATGGTGTTGGAAGTTCTGGCTAGGGCAATCAGGCAAGAGAAAGAAATAAAGGGTATTCAGTTAGGAAAAGAAGAAGTCAAATTGTCCCTGTTTGCAGATGACATGATTGTATATTTAGAAAACCCCATCATCTCAGCCCAAAATCTCCTAAAGCTGATAAGCAACTTCAGCAAAGTCTCAGGATACAAAATCAATGTGCAAAAATCACAAGCATTCTTATACACCAGTATCAGACAAACTGAGAGCCAAATCATGAATGAACTCCCATGCACAATAGCTTCAAAGAGAATAAAATGCCTAGGAATCCAACTTACAAGGGATGTAAAGGCCCTCTTCAAGGAGAACTACAAACCACTGCTCAGTGAAATAAAAGAGAACATAAACAAATGGAAGAACATACCATGCTCATGGATAGGAAGAATCAATATCATGAAAATGGCCATACTGCCCAAGGTAATGTATAGATTCAGTGCCATCCCCATTAAGCTACCAATGACTTTCTTCACAGAATTAGAAAAAACTACTTTAAAGTTCATATGGAACCAAAAAAGACCCCGCATTGCCAAGACAATCCTAAGCCAAAAGAACAAAGCTGGAGGCATCACGCTACCTGACTTCAAACTATACTACAAGGCTACAGTAACCAAAACAGCATGGTACTGGTACCAAAACAGAGATATAGACCAATGGAACAGAACAGAGTCCTCAGAAATAATACCACACATCTACAGCCATCTGATCTTTGACAAACCTGACAAAAACAAGAAATGGGGAAAGGATTCCCTATTTAATCAATGGTGCTGGGAAAATTGGTTAGCCATAAGTAGAAAGCTGAAACTGGATCCTTTCCTCACTCCTTATATGAAAATTAATTCAAGATGGATTAGAGACTTAAATGTTAGACCTAAAACCATAAAAACCCTAGAAGAAAACCTAGCCAATACCATTCAGGACACAGGCATGGGCAAGGACTTCACATCTAAAACACCAAAAGCAATGGCAACAGAAGCCAAAATTGACAAATGGGATCTCATTAAACTAAAAAGCTTCTGCACAGCAAAAGAAACTACCATCAGAGTGAACAGGCAACCTACAGAATGGGAGAAAATGTTTGCAATCTACTCATCTGACAAAGGGCTAATATCCAGAACCTACAAAGAACTCAAACAAATTTACAAGAAAAAAACAAACAACCTCATCGAAAAGTGGGCAAAGGATATGAACAGACACTTCTCAAAAGAAGACATTCATACAGCCAACAGACACATGAAAAAATGCTCATCATCACTGGCCATCAGAGAAATGCAAATCAAAACCACAATGAGATACCATCTCACACGAGTTAGAATGGCAATCATTAAAAAGTCAGGAAACAACAGGTGCTGGAGAGGATGTGGAGAAATAGGAACACTTTTACACTGTTGGTGGGACCATTGTGGAAAATAGTGTGGTGATTCCTCAAGGATCTAGAACTAGAAATACCATTTGACCCAGCCATCCCATTACAAAGGATTATAAATCATGCTGCTATAAAGACACATGCACATGTATGTTTAGTGTGGCACTATTCACAATAGCAAAGACTTGGAATCAACCCAGATGTCCATCAGTGACAGACTGGATTAAGAAAATGTGGCACATTTATACCATGGAATACTATGCAGCCATAAAAAAGGATGAGTTCATGTCCTTTGTAGGAAAATGGGTGGAGCTGGAAACCATCATTCTCAGCAAACTATCGCAAGAACAGTAAACCAAACACCACATGTTCTCACTCATAGGTGGGAATTGAACAACGAGATCACTTGGACACAGGAAGGAGAACATCACACACCGGGGCCTACTGTGGGGAGGAGAGAGGGGGAAGGATGGCATTGGGAGATATACCTAATGTAAATGACGAGTTAATGGGTGCAGCACACCAACATGGCACATGTATACATATGTAACAAACTTGCACGTTGTGCACATGTACCCTAGAACTTAAAGTATAATAAAAAAGAAAGAAAGAAAGAAAATCCTCTGTGAATATAATAAATTTCTCATGACCAAATCTTGTTTGTTTACGGAACCAGGGTATGAGGAAAATGGAATTCCCTACTCTGAGCCCTCTGCTTATAGCAGTGCCATGTGCCAGGAAAAAAAAAAAAAAAAAAAAGAAGTGGGGCCTTTAAGAAGTGATTAGGCTATGAGGGTTCCTTCTTCCTGCATGGAATTAGGCTTGGTAGAGGAAGTTCGTCCCTTTTGCCCTTCAGCCTTCTGCTAGGTGAGGACACAGCATCCTCACCTCCGGAGTATACAGCAATAAGGCACCATCTCGGAAGCAGTGACTGGATGGTCATCAGACAACTGAATCCACTGGCACCTTGATCTTGAACTTCCCAGCCTCCAGAACTGTGGGAAAGTTAATTTCTGTTCTTTATAAATTACCCAGTCTCAGGTATTTCATTTATTTTTAAAAATTTTTAAACTTTAATTTTTTGTAGGTACATAGTAGGTAGATATATTTCTGGGGTACATGAGATGTTTTGATACAGGTATGCAATGTGTAATAATCACATCATGAAGAATGGGGTCTCCATTCCCTCAGGCACTTATCCTCTGTGTTACAGACATTCCAATTATACTTAGTTATTTTTAAATGCACAATTAAATTATTAGTCTCGGGTATTTTGTTGTAGCAGCACAAATGGACTAAGACAATGCATTTGTAAGAACAGACATGTGAGAGATAATCTCTCTTGGACATGTGAGGACATAGTGAGAAGTTGGCTGGCTGCAACCTGGAAGCAGGCCCTCACTAGAACTCAATCATGCTGCCACCCTGATCGCAGACTTCCAGCCTCTAGAATAGCAAGAAATAAATTTCTGTTGCTCATCAGCCACCTAGTGTATGGTAGTTAGTTTCAGTAGCTTAAACTGACTAAGACAGCATTTATACTTAATTGTATAATTACATATATTTAAGCATCACTACAATAGAAATATTTTTATTCAGTTAATACCCAGGAGAGGCATGAGAATTTTCATTCTTTATAAGAGGCCAGTCCTTAGTAAGTCTCTACCTGCCTTCATGTGATAAGGAATCTGATTCTGAGGCAAGAGAATGACTGGGCCCTGCTCCCTCTGGGGTGGGGGACTAAAACCTGTTCAGTATGTGTCTTAGTCTGTTTCGTGCTGCCATAACAGAATACTAGAGACTGGGTAATTTATAAAGAAAAGAAATTTATTTCTCACAGTTCTGTAGGCTGAGAAGTCCAATATTAAGGTGCTGGCATCTAGGGAGATCCTTCTTGCTGTGTCATCCCATGGTTGAAGGTGGGAGGGCCTTCTTGCTGTGTCATCCCATGGTTGAAGGCATCACATGGTGAGAGAAAGGGAGAGAGAGGGAGAGAAGGGAAAAGAGCCAGACTTATCCTCTTATCAGGAACCCACTTTTTGGAATAATTAACCCACCCCCCTGCAAATGGCATTAGTCCATCCACGAAGGCAGGGCCCTCATGACCTAATCACCTCTTAAAGATCCCACCTTTCAACGTCATTGCACTGGGGATTAAGTTTCCAACACATGAACTTCGGGGAACACATTCAAGCCATAGCTACACACTTAATTATTCCATACAGGATTTAGAAGCTCTAGCTGGCATTGGCCTGTCAGACTCTACATCACAGGTCTGAGAGCTCAGTGGTGGTTGTAGCTTCCCCAAACCATCTTTATAGTCATGATCAAATTCATTTATCCCACCCAGAACTGTCCCCTGAGCTCCAGATTTACATTTTGAGGCATGTACTCAACATCTATTCTTGGACATCTCAAGCTTAACACACCCAACAAGTGTCTAAGTCCTCCCCTTCCCATTTACAAGGGCACTCTCTGATATGGTTTGGCTGTGTCCCCACCCAAATCCCAACTTGAATTGTATCTCTCAGAATTCCCATGTGTTGTGGGAGGGACTCAGGGGGAAGTAACTGAATCATGGGGACTGGTCTTTCCCATGCTATTCTCATGATAGTGAAAGAGTCTCATGAGATCTGATGGGTTTATCAGAGGTTTCCGCTTTCACTTCTTCCTCATTTTCTCTTGCCACTGCCATGTAAGGAGTACCTTTCGCCTTCCACCATGATTCTGAGGCCTCCCCAACCATGTAAAACTGTAAGTCAAATTAAACCTCTTTTTCTTCCCAGTCTTGGGTATGTCTTTATCAGCATGAAAATGGACTAATACAGTAAACTGGTACCAGTAGAGTGTGACGCTGCTGAAAAGATAATCCTAAAATGTGGAAGCGACTTTGGATCTGGGTAATAGGCAGATGGTTGGAACAGTTTGGAGGGCTCAGAAGAAGATAGGAAAATGTGGGAAAGTTTGGAACTCCTAGAGACTTGTTGAACGGCTTTGGCAAAAAAGCTGATAGTGATATGAACAATAAGGTCCAGGCTGAGGTGGTCTCAGATGGAGATGAGGAACTTGTTGAGAACTGGAGCAAAGGTGACCCTTGTTATCTTTTAGCAAAGAGACTGGCAGCATTTTGCCCCTGCCCTAGAGATTTCTGGAACTTTGAACTTGAGAGAGATGATTTAGGGTATCTGGCAAAAGAAACTTCTAAGCAGCAAAGCATTCAAAACGTGACTTGGGTGCTGTTAAAGGCATTCTGTTTTAAAAGGGAAACAGCATAAAAGTTCAGAAAACTTGCAACCTGATGATGCAATAGAAAAGAATAACCTGTTTTCTGAGGAGAAATTCAAGCCGGCTGCAGCAATTTGCATAAGTAGCAAGGAACCTAATGTTAATCCCCAAGATCATGGAGAAAATGTCCCCAGGGCGTGTCAGAGACCTTCAGGGCAGCCTCTCCCATCACAGGCCTGGAGGCCCAGGAGAAAAAAGTGGTTTCATGGGCTGGCCCCAGGGTGTCTGTGCTGTGAGCAACCTAGGGACTTGGTGCTCTGTGTCCCAGCCTCTCCAGCTGTGGATGAAAGGGGCCAACATAGAGCTCAATTTGTGGCTTCAGAGGGTAGAAGCCCCAAACCTTGGCAGCTTCCATGTGGTGTTGAGCCTGCGGATGCACAGAAGTCAAGAATTGAGGTTTGGGAACCTCTGTCTAGATTTCAGAAGATATATGGAAAAGCCTGGATGCCCAGGCAAAAGTTTGCTGCAGGGGCAGAGCCCTCTTGGAGAACCTTTGCTAGGGCAGTGTGGAAGGGAAATGTGGGGTTGGAACCCCCACACGGAGTCCCTACTGGGGCATGCCTAGTGGAGATGAATGAAAAGGGACACCATCTTCCAGATCCCAGAATGGTAGATCCACCAACAGCTTGCACCATTTGCCTGGAGAAGCTGCAGACACTCAATGCCAGCCTATGAAAGCAGCCAGGAGAGAGGCTATACCTTACAAAGCCACAGGGGCGGAGCTGTCCAAGACCATGGGAACCCACCTATTGCATCAGCGTGACCTGGATGTGAGACCTGAAGTCAAAGGAGATCATTTTGGAACTTTAAAATTTGACTGCCTCGCTGGATTTTGAACTTGCATAGGGCCTGTAACCACTTTGTTTTGGCCAATTTCTCCCATTTGGAACGGTTGTATTTACCAATTAACCGTGCCCACATTGTATCTAGGAAGTAACTAGCTTGCTTTTGATTTTAAAGGCTCATAGGTGGAAGAGACTTGACTTGTCTCAGATGAGACTTTGGAATGTGGACTTTTGGGTTAATGCTGAAATAAATTAAGACTTTGGGTGACTAATGGGAAGGCATGATTGGTTTTGAAATGTGAGGACATGAGATTTGGAGAGGCCAGGGGTAGAATGATATGGTTTGGCTGTGTCTCCACCCAAATCCTCAACTTGAATTGTATCTTCCAGAATTGAGGAGTCCAGGGGGAGGTAATTAAATCATGGGGGCTGGTCTTTCCCATGCTATTCTCCTGATGGTAAATAAGTCTCACAAATCTGATGGGTTTATCCCCCCCCTTGAATCCATTCACACAAAGCAGCAAGACTGAACTGCTTAGGTGACAAATCAGACAATGGCTTGCTCTTTCTCAAACCTTCCAAGGGCTTCCCGTTTCTCTGAGACTGAAATCCAGACTCCTCACCTGACTGCAAGGCCCTTCTCCCCAGCCTCATTGCATTACCTCTCCCTGGTCCCTCTGCTCCAGGGGCCACACTGATGGGTCTTCTGTTTCATAATCACCCATCTCTGCCTCATCTCGGCTCTTTGTTCTGGGTCTGCCCTTGACCAGGATGATGTCTTCCCCTCAAGTGGGTCCTTCTCATCCTCTGGATCTCAGCTTCAATGTCAACCTTCTGAGACACTCTTCTGACCAATACCCCTAAAGTGCAACCCCTGTCTAGTTCAGGCCTATGCTCATTTTCTTCACAGCCCCCACTACAATTGCACATAGTTATTTGCCTGCTTATCTGTCTTCATGTTTCCCTCCCACTGGCATGTGAGCAACATGAGGGCAGGGCTGTGACATCCTTGTTGACAGTGACGCCACCTTCACTTGCCTAGGACTGCACCCAACATGTGGCAAACTCTCAGTCAAAACACACTGAATGACCTGAGTTAACCATGAGTCGACATTGACCTTTCCTGTAAGCTCTTCAGTCACAGAACAGTCCCCTGCAGACCAGGGGGTGGGTTTCCTGATGGGGCCCACAGTACTGCCTACTCCAGACAAGCTCCTGCCCTCTACCTTGGCACAGCCAAACGTAGGCTGGCTTGAGGCAGGGAAACACATATTGTTTATGTTGGCCTCAAAGTAGCATTAAGTGTTTTTTGTTTTGTTTTTTGTTTGTTTGCTATTTGTTTGTTTTGACGGAGAGTCGCTCTGTCACCCAGGCTGGAGTCCAATGGCGCGATCTCGGCTCACTGCAATGTCTGCCTCCCGGGGTTCAAGCAATTCTCCTGCCTCAGCCTCGCGAGTAGCTGGGATGACAGGCGCCCACCACCACATTTGGCTAATTTTTTTGTATTTGTAGTAGAGACAGGGTTTCATTGTGTTAGCCAGGATGATCTCTATCTCCTGACCTTGTGATTCGCCCACCTCGGCCTCCCAAAGTGCTGGGATTACAGGCGTGAGCCATCACACCCAGCCAGTAGCATTACGTGTTCTTACATTTTATGTCACAAAGTGGCGGGGTCCCATGACATGACATTGGACATTGTGTGGGCCATGGGCAGATAAGTTTGCACCAGAGCCCATGGCAACCATGAGTCCTGAGAAGCTGAAATGCACATTTGGAAAATTTAATACTTCTTCAATACAACAACAGAATTTCTCTATTTCCATCAAAGAAGGTCACTAGGAATGAAATTAAGCATAAAAAAGGAGTTAGGGTTTTATTTGTTTATTTGTTTTTTTTTTTTCATTTCAGCTTGTAATTAAGCCATCAGGTAATGGCATTTTACTGAAAGTGGCTGCTGTATGTCCCTCTGGTGCCTGGGGTTTCCTGCTCAGGCTTCCCTTGCAGACCCACAGGAGGCGGGAGGAGGCTGCTCAAGAAATTCTCATTGCATCAAAGCACAGCCTCACCCTCTTTAGGCTGAGCAGTTTCAAAGTGTGGACATATCAAAGGGAACGAGGGCTGAGTGAAATCCTGGAATAGACGAAGGGGGACACAAGCTCTGGTAGACACCCAGTGACTTGTGTAGGAAACGGGAGATGAGGTACGGGAGCATAAAGGCACTCTCTTCTGATGGCTTCCATTTCCCAGGAAAGTTGGGAATGGGAGCCAGCTCCCCTCGAGTGAGAGCAGGAGGAAGGAATATTGGAGGCTCCAGGACAGAAGAGTATGAGCTGATATCCAGGAAAAGGAGGCGCCTGCTGATTAAAAAACTGCAGTGGAATTGGCTGGAAATAATTAGGGGCCACTGAGGTTCAGTCAGCAATGCAGAGTGCCACCCATTGGCATTGGCTGGGCTTTTTCTCCAGGCTGTTTGGGTTCACAGATGTAGGTGGGTGCAGAGATGCAGACACCAGGGGAGGGATTTTTCTAGGCAAGCATGAGAGCGACAAGCAGGGCAACTGAGTTGTAAGTATTTGCCAGGGACTGGTTAAAATGATGGAATGTGGCTTTACAGTTTCAGGTTTTATGTTTAAGTCTTTAATCCATTTTGAGAAAACACAGGGAAAAAGCTTATTGGTATTAGCCTTGACAATGATTTTTAGACATGATCCCAAAAGCACAGGCAACAAAAGCAAACAGGTGGGATTGCACCAAACTAAAAAGCTTCTGCACAGCAAGAGAAACAAAGAGTGGAGAGACAGCCTGTCGAATGGAATGAGATATGTGCAAACCATATATCCTATATGAGGTTAATGTCCAAAATATGTAGGAAACTCAAACAACTCAACAGCGAGAAAGCAAATAACTTCATCAAAAATGGACAAGTAACCTAAGTGGACATTTCTCAAATGAAACATATAAATGACCAACAGGTTTGTGAAAAAATGCTCAACATCACTAATCATTGGGGAACTACAAATTAAAATGAGATATCACCTAACGCCTTGAGAAAGGCTATTATCAAAAAGACCAAAGGCCGGTGTCGGTGAGGATGCAGAGAAAGAGGGACCCTTGTACTGTTGGTGGGAATGTGAGTTAGACCAGCCATTATGGAAAACAATTTAGAGGTTCCTCAAAAAAGTAAAAATAGAGCTACCATGTGATCCAGCAATCCCACTACTGGGGATATATCCAGAGGAATGAAATCAGTATCTAGAAGAAATATCTGCACGTCCACGTTTGTTGCATTATTATTCACAGTAGCCAAGACATGCCATCAACCTCTAAGTGTCCACTGATGGATGAATGAATAAGGAAAATGTGGTATATGCACACATGTGATATATATACTCCACATCCTCACTAACACAACAGAATACTACTCAGCCTTAAAAAAAACATTTCCAACAACATGAATGAACCTGGAGGACATTATGCTAAGTGAAATAAGCTAGACTCAGAAAGACAAATACTGCATGCTCTCACTTATATGTGGAGTGTAAAAAAGTTGAACTTTATAGAGGCAGAGAGTAGGATAGTGGTTACCAGTGCCCTGGGGTGAGAAGAATGGGGAAATGCTCATCAAAGGGTATGAAGTTTCACTTAGACAGGAGGAATGAGCTCTGGAGACCTATTGTACATCATGGTGGGTATAGTTAATAACAATGTATTGTGTTCTTAAAAATTGCTAAGAGAGGCCAGGTGCAGTGGCTCACGCCTGTAATCCCAGCACTTTGGGAGGTGGAGGCAGGTGGATCACGAGGTCAAGAGATCGAGACCATCCTGGCGAACACGGTGAAACCCCGTCTCTACTAAAAACACAAAAAAATTAGCCAGGCGTGGTGGCGGACGCCTGTAGTCCCAGCTACTCGGGAGGCTGAGGCAGGAGAATCACTTGAACCCGGGAGGTGGAGCTTGCAGTGAGCCGAGATCGCGCCACTACACTCCAGCCTGGGCGACAGAGTGAGACAACGTCTCAAAAAAAAAAAAATGCTAAGAGAGTAGATCTGAACTGTTCCTCCCACAAAACATGACAGGTATGTGAGATGGTAGATGTGTTAATTGGCTTGATTGTGGTAATTATTTCACAATGGATATGTATATCAAAACATCATGTTGCTTGTCATAAATGTAAACATTTTTTGTCAATTACACTTCAATAAAGCTGGGAAAAAAGAGAGTTCATTCAAATGAATGCCACATTAAATACACCCCACTATGTAATTTTTTAATGATGGAATATGGGGTCTTTTCATTATAAGTTCTTTTGTGGCATTTGATTGGTTACCATGTCCATGATTACTAACTTTTTGTTTGTTTGTTTGTTTGTTTTGTTTTGACACAGAGCCTTCCTCTGTCGCCCAGGCTGGAGTGCAATGGCATGATCTTGGTTTACTGCAACTTGAGTAGCCGGGATTGCAGGCACCTGCCACCACATCCAGCTAATTTTTGTAGTTCTAGTAGAGATGGGGTTTCTCTGTGTTGGCCAGGCTGGTCTCAAACACCTGACCTCAAGTGATCTGCCCACCTCAGCCTCCCAAAGTGCTGGGATTACAGGTGTGAGCCACTGCACCTGACAGTAATAATATTTTTTAAGTAGGAATATTTTTAAGTAGGAAAAAAATGTAAAGCAGATGCTGGTCAGATTAAGAATGAGCCGGTCCCAAGAGATAGTCCATGGAAGCACGCAAGACTTCATCCTGCACCTTTGACTCCCGGGGCAAAGGAGTCACCGGGACACAGGGTGTGAGGCGCACCCCTAGAATCGCCAGCACCTCCAAATGGGTTTTTTGGTCAGAGTTTGGCTCTCCAGGGCACAGCTTCCACTCTTCCTAAGATAGAGTCCACTCCACTCTTAGGTAAAATGTGAGTTAATATACCAAAGACAGGCAGGGGGAGAGGCTGGCCATCTGTGATGGGTTGGTTTGTGTCCCCCAAAATTCACTGCTGCAGTCCTGATCTTCTGAAGTCTTTACGGGGGTGGTTAAGTGAAAATGAGGCCATGAGGATCTGTCCTAATCTAAAATCGTTTGTGTGCATGTGTATATTCATTGTAGCACTATTCACAATAGCAAAGACATGGAATCAACCTAAATGCTCATTAATGGTAGCATTTATGAGCTACCATAATGGATAAAGAAAATGTGGTGCAAATACACCATGGAATACTATGCAGCCATAAAAAGAACAAGATCATGTCCTTTGCAGGAACATGGATGGAGCTGGAGGCCATTATTCTAAGTGAACTAACACAGGAACAGAAAACCAAATATCACATGTTCTCACTTGTAAGTGGGAGCTAAATGATGAGAACACATGGATACATAGAGGGGAATAATGCACACTGGGGCCTATCAGAGAGTGGAGGGTAGGAGGAGGGAGAGGATCAGGAAACATAACGAATGGGCACTAGGCTTAATATACCTGGGTGATGAAATAATCTGTACGACAAACCCCCATGATACCAGTTTACCTATGTGGCAAACCTGCATTTGTACCCAGGAACTTAAAATAAACATTTTAAAAAGAGGCAGTTAGGATACAGACATGTAGAGAGGGAAGTCTGCAAGCCAAGGAGAGAGGCTGCAGGAGAATCCAAACCTGACACTTTGATCCTGGACTTCCAGGCTCCGGGACGACGCAGCAATAACCTTCTGCTGTTCATTCCCCCAGTGTGTGTAGCTTCCTTACAGGAACCCCAGCAAATGCATACATCATCCAGACTAGGTAGGCCATTTTTCTAAAATATTACTAAACTATGTCAAATATTTAAACACTGTTTTGTAAAATACAAGCTGAAGTGTTTGAACAACGTTTCCTCATTTGCACATTTATGCGCCAGTGAATTGCTGGTTGACATATTCATAGGTTTCAGCATATGGCTTCTGGTGCATTTCATATATGTTTGGTTTCATCACACTGAATTCTGTTGTCACTTACATTAAGTCCCCAAAAGACCTTTTCATGAAATGTTACGGAGAGATCATGAAATAATGAAATCAGATAAATAAACAATTGAATCTGGTGAATCCAACCAAAATTAAAAGTTGTCATATTAGGGTCGCGTTTGTACTATTTTGAGTGATAGCAACATATTATGGAATGAGACACAAGATGCATTCCTAATTATATGTGTCTGTGCACGTGTGTGTGTGTGTGTGTGCGTGTTGATGTATCAACTCTGGACCAAAAAAATGTTTTCTTAAATAACTATCTGAAGGCAAATAGTTCTCCAGTTAAATAGTTCTTCAAATAGTTAAGAAACTATTTAAAGTTTCTTAAAGAACTATTGGAAAGTGGATAAGAACAGGCAGAAACGGGAAGAGTGTCCATCTGTAAGGGATGAGGATTTGCCTGGCTTTCCACTGGGGCTGATGTAGAAAGTAGAGCCTCTCTCACTGCCTTGAGGGCTCAGCAGAAGAGAAGGGATTCCTAAAAGGCTGGAAAACGAGGAGGGAAAGGAGCAGGTCAAAAGGAGCAAGTGAGCGCTTCCGGATATGTTGTTGTCTGCAGGCACTTAGAACGGTCCGGCGTTTGACATACTGTCGTAGGCTTTCCTAAAATACAGCCTTTAACAAAACTAGGCTGCCCTGAACCCCTGGTAATGGAATTGTTTACCTTTATACCAAGAAGGTTGGGAAAGCACCAACATCTGCATGTGGCATGTACCCAGGCAGACTTCGAGGGGTTCGTGCGGTAAGACCTAAAGTTCTTATGAGATGGTCCAAAGCGAAGAAACATGTCAGCAGGGCCTGTGGTGGCTCCATGTGTGCTAGATGTGATCGTGACAGGACCAAGCGTGCCTTCCGTATCGAGGAGCAGAACATTCTTGTGAAAGTGTTGAAGGCACAAGCGCAGAGTCAGAAAGCTAAATAAAAAATGAAACTTTTTTGAGTAATAAAAATGAAAAGGCCTAAAAAAAGAAAGGAGCAAGGGGGGAGCTCTTAAAACCTGTGTATAAATTCCCCCAGGTCTTCAACTGACCTCTCAGCTGCCTGAGTGGGAGAGAGTCCAGGGAAACTTTCAGAAGGAGCCAGCTGGAATGCTGAGGAGACAAGGGAGGAACCAGAAAATACGATGTAGTAAATCTCAAAAGGTTGACATTTTGGGGAGCATGTTCTCTGACTACAGTGAAATTAAACTAGAAATCGACATCTTGAAAATCTCCAAAAAGCTACAGTGGGCATTACTGGGCAATTGATGAGCTTTGATTATGGGCTGAGGATTCAGGTAATAATATCGTATCGGTGTTAAGTCTCCGGATTTTGGTAATTACACTGTGGTCATGTCCAAGATGGTCTTTGTTTCTGGAAAATACACACTGGAGCATTTAGAGGTAAAACGGCACAGTCTGTGGGCGGGGGGGGGGGGGAGAGGGAGAGAGAAGGGAGGAGGACGAAGAGAGAGGAGTGAAAAAGCAAACAGCATAAAATGTTAAACAATTGTTGAACCTGGGTAAATAGTATATGGGAGCTCTTGTACTATATTTGCAACTTCTCTGAAATTTTAAAATTATATCAAAATTTACCCTTAAAAAAAACAAAAGAATATCTAACTGGCATCCTGTTTTGCTTCTATTTACTTCTGGAATTGTCTGTATAGGAGATTAGAGGTAAGAGCTTCCAAAGTGCTCCACCCTCACACCCAGCTGGGAGGGGCCGTGAATGGTACCGTGGGGATGGTGGCCAAACGGCAGACAGGGGCTTTGTCACCTAGCGCAGAGGGCAGACCAGGTCCCCACAGCGCCAGCCCGCTCCTGAGCACCATCTCACCATTATTGGGTTTCTAAGTGGACAGCAGCAAGGTCCTTGTGCTAAACTGCAAAACACATCACAGAGCCCAGAGGCAAGGATTAGTGTCCGCTAGACAAAGGACCAGCTGCGATTATCATCTTGTTGAACGTTTAGAAACATCGAGATAGGAAAGGTGAGAGAGTAATTGTCTCTGAATAATGAGTTTTTCTGCGGTGGCAGTGGTGCGGGGCGTTCAGCGGAGGCTGAAGAGGGGAGAGAAAGTTGCCAACCATGAAGAATGCTTTAGAGAGCAATGTTGACTTCGCGATCTGCCCATCTTAGCATTTCCTGCACATCCCCCACGCACCACACTCCTCAGACAGGTTCTCTTCTGTCTTTGAAGCAGGCATTGGCTCTGCACATGCTGGTGGTCCTGAAGCGCCTCTCTGCCACCTTCCCGTGTTTGGGAGAATCCCTCCTCCTGTGTCTCAGCAGGAGGCAGGGACTGACTCCCACAGCAGAAGACAAAATGCCAGGGACTTGCTTCCTCAGCCTTCCTTGCAGTGTAAGGTGGGATGTGAGGCAGCCAATCAGATGTGTTTGCCCAGAGTCCCAGGGATCCCCAAGGCCCTCTCTCGGGCAGCTAGCACAGCTGCAGGCCATGGAGACCCTGGGTCAGCAGTGCAGGTGCAGCACCCAGCAACTGGGACCCTCAGTGGCTGCAGAAGCAGCGTCCCTGAGGAGCGGTCACGGGCATGGTTCCCACACAGCTAGCCGCTCTGCGACTTGCCAGACATCATGTGTACAATCCAGTGACATTAAATACTTTCTCAGTGTTGTGCAGTCATCACTAGTATCTAGTTCAGGACTTCATCACCCAAATGGAAACCCCGTATCCACGAAGCAGCCGCTTTCCTTCCTCCCTTCCCCACTCGGTCCCTTGCAACCACTAGTGCATTCTGTCTCCATGGATTTGCTTTTTCTGGATGTTTGATATGAATGGAATTATGTGGTCTGACTTCTTTCCTTGAGTGTTTTCAAGCCCCATGCATGTTGTAGCATGTGTCAGAGCTTCAGTCCTTTCTACAGTCAAACAATATCCCATTGCATGGATATATTACATTTTGTTTACCCATTCATTTGTTGATGGACAGTGGGTTGTGTCCAGCTTTTGGTGATTGTGAATAGAGCTGCTATGAATATTCATGTACTAGTTTTTGTTTGGAGACCTATTTTCCATTCTTTCCGGTATAGACCTAGGAATGGAATTGCTGGGTCATGTAGTGATTCTATGTTTAACTTGCGGAGGAACTGCCAAGCTATTTTCCCCATTATCCTTTTAATACATTATTTTCTCCTTAATACAACCAGAGTTTGTTTCTGTTGTTTGCAACTAGGAACCCTGACTGATACCTTATTCCCACCTTACTGATGGGAAACCTGAGGCTCAGGGAAAGACTGAGTGGTTTGTCCAAGGCTCCTGACTGGATCCAGGCTACAAATCCCTTAACAGTTTGCTGCTGAGACTCTAGGACAGTGAGATTCCCTTTGCGTCTTACCTCCTGCATAAATAATATGGTGCGGTGGTTCCCAACGGGGGTCCCTGGAGGCCAAGGGTGCCATGAATTATTGACCAGGGTCTGGGAGCTATTTTGAATATTTCACTAAGTGTAATGGAAAACCTCCCACTTTCGCACGATGAAGCTGTTCAAGCTACCTAAAATGTCAAGTTTCTTTGCTTTTGGCAGAAATTAAATCAACCCATGGTGGTAATAAGAGTTACTGCTTGCTGATCAGACTCTGGCTCTCTAGCTGGCAGTTATGTATATCTTTGATTAATTTTAAAAATTGGAAAATGAATAAATTATTACTTAATAAATGAAGTTGTTTGGTGAATGAAAATCTTTTAAAACATGGGGTCCACGGGGAGAGAAATCAGACATGAGTGTCTTGGTGACAAGAAAGTCATCAAAGCGTTGAGAACACATCCTTGGCTGTCTCCTGGGGCTCTGGGCCTGAGAGTCTTGATTCTGCCAACGACAGCTCAGACCTTGTGCAAGTGACTGTGGGTGTCCCCTTCTCTGCCACAGAGGGGCTGACTTACTGCTGCTAAGCTTCCTTCCAGCTGTGGTGTCCTGTGATTCTAACCCACCTATGAAGTGAGGCAGCGATGAAGAGGGGGGATAATTCGTTTTTTCTAGGTGGCTGTGGGGCGGATTCCCAGGGAAGCCAGAAGCTGAGCTGCCCGCAGGACACAGCAGTGACCAGAGATGGGAGGTCCTGCACACACCCCAGTCTCTCTCTCCAGACCCCTTCTCCTGCTGTATCCTCTGGCTTGCAGATGGTCACTTTCCTTCACCCCTCACCTCTTCCCTCACCCACATCCCACCAGGCCATTGCCAGGCCCTTTCTGTCTCCGGAGGTCTGTCCTCTGGATCAACACCTCTCTGTCCCCAGGCTGTCTTCCACAGGGTCCCCAGCCGGGCTCTGAACCTCAGGCTGGGCCTCTGAGCATTCACCACCTACTTCCCTGTCCAGCATCACAGAACCCTGATATCTTTGTTTTGTCTTTGCTAACAGTGGTGTGGTCACATCACAACTTACTTCGTATAAGGTAAGCAAGTAAGGTAAGTCATGAAGCAGCCGTGACACCTGCCCTCCCAGCACACCTCTCACCATCCTTCCTAAAGCCTGCACCAGCCACAGGGAGCCATCTGCGGCCTCCCGGATGGCCAGGCTGTTCCCGGCCTCCAAGCCTTTGGGTCATCCCTAATTGCTTTCTTGACATTTAGTTTGAAAGAGTGACAAAGTGACATTTTAACTCCTGGCGATACATACTGGTCCTGATGACAAATACAGTCAGTCCCAGTGGGCTTCTGTGTGATTTTGAACCCGCCCCTCCACCTCTCTGGGTGCTGAATACACTCATCACCTGAAAGAACATTTACTGCCTACTTAACCGTGAGCTACGGACATAAATAAATGAACGTTTGTAAAGAGCCTCAGAACGTTCAGAGGAACGGTACCCAGCAGTGAGTAAACAGCTCCGTGAAGTGCCAGCTCTGGAGGGCAGCCTTGCATGTCGTGAATACCAATGTCTTGACTGATGAACCCACAAACAGGCATTCATCAGTCAAAGACAATGGTCTGTGAACTCTTGCAGTTCACGCCCTGCGTGGGCATCAGACCTGAGATTTACTGCTTGATGGGTTTATTTAATATCTACCCAGAGATAGCGTCAGATCCCACAGCGGGAGGGCTCAGTCTGGAAGAGTGGCCCTCAGCCCTCAGACACCAGTCGTGGGGCCAGGCCTCCAGAGCCTCCCACCCATTGGCTTCAAGTTGGGGTTCCTACAACTCCCACTTTGTGTTTGATTAACTTGCTGGAGCGACTCACAGAACTCAGGGAAACACATTTACCAGTTTATTTTAAAGAATGTCGCAAAGGATACAGATAAAGAGATGCACAGGATGTGGTGCCCGGAGCTTCGGTGCCCTCCCTGGGCGCGCCACCCTCCAGGAGCCTCCATGGGTTCAGGTATCCGGAAGCTCCCGGACCCCGTCCTCGTGGGTTTTTATGGAGGCTCCGATGCACGGGCATGCTTGACAACCACGTGGAAATGTGACTGGACAGAAAGCGTGTGATTTAAACCCAGCAAGGCCGACCTGCTCAGACTTTTCTTGGCCTCTGTAAGCGGCATTCCTTCCTCTAGGGTATGGGGCAGGACCTTCTGTGGAATGAGGGCTTTTTGATCCACAAACAGATTAGCATCCCGCCATGGGCAAGTGAGAGAAAACAGGAGAAGGTCAGAAAGAGAGATTCTGTTTCCTGAGTCCTAAAGCACCCCAGCGTTCTAACAAGGAATGTGGGCATTGGGAGCCAGGAACCTGGACCAAAACCAATACGCATATCCTACCACCACAGGCCTTCTGCGATGCGACGTTTTCCAGACACTTCCCAGACCTCAAACCCCTTTCATCTTCCTTTCACTGTCGACTTCTCGGGCCTGATGCTAGCAGCTTTTGCACACACTGTGCCATTTAACTCTTACATCAGCCCAGTGTCCCAGCCTGCAGATGTGGCTCAGGGAGCTTAGTGGGTGCTCAAGGACACTGTATTTGAACTTGAACTGCCCGACTCCAAAGTCCTAACTCTTCACTACTTTGCTAGACTTCCTGTTTTCATCCTGAAATGTGCTTGAGGCAACCCTATGAAACAGTGTTTCTCAGGTCTGTTGCCCACATACAGCATGAACTATCAGAGCTCACAGGCCCTCTTCTGGCCTGGAGTGAGTCCCCAGCAAATCCCAGTTAGAGCCTGCTGGGGATGCAGGCACAGAAAAGGCCAGGCAGCGGGGTGCTCTGTCCCAGGCTGGAACAGCACAGCCAAACCACGTCAGAGCCAGTCAGCCCCGAGGTGTGAGGCAGGGAGGCTGGGCTTGTTTAACTTTCTCTCTCCCAGGGTTCTGTGGTGCCTGTCTGTAGGGGACAGAGAAGCTCTGTGAGCTCGTTGTCCCTGTGCTATTAAAAGGCCCTGCAGACGGTGCCACCTGGGCGTGGGGGTGATTAAGGCACAGCAACAGCAGGTTGGCCTGCTGCCCTGGCCAGGGAGCGGTGCTTTGCCAGGCATTGTTTCCCTCATCAAACGGGGGAAACAGGTGGCTGGGCCCAAAGTGCTTCCCTCTGACGGGGGTGCTGCTTCACTCCCATCATCTAGGTCTGAATTAATCCCAGAGCAGCCTTCTCCAGGTGGGCTGGGCAGGAGACAGGTGCATAGGGGAGGGAGACGGGGAGGAAAGGAGTGAGAGGAAGGATAGGAGGAAGGAAGGGAGAGAGGGAAGGAGAAAGTTCCCTTGCACTGCCCAATGCCAGTGCTTTGCAGGGTGGGGAAATGGGAGAGGAAGGCATTGAAGATGTTACTCGTATCCAGGCTTCCTTTGGGATCATCAGGATTTCCTTTGCCTGGGTCCCGATGACCTGTGACTGGCTTAAGGGGCACCATGAAATCCTCTCACATGTAGCTGCCTCATCAGAGCAGGGAATGTGGACCTGCTGGGCACAGCAGCCAACGGTGGCCACTTCCGTGCTCCTCCTCCTCCCCACTGAGTAGCAAATTCTTAGGGAATCCAGAAGACATTCTTGCCTGCGAGGGTCCAGTGCCTGGGAGCATTTGAGATCTGCTCTTCCTCTCGTTCCAGCTGTCACTGCCCTTCTGTCTCTTGTGCCCTCCAGTGCCAAGGTCATGGGCTGGCAGAGCATGTGGTCTGGACCCTCTGCGCATGGATAGGCCCTCCTCAGCTGAATTGGCCTGAACTGGGAGCCGGCAGGCTGGGCCACCCCTCTGAGTCTCGGCCATGGATTAGGGGCCAGCTCACAGGCTCTCAGCTCAGCTGCCTCTCCAGTGGCTGCCAGAACATGTCGGGGCATCTGGGTCACATGAAGGCTGAGCATCTCCTGGGGACACTAAACGTGAAGGCCCCCTTCAGCCTAAAGACACCATGAGCCCCCAGTTTACTAGCTGTGGCCACTGTCACAGGCAGGCACGGGGGGAGTCATCTGGAGAGGGGCACAGTCCGCCTGTCTCGGGCACTGTATTAGATTCCTATAGCTGCCATAACAAAGCACCTCGAGCTACGTGGCTTCAAACCATAGCAATGTCTGGTCTCACAGTTCTGGAGGCCCGAGGTCTGAAATCGAGGTGTCAGCAGGACCACGTTTCCCTCTGAAACCTGTAGGAGAGGAGCCTTCCTTATTTCTTCCAGCTTCTGAGAGCTTGCTGGCAATATTTACGTTCCTTGGCTTATAGATGCTCCACTCCGATCTCTGCCTCCACTGTCACATGGCGTTCTCCACGTCTCTGTCTTCATGTGATCGTCTTCTAATGAGGACACCAGTCACATTGGATCAGGGCCCAGCCTACTCCAGTATGACCTCACCTTCGCTAATGACATCTGCAAAGACCCTACCTCCAAACAGAGTCACACTCTGAGGTGCTCAGGGTCAGGACTTCAACCTTTGTCTTTTGGAAGACACACAGTTCAACCCATATCCGGAGCTTTCGAGGATCTGAGGGTGAAATTTCCTTCCTCCTTCCTTGTGTGGTCTACTGGTTAAGCCTCAATGGTGAGCAGCTCAGCCTTGCATGCTCTGAAAAGAGCACAGTGCTCCAGCTCCCCTGAGCGCATGGGTTGCCTGGGGCCTTGTTAAAGGCAGATTCAGACTCAGCTGGTCTGGGGAGGGGCCCAAGACTCTGCATTTCTAACAAGCGCCCAAGTGATGCTCAGGCTGCTGGTCAGTGAACCACACTTAAATAGCCAGGAGCTAGCCCATGAAAACTTCCCAAGGAGTCAGGCCCCTCCTGCCCCAGAGGAGAGTGGAGGACTGCAAGGGTCAAGTGCTAGAAGGAAGGAAGCAAGCAGAATACTGCAGTTTAACAGGCAACAGAAAACGGTATCCCTATTACAAGTGCATAGTCAAATCTGCTCCAAGCCCCAGGCTGGGAGCTGCCATCTGAATTATCTATAGCCAAATCCCTAGCAAAGACACAGGCTGAGTTGCCAGGGAGACCTCAGGGGAGGTCCATCACTTCCGCCTGCTTCCACCTTTGTCCCAATTCAATCAACTCCCACGCTTTTATTTCTCTTGGGAAATACTTTAGAAATGGGATTTTTCTGGGTCATATGGTAAATGTATGCTTAACTTTTTAAAACAACTTTTTATTACGCATAATTCCCCTACCATAAAATTCTCCCTTTTCTAAAATGTGTGATTCAGTGGCATTTAGTAGATTCACAGAGTTGGGCAACCATCACCATGGTCTAATTCCGGGATACTTATGGATTAAAGACTTAAATGTTCGACCTAAAACCATAAAAACCCTAGAAGAAAACTTAGGCAATACCATTCAGGACATAGGCATGGGCAAAGACTTCATGACTGAAACACCAAAAGCAACGGCAACAAAAGCCAAGACAAATGGGATCTACTTAAACTAAGGAGCTTCTGCACAGCAAAAGAAACTACCATCAGAATGAACAGGCAACCTACAGAATGGGAGAAAATTTTTGCAATCTACCCATCTGACAAAGGGCTAATATCCAGAACCTACAAAGAACTTAAACAAATTTACAAGAAAAAAATCAAACAACCCCATCAAAAAGTGGGCAAAGGATATGAACAGACACTTCTCAAAAGAAGACATTCATACAGCCAACAGACACATGAAAAAATGCTCATCATCACTGGCCATCAGAGAAATGCAAATCAAAACCACAATGAGATACCATCTCACACCAGTTAGAATGGCAATCATTAAAAAGTCAGGAAACAACAGGTGCTGGAGAGGATGTGGAGAAATAGAAATGCTTTTACACTGTTGGTGGGACTGTAAACTAGTTCAACCATTGTGGTAGACAGTGTGGCGATTCCTCAAGGATCTAGAACTAGATGTACCATATGACCCAGCCATCCCATTACTGGGTATATACCCAAAGGATTATAAATCATGCTGCTATAAAGACACATGCACACATATGTTATTGTGGCACTATTCACAATAGCAAAGACTTGGAACCAACCGAAATGTCCATCAATGATAGACTGGATTAAGAAAATGTGGCACATATACACCATGGAATACTATGCAGCCATAAAAAAGGATGAGTTCATGTCCTTTGAGGCGACATGGATGAAGCTGGAAACCATCATTCTGAGCAAACTATCACAAGGACAGAAAACCAAACATGCATGTTCTCACTCATAGGTGGGAATTGAACAATGAGAACACTTGGGCACAGGATGGCGAACATCACACACCGGGGCCTGTGGTGGGGTGGGGGGAGGGGGAGGGATAGCATTAGGAGAAATACCTAATGTAAATGACGAGTTAATGGGTGCAGCACACCAACACGGTACATGTATACATACGTAACAAACCTGCACGTTGTGCACATGTACCCTAGAACATAAAGCACAATAAAAAAGAAAAATGCTAATTCACTTGTAACATTGTACTGTTAGAAACTAAGAGCTCCCCTGCCTTAGCTCATTTTAGCCTCACTACAATCCCATGAGTATGATTAGTACCCTCATTTTCCAAGTGGGGAAACCAAGTCCCAGAGCTCTGGGAACTGCTCAGGTTCTCCCAGCTGGTCAGTGGCAGAGCCACAGTTCATGCCTGATGCCTGAGGCATCTAACCCTCAGCAGGGCTTTTGGTTCCTCCCAGCTGGCAGGTTAGATGTGTTACCCAGGGGGTGAGGGGTGTGTGGGGTGCAGTCAGGCCCTGGTTCAAGGGCGGGTGCTGGTCTCACACCATCTGAGTGGAACGAGGCAGATGGCGGGGCTGGTGGCCTGAGAGCAGTGGGTAGAGGCCCATGGAGTCTGACTCCCATGGGTGGGAGAGGGAAGCCGTGGGCAGTTGGCCTGGCTTTGCTGTGTGGTCACTGGGTGGGAGATGGACTGAGGAAGTACTCATGCCCACCCCGCTGCTCTGGCTCAAGGGACTTTGAGAAGAAGTAGCATGGATAAACCAGAGGCTCCACCCTCAGCCCTGGGGTCTCACCCTCTCCCTTGCCTCTCTGTGCTGTTCAGTCCACCCTATCTGTTCCCGGGATGCTGCCCAGCTGGGCAATGTCAGCAGCCCCTGATGCTCCGAGGAAACCACCGACAGCTGGGGCCACATGGCCTCATTGTTTCTCTCCCTTTGTCTTTGCAGGCCTGGCTTGCACCCTAGACACCTCCAGCTCCACCCTGCAGCTTCATCCATGAGCTGTCACTCTCCTGGAGAGAGCTCCATGCCCCAGGTGTTCCATCAGCTCGAGGCTGACCTAATCCCCAGAGCCCTCTCAGACCCACTTCTCTGCCCATCTCTTCTGGGAAATCTGCTCCCTCAGCTCTGAGCTGCCATCTCCACTTAGGAGCTGCGCTGCTCATTTGGTTGTGAGATGTAGCGAGTCATTTTCTTCTTCTATTGTGGCATAATTTGCATACAGCGAAAGGCATAGATCTTAAAGTCTAGAGTTTGATGAGTTTGGACAAATGCATTCATCTGTGTAACCCACAATCCTATGAAGACAAGAACATTTCTGGTCAGATGTGGTAGCTCATGCCTGTAATCCCAACACTTTGGGAGGTTGAGGGAGAACTGATGGAAGTCAGGAGTTTGAGACCAGCCTGGGCAACACAGTAAGATCCTGTTTGAGAGAGAGAGAGAGAGAGAGAGAATTGCTATTTGGGAATCTGGGCAGCCTAGCCAAAAAAAAAAAAAAAAAGAGAGAGAGAGAGAACATTTCCCATCACCTGAAAATTTCCCTTGTTCCCCTTTACAGTAAATTCCTTTCCAGCCCCAAGTGACCTCTGATCTGTTTTTTGTCACTGGAGATTACTTTTATCTCTTCTGTAACTTCATAAATGCATTTCCCCACTGACAAATAATGTTGACCATCTTTTCATCTTACTGGTCATCTACAATCTTTTTGTGAAGTATTTTTTCAAGTCTGCCCATTTTTTCAAAATGGTTTTTAAAAACATTATTATCAAGTTGTAGGAATTCTTTGTATATTCTGGATATAAGTCAAATATATGTGTTACAAATATTTTTTCCCAATCTGTGGTTTGCCTATTCATTTTCTCAATAACATATTTCAGAAAGCAGAAGTTTTAAATATGGAAAAAGTTCAGTTTATCATCTTTTTCTTTATTAATGTTTTCTGTGTCCTTTCTAAAATATCTTTGCCTATCCAAGGTCAAAAAGATGGTCCCATATGTCTTTTTCTTTAAGCTATGTAGTAAGTTTTTGGCTTTTATATTTAGGTCTGTGTGCTGACTCGAATTAATTTTGTGTGAAGTAGGGTGTCGAGATTTTTCTTTCTTTCCTTATATGAATAACCCATTGCTCCAGCATCATTTGTTGAAAAGGCCTTCCTTTCTCTATAGGACTGCTTTGGCATCCTAGTTATTTCTCATTAATAATAAAGTATAGATGGCATCAAATGATTCACTCTTGCTACATTAGCAGCTGTTTAAAAATAGATGTCAAAGTTTCCTTTATACTAATGTCAAGCTCATACGTGTGCATTGTGAGGTCCTTTCTTGATTGGGAGAGCAAGGGCGAGTTGTACTCTCCACACAGCCATGGGTGCACCTGTGTCCTGCACGTGAGCTTCTAACAGCTAAGGGTGCAGCAGGAAGCACAGGCCGGGAAGTGTAGCTCTAGACAGTATAATGCAATGATTTCCTTTTCAGATGGAACCTTTTGTTTAACCAGTCTCAAGAGCCCACCTTGATTTTTCTTGTTGAACTCAACATTCTCTCCGTTGTTTTGCATGTGAGAGCGTGCTACGTCCTTCCTAAGGCTTATATCCAGAATAGACAGACACGCTTCACTTGGGGGAGGGAAGGCTGTGGAGGGCAATGCACTGCTCGTATTCATAACGTTCCCATCTGTCTTGCATGCCTGGCAGACACACGGCATGGAGGGAAGGCTGTGGGCTTTAGTCTCAAGGAGAAAGGACCTTAAATTCGATCTCCAAAACCCACTGAGGACTCAGGCCTGGTCCTCGGGCCTCATGTTCCCAACTCCCAAGTAGACACATGGTGGCTACCTTTTGTGGAGTTTTTGTGAGGTTAAAACGAGATGCATCAAGTTTTACACACACGATTTCCCTACTCCTTGCTGAGCCATTCACACTAGGGCCAGAGATTATAGCCTCCATTTTAGGGCTGAAGTGCAGGCTCAGGGATGTTAATGACTCATCTGTGGCAGAGCTGGGTTTAGACCCCCGCTGTGGCCTTGGGCTTGGTCCGGGGCTCCGAGGAGCATTCCTGCTCCGCTCTCCTCCTGAGCACAGCCCCTGAGCTGTCGTTTCTTATATATGAAAAAAATAGAACTTCCAGTGTTGAGGGGCTTCCTTTTCCATTTCTTGGCTGCCTGACCACCAGCCACCGCTGGGAGTATCTAGCCCCGGTTGAGCTTTGCTGACTTGTTCAGGACCTGGGCACAGCCAGGAGCAGAGCAACCCGGGGAGGGGAAGAAGACACAAATGGCTGTTGAGCCTGCAAGGCCCTCTCTCCACCCGAGGCTCCAGCTGGTCACAGAATTCATTCCCACGACAAACCCAATTGCTGGTGCCTGCTGGCCCCAGTCTTGCTGGCGTCTTTAGAAGCCTATCACAGGGACGGGTAACACATATGCTAGAAGGATCCTTGGTCCCCAGCTCCAGGATGTGGGCTCCTAGACCATCCTTACCAGGAGAGAAACTCTCTACGTAAGGTTGTCCTCTTACGTCACTGTATCTTGAAGCACCAGACAACAGGGCTGCAGGGAAACTTCTCCAAAAGACCATGCAGTTGCAAGAGTCAAGCCTGAGGGCCCTTTAGGAAGGGCTCTCCAGCACATCCCAAGGCGCTGCAGCCCCAGCCCGACCTGTCCTGACCCCCGTGGTGGCCTTCCACCTAAAAACACCCTCAGGATCTCTGCCGCAATGTGGTGTTTGGAAAAATGCCTGGAAACCCCAGTTTGAGGCCCAGCTCTACAATACTTCACTGTCACTGTGCCCTTGGGGAAGTCACTTTGTCCCTCTGTACTTCAGTGTCCTCGCGTATAGACGGGGGGACACGTGGATGCCCCGTGGGATCTGTTCCAGTTTGGATGGTTCACGCGTCCATCATTTTCTCCCTGAATAATGATCAGAGCAGTGTCCCTTCCTGACGGCTTATCAGGTGCCGGGTTCTGTGGCAAGAGCAGTACGCGATGTCTCACACGACCCTCGCCACAGCCTCTGCAGCAGGCACTATTATCATTCTCATTTGACAAAGGAGGAAACTGAGCGTCCCGGAGGGTCACAGCCATAGCGCTGGTATTGGTCACCACCATGCTGTCCTTCCTGTGGGACTCATGTGTTTCTTGAACTGCAAAGTGATTCCATCGAATGGATTAATTTACCTTTCTTCTTCCTCGTTCATTATTTATTTTCCTGTGGGAGTCACATGAAAAAGTCAAGAGCTGTATGTCCCTTTGGCTCTTTGATGGTAGGGAAGGCTCACTTTTGGCACAAGTGCTGGTCAGAGTGGACCCTGAGGGGGTTCTGCACAAGCCCTCGTAGAAACAGAATGAAGGTCTAGGGAGCAAGAGAGAGGAGAGGCACAAACCCTACAGTCAACCCACTAGTGTTTACACAGATTTTTTTTTTTTTTTTTTTTTTTTTTTTTTTTTTTTTTTTTTGAGACAGGGTCTTGCTTTGTTGCTCAGGCTAGAGTGCAGTGGCACAATTATGGCTCACTGCGGCCTCCACCTCCTGGGCTCAATCAATCCTCCCACATTGGCCTCCCAAGTAGCTGGGACTACAGGGGCATGCCACCATGTCCAGCTGGTTTTTAACATTTTTTGTAAAGACAGGGTCTCACTGTATTGCCCAGGCTGTAGACAGACATTCTTAATGTGGAGGCTGTGGACTTGAGTGTGAGGCCTGCCATCTCCTGTGTATGTACCTTAAGTCACAGACGAGACAACAGAGGCCTGAAGAAGTCACGGCTTAAGTCATGGCCAACTCCTGTGACTTCTTCAGTCCTTTGTTCCCTCACTTGTAAGATTTAAATAACAGTCGATTACACCTCATGGAGTGTTAAGGGGAGTGTTCAAGAAAGGCCTCTGTGAACCCTTTGGAATGTCAGCCCTACCCCAGGACCTTAGTATAGGGTTTGGCGCAAATATAACGTCACGTAACAATGTTTCAGTCAACAACAGATGGCGCAGGGGACAGTGATAATACAGTACTTGTTGCTATAACTTTTCAGTTTAGAAACACAAATAACATTTGTTACAAGTGCCTACAGTATTCAGCACAGTAACATGCTGTGTTACTCTGTTCTTGCATTGCTATAAAGAAATACATGAGACTGGGCAATTTCTAGAGAAAAGAGGCTTAACCGGCTCACAGTTCCGCAGGCTGCACCGGAAGCACAGAGGCCTCTGCTTCCGGGGAGGCCTCGGGGAGCCTTTACTCATGGCGGAAGGCAAAGCGGGAGCAGGCATCTCACATGGCAGGAGCAGGACCAAGAGGATTGTGGGGAGGGAGAGACTATGCATTTTTAAGCAGCCTGATCTCATGAGAACTCACCCTCATGAGAACAGCACCAAGCGTATGGTGCTAAACCATTCACGAGGAGCTGATCTCCATGATCTAACCACCTCCCAGCAGGCCCCTCCTCCAACACTGGGGCTTACATGTAATCATGAGATTTGGGTAGGGACACAGATCCAAACCATACCACATACTGTGCAGGTCTGGAGCCTCTCGCCTGCAGCCTCTAGCAATAGGCGATGATGCCATGTAGCCTAGGGGTGTAGTATGCTCTACTGTTTAGGTTTGTATGAGTACATTCCACGGTGTTTACACAATGACAAAATCACCTATGACACATTTCTCAGAATGTTTCGCTGTCCATAGGTGACGTGTGACTGTATTTGACAAATATCGCTCAGATTCTGGGCCACAGGGCAGCATCGTGGTTTTGCATTTTATATACCTAGTTTGCTTTCTTTAAGAACATTAATAAACGCCTAATCAGTCACGGGGATGAAGGGACATCTGGAAGTGCAGCCTAAGGCCGAATCAGAAATGGCCTGCTGGCAAATGTCACGGAAGAGGAAATCACTGTCACATTGTGCCTTCCCACTCAGACCCAGTCACTTGGGGAATTGTACCTGTAGGCCCTAAAACCCCAGACAGCGGTTTGGTTCCAGGATTGGCTGTGGGACTTGGGGTATGGCTTCCTCAATTCCCTTAAAAATCCAAGGGAAGAGTCCAAATTAATCACATGGTAAGATGACATTAAAGCTGTTCCTTCCCTTAGGAAAGCAGCTGCCTACCCCCATGCCGCTAGCTGATAATGGCCACTCCTCATCAAATATTTATCCCGGCGCTTGCAGCCCTCCATCAGCCTCTAGCATCATGCCAGGGATGGAAGCTGATTATGAAAACTGGTCATGAATGAGGCAGGCAGACTACAAAGTGCCTGGGATGGAAAGGGGGGGACATCAAAGCCCCATATTCTTCCTTAAAGGTCGCCTTCTGGAAGTGGAGGCTGCCTGCTGGGAAAACTTGAAGGGAGTTTGAGGACCTGTGCCTCCAAGACTCGGGCAGCTCTCGCCCTTTTCCTTCCTCTCCAGTGCAGTGAAAGGCAGCTAAGCCCAAGTCCTGGGGCCAGAGGCCTGACTCCAAGCCATGGGTTTATGAAAAGCAAATAGATATCCTGCCCTGGCTCAAAGATGCAACTCCCTTCACATTCAAGGGGAGCGCTGGCATTTCATTAGTGCCCTCTTTGAAGCCTGCCCTTTGCAAAACTGAAAAAGAAGAGAAGGGAGGAAGGAATGGAAGCTGATTCAAAAAGCTTCCTGTATTGTATCTGGAATCTCTGATGTCCCTCTGTGTGGCTTCACTCATTACACGGGTGGAAGAGCCTGTCAGGCAAGAAATCATGCCTGGTGCTTAATGGAACCCAGGGACCAATTAACCATACTGAGCACCAACGCCAGTGGGCAGAGCACTTCTAAAAGGAATAGGAAAAGACCTTCCCTCTTTCCCCAAATAAAAGACAAATGCTATATCAACAGCTTTTCAGGAGTGATCTTTTATTTTGTGAAAGTCCTAAGACTGATCCATTTATCAAAAGATGATTGATGCCCCAGTTCACAAACCATATCTTTTTCTCTTTCAGCAAATCCTGGAACCCCAAGAGGGCTGCAGCCTGGGTGAAGTGGTGACATCAGAACCTGCCCTCCACGCCCAACCGCTGGACTACAGCCTCCTGCAAGGCCTGGTGGATGTGCCTGACCTCTCTCTGGGACAAAGTCCGTTCCATGTGGCGGTAGGTGATGCGGTAGCAGTGGCTGGTCTTGTGCGTCCTATAGAGAAGAAGAGAACACAGGTGAGTGCGGGATGAACGAGGCTGTGCCTGAAGGAGCAGTGTGGCTTGCCCTGGCCAGATCTCCCCAACTGCAGTGGAGAACTGAGGTTGGGATCCAGGTACCACTTACTGCTAATAATCTGCATCTTTTACAGGGGGAGAAGGTGATAGTCAGGGAAACATTAACTTGACTAAAGGAGGCTGCTGGTTTCCACTGGACTGGATGTATCAAAGTCCCCTGGGAAGGACGCTGACAAATTTGATTTCCTAGGCCACACTCCGGAGATTTGGATTCAGCAGGTGGGAGGTGGGACCTGGGCTTCTAAGCCTGTCCCAGGTTCCCCACGTGATTCTAACAAGCAGACAGGGTCAGGGGTCAACCCAAGTGTGCCTCCTTCATGTCATGGAAGGTAACTGTGTTTGTGAGGCACATCGCAGTATCAGCAAGGCTTGAGGCAAGGCTGAGGGACTCTCTCTCTCAGCACCCCTGTTGGCAGTCCAGGAAGCATACAGGCCATATATGCCATGTATGTGCTGTGTAGACAATTACTTTAGTCTCTCCTTTACGACATAGGTGTTGACTTGGCTTGCATGGGGCAGCTGAGTAATTCTGGAATACGTGGAGAGGACAGCAGTAGGGCCTTCTATTTGCATGGCAGGTGCTAAGACACACTGGTCAGTTGATCTCATGAGAAAGACCCCTGGACCATGAACTAGCAGGCCTGGCCCTGTCCCCAGCCTGCCTCTCACTGGCTGTGTGGCTGGGTGTCTGACATCTCACCATCTCTGAATGCTCACATTTCTCTTCTATACAATAAGGGGACCTGGTCAACTTCAGAGCCACACAAATTCCTCTTTTCCCATCAGCAGCAGCAGCAGCAGCAACAACAACAACAACAACAACAACAACAACAGAGGAAACCTAATCCCTTCTTGGCCTTAGGGGAGGAAACGGAAACAAAGTGAGGGCTCCCAGGCAGATTCCTTTCATGATGCCGTCAACCAGCCCTTAGCCTAGTCAGGGAGACGCCATGTGCTTTCTGGCAGGTGAGACAGGGCTGGGCCTTCAGTAGTACCAGGGTCTTGAACAAATGGGCTTCTGGTGGAGCTGGCACCTGGGCCACTCCCACATAATCACGAGAAACTGGTAGTCCCATTGATGCCACCTGAGTCCAGAGCCTTTGCTTCCAGGGGCCTCCCGACGCTTCATGGATTGCTCTCACTGGGTTCTCTCCTCTTTCCTCTCCCTCTCCCTCATCTGAATGCCAGAGCCCTTGGCTGGGCAGAATATGCCTGGTGCGTGAGAGTCTGCCTTGGTCCTGGTCTCCCTAGTCTGCCCCTTCACCTCCCCTTCCAGTGTCTCCTCCCCTCTCCCCCGCTCTGGCTTGGTCATCTTTGTCATGCTTTTGTCCTTCCACTTTCAGGGAGGATAAGCTGCTACACTGTGCCTCACAGGGTTATGTGCATTTCAGCCAAGTATGCAGCCCCCATTTGGATCAAGCCACAGGAGGAAGTTACCACTGAGGGGCTGCGATAGGCAAGCTGGGCTGGGGGAGGAAGTTTTCTTTAGGGACTTCCTGGGGATTCCCGATAGCACATGGAGGCCTGCCCCATTCCCTCACCCAGTGTCAGCTGCCTGCTTTAGACCAAGGGAGAAATCAAATCCTCTCCCCACCTGGCTCCTTCTTTTTCAGTCCAGCTCAGGCCAATGGCTCCGCTCTGTGGACATTCCTCTGGGGTGGGGACCCTGACTGCTGGGGGAGGCACTGCTGCTCAAAGTGCCCCAAGGACCTCCCACAAAGTAGAGTTGTCTTTTCTCCTCACTCTCTGCTCCTAACAAGAGTACTCCAGGTACCATGCCCACCTAAGCCTTTCAGACACCAAAATGCAGCGTGACATAAAACCTGGCTCTGAGAGGAAAACAGAGGCTCTTCAGGAGTGGGAGCTTATGAAACCACATAGCCAAGACCCTGGCTGCCACCAAGTGCTGACCCATTCCATTCAAACTACAATTGTTCCATTTACAGTTACTTGTTTTTTGACAAGGGCACCAAGACCATTCAAGGGGGGAATGTCTTTTCAACAACTGGTACTGAGACAACGGGATATCTACATGCAAAAGAATGAAGTTGAATCCCTACCTCACACAACACACACAGACTAACTCAAAATATATTATATATCTCAATACAAGAGCTGAAACTATATCATCCTTAGAAGAAAACAGATGAGTAAATCTTCATGACCGCATAGACAAAACCTCCTTAGATGACACCAAAAGCACAGGTGAAAAAATAAAAAAAAAAGATAAGCTTGGAATTCATAAAAATTAGACATTTTCTTAATTCAAGGCATCAAGAAGGTGAAAAAGGAACACACAGAATGGGAGAAGATATTTGCAAGTCCTATACCTGATAAGGGATTTGTATCCAGAACATACAAAGAACTCTTACAACTCAACAATAAAATAGCCAACAACACAGTAAAAAAAGCACAAAAGATTTGAATAGACATTTCTGCAAAGATAAACAAATGGCCAACAAGCACATGAAAAAATGTTCAACTTCAGCCATCAGGGAAATGCAAATCAAAACCGCCATGAGATACCACTTCAGGCCCATTAGGATGCCCATTTTAAAAACAAAAGGAAAATAACAAGTATTGGAGAAGGTATGGAGAAATCAGGGCCTGTTTAGAAATTGACAGGGCTCTGTAAATTATAAAGTGCTAATTGGGTGTGAGGTGAAGGTATCATTGTGGCAACTGTTATCACATTGTATTTTTTCACTGGTTCACTCTGGTTCCTCCCAGCAGAAGAGCTGGTAATACGGCACCTCTAAAAGTTATTGCCAATTGAAGATGGATGGGAAAAAATCTGTTTTCCTATTTCTATGCACTCAGAAAAAGGTCTCTATAAGGATTCTTGGGATTCAAATAGCTTATACAGAGCATTTTGATGAGTTAGGTGTAAATGATTCATAAATACGTGGATTATGAGATAAATTCTCATAATACATAGATATGAGAGAAATACTATTTAGCAGAATGTTTGTATGGTGATTCTGTTGAATTCAATAGAATCAAGTGAAAAGCAACCAGATTTGCCTTTTCCTAACATGAATGATGACAGAGAAGGCTTCCTTTTATTTTCCAGAAACTTCTGTGTGTAGCTTTCAGATGACAGGATATACTCCTGTCTTCCTTTGTCATGTTGGAGAGCTGAGAGAATGGAGCTGGCAAGTGGTCGGGGTGGAGGACCCCAGTCTCTCATTCTTGAAGAGTCTCCCCAGGAAAGCCACAGGCACATGGAGCTGAAGATTCTTGGAGCTCATCAGTGAACAGGTAAGAAAACTGATTCCTCAAGTGAAAGATGTCCTCAGCAATCAACCCCAAGTGTCTGGACTCTACCTCTGCTGGTTCTTTTACATCACCCAATGCAGTCTCTTTTAGACCAAAAGCTTTTCAGTCTTCCATCTGCCGTGACCTACACTGTCTCTCAGTAACAGCGGCAGCAGCACCAGCAAACATTTATGCAACAGTTTTGTATACCAGGTACTGTTCTGAGGCATTCACGTACACCACCTCTTTTAAGTATCACAACCTCATTAAGTAAACAGCATTACTGACCCATTATACCGATGAGGAAACTGAGGCACAAAGAGCATAAGTAACTTACCGATGCTCACAGAGCTAATAAGAAAGTGGCAGGGCTGGATTCAAAGCTAAGCAATCTGGTGGGAATGTACAAGCCACAGTATGGTGGTTCGTCAAAAAGTTAAACACAGAATTACCACATAATCCAGCAATCCTACTCCTAGGAATATATCCTAGAGAATTGACAGCATGTGTTGAAACAAAAACCTGTCCAAGAACGTTCATAGCAGTATTATTGACAACTGCCAAAAGATGAAAATGTCCATTAATATCTGTATGGATTGGCCGGGCACGGTGGCTCACGCCTGTAATCTCAGCACTTTGGGAGGCCGAGACAGGTGGATCACTTGAGGTCAGGAGTTCGAGACCAGCCTGGCCAACATGGTGAAACCCCAACTCTACTAAAAATACAAAAATTAGCCAGGTGTGGTGGAGGGCACCTGGAATTCCAGCTATTTGGGAGGCTGAGGCACGAGAATCGCTTGAATCCTGGACGTGGAGGTTGCAGTGAGCGGAGATCGTTCCACTGCACTCCAGCCTGGGCAACAGAGTGAGACTCAGTCTGAAAAAACAATTTTTTTGGATGGATTAACAAAATGTGGTATATCCACACAATGGAATATTATTTAGCCGTCAAAAGGAATGAAGTACTGATACATGGATGGATACTAGATGGAATGCGGATGAACCTCAAGAACGGAAGTGAAGAAAGCCAGATGCAATACAGCACATATTATACAATTCCATTTATAGAAGATATCCAGAAAAGGGGAATCTATAGAGATAGAAGGCAGACTGATGGTTACCAGGGGTCGTAGGGAGAGACTGCCTCATAGGGATATGGTTTTCCTTTGGGGTGATGACATAGTTTGAAACTAGATAGAGGTAATGGTTGCACAACACTGTTCTTACACTAAACACCACTGAATTGTATGCTTTAAAAAATGGTTAATGTTATGTAAATTTTTCCTCAATTAAAATAATAAAAACTAGGAAATCTGCTTTCAGAGCCCAGCTATTAACTGTCACCCTCTTCCTTTAATCCCAACGTCCTCTAAGAAGTGACAAGGTTTGCAAGTTATGGAGAAGAGTAATTTCTTTTAATTGTGCTGTTAAAAAAAAAGATGGAATGAGCCCATGCTCCTCTCTGGTTCTGCCCTTCCACCAACAACAGAGGGCACAGCTGGAGAGGAAGAATGACTGTGAGTGGGGGGGCTGTGAGTGGGGGGGCTGTGCCTGGGGCACAGATGCTTTAATGTCTTTCCTGCTTAAAGGGGCATTAAGAGGTGGCCTGGGAAGCCAGACAGCTGGCTGGGAAAATGAGAGGGCTGCAAGGGTAAGAAAGGAAGGGTAAGAGCATGGGGCCAGGGTGGGCACCACGAGGTTGCCACTGCCCTCTCCCAACTCACGCAGGTACACTCATCAGGACAAGAAACCTGCCCCGAAAGGAGAGAACAGGCTGCGCTGACTACCTGGAGTTTTAGAGGCAAATAAAAGTTCCCTTTTATGTACTTCACAGCTTCTACTCATAGGCAAAGTAAACGAGATTGCCCACGACTGAGTCTGAGAGGTCAAATTCCATTATAAGGAGTTTGAAGAGAGATTCTAAAAAAATTGTTTTTGGTGCTACAATTTCATTGCATTGGGGTATTGGCTAAAATGAGTTGGTCACTGGATACAGTTTGAATTTTTGAAAGATTTTGGTACAGGAATCTTAGAATGTTTGAACCTCCGGGGCTTTGATTGTCACCAGTTTATTCATAGATTCCTTTAGTTATTCAACAAACAGCATGTTCCAGTCACTGAGCTGGACACAGATAAGCACATGAAGGGGATCCAGTATCTGCCCGCAACCAGCTCACATCCGGGAGTCAGCAGCCTGCTGAGGCCCTGCAGCAACCCAGGCGCCGGCTGAGCAGAGGACCGTCCCCGAGTACGCCCATGACAGCAGGAGGGGCTGGTACTTGCTTGGCAGTGAAGTCAGCCACATCTCACCCCACGTGGAACCTCATGTTCTCCAGAGATTTGCTCTTCAGTACATGATTTTTCCCACCTCCCCGAGAACACTGACATGCACGGTTTGTCTAGTACAGTGCGGCACTACAGGGCGCACCAGAGGGCTTCAGATTATCCTGCCTGCTGGGAGCTTACCTCTTGAGAGGGGCAAACAGAATATAAGACAGCCCACGCTCCCTGCCATTGGCAGGTGATGAACGATGCCATAGTACATGCTGCGCCCAGGGCCCACCTCTTCCACTCTCCCACTGCCGCCCATCAGCTCCCCTTCTGAGAGATTCAGCCTGGCTCTGGAAGCTGGAGACATGACTCAAACTTATCCTGAACCTTACTTTCACTTGGATCCTGGTCCCTGCTCCGGTGTGACTGCCACCTAACTTTACCATCCTGTACAAGAGTAGCTGCTTGTGTGGAAGCCGAGAGCCAGGGCCAGAGGGGCAGCCCCGCGTGGGCCGATGGGAGAGCTGGGTTGGACAGCAGAATGCCACACCACGGAGCGGATGGCGAATTTTGATGCCGCCTCCTACCGGAGCCCTTGGACCAAAGACAAGGATATCCAGGTGCTCAGTATAGTCAAGGCGGGATCAGTGAAGCATTCTCAAAACTATAAATGTTTAAAAGGGGTCCCTCCCCAGCGCTTTTTTTTTTTTCCTGATCAACTTAAGTGATACAACTAACAAGTACCAAAAGTACTGCCAAGAGCGTCACTGCTCTCCAGTTCAAAGTGTGCCAAGAGGAGATTTTCCAAAGAGCTCAGGGCTCTCAAGCCTTACTGGAAAGCTGGCACAAGGGGTCAGAGTGTTAGCGAGGGTTGGAATTCCTCTATCATACAATCCCTTGGTTTACCCTGGCAACCAAACAGGCTCTGAACTCAAAATAAAACCTTTCCAGGGGATCCAGCCAAATCCCAGCTCCTGCAACATCCACAATAGTCTGCTTCTCCATCTGTGACAGAGCAGCGACTTCATGTTCTTGGATGATGCGCTCGCCACCTCCCAGAATAGATCACATACGACCAGCAGTCACTGCAGCTGCCATCTATTCATGCAGGGATTACTCAACAGGAGAGAAGATGCTGTCACGGGGCAGCTTCCATTTTCAGAGTAACAAACACTGGGTTTCCCCGGCTCACTCCTCATCTGTCTCCTGCTTTTCTGATGCAGAAGCTCAGTCTGGAGCTGCCCACGTCAGAGGCACGGTGCATGGCTGTGAGGGTCAATACACGCAACGCTTTAGTGGGTGGGGCTGGACTTGGGCAAGAGGCACAGTATGGCAGGAGGAGGAGGAGGAGGAAGTAAGGACAAGTTCCATGGCCTCTCCTGAAAATACAGAACTGAATGGGCATGGTGGAGTGGAGAACCAGAGTTTGCAGCTAGAGAAACTGGGTTCTAATTCCCGCTCTGCCCTTTGCTATCTGTGCGACTCTGGGCAGTTTACACCACCCTTCTTGCCTCAATAACTCCATCTGCAGGGTGAGCGAACAAAACTTGCTTTCCAGGGTTTGTGAAGGCTGAATGAGGGGGCATGTTAGAGTATTAATACAGAGCCAGCCACCCAGAGTAGGCGCTGAATACCTACGCATCCGCCCCATCTTCCTCCTTTACTCCTGTGGCTTACTGGAGAGTGGAATGAAACTGCGGGGGCGAGGGACTTGTATTTCTTCTGTTTCTTTTACCCTCGTCTGGGTTTGGACTTTGGACTGAGGATGGGAAGAGATTCCTTCCCATGGAGCACGAATGCATTAGTTAGCTTTGGCTGCATCAGTGAAGTGAGGAGTGGAAGTCAGATCGGGCAGGATTTAAATAAGTGGTCTGGAAACTCAGTAAATCATTTTCCCCCTTTACCTTCCCTATGTTTTTTTAAAACAAAAAACAAAAACAAAAACAAAACAAAAGGGAAGAGAGGATGAAATTCTGATCATGAGACTTAGGGTCTGATGACTCTATATGGCTTTCCTAATGAACTGCTCTGGGCTTAATGCAAGAAGAGGACACAGGCCTGGGAGGCAGGAGGCCCGGGTGCCAGCCCAGGCTCCCGTGATGACTGTGTGAGTCTGGGTGAGTCATTTAACCTCTACTGGCCTCATTTTCGCCCCCAATGACAGGGGTGGAATAAACAGGCTCTGAGGCTCCTTCTGGCTCTAGAATCCCAGGAGTCACCTCAGAAGACAGAAGAGATCCTTTTATTTTTATGTATTTATTTATTTGAGACATGGTCTTGCTCTGTCACCCAGGCTGGAGTGCAGTGGCACAGTGACACAATCACGGCTCACTGCAGCCTCGACCTTCTGGGCTTAAGCGATCCTTCCACCTCAGCCTCCTGAATAGCTGGGACCACAGGCATGTACCACCACGCCTGGTTAATTTTTTGTAGAGACAGGGTCTCGCTATGTTGCCCAGGCCAATCTCAAACTCCTAGGCTCAAGCAATATCCAGCATTCCCAGAGCCTGCACAGGAAGAAAGGGCAAGGCTAGGATGGGTCCGTGATACGAGCGATGAGAGCCAGTGGGAAGCATGCTGGCCTAATGAGGGCAGAGTGCAGCCTGGCAGGGCCCACTGAGAAAGCCGTCGTGCAGACCACGGGGCTCCAGCAGTAACAATGCTCTGGACACTTCTCAGCCCCTCCATCTATTCCCTTTGTTATTTCGCAAATACCATCCACGCACTCCCCAGAGGAGGTTCTCCTCCTCGTTCTCAGAAGGGTCTGTCCTGGGCCTGACGCTCCTGTGGGGCCGTTCTGAGTGGTGCCTCCCCCAGCTCCCAGCCAGCAAACACCAATGTTGCCGCTCCCTGCTGCTGCTGCTGCTGCTGTGCCTGTGATTTCCTCCCCGAGGGATTTCTGTTCCTCGGAGTCAGTCACAAGAAACCAGTCCAGATGGTTCCTCTGACAGTTATTGCCTTGGGAAAGACAACTCCAATCCAGGCCTTGATGGAGGCAGGGCCAGAGGCAGAGAGAGAGAGAGAGAGAGAGAGAGAGAGAGAGAGAGAGAAAGAGAGAAAGAGAGAAAGAGAGAGAGGGCCTCCCCCGCCAGGCCCAGCTCCTAGCCAGCACACGTCGGCAACGTAAGAGTTCCTTAGAGACACGCGTTTTGCAGGCAAGAAATGCTTTTTAACATCAAATACTCGCCAAGTCCTCAGGGATGTTTCAAAACACCCCCAGGTTTTTATTCCCATCACTCCCTGTGACTTCTCCTGGTACTTCCCAGTGAGTGTCTTCTGCCAAGCGCCTCCTGGGGGATGTGGCCGAGCTCCTTGGTCCTTGCGCGCATGTGTATATGAAAATAACTGCTCTGGGGAAATCTAACGGAATCTCTCATGGAGAGGCTTGGGATGCAGACGTGCCTAGCTCTGCCGCTTCTCAGTTACAGAGTCCTGGGCTGGTTCTTAATTTCTAGTCCAGGTTCTCCTTCTAGAATATAGATCATGAACTGACAAGAGCTTTTGAAGGAACTGAATGAAAAAAATGTATAGGTAAAGTGTTAAGTGTTGTTCAGGTTAACAGTTAACAATTGGTATTATCATTCAGGTAGCTGAAGGCTAAAGCGCCCTCTACTTTGGCCCACACAGAAAGACCTGAATGACCTTAGACAAATCATCTGAGCTTCAACCTCCTCGTCTGTATAGATGGATCACTGATATGACACAGGCTACGACACAGATGAACCATGAACACATGATGTCCAGTGATTATTACCAGAAATGCAAGGTGGGAACCCACATTATATTGAAAAGCAAAACAAAACAGGCAACAGCTCACTGGTGTGCACACGGCAGGGGGCTGCAATGAGTCTCACGTGACTGGCTTCTGCCCTCCCCGATGGAGCATCTTCATGATTTCATTAGCTTAGCAACGAAGATATCTTGCCTTGTATACAAATGACTTTTATTTTTTATTTTTTTAGATCCTCCACTCATAATGCTATGGCAGAGTCGGGCCATATTTAACACATTCTTTTCAACTATTCCATTATCTTCGAAACCATCTTTTTACATTTCTAACAAGAAAAAATGTCTCATTTTACGCAGATTTCCAAAGCCCTGTGCTTTTCGTTTGTGTGGAAAATTTGGAAGAGATTTTATTTTTCTCTCTGGCTTAGTCTGCAGAGCCAAAGTCAACAGAGCTAACTTTAACCGTGTACTGTTACAAGGCAGCCTCCCAATCGTGTCGACACTTTGGCGGCTGAGTCAGGTTACAGAAGATAAGACCTATGTCAGGTGAAATGCTAAGTTTCCAGCTCAAGCAACTGATCAGCACTGATTTGTTCTGTGCTGAGGTGGACACTGCAGGAGACACAAACAGGTAAACGAACTGCTTGATCGATCGATAAATATTCATGAAGTGGCTGTTCTGTGCATGACACAGTGGTAGTGTGAGGGGAACATGTATCTCAAAGTTACAGAAAGAAGGATTAGGCTATATTACAATCCACTTGGGGTCCATAAGACATTCGTACCTGAAAAGACAGTCAACAGGATGAAGCTATCAATACTAAATGTTAAATAAATGGCATGGACCATAGACAACTTGGAGGTCAGCAAAGACTGGCAGAGGAGATGAGATTAGGTTTAGATGTTAAAGCACAAGTAGAATTTTAACAGGTGGAGAGAGAGTGCAGTCCAGTTGGCAAAACGTCACCAGAGGTACTGGTGGCAAGGGGCATTCATTGTATTACTTTGCCTTCCATTTCAACAAAGATTTGCTGAGTATATGTTCCAGGTACAAATGGCCCAATGGGGACCTCTTCAGAGGGTGCATGACCTACTGAAAGAGGACAGGCTGTGTACAATCACCGTAGGAAGCTGGCTTTGGCCATGGCAAGTCCACAAAGTGGTTCACCCTGCCCAGGAGCGATCAGAGCAGTTTCACAGACTGGCGCCAAGTGACCTGGTGATGAAAGGATGGGACATGACTTTGGCACGTGGTTAAGTGGTACAGAGGAAAAGCCCTTTCTGCAGAGGGCACAGAGAGAACTGTGAGCCTGCACAGACCAGTCCAAGGAGCAGCAAATAGTTGAGAGCAGCTGGTCTGCGTTTTCAGAGGGTGGAGTGCAGAAATCGGGTGGGATGCTGCAGGGAGGGGTGGGGTCACAGAAGAGGGCCTTATATTTCTGTTTGACAAGGCGCAGCCAAAAATCCATCATTAAGCAAGCAACAGGCACAACTGGGCCCAGGATCAGGTCCTGAAAAGCCCCCTCTGAGAGGCTGGGATGACCTTGCTCTGAGTGGCTTCACTGCATACAGAGGCTAGCCTCCTGTTCACCTCAGGTCTCATTCTGGCAAATAAGAGAGAAACACTGAGATGTTAAAGGAATGGCACGGACCATAAACAAGTTGGAGGTCAGAAAGGACAGGCAGAGGACATGAGATTGTCGTGTCACCCATATGGTATTAAGAGCCACCTATCCAAGGAGTTCACTGCAGCATCACCCTCAACCCCCATTATTCATGAGTAGAATTACCTATGACTGTGTTATGTTGTAAAACTTTTATTTCTTCAGTGACTAATGGAAGAAATAGGTTAATTACTTTAAGACTCAGTGTCAGTTAATTATGAAGGAATTACACATCGGTAAAGAGAAATTTGTATACGTTTCCAATGACACTGTTATTCTGCAAATACCTTTGAGGGGAACTCTGGGTCTAATTAATTGCATCATCTCTTGACAAACAGTGAGAGATTGAAGGGAAGAGGGGCAAAACAGGGATTTGGCTGGCAGGATGCACCTCCTCCATCTATAATATTCTAGGCTGGAATATAGCAGTGATATCCTGATTAAAGATTCATCATACAAGTAATGTTCATGAAATCACAGACTCAAAGGTAAGGCACCAGCAGGGTCTTCTGGTCCATGCTTGAGCTCTTTCTGGCAGGCCTTATGTTGGATCCCTCGTGGGGCAGCCCATTCTATGCTCTGACAGTGCGGGCTCCCCGTATACTGAGCTGATGAGTGTGTCCTGTGTCTCTCCTCACATTCTTTCAAGGAGAGAGAAATCCTTGCTCTGCAGAGCATAAAGGCAGCAAGACAAGCAGCAAACAGGCTGAGGAGGTCAGACACTGGATTCTCAGCTTAGAGCTCCTCTTCGTAAGAGAAGAGGGTTGGTGCGAGTCCCTTCATGGCTCTAAGCCTAGGCATCCTGTTTTACAGTGGGGATTCCAGCTGCCTCAAGGTGTGATCGAGAGTGCATAAGTTTTTAAGGCACTTTATAATTATAAATGACTAAATTTATCACCATAAAAGGGAGACTTCATTTTTGCAAATGGCCCAGCAACATTTAGAGCCAAAATTGGTGAGAGAAAGTAATCTAATTGATTAATATTCTATGTATGTTAAAAGAAGGCATAACCATAAAGTAACAAGATATGGTTCCTGATGTGGCTTATTATTGGGCCTATAAAAATTCTTTAAAAAAAAAGAACTGGCTGCATTACAGGCCTTCGCCATAGGCCACATGGAGGGTGCAGTGCTTGTCTGAATTCAGAAGTTGCTAGAATGTTTGTGCTTACTATTTCATAGCTGTATCACAGTTATGCTACATGTCTTGTGGATTCATTTTTACCTTCTAGGGAGAAACGTGACTATCCCATACCACCTCTTCACCTGAAGAGCTAACATGACAAACTGATGGAAACTCATCCTAGGTTCTATATGAAAACAAATTTTATGAAAACAAATTTTAAATTCCAAATATGCATAAAACTAAAGAAAGCTCTGGGTCTTGCCATCACACAGTATTTGTAAAATTGAAGACATTTTGTTAATAGTAACCACAGCAACAATAGGGACAATGAACAATTATAAAGTTATGCAGCTTCTAGAGCCCTTGTACCCATGTGATCTCACTGGCTGTGATTGGAACAGCCATCCTGAGAGGCGGGCACTGTCACCTCCTATTGCAGAGGTGCACCCAAATAATAGGTGACAGAGGTGGGATTCCAATTTAGGCATGCAGCCGCCTCCAAAGCTATGCTCTTAATCCTGGCTAGAAAACATCGTCTGATGTTTGTGGCCAACGTCTCAGCTATATCCCACCTCAAAGCACTAGCAGGTTTCATAAGGCTGATCCCTTGATGAAACTTGAGGGAATAGCCTTAAAATAAACTTCCACAAAAAAGTAATTTTGCTTGGGGCAAGCGGGTTGGGTTGGGTTCAGGTGCACAGTTTTTTTGGAGGTCTGGCTATCTTTGCTACTTGGATAAATCTATGGACTCTCCAGGTCTCAATAAAACAGAAATGATGCTATTTGCTCCTAACTACTCCCTCAGTTAGGAAAAATTGAAGCCATGAGAGTGAAGCATTGTCAGCAACTTGGAACAAGTAAGTACTAATAAAGTAAAAGTCAGAGTCAATAAACTCTTTCAAAATCATATTGAGTTGCAGTTGTCCATTTCCAAACTTTGTGAAAAGAAGTGTTCTATTCTTGGTATTGTCTTACTTCAAAAAAAAAAAAAAAAAAAAAAAAAAAAAAAAAAAAAAAAAAGATGTCAGGCTTACATTTCTAGTGCACTGGAGAGAAACATAATCAACTTTTTCAACTTGAAGTGTGTCTATTATGAATGCTTAGGGAGAATTTAATAAGACTGCCCATGGGTTAATTTCAAAGGCAAAATGTCAAGAGACTTCAATTATGGGCTTGGGGGGATTGTGAAACACTGTCATGCCTTGAAGAAGCTATTGATGTGGACAAACATTTTTAGGCCCCGTTGCTTCATGTTGAATTTTTTACTAGGCAAATAAATGAGCACAGGTTGGGCAGAGTGCGTTTTGGACAGATTGCTAAAACACATGATCAAAGAGTATGTCTGTCTCTTTCTCTACCACAACTTTTCCTATGTATGACAGTTAGTTTATAATAAGATAGTATGACTTAGAAGGTTCTAGAGTGATGCAGAATAAGATAAAATAAAGATTCTACTGCTACATATACCTAGATGTGCTGAATAACATTAATATGATTTTTTTTGACTCTGTGTCCCCACTTAAATCTCATGTTGAATTGTAAAGCCCCAGTGTTGGGGGAGGGATCTGATGGGAGGTGACTGGATCATGGGAACAAATTTCTCCCTTGCTGATCTTGTGATGGTGAGTTCTCATGAGATTTGGTTGTTTGAAAGTGTGTAGTGCTTCCCCCCTTGCTCTCTCTCTCTCTCATGCTCTGCCATGGTAAGGCATGTTTGCTTCCCCTTCCACCATGATTGTAAGTTTCCTGAGGCCTCCTGGCCATGCTTCCTGTACAGCCCGCAGAACTGTGGGTCAATTAAACCTCTTTTCTTCATAAATTACCCAGTCTCGGGTGGTTCTTTATAGCAGTGTGAGAATGAACTAATACCATATGTAAGAGCAGTGACTTTCTAAAAAAAGTAGGTAGCTGAGGAGATAATAAGAAAGCAAGGGAAAAAAATCTCCAGATGCAAAAAGCAAATAACACAAACCACAGCGGTAAGTGCCCAATGCTGCAGCTACCTGGAGCAAAGACAGTATCCATTATTGTAACCTAGAGCTTAGATTTTAACCTTCACCTGAGAATGAAGGCTTTGGCCCACACGAACCAAGAAGTGGGAACTGAGATTCCTGCCCGGTGTGGGTATCCTAAAGGGTTGCCACCCTTGATGTAACAGCAGACTAGGGAAAACAAAACAAAACAAAACATATCCTTGGCACAGATTGGCAAAAAGGAATCTTGTCTCTATCTGGATGTGAAGAACATGGAGAAGAAGCTTACCCTGAAAGTTAAAATTCTGGGTCTGTGTCTTATGTGGATTTAGAGTTCAAAGTGTACAATACCTCAGATCCTAAAGCTGAGAAATTAACAAAACACTGGTCTTGGGAAGGTGCTAACCCTTGAAGAGTTGGCAGAAGAAAATGCAGAAACAGCACTGAGGAAAAGGCTGGCCACAGGGGATTGTCTCAGGATACGCTCCAATGAACATAACCTCAAGGCCCCAAATTACAGAACACATGAAGAAATAACCCATTATGTGCTAAACATAAAAGACAGAAGGATCAGTGTCCCAACGATTTCGGATATAAGAACAATCTAAAAAGTATTTAAATGATTGAAAATGAATTTAAACATTTAAGAATGTTTAAAATGCTTAAAGACATGAAAGAACCACATGAAAGAGCATAATGAAGAAAGAATAGCAGGGACATGGATGAAGCTGGAAAGTATCATTCTCAGCAAACTAACACAAGAACAGAAAACTAAACACTGCATGTTCTCACTCATAAATGGGAGATGAACAATGAGAACACATGGACACAGGGAGGGGAACATCACACACCAGGGCCTGTTGGGGCCTGGGGGGCTAGGGGAAGGATAGCATTAGGAGAAATACCTAATGTAGATGACAGGTTGATGGGTGCAGCAAACCACCATGGCACATGTATACCTACGTAACAAAACTGCACATTCTGTACATGTACCCCAGAACTTAAAGTATAATAAAAAAAAAGACTTACATAAAAATGTATGGAAATGAAAATATAATTTAAAAATGTGTCGCAGAGTTAAATGACAGATTAGACACAGCTGAATGGAGAATGAGTAAATTGGAAGACAACTCTGAGGAACTGTTTGGAATACAGTAGAGAGAAGGACAGAAATGGAAAACATAAAACAGGTTAAGAAACACGTAGGATACAATATGAGTATTAGAAAAATGTAGAGAGAACAAAGAGGCAATATCTAAAGAGACAATGACTGAGAGGTTTCCAGAATTAATGAACTCTTCAGACTCAGGAAACACAATAAGTCCTGAATGGGGTTAAATTTTAAAAATCAGTATTAGTCACATTGTAATGAAACTGCAGAATACCCAAGATGAAGACATGACCTTGGAAATAACTAGAGAAGAAAAACAGGACTTACAAAGCAACAACAAAGAAATAGCTTTGTCAGTAGCTACAAAGAGTTTAGGAGCAAATGGAATAATACCAAGAAAGTGTCAACCTATATCAATTATACCCAGCTAAGCTGTGATTTTAGAATAATGGCAAAATAAAAACATTTTCAGATGAAGTGAGACACAATGAAAAGGTCTGCAACTCACATACCTTTGAAGAAAGACCTAAGAAGGGTATATTTCAGGAAAAAGAATAATGAACTCAAAAAGGAAGTGGATGTGAGAAGCTAGCAACAATAACATGACGGTTCAGATCACAACCTATGGAAACTAAGTTTACTCTCCGGTAAGACTGTTTTAAAGCTGTGGTTTCAGATGTCCCAGTGTTCCAGAGAAACTCTCAGATGGTTTTTGCAGAATTGCCCTAAGTTGGAGTAAATAGCTCAGGAGAGCTGATTTCCTGTCCTGGCCATTACAATGAGTCTCTCAGACCTCCCAGAGAACCGACTACACCCTGGAACACACTGTGAAGCAAAACAGCAGAAGGGCTGAGAGCGCAGGCTCTGAAGGCACACGGACCCACTCTCAGTGCATACTAGGTGATTCCACTGTGGCAAGTTACTGAATCCCTCTAATCCTCAGTTTCAACGTCTTTAAGTCAGATAGACACGTGTATGAGATCCTAACACAGTGCCTTGAACAAAATAAATACTCAATGAAAGATAGCAGTTACTATAATAATTATCAGTATTACAAGCTTTGTTAATTAATTTGTTTAATGAGAAACACACATATGTATTTAGATTAATAAAAAGTTATGTGTCCCTGGCATTACTTAAAAAGAAAAAAGTAAGAGCATTGATGTTAACTAAAATTTTGGTGCCGTGTGTTAGACACTATACAGGCAATCTCATACTATTCCTGGCCTGTGAGCCCCACCAGCTGCCTATGACATGTAGGCAGGTCCTCTGTCAGCACCACCATGGTGCTGGACTGCCACTTTTCATTAAAACTATGAGAAGTTTCAATGGCTGGTGAGTCTCTCTCTGAAAGGCTATGCTGACCATATTTGATCTGGAAGATATATCCTGGTTGGTTTTGTCTTTTAAAAATCACTCTCTGCAGCAATCTCTCGTCATAGGAAAAATCAAAACAGAGCGGACAAAGGCATGAAATGTCTATGCATGTTACATGGGGAGGTGATGGGTGGCGAGAGAGGCTGGGTTACTGACAGCTCCGTGCCACAGCTGATCATTTCTGCGATTCATTAAAAGACACTCATTCACCTTAGCCTCCAGGTACAGAAACTGGTCTATTGCGATGACAAAAGCAGCAACTCACAGATGCAGGCAAGTGTCCAAGGAGAAAGCTGCAGAGAGATCTAATATCTTGTTGGCAGGCGTGGAGCAGAGCTCTATAGCTGGAACAGAGGTTTAAACATAAATTCTGAGTCCTAGAGAAAAATGTCCAAGAGGGCACCCTTTTTCTTTATTACCTACCAAATAAATTGATGTCCAAAGTAGAGTCCCCTCTGGCCACCATCTTTCTTCAAAGTTTGCAGTAGTAACTTTGATTCATAATGTTTTCACACAACACATATTCTCACTCTCTCTCCTCTCTCACCCTCTCTCCGCTTCATTGTCCTCAAATCAAGAATGAAGGGACTTTCAGGTGCCTAAAACAAGAGTTTCTACTTGTTTTGGGCAATTTCTTATGGCTATCTCATACACTTCTCAAACTCTCTTACAGAGCATGACGCTTACGGGAACAACCAGGAAACTGAGAGCTGGGAGGGTCATGACCTGCCGCTTCACCCTGCTGAATGGGGCAGAGTCAGCAGGGTCCTCTCCGGACACCACACTGTCCCTTCCTAAGACATATCTGGGAGAGAGACCTGGGGGGATTTTGGGGAGAGCAAGGTGTGGGGTGTCAGGAGGTTTGGGTTCCTGTGATGTGGGCCTTCTTACCCACCTGTGTAATCCTGAGCAACTGCCTTCCACCCCTGGGCCCCAGCCCCTTCATCAGGACCAGGTGACCACGAAGCTCTCTCTCTGGCTCCTCAGCTCTAAAAGTCTCCAGGAGCTTCCTAGTGCTTCTGTGTCAATCTCTGGTGAGGACAGACAGAAATCTGGGATCCAGGGGAAAGCATGTTTCTAACTCATCGCAGAACCCGTGTGTTCCGTTCCACTCTGGCAGTGATCCTTGCTGTTAGCATACAAGTGGATCAGGGGCTGGGAGACCTCGCTGTTTGTGGCGTTTGAAGCGAGACTTTGCTATAGCCATTCTGAGTAAGTAGCTACAAAGCTGCTAATTGGATTCGGCAAGTTGCTGAGTCACTGTCGTGTAAGATCAAGTTGCTCTGTGCTGATGAGGAGGCACATCCTGTCGGCAGCTAAGAACATCTTCTTTGTGATTAAAAAGAACAGGAGTGTGCAAAGACACGCTGTGGATTAGTTTTCACAATTCACCATGAGTAATTAAAATCTACCAGACCGCAATTAGACAACATCCACCAGAACCTTATTTGCCATTAGTCTTTTAATTAAATATGTCCCGTGATTTAGCTCTAATTCTGCACAGATTTCTGATGGGGGCGGGGGAGACACAGAGCGCTGGGTGCCCTGATGTATTGGTTATGACATCTTCTGGAAGAGGAGGGTAGGGAGGAAGCTTGAGTGTTTCGTATCAATCACTTACTTTCCCTTCTTGGGATCTTTGCACAAGAGATATGAAGTGAGCCTGGCCCCTCACTAAACCACCACCGGGCACATGATGCAGCCCAGGACCCCCCATGAAGAAGGGCCAGGGCAGAGCTGGTTGAGGACTTTGATTTTTTAATCTTCCAGCACTGACAAGGTGAGAAGTGGGAGAAATGTGTCATTATGCCATTAAAAAGAAATGTTTACCAGGGCACTCAAGCACAAACTGAGGTGGAAAAATCATTTTTAAATGGAAGAAACTGAGAGTCCTTTTTTTGTGATCTCACTGGCTTATCACGAAGGAGGAATGGCAGTGCTGGGCATGTCCAGGGTCACTGTGTGGAATCAAAGCCAAGGAACAAGGGCATGGGGAGGACCTGTCTTCCTGTGCACAGCCCAGGGCGGGGGGTGGTCCAGGCCAGCACAGGCTTCCACTAGGCCCACCCCTGGCACTAGTGGGCAGAAAAGCATTTACTCATATGCCTCCTTTGGAGTTGGGCATGGAGAGGGAGGAGATATTCTACTCTAGAAGCTTGGAAAGGATCCATGATTGCAATTAGATTTACAGACTCTTTTTTAAAGAATTCCTCACTAGAATGAATGCGGGTGAGGACAGAGTTAAAGGCAGTTCACATAATGGCTCATTCTTAAGCTTGCTTTTTGCCCAGTAGGAAAATGGTGTCTACTGCTTGCTGAGAATTGATGCAATTGTATTATTTCAACAACTATCAGGTGCCCAGGATAACAACACCTAAACCCAAGGCTAGAAGATGCCATTTGCCCGATAAACTAAAAGGAGATGGAAAGCCCAGACTTAGCCTGAGTCCATTCATTGGCTACTCTTGGCTTTCCTTCTACGACTGACAAACTGCGGAGGTTCAACTTACATGATTTCCTAATATAATTAAAATCACTCGAGGGAGAGTCCTTACAGAGAGTTATGTTCCAAAGTATCATCTACAAGACTGAGTTTGGGCCTAGAATGCATTCTACAACTCAGAAAAAACATTGAACAGTATATGGTGTTAGGATTGTGGCCCAGCCCCCCAAAACCCACCTAACTTATTATATTTATGAAGTTCACCTTAGCATGGGAAAATGAAGCATCAAGTTCTAGTTTGAGTCAGTTGGGTGTCTAGCAAAACAATATCCAAAATGATGGTGATGAAAGACTTAGAAATCCTAAAAGAATGGGTTGAGCATGAGAGATGATCAGAGATGAGTGAGGGAGTTGAAAGAGAGCCTGTTAATAGTCATCTTTTAAAATATTCTAGCCTTTCTTTCCAGGCAGAAATAAGAAGCCACCGAGAAATGCTTTCAAAGTCCGGCCACCAAAATCACAACTCCCCCACCTCCTGCATTCATACCAATCCTGTTCTTTCTCTTCTGTCCCCTCCTGAGTCTAACCCCACCATGGCGAGCTGCATTCCACTGCCTTCGACTTCTCAGGGGCCTTGCCTACCAATGATCCCTTCTTCCTCCTTTACCTGCAACCCCTCTTTCGCCTGGAACCCTTCTCTTCCCTCCCACCAGCACTTAGAGAAGCTGAACTCTAGCCCATGTGAAAGAGACTCACTCCTGCCTGGGCCTCCTCTCCGGTCATCTTGTTTATCTCTTGCCTCTCCTTCTCAACCAAGCTTCCTGAAAATATCTCCATTGTCCAGCCCACTGCCATCTTGTCTGATCAAGGGTACAAGTAGGAATTGAAGGCCAGTTTGTGCATCAGGTGCAGGGCTGGGTCTGCGTCCCAGGAAAGAAGGGTGCCCGGTCATCACTCCTGCGAGGGCATGTTCTTCCCCTTCCTCTATATCCCGCCCCACCCTGACCTTCCATTTCATCAATTCCCGCTCATTCCTCAGGTTTCTGCTTGGAAGGTCCTCCCTGCTTGGAAGGTCCTCCCTGGAAAAGATTTCCCTGCCCCACTCTTCTAGGAATTCCCCTGGCATTGCCGTGCTGTCGTATCATGATGATCTGACACTTGGCTTTTCCCCCAGCCCAGACCCACTAACTCTGAGAGGGCAGGGATTCTGCCTTTCTTCACTTTCACTTGCATCCCCAGCACCTGGCATGATGCTTGGCCCCCAGGAGGGCTCCACAGATACCTGGTGAATGGCAAATGAACATACTTCCTTCCTAGGTGAATGCCTGTATCTCCCCACAGGCCCAATATCCTCAGCCTCCCAAGGGCCGCTCCGCTGGGCCAGCTGCAGCACCTTCACGGCGGCAGTGAGTGGAGGCAACACACAGAGGTGGACCTGGAGTGCTTCGTTTTCTCTCATTAGCAACATGCATGCCTTCCCTAGTGACAAGCCTTCCTCCCCAGGGGACGTCGGGCTGGTAGCCTGCCAACGACTACACCTAGGTTATGGCTTTGGTATGGGGAGGATAAAACTCGTTACGGTCTTTTTACTTCATCCACTGTCAACATGCCAGGAGGAAGAAGTTTTCGGGTAAAACTGAACCTTGAAGAGCAAACACTTTTCACTGGGGCCTTCAGTGCAGAAGGCACGGGCCAGGCTCTGAGGCCTGAGCACAGCACAGTTGATGTTCTTGAGGACCAGCAGCTGTATCTGCCCCACCTGGGTCAGTGCCAGTCCCAGGGAGGAGCCGGCAGCAGGAGGTGACAAAGCAGCCCCCGGCTGGCCTCCATTGCCACTGGCACCTTCCATCCAGGCCGCCGGCAGGGTCTCTGTTTCTGGTCCTCCCCACCCTGACTGCAGCCTTCCTCCAATCCCCACCACGGCTGGTGAGACCTTTGAAAAACATCAATCCGATCATGTCACACCCTGCTTCAAATGCTTAGCCAGCCTGTCTGGCCCCAGCCACTTCCTCACTCTGTTGTCCTGCCGCACTCCTGCAGCTGGAGCCCCACAGCCGTTCGGCGTGTTCCTGGAGGCATTCTCACAGGCTACTCCCACTCCCAGACCTGGACCCTTCCCTCGGGGAGGGCTAGTATGAGGGGAGGGGAGGAGAGGACGGGGCCCATGGCTCAGTCCCCTTTTGGACCGGCTCATCTTCTGGCTTGCAAGGCTATCTCTTCAGAGTTGCAGTGGAGATGACATCAGGGAAGGCAGGTTAGGGAGCCTGACTGGGGCTATAAATCAAGCCGCAGCCTCTCATTTCATCGTATCAGTAATGAATATTTGATCTTCGCCTGATTCCTGTCTGTACTCTTAATGACATCTGAACTCAGCAAAGGAAGGGGGATGCCACTTACAGGTCCCCCTCAAAACATCAACAGACCCCCATCTTATACAGTTGCAGGCTCACATACACGACTTAGAAAGCAGAGCAGCAAGCATCCACAGCATTCGCCCACAGGCAGCACTTCATTTGTGCTGGTTGAATGAGTGAATGAAAAGTATTCAGAACTGGCTGGGAACAGTTGAACGAACTCATTTTTGGTGACTGCTCCAGGCTCTGTCACTGACTAGAAGTGTGTCTTTGAACGAGTTACTCAACCTCTCTTGGCCCCAGCCATGCCATTAGGACAAAATAATATACTGGATGTAATACACTTAGCAACTGTCAGGTATACACTGATAATCTATGTTAGCTCTTTATTTTTATCAGTTTTTACTCTTATCACTGATTCTTGCCCGTGGCCCTGATGGCTGGCTGGACTCATGCCTGGCCCTCACCATTCTTGGGGAGAAAAAACTGGCCAAGCACATTAGCTTTGAGGCTTGAGAGTCCCAAAGCTTTTGAGGTTATTTGCTCTTTACATTTTCTGCATTGAAGTTGGCTGTGCCCTTTGTACCAAACATGCCATCTTTTCCACTCTATATGAGTCCCTGAGACACACTTATTTTTAGCTTTTGCTCAAAATGAGAGGTGTCATTTTCATCCTTGGCCAACCACGAAGAAAGGGGCTCCCGGTACCAGTGGGAAAGGGTGAAGGGGAGAAGGCCCAAGCCTCAGGAAGCAGAAATTCCTGCTCCCACAGCAGGGATAGTGATGGGAAGCTGAGGGGAGGGGTGAGAGTGGGTAGGAGGGGTGAGGGAAGGAGAGAGGGGTAACAATGGGAGTTTTCTTGGCATGAGGGTTGAACTGGGTTTGGAGGCAGATTTTGAGCAACATTTTTGTTAAAGCTATTTCAGATGAACTCTTGATCTCAAGAAATGATCCAGGATGAAACAGAATATTTCAGAAAGGAATGAGCTTAGAATCAGAGAAAATGGAGGCTTCGGATATAGATTTTTAAAATCAATTGATCTCTGAATCGAGTAATTTTAAAAAGAGAAGCATCTTGGGAATATAAAAAACATATTGACAACTCAATATATTTCAGCAATCAATAGGAAAAGATTATTTAGCAACGAAGTGAAGGCTGTCAGGTGACTGCCCCCTGTCCTTCCAGCTCTCAAGATTACATGCACAGTTTCAGCAAGTGACTGAACCCTCCGATCCTCACTGCAGGGGCTGCTGCATGCCTCTCACGCATCCATTCACCTCCATCCATTGTGGCATCCAGCCTCTAAGACAGTGCCCGACAACTCCTGCCATCTGGCACTCATCGCTGGTGTGAGCCCCTCCCACATCGTACTGGGGTTGGCCGGTGAGGCCAACAGCATATGGCAGACAGGACAGGATGTCACTTACTTCACACCCTGCATCTAACCCAGAAGCAAATCCCACAGTCTCCATCTCCAGAACATATCCTGCACCTGAGCACCTCTGACCACCTCATCACTGCTATCCAACCACCACCATCTCTTGTTTACATGTTTGCAATGGTCTCACTGGGCTCCCTGCTTCCACCCTTGCCTTCTTACAGCAGCCAAAGCAATGCAGCTAAAACAAGGCACATCACATCCCTCCTCCTGAAAATCTTCTAGTGCCTTCCCACTTCCTCCAGAGTAGAGGCCGTCCTTTCAATGCCTACAAGCCCATGTGATCTGGTTCCCGCCTGTTCTTCCTGACCTTATCTCCTGCGACGCCCATCACGGACCCTGCTCTAACTGCTGTGGCCTCTCTTGGCTGGTGTCCATGGTACCACCGCCTGTTCCTCAAACTTGGGGCATGCTGCTGCCATACCCTTTGCCACCGCTGCTCCTTCTGTCTAGAATGCTCTTCCCAGTCTCCAGCTGGCCCGCTCCTGCATGTCTTTGCTCAGCTGTCACCATCTCTGCAAAGCCTTCCCTGACTGTCCCATTTAAAACTGCACACGCTCTCCCATCCCAATCTAAAGGTCCTACATATGCTCCCCATTTATTTTATGGTCTGCCTTTCTCCACTTGTCAGCTGTACACGCACAGAGCTTTCTCCTTAGTTTTGTTCTCTTCTCTTGTCTTTGAGCCTGGCAAACAGCAAGGGCTTAATCAGTATTAGCAGATATTGATACTGATCACTGTTAGTGATGTGCACAGTCCCATGCACTGACTGAGGCGACAAGGAAGAATAAGACCTGACCCTTGCCCTAAGGAAGCTCAGCCCCCACCCCCACCTCTGCCTATTCTCCACTCTGCTTCCTCCTGACACAGCCTCCAATCTCACCAGCCAAATCCTGCTGCCACCTGGAGGCCAGGACAATATTCACTGAATCCCTGGGCCCAAGGAGATGCTGCTTGCAAAGAACTTTGGCTTGAAAACATGAAGAGCACCCTGTCACCCTGCTTGGCTGGGGGACTCTGAGTGGCAGGACCTCAACGACAAGGGGGACAGAATGCTGCTGTCTGGATTGCACTCAAAGTGCAAATGAATGTATGGCAAGCAGACAAAAACCTGCCGTTGTCAAACACATAAAGCAGATACCTTCTGTATGGAAGAACAGTGCACACACACACGACGCACGCTCTTTAAAATCCCCTCTTCCACGCACCATCTAAGGACCACGTGGCCATCATGTCACTGTCTTTGTTCATGAGGGCAGGCTCTGACTGCTCCTAGTGGAAAGGCTGCCTGGCTTTGGGTTGGTCTCAGCAGTGTAAAAGGATAATTATCTGCCGGCTGCCTGGGAATGTAAGGTATCAAATAGATTACCTTAGTAATTAAAATAATGAAAAGAATCATCAGGACTAGAATTTTTTTAAATCATTTTAATTGAAGACTCTAAAGAAGGGCTAAAATATGAATTGGAAAGGAACATCCTTATTAATCCTTATTAATTCATCTCATAATTACAGGACGCAGTTGGAGGCTTGCTGCCTCCTCACAGGCTTTTGGGGTTCCTTCCAACGGAGAGGTCTCCCCAGGGTTCTCCTCCGACTCTGTACCATACAGGGTCACAGAGGGCTCACTCTGATATAAAGCTGGCTGTAAAGACCTATTGATTGGCGGGGTGCAGTGGTTCACACCTGTAATCCCAGCACTTTGTGAGGCCGAGGTGGGAGGATGAATTGACCCCTGGAGTTTCAGACCGGACTGGGCAACATAGTAAGACCTCATATCTACACAAAATACAAAAAATTAACCAGGCGTGGTGGTGCGTGCCTTGTAGTCCCAGCTACTCTACTGAGGTGGGAGGATCGCTTGATCACAGGAGGTGGAGGCAGAAGTGAATCAAGATTATGCCACTGCACTCCAGGCTGGGTGACAGAGTGAGACCCTGTCTCAAAATAAGAAAGACCCACTGATTTATTTATTCTCTTATTTGTAGCCAATGGACATTCTGCAAACAGACTTTTTGATTACACTGTCTTTGAAAAGAGCTGATACAGAATCAATTACAAGAGATATACACAATCAGAAATGGGTATTTATCTATGCAGGATATCTCCTGAAAAATAAAAAGATCATTAAAGCACAGACACACATACTGAAGTGTATCTATTTAAGATGGCCCGCCTCAAATGTTAGTGTGCTCTGGCTGGCACAAGGCCATGGGTGGCATGACAGATGTCCCTTCTAATGGCCTTGGAAACCACTCTCTAACTTTGGATTTCCAAGAAATCACTTTCGGGGCCATTTTCCCTGAGAATTTGGCATCACGAGAGATAGAAAGTAGAACAGGGCTAATAATAGCTTCATTGCTGCTATCGCCCTGACTCAGTCAGTTTTATTTCATTAATGGCTCTTTTCTAGGATAGCATTTTGTGGGTATATTTGTGGATGTTCATTGTGGCATGAATGGTATATAGACTAGGGTATAAACACCATTACTTTTCCTAAAGAGTGTCAAATGCGGGCCGGGCGTGGTGGCTCATGCCTGTAATCCCAGCACTTTGGGAGGCCGAGGCGGGCGGATCACAAGGTCAGGAGATCGAGACCATCCTGGCTAACACGGTGAAACCCCATCTCTACCAAAAATACAAAAAATTAGCTGGGTGTGGCGGCGGGCGCCTGTAGTCCCAGCTACTTGGGAGGCTGAGGCAGGAGAATGGCGTGAACCTGGGAGGTGGAGTTTCCAGTGAGCTGAGATCCGGCCACTGCACTCCAGCCTGGGCAACAGAGCGAGACTCCGTCTCAAAAAAAAAAGAAAGAGTGTCAAATGCTACAGGTATAGGTAATGTCGTGACTAGGCCAGGATGATCATCTTGATTTCCTTTGCCACCAACATTTAATTGCCAAATTCAAACAGTTCTTGATCTGGGCATTATTTTTATAATTGTTCATTATATCGTATATTTATTTTTTATGCATTTTTATGCATGTGTGTTATAGCTAGCCATAAAAAGGACTGAAAGATTTAATGTGCTGCCTCCTGTTAGGTTTCCTTGGCTATGTGCCAATCACGGAACTGCCCTGAGCTGTGAGGTGTGTTGCAGAAGCCACTGAACACGTGCCCTGTGCTCTGGCCTTTATCCATTTTGGCTCAAGGGCAGAACCAGAGCGGGTTTCCTCCTGCTTCCCAGAAAGTGAGCACCTTCCCGACGATCAGCTGGTGAGGATGTGGGAACAGACAGAAACCGCGGGGCAGAGGAGGCAGGCTTGGGAATCAGATAGAACTGGGTTTGCATCCCAGCTCTGCTACCTAGTCCTGTGATCTGGAAAAGTTAACTAACCCCACAAAGCCTCTGCTTCCTCATCTATAAACGGAGACTTAATGGTACTTATCTCAGAGGACTGCTGTCATGGGTGATTTACTAACACACTGATTGTTACCAGTGCGAACATACTGTTGGCTGTGGGTAACAGAATTTCCAATCCAAACAGCTTCAAAGGATGCAGAACTGTGCTGGACTGAATTCGATTCATGAGGAGGAGGGCAGGGTTGTCCTACCGCAGTGGTTCTGGCTTGGTCCCTCCACCCCTGTTCACATCTGCTGTCTTCTTTGTGGCAGCTTCGTCTCTAGGCCTCTAACAGGCCCAGCTGCTCACCCTCCCCAGGCTTCTCTCTCCAGAGTAAGGCATCACTCCCAGAGGTCCTCAGATCTCGCACACCTTCCCCTCACAAACCACTGTTCCCATTTGGGTTATCCCCTGTTCCTAAACCAATCCTGTCCCACAGGAAGTAGTGTGCACCGACTGAGACCTGGTGAGAAAACTGGTGTCAACACCCCAAATGGCCGAGCTCCTATATAAGAGGTAAGACAGGAAGGACGTTGAGGAAGAAACGCGCAGTGAGTGTGACCCACACATATGCGATTAGCACTCAATGAGTGGAAACTATTACTGTGTAATAACGTAAATAACGAGACAGTTATTCAATGCCTGTTCATAGAATACCTTTGTTTTTAACTTCCTCCAAGGAGAGTGAAACAGCTGACTTTGAACTCAGCATGTTTTCGATGACAATGCTTTCCAAGCTTCCATTCATCCTCTCTCTCTCCCAACTCCTCCACACAGTGGCGTCTACCAACAGTGTGCTCCCTTATGAGGCCGCCCGAACGTGAAAACAGCTTCGGTGCCAGTGTGAGCCTTCAACCACAGCATTCGAAGGAACATGGTTTTGTTCTAAGCCAGGCTTGTTACTGATCAAATGCTAGCATGAAACTTTCATAAGGTTATTATAGAGCATGGCTTTCACCTTCTAATATTCAAGCTGTTCGGTACAGTTGCAAAGGGACAACAAAACTGGGAAGCGCTCCTGTAAATCAATACAAACACTGTGGCCTTTCAGCCGCTGCCAGGAAGGTGATACAAGGTCCTGGCCTCGTCTGTTGGCATCCAGAGCTTGTGGCCAGCACCCCCAAAACAGGGTGGGCTGTAGATTCCAGTGTTAGGGCTAGGGTGGGTGAAAGGAGGTCTCCGCCATTTCCAGTGTGGCCATTTGAAGGATGTGAGTCACCAACTTGAGGCTGGTCCATCAAGAGAATTTTAGAGATGAGAAAAGTGAAAGGTTCAAAAGGGAGCTTCGGTTGCCATTTAATAAGATATTGGCATCCTTAAAGGTTCCCAAGAGAGCTCGAGGTGACAGCCAGGAGAGATTTTCAAAATTCAAATACCTGGACAGAGTCTACAAGGCAAAATGGATAATGCCCTGGATTTTTGGAGCCCATATATCCTGCCCCTGCCCTGCGAGCCTTATATACACCCCACTCCACCCTCACACAAACACATGCACCCCTGGAGGTACCCTGCTGGCCTTCAGGAAACACGCACGTTCTCTCAGGAGTATCGGGAGCCCATTTCCTGGCAGGGCTGTGGATACTTGCTCCCTTCCTCCTAGATCCAAGAATTCTTTCAATATTATGTCTTTTTTTTTTTTTTTCTATTTAAAGAAACTCTTATGGGATAGAAAGTTTACCAGTTCAGAACAATGTCACCTGATGATTTTTCCTTGTTTGCAATACCCTCAAACATACCTTCTTTTTTTCAGACACTCAAAAAGCAAGAGGCAAGTAGAAGAGTGGAAGTGGCGGGGTCGTGCGAGGATAGGAAAATGCAACCAACCAACCAAACCAAGAAAACAAAATGACAAACTCTGCCAGATAAAAAATAAGAGGAAACTTTGTACAGAAAAAACAACAAAGGTCTCCAATTCTAAAAGCTTTCTACCAGTGAAATTCTCACTGAGGTCAGTGCTTAGAAGGTGCTACATATAATGGGGAAAAAATACTGTGTGCTTAGTAAAAACACTACCTACTAGAATTCTTCAGAATTGTCATCCCTCTCCCCGCCCTCCTCCCGTAGACTAACCGACTTTGTTCTTTTGAAGAAACTGTTTAGAATGAAAGGGATAAGAAATACGGGAAGAGAAACAATGCAGAGAGAAGGTTTCAGAGTAAGAGATGGGAGGAAAGTGTGACTATTAAAAGCAAATTGTGGAAGGGTGAAAGCTGCACCCCAAGCTGGATCTATGGGACATGAAATGCCGGCTGCATGTGAGCATCTTGGTAACCAAATAATAGGAAAGAACGTGGGAGCGGGCAACCCTGGGGCAAAAGCTGACGCCAACGTATCCATTTATCTTAGAATTGAGACTCTGATCTGTCGTTCCCAAGGCCAGACCTACAGAGAAACTTTCTGTCTTGGGCAGAATAGATGGCTGAGACATCAGAGACAGAGACTGAGGATATATCCCAGGAGCCTGTTGACACAGAGGCCCTGATAATTAAAGAGAAGTTCCAGCCAGGCGTGGTGGCTCACGCCCGTGATCCCAGCACTTTGGGAGGCTGAGGTAGGCGGATCACTTGAGGTCAGGAGTTCAAGACCAGCCTGGTCAACATGGTGAAACCCCATCTCTACTAAAAAATACAAAAATTAACTGGGCATGGTGGCACGTGCCTGTAATCCCAGCGACACAGGAGGCTGAGGCAGGAAAATGGCTTCAACCCAGCAGGCGGAGGTTGCAGTGAGCTGAGATCGTGCCACTGTGCTCCAGCCTGGGCGACAGAGCCAGACGCTGTCTGAAAAAACAAACAAAAAAAACCAAAGGAGTCCCTCAGTGCAGCCAAGCCAGGAGGCTGTTGTGCAGGCCTGGCTGCTGGTGCATACCCACAGGGGCTGTAGACCCCACGGGGGTGGCCCCGTGGAAGCAAAGGTACAGGAGTGAGCAAAGGTCACTTGTAGTATCAGCCGAACCACACCCTGGAGAGGCTCTCCCAGCTGCTGGGCATCCTAATCCTGTGCATAGTGTGGACGAATCAACAGGAGACCTGGAAACACGCAGAACAGACAGAAGGGCAGGGAAAGACATGGCGTCATAGGCAGAGCTGCTGCATGGCCAACGCTCTCCATTCCCATAGCATCCACACGCCCTGTGCATCTCCGGTGCAGCCAGCAGAGGGTAACTCTCTGTACAACTGTGGTCCCAGCGCACAGAGTCAGCTGGAAGAACAAAAGCTAAAAATGTGAATCTTACTAGAACCTGGTTAAACTTTTCTTCCTCAAACTTAAAATGACTGTTGGTTTTACCAGGAATTAGTTCACCAACTCTCGGGATGCTTTAAGATCTGGATGTGCACCAACTCTCTCGGGATGCAGAGGCTGGTGTGGGAGGAAGGACAGGCATTTCCCGAGAGGCCCTGAGGGACCCTGCCGCGGTCTGTGATAGCACTGACTTGTTTGAACAGCGTGGCGGTCAGAAGTGAGTCCATTTTCCCTTTAGTCGATCCAGTAGGCTGTCGTGCATATTCTGCCTCGATAAGGCTCCTGGTAAGGAGAACAGGCTACGAAGGGTAGAGTGTGCCAGCAGTTATCTTCTCAAAGGCACTGGCCTACAAAAGACGGAGCCTGGGAATGAAGTGCAACGCGGATCCTGGAGCGCTCAAGTCTCCAGCAGTGGTGCTGTTCCTCCCAGGTTACAGACTAACGAGTTGTTTCCCTGCCTTCAATTTCCTGGACAATGTGTGCTTGCTTGCTGGGGATAAAAGGCAGGGCTCCAGGAGGGTTGCTCTTTGCCCAGGTGAAGCACAGTGGAGCTGTGCTTTCTTACTGCAGGTAAGCGGTGAGCAATCGGAGAACACAGCATCTGGAAACGGGGGCGTCTGTGGCTCCACGACAAGCCTGGGAGGGAGGTTTGTAAATATCCGCAGTGGGGTTGCTGAAGCCAAGCTGATGGATTTTGCTTTTTCGAAAAAAGAAAAAATGAAAACCTCACTTGGTACTTCATTTTGATTAGGAACAACCCTCGCACAGGCGGTGCATCAACAGGCTTAAGAAATCTTTACTATTTACTTACCTCGTTGGTAAAAATTAAAATGGCCTCAAAGGTCAAAGGTATTTCAAAAAACCATCAAGGCAGGCCGCTCTACAACGAGGCTCCCAGAAAACTTATTTTGGACGGTTTCCTTACTTTTAAGTAACAGCTGAAACTTTCCTGTATTTATCACGCCTTAGATGAAGAGGCTTTGAAGGGCCCTAACCCACGACAGAAGGGGACCCACGGTAAGTCTGGAGGAGATGCTCTGGACTTCCAGTGTTCCCAGGACACGTTCCCGACCAGCACACAGCGGTCAGATGCCACTGTATATAGGGGCTTTGACCTGTTCTTCACTTTGGACTAAAACCATGCAGTGGTCAGAAGCATGGACTCTGGGGGCCTTTGAACCTTGGTTTAAGTCCTGGCTTTGCTACATGACCTTGACGTGTTAATTTTTCTAAGCCATAATTGCTTTGCCTGTATAATTGGGTTAGCAACAGTATCCATCTCATACACTTGTTGATGGGATTAAATCAAATGATGCAAGCAGTGTGTTTAGTGGGGTGGCAGGGACATGACAGGCTCCAAGAAGAGGGAGGTCTGGATGTAGACCCAGGTCAACTCCCCTGCCTTTGCTCACAAAGGCCATGTGACCTTGTGGCAGCACCAGGCGCTGTCCTGCCTAACCTACTGTTCTGGGCAGGGGAACCCCTCACCCACTGTCCTCCTGGACCCAAAGCAAGGACTACAGAAGAAGATTTAGAAGGCAGATTATTTTCTAACACTCCAGAGTTTTGCTGTAAGAAGCACAGTGGTCGCTGGTAGCCTGAGAAATGTCTTGTAGACATTTCCCATGAAGCTGGTCCTGCCTCCTACACACAGGCCATTGGGCACCTGAGGGCCCAGGCCACAAATTCCTCCACCTAAGCCATTTTTAATTAATTTTAAACATAAAAAATAACCCACTGCTTTATTTTGGTTTTTATTATTGCTTCCCAGGGAATAACTGATCAAACAACAGGTCAGTGTTCCAACTTTGCCAAAATTGGAAATGGCTGTGCTAGAAGTTAGGATTCTTGATTTTTTTTAATTATAATTTTTTTTTTTTTTTTAGAGATGGGGTCTCACTATGTTGCCCAGGCTGGTCTTGAACTCCTGATCTCAAGCAATCCTCCTACTTTGGCCACCCATAGCACTGGGATTACAGGCACGAACCACTGCATCTGGCCAGGATTCTTCATTTTTTTGATACACGCAACAACTTGGATGAATCCCAAGGGCATTATGTTGAGCGCAAAAGGCCTATCTCAAAAGGTCACATAGAGTATGACTCCATGTACATAATAGTCTTAAAGGGACAAAAGCATAGAGATGGAAAACAGATTAGTGGTTGCCAGAGGGCAGTGATGGTGGGGGTAAGGAGGGCAGGTGTGACAAGGACCAGCACGAGGGAGAGCCTTTTCATGAGAGAATGTTGCATGACTGATGCCTGCTCTGACGAGTCATTGCCTAGGCTATGCTGGCTGTTAAATATTATGAATATAACCCCTAAGTGTTCCAAGATTTTGTCTTGCATCCTAGAAAATGAAAAAAACCAGCAACAATACACACACAACTCTTTGATTAAAGTTTTATGCTTTCAGGAGTCTTGAAACCGCTTTTTTTTTTTTTTTTCTAAATGTAGGGTCTGTGTTAAGTTTTTTGATTTTAACTGTTGGAAAGAAATCTGACAAGCTTCGTGACTCGTAACCAACTCTTCTTGCTGTTACCATATGGTGTTTCCTTTAATAAAAACATTTTACAGAAATAATGATAAAAAAACTACTTTAAGCTTTTATAAAAGTTAGATGTTTCTGGCAATAAAAACATCCCTTATAATTATGTAGATGGCTTTGTACCCAGTAAACAGGAAAAACTCTTGTTCTCCTTGCTGTTTTACTTCTAAGAAATGACGATGCTCTCTGTCATTCATCTCTGGACATATTCTGAATCTCTTATTCATTGACCTCACTTTGGATTGTAGTAATGTACACTCAAAGAACCTGTTCTATTCATATATCTTTTAGGGTTCTATTTCCTCTGACTGTTTGCAGTAGAGCAACATATTCAATCTCTTCAGAGCTCTGGCGTAGTGTGTCACTTCTGATGAGGGCAGCTGCATTCAACAAAAGAAAAAGGACACATTTAAAAAATTCTAGAAGCAGCTGGGTGTGGTGCTCATGCCTGTAATCCCAGCACTTTGGGAGGCCAAGGCAGGAAGATTGCTTGAGCCTGGAGTTTGAGACCAGCCTGGGCAACATAGTGAGACCCCGTCTCTATAAAAAAATTAAAAAATTAGCTGGGTGTGGTGGTGTGCATCTGTAGTGCCAAGTACTCAGAAAAGCTGAAGTGGAAGGATTGCGTGAGCCTAAGAGTTCAAGATTACAAAAGTGAGCCAAGATTGCACCACTGCACTCCAGCCTGGGTGACAGAGCAAGATGTGCTCTCTAAACAACAACAACGACAATAACAACAACAGATTCTGAAGGTATGCAGACCAAAGCAACTACTAATGGTGCCATGGGGAATCCGGGCTCTTCTTTCTGTTCCACCATCCTTAGGAAGCAAGCCACTGTCTTCATGGTTTGCAAGACGGCTGCTCCCTCTCCAGTCCTCCCATCAGCAATGCACAGAGAGATGGAAGAAGGGATAAATGGTGAAAGGCCAAAGGGGCATGACAGACAGTCCTCAGGAGACCTCGCCCAGAAACCTCTGCTTATTCTCACTGGCCAAAACTGGGTCACATGACCACCTCTAGGCTGGGACGGGGAAGTTATGCATGTGGGCTAGGTCAGCTGACCAATGCCATCTGCCACTCACACTATTCCAGAAAGCAGGGAGGGGCTCACTTCCCTTCCCATAGGATCTTATTTCTTTTTGAGACAGAGTCTCACTCTGTCGCCCAGGCTGGAGTGCAGTGGCACAATCCTGGCTCACTGCAACTTCCGCCTCCTGGATTCAAGCAATTCTCCTGCCTTAGCCTCTCGAGCAGCTAGGACTACAGGCACGTGCCACCATGTACCGTTAGTTTTTGCATTTTTAGTAGAGACGGGGTTTCACTATGTTGGCCAGGCTGGTCTTGAACTCCTGACCTCGTGATCCACCCGCCTCGGCCTCCCAAAGTGCTGGGATTATACGCGTGAGCCATTGCGCCCGGCCAGGATCTTATTTCTAAAGCCTGTTCTATTTCTTGTTTCCCCCATTGCCTTTCAGGATCCCTTTTGAGTGGCTGTGAGTGTATTTCTGTGAGGTTTTTGAGGCTTAACTTTACTTCCGATGGAAGCAACTATGTGATCTCCCTTCATGCAAGCTCATCTGTGTTGCTAATATATGGTATCTATGAAGTCTGATTTCATTTCCTTACATTAATTCATAGGGCAAAGGGAAAGTACAGTAAATTTAAATGAATGTTTTCATCCAGAATAATCTGGCTTAGTGTGGAGGGCGAGAGGAAGGGAGCAAACTCACGTGCTAATGGGAATGGTAGGGACAGAAGAGAGATGAGTGAAATGGGATGCAAATTATTCCACATTACAGCAGCTGAGGTAGTAAATTGGTTTGCCATGTACTTACCCATCACTCTTAGATAACTCTCCCTTCTGGATTAAAAAAAAGGGCATTCTAGCACCTATGTGGTTTAAATTTATGCAAGAGTTGAATTCATGCTGGTCTATATTTAAAGATGTGCAGCCATTTCTATGATAAATAGCCAGGGGTACATGTAATTTTTTAAAAAAAAAAATCCCTTGAGGTTAAACTGGAAAAATAGTTTCCAGCTTGTTTTTAAACTAATATCGGTTGAGCTTTTTGCACTTGAATATAATCCAAAAAAAAATCAGGTGACATGTCTTAGAATAAACGTGGACATAACCTTATTCTGAAGGGCTGCCCGCCCTATTTGGGCTGGTCTTTTTAGAGGCAACAGTTGTGAGGAGGAGGAGGAGAATTCTCTCAGCTCTCCAGAGACGAGAATGTGCCACCTGAGGTGGCAAACTCCAGAGATGCCCCCTAGAGATCCCCCCTCCTGGGGTTCCTGTCTTGTGTGGTCCCTCCCACACTGGACCAGGGTCGGTCTGTGTGTTCAGGAGAATATGGCGGAAGTGATGGTGTGTCACTTCCAAAGCCAGGCTATACAAGACCCGTGGCCTCTGCCCGCTCTTGGGCCACTCCCTGGGGAATACAGCTGCCATGCTTGCCCTGTGGAGGAGCCCAGGTGGTAAGGAGCTGAGGTCTCTGACCGACAGCCAGGGAGGAACCAAGCCTTTCCTGGCACAGCCGACTGAGCTGGGAAGGGGGTCCTCCAGCCCCAGTTGAGCCTTCGGACCCCTGCAGCATCAGCTGACATCTTGGCTGCAACCCCATGAGAAATCCACAGCCAGAATCAATCCGCTAAGCCCCTCTGTTTTGGGAGGTAATTCATTCTGCAGCAACAAATAACTCATCTAACATCCTTCTCACTTCCTAAATGGTTCAAGCCAGCTCTCCAATCTTCTTGAGAAGAGTCTTCTAAAAGAAGAACATCAGTGGCTGTCAGGACACTCTTAACTTCCTTATGATTTTTGGCAAGTCAGCATGGGACAGCACAAAGCATGGTGCCACAGACAGGTCCAGCCCCACAGGGTGTGTTCGATAGGCTGGGGAAGAAGGCAGCTCCCAAACAGTGAATTCGAAGGGCTAGAACATTACCACTACTGACCGCGGTTATTAACAGTAAATATTCAGAGCTTCACAAAGTCCTTTCAGACTTCATACTGTTTTATTAGCAGGTAAAAGATAAAAAATTCCTGAGAGAAAACAGCCAGGACTGTATGGTGTACTATTAATTATAACCACAGTGACCACTTCTGTGCTGACACTTCACAGCTTTCTTTCATCTGATCCTCACAACAGTCTCGAGAGAAATGGAGGCCCCGGGAGGTCAAGTACCCAGGGAGCAAGGAGCGATGGAGCAGATGGAGTCGGGAGTGGACCTGGACCCGTCTTCCTCCAAAGCTCCAAGCCCTTAGTCACCGAATATCTAGCATTTTCCTTGGTCCAGTCCACTAGTGTGACCTGGTGAGCTACACACACCAAGGGAAGGATCACAGGAAAATGATGTGGAAATAGCACTTGACAGAATCAGAGAATCTGGAATCAAATTACAGTTCTGCTACTTATTAGCTCTGTGGCCTTGAGTAAGTTACTTAACCTCTCAGTCATTCATACATAGATATAGTGCATAGATTAAAATTCTATCATAAATGTATGATAAATGCATAATAAATGTAGCCAGGGGTACATAGAGTAAAAAAGCCCTTGCAGCTAAACTGAAAATTAAAGTTTCTAGCCTTTGTTTTAAAATTAATAACTAATAATACTTTTTTGCATTTTAATATAATCCACAAAATGACCAGGTGACACATCTTGTAATAAATGTGGAGTGAATCTTCTAGAAAGCTGCTTAGTTTATTGGGTTGGTCTTTTTGGATGCAGCAGTTGTGAGGAGAAGAATTAACTACCTATAGCTAGATATAGTATACTATACTAACAGTTTCCATCTGTGCGACAGAAGATACAGTTTCTAGCTACACTATAGATACAAATTCTATCTATCTATCTATCTATCTATCTATCTATCTATCTATCTATCTATCTATCAACCATCTATCTTTCCCTCTTATTTACCAAAGAACTCTCCAGGCTCTAACAAACTGTCCTCATTTTTTGTCAATTTCTCTAGGTATAAGATGAATATAATATAATGCCTATATCAAAGGGTTATTAAGAAGATTCAGTAAGCTAATTTATATGAGGCATTTAAACTACTATCTGGCTATGTTAAGTGCTATGTGTCATCACCCTGCCGTCATCACCATCATCTCTCTGCTCCCTCTCTACAGAGAGGGATTCTGATCTGAAGGGTCAGATTCTGGGGCCAGCTGGCTCTAAACTAGAGAGCACATGCTTGCCATGTGTTGCGACGGTGCCCACAGATGCACGGCCCCTCCTGACACCCTCTCCTTGCTTTACGTCACAGTGGAAAGAAGACTGAAAGCCCAAGGCTTGCTTCCTTCTCCCATGTGCTTGAAGTCCTAAAGAGGACCAGCTCTTTCCTATAGGACAAGAGCTGGCCATGGCTTCCTTTCTCAGGATAATGGGGATTCAGCATTGCAGGCTCTTGTGCTCCGGTGGTCAGACCCCAAGTGCTGGTCTGTGGTGGGCAGGAAGAGGTCTCTTTGGCCTTTAGGACAGGGGTCCTGCTCCAGCCTAGCTTTCTAGAATTCTCAGAATGATACAGGGCTGTATTTCCATCTGCCACTGGAACTTGCCAAGAAGTGATGGCCATTGTCCACAGCAGGTTTTGGCAATCCCAAGTCCCTTAGCTATGACACCAATTTAGCACTCTTGAATCCCCTGATTACTCTTTACAACAGCAAAGGTGATTATAATAGCAGGTATTTCTTGTGGACTTACCATGCACTAGACATTCATATATCCATTCACTTAATTCTTACAACAACTCCAGTGGCAAGGCTATTCCAATCCCTACTCCATACATGTAAGAAAACGAAGTCCAGAGGGGCTACTGATTTCACAGGGTTACACAGTAAAGAACTAGGATGGGACCAAAACCCAGGTCTCCCTCACTTTGGAGCCAGTGTCCCCCATGGTCAGTGGGACCTGTCAGTGTGTGGCAGCTGTGGGATCTCTGATCTGATTTCATGACATTGAGGAAAAAGCAGACCGGGGGGTACAGCATGGACTCCACAGTGTTGCCAAGACTCAACTCTGTGCTACTAACCTTTGTTCTTGAGCAAAGGCCATTAAAGACTGGAGAGTCAGTGCAATTAAAATTAGGGCAAGGCAGTGGAGAGGAGGGAGAACAAAAACAAAACATAAACCCACCTGTGGCTATGAAATGTTTTTGGTATTTTGGAAGGAGAGTCAAGGGTTAGGATGGAAAAAAAATCACATCTTTTTAGAGCAAAAATTACCTTTCCTGGTTCGTGGTATTGCATAGATTAAAGAAAATGGGCCACATGACCTCCTACTGTAACTTGAAATGATTCAGGACACACTCCACACTTAACTGACAGAACTCCAATTTCCTCTGTTGAAAACCAAATCCCATTTTCACTTGTGGGTATTCCATTCATCTTTGCTTTTTTGGTTTTTTAATTACACAGCAGAAAGTGCTACTGTGATTTCCTCCCCATGTCACGATGGCAGTATTCATCAAGAAGTTTTTAATTCTACACAGCAATTGCTTCTCTTCAAAAATCTAATTTCAATCTCTGCAGAGGCAGAAGGGTAGGATTTTTTGACCCTGAGGTTAATTATCTGCAAATAAGTTAAAATCACACAAAACCTCTTCCTGGGAAAAGGGAACCCAAGCCCAAGCCCTCCCTTCGCCTGTCTGGCCATTGGTGGTGGTGTGGAAGGTGAGGCTGGGCTGGGCATCACCCAGCCAAGGGGGCAGGACTGTCTCATGATGGTTGCATTTTCAGAGCCTAGTACAGTATGTGGCACGAAGGAAGAATTCAACAACTGTGGAAGTGATGCGAAGTGAAGGCAGAGTGAATAGAAGAACAGGATTTGAATCATTCCTGATTTTTTGTTTTTCGAAGTGTATGAAAAGGTCCTATCTCTGGAGGAGAAAAGAAAGAGGGAAGTGGAGACTCACTGGGAGCTGTCCAGGAGCTCGTGACTGGGGCTGGAGTCCGGCTGACCCCTGGCAGGAAAGCTTGATGTGTCTGGAGACCAGGGTTCTTGCTCCCAGGCTCGGCCCCTCGGCACTGTGCTGCTTTCCTCCCTCCTCACTGAGAATGTCTACTCTTCTTTCCAAGTTCTCTGATTCTCTCTCCATGGGCCCAATATTCATTTCATTCATGGTCATTTATTCATTTGCGGAACACAATCTGTGTGGTCTGATACTGAAAGCTGGGGGAATGGGTTGCAAGGGAGAGGAGCTACAGAGATGAGAACAATGAGAGCTAACAGGTGTTGTGTGCTTGCTATGTGCCAGGCCCGACAGCAACGCTTCCCCAAGCCTTAACCCGTCTACTCCTCACTACCTCCCTAGGAGGCAGAACGCATATGGGTCGCTGCCCTCCACGGAGGGCTGGAGTGTTCACCACTCTGTCACCGACATGTACCTCCCTCAGTCATGTGGTAGAGCTGGGACACAGACCCTGCTCTAGAGCCATTTGTTGACACTGTCACTTTCAAGGACTGTTCTTCACTTTTGTGTCGCCAGCATCCAGCATAGTGGCTGGTACACAGCAGGTGCTGAGCAATGTTTGCTGTGTTATTTAAGCAACTTTCAATCCAACAAGAAAGGACACTCACATAAGAAGAACACAAAACTGTGCATGAGGAGCATCGGGGACAGCTGTCTCAGTGATGGGGTCAGCAGGACCCTGAGGAGGAGCACAGGAGATAGGGAGGCAGAGAGTATGAGGGTCTCATACAGCCAGGCCCATACAGCCCAGATGAAACATGAAAGAATAAACCACATTAGGACACCAAGAGGGGGAAAGGGTCCCAGCCATGGCTAGCAAATGCTGAGGACCTCAGAGGGACCAAGGGGCCCCATTTTTCTGATCTTCAGTTTAATGAGAAAGGATGCTGGAGAAGACAGACAGAGATCAAACAGTGTGCCCCAAAGGGAAAGATCCATAGGTTTGGGTGGAATTTCACTGCAAAGGGACTTTGAGCTCCAAGTACACGATACGCCCTGGCTTCTGCCCTGCTATGACATGGTGCTACTCATAGAGGAGTATGCAGGAGATAAAAGGGTACAACAGAATAAAACTGTTCATTAAAAATCATACTCCTGTGTGTGAAAAGTGCTCAAAGAATGGCACCCATGGCTTCTAATCCAAGGGGCAGGAGCCCAGGGCGTGAGTGCAGAAGCAGGAGACACAGAACGAATCTGGGGAGCAAGAGGATTGAGGATCTGGGAACATGGTCTCTGAGGGGACCAAGGAGACAGCCCCATAGAGGAGGAGAGTCTGGGGGGCTATACGGAGAGAGAGGAGAGCCGAAAACAAAGAGGAGGAAGAAGGGAAAGAAGAAGGTACACGGAAGAGAAGGAGGAGAGAGGAAGGAAGAAAAAACAGGAGCGGGGCTTGTTTTCCTCTGAGTAGTAGTCCCTGGGGTCTGTCCAACACACTCAGTCTCATTTTCCCAGTTTCTTTATGCCTCTTTTAAAAAGCCCAACTCCCAGTTTCTCTGAAATGACCAATGCTTGTCACTTTCTCAGATCAGCGGACTCTCCTGAGAATCATCGGGGGCGGGCTGTATGGTGGGGATGCACACACGTGCTCCAGGTCTCAGTGTTTTCTCCAGACAAATGAGCATGTAGTCATTAGGGCTGATGCTTTCAGAGCCAGCAGCGCGGGTCTGTGTCCCAGCTCCACCACTCAGTAGCTGTGTGACATTGGGCAAGTTACTCAACCTTGCTGTGTTCCAGTTGCCTCATCTCTAAAAGACCATCCAGGGCTGAAAGGATTAACTGAGTTAATCCATATAAAGCTCTCAGAACAGTGCTTGAAACATAAGTACGCAGTAGAACTGGCAATCATCATTGCAGTGATTAGGGGAGGTAAGATTACTACTACCAAAAGAACCATTCAACCAAAAGAACCATTCAACAAGGGTGAGCAAGTGAAGACCTCGCTCATGACCTCTAAAACACTGCCAGCCCTTGCATAACCTGTCCTTTGTGAGGAATATTTTGCTCCTCTTAGAAGGAGGTTTAATTCCTCTCTGCTGGCCCTGTGCTGGGACATATTAACTGATGACGGTGAATTACTGCCTTGTGACGTATCTTTGGAAAATAAATCTAAGAAAAACTTAGAAAATCTAAGAAAAATCTAAAAAAAACCTCTTTGTAATCTAGAAAATCCCTTTTCTACATAAATAGATCTAGGACTGGGTTAAGTGATCTTCCTTACGACCAAAACATTTTCCTCTCTCTTTTCCATTCTTTCTTCCCTCTGGTCTCAAAAAGGCAGCAGCTATCTTCTTCCCAAGTATCTTCCCCCAACTGTGTAGTACCTTGGATCTTATCCAGCTTGCTCAGTAATTATCTCCTCCATCCTCAATCAATCAATCACGCTCTCTCACTGCCTCTCTCTCTCTAGAAAGCCTCACAGTTGGAGTCTGTTTAGCTCCCAAGGCACTACTGTCCCAGGATGGACACTGGGCAGCCCAGCTACATGGACAGATGGACAGATCAATGGGTAGGCAGACAAGTGAATAATGAACAATTATTAAACATTTAATAAACAAACAGACTGGCATATCTTTAAAATGGGCGGGCTGCCTTGGTGTGATTCCTGTAGACCAGCGGTTCTTATCTGAAGGGAATTTTGCTCCCCAGAGGGCACTGCACAATGACTGAAGATATTTGTGGTTGTCACAACTGGGGTCAGGGGGTTGCTCCTGGCATCCAGTCAGCAGAGGCCAGGGATGCTGTTAAATGCCCTATAATGCCCAGGTCAGCCCCCATGATACAGAATCATCTAGTTCAAAATGTTCAGAGTTTTGAAAGGCGGCTCTTAGGAAATAGGTAGGTGTTTTTACGGTAAGTGAAGGAGCATAGGAGTCATTTTATACTTGAAAATATGTGCCTTGAAAGCATACATACAAAAAACAAAAGCAAAGCAGAGAAAGAAGCCTGTGCCTAAGAAAACGAGGGCACAGGTACCTGTGGGTCACCTACACATCCCTCCTTGAACGGGAAAGAAGGGGAAAGGCACACGCAGTCTTCTGAGTACTGAGGAGGACAAAGCTTTGCAAAAGAGCCTAAACATTTTCTAAGAGAAAAATACAATGAGCATAAACCTCATCTTTGGAAAATACTTATTATGAACAGGTGCAGGCTGCTTTTTCTGGACAAGCTCCCTAGCCTCTAAGGTGAGTGTCTACTAGGCAGCCTTTGCCCATTTCCTACAGTGATCCCACTCCAGTGTCCTCAGACCCTGCTCTCTGGGATGTCCATGCCCCCATCCCAGGGGCAGGCTCTCAGCCTTGCCTCTGCTCTGCCCGTGGGAGGGCTGGGACAGTCACAGGGCCTCACTGGACACCTCCAGAGACTGATGATGCTCTAGGGACACCTCATTCATTAGCACAAGCTATTCATTTCCCTTACTTCGAGAGGCAGGTGAGTCAACACATACTCAAGACCAACTCCAAACACCAGCTGCCCAGGGCCTGGCTCTTTCCTGCAGCAGGAAGATTGATTTCGCCTGGGACTAAATGCCTGCTTTGCTTAAGTGCCCTTTTCAGTTAAGTTGTGAAAAATGGAAATAACAGCCATCTGCAGTATGAGTGAGCACTGCGGATGCGGAAAGCCATCGAATCTCCTGCCAGCTTCCCAGGTAGCAGGCGTCCTAGCAGGCTTCAGAACAGGCCACTGCCAAGAGCGCACCAGCCAGTGCTGGGGACAAGGAATATCTCTCCCCTTCTACCACCTTCAAAAGTCAGTGAAAGGACAGTGGTGAGCTCAGGCAGGGTTTCAGGGCAGGCAATCCCCGCGGCGTAGGGTTGCCGAGGGAGAGCTCAGGCAGGGTTTCAGGGCAGGCAATCCCCGCGGCGTAGGGTTGCCGAGGGCGGCCAGCGCAGTGGCTGAGTGGGAAGTTTCACCCAAATCCGCAGCTCACGTCGGGAGGGTACCTGGTTATTTTCTGAAGAAACCCAACCACGGGAGGTTCAAGGCTGGGCCTGCCTCTTCTCGTACTCTAAACCCAGCCTCCATTTCCTTCCTCCAGCTAGGCTTTTCTGAAGGAGAGGGAGCTGTGTACACTGAGCCTTTCTTTATGATTTAAACCAATTTGCTGCTAGTTATAGCTATCCACGGCGCACAATGTGTTTTTCCTGTCACTTACTGCAGGCAGAGAATCATGTGAGTGTGTCTCAGCTTTGCCAACAGCAAAAATCATTTCGAAGAAGGAATCCTTCTTCCATGAGGAGAATTACTCCCTGTACCTCCTCACCCCCTCCCTGTCATGAATAAACAGTCATTTTAGCGTTAGCAAACCTCACTTCAAAAACAGGCAAAGCAAACAAAAAAACCAAAACAATAAAGCTTTAAAGCTCCAAAATCCATAATCCCCCTCCAAATGTCACTGAGTGAAAGCACTCAAGCCCCTTCAAAGCCCATTAGCAAGCCAAACCAGCCCATTCCCAGCTATCAGACTATTCGGAAACAAACCCAAATTATTGGGTGGAATTGCAGGCCCGGCCTGATTCATCCATTTAAGTTTCTCATGAAAACTCTCCCTGTGATCGGAAACCCTGGCTACCATTTGAGATGAACAAAGGATGCAGACGCTGTTGATGAAACATTAATGACCAATTTGCAAATGTTCTCGGACCCCGTTAGTTCATCGAGGGGCCATCAAGGCGGCATCCACCCATCTCTCCCTTTATTCTTTGAATTATTTAGCATCCATTAAGTGCCCACGGTGGTAAGCTAAGCTCCCAGGGACCTTTCACCCCAGCGCTTCCCCTCTAACAGTGTCATTCACCTGGTGGCCCTCCCAGCTGCACGGGCAACTCAACCTTTGCCTTGAGGCAGGAAGCTCATTTAGAAATCAGTCTGTTGGTATCCCTCGCATTACACAGACAAGTGCTGGGGACACACGGCAATGAGCAGAATGTATAGAAGCTCGAGGAAGTGTTTTGAGCTGTCACAGTGCATTGGAAGAAAATGCACCTGAAAGTGTGATCCTTGTGGCACTCCAATCAGTGAACTCCTCAGACCCACTTTATCTGGACTTAACTCATCAATTGGGGCATGTATTAAATATGTATGGGTGCCACAGTAGCCCAAGCATGGCCTCAGTAGGAGGACAGAGATACAGTGACACTGCAGGCAGGGCTGAGCAGGGCTGCAGACTCACAGAGCCAAGTTCTGAACACACGGAGACCGCTGAACGCACTTTCTTCCGTCACCCGAAACCCACTAGCGTGGCATTTTTGGTCTTTACTTAAACAGAAAGTCTCTGACCTGGCCTTTCCTGCGTTCTGGCCAGTCAGCACCCTGCCTCTGAAAAGTGTAACAAGTATAAATGACAACACTGCCACAGAGAAAGTAGCCGGTACTGTGAGACGGGCACAAACACAGTGTTCCAGGAGACCAGGGGAGGAGGGAAAGTTCTGTGCAGAAGAACCAGGTCCAACCTCATAGAGGAAGCTGCGTTTGAACCATCCGAACCACTGACTAAAACTAGTGATGAGAGGCACAGCCCCCTCCCATGCCCACCCCTACAGCAGCAGCCACCGTTACTGCTGACTTAGCAGCTTCCCGGGTGCCATGCACTGCAGTCATGCTTTTCCTACTAGTAACAGCCTGGTGAGGAAGGTAGGCACTGCAGAGGCATTGCTCCTTTCCAGACGGTGAAAGTGAAGCTCGATGAGGCCAAGTATCTTACCCAAGACCATACCATTTGCAGCTGACAGTGCTAAGGAGGGTATTTGAACTGTGTTTGTTTTAACCAAGACCATCAGTGTAATAGCCTAAGGATGCTACTTTCAGCCCCTGTCCAGTTACCCAGGAAGCTCACCCTGGAAGGGCCCTGATCCTGAGGAAGCACGTCTGTGAGGAAGGGAAGGGCCCCCTCTCTCTGGCGCAGGAGCCTTTGGCTGCGATTTTCCATTGCTAGAGATGGCGGTGCCTCCTGGGGCTTAGAGAGGGCCGAGGGGCTCTGCAGACCACGGGCAGTTCTGTAAGAACGGACATCCCCCACCCTCTGGAGCCCTCCATCTCTACTGAAACAATGGCTGCTCTGCAGTCGTGGTCTCTGAGGCATAGAGGGATCCTGGGCACACGCTCCCTCCTTTATTTTTTCTACTTTAAAAATATCGTTAAGACAATTGCAGAAACATTAAAGGAAAACAATCGATGCGCTCCTGCGCTGCCCGTCTTAACACGAGCGCCACTGTTGATCTGCGTTTCTTTACAGCCCTGGCTCATCCATGTTTTCACATTGTGAGGACCACCATGTGTGTGCGGTTTCAGGCTTTATTTCATTTATCATCATTGCACAAATATTTGCCCACGTGGCTGCAGAGTCTTCATTCTTAGCCTCATACTGGTGGGTTCCAGCCATCACCTAGGAGCCCCCTGGCACTAGGCCTGCTGGTGAGAGAGTGAGGCTCTGGAAATTCCTTCCCCAAGTCTACACGTGGGCAGCATGGCCTCAAACACACACAAGTGCACTGTACCCCCTGATGAGGGGCTTCCGGAGGTGATTAATCCCAAGTGAGGATTAAAAAAAAAAGATTCTAAAAAGAAAAAAAAAGAGCCAGGTTTCTACTTATGTGAGTGAACATAGCACAGGTGCCGTTTCGAGGAAGGTGGTAGCATACCTAGACTTTTAAAGTCAGGCCTCTGGTGTGCCCTACTGCGAATGACACCCACTGACCCAGATTCACCCACCTCCTTCCAATGCATGTTCCAACAATCATGACGACAATGGTGGTAATTATAATACCAGCTTACCCTTGTTTATTTATTTAGAGGCAGAGTCTTGCTCTGTCGCCCAGGCTGGAGCGCAGTGGCCCCATCTCGACTCACTGCAACCTTTGCTTCCCCGGTTCAAGCGATTTTCCTGCCTCAGCCTCCTGAGTAACTGCGATTACAGGTGTGCGCACCACGCCCAGCTAATTTTTGTATATTTAGTACAGACGGGGTTTCGCCATGTTGGCCAGGCTGGTCGCAAACTCCTGAGCTCAATTGATCCACCAGCCTTGGCCTCTCAAAGTGCTGGGATTATAGGTGAGAGCCACCGCGCCTGGCCCCAGCTAACCTTTTTAAAGCACTTTTCCACAGCTAGGCATGGCTCCAAAAATGTCACATGCATCAACTCATTTGCTCTTATAAGTACATATCACTATTATTTCCGTTTTACAGATGTGGAAACTGAGGCACAGAGAGGCCAGGTAACTCTTCCCACTGCTACTGGCCAGGATTGGAGCCTGGGCAGCCAGGCTGCAGAGGCCATGCTTGGAACCATTTTATAATAACTGCCTCGAAACTCAGTTCTAACTTCCTTCTCTGCTCAAAGCTCTTCTCACCTGATGATCATCAAATGCAGTTCCAACTTCTTAGCCTGGCACTTAACACCCTGCACGACCTGCCTCCAAAGCCCCTTTCCAATTTTCTCCCCACGGACACCCTTCAACTTCCTCCATACACCCCAGTGCCCATGTTTAAAGTCATCACACCATCCCCAGAACAGGCTGTGAATTTGGTGATCACTAACCCTCCCTTTCAACTAAAGCAAGCTGCTCAGCACTGTGGTGTGTGCTCTGCATCACCCAGAGAAGATTTCATGGAAATCCCATGGCTTTTAAGTCAGGCCATTGCAAAATACCTTCCCTTAGCCAGAAAACATAGCTGACTATTTTCCACATGTGTGGTAACACAGTAATAACGGGAAACTTCATTTTATCTTTAGAATTTTGTGTGATTATTTGTTTAATAGCATCTGCCCCACTACATTTCAGTCTCCTGGAAGGAAAATCTATGTCTGTGTCTTGTCTGCTGCCTGGCATGGTGCAGGGCACAGAGTAGATCTAATATAAATTTCGAAAAGGGACGGATGTATTTCATGATACTGTGGAGACCTGAATTAGGATTGATCTCTCGAAATTATGGGGCAGATTATGGCTCAATGTAAAGAAGAATTCCCTAATTACAAGGAGTTGTCCTGAAGTACAGTGGGCTGCTATGCCCGGAGGTTGAGGGGAGGTGAGTGGAGCCTGTGTTGGGGAGGACACAGAAGCCTCAAGATCCTTCCATGAGGGACAGTCTGAGCCCTGGCTGGCCCCAGTAGAGCACCAGGCTCTGGCTGCAGGATGCATCGTCTCCTGCCAGGTAGTCATGAGAGGAGTTCTTCTCCTCCCTTCTCACTAGTGGTGGCTTCTTTTTGTGCCCTGGGGGCTCCATTCCTTGGCTGTGGGCCATCCTGGGACTCAAGAGCTGGCTCTGGCCACCTCACGGGCACAGGCAATCCTGAGACTCAGGCCACAATGGCATCACTATGGTCATGGATATTTCCTGATGACTACAAAGGGAAGGGATGGCTCCAGCCATGGAGTCCTCTGTCATTTCCTGCAAATATTCTGCTCACTCCTTGTCCCTGCTAGCTCCTCTTCATCCTGGAACCCAGAATCACCCAGCGCCTCTTGAATCCAGCAGGGAGGGCACCGATGGCTGCCCTCTCCAGTCTCTGATGGCTGACAGCCCTGTGCCAATCCTTCCTCAGGAAAAGCGTCTAAGCTGTGGAAGCTGCCTAATGGGGCAGATTCTAAGCCCCATCAGAGAAGTGAAACCATGCAGTGTGGGGAAAAGTGAATTGAAATTTAAAACCCTTGCCTGGAGTGGCCTCCTGTGTAACCCACTGGGGCGGCCCTTCCTTTCCCGCGGAGCCCACTCTTTCTCTGACAGCCCCTGCGCGGTGGGCAGCCCAGCGTGGCCACCGCTCCGCAGTGCTCTGCAGGGCGTTTCTGCTGTCTTGGGGGAGTCTGCCTGTCACTAGCAGGGCCCCTCACAACAGACACCGCCTGCTGTGGCTGCTTCTAAAATTCATTTCAAGGCACAGTTTGGCCCAAAGCCCTGAAGCCTCTTTTCAGGAAGAAAGCACGGAGCCTCCCAATTTCATTTTGTTTTCTTACTGCTTGTTCAAAGAACAATCATAAAAGATAAAAATACCATCCCCAGGCAAAGAGAATTTAATTCAAACATTCTTGAGAACAGATTCAACAACCTTTTCCTCACAAGCAAAACAAAAACAAACCTGCTTCATTCTTGGTTTTTCCCAGTTACATAAAGAAAGGGAAAATGCATAGAGGGAGGCAGCGTACACAGGAGAGAGAATTTCCACCTGTGCAGTAAACGTGACTGAGAGACTTGTGACAGTGGTTCACACGCATTGTCCTATTCGATGTTCTCAACAAGCCCGTGAGCGGATCCCGCAGCTATTCCACGTCGTAGAGGAAGAAGATGAAGACACTGAGGCCTGGAGGGGTCTGCAATGTGTCCAAGGGTGTACACAAAGCCGAGTTTTGAATCCAGCGGCCTTTTCCCATGACCCATGATGGTACACTTGTATTTGCATAACTAGGGTTGAACAAGCTAGAAAACAAACTTCTGGCATGTAAATGAATGAAATATATAGATATGAGCTTTGTTTCTTTTCTACCCTTATTCTCTTTTTATATCAAACCTAGGGGCATGTACTTAGGTCTGTCATGACCCGCAACTCCTGACACACTCGTGAGTGGCCCATTCATGGTCTGTCACCTTCACTCACTCATCCTTACTTAGTAAGATCACAAATACCCACAAAACACCACTCAGCCCCAGAACCAGAACTCGGACGAGGACTTTTGTCCATCTGTGGAATCTTTCTCAACTCGTCCTCCTGCCTGCCCCCTCTCAGGGAATCACTCTTCTGAATCCTTGTTTATTGCTCCCTTGACTTCCTTTGTAGATAGCTTTATCACAGCTCTGAGCTTTTAATAAGTTGTTTATTTTACAAAACTGTATGCTGTATGTAATCTTTTGGGATTTTCTTTTTCATTTATATTTACAACTTTATAACTAGGGGTTAGAGTTTCAAACCCAGTGGTGGCCCGCTAGAGAAGAATGGAGGTGGAAGTAGCGTGAGTGGAGACTTCCTGAGGCTACAAGGTGGACGTCACCTTTCACCTTGCTTCACACCCCTCCAAGGACATCCTCGTTGCACTTAGAATAAAATCCTGCTCTCACCTTGGTTCCTCAGGCCCGATCAGGGTAGCCCTTGACAGCCTCGCTGACCTTTTCTCTCCCCGCGCTTCCCCCTCCTCACCATGCTCGGCACAGGGATTCTTCTGCTGCCCCTGGAACATTCCCTGTGAGCTCTTGCCGTCAAACCTGGGCTGGCTATCCCAGTCGACCTGCTCTTAAGTTTCATCTTAAATGTCACTGCCTCCGCAGCCTTTCATGGCCATCCAACCTGAGATAGCCCCTTTGTCACAGCACACTGCTTTGCTTTGGTTACAGCACTCCTGGTGTATTCTGTTTATTATCTGTCTTCCCCCTTTACAAGAAAAAAAGTCTTATCTATGTCAAACTGTATATCTAGTGGGGAGTTTTAAAAGACTGTTCTGCAGACCTGTGGGGGTCTCCAAAACCCCTTCAGGGATTTGTAAGGTCAAAGCATTTTCATACTATTAAGACTTTATTTGCCCGTTTTGCTGTATTGCTGCTTACACCTTTGGTGCAAAAGCCACAGTGGATAACACTGTGGGTGCCTTAGCCGGGATGAAGGTAGTGGCACCAGTTTATACTGGTAGTCACTACATTTTTTACCATCTCACACTTGCAGGGCAAAAAACAACAATTTGTTTTATCCATTAAAGCTGGAAAAAAGGAGAACATTTAAAAAGTCCTTAAAAAGCACTACAAATTATTACCTTTATTAAGTTTCAACCCTTGAGTATGTCTTTTTTATATTCTGTATGACTCAGTGGGGAACACACAGAGAGCCCATGGTACACGCTGAAACACAAGGTTGTCTCAAGGAAATGTGCACCTCAGATTCAACTGTCAGCTGAACCAGCAACTCTTTTTCAGGGAACATTATTTTTACATGAAAGAAGTACTGGCAGACCAATGATGGCAGAGATAATAAATGTAGTGAGCCTGCCACTTCAAGAACTGATGGTATTTTTGGCCAATGATAAAATTCAAGCACATGTGGAAAATTCTCAACGTTGGAAAACGTGTCTCCATATTTCCCAATACTCAAGGCATTCCTGATAGGATTGGTGATGATACTAATGAATGTGACTTTTTGATCTCAGATAATGAAAAGTGTCGATGCTTCAGAGAGTTACATAACTCAGTGAACCAATATTTCTAATTGAATGATGCATGATTTCACACAATCATGCAAGAGTAAACGATCCACTCAGAACTGCAGGCTAGACTAAAGGATTTCAATGTAACACGTGAAAATTTATACCAGTCATTGATATAATTTCAGATTTCACAATGCAACTAACTTTTAAAAAACTACTACTTGTCCAGTTTTGGTAGAGTGTCAAAGAATGAATAGCCACGATTTTCTCAAAAGGCTATTAACACACTTTTCCCTTTTCTAACAAAATATCTTGGGTAACCAAAACAACTGAGAGCATCAGACTGAATAGAGAAGCTGATATAAGAAGCTAGTTGTCTTCTTAGACCAGACCCGAAAAAGATTTGCAAAAATATAAATCAATGTCATTCTGTTCATAAAAATTTTTACAGTTATTTTTCATAGAATTATATTAGGTTAACATGCAATGGTTTTATTATTGATATGTTTACATAAATTAACAAAATCTTTTAAAATGTTTTACTTAAAACATTTAAACTTCATTTTTTTTAAAGAGACAGGTTTCACTATGTCACCCAGGTTAGAGTGTAGTGGTATGATCACAGCTCACTGCAGCCTGGACCTCCTAGCCTCAAGCAATCCTTCTACCTCAGCCTCCTAAGTGGCTGGGACTACAGGCATGTGTTACCATGAGCAGCTAATTAAAAAAAAATTTTTTTTTGTAGAGATGGGGGTCTTGCTATGTTGCCCAGGCTGGTCTTGAACTCCTATCCTCAAGGAATCCTTCTGCCTCCACCTCCCAAAGTGCTGGGACTATAGGCATGAACCACTATGCCCAGCCAAAACATTTAAACATTTATATACAGTTTTAATTTTTAATATGTCAATATCAGTAGATATAACCCCACATAAACAAAAACTCTCTGGGGTCCTCAATAATTTTTAAGAATGTAAAGGGGATCTTGAGGCTTTTTAAATTTAATAATCTTGAGACTATTAGGAATGTAAAGGTGATCTAGAAAACTAGTGGTCTGAGAATGCTGCTCTAGTGCCTAGTACATGCTAGGTACTCAATTAACGCTGAATGAATATTGTAAAGACACATTCTCTTTAGAATTTGTCTGCCTTCTGAAGGTTCTTTCAAAACCTCTCCAATTAACATCTGGAAAACTGATCTGTTTGTTTTATTTTCTTGTGAGCCGTAATGCTTTAACTATGGCTCATACATGTTCGAGTAGCACTACTTAGATGAAGACCCAACGGCAAGAGTGTGTAAGCCCCAGAACTCAGAAGTTACCCTCAGAATCACTACAAATGTCTCCAACTATTTTCTATCCTTTCCTTTTCTTTAAGTGCCTACATCAAAATAAAAATTTAAAACTGCTTCGCAATGTGTTTAACGTAATTGCTTTTATTTTAACTATTGGTATTGCAGCAGTGTTTTTTTTTTTTTACTGTTGAGCATTGTGAATGCAGGGTGATCTAACTACACTGCATACTAAACAGGAGCCTAGCTACCACTGAAACAGCAGTTTTTAATAGGAAAGCACTTGCCAACTTTTAAAAGTGACTCTCAAGTGTCCTTCTGGAAGACGATAGACATTGTGGTTATAATAATTCTGTGGTATAACAGAGAGTCCACAATGGGTTTGTGTCACACTAAATGGACGCCACATTGCAAGCTGTCTCATGTTTAAGCAAACACTATGCTTTACAAGATTATTTCTGAATGGGCTGCAATATATAAAGGCAACTACAAGCTTTCAGATGAGCTGAACGATGCTACAGAACCTGAACTTGGAACTACCTTGTCTTGGTAAGATGTACATTCTCTCTGTTAGTGTCACATCAGTGACAAACTGGTGACAGCCACAGCTCTTGGCTGGCCACATCCCCAGAACTTCTGGTAAAGTCCACATAAAGCTCATCTTTGTGGGAGGCCCCAGAGAGTTGAGGCCTCATGAGGGCACTGAGTTGTGCCCTCGCAACTGCCTTGCCTGAGATTTCTGAAAAAAAGGTCTCCTGCTTTCAAAATCCCACATTAGCATCAAAGTGCTATCTTTCAGCTACAGCAGGCAGCTCTTTTCTTTCCTTTCTTCTCTTTTTCTTTTCATTTCTCTTCTCTTTCTTTCTTTTTCTTTCTCTCTCTCTCTCTCTCTCTCATTTTCTCTTTCTCTCTTTTTTTTTTTTTTTTTTTGAGACAGGGTCTTGCCTCACTCTGTCACCGCTGCAGTGCAGTGGCATGATCACAGCTCACTGCAGCCTTCACCATTCAGCTCAAGAGATTCTCCCACCTCAGCCTCCCAAGTAGCTGGGACCATAGGTGTGTGCCTCCAGGCCCAGCTAATGTTTAATTTTTTTTGTAGAGAGGGGATCTCACCTTGTTGCCCAGGCTGGTCTTGAACTCCTGGGCTCAAGTCATCCTCTTGCCTCAGCCTCCCAAAGTGCTGGGATCATAGGCATGGGCCACTGCACCCAGTCAGGCAGCATTTACTTCAGATGAGCTTAACTAAATCCGTAGGAGAGGGAGTGAGGTGAGAGACGAATCTCAGATCCTGACTATGATATGCATTGTGATTTGTTCTGCATAAGCTGCAAGCACTCAGCCTCAAAGCGGGATTAGAAATCTTCCTGCCATCTTCCATAGGAACACTGGTGAGACACCGTGGCTCAGAAGAACCAAAGATTCAGTATTAACAGGAAGATTCTAGATAACATTTCCCTGTTTTGCAACACATCTAACCTGAATTTAATAAACCAGGATTAAATAAAAGCGTTTTATTTTCAGATCCAAAACATGAAGCCACACAGCCTTAGGCTGAGAGTCAGATTTCACAAGCTGAGCAGGGACAAGCCCCATCTTCCATTAGCTACTCAGTGTGTCAAGGAGAACTGGAGCTGCAAATTCGGAGGGAAAAGGGCCACATATTTTCTGGTTCAATTAGGTAAGAGGCTTTGGTTTAAAAAAAAATGAGCTTGCGTTCTGAATTACCAGGCTTAAATTTGATATTTCAAATGTCTGTTGTGTGTATATGCAGGCTACAGTCTGTTTCACCTGGTTTACTGTTGAACAGTGGCATCGTCGGAAAATAGGGAAGTTGTTGAAAAGCTATCAGCAAAAATGCCACCAACACTTGTATCACAGGAAATCTTCAAGGAGGGTATACTGTAACAAGTACCTGATAGTCATTCACTTACTCAACAACTACTCAGCCAGATCCTGCCATGGGTCCAGTTGGGGGTGGGCGGGCACTGAGAACTAACAAGATAGACCTAGTGCCTGCCTTTGGGAATTTTTCAGTCTACCAATGAAGGGTTAAGTAAATTATCACATAATTAATACAAAAATAAAACGGCCCTTTAATAGCTGATACTGGTCAGGTATGGTGGCTCACACCTGTAATCCCAGCACTTTGGGAGGCTGAGGCAGGTGGATCTCTTGAGGTCGGGAGTTCAAGACCAGCCTGGCCAACATGGTGAAACCTCGTCTCTACTAAAAATACAAAAATTAGTCGGGTGTGGTGGCACACGCCTGTAATTCCATTACTTGGGAGGCTGAGGTGCGAGAATCACTTGAACCTGGGAGATGGAGGTTGCAGTGAGCAGAGATCGTGTCACTGCACTCCAGCCTGGGCAACAGAGTGAGACTCCGTCTCAAAAAAAAAAAAAAAAAAAAAAAAGCTGATACCTTCTCATTTTCCTGCCTTTGCAATATAAGGGCACTAAGGCATGGTAGAAAAAGCACTGTTGCCTTCTTAGAAGGCGTTTACTACCGTTATGAGGAAAGCCAGCTCCCTGATGGATAATGGACTTAGGCAGTGCTCATCAATGGCTGTGGAATGTATTAGGTAAAAAAGCCAATGGAGGAATTTTATAATTATATATATTGAGTTAACAACACCTGAATCTATTGATCAATCTCAATAGAATGAAAGGAGAGACAGTAGAGGCACCACTCATCAAGTAGTCTCGCCAAAACCCAAACCAAATGAACTTAAATCTGATCAAGCCTCTAGATTCAGCTACTAGTTTTCAGGAAATACAGAGGATAGAAGAATATGTTAAATGACACCATGGGGATACAACTGGCAAAATTCCAAACATGGGAAACTGCACAGGGCCAACAACCCAGTTTCTTCAAAAACAACAGAATGACCAGAGAGGGGGTTGTGAGAGAGATATACATAGACACACACACACACATACACATATACACATATGTATGTTTCTATCCATGGTTCCTGGCTCGTAACTCCCACAACCTTTGTTACACTCTTTTGTTACAACGTTGGGGCACTTTAGGTCTCAGAAGCAGGCCTCAGAAAACGGAATCTCTCTCTGACCTTCTCCTACCTTCTTTTCCCTTGCTCCTTTTTCTCCCCAAGGCAGGACTCTAATCTTTTCCCACCTTTCTCTGATCTACCTTGTCTGACTGTAGGTCATAAGTTCCCCATTTCTGAAGGGGCCCTGCCTCATCCCAGGAGGAAGGAATGCTGCACAGAAAGACCAAGAAGAATCTGAAAAGATAGGACTTGCTGGGTTCCCCCACTCAGTCTATCAGGATTAGATCATACCCTTTGTGTCCACTCACATATCTACATGGTTGTCCATGCTTCAACATGCCTATCCAATGAAGTCTCCATACAGGCTTTAGGAGAACAGTGTATAGAGAGCCTCCAGATAGCTGAGCATGTGGAGGTTCCTCGAGGGTAGTGCACCCAGGGAGGGCATGGAAGCTCCATTCCCCCTCCCCCATATTTTGCCCTCTGCACTTCTTAATCTGTATCCTTTGTTACATCCTTCAAAATAAACCAATAGATGTTGGTACATGTTTCTGAGCTCTGTGAGCTGCTCTAGTAAATTAATCAAACCCAAGAAGAGAGTTGCGGGTTCCCTGAATTATAGCCAGCTGAGGCTTGTGAAGGCATCTTAAATGGAAGCAGTCTGGTGAGATGGAGCCCTCAACCTGTGGGGAGGGGGGCCCCATTCCTCGGAGCTGGAAAATAAGACCCCCAAGAGAAATATTAACCAAATGTAAGTGTGGGCCTTGTTTGGATCTAGATTAAACCAATTATTAAGTATGAGATAAACATGGAAAACAAGAAAATCTGAGCACTGTATATGTAATAATTAAATACTTTTTTTAGGTAGTGATAGCAATATTGCAGCTATGTTCTTTAAAAGTGTCTTTATATTGTTACAGGTATACTGTGTGAGTATTTACAGATGAAATGACATCCCAAATTAGCTTCAAAAGAATAGCTGGAAAAATAAGCACACGAAAAATGCTCAATATTACTGGCCATCAGGGAAATGCAAATCAAAATTAGAATGAGGTAACACTTTGTACCCACTAGGATGGCTATAATAAAAAAGAGATAATAATAAATATTAGTGAGGATGTGGAGAAATCTGAACCCTCATACACTCTAGTACAAATATACAATGGTGTGGCCACTTTGGAAAACAGTTTGGTAATTCCTTAAATGGTTAAACATAGTTATCATGTGCAACTCAGCAACTGCACTCCTAGGCGTACACCCAAGACAAATTAAAATGAGTCTACAGAAAAACATATATAAATGTTCATAGCAGCATTATAAATAGCCAAAATGTGAAAGCAGTCCAAATGTCCATCAAATAATGAATGGATAAGTATGGCATATTCGTACAGTAAACTACTATGCTGCAATAAAAAGAAATGACGTATTGATATATGCTATAATATAAATGAACCTTGACATCATTATGCTGAGTAAAAGAAACCAGTCACAAGATACCACATATTACATGATTCCTTACATGTGAATGTCCAGAATAGGTAAACTGTAGAAACAGAAAGTAGATCAGGGGGTTTCCTAGGGCTGTGGTGTCAGGAACAAGGAGACTGGGGGCAGTGAGTGGCAGGGAAAGGGTGGGGATTGCTAAGGGGTCTTGGGTTTCTTACAGGGTAATGAAAACATTTAAAAAAATAACCATGGTGATGAATGCACAACTCTGTGACTCTACTAAAAGCTACTGAGTTGTACGCTTTGAAAAAAGCATGCTGGGGAGGGTGTGGGCAGGGGTACAGGTGAAATATAACATGCCATGTGTTGAAAGTTTTTAAATGTGAAGGCTCTATCATCAGACCCCCTGGATCACATCCTCACTCTCAAAATTATGAGCTGTGTGACCCTGGGCAAGATATTTAACCAGTCTGAAACCTAGTTCCCTCAAATGTAACATGAGGATAGTAATATAGGCATGCACAAGTTAAATGAAGTTGATATATTTAAGGCACATAGAACAGTGTCCTGTACATGTAAAATGTCCATGGGACATCACATTGTTTTTATTTTTTATTTTTGAGATGAAATCTCATTCTGTCACCCAGGCTAGAGTCCAGTGGTGTGCTCTTGGCTCACTGCAACCTCTACCTCCTGGGTTCAAGCAATTCTCCCATCTCAGCCTCCTCAGCAGCTGGGATTACAGGTGGTGGCCGCCATACCCAGCTAATTTTTGTATTTTTAGTAGGCATGGGGTTTCACCATGTTAGCCAGACTGGTCTCGAACTCGTGACCTCAGGTGATCCACCCACCTCGGCCTCCCGAAGTGCTGGGATTACAGGCGTGAGCCACCGTGCCCGGTAGGATGTGAAGTTTTGTTACTCTCATCTGCTTGTCTTTGGGTCAGCTCCTTCAGGAGGGCCCATTTCTTCAGCATCTCCCTCAGAAACCACAGTCGTTAGGGATACCTAGCAGGGGCTCACAAAAGTCTTCCTTTGGTGGTTCTGACCTTCTTAGTTTCTATGATGCCCCTTACCAAGGCATTATCTTCAGAAGGTTTTTCGTGACTTAGTAAGTTTGTTTTCTCTTTGATTTTAGGCTACAGATGAAAATGTAGGAGCAGCAGGAAGAGATGGAAGAAGGAGACCAACTGAGTCACATTCATGGACTCTGTGCCAGAGGGCCTGACTCCCCCACCCCAGGGCCACACATGCGGGGACAGCAAAGGATAATAAATCCCATGGATTGTCCTTCCAGACCCTTCCCATGGGTGATGCCATTAGAAGACTGGCTCAACCTGGAGGCAACTGTGTGCTGTTCCTGACATTACCAGACCTGCCCACTCTCCCCTGGATCCCAACATGGCCGTCTGCCTGGGTCCTCATTCTTGCAACCCAACGATGGCCTCCTAAATTAGCAAAGTGCTTTGGCTCCTTGTCAATAACAAAGGCTCTTTTTGAACCTCATCAGCGAGACTATGATAAATATTTTATAAATGCCACTCTGAAAGCACAGCTCAACACACACGCACACACACACACAATGGCGTGTATAGATACTCACATGAGCTGTCTGCCCAGGGATGCAGCATTTTCTCCCCTTCAAGTTTGCTCCCAAACAGATTGATTTTTTAACTTTTATTCTGTTGTACTGCATGTATCAACTGCACAAGGCAATCAGCCAAAGAGATACTTAAACATACGGAGTAAATTTCATGTCTTGGAGAACATGGTAGAGCCAGACAGCAATATGATCTTCCACTCTGCTCTCTGGAGCTGCCACTTGGCTGGGGAGGGGCCATGTTACACCTGGGCCAAACTATCCTGGGGCTCCCGCTCAGAGCGCCACCCTCATGTCTGCAGCAGCCTGTGCAAATATGCAGAGGCCCCTTTGAAAGCTCTGTGGTGCTGCTTAGTGGTGTTCTTTGCACCTTGAGCAATGCTCAAGACCTGCCCATGGACATACCAGGATTAGCAAAGCAATCTGTAGTACTGAATTTCTGTGGGTGTCTGCATTTGCTATGCTACAAGGGTAAGAGATTGTCATTTACAGTGAAAAACAAAGGTGGTGTTAATTAAATTTATTTTCCTAAGTGTCACCGTCTCCAGACCTCTATTCCTTTTGTGAGGTGAGCAAGTGTGTCCTACAAAAGAATAAGCCAGAAATAAACTTCATTTTAGTGTGATAATATCCAGAATTCACACATTTTTAAGCATTTGCCAAAATAAGTAGTGATTTTACAACTGACTTGCATAAGCTCTTTGTATTCCTCTGGTTTGGAAATTGAAATAGAACTGTGTACTGTATTACTTTGCCCAGATACAACATTGACACTGATGTTTTACAACCAAAATGCTATCACCTCTAGCTACATACTGTAACCTCACATACACTGTGTATAACTTGCCTTCTTCCCTGTCAAATGTATCCATTTCCAGGTCAAGCTAAAGAGAGTAAAAGTTTAAAGACAAAATCACAAATCAGCAGCTCCACCATAATGCCAAATTGCCAGGACCATTAAAGGTTTGTGATTGCACACTGGAGGCACAGATCAGGGTAAGCTAGGGCACACACTGTACATTGTAACATGGCTCTTTCTCTTACTTCCAGAAAGCTTATCAGATGGAACGATCACAATGGGGACAGTGAAAGTTCTACAGGTACGCTTTTCATATGCTCCATTTTAGATACAAGTAGGCGCGTCTACTGTGTGAGCTTCAGGACTAAGCATTAGTAACAGGTTCCTCTGTGCATGCCTGACTGTGTGTCTGTGTGACCACAGCAGTGATTTGGCAGTGTGAGTGCACGAGTGCTCCCTAGACCAAGCCGGTCAGGATGACAAAGCAAGGACAGCAAGGACTGGGACAGGTGGGCAGGGAGTTGGAAGACAGGCAGGTGCTGCAGCAGAAAGACTGCAGGCTTTACAGGCAGACGTGCCTTAGTTGGAAGCTTGGCTCTGCCACTTTCCAGGTTTGTAAGTAGGGGAGTGAAGTCACTCCTCCTAGCCCCGTGTGTCTCACATGAGAAACAGGAACCGTCTATATTTCAGAGTTGCTGAGGAGATGGAAAGTGAACAGCAGGTGCACAGTAGGGGTAATGGTGGTTGTAAAAAGTAGGTGCAGAAGCTGTGGAGGTTCAAGCCAGGTACCCAGCCCTACCCACTCCCTCATGGACACTTGCCACTCGCAAGAGACTGGGAGGCTTGGAAACCAGAAGGGTCCTGGATGGGCTGACTGCTTATCTCAAGGGATAGCTCAAGCTGAAGGCATTGAGTGGCCTGATTTATTTTTGTAATGAAGTAACTCGGGTTTTTAAAACTAAATTCATTATATTATTCTATGGAGCTACTAACATCACTTGTGATATTAGGAATGGCTGTCATAGTGAGGATGGGAAGGAGAAGGAAGGAAAGAAGAAGCGAGAAGTAGGTACTTCAGCTGTGCTGGATATTTTGTTCTGGTCCCTTTTTAATATTTAAAATAATCTGGTAAAGTGAACGCTTTAAAAATATTTATTGCCTTTGTTTTAAATATTATGTAATTAAGTTTATATAATTACTTTTTAATAAATTTTTTATTTTAGAAGCTTTAGATTTACAGAAAAATTGGAAAGACACTACTAGTCCCCATATTCCCCCCACTCAGGTTCCCCTGATATTAACATCACACATTAGCCTGGTACATGAGTATGTTAGTCACAAGGAGTGAACCAACATCACTACATTATTTTCACCAGCATCCACACTTTACTCAGATTTCCTTCCTTTTCCCCTGCTGTCCTCTTCCTGTCCGGGATCCCACACTGCATTTGGTTGTCATGCCTCCTCAGGCTCTCTTGGCTCTGACACTTCCTCAGGCTTCCCTTGTTTTGGGTGGCATTGACTATTTTGAGGAGCATTGGTCAGGAATATTGCGTAATGGCCCTCCATTGACAAGTGTCTGACTTTTTCCCCTCATGATTAGACCGGGGTTATGGGATTGTTTTTTGTGGAAGATCACAGAGGTTGAGTACCATTCTCATCACACCATAGCAAGGGGACATTATCTCAGCATGGCTTCACTCTTGATGTTGGCCTTGGTCACGTGGTAGAAGTAGTGGTCATCAGCTTTCTCCACCAACTCTCTTTCCTCCCTTTCCAACCCGTCCTCTCTGGACAGAAGCCTCTACGTACAGCCCACACTAAAGGGTGGGGAGTTATCTTCCACCTTGTTGGGGGAAGAGTATGAATTACTTGGAATTCCTCTGCACGGGAGACTTCTCTATCCATCCATCCATCCATCCATCCATCTATCCATCCATCCATCCATCCATCCATCCATCCATCCATCCATCCATCCATCCATCTGGCATTCATTTATATTGGTATAATCGGATGGATTTTTATTTTATACTTCGTGTTATAACCCAGCACTCCATTGTTTATTCCGTTTCTTATGTGTTTCAGCTCTGGCTGTTGGAACTCTTTCAGTTGGCTCCTGTTCCCCTTTGACATTCTGCCATCCCCCAATATTGTGGCCTTTTTGGAGCACCTTCTTATTTTCTGGCATTATGAGATATTTGTATTATATTATTATTGCATTAATTATTGGCTCATATATTTCCTGACCCAGTCCTAGAATAAATCACTTCTCCAAGAAGACTTGTAGACTTGCTTTTTAAGCTGTTAGCAGCTTTCAGTCCAGGGCTGTTCACCACCATTGAAGTAATACCCTTCTGAGTATCATACCCAAAGTTCATCCTCCCGTGGCTGCTGGGAGCACAAACTATTCCCTGCTGCAAATGAGCTCAGAGTTTTTTCTGCCTGTCCTTTCTGGAGTTCTTTCCACAGCTGCCATGGGAGCCCCTGTGCTCACACACATGTGTCCATCAGTGCCCAGCCGAGGACTGGGGGATCCTCTCTGGAACTCCAGAGCTCTCTCTCTGGGCAGCTCTTGCCTGTCTGGCACTCTGCCTTGAGAATTACAGATGCTTCAGCATCCCAGATTCCTATCACTGTCTTGTGCATTTAGAGACTCCTGGGCTTTGTGTGGGGTCCCCTGCCCGTGCTGTGGCCTAGGAAGCCCCCCAGGCAGTGAGCGGGGGAAGCGGCAGGGCTCACCTCCATTGCTCTCCCTCTCATCAACCACTGTCCTGGACTACTCTATGTCCAACGTCTGAAAACCCTCGTTGCATTTATTTTGCCTGGTTTTTAGTTGTTTAAGACGGGAAGGTAAATCCAGTTCTTGTGACTCTATCTTGGCCTGAGTAGAACTTCTAATTGACACCAACATTTACCAAAGGGTCCCATTTAGCAATGAGACTGACTTTCCTGGGATGCTAAATAGTCTTGTCATAGTCAGTGACCCACAGTGAATCTCCTGACCAAAGGAGGGACACGGCTTGGACCGTGCGGCGTTGTACAGCTGCGCTCGTCTGTCTCTATCACATATGAGATTGCTCGTGGTACAAAATTAGGAATGGATTAGACTGAGAGGGTCTGAAAGCCCAAGGCTTTCCTACTCGCTCTACAGGACCATCAGAAGGTAGCTGCAGGGAGGGCTGCTGGGCAGGCCCAGCCACTCTCTCAGGAGACAAGGGTCTGCGCTGGCCAGCAGCCACCACGGGTTTTAAATGAAAATGGCCTATAGAAGTGATATGCTTGGTGGCACAAGAAGCCTCAAGAGCCCAGGAGAGCGATTGGTTTCACAGGAGTTCATCCTGGGCAAGCTAAGAAGTGCTGATTAATACGAGCACTCACCAAGAGCTTGAAAACCCACTTGGCTAACAAGGGTGGAAAGTGGAGAACAGGGCTGTGAACGCCCCCTGGGCCTCTGCTCAGTATCTTTCCTTCAGCTCCACTACATCAGAATCACACACACACACCCCCCCCAACAACCACCGCCGCCGCACCACACACACACATACACACACACACTCCCCACACAACCACCCCCCGCACCACACACACACATCCCACAACCACCGCCGCCGCACCACACACGCACACACCCCCTACACAACCACTCCCCACACAACCACCCCCCCGTACCACACACACACACATCCCACAACCACCGCCGCCACACCACACACACACACCCCCCCCAACAACCACCGCCGCCGCACCACACACACACATACACACACACACTCCCCACACAACCACCCCCCGCACCACACACACACATACACACACACACTCCCCACACAACCACCCCCCGCACCACACACACACACATCCCACAACCACCGCCGCCGCACCACACACACACATACACACACACACTCCCCACACAACCACCCCCCGCACCACACACACACATCCCACAACCACCGCCGCCGCACCACACACGCACACACCCCCTACACAACCACTCCCCACACAACCACCCCCCCGTACCACACACACACACATCCCACAACCACTGCCGCCACACCACACACACACACACCCCCACACAACCACCTCCCCTGCACCACACACACACACACACATCCCACAACTGCCCCCGCACCACACACACACACCCCCACAACCACCCCCCCCGCACCACACACACACACACTCCCCACACAACCACCCCCCCTGCACCACACACACACACATCCCACAACCACTGCCGCCACACCACACACACATACCCCCCACACAACCACCCCCCCGCACCACACACACACACATCCCCCCACACAACCACCCCCCGGCACCACACACACACACACACCCCCCCACACAACCACCCCCCCTGCACCACACACACACACACATACATCCCACAACCACCGCCCCTGCACCACACACACACATACACACACCCACACAACCACCCCCCTGCACCACACACACACACCCACACAACCACCCCCCCCGCACCACACACACACACACTCCCCACACAACCACCCCCCCTGCACCACACACACACACATCCCACAACCACTGCCGCCGCACCACACACACATACCCCCCACACAACCACCCCCCCGCACCACACACACACACATCCCCCCACACAACCACCCCCCTGCACCACACACACACACACCCCCCACACACAACCACCCCCCCGCACCACACACACACACACACATCCCACAACTGCCCCCGCACCACACACACACACACACACGCACACCCACACACACCCTCTTGGAACATCAACAGGGGACCATAATTTTCTTCTTGGTTTCAATTTCATTGTCTTCAGATCTTAGAAACTTTCCTTCTAAAACAGTGCGGTAGATTTGGAACATGAGCCCTCACCAAGAGCTTGAAAACCCACTTGGCTAACAAGGGTGGAAGGTGGAGAATAGGGCTGCGAATGCCCCCTGGGCCTCTGCTCAGTATCTTTCCTTCAGGTCCACTACATCAGAATCACACACACACACACACACACACACACACACACACACACCCCACAACCACTTTGAAGTAATACCCTTCTGAGTATCGTACCCAAAGTTCATCCTCCCGTGGCTGCTGGGAGCACAAACTATTCCCTGCTGCAAATGAGCTCAGAGATTTTTCTGCCTGTCCTTTCTGGAGTTCTTTCCGCAGCTGCCATGTTCTTTCGTCCATGTGTCCATTTGGAAACATTTTTTTTTTAAATCCAGGAACTTTATACTAAACAAAAGAATGCTTTCCAAAGGTGAGTGCAAAGAATTTTCTTCAAGCAGCTCACTGTGTACATCAGAGTTCCTCCAACTGGCAGATTTACCTGTAGTTTGCAATAAGTACCACAAAGCCATCACCAAGTGAGTTAATGAGACCACATTCTCTGTCCTCCTTCAACCAGCTGTGAGGGCAGGTGCAGCTGGGATGGAAAAGGTGCCAAGGAGAGGCACTGCCCTCCTCTGCTTGGGCCCACCTGCCAGGCCTCCACTGTCCTGAGGGTAAGGTCCACTCTCAGCATCTATGGCCTCACCCTCACCTTCAGTCTCATTCCACACCTCCCACCAACCATACCTTCTGGCCCACCCAAAGCAAGAAAGCCCTTAGAGAAATGAAAATGTTCATCCTCATTAAAAAAGACTTCTAATTAGTGAAGTAACCATAAATGACCATGGAACTCCTTGTTTCAGACATGGAGCTTCTTCAAGACCTGTTTAGTGTTGTTCACAACAAGGGAGGAAGTATCCCATTAAGACAGATGAGGGCCAGCAACCCTGGCTTTAGAGTTAATTAATATATTCATCTTTAAGAAGGGAATGGGTCTCACTGATTTGGGAAGCTGAGGCAGGATGATCACTTAAGGCTAGAATTTCAAGACCAGCCTGGGCAACATAGTGAGGCCCTGTCTCTACAAAAGATAATTCAAACATTAGCTGGGTGCGGAGGTGCATGCCTGTAGTCCCAGCTACTCAGGAGGCTGAGGTGGGAGGATAGCTTGAGCCCAGGAGTCACAGCTACAGTGAGCTATGATAGTGCCACTGTACTCTAGCCTGGGCAACAGAGCAAAACCCTGTCTCTAAAAACCATAAAGTGGGGGAAGGGTGTGGGGGGGTGTAGGAGGATTTGGGGGGATTGTCATGAGCTCAGCTTCAGTATGAAGCCTGCTTTGAGTGGTTTGACCAGAGTCTTTACACTCCGTTGGCACTCACAGATCTCTGCTGGATGAAATTGAAGTAGTTTCCATGACCGAGCCCCTTTTTGACCTGATTCCCTTCAGGACACCTGCCTGGGGCCATAGCTGTGGACTCCCACAGCCTAGGGGACCACAAGACAAACTGGAGCTCACTGACCATGTGGGACTTCCTGAGTAAAGGTGTGAGCTGGCCAGTGACAGGTCCCCTTGGATCTCACATCCTGATAAGAGAGTGAAATGACGCCAAAACAAAGAAGAAAGAAAAATCCATCCAATGCAAGATGTAGGCTCAACCCATAAGGAAATCCCATCTCCTGGGCAAATCTAAGGAATGAAAATTTCTCACAAAATTAAACTGCTATTTTCTACAATAACTGATCGTTACCTCCAGGGCAATGTTGGTACAAAGCTCTGCTACCCAGCCCTTCTACCACCCCGACAGTTCACTGTTCTACAATCACACCATGACTTTGAGGCCCACACGTTTTCATTCTACCCACAACAGCCCCCCTGACCTGCTCCACCCTGGGGGAATTCTTGCTTATTCTCCAAGGTTCAATTCCAATGGCACCTTCCATCTGAGATAGTCCCTAAGATTCCACGATATTTGCCACGGCCATAAGGAATTTGTAGCCAAGCCTTTCTTCCCTGGGCTCCCGTGGCTGCACCCCACTGCTCGTTCAACTCCTGTCTTCTGTTTTGGACTGTGAGGCCCCTGACGGCAGGGCCTGAGATTCATTCTGTCTGGGGCCCCGAGGCTACTCAGGGACAAGACAGTGCTCCGTGAGATGTGCGCTGGGGGATGGACACATGGACGGAAGGACATGGCTGCTCCACACTGGCAGTGTAGGCTTCAGGATTTTCAAAGTAGACTGGCATGTGCGCTCTGATTTGCCCTTCCCCTCCCGGGGAGGCAGAAAAAGTATTATTCATGCTCCACTCACAAGGACACGAGTGTTGGAAAATGTGAAATGAGAGGGAGCCTGATGCTGCCCGGAGTCCTAAACTAGACCCACAGAGACTTGAGCTCTAGTTCTGGCTTTCCTGCAGAGTATTCTGGGTGACTGTGAGCAAGTCTGTGGGCCTGGGCTTTAAGGAATTATCTACATCATCTCTGATCCAGTTGCAATTGTCTACGCCTCCCTTTCGGTCATGTGTTCTTAAGTAGTGAAGCCTGAAGTAGCAGCAAGATTTTCAGATGCTTAGTGGCTTGTGAAAGATCCTGGTACCACTTCATTCTCAGGTGCTGAATCTGTTTTTCAAATCTGTGTAATACTGGAATAATGGTTGGTCCTTAACTGGTAATGAGAAGTTGTTTTTCTGAGTGAAACCCGCATTGCCAGCTCGGCTTGGGGTAGGTCCATGCTGCTAACTCTAGACGGGGATCAACGGGAAACTGCACGGATACATTCATTTCTTTCAACAAATATGGCAACAAGATGATGATATCCAACAGGTCTCTAATAAAGGAACGCAGGAAAAGCACATACAGAAGAACAGAAGTGAGTGAGAACAAGCAAGTGCTTACAGGTTCTGTGCTGACCATGCCTCTGCTAAAACAAAAACAAAATATTTCGGTTCATCCAGATGCACTGGAGAAAGCTGAGCTGCCGCTGCTCAGACTTTATCACAGCTCTGCCGACTGTGACATGCAAACAACAGGAGCCCCATCAACGGATGGAAAGATCGTAGTTTCTCAGACCGCATCCAAGTCGCACAAAGCCTTGTCTGAACGCCGTTCTGAGTGCTTCATTCAGCAACATTTGGCAAATCTCAAGGCTGGAGATGTAGCAATAGGATTAACAGAAGGAGGAGTTGCTGAATGAATTTCTCAGTCCATACACGAGGAGCAACACAGAAAGTTAAAACATGGCCAGTGATTTGCAGCTGGCTTGCCCAGGGGAGCCGCTGAAGGCCTCCTTCAAAAGCTAAATATGGTCTTCCTTGTAGGAAACCCAACAGTGGATGTAGCCACGAGTTTAAAGGAACCTCCCTGGGCTACTATCAGGACTCTCAGGCAGGGTAAGTAGCACCTGTCAATCAGGCCCAGTGAGCCTTCAGTCCATAAGACGTCAGCAATGCTGCCATGGAACGGGAAAAGGCCCTAGAGTAATGGGGACAGCACCGGCCAACTTGAACATTAGAACTACTGACCACCAGCATACTATGTGGGAGAATCATGATGGTGATCAAGACACAGCCGCTGCCCTCAGAGAGCTGTCGTCTAACACAGCAGTCCCCAGCCCCCAGGCTGTGGACCAGTACCAGTCCGTGTGCTGTTAGGAACCAGGCTCCAAGGCAGGAAGTGAGCGTTGGCTGAGTGAGCACAACCACCTGAGCTCCGCCTCCTGCTAGATCAGTGGCAGCATTAGATTCTCACAGGAGTGAGAACCCTACTGTGAACTGTGCAGGCGAGGGATCTAGGTTGCGTGCTCCTTATTAGAACCTGACGCCTGATGATCTGAGGTGCGGCAGTTTCATCCTGAAACCATCCCCACCCACCCCATCCATGGAAAGATGGTCTTCCACAAAACTGGTCCCTGGTGCCATAAAGGTTGGGGACTGCTGCTCTAACAGATGGAGGAGAACAAATATGTCACTGCTGATCACAGAGGACTAAGATAACAATCACCAACAAGGAGAAAATGGCAAAGTGAGATTGAGGTTCAGAGGAGGCAGCGAGCGCAGGCGACTGGGAAAGAAGGGGTGGCTTTGTGTGTGCCGTTGCATTGGAGATGGGCAAGGAAAGATGGGCATAAGCTCAAAAAGCAGAGATGGGGAGACACGGGGGGCGAGCCGAGGGATGGGTGCATGGAGGTGTTCAAGAAATGGGAACATTCCAAATGGCTAGAGCAGAGACTATGCAACTAGGCAAACAAAAGGAAATCACATTGGAAATATGATGGGACCAAAAGGGCAGTGAGCCACAGGCGAGACCCCGGGGTTTCAGTGGGCAGAATGGGGAAGCACTATGCCCTCTTTAGCGGTCAGGTATCAAGGCTGTCATTGAAGGGGCTGGCTGCACAGCAAATTCAGGGTGAATCGAGGCAGGGAGGCAGGCACAGGAAACCAGTTACTGGCAGTTACTGAGCACCTCTTCAGACCCTCAGCCCACCTGTGTGAAGAGCCATACTCTGTGGCTTGAGTAGAATGCAGAGCAGACCATCTGCCAACTCGCACACCGGAACGGCTCTTCATGGCGCATGCAACTCACATCGCACAGCCTCCACGCTGTCGCTTAGCAGAGGAATTTTGCCAGCAGCTCACTCTGCTTTTCCTCTGAGCACGAAGTCAAGAAGAAACATGGGAATTTTCTAATATTTCACTATCTGGAACTATTAACAAAATGGCAATTTCATGATTCGAACTATATTTTCTATTTAGTTTATGGCTTATTTGGTCAGATTGCAACTTGGACCAACTTTTACAAGTATTCATGGTACTGTCACAATTCTGGTCATTTCTCCATCTTTAATGACACAAGTGTAGCCTTTCCCTAACAAAGCACTGTTACTTTCGTTCATTCTGGAAAAACCTGGTAGGTTTAGAGAGATGGCTGTGTTTTATGTTAATAATAATAATTTCGGTAACTATAATAATGACTGCCCAGACAGCACATAGACATGTACACAGCATGCCACATGTGTTACCTCATTTATGCTTCACAACCACTCTGAAGTAAGTTCTATTATCATCTCCATTTACAGATGAGGACACTATTTAATGGAATTCCATAACAGACAACTACCAAAGGCCAGAGTTCAGTGCCTCTGCAGTGCAAGTAAGTTCAAATTTTCAGATGTTCCTCATTATACTTCCGATTTGTATTTTTCTTTTTGGGCTGTTTTTATAAAATCGTGACACAGATTCACAATCCTCAGGCACAGTAGAAACTTAATTATTACCACTTGCATATGTCTTGAGTTCTAGGATTTATGCATTATTTTCACTTTTTTTGGACGTCAGTGAACCACTTTGAACTGATCCAACCATTGCTGCAAAGGGAAATCTAGCATATGTATATATTAAAATGTGAACGAGACAAAATGCAGTTGCAGAGAATTACACTCTTTTACTTAAATGTTAGCTGAAAAGTGACCAAGACAGTCCTTGCAGCATATGGGCAATATAATTTATCATTACTCTGAACTGAACGTTTATCTTCCCCTCAAATTCATGTTAAAATCCTAACCTTTAAGGGCCCTTTGGGAAGTGATTAGGTCAGGAGGGCATAGCCCTTACGAAGGGATTAGTGCCCTCATAAAGAGGCCCTGGGGAGCTCCCTTGCCCCTGTGACATGTGAAGACGCAGCAAGAAGAAAACCATCTATGAGCCAAGAGGTGGGCCCTCACAGACACGAAATCTGCTGGTGCCTCGACCTTGGCCTTCCCAGCCTCCAGAACTGTGAGGAATACGTTTCTGTGGTCCCAGCCTATGGTGATTTGTTACAGCAGCCAGCATGGACTAAGACGACCATCATGAAAACTAAGCAGACCAGTGTTGGCATCTCACCCCATCTCCACCGCCATAGGAAGGAGAACCCACCATTATGTTTTTAAAGCTCACTAAAGGGAGGAGGCGACGCAGGAAGGAGGAAGAGGGACGAAGGAGCTCAGAGAGGGAGAAAAACGGCTGGATTGGGGCAGTTTAGGAGGCACAAACTGGGAAGGCAACAGAGGTTGGAGGATCGTAGGAGAAGGAGAAGCCAGGAACCCAGGCCTGTACAGCATTTTCCAAGGGTGGCAGGGCCTCTGTGGGAGAGCTCTGGGATACAGGGTGGGATGAACATCAAGAGCTGGAGCTTCTGGAGCCCTAGTGAAAAGCCCCTGTGTCCAGCTTTGCACGGAAGCAGAGGAGCTGTCTGCCTGTAAGACTCTAGGCCAAGATGGCAGGTTGAGGGCGTTTTCCCAAATGTTCCCAAGGCCTTCCCCAAATCTGGTCTGTGTGTGGGTGGAGGGAGGGAGGAAGAGGTAGTGTGAAGTAGATGAAATCAAATTTAGACAAATAGAAGGTGGTGACATTTCTCACACCCAGAGTTGTGGGATAAAATGTATATCTGTTATAAACTGTTACTAAGAATACAATGGGATAGCTGCAAAAATCACAACTGATCTTACACTTCACATTTCCTCTAAAATTACCAAGCCGCCAGCAGACCCACTAGTTAGCCCACAGAGACCACTAGGGACCCACAAACCTTATTTTCTAAAATAATGTACTGGATCTGAAACAACTGGATCTTAAACGCCGGGGCTTTTCAGCACCCAGCGGATAGTAAGCAGTGAGAAGGCACCAAATAGCGCCAATGGTGTTTGGTTCCAGCTGTTAAGCTGGTGACTTCGGAATCACAACAGTGTGAAAATCTCCCATCCCTGGGGCTACCAGAGGTTCATCATTCTTTGGAACCAACACGTATAATCCATAAGGCTTGATAGCTATGTTTGCTTTTGACAAATGTCTGAATTTTACTTAATGAGGATTAAAAAAATAATTTGTTTACATGAAAAGTATTGCCTATGGAAGTTTCTGAGCTTGAAAATTTCAGACCTAGTTTCACTCTGAGGCAGAAGGATCCCATAACACGGAAAAGTCAATATCCATAAAACAAAAGCAGTGCCTGTGGGAGTTCCACCGAAGTCCCTTCGTATGAAATTTCCTGGTGTCCCTAAGGGTGAACACAGTGACATCCCAGGGGGTACAGGAAAGACAAGTCCCCCCAAGACCCTGTCCAGGCGCCCTCCAAGCCTGGGCCTCTCCCCTCATTCTTAGTCCTAAACGTTTGGGGACATGTCAGAACCTGAAAGGGAAAGGAAAACATTGAAGAAAAATGATACTAGAAGTCTGGTTGAGCATATATAGTTTGCTAAAGGAACACTTTGAAATACTTCGCTTTCTGGTATCCTAGTTAAAAAGCATAAAACAATCTCTAACAGGGAGAAAAATACTAAAATGTGTTTGTCCCTTGCTGTTGCTCATTTGCTTACCCTGAATGAAACATTTAAAAAAGATACATATTGGCCAAGGTGGGCGGATCACGAGGTCAGGAGATCGAGACCATCCTGGCTAACACGGTGAAACCCCGTCTCTACTAAAAATACAAAACATCAGCTGGGTGTGGCGGCGGGCGCCTGTAGTCCCAGCTACTCGGGAGGCTGAGGCAGGAGAATGGTGTGAACCCGGGAGGCGGAGCTTGCAGTGAGCCGAGATTGCGCCACTGCACTCCAGCCTGGGCGACAGCGCGAGACTCCATCTCAAAAAAAAAAAAAAAAAAAAGATGCATATCAATGGTTGTCAAAGTACCTTCTATAAGCTACACCAAAATTTCTATCTGGTTGGGAGTGGGGGAAGGTCAAGAACAGCAGTACAATAAAACAGAAGTCAGAGAAAGGTTTGACAAAGTTATGAAATAGCCAACATAAATTTGAAAATGGCATGAGAACACATCTGTAAGTATGGTGTTGTATTTTGTGTCTGACGAGCCACCCATCATTTTCTACCTATGTTATCACTCCCAAGATCTATTTTAATATTTACCATATATGTTAATAAAAATGAGTGATGGAAAGCATCACGACTCAACCACATGCCATGAGCAGCCCATTAAAGCACAAATAACTTACTAATAAAAAATTCTTATTAGAATACAGAGAATTCCAATTAGCCTTTTTATTTACTAACATTATCTTAGAGTCAACATAAAGTTAACCGCTCCCTGCTTTTAATTTAGTTCATTCTAATGACTATTTCTCTGCATCTCTACTGTTCGTTTAGGGACGAAGATGGGGATAACGAAAACCGAAAGTCCTGCCAGCACTAACATTGTCAGGCCTTGATATCGGCACTTAAAACAACTGTTTGTGAGAGAGAACCTGGTATCTGGCTTCTGACGTTTCAGAATAATCTTCTATTCTGCCCCTGGATGACGTCACTGTTGTGTGTGAGTCCTTGGTCCCAAGAATAGCCCAGCACAGAGGCGCCAGGGCACGCTTTCATACTCACATTCACATGGACGTAACAGGACTCCTGCACTGCACGCTTCCCCCAGTGACACACGCCCCATGCCTCCAGGCTGTGCACAGGCAATGCGCAGTGGCAGCCCAGAGGGAGAGGTGATTTACGGTGGCTCAGGCAGACACCACTAATACCGGCTTTTCCTGTGTTTGACCAACAGCCTTTGCAGAGAGTGCACGCAGGGCCCTCACTCTCTGGGGGCTGCTAGGGGCAGAGCCCGGTAATCCCAATGACTTAGTGGATCCTGTGCCTCCCAAGGCTGGCGCCCACGGTGACTGCGCACTTGTCACTGACTGGCAGGCCATTTGTCTGCTGCAGCCCAACAAATCCCACAGATCCTTCTGGACCCTTTGCAGCAGGCTTTTCATACCTTGAGTCTTATTTAATGTTCACATGAAAAAGCAACTGCCGCTTGCTGCGCTCATAAAAGTCTTGTTAGAAATTAACACCTTGCGCGAATAAAAAACATCAAGTAAAGTATTTATCTGAGGTCGTTTGGAAAAAATAGTTCCATGGGTAAGGTTTTACAACAATAGGTGCTGTAGTGACAGAGGAGTGCTCCCCAAAACGACGGGGCTCTCTGAACGGCCGGTGTGCAGCAGAGCGCGGCCCATGTGTGCAACCTCATTCCATTGGGAAAGGTAATAAAGAGGTCAAGGATCCTGATTTCTGTCTCCAAAGTCAGGTGTCTCTCAAACATGTGTCACTGATCACAAGTGGAGGTGAAGCAGTGAGAGTAATGAAAAGCAGGTGTGGCTACGCCTATAATCCGAGCACTTTGGGAGGCCGAGGTGGGCGGATCATGAGGTCAGGAGTTTGAGACCAGCCTGGCCAACATGGTGAAACCCCGTCTCTACTAAAAAAACAAAAATTAGTTGGACATGGTGGCACACACCTGTAATCCCAGCTACTCGGGAGGCTGAGGCAGGAGAACCTGGGAGGTGGAGGTCGCAGTGAGCTGAGATCACGCCATTGCACTTCAGCCTGGGTAAGAGACTTCGTCTCAAAACAAAAACAAAAACAAAAACAAAAAAAACCCTTGCTATTGCTACTGCGATATATATATATATACATATTTTTAAAAGCTCCTCAGTTTATAACTCCCAAAGTTAACTCAATGAAACAAGCGTATTCTTCCAATTACCCATCATATTTTTGATGTTCAATAAGACTAAAACAAAAAAAGATACATAGTACCACGGTAAGCTGTCATCTGGATGAATCAAGCCCTATATTTTCTTAATCAGGAAAGCTAAATGTACAATTGAGTAAATGCATGTATTTATGTCTCCATGACTTGTAGTCATGGCATTTTCAAGGAAAAATTTAGATGCGGTCATCCTAGGCCCTCTCCAGTCATGAGAAGAAGGCATGTACAATGCCTGGTGACTTCTGCTAATAGGCTAAAACACATTATATAAAAGCATAGAGTGTTTGGGGACTGGAGGTCAGTCTGATATAGTTAGAGTGAAAGACGGCACAGGGAAGGTTTGGGAGCCATACTATGGGTGGTTGGGAGTGTCCCCTGAGTTCTTAAACTCCAGAGTTCTCAAATTCTCACCAATGATAGTCACCTGAGAGCTTTAAAGGATCTTGGTGCAAGGCCCCAGTCCAGACCTGGAAACTGGGAATTGGCAGTTTTTGAAGCTTTCCAGATAATTCAACTGTGCTGCCAAATTTGAGACCCAATACTAGGCATAAGTGCTTTTCAAACTTTAATGTTTGAGATCTCGACCAGCCTGGCCAGCATGGTGAAACCTCATCTCTACTAAAAATACAAACAATTAGCCGGGTGTGGTGGCGGGCGCCTGTAGTCCCAGCTACTCGGGAGGCTGAGGCGGAGAATTGCTTGAACCCGGCAGGCGGAGGTTGCAGTGAGCTAAGATTGCGCCACTGCACTCCAGCCTCGGCGACAGAGTGAACTCCATCTCGAAAAACAAAACAAAACAAAACAAAACAAAACAAAAAAAGAAAAGAAATCTCCTGTTATCCTGTTAAGATGCAGACTCTGATTCTGTCTGATTCTGCAGGTCTGGGGTGGGGCCTGAGAGGCTGCATTTTAGCAAGACCCCAGCTGATGTTGATACTGCTGGTCTATGGACAAGTTTGAGTTGCAAAAGTATAGAGAATGGGAAACCTCCAAACATTTCTGTGTGAGGGAGTGATGTAACCAAAGCTGAACTGTGCAAAGAGGAATCAAGCATCCCTTAGCAGAAGCAGACTTAAAGGGGAAGGAATGAGGTAGCAGACCATTAAAGAAGTTGATGAGAGACAACAAGAGATGGGCTCGGAGAAGTCTGAATGATTCCTGCTAGCAGGCTCCCTGTGGAGAAGTAACCCCATCACATTCCACGCCACTCTATGGGGGCTGCTGCTATGGGGTGGGCCGGTAAAAGACCCTACCAGGATCTCAAAGACCCTGTGAACTGTAGTCTACTTAGATATACAGTCCTTCCCAGCAGTCTGAGTTACCTGCACAGCACAGTGCCTTCCCTCTGCTTCCAGGCACATGAAGGAATTGCCTGTGCTCGCGCCTTAGCAGTTGGCAGGGCACGCAGGTGGTGTGGCTTCGTTCCCTGCAGCCCGGCAGCCCCAGGAACAGCCGAGAGAGTAGATCCCCCACAGACCAGCTCTGTGTGTGAGAATGATGTAGAGGGCACCCCACCCACACATGGCCAGAGTGAGGAACATACTTCTGTTGGGTGAATTCACAGATATTCTCAGGTTATTTGTTACTGCAACACTAGCCTGGCTGACTCTGACTGTTACACTAATCAGCTGGACCCACACCCTGTGGGTCGGTTCCAGGAACCTGGCAAAGGTGATCTGAGGCCTGGCGGGCCTGCTGGAGAACTGCCCAGATTCCATTTTATAAGGGGGATATGGCCTGAGGATCTTGATCCTGGTAACTCACCTAACCTCCAGGACCACTAGTGAAACTTGGCAAAACCCCACATGTTAGAAGGCTGGCCTCAGCTCCTGAAGCTTTCCTTGTGATATAGTTTGGATACTTGTCCCTGCCCAAATCTCATGCTGAATTATAATCCCCAGTGCTGGAGGTGGGGCCTGGTAGGAGGTGTTTGGATCATGGGGGTGGATCCGTCATGGCATGGTGCTATCTTCGGGATAGTGAGTTCTCATGAGTTCTGGTGTGTGTGGCACCTCCCTCCCCCTACTCTCTCTCACTTGCTCTTGCTTTCGCCATGTGATGTGCCTGCAGCCCCTAGGCCTTCCACCATGATTGTAAGCTTCCTGAGGCCTCCCTAGAAGCTGAGCAGATGCCAGCATCAAACTTCCTGTACAGCCTGCAGAACTAAGAGCCAATTAAACCTCTTTCTTTACAAATTTAGCCTCGGGTACTTCTTTATAGCAATGCAAGAACAGCCTAATAAACCTTGTGAGTAAGATATTTCCCAAGTCAGTGCTGTTGACCGTGGTGCTTTACCGTTTCTTCCCTCGTCCTCCCATATCACAGTGAGTGAGAATTGGACGTCATTTTTGGCTTTCACTTCTGCTGTCTACTTCAACCCATGCTGCATTTTCTACATTGAGTTCTAACTAAAGAGCATGACACAAACTGTTGTTAAGAAAATTGAAATAATACTGGATTTTTTTAAATAAAAAAAACAAGTGTTGCTTTTAAGTTGAGGATTTAGCTTGATATTCTTTTCAGACCTCTCACTTCATGCCAAACCAAAGAGAGTTCCCAGGGCTCTAATGTCACTCAGCTAAACTTCACCCTGAAATGAGATATTTGAAGTCTGCAAATGAATGCAAAACAGGTTCTGGGTGAATAAGGTATTAAAATAGTGACCTGAAACTACTTCAAAGGTGAATCATCAATTTTAGTTATATCTCATGATTTTGCCTTTGTTTGTTGAAAGCCATACTTATTTCTCAAGTGAATAACGAGCAATGTCCTAGAAAAATATTCTTCTTGCATCAGATAGGATCAGGAAGTGGAAAGAGTATTGCATTGGATACTTGTTATTTTTAAATTGCATTAATGAAAAAATTAGACCCCAATTTTTTCTTTGTAAAATAAAGGAGTTAGAAGTCTTTCATCTCCAAAGTTTTATGCAATGACATTTTAAAATTCCCATCAATGGTGGATGTGACTCTAACTTGGCTGGAAATCTGAGTATTTTTCAAAGGAATTCTCAGATTTCTTATACATTGTCAAATTCTCCAGCCATCAGTCTATTTCCTTTACCTCTTAGATAACTCAATTTTAAAAAGACAAAAATCATTCTAATCAATCATCAGTTTGGCCATCAATTTGCTCTCTTTGCTTAGACATAATCTTGCAATTGTTATCTGTATTTAAATTTGTAGCCTGTTAAAAATAAAGCCCATGTGAGCTTACTGGTATTTTCCAAATTTTGACAATGAATGTGCCACTTTGTAAATAGAAAAAAAAGGTATTAACATATACACGGAATTGGATAAGATTTCAGAAAGTATCTTTCCAAAAAACTATTTTCCCTTATTTCTGCTAGGCTGAAGAACTCATCTAGCTAGAGAAACTCACTCCCAAGAGGTTCTAGTTGGTTTTGCTAAAATTTTTATTATCTCTACTGCTTATTAAGTCACTGATACCTGTTCTCTATGGTTGGATAAGTTCTATCTGTCAACATGGATGATTTACTTATGCTGCTTCCTCCTAACAGGGCCCTAATAAATGAATGTCTTCCACACTGTATTTTTAGAAATTAGCGTTTTACTATAAAAAAAGTATGTTCATAGTAAAAAATTTAAATTGTATGCATATGAACTGCAAAGTAGACAATACCCTCAGTTCCAGTCCTCAGTAGATAATAATTGTTAATGATTTCCTTTGTATCTTTATAGATATTTCCTATGCACAAAAGTCTACATGTTTATATAAACAAAAAATGGGATAATTTATAATATATTGTATACCTTAGTTCTTTCAATATATCTTTGTCTTCTTTACTTAATGGTGTATAGAACACTTTATAATGGCTACTTGAGGGGGCATACCTATTGTGGAATATTTAATTTCACATCTCTACTTGCTACACATGAGATTCAGAGCAAAAATAAAAGGAAACAAAACAAAATGTATGTGCCATGCCCTATAAAAAAAATCTTAGCTGGGTGATACTTAATGAGACAAGCTGTATAAAGTGCTAAAATAAAAAACAAGATTCAAGTAAAAAATAACAATAATAATGGCTACTAGTGTTTGGTAGTATAAACATTCTATGATTTATTTAATCAGTCTTCTATTGATGAAGTTTCTGGCATTGCAATGAATACTGCAGTACCCATATCTGTGAATATCTGTATTAAAATATTTGTGGAATAAATAAATGCTGAGTCAAAGAGTATGTGTATTTTCAGTTTCAATATAGAGTTGTACCGATTTGCATATCCACAGATAATGCAGATGGAGGATACCTGTTGTCCTGCACGCTTGACAGCACTGAATATTATCCACTTCTAAAATCTTTGTCAAACCTACAGCTGAAAATGTAATTTGCAGCAAATAATTTGTATTTCTTTAATCATGAGTGAGGGTGAGCATCCTGTCCTATGTTCACAGCAGTCTGTATGTCTCGTGCTCACTGACTGTTAAAGAGTTCTTTGTTATGTTTTAAAAACTGGCCTTTTATCACAGCCTGGCAGTCTCCTTCCCCACCCCACTAGTTTGTTATACATCCCTGATCCAATGTTTTGGTGCAGTTTGTTCAGCAGAAGCCTTAAATTTTTATGTGGCTAAATTAATCACTCTTTTCCTTTATGGCTTCTGACTTTCCCAGTAGGTTTACTTTTCTCAGAAAGGAAGAACTGCTTCTAATTTAATCTCTATAATCAGCTGAAAGTAGATGGAGAGGCTGGGTCCATCACATACGGTGTGACCTTCTACCAGTTACTCATCCTCCCAGAACTTCAATGTCCTCATCTGTGAAACTGGGACAGTAAAAGCTCCTTTAAAGGATCATCGTCAATCCCAAATAAAATAATGTGGTTACGACTGAGCGCACGGCGCACAGGAAGTGTTCAGTAAGTGGTGGCTTTACTTCCCCGAGATTGTAAACACCATCATCACTTAACAGCTCCAGCAAATGAGTCATAGACATGTGGCAAATTCCTGTTTCTCTGGAAGGCAGAGAGAGCACTGGGAATGACAGCATACCGCCCATGGGCCAGTCCCCGGCTTGCTGTGGCACTGCCACAAATGCTGCTGCTGTGTAACTTCCTACGGAGCAGGATTAATTCCTAGCATGGTTCTTAAGTCACTTTGGGATCTGAGAGACGTTTCAATCATTCTAGGATTTGAGCTTCTTGAAAAGGCTCAGGACAAATGGCAGTGAAGGCTACGTGGACACACAGTTTGTGGGTAAGCACAGCGTCATCACCTTAACTTTCATGAGAATGAAAAGAAGAAACTGCTCAAGAAAAAACCGGAATTGAGACGAGAAATAAGTGTAAAAGCTTACATGGCATATATATAGATTTGTCTGTTTTTTTCTTTTGGAGATGGGGTCTTGCTCTATCACCCAGGCTATAGGGCAATGGTGTGCTCATAGCACACTGCGGCCTCAAACTCTTCCAGGGCTCAAACGATCCTCACACCTGAGCCACCCCAGTGGCCAGGAATACAGGTGTGTGCCACCAAGTCTGGCTAAATTTTTTTTTTTCTTTTTTGTAGAGGTGTGTGTGTGGGTCTCACTACGTTGCCAGGCTGGTCTCAAACTCCCGGCTTGAAGCGATCCTCCTGCTTAGGCCTCCAAAGGGCTGGGATTATAGGCATGAGCCACCGCACCTGGCCGTTACATGGCATTCCACATAGGAGTCCTCCTCTGTCAAATGAGAACTCATAAGCACTACATATTGCTGAGTCCTTTAGAACATAGAGAGAAATACATACGTACACCTGGCTAAAGGTTGTGCTGAATATTCACAGTCGGTCTCTTATCTGATTCTATTTATCATGGCTAGATAGGTAAAAAAAATATAAAATATAAACATTCGTTTGAAGAACTCAATTATTTAAAAAGCTTCTTACTTTAACAGAGAATAGAGTCAAACTTTAACTAATTTTTATATGAAGGAATCTACTTTCCCTATAATTTCTAATCAATGTAACCTTCTACTATTCAGGAAAAAAGGCAGCCTAGCTCTAAGGGATCAGGACGTAACTGATTCAGAGCGGCAGTAGCTTTTTTGGTTGAATTTCAATTTCCAAATAGCTAGAAAACACTCCTGTGGGCTAGCTGTTGTCAACTTAGCATCAAGACTACTGCTCAGGTACCAGGCCTAGCATACACTGACCTTAGCTACTACAAGAAATGCTAAGGATTAGCTATACTCCTATTACCACGTTTGCAGATGTGTTTTCACCAGAGAACTCAACTTGTTTATTTCCTACAGAAACCTCTACATAGAGCACAGCACAATCTCTCAAATACAGCAGCAATGCTATCTTCCAACTTACATGGTCTTCCAGTTTGGCTTTGACAATCCTCCCTTTGAGAGGCACAGGCTATGTACTCTTGCCTTGAAAATGGGTGGGCTTTTATGACTGTTCCCACTAGTAGAGGGCAGTGGAAGTGATGCTATGCGACTTCTAAGGCTAGGTGACAAAGACAGCAGAGCTTCCACCTGTTAACTTGCACACTTGCTAGCATATAAGGAAGCTAACAATTCAGAGGCCACTGCAGTGAGGAAGGCCAGGCTGCTTGGAGAGGGCGAATGTTCTCCAGCCATCACCCCAGCAGCAAGCCCCAGCAGACAGCCAGTGTCCAGTGCCAGATGTGTAAGATGCCTCATCCCAGCCCAGTCAAGCAGTCACTCCCAGTCTTTGAGTATTCCCAGACTAGGTCCCAGCATCACAGAACGGAGATAAGGACACATGAGCATCATAAAATCAGTGCTTTATGTCACAAAGTTTTGAGGCAGTTTGTTACATGGCAATAGATAACTAGATTTTTACTCTAGGTTTACTTGAAAACAGGCCACCTTGCAACTGCTAAGGATAAATGATTCCCCAAAGCACTGCAAAACTTCCGCAGAACAATGCAAATGCATTAGCCACCTTGCCCATTAATATCCTGCTCAACAGCCATGCTTTGGGAAGCGGTCGTTCATCTCTCCCTCCCTCCATCAAAGCTAAGCAATGGATTTCCCAGAAGTCATCAGGCTGTTCCAGCATTAGTGGTGAGGGGGCAGATCTGGTGAGGGTTTTCGGAAAATAAAGTAAAATATTTAGATCGTTTTGCAAGTTGCTTTTCAGATGCCACATTTTTCTCTTTCATCTGTTCCAGCTGACAATGTGTGACAGTTGTCTCTGTGGCTGTTTAACCTTAAAACCATTTATCCTGAGATCATTAAAGATGAACGTCAGGCTGGATTTGCTATGTGTAAAGTAAACTAACAGGATGTTACTATGCCAGAGGAGTACAATAATAACTTATTGTTAATATTTGTTTTGCAAAACAGATGAAATACAAATTCCCTAATACAAAGTCTAACACAAAACAATGGGACGGGGAAGGGAAATATGGTATTGACTAACCTGATTCTATAAAGATCCTCATTTCTGGCGGGGAAGAAAAAAGGAGGGTGGGATAAAGAGCCAGACTATTACCTCTGAAGCTTGGGAGGGTTGGCAGCAACTTGGTGGGCTTGGTGACAGCACCCCTGATTTGGCCTTTGTGACACCTTTTAAACATCTGGACCAACATACAAGGATATAAAACCAGCGACACACACATCATATCCCACATGTTCACAGGCCATAAATTCAATACATTCATAAATTCAATACATTCGTTATTACATATATTTTCACACCAGCATCTATTATTGATTTTTATACGTTACAGAAATAATTTCATATTCCTCTGCTAACATTGGTTAACATAAACAGATTAAGATTTTTAACCATTAAGCAGTATTTTTAAGCCCATTAGCTTTTGCCTATCTATTTTCCTTCAATCTAAAGTTTTCAAAATTCCTATTATCAAAGTCAGTTCTGAGCACGACTTTACAGTGTCAAGCCCAGTGTGTGGTGCAGAGTGAGTACTTAGCCAATATGTTTTGATCGACGGGAAAGGAAACTTGAGGCCAAGGCAGTGAATATATGGTTTGCCAAAAGATACAGCAAGGGCTAGTTATTACTTGGCAGCTGAGGTTGAGATAAATTTTAAACAGCCTAAGAAGTTCATAGAAAGAAAGACTGTTGTCATCCACAATATCAAACCTGCACGACTTCTGCAGACATCTATTGAGTGCTCATTATGGCCCAGGCACTGTGCTAAGAAATGCAGGGGAAACAGAGGTGAAACCTCATCATCCACCAGTCTTTCTTGGGCATGCTTCCAGGAGCTGTAAATTCAGCTCCAGCATCATTTTCACCCTTCACGTGGGAATCCTGAGGCAGTAGAAGTGATCTGAATATCCCCCGAGTGGTCTTGTGGGAAGAGTATTCTAAAGTTATTCAATCTAAATAACATCATGTAAAAATTACAGTCTTCATTCTTCTTGCTAATACAAGGAGAGTTTTCTCACCTTGAAATTGGAGGAAATATTGTCAAGCAATTAGACTTGAATAGGAAGGGGCCTGATATGGGCTTCTTCTAGGAAGCGCTTGAGTGAAACCTCAGCTCTGGTCCTGGGTGAGGCCTGTGGTAGCTGGTCCAAGAGAGGGTGTAGCACGTTCCCCTTGCCCCAGCGTCCAGCCCCCTAGGCCTAAAGCCAAAACCTCATACACTTTATCTACTCCAGCTAGAATTTAAAACGACTTCTCCAGCCCAGAGTCACTCTGGCTTAAACTGCTCCCCAACCCGAGTTCTGTCTGCTCGGTGCAGCAGAGTTGGCCAGGTCTTGAGGACACCCCTCATTCAGCGTAGTCACACAGTAGGCCAGTCACCTCAGGACTAAAGCCACCCTGGTGCGATAGTGATTTGCAGGGTGTTGAAAAGAGGCCTAACTGCTCACCTCCGTTGCCACGATTTCGGATGGGTTGGAAGGATTGGACAGGGCAGCTCTGAAGCCAGCCATTGGATCTCCAGACCTAAATCTTTTCAAGACTTCAGTGTGAAGAGACCCAGAGGAAACCAAGGGGCAATCTGGGTTCTGTACCTGGCTCAAAAATAATGAATCCTTTATGAAAAAGCAACTATACGTACAAGGGAAGAAAATGCTTCCTTGAAATGGCAGATGTGAAGAAACTATTGATTGGTTCTGTCCCCAAAAGACAGGAACCCTTGCCTTTTGCATCCATTCTGCTTGCGGCTGGCTCTGCTTCTTCTTGAGCTGGCTGTGACGAGCCTCCTGCCTCCAAGTGACAACCCCACACACTGATATCATGAGCCTCCATGGGTTCCATGGTGTTTAGGGTCAAGGATTCTGAGTTTCTTTACTTCAAGAAAAGAAATTATAAAGAAAATTGCTCTCTGGCTCCACTTAATTTTTTTTCTTTGATTGCTAAGGGGGAAGGCACACAAATTCTTCCCTGGCTGGTGAATTGGCAATTTGAAGGACTTTAGAAGCTTAAATAGAGTGCTGGGAGTCACAGAAACCTGTCTTAATGGAGTCCTTTCACAAACATAATAGAATTGGCTCCTGTTAGCAAGAAAAACATCTGATGGCTGAGATTAGCTCCCTAAATTGTCCTTTCAAAATCCATTCCACCTCTCCATTCAATGTGAAAGATGTCGCCTTTAGGTGACAGGCACTGGGATTTTTGAGATGGTACTGGAGAGAGAGAAAGAAGCTTCCTCACTGGAAGCTCTAAGCAGTGCTTGGAGGGTGAAGCTAGATCCTTGTTGCAGCTTTTCATTTATATGGCTAGCTTAGTCTAGGGTAAGGGTGATGGAAACAGCCGTTGGAAACAAAGTGCAGCATTTGCTAACTTAGGAAGGCAGTGATAATGAAAACAAACGAATCACCTTAGTTGGCAGGAATCCTCAGAGAATGACATGCCAGTTTAATTTTCTGGATACTCAGGGATTCATAAGGACATCCCTTGGTCTCATTCTTGAAGGGACTCTTTCTCAGCTGTAGTTTTGCATACTAGTGTACAGGGCTGGGCAGGTGATGGGCGTGCAGCAGAACTAGGCGAGGGGCCGGGGACTTGTCAGTGGGGTTTATTATCAACACAGTAGGCACATCAGGGATGGTCCTCTGAGGACCCGGGCTGTGACTGCTCATGCACAGGAATGCAGATAACAATGATGACACCGTTATGCACCTGAATTAGGCTTTAAGTGGTTGACAAAGCTCTGAAAGGCAAGCTAGGCAGGTATGCAAGAAACCACGTTCTGAGAGGCAAAGTTATACTCTCTCTATAAAACTGCTATTTTGAGCAAAGACTTGGAACCAACCCCAATGTCCATCAATGATAGACTGGATAAAGAAAATGTGGCACATATATACCATGGAATACTATGCAGCCACAAAAAAGAATGAGTTCATGTCCTTTGCAGGGACATGGATAAAGCTGGAAACCATCATTCTCTCAGCAAACTGTCACAAGAACAGAAAACCAAACACTGCGTGTTCTCACTCGTAAGTGGGAGTTGAACAATGAGAACACATGGACACAGGGAAGGGAACATCACACACCGGGGCCTGTCGAGGGGTAGGGAGCAAGGAGAGGGAGAGCATTAGGACAAGTATCTAATGCCTGTGGGTCTTCAAACCTAGATGATGGGTTGATGGGTGCAGCAAACCACCATGGCACATGTATACCTATGTAAATAACCTGCAGTTCTGCACATGAATCCCAGAACTTACACATGTATACCTATGTAAATAACCTGCAGTTCTGCACATGAATCCCAGAACTTAAAGTAAAAGAAAAAAGAAAAAGAAAAAAACAAAAAAGCACTGCTCTTTTGTAGCAGAGGCGGACCAGACTCACGTTTCCCAGCTCCTAGGCTGGCGGTCTCTCCTGTATCCCTAGAAATCCTTTTCCTGCCCTGAAGAGATAGCCATGGAATTCTGGGAGTGAGGAGCAGCTCCCAGACTAACTTAGCACACTGGAATCAAAGCTAGGCAAATGCTCACCCAGGAATAATAAAACCTATTCCTTCTTCCTCCCAGAAAATGACATCACTATTCACCTGCTTACTTAGTCCCAAACCCAGGATGTGTCCTCGTCTCCTAGCTTCTCCTCACACCCCACACAGCATGCCCTATGCCTTCTGCCTTCAGAGCAGACCCTGACTCCCTTCATTCCCATGCCTGCCCTCCCAGTCCAGGCCACCTGGACGGCTGAAAGCCTCTAACAGCCCTCTGCTACCCCCTTCTCTGATAGGCCATTCTCTCAAGAAGTCAGATCACATGCTAAATGAGTAAATCTGTCCCACCCCTTAAAACTCTCCATCTCACTTAGACCCCAGGCTGTGGCCCACACAGCCCTATACGTCCCAGCGCCAGCTTCCCTCTTTGAACGCGTTTCCTCTCACAGCCATGTCAAACTCAGCTCTGCCTCAGTGCCTTTGCACGTGCTGTTCCCACTGCCTCCCCAGCCTTTCTATGGTTTGCTCCGTCACTTCCCTGCTTTCTCAGAGGAGTCTTCCCTAACTCTCCTTAAAATGAGTTACTGCTTTTCCCTTCAGTCTCTGCCCCGCACACTCCTTTACTTTTTTCTTCACTGCAGGTGTCACCATTTGAAATCGCATTGCAAACGAACTTGTTCACTTATTTAGTTTAGCGTCTGTCTTTCCCAATGCCTGGAAGCTCTGTGAGGGCAGAGCCTTGTCATCCTGGTTCTTGTGTATCAGCTGCAGCTGAACAGGCCCTGGCTGACAGCAGGGCTCAGTATCTACTGAGTGCATGGATAAAAGAATGACATGCAAGGCAAGAAGGAAAAGCCGCATCTGCTCACTGGGGACTGGACAGACATACTGGAGTCCATCACAGTACGTTTTGCATAAATTCAGCGTGGAAAAGAATGACACGTTCAGTGTTCCCTTCGGATAGAGCCAGGCTGCCCATGATAACATCTTTGCAAATGAATTCCATCACCCCTACTTTATACTTCTTTACAACTTAACGTATTATTAAACTACCTTAAAACAATACACGGGACTTGCATAGTGTCTGGCATATGGTGAAAGTTCAATATTTATTGCTGAATTTAAAACATTTCTCATCTGTCATTAAATTTTCATTTTTCCCTGCTTCCTTTATTTCCTTCCAATACAAATGTATATGTTTACATTGCTGTAACTATATATAGATATTAATTTGTTTCCTGTTTTTCTTTGGTAACACTTTTTGACATTGCAACCTAGTTACTGTCATTTTTAACAGCTAGGTAATATTCCATCAAGGTGATGTACTATAATTTGCTTTTTGTAGTCTCCTCCTTTGGGCATTCAGCTACTAAAAGTTCACTGAGAGTAGAAATGCTAAACAAATGGAGGTAGAGTCGGAAATGTCCTTTTAGCAGAACCCAAACCACATGCTGACCAGGGCAGAGTAAAATGACACGCTGGTCTGTCACCCAGCAGCCTCAATTCCGACTCTTTACCACATTAGTTTATTAGAGCAAACTGTAGGCTGCTGTTAGAAAGCTCTAAATCACTTCACAAATTATTGATGAAAGAATGACTTCAAGCACTGAACAAACGTAGCCACCAGCCTCAGGAAAAGCACCAAAAGAGGGAGGGAGCCAGAGAAGGAAGGGGAGGGGGAGAAGCAACAGCTGTAAGGAAGCTGAGAAGACTTCAATAAAGGCCCATGCTACAGCCTGTTTCATTTCTTCGATCTCTTGAGATACAGTCCGCAGTTTGTTAGCAGATGGATCAGCCAAAGTCAGAAGGGGAAGAAAGGCCTTGTCTATCTTGGGGATTTCCCTCTCTTTCACTGTTAAAACGCTCCATAACTGCTGCAAAGGAGTGATTTTCTTCTTTTTCCATTTTTAAAGTAACGTTTTCCTCGTACACAAATGAAATACTCATTGAAAATAATCTGGGAACTATGGGAAGGCATAAAGAAAGTAAAAGTCACCTGTAGTCCTGTGAGCCACAGATAACCATTGTGAAAACTGGATCTGCTGTCCTGCTCTCCCTCGTGGACAAAACATGAACATTTATAAAATGTGAACTACATCACATACTCTTCTCTTTACCCTTTAAGCCCATTGTTATATTGTGAACTTTTTTTTTTCAAAGGTGTGCAACTATTCTTTAAAATGTTTTAAATATCCGTAAAATAGTTCCTTGTCCAGATGAATAAGCTATAATGTATTTGTTTCTCAATAGGTCACATTCAGCTTGCTTCCAAATTTTCAATCTAATAAAGAATAATGCAGACATCTTTGAAGCTTTCTCAGATAAATCTCTTAGCACAGATTGCTAAAAAGCAGAATTACCAGATCAAGGGAATGGGCACCTCCAGGCTGATTAGTGTTGACAAAACACAAACTTGGAGATTTACACTCAAGGCAGCCTTCTACGAGAGCGATGATGTCAATACTTCCTCATCGGAAGCAGGTATTATTGTTTTTATATTTTTTACTGTAGATGAAAAATGGAATCATTATTTTAAATTACATTTCTTTGATTACTGGTAAGGTAAAACTTTTAAATTTTGTTTTCTGGCTATAAGTGTAGATAAACTGTTTAGTGAACTGTTTTTATTGAGCTGCTGCTCATTTTTCTATTAGAACAAATTTTTTTTCACTGGTTGTTGGAGCTACTATAACAGTACTTTGTAGAAGTAAAAAAAAAAAAAAACAACGGCTATACTTTCTGCAGAACAAAAGAGATGTGCATGAAAACAAAATTAGAAGGACATACACCAAAATGTCGAGCAGGTGTTATGGATTAGGTGGTAGGACTACGGGTACTTGCTGAATTTTCTAGAAGCAGCCTAATAAAAAGGTAACAATAAACCATCTTCCATATACATCTCATGTGGTGAAGATAGCAGGACGGATGGGACAGCTGTATGGGAAATACAGGGTGGACTGATTTTCCTTTTAATTCTAGTTGGTCATAATTCTTATTTAACATTTTCCCTATGTTCACCTGTGTTGATAGAGATGCCCACCAGAAACCCTGTTCTAGTTGACCCTGTGGATGAACAATGGCAGGTGACAGCTGCCCAAGCTGGTGCTGTGGATGCTTATGTATAACCCATGGCCACTCATGCCTAACCCGTGGCTACTCTGACCATCAGCTGCAGTCTTGTTTTCCTGGTTATGTTTCTCAGTGTTGGTTGGGCACCTTTACCGAAGTACAAGTTTGCTCACATTCGCACAATGTCCAAGCACACACAAGTGCTCTGAGCACAAGCACTGTTTCTCATGCCTTCATCAAGACCCTAACAGCATCTGAGCTACGCTACATTCTGTTGAAATCAAATAATCATTAAAATAACTGTGATTACCTAGCAGGAAGGAAAGATTGCTATGGGCACATACTGGGCTATAGCTGTTTCCATATTGGGTTGGAGGAAGAAATTCAACTTTAGAGGGAGAACAACTCTTTAGGAAAACATTTTGAAGAGTTTTTTTTATTATGAAAAGTAAGGCTCTCAGGAACTGGGAAGTAAAAACGGAAAGTAAAAGGATCTCATTCTAGGGTGTTGTTACAAAGGAAATGTATGTGTTGGGGGGGTGGGGATGGGGGAAGTGAGGGTTCCTCTTAGTCAGGACAAAAAAGATAGGAGTTTTGGGAGGACCAGGCACTTAGGAAAAACCAGCAAAGGATAGATTTTCTAAAGAGACGGCTGCTTCCTGGTGTGAATCTATTCACAGGGCAAGGATGGAGAGTAAGAGATTCTTTATGGTGATGAATCACTGATAAACTGTCAAAACTGCAATGTGGAAATTCAATTTTAATAGTTTCCTCCCCATTATTTCTTTTGAAAGCCATTGTACTGTTTAGGAGACCCTGGGAAAAGAGGGAAGTAAGGCGATCAGCATTGTGGACACGTTAACACCCCAGGGAATGTTGACAAGAGGGGTGATGGAGGAGGGTCTTGAAGCCAGAATTTAGAGCTGGAGGAGACAGGAGGACATAAATACCTCCCAGGCAATCTGCAAAAGCACTCAACAGGGCAGGTCAGTGCAGGAGGGCTTAACGTTTTTATTGGGATTTTAGAGGGAAGAGTGGAAGGAGGCTGGTGACCCCAGGGCACATTTTGGTCGCAATTATGTTCCATGGGCTGGTATCACTCATTTTGAGGACCAAGTTTTAATGTCTTGGGCGGCTAAGGTCTCTCAGGATATAGAGGGGATCACCCCTAAAAAGTATAGCCTGAAGGAAGCATTAGAAACTGAGAGGTTTGCTTTGTCGCCTCCGTTCTCTGGCCTTCAACAGAAGGTCAATTGCAGCATGTCATCTCTTCTCCAGCAAAAAAATTTGTGAGACTATTTCCTAAGGACAAGCCTCTGGCAGGATGTTCCTAGAGCTTAGCTTACGATTCCGGCCACAGATCAATGTGTTTCAGACATTCCTTCTGATCCAAGGGGCGCCACTTCTGGATCAAGACAAGACTGCAGCCTCATTCACCAGGTTATGAAACAGACAGTGGGGAAAATCTCCAGGAGGCACACAGCAGGGATTTCCGCATTCGGTCAGCTGGTAGAACTTTCAGAGAAGTTCTTGGGAGATTTAGAGAGCTCATTCCAAAACTTTGGAGAAAGAGGGGCTGAAAATAGAAAATGAATTATTTATCATATTCTCTCTGTAACTCACAGACTTTAAAGAGCACAAACCAGGGTCTTTCCCTCCTAGCTTCCACACCACTCGGCCAGGTAGGTGCCTCTTCGGCACTTCTGAAGGATGTGGGAATGAGACACATTTGAAGCTCCAGAGGCCAAGGAAAGCGCAAGCAGCCCTTGTATTCCAGAGGATGGCTGTGTGTGAAACGAGGTGAATCTCTTCCCTGAGAGATCGTTTACTTAGAGAGTAAGAGGCTATCTGCAGTAGTGGTTGAGGGCACAGCACTGACAACACAGACTATAAAAGCATGTCCTCTCTGATGTAAACTTAGTGCCTCTGAAAGAAGCCATGGCCTGAGGGGCTAATCTCGGCTGACAGGTACCCTCTTCCAGGAGGCCAAAGCGTCTCCGTCTCCTCACGGCACCAGCTCAGATTTCCTATCTCCCTCCCATCCACCTTTCCTCCTAAATCTACGAAGGATGGCAACCTTCAAGCGTTGATGGAAATGTCCCTTAAAACATGGACATCGGCTAAGTCTACAAAATAGTTTCGTCTGCTTATCAGACCTCCAGGAACTTGGGTGAGTGTGGTAAGGGGAGGGGATGTGAGAGGCTAGAAATGCAGGCACCTTTTAGAGGATGCTTCTTTGAGAAAGAGATTTGGCAAACTTTATCTGTTGGCTTCCCTCATGAGGTTTCTCACTGAGTTCCCACTTCTACGACTGCCTCCCAGGCTCTTTTACTCAGCTCCAAGCCTGGGAGGCTTTGATGCCTTGATCTCTCCCGCTTTTCTCTTAGTTTTGTCTCTCTGTTTTCCACATCCATCCATTTCTTGTAGTTTTCAAAGATGCCATTTGAATCCATACTTTCCTTGCTGCCATCTGCATTAACGGACTGCCTGACAGACTGATTCATTCACTTATTCATTCCTCACCCATTTACTGCATTCCTCCTTGGTACTGGGCATGAGACATAATTCCTACCCTCGGGAATTTCACAATCGAGTCAGCAAACAGACATGTGAACACTTCAAGTAGCTGCGAGATAAAACTGTATGTGTGAGAAATGAACGCACACTCTGCTACACAAGCTCACAGGGAAGAACAATGACTCTTGCCTTTGACTCTTTGACTACAGCCCCTTGCTTGGCTCTGCATGGGCTGGGTACCCACTCCTCTCTGTCCTACTCACTGAAGCCGGGATAATTTCCCAAAGCATCATTGCAAGGCCACTGTCACTAACGGGGACTTACCTGTGGCACTGGCTCCCACACAGGTATCTTGGTTCTGATTGCTGGAAAGTATTTGGAGCAGAGCACTTAAAAGCTCTACTGCCAGAGAAGTCTAGCCAGAGGAATTTGATTATGCTGGCTCATCGCCACGTTCTTGAAGCAATATTACAGTGTGAGGGGGCGAGGCAGGGGCAGGGGCGTTTGTACCTTGCCACAGAGGAAAGCCGGAAGAAATAACTTGAATGGGAGCTAGGAGGAGATAGAAGAAAGCAGAACACAAACCTTACCTACTTTATGGTTCCTCTTCAGACCAGGCCTTTTAAAATATGGTTGCTTTGATGCTCAGTATTTATACCATGCCCATATTAAAAAAAAAAAAAAAAAAAAGCGAGACACATGGTTCACTCAAGAATTTGTTCTGATTCACAAATTTATATGAAAGTTAATCATCTTTGGTTACATAAAAATTAATCATCTTTGGTTTGTTTTAAATTAAAAAATAACATTTCATGAAATTAATTGAGAACAGTTTTAGATGTGTGGGTGCTTTAAATATACATATGCCTCTGAATTGAGATCGATTTTTAAAAATAATTGTTTCCAATGATAATAACCATCTCCTGGTTGTTCCAGGAATGACTATACTCTGTGGTTTTCTCAAATGGAATTTTCTTTGCACTAGGTAAATATTGAGACAACATTTAAGTTGGCTCAAGTCTGTCTATATTGACTGCAGAAAGCAGCAAATATCATGGGACAATACCAAAATGAAAGAGGGAATCTTGCAGTCATAAGATGGGGCATACACTTGAGATTGACTACCAAGATTTTCTCTTACTAACATAGAATAAAAGCACACACTAAGTCCTAGTAAGTTTGGGAGCATTTAATAGATAATTAAACAAAATGAAAGTCTCACATTCAGAAATATGACTTCAAATATAATTCTTTTAACTGCTGTTAACACTTTCCATAAAAATCCGATTTGCGATCATTTAATATATTATTATAAGGCATGTGGCATACAGTCCACCTTTATGTGACATTGTAAATGTCCTTATGGCTAGCTCTGCTCTTTGGAATGGTTTTATTAGAATGTTATTGAGAATTAAAGCAGATCCCAAACTCAAACACCACAGGCATGTGCAATAAAATATATTGTTAGTCTTATAATTTTAAAATAGAAGATGATATAAATCTGAATTTGCAAATATGTATCCAGTCTAATATGTGTATTGTTTCTATTTAATGAATACACAATCCAATTGAAGGCCATGCCTAATCTGAGAATGTAGGAGGAAAGAGAAGAATCAAATAAATGAAATCATCAATAAAAGACAAGAGCAGAATCCCTTCGTTCATCTCATGCTTGGTTCAAGTGTTTCCTTTATGACTGGAGCCGACATCTTTAAGTGCCCTTAAGAAAAGCTTCTTGCATACATAAATGGGCTGTACTAAATTAAGCCTTTCTGTCACAAACTTGAGTCAGGTTGTTTTGACTGCCATTTTATTATTTTTTTATATGAGCCTAACCAAATTTAATAGTTAGTTATCTTTATTTTAATTTATACTTTAAGTGCTTCCTTCATTCAGTAAAAAAGTGAAATTTCCCTCAGGCGAGAAAAAAAAGAATGATTTTCACCTTAGGTTCAATGCAGCATGTGCCATGATTATGACCAAGATGTTGTTCAATATGTAGGAAAGGTGATTAGGAAAACAAATTCTGTGCTATGCAAAGGACAGTGACATTTAACTTCCTACTGGATATGTTAGCCAATGGAAAATAATGAAAACAATGTATCTTCTGTAGGTTATTATGAATTAGTCCAGGTTTATTTTATTCATCTCTGAATTTTTTACTGAATTTGGTAAAGATCAGCTCTCCTAGGCACTTACATGCAACTTCTCTTTATGGTTTCTAAGTTACTCTTTCAAAATGAAATATTCAGAAACTTGGAGACACAAATCTCAAAGACATACTATATAATTACTTGGTAATGTTCTTACTATACTTGTTCTGTGATTTATCCCAGCTGAACAGGACTCTTTTTAACACTGTATTTGGTATATGTGGAATGGCAAGTAACATATTTCATGACTAGACAAAGAGTTACTGCAGACAATACTACACTGATACCAAAATACACATAGAGATGTGTATGGCTTTCTCACTTCAACAATTCCGATAAGTTTCCATTGAAAAGAAGTCTATTTTCTCTGTCTCCTAAAATTCTCGGTCACTCCTCTCCAGAGCTTCTTCCTTTGAACAGAGCCACATAGACTGGGACACATGACAATCAAGTCCCTGTACTGACTGACAGCACACATGTGGTTACCAGCTACTTATCACTGTGTGTGTGTGTGTGTGTGTGTGTGTGTGTGTCTATCTGCAAATATAATACATTTTTATTGACTCAAGAGGTAAATATATGCAACTTTATCACACACCTTCTTCACCAAATATTTATTGACCACCTAAGTTGTGACATAACTGTATTTTTTTCTTTCCCCCCAGAAATGCAGATTATAAAACATTTTTTTATTAATTCCCCATAGTAATTAGGAAATATTTGTAGAAAGTACAGAGTATGACTGGTAGTAAAAAGGAAATTGGGGTCTGGCCTCAGCCTGGCCACCGACCACTTCTTGTGACTCTGAGAACTTCCCTTTGCCTGGGTTGGTCTCAACGGTTTCATTTGTATAATGAAGGAACTAGACCAGACAATTTCTTTAAAAAATCCCTCCAAGCACAAAATGCCACAGTTCCAAATATGGAAGTATTTTATAATGTTGGTAACTGGCAAAAATAGTACTTCTCCCAGAAGAACGAAATGATATTGATCTCATTTAGGTTATAGGCATTCCTATGTGAGAAGAAGGCAAATATCACACCTCCATCCACCCACTCAAGAATCTGAGAGTCTAGGCAAAGAGAAATCAGGCATTCACAGAAGTACTGTGAAAAAAAACAAATTTGAATGACCACAAACATTTTGCAAATGTAACGTGATATAAAATACCAATAGCAAATCATTGCTCCTTGTCTACAGTTGCCGGGAAATAAGAATTCCCAACTTACAAACTATTACCTCTGCATGGGTCGGCCAAGGGTCCGATCCCCAGTGGCCTTTACAGTGTGGCCAACTAGAACCAACATCTGACCAGTAAGTCTTTCTCTTAATATCTCCATCAAAAACATCCTCAATAGGAAGTTAACTTCCTAAGAATGTCGACAAATGAAGAAAGTTGGCAGTCTGGGCTGTTGCCAATATTAGGCTTACAGGCAAAGAAAATAAATGGTGTGAATCTATCAAGATGTGGCAATTTCTCTGATATGTGACATCTGCTTTCCTGTTTCTTTTTCTTTCCTTTTTTTTTTTTTTTAAATAAGAATGTAGTAACTGAAAACAATCATTTTTAAACTGACAAAAAACAGGACACATCCTCAGGGCAAATGGTTTCTAAGTCAGTGTTTGAATACAACATAGACATAAACCTTTGGCTGGATCACCGAATACTGATACGATTCACTTCAATGTTTTGGCTAGTATTTGGTTGGGCTGAAAGAATTCTTCCACACACACAATAAATTCTTATAGACTCAGAAGTTTAAATAAGCAAATAAGTAAAATGATTAAAGGATTCCATAAACCTACCATCCAGAGAGGAACACATTTAACATCTTGTCTATCTAGTCTCCTAAGTTGGACAGATACATTATATATATTACGTATTTATATGTATATTCATATCTCAAGTCCATCTCATACTCCAGATATCCCAAGGCGTCCCAAGAGCTGCACAGATCATTATGCTGGCACCCCTGTGCGCAAATCTGTGAGCTAAGGCACCCTGTTTGGGAAGCTCTACTCTACACTTCCGTAAGTTTGAGTTTATCGGAAACAAGCATCACTGACATGGCAGCAAAGAAGCTTCATTTCTTGGAAAGTCCCCATGTTTCTTACATCTGTCCCTCACTTCCACAGAGTTGGTATGAGTTCGACTAGCATAAGTTTAGCTGAAGTCTGCATAAATGGCGGGGAGCATAGAATTTTCTCACTGCCCCAGTCCCATTAAAAAAATAAAACCATTGTAATTGTATCCTTGCTAACCTGGATCTCTTCCTGCTTCTGCAGATACTTGCACCAGGATGGACAGGCCCAAATTTGTGGCCTTATTAACCGTGGTGCCCTAGGAGGGGAATGAAGGAATGTTTTCCCGAATGAGTCTTTCTGATGGCAGAAGTGGGTAAGCGGGTGCTGGAGGCTGGACCCGTTCACTTCAGCTCCAGGAACACAGGTGCCATGCACAGCAAAACCCGATGTGGCTTCTGTCCTCCAGGCGCACGCTGGTGTGGAAACTGACACATACATGAGTATAATCAACATGGGCAGCAGAGAGCGCCTCTCTAATTGGTTTGTGCTTCCCCAAATTCCTTCAGGGTAGGGACCGCATATTCTATCATTTGCCTTTCCTCAATGGGAAGCACAGTTTGGGGCCCAGAGGAGGTGCTGTGGGGCTCTTGGTTGGTGGACTGACTTGATGCTAAACTGCAAAGGCAGAGGAGATACATTCCCTTCACAGCCCCAGAGGTCTTTGGTTATGTTAATTACTCCTACCTTCCCCTAACAAATGGCTAGGGTGTCACAGCAAGAGGACCCAGAGGGCGCATTAATTGCAGTGGCCCATCTCATCACATTACTCTCACTATTCAAAGGTGTTTCTAATCCAAAGGCAAAATACAGTGTCTCCAAACTCCAGGGAAAGAACAGAGGAACACATGTTGTCAGTGGCAACCAAACTTAGCTTCATCATGAATCACTGTGGCCTCATTCTGACAGGTCCAGTTGCAGCCTAGCCCTAGATCACACCAAGCAGTGACTCAGCTACAATGAAACTTCGGATGCTATTTTTAAGGGGGGGGGCTCGCAAGGGGAAGGAGGGAGGTGTAGAAATGCTTTATTATTTTTTCCTGAATTTTCATAGCCTCAACTAAATCTTTACTTTGAGACCAGAATTCTGGAAAAGTTAACCTGCCCCTGAAGTTATGTAACCCATAGTTTACTTTTTATATCACAGTTTGCCCATTAAAGTCACAAACCATTTCCATGGCCAAAATTTGTTTTGAGTAAAATCGAAAAGTGTTCAGAAGGGTCTGGACACAAGGGAAGCAATTATGGTACAGTGGGAGGAACACTGGCTTAAGAAGCAGATGGTTCTGCAGCTTGTAAGTTGTGTCACTGTGGGACTGAATGGCCAGGATGTGGCCAGGGGATAGTGAGGCTGAGGTGGCTGTCCTGGATGGAGTCTCAGGGCGGGCCACCACGGGCATCGGTGGGTGTGCCTACCCTGCTAGCTCTGCACTTTGGATTGGTGAAGAAACCCCACCAAAGCCGCTTTAGGTTCCACAGACTTCAGTGCTGTCTTCTTTTTACTCTTGCCTTCCCACTGAAGGGGCTTTGCTGTTCCCACGGCTACCAACTGATTCCTGTGTTCATTTACTCATCCTTCTCTGGACTTTTTCCAACTGCTACCTTCTCTTGAGCAATTAGCACAGTGCACATATTTCCAGAGTGGAGGCATGGTATTTTTGTGGAAAAGTAGGACAACGTCTTCCTCAAATGCACGTTCCTCACGATGATCGGAATTGTGTTTCCTCTCCTGGCATGGTCCCTGTCTTCTGGGGAACAGTCCCCCTACAGTGATTTTTGGCTTAAGTTCTTAGACACAAGCGATGGCTCAGAAGCCTCACCCCCCAGCGTTGTTGCGATTTCTCCTGCGGGTGTCCCTGTAACATCTTTGGGAGAGCAAGACATCCAGCTCAGAAGCGCTTTCATGAGGCAAAATCTAATCTAAAAACTCTTCAGTGGCAACATCTTTAAAGGTTAAACCATCCTGTGTAAACATGTGCTTGGTTCTTGGAGTAAGTCCTTTCCTATTTTTTCCAGAGCTAAGTCTTCCAGGCTGGAGGGCTTAGGAAGAAATAACGCCCAAATTGGCCCTACAGTGTTGAGTGGAAGTGGGGCACAAGAAGGGGGAGCCTCAGCATCTGCTGATAAATCCATTCATACCACAGTGACCTTGAACACCATAGTTCTTTCTGTAACACCAGGAAGCTCCAGCAGAAACAGAGGAGAGAACTGAGCAGAGCCCCAGCTCAACGCTGAGACTTCCCTGTGCTACACCACATTAATCCTAAGACCGAAGAGCTCATTAGCCAATCACTTTCATGAACAAACCCATCTAGCTCTGGGGACAGGAAGAGCAGAGACAGAGTGGGAGTAACTCTGACGTCATGCTCTGAAAGCTCGGCCATGAAGCCTCATTTTTCTGAGGTACTCATGGACACTGCAACTTCCTCCTCCTCAGCTTCTGGCCAGCAACAGGCCCTAAATTAGTTAAATTTAACTATAATAAACATGCTGCAAATGAATTATATTTAACTCTAACAGCCACCTCAGGGTTTGTCTGGAGATGAAATAATTTTAGCTTATGCTACCATACGTCCCCCAACTAAAGCAGAAAGTAATTACCTAAGAATTTACTGTAATGAGTTCACTGACACTCATTATTCATTATAGTGCGTGAACATTCCAGTCTTTTATACAGTCAGGCACAGACTGCACACTGCTGAATATATAGTCTTGAGTGAGCACAATAAGGACACTAAAAATAAAAAGCCACCTGATTTCAGTCTTAAGAATTAGTAATAATTATGAGAAGCCCTGGCTGAAACTTTACACCATCAGTAGAACTGGGCCTGCTAAGAAAATGAACAATGTGATAAGGTTTTGGAGCGATGACACTGCAGAGCAACGCTTAAAAAGTGTGCTTATTTAAAAAAAAAAAAGTAACTGGGCTTCAGTGCTGTGCATACTAATGAGAACTCATGTTTTTCTATCCATTAAAGCAGGATCCTACTCAGAAGCATTTGGTTAGGGGAAGAGTTTGTGTTTCTAAAAGTACGTACAAGTGATAACTTGCCCAAAATGCCATTCCTTATAAAATATTACGATATTCTACATTTCATTTACTCTGAATAATCTTGCCATTAAAAATTCTCATTTATCTAGTCACCTGTCGTGATCCATTGTGTATCAGTCATAGGCCAAGTACTATAAGCATAAAGAACAATAAGACACGGTTTCTACTGTCTAGAAGCTAAAAGTTTACTTAGCCCTGTAAGTAAATATTTCCCGAATTGTGATATCCACAGTGATCGGGGGTGTACTGCCCGTTGAATACATATTATCTAGTCAGTATTGATATAAGTTATTCGGGTGGAGAAATCTAAATATGACTTGATCAAGGATCAAAGCAACTCTAGCCAGCTTTGGCCACTGAATGTCCTCTGTATACATTGTGCATTCTGGGCAGACGCACCCATGCTTGGCTGCATATATCATTAATACACCGCTGTTAACTTTTATATAAGGGTTTATATCTTGCCTCATTCTATGAAAATTTTAAGGAGGCCTACAAAAGAAGGTATACAATAAAATAATGTTTCAATAGGATAGAAATCAAGAATCAACATAAGAAATGGGATGTTACTGACACTTTTCTCACGTCAGACTCCATTTTGCCTGCTTCTTCCCCACTCCCATTCATAGGTCATGAGCTGTGCAAGCAGTTAAAGGGATCTGAAGGTGTGGGGTTAGAGGGAGGCACAAGGCGTGCTTAAGCCAACTTGGCCTCTTCTTCTCCTTCACCAGCTCCTCCACTAAGCCCCACTCTGGACAAGGTGCTGGGTGCTCTTGCAGGTGAGAAGGCGGTGCCGGCAGTCACTCCGCTTCACTCTCTGAATCTCAGGACCTCTGTTTGACATCAGGAGGCCAAATGACTAGCAGGGCAGGATTTGGAAGCTCTTGACTTGGGCCTATAATATCACAGAACAGCATCAAAGCCCTCTCCTAATACACTGCAATATGATGAGGGAAAATATTAGCAAGTACAGGACTACTGAGATCCGGGAAAAGAGCACACAGCAGCAAGCCCTGGGGCTGACGCATTCGGAGGCTCTCTCCAGCCACAGTGAAGGAAAAATGGTCACTTATGAAACCCTTAAGGTTAAATTTATCCTTATCTTGAGGCACACGAACTCTTGGTGCTTAATTTTTAAAACATTTCTCACAAAAGGTTTTATAGGCGGGACGGGGGTTTCTCTGGCTATTTGACCAGGGGACCGGGGGAATGGGGGATGGGCTGAGTGATAGTAATGGACAACCCTCAACAAGCTTACTATGGGACCTACAGTAGTAATTTTCTCTGTTTCTCAGGATCTGCTGATGGAAGCCGAAGGCACAATGTTCAAGTACTGACCACAGAAGGCAATGGCGAAGGAGGCCAGGATAACACGTCTGCTCCATGTCAAGGAATGGCTCCTATTTTCCCATTCCAGGACTACTTTCTTAGGAGAAAGGGAATTAACATCTGTTTGTTGTTTTCAGGGACTGCGCTAGGTACCTTATATTGCTTATTAAAATATAACCTTGAAAGCACTGTGCACTATTATCATCATTACAAGTGATTAAAGCCCTTGAGGCCTAGAGAAGTTAAGAAACTTGCTCAAGGTGGGCTGGGTGCAGTGGCTCACACCTGTAATCCCAGCACTTTGGGAGGCCGAGGCAGGTGGATCGCCTAAGGTTAGGAGTTCAAGACCAGCCTGGCCAACATGGTGAAACCCTGTCTCTATTAAAATACAAAAAAATTAGCTGGGCGTGGTGGCAGGTGCCTGTAATCCCAGCTCCTCGGGAAACTGAGGCAGGAGATTCACTTGAACACGGAAGGCAAAGGTTGCAGTGAGTTGAGATCATGCCATTGCACTCCAGCCTGGGCGACAAGAGCCAAAAAAAAAAAAAAAAAAAAAAAAAAAACCACACACACACACACACACAAAAGAAACTTGCTCAAGGTAACATAGCAATGAAGAGGTAAAACCTGGATTCAAACTTGGATATTCCTTCAAAGCCATTCATTTTTTGCCTCAGCTGTTTCTACATAAAGAATAACAAATGTTTTGCCTGAATTAAACAGTAAAAAACATCTAAACCTCAATACATTTAATTGAATGAAGTTCAGGAATTCACTTTCCCTCTGGTTTCTCTGGCTATTTGACCAGGGGACCAGCCATTTCAGTATCACATGGACACACACGGATAACCCTAACAGTGTGCTGGGTGTCCAACAGTCATTCCAAGCTTGAATTGGTACAGTATTATTCATATGAGCTGCTGCTGTCCAACAGCACAAGAGTGACAACAAATTAAATACTTGCTTATGTGGCTACTTATAAGATACATATAAAACAGAAAATAAACCTCACATTATAAGAAGTCATCACCCTTTATAAGTAAAATTCAACATAGCTGAAGCTACTAAACCCCACATCATCCCTTGAGGGAAGAAAGCCTCTCATCTGTTTTCAAATTTAAAAACCTCTCATCTGACCTCCTATTTACTGTCGGTATGCACAGACTTCTGAAGGAGCTGAGCAGAGGAACGGTAACGAGAACCTCTCTGATGGTGGGCATTAAAGGAAAGTGGGCTACGAAATAATAGAGCAGGAGATTGTGGAAAAGCTCAGCAGCTCAGGAAACCCACACACCACACACAAAATCCCACATCAATGTTAGAAAGTGTTTCTCTTGCTCTGAGAGTCGATCACCAGCAGCCAAAATATTTTTTGAGGAAAATAGCACCTGTCTTTTTCAACCCACTAAAGTTAAGATGTATTTACCCACTGCAAATGCAGCCAGAAAGAAATGTAAACTAACTGTTGCTAATATCTTTGCATGGCTGGGTCTCCACTTCCCCCTCTGTAAAGTAACAGATTTGGACAGATTGTTCTAAGGGCTTATCCAGCTCTGATGTTCTAGAATTCTATGGGTTTAGCTGGATGGCTCCATGTTTGGTACTGATAGTCATTTTCTTAAGGGGTTATCTTTAATGCCAAATGATATCTTACTTTTTCCCCAAATTTTTATTTTGTTTATATTCACTTAGTTATATTTAACAAAGAATATAATCTTTTTTTTTTTTTTTGACATGGAGTCTTGCTGTGTTGCCCAGGCTGGAGTGCAGTGGTATGATCGTGGCTCACTGCAGCCTCTGCCTCCTGGGTTCAAGCGATTCTCCTGCCTCAGCCTCCTGAGTAGCTGGGACTATAGGCATGTGCTACCACGCCCGGCTAATTTTTGTATTTTTAGTAGCGACGGGGTTTCACCATGTTGGCCAGGCTGACCTTGATCTCCTGACGTCGTGATCCAACCACCTCAGCCTCCCAAAGTGCTGGGATTACAGGCGTGAGCCACTGCACCCAGCCAAATATAATCTTTATTTTTAACTTTTATTTTAAGTTCAGGGGTACATATGTAAGTTTGTCATATAGAGAAACTTGTGTTATGGGGGTTTGGTATTCAGATTATTTTGTCATCCAGGTATTAAGCCTGGTATCCATTAGTTATTATTCCTGATCCTCTCCCTCTTCCCACCCTCCACCCTCCGATATGCCCCAGTATGTGCTGTACCCCACTATGTGTCCATGTGTTTGCAACATTTAGCTCCCACTTGTGAGAACATTCAATATTTGATTTTCTCTTCCTGTGTTAGTTTGCTAAGGATAATGTCCTCCAGCTCTATCCATATTTCTGCAAAGGATATGATCGCATTCTTTTGTATGGTTGCATAGTATTCCATGGTGCATATGTATGTACCACATTTTCTTTATCTAGTCTACCATTGATGGGCATTTAGGTTGATTCCATGTCTTTGCTATTTTGAATAGTGCTGCAATGAATACACATGTGCATGTGTCTTTATAATAGAACAATTTGTATTCCTTTGGGTATATCCCCAGTAATGGGATTGCTGGGTCAAATGTTAGTTCTGTTTTTAGGTCTTTGAGGAATTGCCATACTGTTTTCCACAGTGGTGGACCTAATTTACATTTGGATATGATCTTAACCACATTTTAATTATTTTGTCTGTCTGTCTTTGCCTCCAGTGTCTAGCACTGTACAGGCCTGGTATACAGCAAAGCTATCATGTACTATTTATTAAAATAGCACTGCTCTCTGTCCTTGCAACTGGAAAGTTTCCTGGAACTTCAGGCATCATATAGTTCTTCCATAGTCAGGCTGGCTGCTCTCCTGACTTGAACTCCTTGGGGGGCATGTTGGTTGCATTTCTTTCAACTCAAAGCAAATTCAGGGACCTGCAGTGGTCATTAACCAGCAAGAGTTTACTGAGCATATTTCTGTGCCTTACACTACATAAAAAGCAAAACAAACAAACAATATTATTGACTCTTAGTTATGTTTCTTTTAGTTAGGAAATAAATATTCTAAGTCAGTTGAGGGAGTTACTGGATTCTTCTTTACATAGCCCACCATTCCTGGCACTAAGCACCACACACATGAGGTACCCAGTATTTCGGGTTTAGTTGAGTTCAATGAACCGATAACTACCATAGTCTTTTCAAGTGCAGCACCCTAGACCTGTTATGCTATGAATCTTCCCTTCCTCCTTCCAGATCCTACCATGGACCCAGAGGTACCTCCCTTCCCCGGGTCTCTTCAATGCCAGGGCCTGTGCAATTACAGCCACCTCCTCTCCAAACCCTCATGACATTCAGCCACATCACCAACTCCTTCCACACAAGAAAGGGTGGAACTGTCCTAAAAAGGAAGCAGAAAGCTCTTACCTCCTGCCAAGAAGCTGCCCAGTAGTTGGTAGTAACTGGCTTCTCACTTACCAATTTGAGTCCTTCCAGGGTCTGTTTTGTGAAAGGATTAAAAAGGCAATACTATACAGTTAAACCTCAAAGGAATTAGTTGAAATTTCCATTATCTTTTCAAATGGCTAAATGCATCTCAGCCCCTTATGTTTCCAGAAATTGTTTAGAATGTACTTCTCTCTATCCCAGGTCACTGACATGTCTGCTCCGGAATACGTGGTTCTGGCCCAGACAACCTGATCTGAGGGGAAAATAAATACGATAGAAACATAAAGCTTACTACCTTATTATCAAGCAGTTAGAAATCACCTCATCCACACACACCCAGGCTTCTGTGTCTCTCTGACAGTCTCCTCTCAAATCTTTCTTGTGACTACATCTCCGAGAAATGCTTCCTGTTTTGAAGACGGAGCTGCATCATGACCTCCGCACGCCTGCCCAGTCAGCACACCCCAGCATACTTGCAGCTATGACCCATGTGCTTAACAACACTGCAAGATGCCAGCCTCAGCCACCTCTGGAGAGAGCCCACAGAACCATGGCCCCTATTCACCCATCTGTGGACCATGCTGCTTGTCAGCGGAGGCTCCAGATGTCAACTCTCCAGGGTAAGCCATCAGTCAACATCCTGGCCATCGGAGTTTTTGGGTGAGCATCCTCAGGACAATGGTCGCATGTGACTGCCCAGCTCTACTTAAACACATTTAGTCCCTTCACAAACAGCCTGTCCTTAGAAAGCTTTCTGTGAGGAGCTGAAATTGACCTTTGATAACTTTCTTCCCACTGGTCTTTGTTTTGCCCTGAAGCAACAAGTATACTCCCTTTTCTCTTTAAAACAACAAATAAAACAAACAAAAAAACCCCTCAGCATCACCGTATATGGAAGGATACAGGAAACCAGATGAAGAGAACTGACAGGACCAGAGTAATAAAAATAAAGTATCTTTGTGAACAAGTGAAGGAGCAGAAACAAGACTTCTAATCGCTTCTCTGTCCAGCTGCCCTTGAGCTACTGAATGATAGACCCATAGGACTCTTCAGAGATCACAGTTATATGCCTCTGCTGAGGAAGGGTCCGCATTGGTGCTCTTAAAGCACAGAGAGGACCAGGATGAGATCCATCCTCAACATCTCATGTCCTAAGAAGAGAGACAGACCAGTCTAGAAGTAAGCATAACACAATGTCCACTTCTTATTCAAGGAACTTACAGTCATTGATTATAGGATACTTTGTGCTTTTGAGATGATGCTTTTAATGGATTAATTATTCATTTAAAACAGAAGTGGAGGAAACCAAGGGAAGTCAGCTTACTATCTTATTATCAAGCATGAGGTCTGGATATAACCTGCAAAATCACTGGCGTAAGACCAAGCAGAATCTGGGTGAGGGATCCATGCCCAAGGCCTGGAAGCCAGTTCCCGGGGTGGCAGGCAAAGGCCTCGGCTCCCCTGGCGGACCCTTGATGTAACACTGGCTGCCCTGAGAGCATTTTCTAAGTGAAAATGAGTCAAGGGGGTCCACTTGATTCTCAGCCACTTGGATAGTCTTTGACTTCCCAGCCCTTTCTCTCCTCTCCAGCACAGGGGAGTTCCTTTTTCAGCATAAAATTAGCATAGAGATGAACCATTTCAAGGAGCAGAGAATGAATTGACACAGGAGACATTAAGTTTTCTGTTTCTAAAATGAAAAAGTTTTCCTTTTTCTTTAAAACCCCAAAGCTGCCACTTAATTTGTGTTCAGATTATACTTTCACTGCAGAGCTGCTAACAGTGGGACACTGTTCAGGGGGGCTGAGAGGGCCGGGGGGCCACAGATCTGAGCTGTGAACACAGCCATCTACTGTGGGGACATTTAAGCACCTGCAGGCCATGGCCCTGGCCAGCATGCATCCATCCTTTCCGCCTGCAGTAAACACACCAATGCAGCCCAGGAGCGCACAGTAGTGCTGAGTACATCTTCCCTGGAGATCTACAGAGGAGGACCTGGTCCTGCTCACCTCCATGTCTGTCTCTGGCTCCCCTCATATCATTTCAAAGACATCTTCCTTGTTCTTTTGGACAGGATTTCTCTTCATCTCTCTTCCCACTGGAAAAATGATTCTAAATAGCTGGACTGGGACGAATGACAAATCTGCCATGGAGCCCGCGCCACCCCTTCTTCCACACCAACTTTTGTCTTTTTTTAGGTTTTCTCACATCTCTCCTCTCCGCTCTTTTAAGCTCTCAAGTCCTCTCCACTTTTTCTTTAGTGGATTGCTTCTGATCTCATCGAAACACATTCTCTGAGTCATTAACAATACGAAGCACTGAAGGAAGCTGTCTGCTGGGGGCCCCAAAGGCAGGCCCTGTCCAGTGCTAATGTCAGGGCTTTTCAATGAAGGGAGCACAGAACGGCTTTGAACAATGCCAGATCTTTAAGGCAAATGATTCCACCCAAACAGATTTTGGGAAGAATTTTTTTGAAAGTTCAATCATCTGATCCCACTGCTAAATGTTTAAAACAGCTGAAAAGGAAAGAGGTTTTATTTGTGCCAAGCTGGCTAAGATACTCCCTCCATCGAAGAGCCATTCGGTACCCAGGGGCGCTTGTTTTTAATGCAAAGGGAATGGCTATTGATTATTATATATATGGGAAATGAGATGTAAACATTCATCTGCTGCAAAATCTTATGACTGTGAACCGTATTATTTTAGACACTGTGAAAAACTGGACATAGAATCACCTACTTTTGAGAGTTGTATGTGACTAAAACAAAAAGTGTTTCCCAAATGAAACTGTAGCACGTGGAGGCAGCACAAGGTAACAGGCTCCTAAAGCACCATCACTGCCTCCAAGATGCTATCATAGAATTTATTAAGTACTTACTATGCGTCACGCATTGTTCCAAGAGCTTTACACAAACTAATTTAATCCTTACAATAATCCTACGAGCTTGGGAGTATTAGGTCTGCTTTAAAGTGAAGTAAACTGGGGCACAAAGAAATTATAACCTGCCGAGGTCACACATGGCCAGCAAGTAGCAGGACCACCATTCAAACCCAGGGATCTGATCTGAGAATCTTCCCTCTTGACCACTGCACACACCAATTCTACATTGCTGGCTTCTCAATGAAGGGCCTAAAAATTGACTAATTTGCATAACTAAGATAATTATAGTTTTGATAAATAACTGAAATTAGAAGTTCGTCTCTTCACACACATTTGGATGAATCTAGAGACACCTGTCCCTCAGTTCAAACGGTAAAGCCAACAAGGGGAGTGGCCTTGGTAGGTAACGCCTCCCTCCACGGCTTCATCCAGAGAAGGATCAGGGAAGGCTCCTTGCAAATGCAAGCGGCAACATGACGACGCTCCGGAAGCCGGCAGTGTGGGTGACTATTTTCACGTTGCTGTTTGAGTGAGTTTAACATATAGCACAGAGGTGTATTGAGAATGATTGTCAGATTTCATAAATGACATTCTGCTACTCATGGGGGAAGTCCCTGCAAAACTAAAGTAATAACATGTAGCATGTAGAACTGTAAGAATAATATTGTCTGCAATGCACTGCAAGGATGGGAAAATATAACAAATGAATAGAACAGTATGTAATAAAAGAGCTGACAAAGAAAAAAAGAATGAAAAAACCCCAACTTTCTGAATTTAAAAATACGTTAGGTGGAAAACCCACGGTAAAAAGTCCATAAAAATTACAGTGGTCTAGATCCATGTCAAAGATAAGCCTAAGATGAAATCTAAGCAAAACAAGAGGAAATATTTTTCCTTTTCTTTTTCATTCAATGTAAAATACCCTTGTGTCCAGTCTAAGGTCAACCCTGCTCACCCTCCTCCAGTGTGGGGTCCCAGGATGTCTTACCTTCTGAGGAACGCTGCACCTCTCCTCTGTCTCTCTCTTACATAGTTACCTCTCCTACTCTGCTGGATCCTTCTACTGACTTCTACACACTCCGACGTTATTACACTTTTACGAAACTTCTCTTACTGCACGCAACCTTTCCAAGCACGGCCTTGTCTCTCTTCTTCCCTTGAGGTGTCTACTTACTATCTCCATTTCTTCTCCTCCCACTTCATCTTCAACCCACTCTAATCTTGCTTCTGGCCTGCTGAGTGATCATTTCTCCCCACAGACACCAGTGACCTCTGTTGCTAAATGCAATGGCTTTTTGTTGATCATGTCATTGGCTCTTCAGTGACGTTGGCTACTCCCGCCATCTTGGAACCTACTACCCCTGGCTTCCAGTGCTCGCACACCCTGGCTCTTCCTCACTCCTGGCTCCCCCATTTCCAGGCAGATTTGCTCTCTTCTCTCTGGCCACTAAGGGCCCTAGTTCCATAAGATTCATGCAAAGCCCCTTGCTCTTCTCACTCCATGCTTCCTAGTCCACCTTCTCCATACTTCAGTTTCAAACACATTCTCAGTGAAGATCACTGACATTTATATGCCAGTGTCTGTGTTTCCTGTAAGCTCCAGACTGTTTCAAACTATCTGTGCAACGTGGTAACTTCAGTGCCTCCAGTAAATCTCAAGGCCAATGTGTTTAAACCCAAATCTCAACCAGTTGTGTCCTTAACAACAATGGCAGCATCATCCATCTGGTTCCATAATCAGCATCATCCCTCTTCCCTCATGTTCAACCAAGTAGCAAGCTATGGAAGTTTTGGGTTTTATTTATTTTGGGATCTGCTGACTTATCTCTATCCCCTCGCCACAGCCTCAGTTGGAACAACCTGTTGCTTGTGTACCTGCGCTGTAGCCTCCCACTGGTTCTGTGGCCACATTCTTCCCCTTCAGTCCCCCTCCATAGAGCAGCCAGAGTCATGTTTTTGGAAACCAAATCTGATCATGTGACATTCCTTGCTCAAAACATTCCTGGGGCTTCCTATTGCTCTTGGTAAAGTGAGAGATCCCTACATGGTCAAAAAGGTCCAGTGTGGTCTGGCTTTAACCCTGTTTCAGCCTCAACACCGTGTCTCCCACTTTTCTAGCCACACTGGCCTTTCCAGGGCTCTGATCCATAGATTTCTTTTCCTGCCAGGGAGCTTTGCTTAGGCCACTCCTTGGCTTTGAATGCTCTTCTCTCCTCGGCCCCACACTCAACCTTGACTCCACTGCTCACTGTTACTTTTTTTTTTTTTTTCTGAGACAGGGTCTCACTCTGTTATCCAGGCCAGAATGCAGTGGTGTGATTATACCTCACTGCAGTCCTTGACCTCCTGGGCTTAGGTGATCCTCCCCTCAGCCTCCCAAGTAGCTGGGACTACAGGCATGTGCCAATCATGCCCAGCTAACTTTTTAATTTTTTATAGAGATGGGGATCTCACTATATTGCCCAGGCTGGTCTCAAATTCCTGGACCCAAGCTATCCTCCAACCTCGGTCTCCCAAAGTACTGGAATTACAGGCGTGGGCCATGGTGCCCAGCCTGCTCACTGCTCTTAAAGCATCAAGTTGCAGATGCTTATTTCAGCTGTCACTCACATCTACATGTGTGATTATTCCATGAAAGTTAATTTCCCCTCTAGTCTAGACTGTTGCTCTTTGAGAATATCAGCCATGTCTGCCTTTGCTTTCCATAGTGACTACTGGCTTAGCAAACGGTGGACATTCAACTGAATAAACAAATGCATGAATGAAAAAAAGAACGAATCAATGAAGGGAACAAGCAGATTGTGAGCCAGAGAGGGCAGGATTGGTGGATGGCATTCTCTTTGCACTTCATCATGGAGCACAAGGCTAGGCCCACCTCCTCTAACACAGGTGGGACACAGTCTCGAACGTAAGAGAGAAAGTAAAAGAGGGAAGGGAGAGGATGGTTAGTAAAGCGGGTTTCACAACCTACTTTAAAAAGTAAATGCCCCAAAGAAGGGGTGCATTGTAAAGTTCCTTCGAATAACTAACACATGAAATACCTGTGAAAACCTCAGGAGGATTTAGGCAGGATGAAATTGTGTCTTCCATGTACCTTGCCATGTTTATATTACAGTTCCTTTAACACGTTTGTACCTTGTTCTTTATATGCTGGTCTCCTTCAACTAGATTGTACATTACTTGGAGGCAAGAACTATGATTTTTCTCCACTAGTATGTAGCATTTAAGTGACTCTGGGGTCCAGCATAGCTCAGGCATTCTTAAGTGTTTTTTGATGAATGACTTATGATAGAAAAATAAATGAATGGATAAATGGAGAGACAGGCATCAAAAACAAAAGCTCCCCTCTTTACAACCATGTGGATGGATAAGAAGCTGAAACAGTATATGCCAAAGGCATTCCAGTGCAGGGAAACAAGCAATGGGCTGAGAATCAGAGGGTAATTTTCTGCTCACCTGACTGTCAGCTCACTGTACTGTGAGTTCCTCAAGGGATGGCAGGGCCTTTTTTATTTGTCCTTGTGCAGAGTGAACGTGAGCTCTCTTCTCATCCCCCTTAATGTAGTTACCAAAGGAATCAAAGTCTAGTCTAAGCCCCTGCACTGACGACCAGGTCTAGACTTGGCTGGAAAAACGTCATTTCTCTGGACTGAAAATGAGACAATAGCACTAGATGACCTCCAAGATCTTTTTCCCAGCTCTGACATTTGATGAATCCACAATTAACCATGTGAACAAGCAGAGAAAGGCTGGGGACAGCCAGGACTTAAGCAGTTGCACTAATCTCAGTGGGACATATATGACTTTGAAAAACCTTCCATATCACAAATCATATGAGGTACTGCTACGAATGGTAAAGGAACGACTGTAGTCCAATACGGGCACTGGGCATCAAAGTCTCCCAATACATAACAAAGCACTATCAGGAACAACTGTAAAACACAGGGGCGAACATTCGTGTTGGGGCACCTGGCAGCTAAGGAGATAGTAATTCAAATAAAACATAAATTGGATATGAGCATATATCAAATGTTTGTATTTTCAGGGTCTGTGGAAAGGATATTAAGCCATTTGACACAAATTTAAAATTATCCAGTAACTTGTGTTATTGGGGTGGGGGGAAAGATGCTTCATTTCTCCTAGAATTCATCTCCTTGAAAATTCCTATGACAGAAATCCAGTCATACATTTTGCTAATCATCTACCTAATTCTAGAAAAGATTAGTTCTTCGATGAAAAACTCTTGTAACTTCCCTCCAGTTTATAAAACATAAATGCCATCACGGCTATGACAATAAAATGCTGTGCCACATACATTTCTTAAAGAGGCAATGTATGAGTAGACATGAAATGCAGTTTATGTAGTTAGGGTATACAAGTGTATACTAGAGTGCACACTGGTATACTCGTGGGACTAGAAGGGTACATTTGAATAGCTCAGTGGTCACCCCCTTGAAGTACCCATATGTTTCTGGAGTTTAGTTACTGGAGATAAAAAGTCTTTGAAATATTATGTGTTAATGCGTCCAATCTCTGCTAAGTAATAACAATAATAATAATAGTAACAACCACCAATGGATATTGAGCAATTATTTTGTGCCAGGCACTGTTCTAAGTTCTTTTTTTTTTTTTTTTCTTTTTTTTTTGAGACAGAGTTTCACTCTTATTGCCCAGGCTGGAGTGCAGTGGCACGATCTCGGCTCACCGCAAGCTCCGCCTTCCAGGTTCAAGTGATTCTCCTGCCTCAGCCTCCCGAGTAGCTGAGATTACAGACATGCGCCACCATGTCCAGCTAATTTTGGACTTTTAGTAGAGACGGGGTTTCTCCATGTTGGTCAGGCTGGTCTTGAACTTCCCACCTCAGGTGATCCGCCCGCCTCGGCCTCCCAATCTAAGAGCTTTTAATATGTTATCTTATTTCCAATCTTCACAACAATTACGAGGAAGGCATTGTTTATGACTATTCCCCACGTCATAGAAGAGGAAATTGAAGTTGAGTAACCTTCTAACCAACATGGCTGGTGAGGGGTAGAACTACAATTTGAACCTAGGCCATCTACCTGGGAGCCTCCACTCTTAACGATGACTCAAAACTGCTCCTTTATAAACTACTGACCATACAGAAATTTTTATTGGAAACTGAGAGTTATAAAATTGAACATCAATTTTTGAAAGTGACTCTGTCCTCCCTTTCATATTATCTGCTTTTCAGAACCGTTAATGCAGCCCAGGTTTTGTGTAGCTAAATGCATATAAATCCCCCTGGAGCACTTATAAATCAAGACCCCTCTGAAGCCAGAACCTCATTTAGCCAGGGCAGAGGATGCCAGAACAACAGACTTCCAGGACCAGTTTCATAGTCACTGCCTTCCTGCATCTTAAGAATGGAAACCTCTGGGACCCATAATCAGTGGACTTCAGTGATCCTGTAACAGGAGGGCAAATATTTAAACGATTTCCCGCATCCGATCTTCCATGCCATTTCCTATTCTAAGCTTGATTGGTCAATGTAATCAGTGTGGCAAACTGTAAGAGATGCCTTCATTTCAACAAGCAATCTTTCATCTGGGTTTGTCCAGAGAAATTTAACCTTGTGGGTCCTCATTTAAATAAAGGCTTCCATATTGAAAGATACAAGGATCAGTCTTCTGAACTGTGAGGGGAGTAGAAGCAGAACAATAATAAAGGGTACTTAATTTTTTTTTTTAAATACACATCCCGCAAAAAGTGATAAAGAGATAATAGTTGAATTCACAAGGCCTTTATATATATTTTCACATGTTGTGATACATATGTATATATACAAAATGTATATACATATATGCATTACATAAGGATATGTAAAATATATTTTAGTATCTGTAAAATATCTGTATAACATGATTAAAGTATCTGTCAAATACAGATCAAAAGCCACCCATGTGACACTCACTGGACCACCAAGATATATACAGTATGGTTAGCCATTCACAAGATTTTCATTCTCATTGGGACACACCACATGGATGCTTAAAACAGCTGTGTCAAAGAACAAGGTCGGCCGGGTGTGGTGGCGCACACCTGTAATCCCAGCACTTTGGGAGGCTGAGGCGGGTGAATCATTTGAGGTCAGGAGTTCAAAACCAGCCTGGCCAACATGGTGAAATCCTGTCTCTACTAAAAACACAAAAATTAGCTGGGCATGGTAGCATGCACCTCTAGTCCCAGCTACTCAGGAGGCTGAGGCAGGAGAATCTCTTGAACCCGGGAGGCGGAGGTTGCAGTGAGCCGAGATTGCACCATTGCACTCCAGCCTGAGTGACACAAGCCTCCGTCTCTAAAAAAAAAAAAATAAATTAAAAAAAATAATAATAAATAAATAAATAAATACCAAAAACAAAGAACAAGATTAAGGAGAAACACGGCCGAGAGGTGAGAGTTTGTTTAATGTCACCGCTCCGGTGCTCTGGGGGGTGGCAACAATCAGACGGTAAGTAAAAGTGAAGTGGGCCCTGGAGCTCAAGCACATCACGCACTCAGCTTATTTCCTCTCCTCTACAAACACTTCCAGTTCTAGGTGACCCGGTTGTGCCCGTGCGGCAGATGAGAGATCGGAGCCAGCTACAGCCGATGTGTGTGAGACGAGGTCAAGGTTTCCACAGCAAAGCTAGTGACAGGTTGGCACAGACGGGAGCTCTGCAGTTGGAGATAAAGAAGGCAGGAATCCACAACAACAAAGATGACGGCAAACACAACAACAGCGTGACCATCCTCTTCCTTGTCTTCCATTGTACTTGGAGATGAAAGGAGAGTTTCCAAGAAATATGGCGATACTGGTCTTTCTCGAGTGTTAGTGGTTCCCTAGGATGATACCCAACACACCTGGAGTTCAAGTCCAGTTTTCAGAGTGATGACCCACCATCACCGTAAAGTCATTTTAATAATCTCCTAACTGCTTTAAATAACTGAGAGAAATTTTCTAACATTTATTACTTTATAACAAGGAAGTGAGTGATGTGTTTTGAAAACCTGGTCCATAAACACTCAGAGACAGAGATGGAGAAAGGAAATGACCAGCTGAGTTTTAAAAATGTTTAATTAGCACCTGTGGTAGGTAAAAGAATGATCCTCTGAAGACATCTACCTCCAATTCCCTGGAACCTGAGAAAATATTGCCTTGCATGGCAAAAAGGACTTTGCAACCATGCCTAAGTTAAGAATCATAAGACGGGGAGACTGTCTGGGTGGACACAACATAATCACAGGTCCTTATAAGAAGGAGGCAGGAGGGCAGAGTCAGAGGAGAAGATGTGAGGAAGGGGCCACAAACCAAAGGATGTGGGGGCTGCTAGATGCAGGAAACGGCAAGTCCATGGATTTTCCCTTAGAGCCTCCAGAAGATGCCAGCCCTGCCAGTAAGTCCCTTTCGGCCCAGTGAAACTGATTTCAGGCATCTGATCTGCACCTGTAAAACGATCAATGTGTGTTGTTTTAAGCCACTATGTTTGTGGTAATTTGTTAGAGCAGTGATAGGAAACTTGTACAGCTACTCACTGCAGTGAAAGGTGGGATCCTGGACATAAAAATGAATGAAAAAAAAAATCAAGCTAAAAAGGAATATTCTCAAACACCAAAGAATGAGGTTTCTCAGACCACAAGCTGGAAGCTCAAGCTCTATAGAGTTGAAGGAAGAGAAAATTTGGCTAGAAATTTTTTCTCAAGGAGAGAAAAGCATATATGGTGGACCCTTGAACAGCTTGGGAGTTGGGGACACCAACCCCTCACCCAGTCAAAAATTCACATGTAACCTTTGACTCCCCTGAAACTTCACTACTTATAGTCCACTTTTGACCAGGAGCTTTGCCAATAGCACAAACGGTTAACACATATTTTGTATGTCATGGGTATTATATACTATACTGTTACAATCAAGTAAGCTAGAGAAAAGAAAATGTTACTAAGAAAATAAGAAAATATACATTTACTCTTAACTAAGTGGAAATGGGTTATCATAAAGGTCTTCATCCTTGTCATCTTCACATTGCGTAGGCTGAGGAGGAGGAGGAGGAGGAAGAGGAGGGGTTGGTCTTGCTGTCTTAGGGGTGGCAGAGGCGGAAGAAAATCCACGTATAAGTGGGCCCATGAAGTTCAAACTTGTTCAAGGGTCAACTGTAATGAAAAGAGAACCACTTCCTGACAGGACAGACACTGAAACCCCCCACCGATGGGTCTCAGGTGCAGTGTATGAGGCTCCCGACATACACAGGGAATATGTAAATACCCCTAACACAGTCTTTGCAAGGCCTGGAATCCACCCTTGAAGAGTAGCAGCTCTTTGAGTCTGAAAGCTTTTCGGTGTTACGCTGACCCTTGTTGAACATTCAGTTAAGCTTAAGGGGAAGGGCAGTAGCCTAACGCCAGAGGCAATTAATGCAGTCCAAGCTATTATCCACAAAGGATGTATCAGGCTGACAACACCTTTTTTTTGGAATAAATATTTTAAACATCAACTCCAGGAAAACATTTTTAAGTTCTGATTTAATCTCTCTAAGATGGTTATCAGTGAATATCTCTGTAACAGAGATACTGGGGAAGAGTCATCCGACCCCATGCTCTGCCAAGAGGAGACCCGTGGATGCGGCAGGTAGGGTGGTCCAGAAAGGATGCTATGTCCCATTAAAGCAGACCCACGCCGACCTATGACCCGGCTGGGACGGGGCAGCCCTGGTTTCCACAGAAGGTCTCTGCTCCTGCTGCTCCCCTGTGGGCTTAGGGCCCTAATGTGACTGGGATTCCATGTCAAAGGGTCAGGGCAGAAGCTTCTGAGAAACACTGCTCACTCCACTAGTGATGTCCTGGTGCTGTCAGAGAACCCAGGGTGCCACCGATACTGTACTTACACACAGCACCCATGCCAGCCAAACTCCAAGACTGCCAAGGACTGCCCAGCATTACACAGGAAACTTCTGAATGTTCACAGAAACCAAGGTGGAGTCAGAGCAGGGAGATGCAGCCCACCCTTTTCCACTATCCTCTTCCGTGCACTCCACGAAGGGGAACTTTGCTCTGGTGCGTCCCCAGGGTCCACAGGAGCATCCGACATGTAACAGGCCCTCACAACTGTTGAATGGGTAAATGAATCAATGAATGAAGGTTGGGGATGTGTTATTTTATAATTCCAATAGTGCAAATCCCTCAGCTCATGTCTATCTCTTCCTGATCCCTGAAATGAGACGTCTTCCCCTCCGATCCCCCAGGAGGGGCCTGCTTGTTCCTCTCATACACTACTCTTGTCAGACTTGTGTTGTGGTCAATTAGTTCTTAGGATTTTCCTTTTCAAAATAAAATGCAAAAAGCTAAGGGCTGAGCCTACTTTACTCACCATTATACCCACTGCAGCCAGCCCAGTGCCTTCCGTGTAGTAGGTGCACAATAAACACTCGTAGGTCTGAATTGGTAAAACATTTTTTCTTCAATTCTTTTTGGAGTGATAGGGTTTGCATAGAAAAGCTCACTTGTATTACTGAGCAGACGATTACAGTAAATCAGTGTATTTTTTTGTTAAAATCAGGCTCATAATTACCCTGTAGGAGGAAGAACTGCTATAAAATAATAAGATGATACTTCAGTAAGAGAATTCAGGTTCATTAATGTCTAAGGTTCTGCCAGAAATGAAAAGCATTCTTAAATCAATTTACCAATATATAAACACTTGATATTAATGTAGATATATATGCATATATGTATGATTAGATTTACTAATTAATAGGCTTTCCCTGCCTTCGAAGTAAGAAGAGATAAAAATAAAGTGGCATATTGCATTGAACAAATGGCATATGGCCTGCTTTATAAATACACACACTTTGTCTCTCTCTCCGGCATACACACAAGCCCCAAACTCTGCCTTTCAAGATACTGGCCTCTTGCCCTAGTTGGAGGTGGCTAAAAGGAAACTCTTAGGATCCTGGACGCGATCATTGCCTTACAGACTGTCTGGGGCAGCTCCCCCATTACCTGCAGCCAGGAGGGCACCTTTGCTAGCGCCCCGGGAGCAGTCAGACATTGTCACTGTCCCTTCCCACAGCCGCAGGAGGTGCTCTACCCACATTAGCTATGCCCCACATCTGGCCATTTGCTGGGCCTCGATCCAGGCACCCAACAAGGCCACAGATGGTAACAAGCGCTCATCAAAGGTCTGTCAACAGAATCCCCTGCTTTTCTGTCCTTCCCTGGAAGTTAGCAAGTGAGAAATGAAGGCCTGAAGGGCAGCCGGGCCATTCTGAGAGAGGTGAGCCATCAGCGGCCACACCGTGCCGGGCTTTCATTTCTGCCTGGGACGGGAACTTGTCCTTTGAAAGAAAAAGGAAAGAGGAACACTAACATTTACCGAGTTCCTAGGAAGATAAAACAGATTTATTTTATAACAGTACTGCCAGGTATTTATGCCCTTCTAAAGTTTAGCTTTTATTTTTATCAAAGTTTGACTTGCACAGATTTGAAGGGTCAAATAATTCTCAGGACTTTTCCTGAAAGACAGTAGCCCCCATCCCCTATCCTGCCCCAGTCTGCCCAGGTGACCTGTTTTCAACTCTTTTAGTTGGTTCCTTTGGTGGGTCTCTCTGGAGCTTTAAACAAGCTATTTTTCTTGCTACTTCTGGTTTGTTACTTGTTTTAGGCATTGCCTCTGTATCACCGAAGAGAAGCACTTAGCTGTTTCACGCCTCACACCTCCTGCCCGTGCCCGTGCCCCTCCCGGGCACATCTTCCTGATGTGGGCATGCTGGGACTCCCGTCAGATCACCTTTCACACTGTTACCTGTTTAGGTCACTACTGAGCTGCACAGCACACTAAGATGACTTCTTTTCTGCGCAACGTTCTGTTTCCCCTAGCTTTCCCAGCCGTGTTAACTTGTCACCAGCTTGGTTGCTCCTGTTGTCAAGGGGGTGAGGCGTGGTATGCTGGTTATTAGTGTGGACTGCCTGGGTTCAAATCTCAGTGTTGCCACTTACCAGCTATGCAATTTTGGACTAATGATTAAGCACTGAGTGCCTCAATTCCCTCACTGATAAAAGGAGGATAATGATTACTATCTAATAGGGCTACTATCAGGATTTAATCATTAATACATATACGCTTAGAACTGTGTCTGGCACACAATGAACACTCAATAAATATAAGAGGCAATGGTTGTTATTAGGTTTGTAGTTACTTGATCCTCTTGAAGCATCCCCGAAGCCTTCAGATCTGCTCCAGTCTGAACAGATCCGCCTCTGATGATGACCGTGGAGCTGAGGCTTTGGGATGGTTCTTGCCTTGCTTTTTTTGTTGCAACTCTTATTTCATGGATCTCGTCTTAGCTTACTTCTCGTTTCGGTGGAAACGCTTTGCTTTTATCCTCTCCAGAGAATAAATCTCCAGACTTCTACCAAGATGAAGGCTCGTTGGTGATTGGCAGGGTAGTCTTTTTGCTACACGTCAGGGGGAGAAAATTGAGGGTTCCGCTCCTCAAACACATTTTCAATGGACAGTCCCATGTTAGCCCTACTTCAAGAGGAAGCTGGTACTACTGACTCCTGAATCTTTGGGGGATTTTGAAGTTCAAGCTGGATTGCTTCTTGACTGTGCCCCGGCCAACTTGGGATTTCAGCTTTCTTGGGTCTACTGAAACCTAACTACTCCACTTCTCCATCTGCTTTTCAGCTTCCAAAATTAAGTTGCTGATGTCTCCTCTCCCCTTCACTTAGTCTCTAATTACTTTATACCCGAGGGGGAAAAAACCAAACCCTTTACTATTACTGTATTGAGAGGCAACTGAGGTTAAAGCATATGTGCTATCTGCCATCTTTAATCAAGTCTATTAACCCTACATCTTACTGGGAGAGTAGCTGAGGTACCAGGAGAGGGTAAATAATTGGTGGAAGCTCGCAAAACCAGTAAGAAATAAATCAGAAAGTGAACTCAGGATCAGGTCAGCCTGATCCTAAAGTCCAACCCTTTCCATTGGAGCACATTCCCTCTCCAGGGAAACATGGGGCCTCTTCCAGTAGCAACTGTTTATTGGAAATATGTCCCACTTTGGCCGGGCGCGGTGGCTCACGCCTGTAATCCCAGCACTTTGGGAGGCCGAGGTGGGCGGATCACAAGGTCAGGAGATCCAGACCTTCCTGGCTAACATGGTGAAACCCTGTCTCTACTACAAAAATTAGCCAGGCGTGGTGGCAGGTGCCTGTAGTCCCAGTTACTTGGGAGGCTGAGGCAGGAGAATGGCGTGAACCCGGGAGGCGGAGCTTGCAGTGAGCCGAGATCGCGCCACTGCCCTCCAGCCTGGGCAACAGAGTGAGACTCCATCTCAAAAAAAAAAAAAAAAAAAGGGTCCCACTTTGACATCGGTACCAGGATAACCACCATTAGACCTTGAAGATTCAAGTGACATCTCTCGGCCTACTGCTGGTACCACGCCGCATTCCACGTCCCCCTCCTGAATGTCCCTGCACTTTTGCTCCGTGAATTCTTTTAAAACCCAGGCTCAGTCCTCTGACTTTAGTTTGAAAGGGTTCCTAACAGGAAAGAAAATGGATCCGGCAGTGGGGCCCTCTCCCTTGCTTGCCCTATAATACGATTGTCAACTGGAACCTTTCCCAGTGATCAAAGCACCTGCAGGAAATCTAAGAAGCCCCTTCTCGGAAAAAGTCTGGGGTCTTTTTATCAAAAAGGCAATGAGAGGGATACTTTTAGGCCTCACTCACCAACGATTATGGCTTTCAGCTCATGGGCAACCCTAGACCACATCTGCCGAACTTGGCCTGCGAGTCCCCATCAGTCCATCCCACACAGCCTGGTGCATAAGAGTACAGGCTCTACAATCACATGGACGGGGGTTCGATCCCAGCTTTGCCACTTATCTACTTGTGTGCACTGAGGACGAGTTACTCAGTTCTCTAAGCCTTGGTTTCCTCATCTATAAAATGGTAATAGCTGCAGTATTCACTTAATTGAGTTGCCATCAGTTGAAATGAGATACCGTATATTAAGCATTAGGCATAATATCTGGTCTGGTGCCAGGCAGGGCAAACACCCCAGGTATCTTCACGGTGTTCCTGGGAACGAGGTCCCCAGCAGCCTGCACCCTCAGCTCCTGGCCCTGCTTGTAAACCTCGAGGGTCACCAGAAGCTGGCCTCAAGGTTCCAGGGTTGCCCCCAGCCACTCAAATCTTCCAAACAATGTGTACTGGGGACAGAAACTTTGGTTATGTAAAAGTTTAAAAGAGTGAAGTGATGCAAGCTACTTTAAGGATACCGGAGATAAATGATCTATTTATATTTTTATGGTGAAGACATAAATAGAAAAAAACACAGCACCCAAAGAAATGTTCCTTAAAATATATGTACAGCATGGAAGAGAGATATATGCACAGAACAAACAGATGCTAACTATATACCTTTTCACATCAGCCATAATTCTGCAACACTCATTAATTCAAGGAGATTTACCAAGCACCATTATAATTTTAAAAACCCTGTAACAAATTGCTGCATGGTGTGCTTTGGTGACTTTGAAAAGACATTTTGTAGTAAGTCTGTCAAAACAGAATAATGAGGAGCTCCTAAATCCCAACCTTAACTATTGACCCACAGACATTATAAATATACAGGACAAGGTTGTTTTATACTGTATTTATCCATTCAACTACTATTTACTGAGTGCCTACTAAGTGCCAGGCATTGTCTGGGCCCTGGGGATGCAGCATGTGCAATGGAGACAAAATCCTTGTTTCCACAAAAGGTGTTTGCCAGCGAGGGGAGATGGGCACCAAATATGCTAATACATAATATTTTTATATAACTAAAAATTACTATAAAAATAGTAGTGGAATTAAATTAAATACTTCAAATAAAGACAGCTGGGTAATCCAAAAATCTAGCCTTTGAATTTGAATCCTATGAAGGGTAGATGGAAAGAGAGAGAGAAAAAAGGAGAGATTAAAAGGGAAAAAAAAGAAAGCATCAGAAAGGAAGTGAAGGAGCTCTGAGGCTCATAAAATAGGAACCCAGGAAGGACACTCACCTAGAGACCCTGGGTCCAAACACCCTGGTTTCCTCCCTTCACCCTACAGGGAATGGATCCTGAGTGCAGGGAGAGGGAGGCCCCCTTTGGGTCCCACTCAGGACACAGAGAACCCTGACATGTAGCACCCCAGGTAGGGAGAGAAACAAGCCGACCAAGGGGAGTTGATGGGGTCACAGACGACATGGAGATCTGGGGGGACCCGTATTCTTGCCAGTAAGTGACAGCAGAGACTGAGGGCTTCACGTAAGAAGCCAGCCCTGTAGCCCTGTTTCTGAAGTTTGAAGAGGTGCTGATGTTGGCAAATTGGCAAAGGAGGCCAATTGGCTGCTAAAGGACATGAGGCTATTGTGTTTAACTTGAGGAATTTACTCCCGTTTGGAGTATGTGACTTCACTGAAGGGAAATTCTCTGGAATTATCTTAGGTCTTGTGGACTATGTACAAATCAAACAGAAGTACATTTATTTACAGTGAGAAACTTAACTGTCATTGAGTGTAGAAGGCAATGTGCCTGGCACTTCATGTGTACTAATTTATTTAATTCTCACAATAACCTGAATGCAGTAGAAAATATTATTATCTCCATTCTACAGATCAGGAAAGTGAAGGACAGAGAAATTAAAATAAGTGAATACAGAGCTGTGATTCAAACCACGGCAATGTGGCTCCAGATTCCATACTCTTAACCATTAGGTTACGTGCTAATTACAGGAGATGAAAAAAGGAGAAGGATTTAGAAAGTGGTTTGGGTCACTGGGTGTATTGTATCAGGCACTGATGATCCTGTGGAAGCTAAAGCACATGTTTGCATTTAACCTGCCTTTGTTAGTCCTTTCCCCATCACCACGTTTTATTCCGAACCTGTTTTGCTCTGTTGACTTCAAGATGTGGTGCTTGACATATAAGAGACAAACTTCTCTTACCTTCTGAATGAAGAACGCAGTGATTTGGGTGAGTTTGACAGAGTAAGTCATCTATCTTCCATTTTGATACAGAAATCATAAGTGATCAATCAGTTGCCAAAACTTTTTAGATAACTCTAGTCAATCCTTGGGCAGGAAATGTGCCTCCCAGGTCCAGGCTGGTAAACGTGAACATGCTCTACCTTTCCTAGATCACGTTAGTTTCCATTTTACTTTGAGGACACGGTTGATTATGTTAAATTCTAGGTTTAGTTCCATGTCTTCCTTTTCATCTTCTTAGCCCTAAACTTTGGACCAATGCAGTCAACAAATACATTTTGATTATCTGGTATGTACCAAACTACACTAAGGGGACAGAGATGAACGAGACACTGGTTCCCCCAGGAAGAGAGGCGGGAAGGTGGGAGGAGGCAGGGAAGGCAGGTAGGCCTAGAGTCAGACTCACTACTTGAGATGGGATGAAGGTGAAGACCCTCCCTGACAAAACAGTAGTAAGCAATAGCAAACAATGCTACCTTTACCGTTGGTGAGGAACACAACAAACAAACAAAACCAGAAATACATTTGGGCCATTGTTTTCATTCTCCTGCTCCTAAGCCTTAAACTAGGAGGTTGTCACAGCTGCTAATAAGCAAAGGGGACTTGGAGGGGTTCATCTCACCTTTCTAGATATTCTCCGATGAAAATCTTTACAAGGAGCTAGGAAAAACAAAATATCGTTGGTCCTCCATATCCATGGGTTCCATATCCACGGATTCAACCAACTGTGGATCAAAAATATTTGAAAAAAGAAAATGATGGTTTGGTCCATACTAAACATGTACAGACTTTTTTCTTGACATTATTCCCTAAACAATATAGTATAATAACCATTTACATAGAATTTGCTTTGTATTAGGTATTATAAATAGTCCAGAGATGATTTAAAGTATACAGGAGGATATGCGTAGGTTATATGCAAATACTATGCCATTTTATATCAGGGACTTGAGCATCCCTGGATTTTGGTATCTGCTGGGGGTCCTGAAACCAATCCCCCATGGACAGCAAACTGCAACTGTAGTTATACTGAACAGATTCATAATCCACACCCTACTAGGCATTCTTTTAATCTGAGGCCGTGATGCATAAACCACAGACTGGCAATGCTGGAGTAGACCATGAGACTGTGTGGGCCCATGGCCCTCACTGCACAGGTGGGAAGCAGGTTCACAGAGGCTGAGTGACCTGTGCAAGGTCATACCACAGCCGGTTTGTCAGAACCACTGCAGCTTGCATATATTCTTCTCTAATCTAATTCTCACTGCAATATTATAGCCTGGATATTAGGGCAACATTAGATATACTCGGAAAACAGTGAGAGGCCATGGGAGTAAGAATATTAAAGTCTTCATTAAGGACACATGGTGACCCCAAGCAAACCTCACCATTTTCCCCCAGTATCTCCCTGCTGCTCTCTCTCTCTGTCATGTCAGTTCTAGCTTCTTATTCTAAGAAAACTCATCCTTATCAGCCACTTACACTGAAAAATGCCCCTTCAGTCCTAAAAACAGGATGGCTTCCTGGCATCATTCTAGTCCTTACCTCCGTTAAACTAAGTAAAAAACATGTAAAAATGCTTCACTCTTTGAAGGGAGTGTGAGACAACCAATTGCCACATGGCACTAAAAATGGTAACGCTGAAAAGGTTCTTTGTTGAAATGCATGGCTTATTTATCCTATAGCCTCTGGAAACACATGAGGCCTGTGCAATTAATTTTAATAGTTCACCGTGCCAATCTATCAAAGCACCAGGTCAACTGAATGCAGTCGGCTGTGCCAGACAATACGTTTGCCAAGATAAAGGCAGGATTCGACTGGACCCAAGCCCCCCCCCCAGTTCTCAGGGCAGGCCACCTTCTTAAACCTGACAGCCTCCATATGCACCAGCTGCATTTTTGCAGCAGTTCATGCACACAGAGGAAGTTTCAGAGGATGGAGAAGCGGGAAAATGGCTACGTGGCCCTGAACAAAAGGCACAGCTGCTCTTCTGCATGCATTTTCGTCATTCCTAAATGAATCCCTGAAACCTGGCCCGACTGTGTGTGGGGACAGAGGAGGAGCTTGGCGCTCGTCCCTCATCCCTTAGGGTTTGTTAATCTCTTTACACTCTCTTCCAAGGTAATATTCAAATCAACCACACAGCTCAATTTACTTGGCTTGTGACTCTAATTGAATAAATCTAAAATAACAACAGACGCACTGGCCCAGAGCCTTGACCAAATTTTTCCTTAGACACTTCAAGCACATTCTGGCTGTTTTAATTCTGCCTGCAAGCAGGTAAACGCACTCTTGTCCAGCGCCTAATTTTACACCAGAGGGAGAATGACTGTCATTCTGTCTACTGCTTCCAAGGTGGCCAATATTTCCCGATGGGTAGAAGCTTTGCAGGAGAAGTAACCCAAGAAAAACGTAAGCATCCTTGAAGGTGGGGAGAACATTCTCATCCAAGCTGGTTAGCTGGCCTTTCACACAAAGATGTTTAGTAAGGTACTGTTCTGTGCCTGAATATCACTTCTTCAGAATCATAAGGGCTGAGTCGCCTCTGAGAGTTTGTTCAGTCTCTTTTCTAGGTTATGTTTAGGTGAGTCTTCAATGATCCTGAGTTTGCAGCTATTCCCATTTGTAAACATATCCAGAGAACCACTGCTCTACTAAGCCTGCCGCTCATTCTAGTTTCTCTCAATCCTTTTGTAGAGGGTAAGAATTTTAAAAACTGGATCATTTCCTACTAGGGGTAGGAATGCAGGCCAAGACTTAGGAACATGGCAAGATAAGTAAGCAGTCAATGATAGTTTAGAACCGGTCAAACTTCAGAATGTCCAAGCTTTCCTCTGGGGCACATCACCTAATGAGAATGTTTTCGAGGTGGCTCACACCTGTAATCCTGCACTTTGGGAGGCCAAGGTGGACTAAAGATGCTGAGTATGTTTTTAAGGTCATGTGAGTAGATCTGCTGGCATTCTTGCAGCTGTCTGAAGACAAGGGTTAAAAGGAAACAACAGGCCAGGCACGGTGGCTCACTCTTGTAATCCCAGCACTTTGGGAGGCCAAGGTGGGCAGACTGCTTGAGCTCAGGAGTTCAAGACCAGTCTGAGCAACATGGTGAAACCCCATCACTACAAAACGCAAAAGAAAAAAAAATTAACCAGGCGTGGTGGTGCACACCTATAGTCTCGGCTGCTTGGGAGGCTGACATGGGAGGATGACTTGAGCCCAGGGAGCTTGAGCTGCAGTGAGCTGTGACTGCACCACCCAGCCTAGGTAACAGAGTGAGACCCTGTCTCAAAAAAAGAAAAAAAAAAACAAAACAAAAGAAAAAAGAAACAACAAACATGATTGGCACCTCTCCAAGAAGGGAAGGAACCTGCCCAGGGTGGCTCTGCTATGGCTGGGTGGTGATGGTGCTGTGGCAGTATCTGCTATCTTAATGGCAAATGAAGACACCCCCACAGGCGCAGGGCCTTCGCAATGAGCACGTCTGTTTCTCAGTGGGCAAGCGTGTTCATTATACCTGCATCCAACATTCGTCAGAGTTTGGAAACTCTTTCTCACGGGTACAGTAAATGTCCCAGCAAGCACTGTCAGGCCAAAGGCCTCTTCTAGCTTCTCTACAGAGACCAAGTGGCCTTCGCCTTCTCAGCAAGGCTGCCACACACGTGACCCTAGCCCCTCCTTGAGTTTTTCTTCTACGTAGAATTATTCCAAGTCTTTCTTTCCCTTTTCCAGGCCCTAGTGTCTCATGAAGCCCAGGTACAATGAATGCTCAGGCTGGTAGACTGTGGACCAACCAGTTTATGCTTGGAAATTGGCTCCAAACCACTGGGAAGTCTGGTCAGAAGGTGTCGTCTTAGCAACCCAAATCCACCTCCGGTACAGAGCACTCCAGTACAGAGTACCTCATGCTTCAGTGAGAGCCAGCCAGTTGCCCTATCTTTTTATATAAGGGTAACATGTGATAAGTTACCTTAACATGACTGCTAATACCATCACCGATGCCCAACACAGCAAGGAAATGTTTACCGAGTGAATGAATGAATGTCGGCATCATTCCCTGGAGCAGGCCTCCGTGCTTATTCAATATCTCACAGCCTGCACATTTTGGCTCCTATTTGAGGCTTTTCCTCCTTATATTCGTCGTCTGCCCTTCTGAGCCCACATCTTGTTTCTAATCACAGCTCAGAGTGAAACACGTGTAAGGTAATTACTCCTCAGCGTGCTGTGGCAGCGCTCATTGATTAGAAATCATTTTCACAGGGAACACTATAACAAGGAGTTTTGATCAAAGGTGGGTTATTATTTCAGTTCTTTGTCTCCCCCAGGTACATTTGCTCCCTCCTCCTCCTCAAAGAAAATTTGTGTGTGTGAAGATAGATCCTAAGGGAGACAGGAGACTTTTTTTGAGAATGAAGCTATTTCTTTCTTTAAGTAATCTTAAGTAAATATTTCTTTAAAATAAATTACTAATCAAGCTTTTTCCTGAAGCTCATGCTCTGAACCTATAATGCTGTTCTCTTCAAGCTCATCTCTCTGGGAAGAGGCTGTGTTCATGTCCAGATGTCCTGCATTGCAGGGCCAGACCCAACCACAGCCAGCGTGAACACGCTTCATCAAGGCTGCAGGGGGCTGGGTATCAGGATCCAGTGGGCTCTTGGAAGACATCAAATGGTCCGTGGAGGTTTGATGAATCCAGGGAGTTTCCTTACAGGTCCCATCTTTCTGTGCCTGCCCTAAGAATGGACTGAACTCAAAATAACGAGCAACTACACCACACAAGACATTTCAAGTATGTCCTTCTTTTAAGTTGTTTACGGCTGTATACATCATTCTCTTTTCGAATACTGGAAAGCAGGCATCTAAGGTCTGCAACAGAAGCTGAGGTGAGAAGCACAGGAGGAAGTTCAATTTTCTTTTTTTTTTGACATTTAAAAAAATCATCTTCCATTCTTCTTCCTGAGATGCTGGGTTAGATTCCATATGCAAGGGGGAAGATAGGGCATGCTCTGATGTCAAGTCTCAATGACTGCTTTAGATGGAGAAAGAATAACTCAAGACATTCCAAAAGGTTTTAAAATTACAATTTATTTTTTTAGTAACATTTTTACCTTGGCATAAGGTATCATTAGTCATTAATCCAAGCAATCAGATAGCTTAAACAACAGATAAGAAACTTAACAAAAAAGTCCTATCGGGGACTTACAGTGCTCAGAAGAGCACTTCCCATGGATTGTCCTGGATCAATGTAGCTCAAGCTTAAGTCTATCATTCTACATTTATAGTGCTCTAGAGGAATAAACCTATTCCTCCCAAAATGATAAACTACACGAGTTTAAAATATGTATTATGTATACATATACACGTATGCATGTGTTATAATACATACATACACAGACATACACACACACATGCAGACACACACAAATACACACATACATATATGTATGTATGCACCCATGTAGTATCAGTGTGAGTCCTTGGCTAAGGAGATCTTATTCATTCAGTGAACATTCTAATTGTGCAATCATTACGGTAAATACCAAGGATAACATCAACAGATTTCCTACCCTCAAGGAGTTAACAGTCTAGTGAGAGGGACACAAAGTCAGTAAGTGTCAAACAGCAGCTTTCTGATGGGCCTACATGTAGGTACGGTGACCACCAAGGACAACGACCTTGGAGGACAGGGGCAACATGAAAGCTTTTCTAAAGAAGTGGCCTTGAGAAGCATCTTAGAGGTGTTTGCCCAGAAGCCTCTGTGTATGAGATCTTTGATACATGGTTATCTTTCATATCCTGCTCTTGGTATGTATGGTAACTTACTGATAACCATTTGGGGTATGCAAACATCTTCTATATTAGCTCAAAGGGCTGACGTCAATCCTGAGTTTTACCTGCCTTTGGCATCCAGTGAACGCAGCCTAGGTGCCTTCCTTAGAACTGTGGACATGTGAGGCTGGGCACAATGGCTCACGCCTGTAATCCAGCACTTTGTGAAGGCGAGGCAGGCAGATCACCTGAGGTCAGGGGTTTGAGACCAGCCTGGCCAACATGGCAAAACCTTGTCTCTACTAAAAATACAAAAATTAGCTGGGCGTGGTGGGCAGGCGCCTGTAATCCCAGCTACATGGGAGGCTGAGGCAGGAGAATCACTTGAACCCAGGAGGTGGAGGTTGCAGTGAGCCAAGATCACGCCACTGCACTCCAGCCTGGGTAAAAGAGTAAGACTATGTCTCAAAAAAAAAAAAAAAACACACACACACACAACAAAAACAAAAAAAACAACAAAAAAAAGAACTGTGGACATGTGAAACGGACAGCGCAGTGTAGAGAATGGAGAGGTTCACAGGAAATGCCTGGTGAACTGGATGAGTTGGTGCCCTCGCCTCTCAGTGGCCCGGTAATGGCATACCACAGTGAGCAAGAAGCACACCCAGGGAAGTGAAAGGTATTTTGAAAATAAAGACAATGTTGCAGAACAACTGTTTGCTCTTCTCACAGTGGTCCTCTTGTCCACAGGATGACAAGCTGGCCTCCTCTCCAGCTTGTACTGGGAGCAGGGCATGGGGGAGCTTTTTAAGAAAACCTTTGCCATTAGCATAGCCATGTCAACCTAAAGGGAGAAACTGAGGCAAAATCAATAAGAGGGGAGTTTATTAGGGCCAAGATAAGAAGAGCTTCTTAAAAGACTCAGACCCAAGAAACCTTGGATATGAGTTCCATTTGACCTTTGTTACAAGTAGGATTTAAAAGCCAAGAAAAGGGACAAGGAGTGGGGTGTCAGAAAGGTATTTGTCAGGAATTCTCATTGGTTTACAGAAATAGCATTGATTTGTGATTGGCTATACGCAGTTGAACTATGTGGTATGGGTCAGGTGTCTGGTGTGCAGTATTGTTAGGTTAATTTACGGCTACTTGTGACAAGTCGGCCTAGAGGCCATATAGCAGGCAGCTTCAAGAGATGATCAGTTAACTCATGGGGGCAGTGGGAAGTGGCCGCTGCCTCATTCCCATGCCTCTCTGGGCCTGATAATTTAGAGGCGGCTCACATTCACCAGATAAAATGTTTTTCTTCCTCAGTAACTATGCGAGCAAGCCAGGCCTCCAGTCTGTTATACTGACCTAGAAGGAGTAACATTCAGATGCTCCAACTCGGGGGAAGCCAGGGGTGCGAGTAGCCAATTTGCAGATTTAGCTTGGTGGTTTGCCATGATATGAAGCCAATTCAGATCTGCTGCATTCCCTTTAATCCTGCCATGACTGCTTAATGGCCGTGAGACCTTAGACCTGTAAGTCAGATGCTCTGAGCCTTGGTCCTCCCACAGTACCAGCACATAATATGGTACCTCATACAGAATGGGCACTCAATGGCATGTGCAAGCATGTGTCTACACGTGTGCATGCAGGCGTGCGTGTGCATGTTTTCTCAGGTACACACATACACACACACACCTGACAAAAGTTCCCTCAAATAATTAAAGGAAAAAGGGACTTGAAAGACACACACTCCCCCAAAAGTTAAACATTATTTTGGGAATACAACTTTTACAAGCTCAGCGCAATAATGGAACAGATATACCCAAAATGGATCCTGATGTTAAAAAAACATTATTCCAAAACCCACCAGATGAGCTGAGAATTTACTAAAGAGACCACTGAGGAAAAGCAGGGGACCCACTTGGGGCACTAATGCTCTGAAGTGAGCGGAATAAAGCAGGTCACTCTTTAAAGACCTCGGGGTTCCAGCCGATGCCCAGGACGTGATGGGCAGCAACAGGGACCCCAGCCCAGAGGCACTGACCCCATCTTCAGTGGTAAGCAGCCACTGGTCATCAGGGAAGTGCTGTAAGTACAATACAACACCTTCTCAAAGGCTTACACTCCAAGAGCCTGCTGGGCACTGTTCTTAGCTGACTCATTTGCAAATAAAGAACAAATGTGGATAGAAGAAGGGAGGAAGGTAAGTCTGATTCCCCAGTTTACAACAGAATATGGCCTTTCCCAAGCACCAGCGCTTCCCACAGGGCATTTATGCAAAGGGCCCCCTGAGAAACACACCCCTCTACTGAAGCAAGAGAAATCCACTTCTCATTGTTGAAAATCCCCAAAGGCATTCTGAAGATCTCTGTCAGGATTCCCAGATGAGCACCTACCTTTAGGAGTTCTTTTAAGTACAGGGTGTAAACCTGGTAACATTTCATATGCAAATTTCAAATAATCACTGAGAACAATATGGCTTCTGGTTAAATGGTAACTCCCATGATGGGACTTGAAATGCAAAGGCAGAGGGACTGGGCACTGGCACTGGGAATATGCTGGCCACCGAAAGGCTGAAGAAACACATGTCAAAATGAAAAATCCAATACCTTGCTGTGAAATATGTGGATGTACGTTTAAGCACTTCAACTCATTTTAGACTTATAATACTGCTTTTAAGGTAGGGTTATTACATCAGTGGCTCAGAGAGGCTAAGTAACTTGTCCAGATGAGAGAGGAGCTGGGGTTAGAACACAGGTCTCTTTCTACGACATCAATCAACGTCACTGTACTTAAAATATCTTTAAGACAGAGATTTTATCTTGTAGTTGACAGGCTATACGAGTTGCCAGTCAGTTATGAGTGATGTTATGAGCAGCCTTAGAGTGCCTGCCACCTCTAAGGCCCCTGTATAAGTCTGTGCTTGGACCTCATCACCAGGGCTAGGTGCCAGGCATTCAGCTGTGAGTGGCTTGAGCTCTGCCCAGTGGAGGCCCCTATCCTGGCGGTGACTGTATGGACCGATTAGATTCTCTCTCGCGAGGAAACCGGACATGGCACAAACAGCCGTCAGGAGCAGAAGGCTCAACTGAGGGAGGCCCCACCAAGTGCCCAGACCCCATACTGGTTGAGCCAGAGCAGGGGGTATGGGAACAGGCTTCCTGGAATGCTAGCAAGGCACCCTCTCCTGAGAGTCCTCAGGTTTCAGTGAGGCCTGCTCTGAGAAGACTGGGATGGTTTTTGGTTTTTGTTTTTGGAGACAGTCTCACTGTGTCACCCAGGATGGAATGCAGTGACACGATCTTGGCTCACTGCAGCCCCTGCCTCCTGGGTTCAAGCGATTCTCCTGCCTCAGCCTCCCAAGTAGCTGGGACTACAGGCACGTGCCACCACACCTGGCTAATTTTTGTATTTTTAGTAGAGATGGGGTTTCACCATGGTGGCCAGGATGGTCTCAAACTCCTGACTTCAGGTGATCCGCCCACCTTGGCCTCCCAAATTGTTGGGATTACAGGCGTGAGCCACTGCGCCTGGCCGGGGATGGTTTTAAGTCTCCCCTAACAGCTTGCATATTCTCTATGCAAACCTCCAGTACCTGTAGTAGCTCTTTTCATTGTAACTTAGCAGAGCCAAGCATATCATTGCTTTAAAGTACTATATTAGAATATAGGATCAGAGAAGGACTGGACAGCACCATCTTGCAGTATAAGGTACAGCATCCCCCTGCAGAAGTCACTCTTCCGAAAGGGCTCTCCTGGCTTTCATCAACCACCATGGACATCCGATGGACTGAAATTTATGGTTATCCATAAAAATCCCTGGAGACATCTGTTACGGGTCCTCCCAAAATTCATATGTTGCAGTCCTAACTGCCAGTACCTTGAATGTGGCTGTACTGGGAGACAGATAGGGTCTCTAAAGAGATCAGAGGTCATTAGCGTGGCCTAATCCAATCTGACTGGTGTCCTGATGAGAGGTGGAGGACACAGACACATACAGAGCAGGGATCACGTGAGTATACAGGGAGAAGACGCCATCTACCAGCCAATGAGAGAGGCCTCAGGAGAAATTAACCTGCCCATACCTTGACTTGGACTTCCAGCCTCCAGGACTGTAAGGAAATAAACTTCTGCTGTTTAAGTCAGTCTGTGGTGTTTATTATGCAGCCCTAGCAAATTCATACAGAAGACTTCAAGTTGGATTTTTATGAAAAGAAAAAAGAGGCTCACAAGTGATTAAATCAATGTGCCGGAAGCAATATAGAAATTTGGTAAGAATATGGTCCTGGATTTTGACTGCTGAGGGCGATGCTGTCTCTGTCACTTCTAGACTGTGGCTCCCTGGGCGAGCTGCTTACCCGTGGCCTCATAAACGAAAGGCAGCCAGGAACACTGCACACGTCACGGGTGTGGTGAAGACGTAGGGACGCCAGGCGTGCAAAAGCCTTGGCATGGTGCTAGAGCCTGTGATCCTTGTCCTCAAGAAAGATTTGCTTTTATTTTTACCTAGCTAATCCAGATGCCATCAGATACAACTACCTAGATGTGATATGTGCAGGATGAAGCTCTTGGCACCTAAGGCCTCCTCACCAGGAACGGTTGGAGAGCCTCGTCTGACTTGGCAACTGGAATGCCCCCGTCAGCTCTGGGCTCTCTTCTCTGCAAGTCTGCCACGCCGGCAGGAGCGTCTCATGCCACTGAGGCTGGGAGGACCGTGTGCATCTATCCAGCTCCGGATCTTGGTCTCTTCCTATGCACTTGCCTAAGTCTCCCTTTAACTGAGAGTGTTTATGGAAAACAAAGAGCTTTGCTTCTTCCTGGAATGTTCTATGGACTTCTCGTCATCTGGAGCCTGCAGTGGCTTTTCTCTCTGTGAGGCTCTGGGGCGCGCTGTGCTCACTACCTGAGGCCTCTCTGCTGCACCAGCTGCTTCTGTTAACGTAGTGGGTCACGGAGAGTAACTCACTGATCGAGGCGGACACTTAGGCTAATGAAGAGGCTCTCAGGGGACAGAAACAGGACACCTCTGTGCTCCCAGGGTGCCTCTGCTGGACTCCTGGGGGCAAGTAGTGGAAAGCTACTCCTGGTAGCTTGATCAGGCGGGGAACTTGTTTCAGAAGCTAGCAGATGAAGGCGAGGCACGGAAGTGGGGACTCGACTGCCCTCTGGACTCTCTTGCCTCCCTACTCTGCTTCCCTCTGAAGGGAAGCTTGCTTCTGCTCTCTGCAGACTGCCATTCTTGGCCTTGCTGCTGCTCAAGGCAAACAGACAATGTGGAAAGTGACTGTGGAATGAAAGACTACCTCTATCATCGCCAATTGTAAATTCCTTCATGGGTCAAGCATCTGTCCGGGTCCAATCAGCTGAGACTTGAGGGTAAAAGGATGCCTCACTGCACAAAATGGCTGCCAGGGCCCATGGCTCTGGATTGGGAGGGAGGAGCAGTTGCTACCAAAGGGGGAATCACTGGGAGCTGGGTGGACACCCCAGACAGTGACTGTGCACTGTCAGGCCTCTGCTGCAGAAGCTCAGGTCCTGTAACCACATTTTCTCAACCCTGCTATCACATGGAGGGCCCTTCACAGTGACTTTTCCTTTTAGTCTTCCTTATAAGTGTTGCCCATTTTGTTAGCAATAACCAGTATTATAATTTCATTTAGGACTTTACACTTGGGGATGCTCATTAGATATCTCCAAAGAAAAATACTGATAAAGCAAATAACAAATCCTATTACACTTCTTTAAAGCGCTACCCCCACCAGAAACACAACTGCTTTTTGTGAATGAGTATAGCAATGCTATTTTAAAACAGATGTCTATAGCTTATGTGTGTTGGAAATTTTTTTTACCATAACATTTTTTTGAAATACCAATAGATAATACAAAACAATGTCATATCCTAGAAATATGGCTGATATATCTTATTTCGTGAACACTGACAGTGACTGCTGGGTATTCTCTTCCAGCATCAAATCAGCAGCTCACTGAATTCCAAATGCAAATACAAAGCGCCACACGCCTTCTGCAGGCTCCCTTTGCCGTGTAGACTCCATGGGGTGGGCTTCGGGCCTGAATCAAAACCTGGGGGAACAAAGACATGAGGCCTGGCCAGGCTGCACGTCTCCTCCGACGCCGCCCTGCACACAGAGGGGCTGGGTGCATGTTCCCATTCTGCCATTTTCTGCATGGGGCGTCCTTCCCATTTCCTCTACCTTACTTCCCCACCAGCACATGTGTTACCTACATCCTATAACACTTACTGTGCATAAAAAAAGAAACAAAAGTATATTGCAACTTTTTTCCTTAAGGTGTTAAAAAAATTTCTTTTTCACATCTTAAAAACCCACCAAACTTTTATTCCCAGCTTGTGACATCCTCAACCTGCTTTATTCTTTTTTTCCTCTTCTTTCTGTCGAAAACAATTAGACCTTAAGAAAGTAATTTTATTGTTTGGAGTAAATCATCATCAGCAACTGGGTGCCTATTTTGAGTATGGGCTTAACTACAGTAAACATAAAACACAAAGTTTGCTCATTAGAAGCTTGGCTGTTCTTTGTTTGTATTTAATGCTTGTACTTAATTACAATTAGTTTTTCCCAGAGGAAACTCACCATTAGGATGTAACCAGCACCATCAACAATAGTAGTTAACATTTACTGGACACTTGTTATGCACCAGGCACTGCAAAATAACCTTCTAAGGTAGGTTCACTGTTAAACCCAAAGATAAGAAATTGAGGCTTAGAGAGGTGAGTAACTTGCTCGAATGGTTCCACGGTCAACAAGTGACAAAGCCAGGACTTGCACTCAGAGTGGCCTAAAGCCAATGCTGTAGCCACTACTCTACAAAGGCTTCAAATTCCATTCCTTCCAGGACACATTAAGAAATAAGAGAATACGACAAAAACTACATTGTATAGCGACTGCAGGAAACTGAACTCCAGAAATCATAACGAAAGCTCAGGAAATGGATCAATCTGACCGTGGAATGATTTAGCTGGGTCGAAGGCCACACAGAGGCTTTGCATTCCAGTTACTTATGGCTACACTGTGGCCTCCAAAAAAGGGACTGGGGGACTGCCACATGGGCTACTCTGGTCTGAAATGAGAGTAAGGCTATCTTTTGGTAAGAATAGGAGCACAAGTAAAACAAACCACAAATGAATTGCTTCATAACTGGTACCTAAAGTACTATTTTAAAAATTGAGCAAGGCCTGGCATTGTGGCTCATGCCTTTGGGAGGTGAAGGTGGGAGAATAGCTTGAGCCCAGGAGATCGAGACCAGCCTGGGCTCTTCAAGCCTGGGCAACACAGCAAGACCTCATTTCTACAAAAAAACCAAAAAAGAAAAATTAGCTAGGCATGGTGGTACACACCTGTGGTCCCAGCTATTCAGGAGGTTGAGACAGGAGGCTTGCTTGAGCCCAGAAGGTCGAGGCTGCAGTGAACTGTGATCATACCACTGCCTTCCAGCCTGGGGGACAGAGCAAGACGTTGTCTCAAAAATAAAAATAAAAAAATTGAGCAAAATAATTGGTTTTGTATCTTTTGTAAAAGATTCACTTATTGTAAATTATCTATCCTATAAATGGTATCAGGAAAACTGGTTAACCGTTTAGAAAAATAAAAGTTTGATCTTCTCATCTCACAACACCATAATTACAATTCCAGATGGAACTAGAAAAAAATGTTTAATAATAAACAACTTAAGAGAAAATGTAAGTAAATATTTATATAATCTTTTGATGGATAAGAACTTTTTACACGTAAAAGCAATGGACAACAATTAATGAAAAAAAGTTGGATATTACAAAACAAAAAATATAAAATAACTTCATGCCCCACACATGATGAAGGATAATAAAAGGCAGATAACAACTTGAAAAATTTGTAACAAATATGAGATAAAATGGATTAGTATTTTGGGTATATAATTAGCTAATCATTTATATGAGATTTTTACTATTTATAAAATGCCAACAGAAAAAGTGGACAAAAAAAGAGTTGAACAATTAAGAGAGGAATACAAATGATTAACAAATATAGGAAAATATTTTGTTTCACCAGTCATAACAAATGCTCTAATAAATCGATGCAAATAACTATAATTTTGCCATGTAAAAAAGGGTTAAAATATTAAAATAATATATGACAATGGCAGAATTTTCTTAGTATATATGCATGCAAGTTTATCCTACACATTTTTAAAAACACTAGAAAAAGGATATAAAAATAATCTCTGGTAAGCCTGGTGCCAGGCACAGTGGCTCACGCCTGTAATCCCAGCACTTTGGGGGGCTGAGGCAGGCGCATCACCTGGGTTCAAGACCAGCCTGGCCAACATGGTGAAACCCCAACTCTACTAAAAATACAAAAATTAGCTGGGTGTGGTGGCGCATGTCTGTAATCCAGGCTACTTGGGAGGCTGAGGCATGAGAATCACTTGAACCCAGGAGGCGGAGGTTGCAGTGAGCTGAGATTGCACCACTGCACTCCAGCCTGGGTGACAGAGTGAGACTCTGTCTCACACTCACACACACACACACACACACACACACACACACACACAAAGCCAGGCATGGTGGCATGTACCTGTAGTCCTTGTGACTCAGGAGATTGAAATTGGAGAATCCCTTAAGCTTAGGAGTTCAAGTCCAGCCTGGGCAACATAGCAAGATCTTGTCTCTAAAACAAAACCAACTCTCTGGGTGGTAGAATGATGGGGAATTTAAATTTTACTCCTTACAGCTTTCTTTTCTAAAATAAAAACCCACTACTTCTAATAACAAAATCCAATACTTTCCGTATGTAAGAAGCAAAGAAAGGAAAGAAAAAAGAGGAAAAAACGGAAGGAAGGAAAAAATGAAGGAGGGAAGGAAGGATGGACGGAAGGAAAGAATTCTTCACCTTCGAGAGGTTAGGAGGCAATGAAAAGTTTAGAGTGATAAAGGTCTAGTGTTCAGAATATATAAAGAACTCTTACAGCTGAACAAAAAAAAGAGAACTCAACTGAAAAGTGGGCAAATGACTTAAATAGATGTTTTTCCAAAGGAGTACATAAATGGCCAAAAAGCACATTAAAAGATGTTCCACATCATTTAGTCATCAGGGAAATGCAAATTGAAATCACGATGAGACATCGCTTCACAACCATTAGGATGGTAAGAAAGAGAAAGTAAGAAAGGGGAAGAAGGAAGGAAGGAAGGAAGGAAGAAAGGAAGGAAGCAAGGAAGGAAGCAAGGAAGGAAGCAAGGAAGGAAGGAAGAAAGGAAGGAAGCAAGGAAGGAATAAAGGAAGGAAGGAAGGAAGAAAGGAAGGAAGTAAGGAAGGAAGGAAGCAAGGAATAAAGGAAGGAAGGAGGGAGGGAGGGAGAAGGAAGGAGGAAGGAGGAAGGAGGAAGGGGGAAGAGAAGGGAAGAAGGGAAGGAAGGAAGGGCGGGGGGCGGGCTAAATGGGTATGCAGCTTCTTCTGGGTAATGGAAATATTTTGTAACTAGATAGTGGTGGTCATTACATTAAGTACCACTGAATTGCCCTCTTGAAAATGGCTAACTTTATGTCATGTGAATTTCACCTCATTTTAAAAAAAGGAAAAGAACACCCTTCCCACATCACCAGAAAAAGTTTGGAATGGCCCTTCTAGAGTGTCAGCAGCTGAATGGAGAACAACTGAAGATAGATTTGTAGCACATCCTTGAATCTGAGACCTGGGATTCAGAGGTGAAACACGGGCAGAGCAAGTCCTGCCTGTGAAGAGATTCTCCTCCTGTCGTCTGGTATGAATTTTTTGGATCTGTTTTTCCACAGAATACACCTATGGGATATTTTAACAGATACAGTTTCTGTATTTTTATTGGGGCATAGGGTGAAAAAGTGATTTTTAAAACATAATTCAAAAGCCCAACTGATAAACAAATACAAAGTTTGAAATTATGGCTAGTTTTATCTAACTTTAATTTTCATATTTACTGATGAAAAAGAACTAAATCATCATCTAACAAAATTATTAGCCACTCAAGGAAGCATACCAACAGATCATAATAGCTATTTTTCACAGTTGCTTAAAAATGTGTCAGAACAGTTGAATGTAATTTTAATTAAACAAATTTGCAATTATGAGTATAATAACTGCCTTGACATTTTTACATTATAGCTTGAGCTAGAAGGAAAAAAATTTTCCTTTTACTGCAAGAAGCATGAAACTTAAGTACAAATATTATTTAAAATAGTTAAACAGTGTAATTATAATATGTAAAATGCATAAATCAGGCCACATGTTATAGGGTTCAATTGCCGACCTCCACTTGGTCCAGCCACTGGCTGAGTGAAGCTGGCTGTAGGGCAGAGTGGTATCCAAGATCTTAGACAATCCCAGCCACGGAAGAAGGATTCCACACAGACAGGATGCAGGAGCACACCCTGCCTTAGATGGCCCTGGCTACACTCTCTAAGAGACATTTGTTTCTTGAGAAGCACTTGAAACAGCTCTGCTCTGAAGGTTACAGGGACCTTGAATTTTGGTTTTCTATTAACTATTAGGATTTTTTCATCTTGAATATCTATATTGATCTCCTTTACTTAAACCATGCTAAGAATAGCTTCCATTCAGACTAGTCATCTTGATAATTTGATCTGTTTAATATTGCCAGATTTATTCCTGTATCAGACATGATATAAATTTATTTGGGATTCGTATTTAAATAGATTCTCCTGCAGTAGGAATCCCAAAACTAAGACATTCAATGCATAGGTATTCATTGATTCAATCTGGTTTGAAAAAAAATTCTAAATATAATCAACTCTTATCTGTTTTCCCAGCAATATGTTCCTCACACCTTCCTTTCCCAGCTTTCTTTCTCTTATTTTTGGGAGGCTGTTTTTAGTTTGCGAGGTGAGTAGAGGTCAGGTCTAATTTCAAATTGTGCATACTTTGCATTGTATTGCACTTTGCTTCCCGAGGACTGGCTTTCTCCTTTGGAGGAGGCAACTCTTTGCAGCAGGTGAACAGATTTCCCGGCCAAACAAAACTGAAGGGAAGTAAATGCAACTTCAAGAAGTTTTCTCCCCCATGTGCCATATTAAGAAATGCTGATCAAAGCATCGCTCAGAATCCATTCATATTTTCAGGTCTTAATGTGCGTGCTATATCCTTTCTTAAGTTAGACACATTGGCTTTACTTGATGAAGTGAATTGAATGAGGCTTGTCTTAAGTGGGCCACCCCAATGCTTGGGAAATCTGATAGCCAATCATCACGCCTGTGTCATTCTCCCTTCTCAGACAGGGCTGACAGGAGAGCTTTCGGCCATCTTATCCCATCCTTCAAGTGAGCTATACGAGGGTGGAAAATCAGAATGGGTAAATGACAGCAACGTGAAACTTCCCTGCAGTATTATTCCAAATGTCTATTACCAGACACATAACTATGAAGAGGCGGGTCTGTTTCCAGAGTCAGGACGTTTTGCTTGCTCCATGAGACACCAACCCTTTGCATAAATCCATTAAATCAAGTATTCTCTAGTTATGAACATTTGTGGAATAAATATAAGTAAAGGCACAACAGGGGGGATATTTAAAGAAACATGATCATCCAAAGTATTTTTCTACCACTGAACTGACTACTAGAAGACTACTCATCGTCAAATCCATGTGGTCTGCGCGTTTTCTGACGACACTATAGTCTCGCTCCTGCAAGAGACTCTACCTTCCAAAGGCTTTCATTCCCAGCCTCTGCTCTTTGACTTCTTCTTCCTGGGTCCTCCTTCTTAGTTCCTCACTCACTCTCTCCACCATCCTTTAAACCTTGGTGTTCCCTCGGGTCCTTTCCTCACCTTGCTCTTCACCTGTTCTAGACATTCACCGGGCATTTAGGTCATGTCTGGAGCTCTCGTGGTCAAGAATACTACACATTCCAATACTGGCCTCTCTCTGCTGAGCTCTTACAGTAACATTCCCCTGTGTCCTGCCTCAAACTCAGGAAATCCAAAAGTCACTAAATCATCTTCTCCACCAAAGCACTGCTGCCGCTACTTAATCCTCATCTCCATTCCAACCACCAACCTCTCGGCCACACAGGTCAGGACTCCGGGAGTTACGTGATTTCTTCATCCCCACGATCTCTCCTTTGAACTGCCCCCTTTCCCATAGATTTGACCTCCTGTCTTTTTTTTTTTTTTTATTGTCAGCTTCTCTCCACCAGGCCCCTGGCTCTCATTTCCTTTCACTCAGACTATTTATTAAAAGTTTGCTTGACCTGTTTTCCAACCACCAACCTTACCCTTGGCCAACATAGTTAAGATAGGTAATCATTTAAAAACTGCACATAGAATTATTTAATGACTCTCCACATTTTCTACCAGGAAAGCCCATATTTGTATAAGGGAATACAGGCTTTAGGATCTAGCCCCTCATCTCTCCAGCCTCGTTTTCCCAACTCTCCCATCCTCCCTATTACGCTGCTCACACTAAATCACTCTCACATTTCTGTCTTTATACGTGGGCAACATGTACAAAGACAGACGTATAAATTCTACCTGAAATTTCTAGGCCCCTTCCATATCAAATTCCTATTTGTTTTTCAAGATTCAGCTGAACCACAATCTGCAAACATTTCTTTTTTTTTTTTTTTTTTTTTTTTTGGAGACAGAGTCTCGCTCTGTCGCCCAGGCTGGAGTGCAGTGGCCGGATCTCAGCTCACTGCAAGCTCCGCCTCCCGGGTCTACGCCATTCTCCTGCCTCAGCCTCCCGAGTAGCTGGGACTACAGGCACCCGCCACCTCCCCCAGCTAGTTTTTTGTATTTTTTAGTAGAGACGGGGTTTCACTGTGTTAGCCAGGATGGTCTCGATCTCCTGACCTCGTGATCCGCCCGTCTCGGCCTCCCAAAGTGCTGGGATTACAGGCTTGAGCCACCGCACCCGGCCAAACATTTCTTGAGTATATAAAGCAAAGTAAGGTGCTACCCCTGTTTGAAATCATGGTGACACGTTTCTAATTCAAGATATTTTTTCACAATGAATCACATATATCTATGCGATACCTCCTATCAGACTGTGAGCTCCTTGAGGACAAGCACTCATTTTTTAAAAGTTACTTTTTTTTTTTTTTTTTTTTTGAGACGGAGTCTCGCTGTGTTGCCCGGGCTGGAGTGCAGTGGCCGGATCTCAGCTCACTGCAAGCTCCGCCTCCGGGGTTTACGCCATTCTCCTGCCTCAGCCTCCCGAGTAGCTGGGACTACAGGCGCCCGCCATCTCGCCCGGCTAGTTTTTTGTATTTTTTTAGTAGAGACGGGGTTTCACTGTGTTAGCCAGGATGGTCTCGATCTCCTGACCTCGTGATCCACCCGTCTCGGCCTCCCAAAGTGCTGGGATTACAGGCTTGAGCCACCGCGCCCGGCCAAAAGTTACTTTTTATGTCTCAGACCATAAATATCACAGATGGCAGAGTGTCTCACCCATGGTGAGTGTTTAACACATTCATGGGTCATCCCATGTTCCCAGGAACGGATGTGTTACAACCTGACATCGTGTTGATTTTCAGCTGTTCTAGCTATAAGGAAAAGAACTCTTTTTGGTTCATACTGAAATGGGCATCTCAGCCTCAACCTTGTGGTGCTCCAGAGTTCTCTCACAAAGAAGTTGATCACTTCAACCTCTTACCTCTTCCTTCTTGTCCTCTTCTAGTGCCTGAAGTCTGCAATTGCACGTGTTTTAGAACTCATTTGATCTCAAGTGATGGCAATGCACATGAAACCAGCTTAAACAACAGGAGAATTACCACTGGCTTAGGGAATCGGAGGAAGGGCTGGATAACCAAGCTGTGGGAAGGGCAGCATGCGGCTGGGCGCCAGGACACCAGCGAACCAGGGACTCAGGCACACCAGCACTTTCCCTCCATCTCTCATCTCTGTTCACCACATTCTCCCCTTGATGGGAAACGTGGCCATGGTTCCTAGGTACTCACAGCTTCAGCTGCTGGAGGAGTAACCCAAGCGGCCTTTGGTTTTCTGTCCAAACATTACAGAGAAGAGGCCTCGCCTGCCCAGCTTTGCTGGGTGCCCATCTTCAGATCTGTCCACGGGGCCAAAGCATGGAGTCTCGCTCTGCCAACATGGAGGCTCCCTTACTGACCATGCATGTGGGGGAAGAAGCTGCTTCTACAAAGGGGTTCTGAGAGCCCGGGCCAGAGGTTCACAGTGGTTTGGAAATTACACCTTCAAGAGACCTGAAGTTTCTCTGCTTTCCCTGTACAGACAAGCATTTTACTTCCTTTGATGTTACCTTCCTTCAGAAATGTTCCCTGCTCCTCATCTGTGGCAAACAAACGAGCAGACTTACACACAAACACGTTACAATTCGACTCCCTGAATTTCTCTCCGACCCTGTGATCTCCGTGCTTCCTATCAGAAAGGGTTTCCCAGGTAACCGTGACTAATTTACACGCTTCCTACCGTTTTCTGCTCCTGGAAGCTAAAGAGTTTTAAACTATATTTTGTATAGGATTTGACTAACCTTGTTAAAAGCACTTTTCTTTTTTTCCCTTTTCCCTATTTGAATATTTGGCCTGAACCAAATTATTTTTATATCAGCAATTTACTAAGAACCCAACTTACTGTACACCCAACTTCTGTTTCTAAGGAGTGTTCTCCACCCCAGTCAGTTTCTCCCTTTTAAAGAAATCATCATAATGGACAGTAAAGAGTTCTGGTCACCTAGCTGGAAAACACTGCCAACTGAGGTTAAGTTGTGGCCTGTGGAGCAAGTTAGGTCAGTTACATCTGGAGAAAAAATAATACAACATATGCTGTTGGTGGGATTTCTTTCTCTTTATCATTAATTCATCAAAAATATGTATTGAGTACTTATTCTGCTGTATATCCCAAATGTAGTGGAAAGCTAAAGATCCAGTACTTCATAGTAACTTAGTGCAACGATGAAAAGACATATAAACACCATGCAATGTGGCAATTGCTATAACAGAGAAATGGGTTAGAAATGCTTATTCCATCATCAATGCAGAATTTCAAAAATTGTATGCCATGTGCATTGCTGGACAGGCAATCTGCTAGGAGAAATTAGCATATTTAATGAATTATGAGATAAGCAATTACTCTAGTAACATTCTGTGTAAATGTCTAGACCACAGCTCTCATGCCTTATATAAATATTTCACCTGCTTAATTTTCACTACTTGTTTCTTCTTTCTTCATCTTACTACTGTTATTTCCTTTAGGGGGAAGTGAAAGCAAAGAAAAGCAGCCACATCTGTCAAACACAAAATCCAAAACCTACTGTAGGGTATGCCTTCATTCCCGAGAAGTATAACACAAATTAGGCTCATCTTATAAAATATAGTCATGCACTGCACAACGGCATTTCAGTCAAAGAAAGACTGCATATGTAATGATGGTCCCATAAGATTGTAGTGGAGCTGAAAGCTACCTCTCACCTAGTGACATTATAGTCCATGTAAAGTCACAGAGCAACACATTACTCGTGCATTTGTGGTGATGTAGTGTAAACAAACCTACTATGCTGCCACTTGTATAAAGTATCTTTAGATATGTTCAGATACACATATACTTAACATTGTGTTACAACTGCCTACGGTATTCAATACAGTAACATGCTGTGCAGGTTTGTAGCCTTGAAGCAACAGGCTACAGCGTACCCCACACAGCCTATGTGTGCAGTAGGCTGCACCTTCTAGGTTTGCTTAAGTACACTCTATAATACTTGCATAACAAAAGCTAATGACAGATTTCTCAGGATGCCTCCCCGTCGTTCAGTGATGCATGACTCTAGTGATGCTCACAAAAGATTACTAGGCAACTGGAATTCTGTTGATTTCGTCCTCATTTCTGAACTGTGCTCCCACGTAAAAGAATTTAGTCAAAACTGAGATCTAATCAGGTCTGAGGTGAAATCTCCAAACCTTTATTTGCATGGGTTTACCTGGAGGGGAAAGCCTAAGGAGGATTTGGGAGAGGGGCTTTGCAAAGCTGGTAGAAAGGTGGGGCTCAAAGCTGAGCTGCTTAAGTCCCAGGTGACAAGCAGACAGTGGGGAAAGGCAAAGCTCTGAAATACAACTGGACACCATCATGGCCCCAAAGCCTCAACGGTGGTGTCCCCTGGGGGCCCAGTGGCAGTCACTGTCATCTCCAGTGGAAGTTAGCTTGCTGTGGACACCCCCTGAAACCTACAGAAACACTTTTGGGGGGCTCTGCGGGATACTGGGGTCCATGACACCAGGTAGGTGGCGATGCACTTGGGCTATCTGAGTATGAACATTATTACGTACCCTCATCTGAACTCGCAGGCTGGGGATGTCTGAGTTTGAGAACTCATTTCCTAAGTGTCTGGTTCATGCCTTTTCCTTGAGGTAGTTCCCACTAGAAAGCAGGGATTCCCTTATTTGTACTAGGCTTCCTTCGGGCGTTACCTTCTTCCTGTGAATGCCATGGAACATTCTGCCTTGCTTTTTTCTTACTAGACACCCAATTAAATTCCAATCATGATAACACCTTCCCTGGCTCTAAACTATACATGAATATGTAGATCACTATGAAGCTGTACACTATTAAACAAAACAAAAAACCAGTTGAAGCCCTATAAAGACCTGCTCGATGCCTGGATGTTTTTAACTTAACTATCCCCACCACCTGTGCATCTGAGATTCAGCCTTGTTGTGATTCCAAGCCCAGTCCTGCCTCTCAGGAGAGACCATCTGGAGCCTGGCCAGTGACTCACCATCAGGGCAGGCAGGCAGCCTTGCTGAGGATCCTGCTGTAACAACAGGGTCCCACATCCCAGGGAGTGGTCTCCACATTCCTCTATAATTGTGCCTTACCTAGGACTCCACTCTGCCAGTGACTGGATTGCTGTCCCCCTAAGCCTTATTTCTCTGTGACCACTTATCTGCCCCGCCACACATGTGCAGTGTCCGCTGGCCACTTGTCTCTCTACCAAACATCCCTCCTAAGACAGACCCAGGATCTTGGGTGCCATTAGGACCACTGGCAGACATCTGTGCACGCCATCAGTCCCTCCCCTAGGAGCTGACCATGCATCCCTGTCTGTGCTGGCCCCTTGCCTTCTTTGGTTCACCCTCCTGGCTGCTACTCGAGCCTCAGTTATCAGCAAATTAAAGAAAAGAATCAGCACAAGAGACATGGGAGCTGCCTCAGCCTGCACCCCCGTGTCAGTCATGGCTCTGCTTGTGTTATCCTGGAGCCCAGCTTGTTTCTTGCTCTGGAGAAGACCAGCAACGTGAGGTCCAAGTCTGCCAGACCCGTCTGCGCTGCTCAGAAATGTGGACTGGTGAAGCGTGACTCCCACAGGTATCACCTGCGTATCCTCGAGACTGTCTCACAAATCACAGGCTTGTCTTTAGAGACGTAGCCTCAGGATCTACAATTAAGATAATGGCCCCTCTGAAGGGGCCAGATGTATCCCAATTCATAAATCTCTTCATTTTCAAGACAATATCATTAACTGTGGGAGCTACGGTGCATTCAAGGCTGAGCCATGTGTGGGATGAGAAGAACTCCGAGACTGACACAGGTGGATGGACAGTGAGTTGGGCGGGGATGAGGGGCAGACTCCCATGCTGGCTCCAGACATCGAATTTGGGTGGTAGCCAGAAGGAAGTGATCTTGTGAATGGAGGCAACAAGTTTAAAGACCTCGAACAATTCAGAGTCTCACTCATAACTGCCTAAAATGGGGAGGGGGGGTGCCCCACCCTACGCCGTTTCTGCCAGCAATTCTGTAACTTATATCATGTCGCAGGTTGCTCTCGGTGTGCATTTAACTTGTTTGAATCTAATCATAAGGGGGTGGGACAGGGAACATCAAAGGATGTGAGTTGCTCTCATCCCTCATCTTGGAAAGAGAGCGTCCCATCACCACACTACAAAAAGGTGCCCGGGATGCCAAGGGAAGACAATAGCCAGAGACTCGCTGAAAACCGCTAAGTGAAAGTTACAAAGGATTTCATAAAGGTGCGCATTACCGCAGATCACTGAAGACACAGCTCCTTCAGCGCCTGGCTTCGCTCCCTGCCTAGCCACTGCTGAGCGGTCTCTCTGCCTCTGCGCTTCTCTCTGCAGAGACGCTACTCCTGGGTCCCTGCCAGGACAGCACTGAAGGGAATCCCAAAGAATCTTCAGGCAAATGGTGATGTGCAGGGCAACAAGGAGGAGCAAGGTGTTTGGGGACTGAACTAACTGTGATTTAATTCGTCTAATGCTGGCGTCAAACAGGGCTGCTATGTGATGGGAATGAGATGCACCCATCCTAAGCTATTAAAAGAAAGCTTGGGGAAGGAGGAAAGAGAAAGGAAGAAGGGGAAAGCAGATATCCAGGCTAAAAATAGTTCTTGAGAATTGCTTTCTCTGCTGTCTGAACCACCACAACAAAAGTTCTTATACCCACATCACCAGCATTACAATAAAAATGGGAAAGAAAAGGGAGCAGCCAGGAGAGTTTTAAAGAGGCCTGGCAGCATCTGGCCATCTCCTTGGTACTGCATGCTGTCACTTTCAAGGGGACACAACTTCTGACAAGCTCCCTGCACCCACGGCTCTCTCAAGATTAGCTGTCATTGACTTTTCAGTGCTGGGCTATCTTTAAGTTCAGATAACTGCACTTATTTGGCTCTGTCCAGAGGAATAAGACCAGGATGTGATCTGCAAACCAGAAATGTCATCTCATCTGCCACTGTCCACAGCATTTTCCCAACACAGGACCCAGAGAACACCAAGACTGGCTATATAACTCTGCTGACCAGCATCGATGTCACTTTACAAAGTCTTTTTTTTTTTTTTTTGAGACACGGTCTCGCTCTGTCACCCAGGCTGGAGTGCAGTGGTGTGATCTCGGCTCACTGCAACTTTCACCTCCTGGCTTCAAGCAATTGTCCTGCCTCAGCCTCCTGAGTAGTTGGGATTACAGGTACATGCCACCACGTCCAGCTAATTTTTGTATTTTTAGTAGAGACGGGGTTTCACTGCATTGGTCAGGCTGGTTTCGAACTCATGACCTTGTGATTCATCTGCCTCGGCCTCCAAAAGTGCTGGGATTACATGCATGAGCCACCGTGCCCGGCCTACAAAGTATTTTTTTAATTAAAAATTTCCTCCTTAAATTGCAGGAATAACATGCATCATTTCTGAATGACAGCTTTATGCAAAGTCTCATTCTGTTTCCCTTCATTATCACAACTTCCCAGTTATATGCATTTGGCTGCCAAGTCCAAGGCTCCCAGTTGTACTGAGGAGGTTATTCTTCATTTTAAAGTACAAGTTAGATTGACTATGACACTTACTGGTTTTTTACTCTACCAGCTAACTCGTGTTTTGGAACTATCTATAATTTTCAAAGCATTTCACATATATAGTGTCATCTAGTTTTCGTAACTACCATTTATGGATGATATTACTCCTGGTGGTAGATGAGGAAACTAAGGCTCAGAAAGTCCCAACATCACACATCTAAGATATAAAAAGTCAGGACTCACCCATGCCTTCCAATTCTAAATTCTGAGCCCTTCCACTAAACTACATTGACTCTACTTCTCATGTCATAAACTATTTCCAGTCATTTAATAACAGTTCCTCTAAGGAAGGAAGAAGGACTAGTTAACCATCCACCAAGCATTATGTAGTAAGTCTCCCTCCACTGATACAAACATTGCAGGAAGATGAAAATGAGCTATTGTCTTAATCTGTTCCTGCCACTATACAAAACAGCTTAGACTGAGTAATTAATACACAATAGAAACGCATTTCTCACCGTTCTGGAGGCTGGGAAGTCCAAGATCAAGGTGCCAACAGATTTGGTGTCTGGTGAAGGCTCTCTCTCTCCACTTCATAGATGGCTCCTCTTATTTGTCCTCACATGGCGGAGGGACAAAGGACAAAAGAGACGAACACTGTGTCCTCCCCGTGGTGGAAGAGATGGAAGGAGCAGGCAGCTCTCTGAAGCCTCTTCTATGAGGGCACGAACCCCATTCATGAGGGCAGAGCTCTCATGACTTAATGATTTCCCAAAGGCCTTCCCTCTTACTACTACCACAATAGGGATTACTTTTCGACATGAATTTTGGAGGAACACAAACATTCAAACCATAGCAGCTACTATGCCACAGGCCTCTAAGGAGTTTCCATCATGTGGAATAGCCTAGAAAAGTTTAAATGCAAATAGAGAATAAAAGCTAAGAATGAGCCAACAATGAGGTGCAGTTACGCAGAGTTCTACACATGGAGCTGACTGGTGGCGGATGGGGGAAAGAGGAAGGCGGTGTAAAAAATCTGATGAGCCCTCCAGGTTGAAATTGCTCTGCCAATGGCTTCCTGCTCTGGTGAGTAGGGTCGGGCTGTTTTATAAATGGCCCCTAATGAGATTGACAATGGATTCTTAACCCAACGGTGGTCCAAGTGCAGGTGGCCTAGCACCATAGGAGGCAGCCTGATGCAAGGGGATCTGCCCGAAAGGCATGATGGTGTTTAGCTCAGTCAGTCAGGCTATTTCATTCCAGAATTTGCGCTGGATAATGAAGCAGATTGGCTAGAAAAGACTGCAGGCAATGTAGAAAGAGAAGAGATGCTAATGTGTGTATGGTGGGGAAGCAGAAGATACAGACTGGCCAGCAGAAGGAAGGACAGAAACAGAGCCAGAAGCACCCAGAGGCTGAGGGTCTCTGGCCCTTAGACCTTCCCTCAGTTCTGAAGAGCTTTCCAGTTTTGATTCAGGTGTATCCTCAAATAAATCCCCTTTGTCCTAAGGGACCCACCATGAGTGGGTCTATCCTGGCAACAGTTTACGGAAGCTGAGTTTCTATGACAGGTAGTTTACACACATTAACTAGAGTTGTGAGCAAGACCTCCATCTCTACAAAAAAAAAAAAAAAAAAAAAAAAAATTAGCCAAGTATGGTGGCCCACGCCTGTAGTCCTAACTACTTGGGAGACTGAGGTAGGAGAATCACTTGAGCCTAGGAGTTGCACTCCAGCCTGGGCAAGACAGCAAAGCCCTGTCTCAAAAAACAAACAAAAACAAGCAAACAAAAACCTCAGAATCTTGCCTTCATACCCTTATGACCACACGGCAATTAGCCCAATGTTTTCCGTAGCACAGGAACTCAAGAATCACTTGGCAAATTTATTTATGGCATGTCTCTTTGCATGAAGTTTAAGGAAGTCTAGAAGTGGTAGTGCCTAAATCAGAAGCTATGTAGTTCAGACGAAAGAGAAAATAAAGAAGACTGTGTAACAACAGTAAACCTACTGACAGGTAGGAGAAGGCCAGAGGCCTGTTTACCTGATCCACGTGGCTAACTAGACCCTGGGCAGGCATCTGACTCAAGTGGAGCCCATCTACCAGCTGCCTCTGATCTGGCAGGAAAAGTTGAATTGGGCTAATCAGGTCTGTTTGTTGTGACCATCAGAATAAGGCAAGGGACTTGGAGTTGGTGCTGATTGCTGGACAGTGAAGGTCATGTGGACTCAGGGCCCTGGTGGGGTATTCTGAACTCTGTATAAGACAAAAAAGAGCAGAAATGACACAGTGGGAAAGTGGGGAGAGACAGAATGAGTGTGAGAAAATGGAACGGAATAGGGAAGTAGTGACACCACGGAAGGGGTGAAGGTCAGACCTTTCATCTGCCTTAGTTCCTGCTCTTTCCAAAGCCTGGTTAATTTGTCCAGCTTGTCCTAGGTTTGAACAAGTGGGCCTCTCTGTTCCTTGGGACCACTACAGCCCCTACTAGAACACCTCCTCCTGTGATGTGTTCTATCCCTTCTCCCCACTGCTTGTAACATAAAATGAAGCACAATTTTATGAAACTTTTTTTATATGAAGCATAAGACATTCTCCATTAAAGAAAATCCCAGTGGTTCTCAAACTGGGGGCAATTTTGCCTATCAAGGGGGCAACGGAGACATTTTTGACTGTTGTGTGTGTTTGTGTGTGTGTGTGTGTGTATGTGTGCGTCCACGGTAGGAAGGCTGTTACTGGTATCTAGTGAGTAGAGGACAGGGGTTCTGCTAAACATCTTATAACACACAGAACAAAGAGTTACCGGGTCCAAAATAGTAGTAGTATGAGGTTAAAAAACCTTCCCCAAGACCAAGGGATGACAATGCAAAGCATATACTAACTTCTTTATGTAAGGGTCGAAAACTCATCTGATGCACACATATGGAAAACAGTTAGGACTGGGAAAATGTAAAAGTGTAAGAGTTGGTGTGTTAGGGTGTTGAGATGATGGGTGAATCTCATCTTTCCTATTTTCAAATTTTTATGCACTGGCATTTTTATTGGGTGTAATTTGACAAAGTGAAAATGAATGAACACATGGAAACAAGAACGAAGAGAGGGAGACTGGAAGGAGAATGCACTTGAACTGCCTCATCGAATGCTGCTCCAGTACTGCAGAAAGAAGAGCTTGGACCAGGTCAACGTGCATGACTCATGCACACAGGGAAGCCAGGCCAGCCACACCGAGAAGGTGTCTCTCATGGTGAAGACCCTCTTGAGAATTCTGTCAGATATGGTCACAAGTGTTCTAGTCTACTCACTTAAGCCAAATTATAAAAAAAGGCAAGTGATCGATCACCAAAGGGAATAGAACCATGAGGAAGTTCAAGTAGGGATGAAGAGAACTGAGAGGCCCCTTTAGTGACCTGGGGTTGAGGGAGGAGCTCACTTCTAGCATCCCAGCTCTGACTGACAGTGCACAGACTCAGGAAGCCCCTTTTTTTTTTTTTTACTGTAAGCAGGAAGTGGCAGGCCAGCAGCAGCCCCAGGAACAAGGAGTGAGTCTATGAGCAGAATCGGGTTGGGGCATCAGTGAATCTACCTTTTCAAGCCTGCCCTTGCTGCAGGTGCCTGGGGCATTTTTCACCACCAAATCCCTCCTTGCAGTCAAAGGAGGGGGATGGTAGTGAAAAAAAATTTTACTTCCCAATTCTAACTCTCAAAAAGGTCTGTCTTAAACTCAGACCAAATCTGACCTGTTAAGGTCTACTTAATTTTACAGTCCATCTCCACAGTTCATAAATAATCAGCTGGCATCTCCAAATGAAGTGTTGGCAGCTAAAGGCAATGGCTAAGTTCCCCTGGGCTACTCTTCACTCTTCCTCATACCCCATTTCGCTAAGAAATATTCTGAGCAACTGGTGTTACAGAATAAAACAAAAAACAACACCATAATTCCTTAAGGTGCATGAACTTGGAGACTGAAGATCATCAATGTATTCGTATTACAAATGCGTTGGAGGGGATATCAAGTTCATATGCTGACATACATGACTGCCTTCTCAAGTTACCCATTTAGTCAGTGCATCGTATAGTACAATATTCCAAAGATGTCAAAGGACGTGGCAACCTGGTTCCCTTCCCTACAGGTAATCACCATTCTAGTTTTTGTTACATTAAATTTTAGAACTACAAGAACTCTTCTGCACATTAAGTGGCCCATAGATTAAGTGGAAAAGATCCTCTGGGAGAAGGTTCTAAACGACTGGCTGGAACAAAATGCCATTTTTTTCTAACCTGAACATCTATCCTCCTTCAGGGCACAAGCTGTTATTTGTAATCAAGAAAAAATTTCTCCATTTGTCTAATATGAAATTAGGCTCTTCTTCGGCAGTTTATGTCTCCCTGAGACATCTCGGGATCTGTTTTTGTTCAGAAAATAACATGCAACGTGTTCAATGACTTTGTCTTTCACTCAGTCCTATCACATCTCACACGTAAGCATGCTTTGATGTTAGGCAAAGAAAGGGTCGAAGCTCTTTTGCACTATCTGGCTATATTTCATTTATGTGTTTAGGGAATAAAATAAATCTTGGGGTCAAGGTTCAAGGTCAGGAGACCATTCACTTTGTATCACCTAAGTAGTCAGGGACTCGGTGGGGAGATGGGGAGGCGGGAAAAAGGGTGCTCAAGGAAGGATGATCTCTTAGTAGAGGGTTTTGGAATTTGGGAGTCAGAGTCTTAAACTTCAAGTATCCCCCTCCCCCAAATCAAGGGTTAGCAACCTATAGCTCATGGGCCAAATTCACACTCCACTGTCTGATATTGTAGTCAAAGCTTCATTGGGACACAACTAGGCTCGTTTGTTCATATTTTATCTGTGACTGCTTTTGCAGTTGCAGACTTGAGTAGTTATGAGAGAAATCTTATGACCCACAAAGTCAAAAATATTCACAATCTGGTCAACCCTTGCCCTAGATACTTATTGAGGATCACTGCACAGTAAGCCATCATTACTAAATAATGTGTCCTTTTTCTCAGGTATATTTCCCAGTACTATAATAGCTAGGTTTCGCTTTGGCTGTCAATAATGAGATCTAAAAAACAAGTGGCCTAAACAAGGTTATTTCTCTCTCAGCTAAACGTCCAGGGCTGAAGTGACACAGATTCAAGCCCCAGGCTATTTCTTCTATGTTGTTGCTCCACTCCATACAGTCTCCATTGCCAAGGCCGCACCATGGCCCAAAATGGCTGCCAGAATACTAGCTATCACATTCACAATGAAGTAGCAGGAAGAAAAAAGAATACCCTCAGTTCAACTTTTAAAGAAACTTCTGGAAATACCACTAGACATGTCTACTTACAAATCATTGGTCAAATTTAGAAGTATAGACTTCTAGTTGGGTGCAAAATTGCTGAGCTAAAAAATCAGGTTTTTGTTATTACAAAAATGGTACCAGGCGGAAGGACGGGGGGAGTTGGATATTGAGAGATAATTAGCAACATCTGCCATAGGAACCTTACTACAATCACCAAGCCCCTTATTAAGAGGGTCACATGCCCTTGGCAGCCATGCCCTTTGGCATAGCTCCAAAAAAATAGTCTTTAAATATCTGTACAATATGTATTTAAGATATTATAAGATCAGTGCCAATGAGGAATTTTTTAAACTTCTAATCAACAGTACTGTCTCCTTCAGAAGGAACTGAAAAAGTTCACCTTTTAGCAGTCAGTATGGGGTTGTGTGTGTATACCTGCATTCAAAGAGTATTTCTAATACTCTATTTTTTTTAGAAAAATATTCATGTTTTTTCAGTGACTTTGTTTTTCATGGGGTGTCTGCCTGCCTGATCTGTCCCTGGGTCCACAGGACCCTGACACTACCCCACTCCCACTGCAATCTCTCCAGTTAGCATGCCCATTCAGCATTCCCCTTGAACACTACCAAATTATCAAACAAATTCAATGTTTACCCCCTCCTCAAGCAACATCTACGCCCACATCCAGCACAACAGAAATTTCTCTCAGCTTCCTAGGTTTTTAGCATCTCTCTATAACCTTGTAGGTTCTGAAAATCTCCAAGCGAAAAGGTCACTCATCTCACTTTTGACGCTGGCAAGGGTGAAGCTACAGCCATATCAGAAAGCAAGGGGCTGTGAGCTCAAAAATTAAGAATGAATTCCAAATCCCTGATTCCAGAGTTTTCTGTAGGTTGAGCATCTCTAATCTGAAGATCCAAAATCCAAACTGCTCCAAAATCTGAAGCTTTCTGATTATTCAATATACATAAACTTTATTTCATGCACAGAATTATTAAAAATATTGTATAAAATTACTTTTCAGGATACGTGTATAAGGTATATATGAAAGAAACTTTGTGTTTAGACCTGGGTCCCATCCCCAAGATATCTCATTACATATAGGCAAATATTCCAACATCTGAGAAAATCCAAACTCCGAAACACTTCTGGCCCCAAGTATTTTTTGGATAAGGGATACTCAACTTGTACTAAAAAAGAATGGGAAAAAAATTACAAGTCACATGCTTTTGGCATATCAATTAGTACTTAGCAATCAGTCGTGTTCCAATATTTTTCCTTCTCTTCAAATGTAAATAACTAGACTTCCAGTATCAACATGGAAACTCCTGGAAATTTCTTTCTCACATAAAAGTCCAGGGCTGAATTGGCACTCCACAGCATCAGGGATCCAGACTACCCCATACATTCTATTTTCTGTAAAGTTAGGAGACAGATATCATCTGCAAGCTCCAAAATATATTTAAAGGTTGCCAACAGCAGCTGAAATCAAGTAGAAGCCAAATGAGAGGAAGTGAAGAGATGAAATACACAGAGTGGCACATCTCAGAAAACTCCAGCAAAAACATGGGTTTTTTTTTTTTTTTTTTTTTTTTTTTTTTTTTTTTTTTTTTTTTTTTTTTGAGCTAAGGGTTACAATCTGAAGTGTAAAGTCTCTATCTCCAAGTGTTGATAATGGGGTAGGCAAAGGTCATTCTTCTGTTTCTAACAAGTGTAGATTTGGGGTGGGAGGAAGACCTATACAAAAAAATCGAAGAGATGAGTCATGTTTAAAGAAAGAGTTGGTTTCTTGGCACTGGAGAAAAAGAAAGCGTGAAAACAAGCTAGGCTGAATGTCTACCCCAGCCCCTTCCTGCTATGCCAACCCTCAACCTCCCCCCCAGTCTTGTGCAAATAGCTGGTCCAGGAAACCCAATGTATTCAAATGTGAGTGGCAAAAAAGCAATCATATGCACACCATTGACAGATCAATTAAAAAAGAATTGAGGGAAAAAAGAGGACAATGGCAGAGAAACGGAGAAGTCACAAAAAAATGTTGCCATTGGGGCATATGAAATTTCTGGCTAAATATTTTACAATGAATTTTTTAAATGTAGTGAAGCAATTTCTCTACGAAGGAAGACCAGAAAGCAGAAATAACTCAGAGAAAAGATGGCAAGAAATCAGGGGGAGCTGAAATGTGAGCTTGCAGAACTCAGAACAGGGAGAAAAGCAAAGTAACTGCAGATGGAAGGTACACAAGGGAAAAAAGACAGAAGAAAACACAGTAAGGGACAAAGAAGAATAACAGTGAGGAAAGCATACCAAATGAAGCGGAAACAAGAATTTTAAAACATTAGAAAGAAAATAATAGGTACAGAAGTCAGACAAAGGAGAGCCCACTTATGCATAACTGGATCCCTGAAGAACGAAACAGAACAGAACAATGGGTCAGAACAAATCCCTAAAGATATAATTCAAGAAAATTTTCCTAAAATAAATAAGAGTCCAATCTGTGAAACACAATGATATATACTAGGGAGTATATATCATATATACTAGGGAGTATAGATCAATACTCAGGTGGAACTTGATAAAGGTATTAAACTTGAAAGATAAAGAAGGAATCCTTTAAAACAAAAAGCAAAAAGATCAAGTATGGCATCAGATTTCTTTACATGAAATTAAACTTGAAAGAACAATTGAGCAGCACTTACAAGATCCTCCCTAAAAGAAAGACGAAGCCAAGATTTTACTTCCAACCAAACTGTTATTCAAGTATAAACAAACATGCGAGAGCTCAGGGACTATTGTTTCCACAAGTTGTTGAGCAAAATTCTAGATGATGTACTTCAGTCATTTAGATGATTGTGAAAGTAAGACAAAAGAATTGGCAGTGAACACTGAACATCTTTATCTAGAGAATGAATGCTTTAAAAGACAAAGAAGAAAACAGATGGGAGTCTGAATCACAGGATAGAACATGGGGTCCAGGAGCCCTGACAACATAGATATGACACACCTGGAACAATCAGGAGGGGAAGGCAAAAATGGAGGTGTGAGCTAGACAGGATTTGGTGACTGTTTCTTCTTTAACAGTTAGGAGCCAAAGGGGACCATTTAAAGGTGACCCATCAGAAATGCAAATCAGATCACGTCCCTTATCTCTCTGCTCCTATCCTTCTATAGCTTCCCACTACAATTAGGGTAAAATTCCAAGTCTCAGACCTTGCAGGTTCTGGCCCCACCTGGCCCTGGAAATACATCACTACCCTACAATCATCACTTTACATGGCCTCCCTCTTGTTCCTTGAGCTGCTGTGTTCTTGGCTGCCTTCTGCACCTCATGTGCCCTTTGCCCCCCAGGACTCCCATGTGCTATCTGGGATGCTCCTGCTTCTTTCTTCACCGCCCATCATCCTTCTGTTCTCAGCTTCCATGTCTCAAAGTGGCTTGCCCTGACTCCCCAAATGAAATTAGTTTTTTGATGACACCCAGTGCATTTTTCCCTCATAGTAGCACACTTTCATAATCATGTATTTAATGTCTGCCTCTCTCACAAGACTGTAAGTTCCAAGAAGGCAGAGATAAGTCTGTTTGGAACACGTTTAATTCCTAGGACGTAATAGAGATCTTGGCATGTGGTAAATGCTTAATAAATATTTGCTGAGAGTCTATCAAAACAACTTCTACTCCACAAACCACTCTTTCTGCCTCATTTCCTCTGCATCTGGAACATGCTAAGGTTAGAAGTCACTTCCACAAACAATACTGAAAAGCCACAAGACTTTTAAAAGATTCTGTTTCATATATTTTCTTTACTAAGGCAGGAAGGATGGAAAATGCATCTTGGAAAGATTTTCAGAGAGGACTGATATCAAAGAGTTTCCTGATAAGCTATACATTCACTACAAATTCAGAAGACATTCTGTTTCAGATACACTGGGTTTCAGCAAATTTTATGATATGCTTCCATATGACATTTATCACATGGAGATAGTCAAGGGTAAAATCAGAAAGCTTTTCACTTACTTTGGATGTTCAAACTTGTCTATGAGATCAACCTTTTCCACCAGGTCTCCTCCAATCGTTCGGACTAAGTCGTAGAAATCATTCTCTGCGTAATTCTCAGAGGGCAACCAGAATGAAATATCATTTATCATAGGAGGATATTTGCTCAGAGGCTAACAAAACAAGAGGAGAAAAGATACATGAACTTGTTAGTTGAACGAGAATATTTAAATTTTTCATAAAAAGTTGCACTTGGCTGTTAGGAAATGCTGGTAAAACATCATTTCAGCATTTAAATTTGCAGAACAAAATGAACTTAAAAGATAAATCAATGTTCAAAAGTAGCAAATTCCATTATGAATATTACAGATTCTTATCACATTCATGTGTGACGTTACTATATATTATATTTATATTGCCATTAATGTTCAACTTACTACAAAGCAATTTGAATATATTTCAGTTTTTTCCATTTGAATACTAGAGGAGAAAAGTTCAAATTTAATTAACATGCAATTCATTAACTTCTTGTGATACTTTCAGAAAGCCATTTTAGTAGAGAAATAAGTAAGAGCTTATCAAAATTGACATTTCAATTAGTAATGTCATTATTTGTTAGTATTTCTAATTATTAAAATAAAGGATTGGGTTGATAAGTAGTCACTTGGGGAATTATTTTTCAAATTATGCCTTTAAGGATGTGATAAACATAAATGTAGCCATTTCCCCCACTTTATTCCATTTTTTCCAGCTTATTAGCTCAGTAGTTCACCATTATATAGGACAGATATTTAAAATTAGATATGTTTAGAAGTTACTATATTTATTGCTTTCCCCCACACACAAATATATATATATATATATATATATATAAATATAAAACAACTAAACATACAGCTCTCACATATATACATCAAAATTATACATAGATATATGTGTGTGTGTGTGTATGTTTTGGTCTACAAGTTACTGCTGCAATAAAAAAAGTTTGGTTACATACCTATGAAATCCTAAGGGAATATCTGCTAAATCCGGGCAAATTTATAAACTGATGTATGCCAAGCCTGATATTGCTATAAATCCTTCGGTGAATCATTGATCAGAGAAAGTATAAAACTTTTAAATGGCAAAATATCTGAAGAACTAAATGCTCAGACATAGATGATTATTCAACTTGAAATATCAATAAAGTTGTCAAACAAATGCATCAGTTTAGAACACACATTTCATACAAACACGGTAAAATTAGCACCCTGGTGCTGTTGACAAAATCTGCTGGCTCCTGAGAAGCACTGTTTTCTCTCCTACAGTCACGATGCTGTGATAAATGACCCATGGGTTAATGTAACAATAGATGACAGGAGTTTGGTGGTTCCACAGGTTGTTTTTCCTTTTGACAATACCCTCTTGTTCCTCACGGAAAATGGAAATTTAGGGAGACAAGGGACTGAGATTGCCAAGAATTAGCATGGAATCTCCTCTTCATTTAATCCAAGCTGAGGTACCGTACTTACTGAGTTCTGATGCGAGGCACGCTGACAGAGAAATGGGAGAAGGCGTCCCAGTGAAACATACGTCAGCAACTCATGGACAACACTCGGTATGATGATAACGCAGGCAGCCAGAACACATCCCCCAAGACATTATTAAAATACATATTGTGGTAAATACAGTTTAAAATCCACGCAGTTCAAAAGAAAAACCCAGACAGCTTATTGCATTGCAAGCCTATTTCAAGTTAAAAAATATGAAAAGTTTAATGGTTTAACTGAAAAGAAAGCATTTAATTCACTAATAGACAGGTATCAGACACAGGATATCCACTAGTGGCCTTTGCTTTTTTGAACTGGAGAAATAGAATTTTGTTTGGGAAATAAGAGGCTAACTACAGATCATGGTTACTGAGATGTGGGCTTTCTTTCAGGTGCTTAACCAGCAGTGGTGGTAAAAACCATCCGGGGGCTCCCCACTGCCCCAGAAGAAAGCCTCCAATTCCTAAAAGCTTCTACCTCTTTCCCATGTTCTCTAGGTTCGGGCCAGCCCAGCCTACTGGGTTTCTTAAACACACTAAGTGGCTTTCTCCACATGCAATTTCCCACCCTCCCTACCTCACTTCTGGTCCTCGGCCACCCTGTTCACTTGGTACCCTCACAGACACCGTCAATCCCCTGTTACTGCACCCTATCCTTCTCTTGCTAAGTACTTTTCATCCTCACTGTTTGTGTACTTACTTATTTCACGGCTGTCTTCCTAAGAGGTTGCCATTTTTGAGGGTGGGGTGTGCATCTCTGTTTCCACCTCTGGAATCTCTTGTGCACAGTCCCTGTTACATTGTAGGTATTCTAGAGGCTAGAGGAGCACGTTACAGAGCGCCTGCTGTGAGCAATGACTACATTACAGTCAATGCATTCAGCTGTGTTTTCTCGTCTAACTGCATGAGCTAACGGACATACCATGTGGGTGAGACATAGAGCCTTGCCTCCATCCCTGGATTGTCCCAGCATTTAGTAACCAGGTGGAACGGCAAAGAGGCTGAAGCTGGACAGGCAAAGCCACTTAGTAGGAATTCCATAACCCACAACCACAGAATCGTGGAATTTTACAATCCAAAGGGACCTTCAATTACATACAATATTATTTGTGTTTTCCTATTTCTTTTCTTAACAGAAGGATGACTATTTTACTAGTTTTATCAGATAACTGCATACAGTCGTCCCTCAGTATCTGAGGGGGATTGGTTCCAGGACCCCCACAGCTACCAAAATCCATAGGTCCCTTATACAAAATGGTGTAGTATTTGCATATAACCTATGCACATCCTCTTGTATACTTTAAATCATCTCTAGATTACTCATAATACCTAATACAATGCAAATGTTATGTAAGTAGCTGCTATATTTTTAGATTTTTATTTTTTATTGTTGTATTTTTAAATTGTTTTTCCCCAAAATATTTCGGACCTACGATTGGCTGAATCTACAGACGTGAAACCCCCATATACAAAGAGCTGGCTGCACTGACATGTTCTTTTGTTGGTCCTCTTTAGAATTCTTTTTTTTTTTTTTTAAAGAATTGAAAAGGGCATCAAAACTACAGATACGAGACACGTTCGTCAGCTTGCTACTTTCTGCTCGTGGACACACCAAAGATGCATGGTTAAAGTCTCTCTTCTCCCTGCCGTCCTGTCTAAGTCAGAGTCTCCCAAAGAGCCCGAACAGCGGAGGAAGCTCTTCATTGGAGGGTTGAGCTTAGAAACAACCAATGAGAGCCCGAGGAGCCATTCTGAGCAACGGGGAACACTCCCGGACTGTGTGGCCATGAGAGATCCAACACCAAGCGCTCCAGGGGCTTTGGGTTTGTCACATATGCCACTGTGGAGGAGGTGGATGCAGCCACGAATGCAAGGCCACACAAGGTGGATGCAAGAGTTGTGGAACCAAAAAGAGCTGTCTCAAGAGAAGATTCTCAAAGACCAGTTGCCCACTTAACCGTGAAAAACATATTTGTTGGTGGCATTAAAGGAGACACTGAAGAAGAAAAACATCACCTAAGAGATTATTTCGAACAGTTTGGAAAAATTGAAGTCATTGAAATCATGACTGACTGAGGCAGTGGCAAGGAAAGGGGCTTTGCCTTTGTAACCTTTGACGACCATGACTCTGTGGATAAGACTGTCGTTCAGAAATGCCATCCTGTGAATGGTCACAACTGTGAAGTTAGGAAAGCCCCGTCAAAGCAAGAGATGGCGAGTGCTTCTTACAGCCAAAGAGGTGAAATGGTTCTGGAAACTTTGGTGGTGGTCGTGGAGGTGGTTTCGGTAGGAATAACAACTTTGGTGGTGGAGAAAACTTCAGTGGTTGTGGTGGCTGTGGTGGCAGCCATGGTGGTGGTGGATATGGTGGCAGCCATGGTGGTGGTGGATATGGTGGCAGCCATGGTGGTGGTGGATATGGTGGCAGCCATGGTGGTGGTGGATATGGTGGCAGTGTGGATGGCTATAATGGATTTGGTAATGATGAAAGCAATTCTGGAGGTGGTGGAAGCCACAATGATTTTGGCAATTACAACAATCAGTCTTCAAATTTTGGACCCACGAAGGGAGGAAACTTTGAAGGCAGAAGCTCTGCTCCCTATGGTGGTGGAGGCCAATACTTTGCAAAACCACGAAACCAAGGTGGCTACGGCAGTTCCAGTAGCAGTAGTAACTAAGGCAGTGGCAGAAGATTTCAATTAGAAAACAAAGCTTAGCAGGAGAGGAGAGCCAGAGAAGTGTCAGGGAAGCTACAGGTTACAACAGATTTGTGAACTCAGGCAAGCACAGTGGCAGGGCCTAGCTGCTACAAAGAAGACATGTTTTAGACAAATACTCATGTGTATGGGCAAAAAAATTGAGGACTGTATTTGTGACTAACTGTATAACAGGTTATTTTAGTTTCTCTTCTGTGGAAAGTGTAAAGCATTCCAACAAAGGGTTTTAATGTAGATTTTTTTTTTTTTTGGCACCCATGCTGTTGATTGCTAAATGTAATAGTCCGATTGTGACGCTGAATAAATGTCTTTTTTTTTTTTTTTAATGTACTGTGTAAAGTTAGTCTACTCTGAAGCCACCTTGGTAAATTTCTCCCATGAGTATGAAGTTAGAATTCCTTCAGGGTGATGCCAGGTTCTATTTGGAGTTTATATACAACCTGCTTGGGTGGAGACGCCATTGTCTTCAGAAACCTTGGTGTAGTTGAACTGATAGTTACTATTGTGACCTGAAGTTCACCATTAAAAGGGATTACCCAAGCAAAATCAAGGATTTACTGGTTATACAAATGATTGTTGGCCCATCCTATGCAGTATATCTAAATTGAATCTGGTACCAGATAAAATTATAGATGGGAATGAAGTTTGTGTATCATTCATTATCATGTGTAATCAATAAATGATTTAATTCTCAAAAAAAAACCACTACAGATACAGTAGAGACTTTAAAAGTCATAGGTGAATATTTTGAATGATTTAATAATAATGAACTTGGAAACTTTGATCAAATGGATATTTCACTCAAAACAGAAAACTTAAACTGATAACTAGGTACCCACCATTAGCAGTGCTCTGTCTCCTCACAGGTGTAACCAAGGTAGTAAACAAGAAATAGCTATGTACCTAATGAATAGAAATGGCATAGGCAAAAATGTGTGATCCCAAATTTAAAGTTTTCCTACCAGGCATACGACTTGGACATGTGCAAACTGATGCTAAACACTCCTGTAACACTCTCTTCTTACCCTTACATTTATTGCACTGTAGCTACTTCCAACGGGCTTGAAACAATATCCTTATATTTGAAGTTAAAAAGCAAGTTACAACAAAGTTCCAATAATGAGTAATACTAACTTTTCTGACATCAATGCAATTACACTTGAAGCTCACAATAAAAAGATATTCATTAAAAGTCACAAAATTCATATATTTGCAAACGAAAAAGAAAAAAAATTCCATGCCCAAGTAGAAAGTAGCAATATAATCAATGTTCTCGGGGTGCCTGAAAAGTATATTACCTCTCATTCTGGTGTGGTCACACTTCTTTATTGTATTATTCAAATCTTCTATATCCTTTCTTTTATCTGCTTGATTTTCTTGATCTATCAAGAAGATAATAATATCTCCCACTTGATCTCTCGGAAAGGTCCCTCCTCAGACCCAGGAAATGAAAGTCATGCCTTGTTAATCAAGACTAGCATAAACCAGTGATGGTTATTTACACCATTGGCCAGGCGAGGAGTGGGCATGAGCTCAGTTTCACCAATGACATGTTGTGGCAATTCTGCAGAGACTAAAACAACAGACCTCAGTGGGGACAGCTTTTCAACCCGTCCTTCCTGCTTGAGATGTTGGAACAAGGTCATGATGACTGAGTGGCTTCAGATTTTTAACAGGTCACTTTAATCTATATTCACTGTGAAAACCAATATATTTTATTTCTATCATCTTCATTTGTGTTTTCTGCTAACCAGTCTTCCTCTTTTCATAAATTTTCTCCTTTTCTGCCTCCTAGTAGATGCTTGATTTTCAAAATATTCTAACATTTTTCCCTCTGGTGTAAACAGTAAATTGGATTTCTCTTCTTTAAGAAATATATGTATATATAATATTTATATTTATATTATATATATATTTATATATATATATTTATATATTCCTTTAATAGATTGTTCCAAGCACAAAATTATTTAGTGTCTCTATTCAACTCCTACAAAAGACAGGAAGCTTCATTTTCCCTAGCAGTCCGTCTTCCTGGTTATTCTTACCTAGAGTTTCATCTTCTAAACAAAATCACAGGTAAAACAATAAACTCAACAGCTAATTTTAAGTTAAAAATATTTTAAAATTCCGTATGTTTTTCTTGTATTCCACCTCTTTGTTGGAGGACAGTGCTCTACGGAGTTTTCATAAAACTCGTGGTGGCCTGTACACCAAATAGCACTGGAAGATGGTGAGTCTCTCCCTCTGGAGCAGAAAGTAGGTTGTTCCCTCACCGGAATGATAAACATAATGTCTTCCTCAGGGACAAAGATTGGGCAGGTTTACTAGCAGCCCCTTTAAAAGACTGGGATAAAAACAAACACATGTAAACGGACAAATGAAATACTGGAAGGAGCCCAAGCTTCAGGCTTTTCAGCTATGCCCCAGCCCAGTGTGTGCACAGCATGCAGAGCTGCTCCACCTCCCCGCTATTGAACTGGGAAACTAGAAGAGCCAATGCTAAGAGGACTCATGCTGCCTCTGCGCTGAGTAACAAAGTCCTTGGTCTTTGAGGCAGGAGTCTCTTGTCCTTCTGCCTGCATCTATGAAAGTGCAGTGGTACCTTGTTAACCTGCACTGAGGTAAACAAACAAACAAACAAACAAACAAACAAAAAAACCCAACCTGAGGTAAAATCTTAGGCCTTTCCTAGTCCTAACACCCTTCCTTCTTTTTCACTTCTGCTCTCTCAGGTAAGTATCTCTCAGATAAGTATCTCTCAGATAAGTACAGTTTTTTTGGCAGTGCAAGTCCACAGGAGGCAAACTCTCTCAGTATTTACATGTCTGAAACCCCTCACACTTTAATAATTTGGTAGGACACAAAATTCTAGCTTCATGTTTGTCTTCCCTAAGCACTCTGACAATTTCCCTGCTGCCTATTAGTAATGGTGACGAGTCTGCTGTCAGTCAGTGCTACTTCCTCACAGGTAATCTGTCTTTCCTTCCAGGCAGTTTGGAAGCCGTGAATCTTTATCCCCCAGGCTCTGCAGTTTGACTCTGATGAGGCTGGGTCTGCATTTATCCTTCTTCATGCTGCTCAGCACTCTGAGAGCGCTCTCAATCAGACGGTTCTCGTCTTGTTCCAATTCTGAAAAATTCCAGCACTACTTCTCTGCCATTCCTTTCATTCTCTCCCGGATCTGCAACAATCAATACTGTGGAGCTTCTGAATCTATCTTCCTTTCCTCTTAACTGACCTAGTTTAGGTTTTATTCTGTGTGTGTCTGTGCCGCATTCTGGGTGAATTCTTCAGTAACAGCTTCTTAACTAATTCTCCTGTCAACTGAGTCTACTAGTCTCATCTGCTTTTCCTTCTTTATTTTAATGAATCTATCACTCATTTCTGAGATTCTAATTCTTTCCCTTATCTACTTACCCTTCATTTCTGCCAGTTTTTGCCTCTTATTCAGAATTTTCCTTTTTTTTTTTAATGGTTATTATTTATCCAATGGTCTCTTTGAGGGCATCACACATTTTTTTTTTCAAGATAGCTTTTTAAATTTTCCTTTACTCTCAGTGAATTCACATTCTGATTGTTGATTTGGATGGCTGACACCCCAAGGTCAGAGTTCCTCACGTGGCGTGGAATTTGGGTGTGTAGGCTTGGCCTGTACAGGGGATAATTGTGAATGTTCTCTTGCTGATCACCCTCCCTGCTCAGAAGTTTTTATGGTTCCTCTGCTTGAACCCCTCACACAGAATGGAGTTGACATGGTGGTCTGGGTTTCTACCCAATGGTGATATGGCTGATGATGACATGGGGGTACTTGGCTCAGTTTCTGAGAAGGAGGCCTTGTCTCTGTCCTGTGCTCTTCCCAGGATCAAAGCTTTCTAGAGGTTATGGCGGGCAGTGATTTGGACCTCCCTTCTAGGTCAGAGGACAGGACCACTACCCTGCCCGCTTTCAAGCAGAGCACATGCTCTGGCCTGGCACATTTAGTCTTACTGCCACCAGAGCTCAGCCTCTGTTTCCACCTCCCGGCTTGTGATCTTGCAGCCCACAGTGTCCAACGTTTCACACTCTGCTTTGTGTGTGTCTCTTGTCTATAGTGATATATCTTTTTTAGGGGAGTAGGGGGCATGATTATGACTTTTTCATTTTCCCTTTTTAGATTTTGATCTATCACTGCTGTGTGTTTGGAGCAGGCAAAGTGCAGCCTACAAAGCAACCACAACATGACTCTGTTTCTTTACACAATGGTTCTTAACTTTGTCGGGGAGCAGGACACAGGTCTCCCTGAGAATATGAAAACAGATTCAAATTCTCGTTCCAGAAATGTATATATCTTCTTAAACACAGATTTTCATATAGAACTTTCAGGATTCACAAACCCAATAAAGTCATTCAATGACCAGAATAAGGATCTGGTCTGTGACCCAGACTCAAAATTGTGTCATGCAGTTCAAATATAGACAGCTGTGATGACTGTCTTAAGTGAGTTAAAAAATACCAAAATCATACTTTACTAACATGATCTATACATGTATGTACATATACTGTGTATACCTTGATACTGTTAAGAACATATACTTAATGATAAAAGCATACATGAAGGCAATCATTGTTTGTCTTGTGGTAACTACTTGCAATACAGCATATTTATTTCAATAACAAAAGTCTGCCTTTTATGGGCTAGAAGAGAAACCTCTCCCTGCAGCTCAGACAATTCCACAGTGTCAGAGCTGCCTGGGGTCAGCTGAGGGCCTGGTAGTGAGTGCACGGCAGCCCACCTCCTCCCCTACCCATTCCTGCTGCCACCCCTGCCTTTCCACAGGTGTTGATCCTGCGAGCACCTGCTAATGAGCTTCAGGCATGTTCATCTCTGCCTCAGAGTTTGCTTTCTGGGGGAAACTGACCTATGACTCCAAGACATCAACAAAACGTCAGCAACCAGTCAACATAAGAATTGGTGTCCAGGGAAACAGCAAGCCTCAAGGAGTGTAGATGGGAGTGTGGCAGACCTGGCTTAGAATCTGCCCTGTCCTATGACCGATGACAGAGGAACGGCTCTGCCAGGGCCCCCGGCAACCTTGCACATAGCTGCATAAGCCACCAAACAAAGACTTGAACCATAGCTCATCTGTGTCTTGAAAGGATAAATGCCTTGTGATCCTCTGGTGTTCCAGGCCTTTAAGGAGCTACCAGGAGCCATCTCCTGCCCATCTCCCTACTTCCCTGGGAGGCTGTCATGAGGCAGTCTCTCCTCACCTTCCAGGTTCTGAGGGCGTATGAGGCTTTCTGGCTCCCCTCCTTGGAACAGTACCATAGAATATAAAACGTCTTAGCTGCAGCCTTTAACTGGCTTCTCTGCAATGGGCTGTGTCACAGCTGGCATTGTAATCACCTGCTCTATTACGGATTGACTTGTGTTCCCCGCAAAAAATAGATACGTGGGAGTCTGAAACCCCAGTACCTCAGAATACGAGCTTACTTGGAGACAGGATCTTTACAGAGGTAATACATTTAAAATGAAATCACTGGAGCAGACTCTAACGCAATGTGACTGGTATCCTTATCAAACGGGGGAGATCTTGGACATAGGCAGGCACACAGGGAGCACACCACATGCAGATGAAGCCAGAGGCTGGGAAAATGCTCCTGCAAGCCCGGGAATGCCATAGCTTGCCAGCAAACCACTGGAAGTGAAGGAAGCACAAAACAGATCCTCAGAAGGAATCAACCCTGCCAACACCTTGATCTTAGACTTCCAGCCTCCAGAACTGAGACACAGTAAGTTTCTGTTGTTTACGCCACCCTGGCTATGGTACCTGTTTATGACCGCCCTGCTAAACTAACATACCCTCCCTTTGTTTCAGGATCCTCCTTTTACGATGTGTGGGAGCTGGTACCTTTGGCTACTCTTCTTTCTGCATCTACGTAAGTAATAAGCTGTCTAAATCTACAGAGGCTCCTAGCCTGGCCAACATGGCGAAAACCATTTTAACAAAAAAATACAAAAATTAACTGGGCGTGTTGGTCCATGCCTGTAGTCCCAGCTTCTTGGGAGGCTGAGGTTAGAGGATTGTTTGAGCCCAGGAAGCAGAGGTTACAGTGAGCCGAGATTGCGCCACTGCACTACAGCCTGGGCAACAGAGCGAGACCCTGTGTCAAAAAATAAAACGATAAAAAATAGAGTGGCCCCTGGTATCTTTACCAGCTGAAATCGGTCAGGCCTTGGCCCTGACTGGTGTGCCGTGGGCTTGACACATGACTGAGGCCAATATGCCTCGGTTTCTTCATCTATAAAATGGAGACAGCACCTGTGGCAGCATACTGTGGTGAAGATGACATGAAAGAACATTCACAAAGCACAGACGTCATAGTGGTCCGGACAAAACACTGATTTGGAGAGTTCAACAGATAAACAAGTTTCACAGTTGTCCATGACCCCGTTTTAAATTATAAGCTTGCCAAAGGGGACTGGGGAGGGGAAGGGGAAAAAGTGGGATTCTGGTTTAACAATGCTACTCCATCCTAACTGTCCTCTGCTCTGGGCCTAGCCCCCATATCTGAAACACAAATGTCTCCATGCACCTTCCAAGGTTAAAACCCTGGGAGGTTCCCTTTTTTTTTGAGACGGAGTCTCGTTCTGTTGCCAGGCTGGAGTGCAGTGGCATGATCTCGGCTCACTGTAACCTCTGCCTCCTGGGTTCAAGCAATTCTCCTGCCTCAGCCTCCCGAGTAGCTGGGACTACAGGTGGCCACCACCATGCTCAGCTAATTTTTGTATTTTTAGTAGAGATGGGGTTTTGCCATGTTGGCCAGGATTGTCTCGATCTCTTGACCTCATGATCCACCCACCTCAGCCTCCCAAAGTGCTGAGATTACAGGTGTGGGCCACTGCGCCTGGCCGGAGGTTCCCTTTTATCATTCCATGATTGAATAAAAATTATTCAGCTCCCACGAATCTGTTCATAAACATTCTCAAGAAGGCTAATAATACATTATCAATTGTTAATACAACCCAGTACCGCAGCACCATTATTTCAGTAAAGTTTCTTTCTGCACCAAAATCTTCCCCTTACCTTAAAACTCTCTTCTCCTTTTTAATGTTACTGAAACAGGGTAATATTATCATTCTCCATTTGCAAATTTTTCCGTGCTAGTCAATCATTATTAAGTCATTCTCTGGTTTCCTTCCCTTTAGGCTAAGTTACTATGTTTTTTGGTTTTCTTTCTCAGCTCAGAAATTATTTGGAAAGAGTGTCAAACAGGGGAGGGTCTCTGTTTTCTCCACAAGTTCTCCACAGTTATGACATTGCCAAGGTGACCTTCAGTCAGCTTCGAACCATGGCCACGTTTAGTTAAAGAACCACTTTGCAGCTTCTTTGGCACTTGTTCTCTTTCTAGATCAGAACACACATCCCCTGATTCTGATTGTGATTATATGATTACCAATGGTCACTGTTTGTGGGGTGCTGTGTGCCAGAGACTGTGCCAGCCTCTTCATGTGCATTATCTCATTAACACACAGCACAACCCCACGAGATAGCCACCATTACCACTCCATGTGTCCACAAGGACACTGAGACTTAGAGACCTTAACTAAGCTATCTAAGGTCCAACAGCCAGTAAGTGACAGAGCCAAGGTCAAATGTAGGTCTACTAAGGCCAGGCTGTGCTGTTAACCCCTGTAATTTGAGGCCTCCCCGCCACCCCCCCTTTGTTTTTTTTGTGATAGAGTTTCACTCTTGTTGCCCAGACTGGAGTGCAATGGTGCGATCTGGGCTCACTGCAACCTCCACCTCCCAAGTTCAAGTGATTCTCCTGCCTCAGCCTCCCGAGTAGCTGGGATTACAGGTGCCCACCACCACCCTTGGCTAATTTTTTTGTATTTTTAGTAGAGACAGGGTTTCTCCATGTTGGTCAGGCTGGTCTCGAACTCCCGACCTCAGGTGATCCACCTGCCTCAGCCTCCCAAAATGCTGGGATTATAGGCGTGAACCACCGAGCCCGGCCCCAAGGCCTCCCATTTAAAACCAAGGGCTCTGCTGTAGCTCGGGCTGCTGTAACAAAAATACCACAGACTTGGTGGCTTGAACAACAAACATTTACTTCTCACTGTTCTGGAGGCCACAGGGTACCAGCATGGTTGGGTGCTTGAAGGCTCTCTTCCTGGTTTAGAGATAGCAGGTTTCTTGCTGTATCTTCACATGGCGGGGGGAGAGAGAGCTGCAAGCTCTGCTGTCTCTTCCTCTAATGGCACTAATCCCATTCCTGAGAGACCCACTCTCATGACCTAATCACCTCTCTAAAGCCCCACTTCCTAATACCCTGGTGGTTGGATCTCAAAGTATGAATTTGGGGGGCATACAAACATTTAGTCCAAGTTTCTACTACTGTTTCCAGAAGTAGTCTATTCAGCCTAATTAACAATTATGTAAATAAGACCAAATCCAACATTTATCCCTATGGTGCCTTCCACGACATTTCCTTTCCAGATGATTAATTTAGCTTTTAGATTAATTATCTTGAGTCATAAGTACTTCCAGTCTGTTTATAGCCCATGCGATTGTGTTCTTATCTAAATTAACTTAAAAATCAGCTTTACCTATAAAAAATAGCATGTACTATCAGTTACTTCGTTTTACATCTAAATGTTTGATGGCCCTTACTTTTAATTCCATCTATTCATTTTTTAATAAAAACTGATTATCAAATTTGGCTGGTGAGTTTGGTATTTTATGAATTCAGGTTGTTTTAACTTCTGATTTCATGCTGCCTTGATATTTACAGATTTTCTCGCTTTGTTCCAATATTTTGTTTTTATTCTTACTCAATTTCACTGAGTACCAGGAGCATACTGTGTTGGCCAGAGTTAGGCACAGTCCCCACTCAGGCAACTTTTGTTCTGTTACTTCATTAAGAAACCACACGAGACTCACCAAGTTCTAAACATCCCTCTAAATTGTACTGGTTCCCATATTTGTACTTAACTTTTGACAGAATTTCTGTATTTCTATAATGAAATCATATGGAACAATCATTTTGGTAACCTTGTATTCAATTAACTTTTGATGTTTCAATATCATGGTTCCCCAACTATCTAGTGAATTCCTTGAGGACAGAAACAGAGTTTTAAGTCTTTTTGAATCCTTTCACATTTGCCTTAAAGCTCTAGAATGCTTCACTTAAACAGATCATGCATTTGGAAAATGGAGCTACAGTGTGCTACTCTGGTTAGACAGGACAGTAAGAGCCCATTTGCATTGCATGTGGCTCCAAAATCTTCATGGTTCATGGGGACTTAGGGGTCTGGAGCAAGGTTTCAAGGCCCCTGCCTGAACTTAGTGGTTTTTCTCACACACACACACACACACACACACATACACACACACACACACACACACACACACACAAAGCAGCAGACCTCAGAAATCTTCATTAAATAAAATACCGCATGTGCCTCTGGTTAGGGAAGGACTTGCAGAGGAGGTGGAGGCCTCAGCCCAGAGTTCATAACATTTCACTACCTTTGAACATCTGGCCAGGTATTTTATACAGAATAAAAATGCCAAAAGTACAGTATCTTGTGGGGTGATGAAAATGTTCTAAAATAGACTGTGGAGATCACGTATCTGTGAATATACTGAAAAACACCACTGAATTACAGACCTTAAATGGGTGAATTGTACAGCATGTAAATTAATCTTGCAAACGTTTTTATGAAAACAAAAAATGAATAAATATATTGATAGAAGAAATACAGGGAACGTCTCTTTTCTATTCTGCCTCTCTATCTCATCTTCAGAACTTACCAAACACTTCAACTTTTACATCCATTTTTTTTTTCGGTTAAATAACTAGTCTTTCTGGAGGCGGCATTACTGTCACACTCTATTTTTCCTCTCAGAGGTAAAATATTTGCAGGAGGTTTGCCCATCTGTGTAGATCTTCCATTCCATTTCTTCTCTGTATCGTCATGGTCTTGTACCAGCACATACTTTAAGTGAACTCACGTACGGTTTTGATGATAATTTCTCCCAGTTCATCATGCTTACTGTGGCCTTCCATTTGCCTCATTTAAAATGAGTGGAGATGCTAGGTGAAAACACACATAATGGGAGCTAGGTCTGTGAACCCCTAACCTTGAATTTAACCTCAAATATACTTAGAGGATGAACTCTCAGAGCTGGCTCACAGTTTCTTGTTAATTTTACAACATCTCAGTCTCTGCAAGGCCCTCATTCTGACAGGGACTATATATGCTGCAAGGTAAAACTGAAGCCCAGCTAGCGAAGTCACTTGAATTTGCCTGAATCCACACAGAGCTGGCCTTCTGACTGTTGCAGTGTACAGAGGAAAAGGAACAAATCAAAATGAACCCAAAGAACTTAAGACGTTGATTTCCAATGACTTGTTCAAAATTGGAGTAAATGTCAAACTTCCAAATCTCACAGAAGAAAGGCCTTTTATAGACTGGACCCCCTTGAATCTGACCTTCCTCCTTTCTTCCTCACCCTGCCCCTAACCCTCTGTCCTGGTCTAGTGGTCCTTTGGGGCCAGATGCTTTGATACTACATGTTTTAGATTTCTTCCTGACCTCCACAGTGCCAAAGAATGAACACTGTTTCTGTTGTTCCTCTGCAGTGACCCCAGTCCCCCAGTAGACATTCATCCTATGCCTGTGTTGGAAGCATTGTTCTCTATCCCTTTTGGTGACAGAAATACCCAGGGAAAGTGGCTATGTTGAGTTGATGACTTCTGAAAACATTTATTGATTGATACTTCCAGAAAAGTCTCACATCAACTCTCAATTACAGGGTAGAAATGGAGAGAAGACAAGAAAGCTAAACATGACCAGTTATTTATTTATTTATTTACTTACTTATTTATTTATTTATTTATTTATTTTGGAGACAAGGTCTCCCTCTGTCGTCCAGGCTGGAGTGCAGTGGTACAGTCATAGCTCACTGCAGCCTTGACTTGCTGGGCTCAAGTGATCCTACAGCCTCAGCCTCCAGAGCAGCAGGAACTACAGGCAGGTACCACCATGCCTGACTAATTATCTTTGCAGAGATGGGGTCTTACTATGCTGCCTTGCCTCATCTTGAACTTTTGGCCTCAAGCAATCCTCCCACCTTGGCTTCCCGAAGTGCTAGGTTTACAGGCATGAGCCTTCTTGCCCCATCTTTCAACTAACTTTTTAAGAGAAAATATCACAGTTGCTCTGGGCAAGGAAAGGGGCGGCAGGGAGACAGGATGGAGAAGAAAACTCATGGTGACTCCAAGGACTGTAAGATTTATCACAGGTCAGGTGGTGGCTTCATGGGTAGCTACTGTATTATGATGCTGTATAATTTAAACACAGCATATATTTTCTAAATATCAAGTACTAGATAAAGAAAATTAAAGGAAAAAGGACATCAATGTTAGTCATTACCTAGAGAAATTATGTAATGGAAGGAAACATTGGCTACAGTTTATGCATCTGCATGTTTTTAAAAATTGGCTTTTCTATATTTAAAATAAAATTCCACCTGTTAATATTAGAGTATACTTCAACAAAAAAGACAATGAGTTCAATTTCTCCACATTAGGGAGAAATGTGAAATGTTATTTTCTTTCGTACCAAATTCAAATGAGTTCAACAAAGTCTACACCAAAGTTCACAGGGGGCCGCTGTGATGCCTTGCTTAGCAGAGTGATGAATACGGAGTGCTGCTGGAGAAATGGCTGGCTCCGAGCTCTGGCGGTGGCCTGCAGAACTCAAACATCAGACCAGAGGAAGAACGTCAGGCGCTGCGATGTGTCTTGCCTGCGATGGCTGCTTCAGCCACTCAGACTTCCTCCCTGCTTCCCAAGAGCTCATAGGCCAGAGGGGGAAAGGGAATTTTAGACGTGGCAAGTGCAAAATGTGGCACTGTGCACCAGGAGCAGAAGCAGACCCAGCCGTCTTGGCAAACATGGCTCAAAGCCCTCAAGGGGTCAGGTCACTCTCCCCTTCCCAGAGACAGCCACACCTTCCATCCAGCAAGTAAAAGTCTCAGTCTGATCAGCACATTCAAATAACAAAACACGGGTGAATATTTACAAGTTGTTGGCCATCTGCTGGGTCAAATGCCAAACTTAGCAGGGAGAAGAAGAAGGTACCGAGCGCTTTCTGGAGCAGCTGCTTACCGTCTAGGGCAGCAGTGCCAGGGCCGGGCCTGCTTCTCCCTGACCAGGCACAAACTGTCAGCTTTCTGCATCCAGGTTTCCTCATCTGCAAAAGTGGGTGCTCAGCACCTCACACACTGTCATCTGACCAAAACTGTCCCACAGTGTGTCATGAGGGGGACCGTGAAAACCCTGGGCCATTGTCAAGTACCTCTGAGACCTGCTGGATTTAACCAAGTTAGGCAGGGGAAACCTGACAAAGATTATAAGTGTGTTTGTCCTTCCTACACTGTAAACAGAAAAGACCAAGTGCAACCCACATTTTGGATTCCACTGGTTACCAGAGGCCAGAAGAGAACCTGGCAGGGGCATTCACATCCGACTTGCAGGCTACCTCATATCTCACCTCCGCTCAAATCACTATTCCTGTTTCTCAAAATGACCATGGGCTTCTTGCTGGTTTAAGAATATTAACTATTTGATATCTGGAAAAGTAGCTTTTTAGTGTTTCATCAAATAAATTCTATGCAATGTCGCAGAGGCTATGAACAAGTAAAATCATCAATTAAGAGCTAACATTCTAAGCCCTTTAATGATTAATTTCCCTTATGCAAAATGAATGATAATGGTTCCATACATAGCACTAGCCAGGAAACCAAATTTAGTCTTCTTTTCTCCAAAAACTATCGTGTGTGTGACTCCCAAATCTCCTGTTCAGCCATAAATCACAGCACACCCAACAAAGCATCACCTTTTCCTGACGGCCTCCCTGAATATGCTGAACGTATAATGGTGGTGGCGCCTCTCCCGTCTCTTAGAGACCATCTCTATTCCTATTTTAGCTTCAGCAGACTCCTACAAAATAAGACTAACATCCTTACCTCATCGAATTATTATGAAAATTCAATAGGGTAACATATTTAAAACCCTTATAAATTACAAAACTCCATACAAGGTAAGGTATAATTAACTACCCGCTTTCTCTTGCCAGGCACTGTTACTTTATCTCATCTTCAAACCAAGTCTAAGGGGGAGGTCACTCAGCCGCTACAACTCAGCTCTGCTACTTGCTAGCTTTTGTGATCTTTGGCGTTTCCTTAATCGCTCAATGTCCCATCCACAAAAGGGGGATCATTGCAGTCATCTGTCATGGCGTTACCAGTGAGGATTAAAGGTGTCGGTATTGGTAAAGCATATAGTAAATATAGATGTGTTTATTATTTTATTGCTCTTCCATTCATAGCCAACCACAATTCAGTTCAGATCTATCTGCTTCTCCCACCTCCTCAAGCTGTGGCAACGACCATCCCAGTCTGTAACCTGGGGAAGAGTTTACATTTCTGTTTACATTTGTGTCAGCTGATGGCAAGTGGTAAGGGCAGGGATCACATTTTCTCCCTCGTTCTATTAACCACAGTGCCTGGCACACAGCGGAAATAACCAACATCTGTGGACTTGAATTAGAAAGTCTGTGGCTCTCTTTCATGATTTCTGGTTTCACCAGCCTTGATCTGGCTGCGGTACCAGGACACAGGAAATGGGAGGAAGGGCCATCGGAGAAATGCCCACAGAAGGAGCGCATGATTGGCGGTTCAGCTGAGACGCCATTTCCCCTTAGGTACACGTCAAAGGATTAAGGGGTAGACCTCCTAGGCAGAAGGCATGAAGGGATTAAAAAATGGACACTTGGAAATGCTGAGGGTCTTTTAGACCTTTTCTCTGAAGAGCTAAAGGGTCAAACTCAGAGCTAGAGAGGAAGAAACAACAAGAGAAAAGTGCAGGGCTCAAAGTTACAGGACAGAAAGGGCCTTTGGCTTTGCTCTGGGCTAACAAAGCAGTAATTAAGCTGTGGCCTCTCAGCTCTAAACCTGCTTCCTGCACTCTGCTGTGGGAGACTGGGCTGGACTCTGCAAACTGCACTTCAATGCACTTCAGCCTGGCCAGGGGCTCCCTGGGAAGCGCCTCCAGTTGGCCCTGGAGGAAGGCTGCTGGCCGGACAGAGGAGAAGGGGCTGGCTCCATTCCGCTGGCTTCCTGTTCCTGTCAGGGGCTCAGCAACACGGCTCCTACACACTGGCAGCCAGGAGCAGAGGCTTCATTCACATCACAGTTTTCCCAACACCACAGCATCAGCCTCATCGCACCCTCCGTCAGAGCTGCCAGTGCAGCCCCTCTCCTTGGAGGTGGGTCCCAGCCCCACGGCTCCCTCCTCTGAGCTCAGAGACACCTGCTTGGCTTGTCCTCCTCTTTGGGGGTCTGGGCCTTAGCTCTGAAGGACCCTCCACTGAGGTTTTAAGTTTCATTAATTCCAGCCTCTTCAATTGTTCCCTCAGCCCCAGAGTGGGGAGACGCTTTCTGTCATCTACCTCCATGACACCTCCACATTCTCCTCTTGACTTCTTAATCACCTCCCTCAAAGGCTAACACGTCTTTAGTTTAAATTCTCTGTATTAAAAACCAAACAAATGGCATGGTTTCTGTCTCCTGCCTGGACCTCACTGATATGGCAAAGAAGGAAGGGAGAAACAAATTTATCAAGAAGACTGTGGTCTCTACCCCTGTTATCACACCAGATTCTAATAAAGTACAGAAAGAAAACACAGAAAAACCAATCCACAACATAAATTTAAACAAAGAACTGCAGGAACAAAGGTGTTGATAAGTTGCTCAGGGAATAACAAAGGTGCTTCAGGCACGAATCCTCCGCTCATTGAGGGAAACTTCAAAGGTACCAACTCTCCTCTCGTAATACTCAACAAGAAAACACTCTCCACGTACTATGCCCTACGCTGAAGGATCTCCGTCCCTGCAAAGAAAAGATCCGAGGCCTAATGCCTTCAAGTTTCTTTCCCTTTCATTCTCAAAAAATACTCAGCATGTCAGAAGAGAACTCCAGCCAGGTGAGGGACCTGGGAATGAATGTCAGGAAGGGTGAAGGAGTACGGAACAGGACTGGAGGGGCCTGTTCCCATGCCTGCCACATGGAAATACTCCTTTCACAGATCCTTAGCCAGGGATTTAGTGCTGTGTGTCCAGCCACCTGCTGGGGCCATCATGAATTGTGTTTGAGCAATAGCAATGAGCCAGAAGACACAGCCCTGCACTCTGACTGGCACAGGACCCTCCCACTGTCCTCCTGTCCCCAAGGCTTCTCCACTGCCCTGAAATGCCATAGAAAATTCAGCCTGAGCCTGAATAAAATAGAATCAAACATTTTCCTACAGGCTGTTTTCTTTCAATAACTTCCTCCCCAAATAACCCAAGGATTCAAAATGGTTTGCAGAGTCTCACCATTGTCCTCACTTGACAGGTAATATGTAGACAGCCTTTGTTCCCATGGAAAGTGTGAAGAACCTGAATCTGACAAACCACACAGGAGGTCACTTCCTCTTGGCAGAGTTTTCCACAGGTGCAGAATTTCTTTAATTTATTTATTTTTGTGGAGAGGGAGGTGGAAGAGGATGGGCATAAAAAGACGACTACTGGCTCGTCATTTCAGTTGGAGGGGTTTCTCTGCAACATTTTCTCTAGCTTTCTCTGCTGCACCTTCTCTTACAGGCATCACTTTGTCCTTGCATTGTGAAGATAACTGTTTGCTGGGTACGGCGGAGCACTTCTGTGTTTGGAAAGGTGCCAGCAGAGGCTGAGGGGCAGTTCCTTCATGCAGGAGCTATAGGGGTAAGCTTCCAAGAGACACGGCTTCGCATGAGCTGGAAAACCTTGCATGGATATGCTTGTTACTCACTCACGGTTGGCAGGATCCTGTCTGTGCTGTCCACCCCTCCTCACTTGTTCTGTGTGCTGCTAATGAACCAGAACCACGGCAGTGCTCAGGATGGCTTTGGTCGGCTCACCCTTTCTAGTACTGTGACAAGGAGATAAGGCAGAAAGCAGAGATGGGAGGAGGGTGAGGGCCAGAGGGAAGATTTGTGAGATGAGGCAGAGAGAGAAGAAGAACCCATTGCCTTAAGAGGCGGGGCCATGAGCAGGCTGCGACCAGGTGCTGTGTGGCCCGGTGTGATGGATGGTTGGTCCCTCACGCCACCAGCTATGACTTCAAGAGGCCTAGGTACCTGCTAGGTCCTCCTTTCTGGGCTTCTCTCGCTCTGGGCCTGGTGGCAGGCAAGGAGTACTGACTGTGCTGTGAATATGAAACATTTCTTTCCTAAGGGAAAGCGAGGGGAGACAAAGCAGGATATGTCAACATCAGAGGCAGTGTCTGCTGTCTTCCCCATTCTTACTGGCTACTGGTTGTTTTGAAATACGGGATCTCTCCAGGTGAATAGCATATGTCCTCTCAGCTCTAAAGCAAAGGCACTAGATAAATCCAATAAACAAAGAAAGGGCCTGGGGCTGAGGCTCAGTCTATTTCAGGGTTGGCAGGTTGGTGAATTTTCCACTGTAAGATCACACCACTGTTTTCAAGAGATTTAAAATATTACAAGTGATAGTAGAGGCTGTATCTCTTAAAGATTTGAACCAATCAAAGTAAATATGGCAGATTTGTTTTTTCTTCTTGTGGTTTTTTTTTTTGTTTTTTCCTGGTTTTTTGGAGACAAGGTCTCACTGTGTCACACAGGCTGGAGTACAGTGCTGTGATCACGGCTCACTGTAGCCTCAACCTCCTGGGCTCAAGTGATTCCCTGATCTCAGCCTCCCAAGTAGCTGGGACTACAAGCATACACCACTATGTGTGGCTAATTTTTGATTTTTTTGTGGAGATGGAGTTTTCCCATGTTGCCCAGGCTGGTCTCAAATTCCTCAGCTCAAGCAGTCTTCCCACTTTGGCCTCCCAAAGTGCTGGGCTTACAGGTGTGAGCCACCACGCCCGGCCAAATATGGCATATTTTAAAAGGCTAGAGCAGCAATATAAAAATACGAGCATCTACAAAATGTACTGTCTGCAAACACTTCGGCATCAATTGACCCATCTTAGACAGTCTTCCTTTTCTCTTCACTCATTCATTCAACAGATATGTATAGAACACTATGTGCAAAGAAACACGAAAGGCACACAAGATTAGTAAGATACTCTTTTTCCACAAGAAATTTACCAAGTGATAGGGAAGTAAGTATGGGTTAAATTAATGTAAATATTTAATTTAAACATCGGTTACACCAATTTAAGGAATGAAGTACAAACACAGTACTATGGGAATCCAAGGCGCAATCACGATCTGTTGGGAGGATCGTAGAGTGAGGGGCTATGTGAATTGACGATTGGATAATGGCAGGAGTGGAAAGGGATAGGATCCTCGGGGCAAGAAGAAATGGGTCTGGCAACAATATTCCATCAGCAAACGCTGGGAGGTAAAGCCGAGGTTCCTTCAAGCTCCACATGCCACGGTATAGATGAACGAGGTTTAGTATGTCAAATGTGAAACACGCAGGGCATCTGAGTGGACATGCCAGCAGGCACCTGGATTGCCTACAGCTCGAGGAGGCGTTCAGGCCAGAGGCAAACCTCGTGAGAGCAGAAGTCACGTCTCGTGTTTCTGTGATTTTCCCCACAGAATCCAACAGGGTGGTCACAGGTGTGCTCAGAGAAGCTGACGTAAGTTGTGGAGGGGACATAAGATTTCTTCTCATATTCAATCAACTCTCAAATACATAAAGCTGACCACCCCGTCTAGGAGCACTTGGTTCTAGTGTTTTCCCTTGTTCCTGCTGTTTGTTACTCGACCTTAGTGTGACTCTCAGATATCTAAACTTCATTTAAGTACGGTATTCTTTTCTCTAAGTTCCAGGAAATTAATTTATAACTTTGTCAAAAAAGATGAAATGGTAGGGTTTTCTTACCCAAGATTCAATGGCATTAACATCAAAAGATTCCCTCATCCATTCCCGAAGGTCCAATGAACAGAAGTCTGCGTTTATTGTGAAAGTGTAATGTTGCACTCATATTTATTTTCTTAGATCGACATGTTTTTTATATGTGATTGATATGGATAATTTACACCATATCACCAGAATACATTCTCACAGCTCATCTCCATGACTGCTTAGTAATTTCTCATGGTTAATCCATTTCCCAGGAATTTCACTCTAAGCTTACAATGTGCAAAGCAATGAGCTGTTAGGAAATTTAAAATAAGTAAGACACAGGTATTCTTCAAGAGGAGTTTGAAATTTAGAGAAAGGGAAAGGCCTGGAAATGTTTATAACATAAGACATGATAGGCCAAATGCAAAAGTGGAGCAAAATATCTCTTCCCTCAAAAAATTAAAGTGCTGGCCAGCTTCAGTACAATGGACAAAGCTGTACTTCCACTGACTAACATAAAGTCTACTGGGATGAGGACTGCACATATGGGATTGAGGGGTAAAACAGGCATGTGAATAGTGCATGAGGCCCATTTCCTACTCAAATCCATAGCAACAGATGCTATGCTGGGAATCTTTTTCTCAGAGATGGGGACAGATCTGAATGAATGCTCACATTCCCAGCCTGTCCCTCCTAAAACAACGAACACTTCTGTGCTAGATGACACCAAGGTACAGCTGGTAGCCATGACCTCAGTAACTGTGGAGCACTGTGCTGGAGCCGAAGGGCTCTCAACCGGGCTGGCTGGGTGCCTGAGACTCTAGGCAAGTGAATCTACATCTCCAGGAACAGTGCTGGGCATCGGTCTCCTCTAAAAGCTCCACAGAGAACTTAGACACATACAGAACATGGGGAAGCACTGCTCCAACCTCATGCAATGTGTTTCTCTCACTCAGTAAAAGGCCACTGGTCATCTATGAACATTCTTCACTATCACATGTGCCTGCACTGAGATCCAGTCCAGTAGCACCATCAACTTCAAATATGTTATCTAACATTACTGAGCACTTAGACAGGTACTGAACTGAGGACCTTACATACATTTTGATATATAATCTTCAAAAACTACCTTAGGAGTTAAGTCCTATATTGGTTTCCCAACTGATAGATGGAGAAACTGTAACTTGCAGTTAAGTGACTGTGCAGTCACACAGCGATGCAGGGTGGAGCTGGGGATGGAAACGATCTCTGCTCGGCATCCAAGTTTACGCTTCTAATCACTAGAATATAGCAGCTCATTTATATCTATGGAATATTCAATTTTTTAATGTGCTCTGCATCTATGCACAAAAAGCTAAGTGACACATACTTATCCACAAAATAGAGAAAAATAAAATATCTACTTGGAAATGATTTACCAAAAGGTTATATATTTAGCATTTATTTTCATAAGCTATTTTGCTCCTTATCTGTGTCCAGTCTCAGCATCCAGACTCTTAGCAGGATACCACTGGCGTTCCCAGATACGGCAGGTTGCAATGTGCTTCATCCAACACTTAAGGAATCACTGCAGCGAGGCTGCTGCATTCCAGCGCATCTGCAGAGGTAGCCGCACTCAGTGTGCAAATTGAGCAGGCTCTGAAAAACATGGCACTGCCAAAGCGAAGCTACGGGGTTCTTGCTGTCTTCAAAATCAAATATGATTCTTACATTGTTCAAGAGAAGATGACTGCCAAAGACAAACTAGTTTTCTGAGCTCTGTCCTCTGATCAGCATGTACTGCAAAACTGCCACATGAATACTAATTTTACCACTAAGGGTCAATATTTATGCAGCTCTAGCTACCTGCCAAGTGCTGTCTTGGGGCTTTCTGTTAATCCTCACACCAACCCCTCATCAGAGCTGAGGAGACCGAGGCACAGTGAGGCTAAGAAAGTTGCCCCGGGTTAAGTTAGGAAGCAGCCGAACTGGGGCTGGTGGACCTGGGAGAAGGGGAGCTGGCTCTAGCTCCTTGGCTTTTTACCACCCCCTCCCTACAGATGAGGCTGTGTGACAGGCCTTGGGATTATAAAGGTATCTGAGCTGCAGTTCCTTGAGAAGCGGAGAAACACACCCATCACTGTGGAGCTGGGACATGGAGGGCCAGCTGTCTAAGTCTAAAGGAGCAACATAGTAAGGACTAACCTAAAACTGTCAAGAAAGACTATCAGGAAAGGTTCCCTCTCGTAGAGTATTAATTCCTGGAAAATGGTTCCAAAGAGCTGATCGCCTATAGCGATGATGTGAATATAGAGAAAGGCGTAGAGAAACAGGCAGGCGTGGCCTTAGGATGAAAACAGAACTGAAGGCTGTAATGTCAGGCTGCCTGGGGATCACAGATGAGGCAGCTGGATCCCCACAAAGAATTGCACGCGAAAGAACCTAGCAAGTCTGGAGCCTGGTGGACAATGAAATAAACGGTGATTACTGGTTAGGAAGCACTTGGAGAAAGAGTCCTGTGATGGAAAGAGAGGCCCAGTAGGCAGAACCAGTGGAACCCGTTGGTTGAACAGAAGACATGGATTTTCTTTCTTTTTAGCAAGGTGAAAGGGCAGAGGTCAGAGCAAAGCTAAAAGGTGAGCAAGCTGGCAGGGGAGGGAGAGGGCAGCTGCCAGGAGCCCACTAGCAGAGGTCGCTAGGACTTTGCTTTTATACACAGACACTGCAAAACTGACAGCTCATGGGCCAAACAGTGTGCTGCTTTGTGTTTTAGTCTTAACAATTTGTCTACAGGAAAATCAGGAAAGTTTACATCTTCCAGATTTCTAACTTACCTTTTAAAAAATAAAAGTCAAGGCAGATTGGCCTTGGGCTTCCAGGAGACCACAGCGTGGTCCTGTAGAGAAGAGCTGGCAATGCCCTGCTGCCCGCAACCCACACCACTTCCCCCTGCCCTTCACCCTGGGCCCCTTAACATGTGGGCATCCCTTGCCCGGTCCATGTACGCATTTGAACAGGTGACCCTAAGTTCAGAGACTAAGAACAGGAGGGAATACGGCTGCCTTGGGGAAGAACAAGGACCCATGCTTTACAGTAAGGGGAAACTCGATTACGAAGAGGCCCTGCTGTCACCTTCACTGGGGAGTTAAAGGCCAGAGAAGACCACTCGCCCACGAGTGCTTCCAGTCTGCTCCCACCTCCCATTCCCACCACAGTCAGGGTTTGACCTATCTTAAAATATGTTATTTCATAATTTACATACACTGTCCCATTAAACAACATGTATTAAAAATATATTACCTCATTTAACAAGCTTATGAGATAAATATCATTGTCCCCCTTTTACAGATGAGAGTGTTGAGGTTTAGAGAGTTACGTAATTAGCCCAAGGTCACACAATGGAGACCTGAACAAGGGCAGTCCACCTCCGGAGCTCATGAACTTGAGGTTGTATGGGATATTAGACCCAAAGAATGTTAATAGATGCTCTCTTTAAAACGATTTTTCATGTCAAGTAAGTTAGGGAAATATTCGTTTCAGGTTTCTTTCTTAAGATTCTCAGAATCTTAAAAATACTAATGGGCTTTGTGAATCTTCAAATGTCTCCAAATTGAGTCATGAAATCTTTGCCAGAAACACAGCATGAAATATGCTGTGGTGGAAAGATGGCTTCTAAAGCAAGATGAATGAAAACTTCTAATTATGGGTCGAGCAATGTGGATTTTCTAAGCCAAATCAATTATTTGCAAACCTTACATTTTTGAAAACAGTACTTCATGTATAGACATCTATTAGCTTATGATCCCACGTTTTCCTTACTAACCTAAAATCTCAATGAAAATAAATCCTGTTGTTATGATTCTATTAATCTGAAATTCTATGAACTGTGACTCTAACACTTCAACCATAGCAAGATAATAAAAAATAATCCCACATATGTATAGGATATTTTGACATGTATTGTTTTACATATTCCTTAATATCACCTTTATGAAGTAGAAATGATTTTGTTTCCATTTTATAGATGAAGAAAATTAGGCCCAAAAAGGTTAAACGAATTGACAAAGGTCAAAGAGCAAGCAAGTAAGTGACAGTACATCTTTAAGTGTTGCCAGACATTAATGGACTGACTGAATACTAATACAGTTTTTATAAGAAAAGCATTTAGTTCTCTTAGTTATCAGGAGATTATTCATATTATTAAGTCATACAGCTTCCATTAGCCACACATTTTGATAATGCCATTCCTCAACCTTGGTAGTTTAAAGAGAATATATTATAATAAGTCTTCTAAGTAATGTGGTTTAGCATATCAGGATTACAAGGTCTTCAATACGCCAAAAAGTCAATCCTAAGTGTCAATAGTTTTTAAAACAGAAACATGGCTACCAAGAATTTAAGGAAGATTTAACAACAACCCTTCTCAAACGATCCCAAAAATTTAAAGAGGAAGGAACACTTCCAAACTCATTTTATGAGACAAGCATTATCTCATTCCTAAGTTAGACAAAGGTACTACAAAAAGAAGAAAGAAAATTACAGACCAATATTTCTAATGAATATGGATAACAAAATCCTCAACAACATAGTAGTAAACTGAATTCAGTTGCACATTGAAAAGATCATACACCATGATCAAGTGGAATTTCTCCCTGGGATGCAAGGATGGTTGAACATACACAAATCAATAAATATGATTCACCACATTAACAGAATGAAGAATAAAAATCATATGATCATCTCAAAAGACGTAGAAAAAGGAAATGACAACATGCAACACTTTCATGATAAAAACACTCAATAAATGAGACACAATAAAAGCCATATATGACAAGCCCACAGTACATATCACACTCAAAGTTGAAAAGCTGAAAGCTTTTCCTCTATGATTAAGGAAAAGATAAAGATGCCTACTCTTGCCACTTCTAGTCAACATAGTACTAGAGGTGCTAGCCAGAGCAATTAAACAGGAAAAAGAAGTAAAAAGGCATCTAAATATAGCAGGAAGATAAATTGTCTGTTTGCAGATAATACGATCTTACATATAGAAAACTCTAAAGATGCCACCAAAAATCTGTTAGAACTATTAGACAAATTCAGTATAGTTGCAGGATACAAACATCAACAAACATCAGTTGTGTTTTTATACACTAACAATAAACTACCTGAAAAAAAATCATTATGAAAAATAGTACAGTGGTTCCTCCATACATCCATAAATTGAAAACAGAACTACCATATGATCTAGCAATCTCACTTCTAGGCATACATTCAAAGAAAATGAAATCAGTATTTAGAAGAGAGATCTGTACCCCATGTTCATTGCAGCATTAGTTAGACTAGCTAATATGTAGAAACAGCCTAGGTGTCAATGATAAATGAATAAAGAAATGGACATATCTATGTGTATATAAGTGTTTATATGTAAATATAAGTATATATATGTGTGTATTCCATATATAATGGAATATTACTATATTTGAATATTATATATAATGGAATATTATATATATAATATATTGGAATATTATTCAGCCACAAAAGGAAGGAAATCCTGCCATTTGTGACAACATAGATGAACCTGGAAGACATTATGCTAAGTGAAATAAGCCAAACATATAAAGACGAATAGTACATGATCTCACTTAGATGAAAAATCTTCAAAAAGTTGAACTAACTGAAGCAAAGCGTAGAAAGGTGGTTTCCAGGGGCTGGGGGTGGGAGAATGGGGAGGTGTTGGTCAAAGGGCACAAACTTCTAGTTATAAGATTAATAAGTTCTGGGCATCTAATATACAGTATGATTACTATAGTTAATAATACTGTATTTGTTTACTTGAAATTTGATGAGCAGACTTCAATTGTCCTTACTGTACATATACTCACACATACACAAAAAAATGATAACTGAGTGGTGATAGATATGTTGATTAATTTGGTTATAGTAATCATTACACAATGTATGCAGACATCGCATCATCACACTGTATACCTTGAATATATAAATTTCTGTCAATTAAATATTTTAAAATAAAAAACAGTAAAATAGAAATATGAAGATTTTTAGTCTACAGAAAAGTAAATATTTATTTTCCCCATATAATTCTGCTTTTTTTTCATATATAACATATATATGAATCTTAAAGACCTTTAGCACCATGTTTTGGTATGAAAAAGAATATGGGAAGGATATTACAATAAGAAAAACAATGCATTTTTCTTCTCTATGCTGCCTCTTGTCATTTAGTTTCTGTGTAACCTAATTCTTATTCTGATCAGAGAAGAAGGAACTGAAAAATCAGGATTTTATTAACATCATCGATATCTCCCCACTCCTTGGCAAATGCACAAACATAGTCCTCTGGTTTCTAATTATGCATTTCACAGAAGAGTTTCCATGGCTGCTCTCCATGCAGATGATGAATAAAGTAGCTTTTGTTTTCAGAGATTTATTTCGAAGACCTCTTCATTAAACGCTATTTGGGGGCAAATGCGTATCTATGGAGGGTTAAGAAAAACATGCTGATAAAATAGCTATCAAGGAAATGTGCCACTGACAAAATCTAACATGGTCTGTCTTCAAAGAATACATTTAAAATATATAAACACACACACATGCACAGGCACACATGGGAAGGAGAGAGGGAAGAGGGGAGAGAAAAAGAGAGAGGAAGCCTGGAAGGAGGAATTAATGTTAAAAAGACCTTTGAAACCACATTTAAAATATATTAAAATATATGAAAATTCTAACCAGAGTAATCATTACTTGCAAATATGGCTGAGTGTTGAGAAGTCAAACCAAGCGGTCTGCTTGTTTGTTCTGATGGTGGGGTGCTGGGGTGGGGAAAAGATGATAATGTTGCAAAAATTACCCAATTCTTTAATGGAATCTAGTAATTCTGCTTTTTTTTCTGTCTCACAGTTTTGATGAATGAGTGAATGGGTTTATAGGACTAAAAGGAAGAGAGTAGAATTTTGACAGGCAGTGGGAAAGGGCTGACTCTATGCCAACTTCTTATGTTGTCAGGCAGGAACTCGGCCCATAGGGTCCTCATCCAAACACTCAAGGAGAGTGTGTGTGTGTGTGTGTGTGTGTGTGTGAGAGAGAGAGAGAGAGAGAGAGAGAGAAAGAGAGAGAGAGAGAGAATGTCAGGGGAGAGCTAGCTAAGGGGAGAAACTGGAACTAATGGCTATTCCATTACAGAAACAGAGATACCTCCTGGAAAAATCCTTCCTTTTGTTTCTGAATTCCATCACAAACTGGGTAAAAAAGCCATTGAACCTTTAAGAAACAGCAATAGTTTCCTCAGGAAATAAGTGCAAAATGCATCACATTTCGGGACACGAAGAAGAACCCTTTCAAAACAGACGTCCCCAGGGAGAACAGCCACTTGCCTGTGCCCGGGATGGAACAGGCTGCAGGGTCATCACATTAGGAAGGGTATGAACCAGGCTGCCTGGGTTTAACCCAGCTTCCTCACTGACTTTCAGAGTCCTGTGGCCTTAGGCCTGTTATCTAACCTTTCTAGGTCTCAGTTTCCTCATCCGTAAAACGGGAATAGTAACAATATCTATGTAATAGGTTTTTAAAACATATGTAAAATGCTTAGAACAGTACCTGGAAGTAAGGCTTAAGGATCTGTTAAACAAACAAACCACTCTAATTGTAAATACAGACAGGCTGAGTGAGCTGGTTTCTGTTAGGGAACAATTTTATTAATACTGCAAATGGCAGTCATGTTTCTCTGGAAGATTTTAAGCTGCCATACAAATGAAATCTCTTGAAACTAGAGCTGTCTTTATTCATTTTATAAATAGGGAGACTGAGGCACAGTAGGGAACACTTAAGCATGTATGATTCTTCCACAGATTCTGCAGAATGCCTCTCACCTGGCTACAGGTGCACAATCAACACTGGTGGACCGAGCTGAATTTCCAGAGGTCCAAGACCTATCTGCTCATGCAAACAAGACAGAAATGTTCTTCTTTATTCTAACACCACTCATTCTAGACGTTCTAATTGCTAAGGAAGAACAGTGATATATTAGGCACACTGACCATTTTGTTTTCATAATTACTTTTCAATTTTAAGCATGAGAATTATGTATTGGACACAGGGATCACTTATCCATGGACTGGTAAGATGTTTGTTTGGAGAGTATCACTGGTCTAACAATGAAAGAATGAGGGCTGGAAATCACCAGACATACCGCCACAGCACACTGATTTCTTACAGCCCATTAGACCTTGGCTAAGCACCCATTTTAATACAACGCAAATATCTCTATGTGAGCTTCACAGCTCACCCTGCAGGCAGGGCAACACACCCAAGCAGTCAAAAGTCAACCATCATGGAATCTGCAAGTTCAACACTGTTGTAACCACAATGATATCATAAACTTTAGTATTCCATGTCTCAGAGTTTAACATAAAGAGCTATTGTGCTGAAAGTACAAACAATTTTTTTTTAACTTTGGAGAAGGTCATCTTTTTAATTTGGTGAAATTTGACTAAAAGTTAGCCCAGCCATGGAGAGTTTTACATCAGCATATACACACAAACTTAGAGTTACCTGGTGGCAATGGCTCTGCCAGAAATTGTCAGCATGAACTACGTGAAATTTTTAATAAGTGACTGGTTTTTGACACCTAGAAAAGCAATTTCATATGGGCTACCTGATAGTTGTGTAACATAGGACAGATTTCTAAATTCTCTAAATGTCAGTTTCTCATCTGCAAAATGGGACACTCTTAGTACTTTCTTTATGGTATTATTGTAAAGATTCTAGGAAATACATGAAAAGCATTTAGCATAGTCACCGTGGGTCCATTAGTACTTAACATAGGTAAGTCATTATTTGTAGTCATAATATTAGCAGCTGGTTCTGATGCTAAACTGAAGATATGTTACTGTGACCATTTTTAAAAGCGCATCAGGAATTAAGGGCCTGGCTCCTCAGAGAGAACCACTCCATGCCCCAACCTGCAGAGGCAGGACACCTCAGGATGCTCTCCTTTCTTTTCGCTCCCTCTTCAGCATTAACAGCAGTTTCAACAAAGCAGCTGTCAGCTGGAGGGGGGTGCCAGGGCTCAGAGCAAACAAGCATACCCAGCAACTGGCACACACCTGGCTGGGAACTGCCTGTATGAGATGCCAAGAGTTCTGCTGCCCTCTGGGACGATGTTCAGCTTCTTCAGCAGCAGCACTAGCTGGTTAGACATATGACAGATTTTGTTTTTTTAAGAAAAAGCAAAATATCACTCATCTAAAGGCTTTCTGAAATCCGCTTTCTGCCCACTATGGCCGACCCTCATTTCTCTATGTGTGTGCATGGGTTTGATTTTTAACTTCTTTTTGTATTCCTAGTCAAGAGAGCAGGAAATGTTCTGAAACTGTTTCTTGGGCACTGTTTTTCTCTCCTCAGCTGCACTCGGTGCTAAGGCAGGAGCCATCCCTGGTGCTGGGCACATACCAGGCTCTCAGTAAACAGATGGTGAATAATTGATGCTGCAAATCCAGTTGTGAAAATGGCTTCTTGTCCTCTGTAATTCTGCACACCTTTAAGGCTGCAAGCCTTCAAAACAACCACCATGGCCCTTTTCACTTCCTGTAAACTCTGTCACGCTGCTGTGAATTCCAAATTCTTAATTTTATGCACACAGAGGGAAAACTTTCCAGAACCAATGAATAGACAACTTTCCCAAAGGTTCTGTGTATCTTTCATAATAAACAAATGTGGTTTTCGGCAACTTACGTCTTCCACTAATTGTCCATATTGACAGATAGATATTTATGTCCACAGATGGTAACAGAGGATAGGAACCAGTATCCAATGTGGACGTGAAGAGGGCTGCCTGGACTGGGAAGGGTGAGGCCTCTCTCTGAGAATGGTTTCCCAACTTCCATCTCATGAATGGCGGTGTCCAGAGCATGACCATCAATCACGTCTTCCGAGCACTGTCTAGCACTATCCCTGCATACAAAGCCGTTTCTCAGGCAAGGTCTCACTTACCCTTGTGAGGTGAGTAAGGGAGGCATTATACCCACTTTACAGAGAGAAACTGAGGCAAATGTGGCTGCAGAGACACACGGGGGCTGCTGCTGCTGGCCATGTGGGTATCTGGGCTTTAGGTGGGTGCAGCTGTTAGGACAGGGCACCTTGTTTCTCTGTGGTTGTTTCTCTGGTTGACCAGACTACAGTATGATAGATATGCCTCAGAGAGCCTCCATTTCTTCAAATGAAAAATGAGAGTAACACAATTTAGAGAATCAAACCGTCTTAAACTCTACCCTTCCTTTCTCTCTCTTCCTTCCTTCCTTCTTTTTTGGACGGAGTCTCCCTCCGTTGCTGTGGAGTGCAGTGGCACGCCCTCGGCTCACTGTAACCTCCACCTCCCGGGTTCACGCCATTCTCCTGCCTCAGCCTCCTGAGTGGCTGGGATTACAGGTGAGTGCCGCCTGCCTCGGCCTCTCAAACTGTTGGGATTACAGGCATGAGCTACTGTGCCCGGCCTACCCTTTCTTTCTATAGGCCCTATGTTCTGACAAAGCAAAAGCAGACAAAGCTAAAGGCAGAAAACAACAACAAAAACAACAAACAAAAAACAAGATAGAATGAGTAACTGATTCAAATGTGAGAGCAATATTTTTTAAAGCTATTTTATTTTTAAGTAGATTTGCAGAGATGTGTAAAGTCTTATTTGCATCATTAACAAGTGACAGCATTGCCATGGTGATTACTTATTTTCAGAAAAGAAATAACCATAGATCATTCATTAATAACTCAACCAAATACAAGGTGCTGTTCAGGGACTGGCAGGCACACACATCCCTCCACATGCAGTATAAAGCATGTTCTAATGGACAAAGGAAAATATTGGTTTGGGGGAAAAATAACTTGTTCCTTCTGCTAAACCCAGAGAATAGGCATTAAAACCTCGTAATAGTCTGGGCATGGTGGCTCACGCCTATAATCGCAGCACTTTGGGAGGCTGAGGCAAGCGGATTACCTGGGGTCAAGAGTTTGAGACTAGCCTGGCCAACATGGTGAAATCCCATCTCTACTAAAAATACGAAAATTAGCTGGGTGTGGTGGCGGGCGCCTGTAATCCCAGCTATTCGGGAGGCTGAGGCAGGAGAATCTCTTGAACCCAGGAGGCAGAGGTTGTAGTGAGCCGAGATCGTGCTGCTGCACTCCAGCCTGGGCGACAGAGCAAGACTCCATTTAAAACAAACAAAAACTTCATAATAAGATGGGCAAAGTCACTGGCAAAATGTAAGAGCAGTGAAAAACGTGTTTTGAAACATTTATTTACACCTTTAAGTACATACAGCAACTCCTAGCAGGGCAAGAAGAAGTTTATACACAAGCCTTAATATACTCATTTAAATACCTGTAAAGCATTTATTTAATACACTGACATGGACATTTATAGCTATAATAGTTAAGGCAATGTTTTCTCTATGTCAGGTACTGTGCTAAGAATTTTATGTGTATTGAAACTCACTAATCCTCACAAAACCTTATCCTCCACGTAAGCATTAATATTATTCCCATTTTACAAATGAGTCCACAGGCCAGACAAATGTCATAAGCTAGTAGAGGTGGGATGTGAATTCAGGCAGTCTGGCTCTAGAGCTCATGTCTTGCCACTGTTTTCTTTTTCTTTTTTTTTGAGATGGAGTGCCACTGTGTTTCCCAGGCTGGAGTGCAGTGGTGCGATCTCAGCTCACTGCAAGCTTCGCCTCCTGGGTTCACGCCATTCTCCTGCCTCAGCCTCCTGAGTAGCTGGGACTACAGGCGCCCACCACCACACGCGGCTAATTTTCTGTATTTTTAGTAGAGACGGGATTTCACTGTGTTAGCCAGGATGCTCTTAATCTCCTGACCTCATGATCCGCCTACCTCAGCCTCCCAAAGTGCTGGGATTACAGGCGTAAGGCACAGCGTCTGGCTCACTGTTTTCTTTTTGCTTAGTTATCTTTTTATTTTCAATTTTTTTTAAGTTATTTTCAAATACGGTGGCTCATGCCTATAATCCCAGCACTTTGGGAGGCTGAGGCAGGTGGCTCACCTTTGGCAACACCCTCACAGACACACCCAGGATCCATACTTTGTATCCTTCAATCCAATCAAGTTGACACTCAGTATTAACCATCACAATTACAAATACCTTACAGATAATATTAATGGATGCTAAAACCAGTGAATAGAATGTGATGAGACTCAACCTTAAAGTACCACTCCATAAATAACTTACTTATAATATGTAAAGGAGGAAAGGGTAAGTCTGTGATAGAGAAACATGGTGCGCATCACCTTAACCTAATGGTCAAAGCTAGCGCCACCAATGTGGGGGCAAACTGACACCATGCCCCTCCTGACACAACGCATCGAAAAGGACAAAACTGCACATCTGTGGTATTTCACTAAAAATGCACAATCTGAAGCCAATAAATAGTATAAAACAGAATGAAATCGAATTTTATGTTATGAGGAAGGTTCTGTCAATTCGAATGGAAGCCCATTCTACTATATTGGCCTGTAATCTTCAAAAATGTCACGATTAACTAACACAAAGCAAGGCTGAGAAACTATTTCAGATTCAAGGAGACCAAAGAGCCATGACAACAAAATACAATGTATAAAATTGTATTGAATCCTGAATCAGGAAGAAAATGGCAATAAAGGACACTATTTATGAGAGCTGACAAAATTTGAATATGGGCTTTGGATTAAATATTGAATCAACATGAAATTTCCTGACATATATTAACTTTACTGTGATTATGTAAGGAAAAGTTCTTGATCTTAGAAAACACATGACGCTTTTAGAAGAGGTTATGTGTCTCCTATCTGCTCTCAAATATTGGGTGGAGGAGGCAGGTACGGATACACAGCTGATCCTCATGACGCCCAGATCCTGTGTGCACTCATTCATCTACTTGTGAACATTTATTTGTAACCTCCAAATCATTCTTTGCCATGCTCTATGAAGGAGTGAAAATTTAGAGAAACAGAACACACGTGTTCCCAGCTAACGCTGAACAAGGTGATGGTCTATGGTCTGCATTCTTGTTTTATTTTGATTAAGTGCCACATTGTTTGGAATTTGGTGCTTTATGTTGGTGGTCTCACTGTTTAAAATGAACTCCAAGCATGGTTCTGATGTACTCTCTGGTGTCCCTTAGTCCAAGAAGGCTGTGATGTGTCTTATGGAAAAAATACTTGTGCTTGAGTTATAGTGCTATTGGTCAAGAGCTCAATGTTAACAACACAACGACACACAGCTGACCCTTGAACAACATGGGTTTGAACTTCACTGGTCCACTTATATGTGGATTTTTTTTTCAATCAAATGTAAATGGAAAATATAGTATTCTCTGGATCCTAGAATACAGAAGCTGACATTTCGTATATGCAGGTTCCACAGGGCCAACTACGGGACTTGAGTATGTACAGGTTTCAGTATCTGCAGGGGGTCTTGGAACCAGTTCTCTGAGTATACTGAGGAACAACTGTAATTTAAATAAGGTACCACTAAACAGAAACACACATAAAACAAAGTTATTCATTAAATGATTTGATGAAAAGGTGATCAGAAGCTCCCAGGAACCTAATCCTGCATTTTCTCTAGGAACTAAATCTCAGTATTCAGTGTTCAGGGCAAGTTTATAGAACATATTTACTGCAAATAATGAGAATCTACTGTACACACACACACACACACACACACAATCTGAGTAAAGAGTATATTTTTCATTGCCACGAAGTATTTATTTTACACATTCTGCATAATGTATTTAACCACTCTCTTCCTGACGGAGGCATAGGGTGTCAACGTTCTACTATTATAAATATGACCGCTCCATACATTAGACTTATTTTTCTCAAAAGACTCTCCTAATGCCTGTAATCCCAGCACTTTGGGAGGCCGAGGTGGGCAGATCAGGAGGTCAGGAAATTGAGACCATCCTGGCTAACATGGTGAAATCCTGTCTCTACTAAAAATACAAAAAATTAGCCAGGTGTGGTGGCGCACACCTGTAGTCCCAGCTACTCAGGAGGCTGAGGTAGGAGAATCGGTTGAACCTGGGAGTTGCAGTGAGCTGAGATCGCAGCACTGTAGTCCAGCCTGGATGACGGAGTGAGACTGTCTTAAAAAAAAAAAAAAAAAAAAAAGACTCTCCTAGTGATTTTAATAAAGAAGTAGTTGAGAAGCACATGCAATTAGCATATTCACTACTTAAATACAAATGCTGCTGTTGAAGTGTTCCTTGGAAAACATTTGCCAGCCTTTACTGTATAGCAGGCTAAACATTTCTCCAATTTTCACCATTATTTTGGTGAGCAAATACTTTAAGTCATAGACTGTAGAAAACACACTTTAACTGAAAATGTTCTACTTCCCTTAGATTGCTCACTAAATATTACTGAATACTGATAGGACTCAGACACTGTGCTTGTGTGAGAGAGAAAACCAGTGCTGGGCCCTGAATATACAAGGACTGCCATGTGATCCACTATACTTAAGGATCTCCCATGCCAGGAAGCAGAGAGAGAACGCCCGTGCCTGGAAAGTGTTGTAATTAAGCCCAACATAAAGAAGGCACTTAAATGCTGTCGGAGGTTTGTTGAATAAACAAAGGGCAATGGAAACAACAAGGTAAAGCGGTGTAGGGAAGCGGGGATGAAAGATGGACAGAATGTCTGAATATGGCCTTAAGGAGAAGCAGTGGAGCACAGGAGTCAGAAGACCAGGTTTGCAGATCCAGTTCACACACACCAGCTCTAAGACTAAATTGCCATTGCTTTCACTATAATATGGGGGTAAAAATAATACCTACATCATTCAGCTGGGATTAAATAAAATTATACACACACATATGTGTCTAGATGCGTGCATGTGTGTGTGTGAATAAAAGGAGCAAGGAAAAGAGAGAGCTGCCTGGCTTAGGCCCATTTCTTGGCCCATGGTAAGCACTCAATAAAAGTTGCCTATTGTTTTCAATGAGAGAAATGGAGTGAGGAGGGTGTTTTCTAAGAGGAGTAATTGAAAAGAAGCATGGCTGTAATCTCACTGAGGGAAGGGACTATGTCTTGTCATGAACTCGGTGGCTGAGCACAGAGTCTGTATCATAACACTCAACAAAGAGTTATTGAATCAGTGAATCAACAAATAAATTTCTACGGACTGCAGAAAATAGAATTCCTATGTGACTGCCAAAAAGTGGGTATAAGGGAGCAGGGGGCAAGACAATCTGGATAGGAGGAAACATTTAGTGAACAAATAGTTTTGATATTGTGCTAAGGAACTCAAGATCTATTCCTTAAGTAATGAGGAACTACTGAAACAAGACAGTATTAAACTATTAACATGAGACGGTACCATGATATGTGGATGATGGCCAGAAATAGGAAGAACCAAGTTAGTGGAACCAGTCCACTGGTTATTACGACAGTGTTGGGTAGAAGTGCTCAAACGTTAAGGCACAGAAGAATCACCGGGAGCATTTTAAAAAGCAGATTTCTGGATTCTATCCCCAAAGATTTTGATTAGGCAGATCTAGGATGGATAGAGGCACCTGAAAAAAATCAGAAGTGGAGAAGAGAAAAGTTGGGGGATTTCATGTCAGATGGTCCAAGTTCTTTTCCTGGGATAAAATGAGGCTACTTGTTAAGGGCTTGGGGTGGGGAGGTGGGCAAGGAAGCTGTGGCACAAACCTAGAACGCCCAAGAGGAGATCGTACATTTGTATGGGAGGCAAACATCTATCTCTTTCTTACTATTTTTTTTTAGGCATTGATATAGTTTAGATATTTGTCCCCACCCAAATCGGATGCTGAATTGCATCCCCAGTGCTGGAGGTGGGTCCTGGTGGGAGGTGTTTGCATCATGGGGGTGGATCCTTCATGGCTTTGTACTGTCTCGTAAAAGTGAGTGAGTTCTTGTGAGATCTGGTCATTTAAAAGTGTGTAGCACCTCCCCACCCCCAACTGTCTCTCTCACTTGCTCCTGCTTTCACCATAGGATGTGTCTGCTGCCCCTTCACCTTCCACCATGGTTTTAAGCTTCCTGAGGCCTCCTGAGAAGCAAAGCAGATGCCAGCACCATGCTTCCTGAATAGCCAGCAGAACTGTGCGCCAATTAAACCTCTTTTCTTTACAAAATTACCCAGTCTCAGGTATTTCTTTATAGCAATGCAAGAATGACCTACTACAGGCATGTTCAACATGAAAACAACATGTCCAAACAGGAAAAACATAAGTTTGGGGGCTGATATAGGATAGGGGCCTGACTAAGTAGGCTGGCAGAAATTAAAGGATGAGGGAGCTGAGGGTGCAGGTGACAGGACAGTGCACACAGGTGACTGTGGGCTCGGTCTGGGCTTGATGGCACAAGAAGTGAGGCTTGAGGTTTGCCTAACAGCAGACTGGCAAGCAAGAGACAGGGGGTAAAGAGGGAGCCCAGGAGACAGATTGGTGGAAATGGGGGGAAGGGAGAGAAGAGTAGAAGACTGTGGGATGAGAGGCTATTTCTGATAAAAGAATGGTGGCTAGGGCTCCAGGTGTGGCCGTGAAGGTCTGCGAAGTCCCAGTTTACAGAAGACTGAGTTACTGGGGCAGTTGCACTGCCTCTAGGCTGGTGGGGAGAACTGCAGCCAGGTGCTGGAGCCACTAGATGACACAGAGGACGATCAGGAGGTGGCAGACGACAGTGTGAAGCAGAGGGCTCATGATTCAGAAAGCCGTCTCTGAAAAGGCAAACTTGAAGAATCCTAATGAAGGCCCCAGTTGTGACTTCTTTTCCACCTTCAATGCTTCAGTAAGTAGGATTCTCCATGTGCGTTGGTGAGACTTTCTTTTTTATATGATTTAATAATCTTTTCCACTAAATTAGCTATTATTATTTAATAGCTAAGTAAGCATCTAAATCAACTTGAAAAGAAGGTATTCCACCCATATGTCACAGAAGAGGCATGAATTAAGTTAGACCAAAATGAAATTGACATCTGCTTATATTCATGCAGGCCATCATGCATAGTTTTACGCATTTCTATAGGCTCTCCTCTGATTACAATAATACCAATTAAGTCAATAAATAACGTTTGAGGCTCTACCTCATTTGTTCAGCATACAAGTTCAATTTACATACTAATGGCTGCATATTTGCCTTTAATAGATGTACTATGTGGAAGTAAGTATAATAAATGAATAACCATTTGAGTGAAAAGTTACCACATCTTCATGAAAAATTTGAAAACGAAACAGTCAGTGAATCTATTTATTTCTTCTATGCTAGGAAATAAAGCTAATCCCAGGATGAGATGATAAATGGAAATTATTTCAGAGTGGCATAGTAATGGAAGTGGCTCAGTGATTCTTCCACAAATAAATGTGCAGAACCTGATGGATCAGGCTTGGCTTCTGTGGTTTGAAGCTGGAAACGCGTGCACAGCTGCGGTGACAGTGCAGATGTACTCCCTGTTTCCAGGGGTCTGCCAGAAGCTTTTCTTGTTCCAGTTCTAGAATCTATTAAACAATCAGGTTCTCCCCATCAGCAATCATGTTGTGGTTCCACGCCCAAAAGCATCACTTTTTGAGGTTGAAATAACCTATTAACAGAGTGTTTTCCATTCTCTCTTTTTTCTTTAAAAAGGCTAAATGGCATAATACAATTTTCTGTGCAGCAGGTGTGTAGTTAACAAGGTGCTAATTGGGAAACTGGGTGAGAATAATAAGAAACTCATACAAAACTGGAAATTTGAATCATGCAGGAAGAGGGCAACTGAATTACCTTACAAGATGCAAAAATTATGGTAATACGATATTAAAGATGCAAATTTAAGCCCAGAAGAGTGAAATAAAGAGAAGATGTTGTGGTTTTTATCACTGCACCAGAATGCAAAGGGCACACCATAATATTCAAAATTGTCAAAACTTTAAACAAGTAATGCAAGTCAACTTTCAATATCATCCTCTCTTCTCATTTCCTCACATTTCCACCAAAATAAACACATTAGGAAGATGTTCCAACTATTCAAATCTAGATAGCACTTTCTAGAGAGAACATCTTATTCTATCTTTTTTCTTTCACTTTTCAGTCCTTGGTCAAGGGAGAAATATTTTCTGCTTAACGTAGAGGAACATTTGGGAGAACAGACCTCCAAAAGCTTAATGCAGCTGTGATTAAAGAAAAAAAGAATGTGAGTTTGGCTTTTGCTGATGACTAGCATTTACATAACCTGTCCTGAAGCAAGGTTCAAGAACTGAAGGGCCTTTACAGAGTCCAGCATGCTGGGCAGTCGGGGAAGAAAAACTGTAGGCCCAACCCCGACATCCATCTTCTACCTCTCTCCCAACCCCTGTTAACGCAGTCCTCTTCTGGAGGAAGCTTTCCTTTACCTTACCTGTTGACCTTTGCACTCTGTCCTCTTGACAGCCATTCCCAAGCATCAACCCATGCCAGTGCTTGCTCAGCAACTACCTCTCCCCAGTAACAATACGCCCTGACTTCACCTCCCCTGGACCATCCTCTCTTACAGGGCTCAGTTCTGACTCATCCTCCACAATAAACACCTGTTTCAACTTCTCACCTCTGCTTTGGCCTGAGTTGTCACTTAGGCCAGTCATACCTAAGACCATATGCTCAGCTGAAGACTTGACTATGCCAATTAAAACAAACAAAACAAAGACAATGACCACTACCACCACCACAATGAAGTTGTTTAAATTCACATTTTTATAATCCTGCCCAAATACAGTGGCTCACGCCTGTAATCCCAGCACTTTGGGAAGCCGAGGTGGGTGGATCACTTGAGCTCAGCATGGGAACGTGGCGAAACCCCATCTCCATAAAAACTATACAAAAATTAGCCGGGCATGGGGGCATATGCCTGTAGTACCAGCTACTCAGGAGGTTGAGGTGGGAGGATCGACCGAGCCCAGTTGGTCAAGGATGCAGAGAGCCATGATTGTACCACTGCACTTCAGCCTGGGCAACAGAGTGAGACCCTGTCTCAAAAAAAAAAAAAAAAAAAAAAATTATACTCCTGTACTCACTTGGCCAAAATCAAACTCATCATCTTCTTCTCCAGACCTGTTTTTCCTCCTATTTCTCATTTACCCAGCTCCTAAGGCAGAAACCTAGGAACCATTTTCTTTCTGGCTCATGTTTACCTACTGTGATTAAACACCCACTTTACCCAGGTCAATCTCTGTTAGTACCTGGACATGCAGCAGACTTACTAACAGTGCCCCTGCAAGTCTCAAAGGCAGCCAGACCCCAGTTTAGGTGTTCAGTCATGCATTCAATGTGCCTCTGCCTCACATCAGGATCCAAGATCTTTCAATGTTGTCTCCTAAAATTTCCTGAGCCCAACCCTACCTTCTAGTCTCTGCTACTGCCCTACACAATATCACATCATTTCTTCTGTGCTGGGCCTCGAGTGGGCTCCTAGCCTCATAGCCCCAATCTATCCTCATCTTATCAGCACTAAGATCTGTCTAAAATAGAAATCTGATCATGAAACTGGATGTCTTGCTAATTGCCTTACAGAGACCATTCAAAGTCTAAGCTTTGCGAGCTAAGTTTGCCATTGCCCGCATTCCCCAACCTAACTCAGCACACTATGCTAAAACACCCTACACTGAACCACACAGACTATGGCTGTCTCATGCCTCCAGGCCTTTGCTCATACTTCTGTCTCCTTCCCATTACTGGACTGATTGCCTGCCACACAGTGCAGACTCCTCAGGCCTAGCTACCTTTGTCAAGCACCTATACATATTAATGCCCATCCCTCACTAGTGCGGGAGCTATCTGAGGGCAGGAAACTGTACTCCCTGTGTCCCCAGGGTCAAGCACGGTGCCTGGCACAAGAGCAGATGCTCAGAAATGTTTTATAAATAATTAATAACACTCTTGGGGTTTGGGATAAACCCTGTCGAATGTCACATACATCAACAATAGTCTCAATAAAGAACAGATAAATCATTCCCATTGTGGATTTTATGCAGCCTGGGACCATTTCCCCCTTGCTATATTGACAGCTGAACGTGAATCAGAGCCGCATATTAAAAGAGTGACAAGAGGCAGAGTGAAAGAAAATGCCACATAGAAAAAGACAGCAAGAGACACAGACAGAAAGGGGGAAGGACAGAGGCAGACCAGACAGATGCCGAAAGAGAGGCCTGCACTCTGCACTGTTGGCATAATCACAAGTCAACAGAGAAACAGTCATCATCTCTTTTCACAACAATTTTTTTAAGCTGGCAAGATTAAGTCAAGATGAATGTCAGGAGTAACAATGTAATTTGAAGTACACAAAAGAGCAGATAGGGAAATCCTACTCACTTTCATAGCATCCTAGAATAAGGAGTGGCCTCTGAGAGTATCTGAACTTATTTTACCAGTGAGAAAATGTAGTGACAGAACGGTTAGGTGAGTGACCCAGGGAAAAATAGCTAGCGACCAGTTAAATAACTCCAAGGCCTCTAAATTTCAGATCTCTTCTTTCTCATCATACACTCAAAGATGATGTTGGGGACGGATCTAACTGTATGTCATATATATGCATAAACATGGGCAGAATTTTAAAAGACTCTTAGAATCAACTCTCTATCCTCCATCTATTGTCTGAACCTTAGGAACCTTAACGTGTAGGACCTAGGGTGACGACACCAGGCTATACTCAACAAATAGATATGTATCTAGAAGAGTAACCGCAAGACAAAAAACGAACCTCAAAAATCACATCAAATAATACCAATTCCTTGTGGCCAGTAATGGTCTAAATGTGTTATATATTTTCAACCATGATGCTTAAAGATGTAATCTCTATTGACAGCAATTTGTTTACAGTAATACAATGGCCACATTTACAAATGATTTGCTTTTTAAAATATATAAAAATAACAAGAAACCAAGAACTCAGTTTAAAAATGGGCAAAGTACTTGAAAGGACATTTCTCCAAAGATGATATTCAAATGACCAACAATTACAAGAAAAGATGCTCAACATCACTAGTCATTAGAGAAGTGCAAATCAAAATCCCAATGAGATACCACCGCACACCATTAGGATGGCCATTATTAAAATAAACAAAAATAACAAGTTGGCGAGGATGTGGAGAAACTGGAACACTTGTGCACTGTTGGCAGAATATAACATGGTGTAGCCACTATAGACTACAGACTGTAAACCTATAGACTGTTTTAGACTACAGATTGTAAACCCAGCTCCTCCCAAAGTTCGTTCAGCCTACGCCCAGACATAGGCAAGGACAGCTCTGGGGCTGGAAACAAAATGAAGTTGTTTGGGTCAAATCTCTTTCGCTGTCTCAGTGACAGTTTTGCAATGACAGTTTCAAAAGCTGCTTATCACTCCTTTAAAAATACCTTGTACAGGCCGGGCACAGGGGCTCACGCCTGTAATCCCAGCACTCTGGGAGGCCGAGGCGGGTGGATCACGAGGTCAGGAGATCAAGACTACCCTGGCTAACAGGGTGAAATCCCATCTCTACTAACAATACAAAAAATTAGCCAGGCATGGTGGCGGGCGCCTGTAGTCCCAGCTACTCAGGAGGCTGAGGTGGGAGAATGGCGTGAACCTGGGAGGCGGAGCTTGCAGTGAGCCGAGATCGCGCCACTGCACTCCAGCCTGGGCGACAGAGTGAGACTCTGTCTCAAAAAAAAAAAAAAACTTGAAAAACTTGTACACTTCGTGGTTAAGTCATAACCTCATTAAGGCTCATTGGTTTCACCTGTGAGGGCACCTTTTGTAACGTTCAAAAGTCGAAAATCTTAACTGCTTGGTGTGGCTAGAGTCAAGTAACAAGGGATGTAAAAGGATTTTCTTAAACAGCGCTCAGCTTAATTAAAAGTAGATATTCAAGTTATAGGTATATTTAAAAGGCCTTTATGTTTTTCTCGAATCTTGTTTTTTCTGGAGAAAGGCTCTTTTCTTCTCAGTTGACTGAATTATTTTTCTCCATTTTTTGTCTTACCACTCTTAATGCGTGCATAGAAGGCCCTAAAATAACTTCTGCTAGTATGGGACTTCTGGGGAAAAACAGAGGAGGCGTCACAAAGTCTGTTTTGGGGGAAAACCTCTGTTTTCCTCATGAAACCCCAGGAATTAAAAGGAGCTAAATCCCTCTCAAAATCGAAGGCTCTGTTCTGTTTTGCTTGTGTTATCTGAACGGTTTTGAGTTTTGGGGGTATTAGAAATTGACTTCGCATTATGAGAGAGCTTTGGTGTGTAATAACTAGGTAGAAAATACACTGTAAGGGATGGCTGATAGTAGTTATAAATCAGAGAAGCATGCTCTTGACCACCTGGAAGATACGGAAACATCCCCACTGTACACTGGGAGATGAGACTCCCATCAGGGATGGGCTGATTACAAAATAAACCAATTGGTTTTGGGTTGCCTTGCAATGAAATGCATGGTACAAGCACTACACTGTCTTCTCCCACAACATCTAGATGATCTTCTCATAAATTAAGCATTAAAATAAAAGCATAGCAAGGAGGTCCTAAGACACTAATCTGCCCTTTAGTAAAAGGGTTATAAAAGGTTTGTAAAGATTTCATTTCATGGTCAAATTGGTTAGGATTAGATGGAATAATCCATATGGTTTCATGTAAACGAATTGGGGTTAACATTAATAAACTAATGCAAGGGTAAAATTTGGCTTTGCACAAACTTTTCATGTCATAGTAAAGGCTAATGAAAGGTTTTTGCCTTTTGAGTCATCATTTTGGCAAAATAATTTGTGGCAATCTGGAAATTGTCCTTTGTGATGCCTGGCTTTTTGGATAGTTCAGAAGGCCCCTGAAACATTCAGAAAAGAGGTAAACGGGATCATCTTAGATGTTTACTCACATGAGATTGCCGAAATGATGTCCAATCTTCTTTAAGTTATATTTTGGTGAATAATACAATATATGTTCCGAAATTGTATGGGATTTCTAAATGCTAATGTGTAAGTATATGCTATCAATCATAATTAATCGTAAAGTTATTGTAAACCACGAAGATAAACTTGTCAGTCATATTTTTAACTATAACTATCCTGGAAACCTGTCATTTGCAAACAATTGTTGTCTTGCTTTGTTCCTTCTCAAAAGACAGTTTATAATCAAGCTATATTAAGGACTTTAACAGGTGTTCTCAAATGCAGGTTTTTAAAAGCTTTAAAGATTGTTACATTGAAATAAAGAACGTACAGGACTCATAAAGAACTGACATGTTGACAAATATCAAACCAAAACAAAAGTTCACTAAGTGGACTACACTCAGAAAGTTAAAGTAACCTTTTTAACTTTTGCTTGGAATATTGCTGATCCTTGTTTTGATTTTCAGAGTCGAGGAAAGTTATTTTAAACTATTTATGGCCTTTAACAATTGAGTAAGGTATACTCCTGTGAACAAAATTTGGAGCATGTTTATTTTTCTCTGCCTGGTTCCTCTAGAATTTGGAAACTATCTGTGAGTACTCTTAACTTATGGCAATATAGTTGTTTGCATCAGTGCAGTAAGAATCCATTTTTCTTCATCAACAGGACACAACTGGAAAAACTGGTTATTTTACTAAGGCTGTGACTGAAAGGGTGTGTTTCCCTTTAAGGAATCAAGCTTGACACGTAACCAATAAAAAAAAAAGCCCCTTGGGAAGAACTGGCCTCATATCTTGTCTGCACAGTCCCTGCAAAGGGTTCCTAACCTGTAGTCAGTAAAGAATGTCACTTTCTAATAGGTCTGGAAGCTCCAAGTTTATCTTGGGACCTCAAGAGGAGAGGATCCCCCAACACACAGGTATTAGAGGACACAAACCCATGGCTGGGCTTGGCTTTAAAAGTCTTATCTGAAATTCCTTGTGGAACAGTTTCATCAAAGTCAATCCAAAAGGTCTACGTAAAAATAACCATTCTTGCTGCACTTTATGCAAATAATCAGGCCAAGTATAAGACTAAAGTTTATTCATAATTAGTTTTTACCAAAAATAAGGACTGGAGAGAAAAATTTTGCTCCAAAGCTTATCATACATTTGTCATTAAATCCTAGTCTCATTAATTGTTTTTAAGCTTTTTGTCTACATTTTAGACTAACCCCACTTATTCCTGTGAATCAAGTGGTTATCTGCAACTTGGAAAAAAAAAAAGGGATGCGTAACATAAAAATGTGAATCAATATGCTGGTTCTGGGCAATTATCTTGCAAATTCTGCCAGGTAATGAAAATGAGTAAGGTGCCCTTTAACCCAGAGGTTTCTTTCTTTGGGAAAATAAAACCAAGGAACTTCATAGACCCCCAACGGGGAATTCTATATCTTAGGCAAGTAAAATTTTAGATGGAAATTACCTACCCACACCACATTTGTGGGAATTGCTGTCCTCACTCTACTATTTGCGATAGGGTTATACATGGTAGCACCTTCTAGGTGAAATATTGGACAGAGAGTTTCCATTGCTATAGTATTTTGCTTAATTATTATCCTTATAACAGGGATAATAGTTGACAAAAAGGAAGCATTAAAGTTTTACTATCACTGAGTCTGCTAGGACTTTTTATTGGGTTTAGTAATGCAGTTTTAAATGAAACATGCTGCTTTTGGATTAACACCTCTAGTAAAGTAGAAGAAAATCTACAGGTACTTAAACATCAAATCAAAATTATTGACAGGCTCAGGGAAAATGCTGGCTTCAGCCCTGAGGGGCTGCGATCCCTCTTTAATAAACTCCAGTCTTCTTTACAGAATTGGTTAACCCCTTTATTAAGCACTTTCTTGCTTATATATCTTGTATTGATATTTGGACCCTGTATACTTAATACTATAACTTGAATTGTTTCTTCTCGCCAAGAAGCAATCGAAGTCCAAATGGTGCTGTAAGCTGAACCACACATGGACACGCCATTCTTCCAAGGACCCTTAGATCGATCCTAGGTGGAGCCCTAGCTACTTTTTCCCATTCGAAACCCCTTTTCAGCAAGAAGTAGCCAGAAAGAGTCCTCACCCAAAGCCCCCAACAGCAGTTAGGGTGGCATCTCCACAGGGGGGAATGATGTAGGAAAAGGGGTCCTTGGGAAGTTTTCATTTTTTAAAGCATCTCTGGAAAAGTTTCTTCTAAAGCCCTGGCTCTTAGAGTCAGGCCAGTAACTTTTGATATGCAAATACTGTCCATTAGAACCTGGGTCTACCCAAACATGGAGATTCCCTCAGTCTTCTTGTCCTTTCCCCACATGATCCTGGCAACACGGCCGCCCCCACATATTCCCACGTGTGTATAACATCATGGTGCCGTGCATTTGCATATTGAAAGGCTAGGGTGGGAGGGCCAGCATTTTCATGGGCTACATGAATGACATGCCTAGTCAAACCAATCCCCTGAGCCCCATGCAAATCAAATACTGCCTCCTCCAGCCTCTGCATATATACCTGGCAGGTGGGGACCTCTTCTTTTGACTTTGGAGCCCCCCTCCCTCTGTCTCTGTACGGGGCAGCTTCTTCCTTCTTTATTCTCCCTTCCTTCTTGCCTATTAAACTTTCTGCTCCTTAAAACCACAAAAACAAAAAAGAAAAACAAAAAACAAAAATTAGCTGGGCATGGTGGCAGGTGCCTGTAATCCCAGCGACTCAGGAGGCTTAGGCAGGAGAATCGCTTGAACCTGGGAGACGGAGGTTGCAGTGAGCCTAGATGTGCCATTGCACTCTAGGTTGGGCGGCAAGCGAAACTCCATCTTAAAAAAAAAGAAAAGAAAAGAAAAGAAAAAAATGGTTAAGTAGTTAATTTTATATTACAAAGATTTAATGCAATGAAAAACATTGTGTGTGCGTGTGTGTGTGTATATATATATATAAAAATTACAGTGGAGTCAACGTTGTCATTTTAAGAATATCCATTTGACTGACTTACATAAAATATACATCTGTGGGAATAGGCTGTGCCAATAAATGTCAGGGCAGGGAAAAGGCTGACATAACAAACACAGACACATGCCATATAACTTGCTTTCTGATGAACACTCATCCAAAAACCTAAATGTTAAGGAAATTATTTCCTTGGGGCCTCATTTCAACATCCTGTCATGATGCTGCTATGAGTTCATGCTTTGAATCACCTACTGCTTTATAGGAGGCCACAGGAAAGAGAGATACTCACTACTCTTGATCAGGTATTGAGCCAAAATCCCCACTAACCTGGTGACAATATAATCAGAAGGCAAGCACTCTATAATGCCATTAAAAGACCAGTTCTTAACTGGGCACCCTAGGGATAAGAGGATGCCATAAAAAGTTGGTAGACAAGATGGACAAGTGGTGATAATCAAAAATGGGAGAAAATGAGCATGTATTCAAAATGAGCTTGCAAAGTCAGACTTTGAAACACAGAAAAATTATATGAAGAAACACAACCAATTAAATCAACAACAAGAATATGAACTCATTTTAGATTAAAAAAATACAGAATAGCTAAAGGCTTTAAAATAAGCATACTGAGGATATTCAAATTACTAAACAAAGTAACCATTTTTAAAAGCAAGAAATTTGGAAATGAAATCAAACAAGAAAATGGAGAAGAAAAGGAGCTCATTTTAGAAATAAAACAGTAAACATTATTAAGTTAAAAAATTAGAGAGGAAATTATTAAATTGGTGGAAAGTACTGACAAATTCACCAATACAAGACAAAGAAATAAGAAATGCCAAAAAATAGTTAAGATAACCGATAACTAAGAAGCTCCGATATACAATAGGAAACCCAGAGAAGATAACAGAGAGAATCTAGGAGAGCCACTATTCAAGGAGAGTAATAACTAAGACTTTTCTAGAGTTGAATAACTATATGAATCTCAGAACAAAAACACCCTCCAAATACTAAGTGGGATAAACAAAAACAAATCCAAACCAAAATGTGTCATATTAAAATTGGAGAATGCCAAATTTAAACAGAAATTCTTAAACGTCACCCAAAATAAAAGGCATTATTATCTACAAAGAAACAACAATTTGATTAATATTAGACTTTTCCAGAAGGCAGAAGTAGCATCTTCAAAGTCCTAAGGGAGAACGACTTCCTTTCCAGAATGTTATGCCCTGTTAAACTGCCATTCAAGAATGGGAGTAACATGAAGACATTTTCAGATATACAAAGACCAAAAGAATATACCACTCATAACCCCTCACAGAAACAAACACTCAAACAATATACTTCATTAAGAAGAAAAGGACTGGGAAAGTACTAAGGTGCTCATGCCTGTAATCCCAGCACTTTGAGAGGCCAAGGTGGGTGGATCACAAGGTCAGGAGATCGAGATCACCCTGTGAATGGTGAAACCCCGTCTCTACTAAAAATACGAAAAAATTAGCCGGGCGTGGTGGCGGGCGCCTGTAGTCCCAGCTGCTCGGGAGGCTGAGGCAGGAGAATGGCGTGAACCCGGGAGGTGGAGCTTGCAGTGAGCTGAGATCGTGCCACTGCACTCCAGCCTGGGCGACAGAGCCAGACTCCGTCTCACAAAAAAAAAGAAGAAAAGCAAACTCGAAGAGAAGGTTTGGTATGCCAAAAAAAAAAAAGTGTGTGCAAAATTTGATAAAATATTAACAATTATGCTCAACTGTTGACTAATTTAAAACAGTGTTTTTTAAAAATCGATATATTAAGAGAATATTACCAACAGTTTTATGCCAGCACATTTTTTCATTTGTTTTTGTTTTTGAGACGGAGTCTTGTTCTGTCACCCAGGCTGGAGTGCAGTGGCATGATCTCAGCTCACTGCAACCTCTACCACCCGAGTTCAAGCAATTTTTGTGCCTCAGCCTCCCAAGTAGCTGGGATTACAGGCATGAGCCACTGCACCCAGCTATTTTTTTTTTTTTTTTTTTTTTGGTATTTTTAGTAGAGACAGGGTTTCACCATGTTGGCCAGGCTGGTCTCAAACTCTTGGCCTCAAGCGATCTGCCTTCTGTCCCCCAAAGTGTTGGGATTACAGGCTGAGCCACAGTGCCCAGCTGTGCCAATACATATGAAAATTTAAAAATAGACAAATCCCTAGAAAAAAGCACAATTTATCAAAACTGATAGAAAATAAAACAGAAAATCTGAATAGCCTAATAACTAATTAAAAATATAATTGTAATTTAAAAACTTTCCACAGCCCCAGGTGACTTCACTAGTAAATTTGATCAAACACTTAACATAAATCTTCAAATAATAAATAACATAAATCTTCAAAATACTCTTCCAGAGGCTAGAAAATGGAAATAACTTCTAAACTAGTTTTATGAGGATATCATAATCTTAACATCAAAACCTGAGATCGTAACAAACACAGGAAATTAAAGGCCTAGTTCATCCCTGAACACAGAGTTAGAAATCCTAAAGAAATATTAACAAATAAAATCCACAAGTATATAAAATGGTAATATTTCGCAACCAAGTTATATATATTTCAGGAATAAAATATTGGTTTAACATTCAAAAAATAATCACGAAATGTCACAAGATTAACAGAATAAAGCCAGAAATCATGAGATCATCTCAAAATACATAGAAGGGTTTAATAAATTTTAGCATTCATTTGTAACAAAAACTTTTAGCAAACTCAAAGTAGAAGGAAACACCCCTAATTTGATAAAATGCTTTACAAAAAACTTACAGGAAGCACTTTAAGTAAATACTCATTTCTCAATTTCTTAAGAGCAGACATTTAATTAGGTTTTAATTTTACATTACCATTTTACATTACCATAGTTCATTTAGTTCAATCTCCTCAATTCAATTTGCTCCAAAAAGAATGAAAGAATCACTCATGGTAAAATGGCTTTTTCAAAGGCAGTAAGCTAATAAATTGCTTTTCACATTCAGATCTATGAATCCCCTGGAATTCATGTTTGAACAATTATAAATATGGGGTCGTTTCATTTTTTTCCATGTGGATACCCAATTATCCCTACTCCATGTACACAGAAGCCTTGTCCTCTTGCCTCTGGTCCATACTGCTAGTACTGCCATAAATCTGCCATGTGTGCAGGTGTGTTTCCAAGCTCCTTACTGCATTCCATGGGCCTTCGTGCTGATCCCTGCATCAGTTCCGCATTCTCACAATTACTATCGCTTTTCAAAAAGATGACATAAGATTAAGCAAATCCTTCAACATTTGTTATTTGGCTATTCTTGGCCCTCTACATTTCCATATACATTTTAGAATTTGCTCAACAAATTTCCAGAAAACCTCTCTGGATGTCTATATTTTAGCCAATTTGACCATATACTATAAATTTTGAAGCAATCCTACACAATGGTTTTTGGACACATACAAATGGAATAAGAACATGAGAATGGTAAATATCAAACTGCAGCTAGTGACGGCCTCTGGGGAGACTGGGAAGCAGAATGAAATCAGGGAGACACAGGTGTTTCAACTGCATTTCTAATGCTTTTACTGTTTTTTTTGTTTTTTGTTTGCTTTGAGATAGGGTCTCACTCTGTTGCCCAGGCTGGAGTGCAGTGGCATGATCACAGCTCACTGCAGCCTCGACCTCCCTGGCTCAAGCAATCTTCCTGCCTAGCCAACCAAGTAGCGGGTACCACAGGTGCACCACCATGTCCAGCTAATTTATTTTTATTTTTTCTGTAAAGACGGGGTCTCTCTATGTTGCCCAGGCTGGTCTCAAATGCTTGGGCTCAAGTGATCTTCCTGCCTTAGCCTCCCAAAGTGCTGGGATTACAGGCGAGAGGCCCCTAAGCCTAACCACTTATACTCTTTAAAAAAATCTGTAGTAAAATCTTAGGATTTGACAGAGGTAAATAGCTGGCTGGTAGGCACACAGTTATACATTTTTATTAGCAAGTTAAATCCAGAAATATATGTTTAGAACTTATCATCATTTTAAAAATGAATCAAAATAGATGCACAATAGCTTCTCAAATCACAGTTACCCAAGAGTTCAAACTCTGCCATATGAACTCTTACAAGGGTCCTCCATTTATAATTCACTATAAAGGACAGTGAATTATAACTTGTAATTTATACATCTTACAGGGAGAGTTAAAAAATAAATTCTGAGGCTGAGGCGGGCAGATCACGAGGTCAGGAGATCGAGACCATCCTGGCTAACACGGTGAAACCCTGTGTCTACCAAAAATACAAAAAAAAAAAAAAAAAAAAAAAGCCGGGCATGGTGGCGGGCGCCTGTAGTCCCAGCTACTCAGAGGCTGAGGCAGGAGAATGGCGTGAACCCAGGAGGCAGAGTTTGCAGTGAGCCGAGATCATGCCACTGCACTCTAGCCTGGGCGACAGAGCAAGACTCCGTTTCAAAAAAATAAAATAAAATAAAATAAAATAAAATAAAAAATTCTTCTCTCACATTGAAAGAAAACATTTAATTCATTATTTGGTCAAGTGATAGAATAATTAAACTATCCACTATATAAAGTACTGCTTCCTTTAACCACATTCTTCATCTTCAAGGTTGCAAGATTACACATAGAAAATGCCAGTATAAATGCATGAAGTTTGAAAAGCCATGTGACACTCTACCTACAAAGTAACTCATTTCTCTGTCTAAATACAGGCAGCCTTCAATTCCTCACATCTCAGGTGTGCCCATGTGCTCCTCTTACCCTCTGAGTAAAAGGAGTAGAATGAGCCTCTGACTGAAATAGTGAAGAAATATGTTTGTTCTTTTGTACAGGATGAGGGAAGTTAACGACACAGAAAAAACTACATTTACCTTTCTTAACTAATTACTCTTACTCGGTAAATTACTTTGACTTAATTTGGTCCCTAGACAAGGTTCAAATTAATATGAACCTTGACTTTTCCATTTGAATCAGTTCTGATCAACATTTGAGAGTTCCTTGGTAACTCTGAAGATCTAACTCCTAAGTTGTGTAAAGTTAGTTTTCAGCCCTTTTTTCCTTTTGACCAATAGAGTTAAGTTAGTTGAATGCACCACAATGACCCTGATTTCTATACTCAATTTCAAACACAAAAAAGTGTTCCATAACTACACACTTCCCACTAATCCATCCAGTTGTCCTATGAAAGGTAGGCACAGCCAGTTCTAGGCAAAAGGAACATGTTACTTTTAACTAGGATTAAAGTATTAAACTAAAGGAAGTGAGCTCTAAAGGGAGATTTCAAGCATTAGTCAGCAGAAGATAGATTGTAGGTTGCAATAGTTCTTCCAGTAGCCCCTATCATCCATTTAATAAGTGACTATCTGTTCATAAAAATATCTACAGTAACAAGAGATATCTTTCTCGATAGGCCATAATTGTACACATGTGGCATTTTTCGTTGTGAAATAATGCAAAAGCATAAGCTTTATTGACAAGAGCTTAGTACGAATATCAGAAAATAACAGGCCGGGCGCGGTGGCTCAAGCCTGTAATCCCAGCACTTTGGGAGGCCGAGACGGGCAGATCACGAGGTCAGGAGATCGAGACCATCCTGGTTAACACGGTGAAACCCCGTCTCTACTAAAAAATACAAAAAACTAGCCAGATGTGGTGGCGGGAGCCTGTAGGCCCAGCTACTCGGGAGGCTGAGGCAGGAGAATGGCATGAACCAGGGAGGCGGAGCTTGCAGTGAGCTGAGATCTGGCCACTGCACTCCAGCCTGGGTGACAGAGCGAGACTCTGTCTCAGAAAAAAAATAAAAATAAAAAAAAATAACAGACTAACTTCACAGACCACTCCAACTACCTTGAAAATGAGATGTGAGGGAAATCTACTGAGGTCTCCCTGAAAAACTCTCCCTCACTCTTATGAAAAGGAAGCAAATGTGTTCCATTTTCTGCCTCTAGACTCTGTCATAAGAGGTAATGCTTGGTGGTCCTGTCACCATCCTTCAATCTTGAGGGGACAAATCTGAGATTAAAATGTTCAGTGTTTTAGAGCCCTGACATCATTGCGGGTGTGCGCTCTTATTCTTATTTAAGCCACTCTTAGCTGGTCTTCTCTTGGTTGAAGCCAAAGTCATCCCTACTACCACCCTGTAACAATTACTTCCCATTTCACACCCAGGGAAAAAAAAAACATTAACTTGTCCATCATCAGTTAATTGACATGACCTTTCTTTCTATGTCAGTTCCTTCAAACTGGTATTTGTTTCTGGTCCCTATTCTGATGATCTCTTTCTACAACTATAACTTTTTAGCTCTATAATCCACCAACTGTTAAATACCCAGTTTAGGTGATTCTGTGCAGTATAAAAGTAACTCTCTGATTCCAGGGACAGAAGTACCAAAACTTCCTTAGTCGGATAGATGATTCCTAAAATACAGGACACCTAATTTGTCAAATTTTATAGACTGTTGGCAAGATTTAAGGTTTAATATGCTATCTATAAATAGAAAGTTCTTATATATTTACTTCCATAAGGTTAATAGCCAAGAAAATGCAACAAGGATATTGAATATGTTTAATATTCTTCCAATCTACACGACAAGAAAACTGTAAGAAAATGCTGAGGACCCAGTTCGTCTGTTCATTCTTTCTTTCTGCCTTTCTTTCTGCCTTCCTTTCTTTCTTTCTTTCCTCTTTCTTTCTTTCTTTTCTTTCTTCCTTAAACAAGAAAGAAATATGGAGTTACAATAATCTAAATATGTAAAACATACCAAAAGATCTCCTTTTTCACACAAACAAATTGGCCCATAGACCGCTGATGGAGCAGGTTTCAACACAAGCAGAGGGCCACAATCCATAGAACTCCACAGACTACAGGGCAATTAAATGTCCTAACGTCATCAGGCTAAGGTTATACAACATCAGTGTTGGCAAAGCAAACTGAAGATGGAAACTGAGGGTACAAGGGACTGAGAATCATGAGGACTGTGGCTGCTGCTCTCAGAACAGTGTCTGTTTCCTTTTGACCAACAGAGTTAAGTTAGTTGAACACACCACAATGACCCCAATTTCTATACTCAATTTCAAACAGAAAAAAGTGTTCCATAGCTACACACTCCCCACTAATCCCATCCAGTTGTACTATGAAAGGTAGGCACAGCCAGTTCGAGGCGAAAGGAACATGTTATGTTTAACTAGGATTAAAGTATTAAGCTAAAGGAAGCAAGCTCTAAGGGGAGATTTCAAGCATTAGTCAGCAGAAGATAGATTGTAGGTTGCAATAGTTTTTCCAGTAGCCCCTATCATCCATTTCATAAGTGACTATCTGAAGTTGTGGGGGTGGTGGTGACAACAGAATAGTGGTAGTGGTGAAAATGTAAATAACATTTAACATGGATTAAATGCTTACAATGTGACAGGCTCTGTTATAAATGCTTTAGATATAAGCACTATAATGATTCCAATACAAACTTGTCTAAGTCTTGGTCACTGCCCCTCTCCTTATTTTTAAGTCAACAGTGTTTACTGAATACATATAAAAGGTTCTATGATTGGTCATCTTTCACATTTCTTCCTGTATCCCTAATAGAAAATTAGTTTTTTTTCTGAGATAAACATCTCTTCTCTAGCAAAAGAAAATACTTAATATACTCTTGGGGGAAGTAAAATGAGAAAAACACACATGGAAATAATGAAAAAGTTTGAGATCCATGAATTTCATTGCAACACAATGAAGCTGATGTGATTCTCATAGCTGGATTTATTTGGGAATAGAAGGAGGAAACACTGCAAAATCCCACATTAAGTCTCTATTAGACAACATTTATGATAATGACAGCAAAACCAGATCTAGAAGCTATTCCAAGCCAAGGAGATTAGCAAGTAATCACAGGCTCAAGGCCTAATACAATTCTGGAGAGACATGGAAGGATTTAGAGAATTAACTAGCAAAAAAGGATTAAAGAAAGGAAGAAGAAAATTTTGACCGCCACATTCATTGGTCAGTATCAGTGAAATTCCACATTCACCTATGTATAGTTCCACCGCTGCTACATGCTGTATTAGTCTGTTTTCATGCTGCTGATAAAGACATACCTGATACTGCGAAGAAAAAGAGGTTTAGTTGGACTTACAGTTCCACGTGGCTGGGGAGGCCTCAGAATCATAGTGGGAGGTGAAAGGCACTTCTTACATGGCGGTGACAAGGGAAAATGAGGAAGATGCAAAAGCAGAAACTCCTGATAAGCCCATCAGATGTCATGAGACTTATTCACTATCACGAGAACAGTATGGGGGAAACTGCTCCCATGATTCAAATTATCTGCTACCAGGTCCCTCCCACAACATGGGGGAATTATGGGAGTGCAATTCAAGATGAGATTTGGGTGGGGACAAAGAGCCAAACCATATCACATATTATTTTATAAGTGTCTCTTGATAAATCTGCCTCATCCTCTAGATTAGAAATAACTTGAAGTCAGGGACTGTCAAGTTCACCTTACTCTAGCATCCAGCACAGCAGCTTGGTATAGGCAACAGTAACAGCTTACTAGTTCAATATTAGGAGCTCTCTGGAGTCAGCTTTGGTTAAAATCCTGGCTCTGTTACTTACTACTACAGTTATTATGGTTGAATTACTTGTTGGTGCTAAGCCTCAGTTTCATCATCTATAAAATGGGTTTATAGTACTCACCTCATCTACTGTGGTGCATAAAAGCTGTAACACAGGCAAAGTATTTAGCTCAATGGCTTACACACAGCATTCAACAAATGGCAAGTATTATAAGGTCCTCAACAAATTAATGTACAGGCGAACAGTGTATTGAACTGTGATTGCCATAAGGCATAAAAGAGCCAACCCTGGCCTTAAGAACCCCCCAGGCCTCATATCATGCAGCACTCACGGCTGATGCTTGCTACCATAGTAATAGCAAGGATGAACTGTGGTCTAGAGTTTTCCCCGGGACTCTAAGCATGACTGACCTCAGAGATGACCTAGTTGATACAAGACTATGATCATAGTAACTATCCCTCCTGCTGATGCTTCCAGATTCTTTGCTCTTTCCCTTCTTTCCTCGTCTTTAGCTTCCTTTTCTGAAGTAAATACTAACACTTTCCAGTCACAAATTAAAGTGCACAAGCAAATCTCTGACTTAAGCATAATTTTTAAAAATGTGCAGTTAAACTAAATGAGTTATTCACATAGTTCCCTCACCTTGAAAAACACAAGGGAGGAAGGAAGAAAGGAAGGAAAAGGAGTTTCAGCAAAAAACAAGTGTAATAGTTTTACAACAGTTGGAAATCCACGGAAATAAAATTTAGGGCAAAAAGAAAGAAAAGAGTTTCAAGATTAAGTGCAAAAGGTATCAAATTGCAGACCTGCTTATTATAATAGTTATACCCAAGATGAGAGTGCAACAGAGAAGGAAGTGAGTTTCACCACCTAGTCAGACCATCTCCTTTTGCCATCTAATTGAACAATGATGTAGCTGAGACCCTGACAAGTTAAATAATTTTGCCCATCATTACTCTGATTCAAAGTGTGGCTCACGGACCAGCAGCATGAGCTTCACCTGGGAGACTGTTAGAAATGCGGAATCCCAGGCCCCACCCCAGACCCACTGAATCAGAATCTGCATTTTAACAAGATCCACCAGGGGCTCACCTGCACAGTGAAGTTTGAGAAACATGAATACTTGTAGCCTACAAACCGGTACATTCATAAATTAGATCATTTAAACTTCATGCTGTATTTTTCTGTAAACTGTATACTGATTTTTAGGTCTGTTAAAAAAACATTTAAATCCTTTGGTTCTGAATAATCCACCTATGAGTTTTATACATGGGTTAAACTTTAGCGAATGGCTTCTGGAAACCCTGACTGAGCCACAGACTGTGGCAACTTAACGATGCTATTGAGATGCTGGTTCCGCTACAACGTTCTCATGTGTAACACTGGGGAGAATAACAGTGCCCGAACTCAGAGGGTTACTGAGAAAATTAAATTAAGACACAGAAAGTCTCTAGAATAGTGCTTGACACAGAGTAAGGCTGAAGTAAGTATTAACTACTAACTACAAGTATTATCATCTTGGATAGAGTGTAGTGTGGTAGGTTTGCAGCCACTACCCATCCATTCTCATCTACTCCTGTTGCAGTGGTAAGTATTTGAGACTCCATTCAGGATTAGAAATATTATAGTCTGTGGCCTCAGAAGAGAGCCAGTAAAACCCTTCAACTGGGAAAAAAGATAACAGTCAACATTGCTAAATTATTTTATCAAATGAGGACTGACCTTGTAAGCCACTACGGACAGACACAGAATTAGTAAGTTCTAAATAAAATCTGTAAGTAAAATGTACAATGTTGAGTAATTTTCAATAACAAGTATCGCTCTGTGTAGGACTAAATATTGAATTCATAATTTTGGACTGTTTAAAAAACAAAGCATAAATTAAAGTTTTATTATTGAATATTCAGTTCAATGCACTGAAACAGCAAATTTTGCCTCAGGGGTGTTGGCAGGAGTATATACAACAAAGACTCAAACACTTAGAATGAACACAGCATGGGAAGGTGTAGTGGTGGACAGAACAAGGTATCATTTGCTTAACAGAAGAACCATATTGTTCACTGACTTATCTCAAGCACAGATCCAGGTTGGTTAAAGAAAGCCATGGTAGGCAAAGCACTTAATTCAAAATATGTAAAATGAAGATCAAAAATTAAAATCACATTTTAACTTGAGCTTCTCACTGACTAGATTTAAACAATGGGTTTCAAGGTATTCAGGAGAAGAGTCACACAGGTAAGGACTCAGGGTCCCATCAATCAGAGACTGTTGCTAGCACCCAGGAGAGAGACCCACAGCCGGACAGAAAGATGTACATGACAGGATGTGGAGGCCACACAGAGAAAGACACCACGGAAGCCAACACAGCCTAGAGCATAACTTAGGAGGGCCTAAAAGGAGACCAAGGAAGAGAAATTTCTGCTTCTTGCACAGCAGGATTCCCAAACGGCTTCCAGAGTTTCCTGGCCAGGGGAACCACAAGTTCATAGCTGCCAACAGGCCTTTTCCCCGTTTTCTCGCCCAACCTCTGGGATTGCATAGGATTACAATCATTTTAAGTATTTTTCTCAAGGCAGGTTAGCTGTGGTGATAAAACAAGTTTTCTGTCAATACAGTCCCCTCTTACATATGTAAATATGACTACTCTACATAAATATTTGAAAATGGCTAATACTTTAATATTATCCGTATTTTTTATCCCTAAAAACAAACCACTCTATTATACCTGAAGACAAGCAATCTGTCATGATGAAATAGGATATAAAATGGCACAAGTGATAGGCTAAATAATAGCCCCCTTCCAAAGATGTCCATGTCTTACTCCCTGGAACCTGTGAATATGTTATCCTACGTTAGGAAAGATGTTTATAGATACGATTAAGGAAGAATGTTGAGATGGGGTGGTTATCCTGAATATCCTGGTGGGTTCCATGTAATCAGAAGAGTTCTTCGAAGAGGGAGGCAAAAATTCAGAGAGAGGGTGAGGTGCTTACAGAGGAAAGAGGCAGGGCTTGGGGGAAGGCAATGTGATGCTGTCATAGGCCAAGAACTGAGGACTGTCTCTAGACTGGCAAAGGCAAGGGAGCACCTTCTCCCTCAGAGCCTCCAGAAGGAACCAGCCCTGCTGACACCTTTACTTTAGGCCAATCAGGCTGATTCTGGATTTCTGTCCTCCAAAAATATAAGAGAATAAGATCACGTTGTTTTAAGCTTCTAAGTTGGTGGTAATTTATTAGAGCAGCGACAAGAAACTAATACATATTTCTGTATCTGGAAGTAAGGTACTGCTTGTAACAAATACATAAAAATGTGGAATTAGCCTTGGAATTGGTCAATGGGGAGCAGAGAACTTGGAGCACCATGATATGAAATGGCTATTTCGTCTTGAAGAGACTCTTGCAGAAATACGGATGTTACAGACTCCGACAGGCAAGGAAAAAGTGAGGAGCATGGTAGAGAAAACCTATACTGTCTGAGAATATCCAAATATTCATAAACATACTGGTGGTAGAAATACAGATGTCCAAAGCCCTGCTGGTGAGGGCTGGCAAGGAAATGAGGAACATGTTAGTGGAAGGTGGAGGAGAGGGGATTCTTGTTCATTCACAGCGGCAGAATTAGATGAATTGGATGTGGAAAGCAAAACTTGCAAACAATGAACTTGGATATTTAGCTGAGGAAATTTCCAAGCAAACAGTGAAAATGCAGCCTGCTTTATTCTTGCAGGAGAAAACAGACTAATCAAGAGAACTGCTATGCAAAGAGAAGCAAGATTAGGTAATTTGGGAAATTCTTAGCCTATCTAGATTGCGAAAGACAAAAAGTTAGGAGTTTCACTGATAGAAAAGTGCTCTGGAGAGAAAGCCAAGAGTGCAGGTATACACCCCTTTGCTAATGCCTCAGAAGTTTCGAAGGATCAAGGTATTTAGTGACACAGAGGGCTCTTTGAAGAAAGTAAGCATATGATTCAAGGATCCCCTCAGGCATCTCAGCAGAAGCCAAAAATAGCAATGAATTATTCAAGAAAGATCTGCAGAAGAGCCTCTTGTGTAATGGAATGAATCCCTATGACATACATGGGAGAGCCACAAGGTTTTTGAGAATGATTTACCATCAGGAACACTGTCAGCTGGAACTGAGAGGGACAAAAGAAAATAACAAAAAGAAATGGAAAGAAAGAAGGCTATCTGACTCCCCAAATTCTTCAGGCAAAAGCCAGGGTAATAAAACAACTCACCTGCAGATACATGCCACCCTTAATAAAAAAGGAGGTTAGGCATAGTGGCTCATCATGCCTGTAGCCCTGACACTGTGGGAGGCCAAGGCAGGCGGACTGCTTGAACCCAGGAGTGGAAGACCAGCCTGGGCAATACGGCAAGGCACCCTCTATACTAAAAATACAAAAAATTGGCTGGATGCGGTAGCATGTGCCTGTAGTACCAGCTACTTGGGAAGCTGAGACGTGAGCTTGGGAGGTGGAGGTTGCAGTGAGCCGTGACGGCACCACTGGCCTCCAGCCTGATGACAGAGCAAGACCTGGTCTCATAAATAAATGAATAAATTTTAAAAAAGAAGGATATTTGAGAGGGTAGAAATACAGGTCAAACAGGCAAAGCCAAGGGCCACAGAGAATTATCCCCAGGCCTTAAAACCTAATGGCTGAATTTTGAAATTGCTTGGAACCAGTGATTCTTTTTTCTCTCTTTGCATTTTCTCCCTTTTTGAGTGGAAATGTCTGTGATTATTCTCCAATGCCTATCCTACTCATTGTATTTTGGGAGTAAGTACCTTGTTTCAGGTACAAAGGTGGAGAGGAATTTGCCCCCGGATGAATCATACCCAGAGTGTCACATAAACCAGCTTTAGATAATTAAATAATGAAATGGGACTTAGGGGCTGATGATTTTTAGATGACATTTTGGATTTTGAGTTGATTTTGCAATGGGTTCAGAGTCTGTCGGACCTTGGGATAGGCTGAATGTATTTTACACGAGACAGATGTGAATCTTTGGGGCTCAAAGGGAAGACTGTGGTAGACTGAAAAATGCCCCCAACCCTGCCCAAAGACATCCATGTCCTAATCCCTATAACCTAGAAATACGTTACCTTATATTCAAAAGGAAATTTACATTTCCTTTTGTATTAGAGAATTAGTTTGTATTAAAGTATTAAAGGATTACTTTAAAAGAAGTATTTTGAGATGGGAAGATTATCCTGAATTACCCAGCAAGGCTTGATATAATCATAAGGGTCCTTATAAGAAAGAAGCAAAGGTCAAAGAGGAGGCAATGTGACACAAGACGGAAGGAGAGAGAAAAGACAACATGATGCATAGCTATGATCCAAGGACTGAGGATGGCCTTTAAAAGCCAGAAAAGGTGATAGTTCGCAAGGACAGAAAACCAAACACCGCATGATTCTCACTCACAAGTGGGAACTGAACAATGAGAACACTTGGACACAGGGTGGGGAACATCACACACCGGGACCTGTTGTTGGGTGGGGGGACAGGGGAGGGATAGCATTAGGAGAAATACCTAATATAAATGATGAGTTAATGGGTGCAGCACACCAACACGGTACATGCGTACATATGTAACAAACCTGCACGTTGTGCACATGTACCCTAGAACTTAAAGTATAATAATAAAAAAAAGCCAGAAAAGTCAAGAAGGTGGATTCCCCCCGGAGCCTACCGAAGGAACCAGCCCTGCTGACAACATAACTTTAGCCCAATTGGGTGGATTTTGGTTTTCTGACCTCTAGAACTGTAAAATAATAAATACGTGTTGTTTTAAGCTACTAGATTTGTGGTAACTGGTTACCTAAGCAACAGGAAACTAACAAGAATAGATACTAATTATAAGTGAATACTTAGGTAATAGTATGATCTGTAATCTATACTTTACAAAGTATTTTATAAATATATACTAAATATGAATATACAAATCCTAACTGCCCCATTAGAAGTTCTTAAGTTTGTTACACAAAGACAACTATAAAAATTACATATTAGTGCAGGTATGCATATATTGGCTTTCAAATTTGAAGGCAGAAGAGAGAAAAAGAATGATACTTAGTACAAGGGATCAAGAGTCTATTTCTGACTATGTCTGTGTCTCATAAAAAAGATTATTGTAAGTACACTTAAAATTGAATTTAAGCCACTTAATTATGGTGGCAACTGTGTTTTTCATCTTTATTTGTCACACCATTCTGCACAATGTTGGTGTTCTATAAATGTTCGCTGATTAAATAACTGACAATATATTTAAAAAATGAATTGAGAAAAAGTTACAGTCTTAGCCAGGTTTTATTGTGAATTAGATACAACTTTATTTCAAATTAGTCTAGAAGGAATTGATGCTAAAATAAAACGATGATTATTCAAGTAGAAGTTTTTAAAAGTCCTCATAAGGTAAAACCAAAAATATATGCATATATACATATATACATAGGAAGGTTTAAGATGCAGGTGGGCACACACACAAAATCAGTGTGTTTCACTGTAACAATAAAAAAATACATTTATAAAAATCATACCTGTCCTTAAAGTTGATGATATGGTTTGGCTGTGTCCCCACCCAAATCTCAACTTCAATTGTATCTCCCAGAATTCCCACATGTTGTGGGAGCAACTCAGGTGGAGGTAATTGAATCACGGGGGCCAGTCTTTCCTGTGCTATTCTTGTGATGGTGATTAAGTCTCGCAAGATCTGATGGGTTTATCAGGGGTTTCTGCTTTTGCTCCTTCCCCATTTTCTCTTGCTGCTGCCGTGTAAGAAGAGTCTTTTGCCCCCTGCCATGATTCTGAGGCCTTTCCAGCCATGTGGAACTGTAAGTCCAATTAAACCTCTTTTTCTTCCCAGTCTCGGGTATATCCTTATCAGCAGCATGAAAATGGACTAATACAGTTGAAGAGATCTGTACACAAAGATAAATAAGTGTAACTCCAGAGAGAGATGAGCCCTGATGGCTGCTTTCACCACTGGGGCATGAGTAGGCAGAAGAGCTAGCCTGCTACTGGCAAAGACATTTTGTTGAAATAAGAAGAAATGAGCCACACTTGTATCAGCCAAGTATGGGCTGGCATGGCAGATTGGAAAATGGAGAAACAGAGCTAACCCTCACTGCCAGCCAATTCTCCTTCATAATATTTTTGCTTACAAATGCTGGTGGTGGTAGAAGCTGGTAAGTGGATGGAAAGCAGAAAGATATCCTGTTATCTCACATGGTTAGATCCCAAACTCTGCTGCAGGGCTAGATCTCACCATCAAGAGGAAATCAGATGTGAAATCCAACTCAACTCCTGATTAGAACAAAAAGATTTGGCCTAGTCACCTTAGTAGCCAGATGGTGGAAAGCATAAGGCTTTCTGGGGATAAATTTTATCTACCTCAGTCTTTGTCCATTCACTCTCACACACACACACACACAAGTGAAGAAGCAGGAAAAATGTAAGCCATGATTACGAAAGGAAAACAACAACAACAAAAGAACACTAGATAACTACGTGGTTGGAATTAACAGACAAGTACTTTAAAATAACCATCACCAGGCCAGGCGCGGTGGCTCACACCTGTAATCCCACCAGCATTTTAGGAGGCCGAGGTGGGTAGATCACGCAGTCAGGAGATTGAGACTATCCTGGCTAAGACGGAGAAACCCCGTCTCTACTAAAATAATACAAAAAAATTAGCCAGGTGTGGTGGTGGGCGCCTGTAGTCCCAGCTACTCCGGAGGCTGAGGCAGGAGAATGGCATGAACCTGGGAGGCGGAGGTTGCAGTAAGCCGAGATCATGCCACTGCACTCCTGCCTAGAGGCAGAGCGAAACTCTGTCTCAAAAAAAAAAAAAAAAAAAAAGATACTAGATGAGAATTTTCCAAAATGCTTGAAAGATATTAACCTAACACAGTAAATCCCGAAGCAGAAAAATAGATAGGAAGTCATATGTAGGTCAAATTGCTGAAAACCAGAAATAAAGGCAATAACCTGACCTCTTTAAAAAAGTCCTAGGACAAAAAAGAAAAAACAAAAAACAAAAAACCTAACCACCTAGACAGGAGGGATAATAAAATTACACTATTAAAAAGTCACTAAATGTTTCACAAAGTTGTATAATATTTATTCATGATAAAACACGATGAATGAATTATGCATATTAATATGTAATCATTTGAAATCATAAAATGAAACTAAATACAAACAAAAAATAAAATGTAACACGCACACAAAATAAAAACAACAAACTTCAATTTTCAAGCAAAACAAATAAAAACTTGATGAGGAAAATGGAAAATAAGTTAAAAAATGATATAATTAGGCCCAAGAATGTCAGTTATTATTTAATATATTAAATGTAAGTGTATTCAACACTCCAACTGAGAAGACAAAGACTAAATCTGGTTTTTAAAAAACAGACCCAACTTTATGCTGCTTATGAGATGTACAATTAACATAAATACATAGAATGAAAGTAAATGATCTACAATGCAAACACTATTCATAAGAAATCTAGTGTGTCTATATTAATATTATGAAAAGTAAACTGTAAGAGACAAATATCAGTGATAAAGTTGGATATTTCATAATGATAAAATGTTCATTAAAAAAGTACAAAATTGGCCGGGTGCGGTGTTTCACGCCTGTAATCACAGCACTTTGGGAGGCCAGGCGGGTGAATCACAAGGTCAGGAGTTTGAGACTAGCCTGGACAACATGGTGAAACCCCGTCTCTACTACAAACACAAACAATTAGCTGGGCGTAGTGGCAGATGCCTGTAATCCCTGCTACTCAGGAGGCTGAGGCAGGAGAATCGCTTGAAAGCAGGAGGCAGAGGTTGCAGTGAGCTGAGATTGTACCACTGTACTCCAGCCCAGGCGACAGAGTGAGACTCTATCTAAAAAAAAAAGTACAAAATTGGTTCTCTGCCTAGACTAATAATATTGACAAATATCTTTTCTCTTGCATAAATTTTCTGAAGGTTTATGAACCCCTTGTGTGTTTATTGACCTCTATTTAGGAACTTCTTTTTTATTGAGACAGAGTTTCGCTCTTTTTGCCCAGGCTGGAGTGCAATAGCATGGTCTCAGCTGACTGCAACCTCTACCTCCTGGGTTCAAGTGATTCTGCCTCGGCCTCCCAAGTAGCTGGGACTACAGGTGCACACCACCACATCCAGCTAATTTTTGTATTTTCAGTAGAGATGGGGTTTCACCATGTTGACCAGGCTGGTCTCGAACTCCTGACCTCAGGTGATCCACCCGTCTTGGCCTCCCAAAGTGCTGAGATTACAGGCATGAGTCACCGTGCCTGGCCAGGACCTTCTTTACAAATTCACATTATTTAAAATTCATGCAGCCATAAAAAAGAATGAGTTCATGTCCTTTGCAGGAACATGGATGAAGCTGGAAACCACCATTCTCAGCAAACTAACACAGAAACAGAAAACCAAACACCACATGTTCTCACGCATAAGTTGGAGTTGAACAACGAGAACACATGGACACAGCGAGGGGAACATCACACACTGGGGCCTGTTGGGGGGTGGAGGTAAAGGGAGGAAGAGCATTAGGACAAATACCTAATGCATGCAGGGCTTAAAACCTGGATGACGGGTTGATGGGTGCAGCAAACCACCATGGCACACATATACCTATGTAACAGACCCGCACGTTCTGCACAGGTATCCCAGAACTTAAAGTAAAATAAAAAATAAAAATAAAATAAAATAAATAATTGAATTTTACAGTGGCTTTCAAATACATGATCCTGTCAATCCTTGACAGCCGTTTTTATTATTATCTATTCAGTTCTTGCAAGTCCTCTTACCTGAAACTTCACCTTCTGATTCATGTTGGATACGCGGAACTGCTTCAGGAAGCGCTCGTCCTCACTCCAGAAGAGACGGATATCAGGGATGTCGTAAAGGATCATGGCTAGCCTTTCTAATCCTAGGCCAAAAGCCCAGCCGATTCGGTCTTGAGCACCAGCTAGGATTAGGAAACAAAACAAAACAGTTGTTTTTAAAAAGTATTGAGATTGGATAGGCTCATACCACTCCCTGATAGTTATCAGTGACACTAATGAGATGCCTACCAGTGGCCAAGGCACTGGGCAGCCGCTACAAAGACATCCATGAGGCTGCCCAATCTTCCACGCTTTTTCCTCTCCATATTCCCGACTTCCCTCATGGAAGCATTCTGAAGTCACACTGTCTGGAGTACTGTCTTTTGTTTCTGATTAAATCCTAGGCATTCTCAAGCACTGGTTCCTGAACTGAGTTAAGATTTTTCTGTAGTCTTTGCTTGCTCTGATGCAAACATTTAGCCCACTGTATACAGGTTACAGAGCGGAAAGAAAAGACGGCCTCTGTCCCTAAGTATAGTAGATAATGAGAGACATTCAAACCGTGCCATACTGGCCATAACATGTTTAGAATGAACTCACATCCAGAAAGTATATATGTCATGCCTTTAAGAACCTCAGCTTTATTAAAACACCATAATGCTTATGCTTAGGAAGAGCTACTTCAGTATTGCAGAGAATACAAGCAAGCCCAGATGAAGGGCATATCTAGCACCACCTACTCCAAAGGTATAGTGTCCTGCTCAGATTGTGTCAATGCCATGAATTAGAAGGGTTTGCTTCGCAGACTGAGGCACTATAGAAGAGAAGACAGAAACTGCAGAATGAAGGCAGGCAAGGGAGCAATTCACACTGCTGGAAAGCTTATGAAATAAGCTCATGAAAGGAATATAATTCCAACTGGACACTAACAGATGAGTAGGATCCTGTGGTAGGCTGAGATGGCCTCTGAGACTCCCCCCCCGCACGCACATGCCTTGTGTAAACTCCTCCCATTGAGCTGAGTATAGGTGGGATCTAGGAACAGCATGGGAATTTAAGCCTGTGACTGGTTTACTTTTTATCCAAGACTCCATCCTGGCCGACTGGAGAGAGATCCCCCTCCTGGTTGAAGAGGCCGCATGGCTCGGCCCTTGAGAAGTCCTAAAGGAGCTCAGAGAGGCACCAGCAGCCAGGGAGAAAACGGGAACTTCACTTCTACAGTGGGACGGAACAAATTCTCCCAACAGCCGGAGTGAGCTGATGATAGGACCCCAGCTTCAGAGGAGAACACAGCCCTGCCTCTGCCTTGATTTCAACCTGGTAAGACCCTGATCAGGGGACGCTATCAATCCATAGCCAGACTCCTCATGCAAGGATATTGTGATATAGTCAATTTGTGCTATGTTAGGCCACTAAGTGTAATTTGTTACCCAGAAAAAAGCAAAACAAACAAACAAACAAAAAAAGCAAACAAACGAAAATAACTAATGCAGATTCAAAATGTAGAGAAAGGTGATAGGAAATTCCAGACTGAAGGAGTTTCTTCAACAGCAAAGGGGAGGGATGCAGCATGGGAAGGCTGAGGAGTGGATTCTGGAGATATGGGCAGGACTCATCTCAACGAGCCACAAGAAACATTTTGTTCTCATTTCTACTTTGCATTTAATATTTTCCTAAAACATAAAAAACTTGGCTGGCAGCGGTGGCTCAAGCCTGTAATCCCAGCACTTTGGGAGGCCACGGCTGGCAGATCACGAGGTCAGGAGTTCAAGACCAGCCTGGCCAACAGTGAAACCCCATCTCTACTAAAGATACAAAATTTAGCCAGGCATGGTGGCATGTGCCTGTAATCCCAGCTACTCGGGAGGCTGAGGCAAGAAAACTGCTTGAACCTGGGAGGTGGAGGTTGCAGTGAGCTGAAACTGCACCACAGCACTCCAGCTTGGGCCACAGAGCGAGACTCTGTCTCAAAAACAATAACAACAACAACAACAACAAAAACCCCTTACAACTGTTTCACAAATCCCCATTCACTCTACTGAACCTGAACGTTCATGGAGCCTCAGGATTAGATGTGCAAAGTCCAGGAGGGAAAATGCTTCATTACAAGTGAAACACCAGCACCTGTGGTTATTACTTGGCATCAAGGCAATCATCAAGACAAATGGGAACACAGGCTATAAGTTACAGAGAGATCAAGAGGCACTGTTCATTAGCAAAGAACTTTTTAAAAATTTCCAGCACATCACAGGCTGATAATTTGGTCGCGTATAAAATTATGCACATGACATTCCACTCAACAGCAACATAATGGGCATTCTTTTCAAGTGCACGTGGGTCATTCACCACCACAGACCATACTCTGGAACACAAAATAAATTTCAAATATTTAAAAGGATTGAAATTGTACAAAAATGTTCTATGTCCAAAATGCAAATAAATCAGAAATAAACATAAAAATATCTGAAAAATCTCCCAAATATTGGGAAATTAAACAACATATTTCTCTAAGTAACACATGAGCCAAAGAAGTCATCACAAGGGAAATCAGAAAATATATTTAAATGAATAAAAATTAAGATATGACACATTACAATTGGAACTCGTAAATTATTGGGTGGGAATGATAAAGCCACTGGGGTAGTTTCAAAAACAGTTTGGTAGTTTTTTACAATAAACCAATATTTCTCAACTGGGGGCAATTTTAGCCACCAGGGGACATTTAGTAAGCTCTGAAGACATTTTTGGTGATCAAAACTGGGAGTGGGGAGCATCCTGACATCTAGTGGGTAGAGGCCAAAGATGTTGCTAAAGATCCCATAATGGAAGGAATGGTTTCCCACAACAAAGACTTATCCAACCCAAAACATGAAACAGAGAAACCCTGATAAACAGACACTTAGCATATGACACAACAATTCCCTTCCTTTGTTTTTTTTTTTTTTTTTGAGACGGAGTCTCGCTCCATCGCCCAGGCTGGAGTGCAGTGGCCGGATCTCAGCTCACCGCAAGTTCCGCCTCCCAGGTTCACGCCATTCTCCTGCCTCAGCCTGCCAAGTAGCTGGGACTACAGGCACCCGCCACCTCGCCCAGCTGGTTTTTTGTATTTTTTAGTAGAGATGGGGTTTCACCGTGTTAGCCAGGATAGTCTCGATCTCCTGACCTCGTGATCCACCCGTCTCGGCCTCCCAAAGTGCTGGGATTACAGGCTTGAGCCACTGCGCCCGGCCAACAATTCCCTTCCTAAGTATTTACCTAAGATATGGAAACATGTGCACGGAAAGTCCAATGAATCAATGTTCATCACAGCTTACTTCAGAACAGCCCAACCCCAAAACACCCGAAATGTCCATCAACCAGTGAATGGAGAAATTGTGGTATATTCATATAGTAGAATTATCAAAGGCATCTGAACCAGAGTGACTCCATCTTGAGTAGGGGCTGGGTAAACTGAGGATGAGACCTGCTGGGCTGCATTCCCAGGAAGTCAGGCATCCTGAGTCACAGGATGAGACAGGAGGTCAGCAGGGGTGGTATCACAAGATACAGGTCATAAAAACCCTGCTGAGAAAACAGGATATGGTAAAGAAGCAGGCCCAAACCCAACAAATCCAAGACAGCCACAAAAGTGGCCTCTGGTCGTCCTCATTCCTGGTTATATGTTAATTTTAGTGCATTAGCATGCTAAAAGATATTCCCACCAGCGCAATGACAGTTTACAAATGCCATAGCAATGTCTGGAAATTACCCTATATACTCTAAAAGGGGGAGGAACCCTTACTTCTGGGAATTGCCTGCCCCTTCCCTGGAAAACTCATGAATAATCCACCTCTTGTTTAGCATATAATCAAGAGATAACCACAAATATTATGCAGTGGAACAGCCCGTGCCACTGCTCTGTCTATGGAGTAGCCATTCTTTTGTTTCTTTACTTTCTTTATAAACTTGCTTTCACTTTCACTTTACACTGTGGACTTGCCCCGAATTCTTTTTCACATGAGATCCAAGAACAATCTCTTGGGGTCTGGATCAGAACCCCTTTCTGAGAGCAGAATATGACCTAGTAATACAAATAAATTATTCCTATACAGAACAAAATAAATTAATCTCAAAAGAATTATGTTTAACAAAAAGAGATTAGTCACTAAAGATTATCTACAATATGAATTCAATTCACATGACATTCTAGACAAGGTGAAATAACAGATTGGTAGGACATAAGAGAACTTTTTCGGGAGATGGAAATTTTCTCTATCTTGAGTGTGGGGTGTTTACATGACTGTATATATCCTTCAAAACTCATCTAGCTATGTTTTAAAAGTATGAATTCTGTTGTGTGTAATACTACCTTAGCAAACTTGCATTTCAAACATACTATACTTGAATGACATGGCAGTATGAAGTCAAATTCCTATAAGTTTCTAAAGGCTTACTCTCAGGGTCTGCGGTTATCTCCTTGTGAACTGGAAACTGATAGTTTGTGGATCAGCACCATTCTGAGCACCACACTTTGAGGTACACTGATTTAAACGATATAGAATATGCTTATATATATATATATTTAAACCCACAAAATTAAGACGTTCCATAGCAAACTCTTACATATTCTAAGCGCTGATTCATAGACCCCCCAGGAATCTGCATACTGCAAGCTTAGAATCATGACTGGGAAACAAAATATAACCCCTAACAACAGCACCAAAGGCACCTCACACCGGGTGCTGGGCCCACCACCTCGGATTATCCACAGTTCTCTAAACATCACATGTCCTTGTCATAACATAGCGGATCTTCCTAACACTTGCCCCTCTCCTAAAGTAACCTCTCATGGTCCTCTAAAGCTTCACTGAAGTATTCTGACTGTGAGATTCTTCCTCTGACCTGGAATCATTAAGTTTACCTTCATTTCCCCATCACAAACACACTGTACATATTTCTATTAGCAACTATTATATTTGTAAGTCTCTCTCCCCATCTAAACCTGAGAGTTCTGAGAAAACAAACAGTCCCTATACAATGTCATACACAGTATTGATTACTCCATAAATGATTTTTAGACATATATATGTGCTAATGAGAAGAACATGCGCTTCCCATGTGGTGGATTCTTTGAGTCATTCTCACAGCACAAAACTGAAGATATGACAGTGTGAATGAATGTCTCAGAGAAAAACAAAAAGGGCCGGTGTTCTGAAAACCAAAGTTTATACAACATTCACAATTAACGGTTGTGAGGCTAAAGGCGTACAGAAGAAGAAAAAGAGCACTAAATGCTTCATTCATTGCTTGCTAGACACAGAATACCAGTTCCACAGATGGGAAATGTAAATAATCACAAAATGCTCAGAAGTAACAGCATTGAAAGGAATAAATACCATCTAAAAGGTAAATCTACATTCTATGATGTTTGTCCAAATAGACATATCAGAAACAATAGGAAAGAAAGGTATGAGTCCAAAATCAAATTACCATAAAGTTCTGGAAAAACAGAAGTTTCCCATTTGTTATCTTCCTCCCAGCTGAGCCAGGGAGCTGCCAAGCACAGCGGTCCTGAAGAGGCCAGACCCACACGTGCACTGCCACGTGGTACAGGTGAGAAACATGGCTCGGGAAAAGGGTGAACAAACTTCACATAAGAGGGAGCCCCATGGTTGCCACTGTGAGGGCAGTCTAGGCTCCACTGTAACATAATAGGTCTCAGAGTCAAGGAGGACTTGCTTTACCAGCCTGATGTGGCCTGGCCTCTGAATGGAGCAGGGTAAGAGGGAGCAGAGGGAGCACCGCCAGCTGGAAATCACATCTGCAGAACACATCGAGGGAGGCCAGGCTGTCCGGTGTGAGGAGGTAAGCTGCACACTGGGAGTCGTGCCGATGACAAGAATTCAGTTTTTCGCATTGGAAATGGCCACAATAGATAGTTGCTCCTGCCACTCCATGATTGCCATATAGAATGGCTCAACATCAATGAGTCTTAAAATTAAAGTCATTAATCAGATTAGCTAATATCCAAGAATTCCACTGAAAAGATAAAACAAGTTACTTTCACAAATACAACTTCCAGTTGCTTTTCTCAGAAGGCTCACTGCAAAGCTACATTGCTAAAAGTCAGATGTTCTAGAGCTGGTTTATTAGAAATGTAGAAATGTTTGGCTGAGCACGGTGGCTCAAGCCTGTAATCCCAGCATTTTGGGAGGCGAAGAAGGGCGGATCACGAGGTCAGGAGATTAAGACCGTCCTGGCTAACATGGTGAAACCCCACCTCTACAAACAAAACAAAACAAACAAACAAAAAATTAGCTGGGCATGGTGACGGGTGCCTGTAGTCCCAAGCTACTTGGGAGGCTGAGGCAGGAGAATGGCGTGAACCCGGGAGGTGGAGCTTGCAGCGAGCCAAGATCAAGCCACTGCACTCCAGCCTGGGCGACAGAGCAACTGTCTCAAAAAAAAAAAGAAATGTTCACTGGCCTAAGTGGATGATTGGCAGGACCACACTAAAAGGTTGATGGGGGAAAGGAAGGCTGATGGTTGTGCTAGGGATATGCATGACTCCAGAGCCTCAGTCCCATGTAGCTGTCAGTAGGGACAAATGGACATCCTCTTCTAAAGACAGGAGACTGGCTCTACCTGAGAGGACCCAGTGCTAAGGTGAGTGAGGGGGTCATTTCTGCGGGCACGTAAAATCCCACCACATATGGCAAACCTTATGGACCAGACCTTCATTGGGAACGGAGAGCAACTGGTCTCCGGCTGCCTACCACTGCCTACAACCTTCCATTCTCATAATCATCCTGATAAAGGGTTTGCCTGTGACAATCAATTTTCATGGAGGGTTGCAAGAAAGGATACGGTGTCCATTTGCTGAGTTGCATCAAATTTTACCTTTAAAACATTTTGTTTTGGTTCGCTTTCGATTTGTTTCTTCTGAATCGCACCCCTGCATTGTGTCATTGGCCTATTCCATTAGTAAGACAACACTGGGGACTTCTGTGAAGGACCCGACCACTCTATCATACAGTTTTCTGTAAGAGGCTTCAGGAAATAAATTGATCTTAGATTTAAGAAAATGACTTTGGATCCTGGAAACAGAAAAGCCTTCCTTTTCTTGACAACTGGATTGTTTTTAATTTTAAGGACGCCATGTGCTACATAATTGGTCAAAATTCACTTTTTACTTTGGCCCCATGGGAGCTTAGAGGCAAACCTGCGGTCACCTCTACAACTGCACAAGTGTTCAGGGTACATTTCTCTTTGTGACTCCTGCTCCAGTTTTATTTTCTTATCCGTATTTCCTCTTTGCCCTGATTATCTCAACTATTTATTTTATCCTCGGATATGTACTTTCATAAGGCACTTCAAATTCTTTATGGAAGAAAGTGAGTCATAAATACATAGACACTTAAAGGTATTGTCAGCCAAGGTAGGTAAAATTTTCAGGTCTTTGGCACTCCTCAGCTGTAATTTGTTGCCAAGTACCCAGGTCTGACAGGGTTTTAAGGCAGTAGTTTTGTTTTTTTTTTTTTTGGCCTCATTCCACAACTAGCGAGTTCCAGTAAACTAGAGTCACCAGAGTATAGAACTCACTGTGGAGGAACGTTCCCAATTAGACAGAATATGCAGGATTGGAAGCAGTTAGGCATTTTGACTAATGTAAATCTGTACAGCACTGAGCATCCCATGCAGGAACATTTTTTGTATTTATAATTCTTGAAAATCTTCCTAAGAGGGCAAGTCTATGCACAGAAGCAAAAGAATGTAAGAGAAGAATCCAGAGATGGGAAACTTTTTTAAAAAAGGAGAGGAGAAAGTGGAGGAGGAGGAGAATGGCAATAGAAAAGAGGACAGTGAGAAGCTATCAGTGTGAAAGGAGAGAAACAAAATTTATCTTAGAACTTAAAAGATTCTGATCCCACAGGGTGATCCTTCTAAGCAGCATCTGGCTCTATAGGCTCTGCCTCTAGAGCTGCAGAGATGGAAGCATCTGCAAAGGAGAGCCCAAAGCACAGAGGTTCTGTACGCGGCCTCTTGTCTGTATCTCCAATTTTCGAAGAAGCCCGGGATATCTCCAACTCGAGAGGAGGCCTGGGACATCACCAACAGGAACACAGCTCTCGGGAGGCTGAGGCAGGAGAATGGCGTGAACTCGGGACGTGGAACTTGCAGTGAGCCGAGACTGTGCCACTGCACTCCAGCCTGGGTGACAGAACAAGACTCTATCTCAAAAAAAAAAAAAAAAAAAAAAAGGAGAGATAAATTAAAACTAGAGGTTTAAAGTAAAGATAGTTTCACAGGGGCTCACTACAAGAAAGCCACATACCAATATCTCTTATGAACACAGATGTAAACTCCTCAACACATTACTAGCAAACCAAATTCAGCAGCATACTAAAAGGATCATATGCCATGATCAAATGGATCTACCCCAGGAGTGCAAGCAAGAATGATTCAAAATATAAAAATCAATCAATGTAATATGCCATAACAATAAAGGAAATAAAAGCCACATAACCTTATCAATTGATATAGTGAATGTATCTGACAAAATCCAACACCCTTTCATGATAAAAATATTCAATAAACCAGGAATGCAAAAGAATGCCCTCAACAAAATAAAGACTATGTGTGAAAAACCCACAGCCAACATCATACACAATGGTGAAAGTTGAAAACATTTCATTCATTCCACTTAGATAAATTCCACTTAGATCAGGAACAAGACAAAAATGTTCAGTCACCGCTACTAGTCAGTATAGCACTAAAAGTTGTAACCAGAGAAATAAGGCAATAAAAAGAAATGAAAGACATCCTAACTGAAAAAGAAGAAGTAAAATTATCTCTATTTGCAGATGACATAGTTTTATATGTAGAAAGCCCTGAAGAATCCACACACAAAAAACTATCTAAACTAATAGACAAATTCAGTAAAGTTGCATGACACAAAATCAACACATAAAAATGTTGCACATATTTACATTTCTATACACTAACAAAGAACAATCTGAAAAGGAAATTAAGAAAACAATTTCATTTACAAAAGCATCAAAAATAAAGTACTTAGAAATAAATGTAACAACAGGTAAAATATTTGTACATTGAAAACTATAAAATGTTACTGAGAGAATTGTAGGAAGATTGGCCATGAAAAGATCCATGGCCAATAAGCTTATGAAAAGATACTCAACATTATCAGTCATCAGGGAAATACAAATACGAACCACAGTGAGATACCACTTCACATCTACTAGGGTGGCTATAATAATGAAAATTGTCATAAAAAGTGTTGAGAAGGTTGTGGAGAAACTGAAGCCCTGTGCATTGCTGTTGAGAATATAAACTGGCGCGGCTGCTGTGGAAAGCAGTTGGGCAGTTTCTCAGCAAGTTAAACATGGATTTGACCATATGACCCACCAATCCTCTCTCTCAATCTCTGTGTGTGTGTGCGCGTGCATGCATGTGTGTATACATGTGTCTGTATATATGCCTCTGTGTGTGTATCTCTAAAAGAATTGAGTAAAGAAGCTCAGACACTTGCACACCGATGTTCATAACAGCTTTATTCACAAGTCCCAAGGTGGAAACAACTCAAGTGTCTGTCAACAGATGAATGGATAAACAAAACATGTTAGTTACACACAATGGAATATTATTCAGTCCTAAAAAGGAATTAAGTTCTGATACATGCGACAGCATGGATGAACCTCGAAAACAATAAGCTAAGTGAAAGAAGCCAGGCGAAAAAAATCTATGATATCCCTTACATGGAATATCTAGAACAGTAAGCAGACTAGAGGTTACTAGGCACCGGAGGGAGAACGGAATGGGGAGTTACTGCTTAAAGCGTACAGAATTGATCTTTGAAGTGATGAAAATAGTTTGGAGATGGATAGTGGTGATGGTTGCACAACACTGAAAATGTTATTAATGCCACTGAATTGTACACTATTAAAATGCCTTAACTGGCTAATTTTATATTATGTAACATTTTATCACATAAAAGTAAAATTTCAGAGGATGTGGATATTTAAAAATTTAAAGAAAGTTTTCATGTGTTCTTCCCTTTCTGAAAGGAAAACAATAAACATATATTTTTTCTCATCACCACATCTGTCTCTGAAAACACTGAGATCTACTAATTGAGCCATTATACCACCAATTATTTCAACGGACTTCAGCTTTTTCTCTCATAAAATGAAGAACAGCAATGATAGGGTGTCTCAAGTTCCTCCCAGCTCTGAACAGTCTATGATTTGGCTCAGTTTAGAAACAGTTAACTAAGGTTCTATTCTAAATCTCCCTTAATGAAGTAAAAACTACTGCAGAATAATTTTGCTTAACGTTTAACAGCATAACAAAAGATACCTGCCAACTGCTCTCTCTCCTCTCACCCCCGGTCCCCTTAAAGCCTTGGGACATACAGGTACATTCAATGTCACACCCCTTTTGGAGCAGTAATGTCCACGGGGAAGGGTCTTCCCTCCATCTGTTTCAGGTCCCTGTTTGAATGTCCCTTCTCAGTGAGGTCTCCCGGACATCCACTCTAAAACTGTAAACCTCTCCATCAACCTACCCTCCCAAACCCTCTCAACTCTGCCCTCTTTTCCCCAGAAAACACCATCTTCTAATATGCTAGAGCCTTTTCGTTTACGTATTGCTGACTTTCAGACTCCCCTGCTAGCCTGCAGCGCATGAGGGCAGCAGCTGAGCTGGTTTTCGCCACGGACCCGTCTCGAGTGGCCGGCACACTGGCACACAGCAAGTACCCAGTAAATATTTGCAAAGAAACAACAGAATGGTATGGTAGGAAAGGTTTCAAGATTGTCCCCCTTTTTAGTTTACTCACTTCATTTAAATGGATAGTATTATGAAGAATTTCATACTTTAAGTTTTCAATACAAGTGATGACTTTCTTAAATTTTGTAGCTGTGAGAGATTTTATCTATCGTATTATAAAGTGACATTTAACAGTAGTGATATTGGGGGTGCCATTTCTGAAAAGACATCTCAGAAAGGACAGAAATGGAACACACAACGTAACAGAAAAAAGTGAATATTCTATTCATTGACCCCTACCTTCATCACCATTCACTGAGCTCTGTTGTATACAGGGCACCAGCGGGCACAGGATCACAAGTCCCCTGACGCCCAGGATCTTATTGCCACTTCTGCTTCAACATTCTGTCTTTCTATTTTATTTTCTTCCCCAATGACTGGGCTCTGGAAATGCAAACAGCCCCTGCATCCTCAGGTTTCTCCTTATAGACTGTTTTGTTACAAAGCCAAGAGATAAGTGAAATGCTTGAACTATTACATATCGAAAAAAAAAATTGTATGATTTTAAGTATATTTTTCCTCCCTTGTCAAAAAGGTTGACTTCTGGGAATTCTTCAACTTAATGAACTCACATGTTTCCAAAATAACTGCTACCAGGAACACTAAAACAACCTAGCAATGAACATTCATATTATTATTAACATTATTATTTTGAGACAGAGTCTTGCACTGTTGCCCAGGATGGAATGCAGTAGCACGATCTTGGCTCACTGCAACCTCTGCCTCCCAGATTCAAGCAATTCTCCTGCCTCAGCCTCCCGAGTAGCTGGGATTACAGGCGCCAACCACCACACCCTGCTAATTTTTTGTATTTTTGGTGGAGATGGTGTTTCACTATGTTGGCCAGGCTGGTCTGGAACGCCTGACGTTGTGATCCACCTGCCTGGGCCTCCCAAAGTGCTGGGATTACAGGTGTGAGCCATTGCGCCTGACCAACATTCATATATTACAGAACTTCACCAATGACAAAGAACTTCACCTATATTATCTTGAGTTCTATCCTCACAGTGCTTCTATGGGAAATGTCAAACTGGTATCATCTATGTTGAAAAGATAAACACCGTTTAAGCAAGATCACTAGACACTGGGACTTGAATTTATGTTTTGACTTTAAGTCTACACCCAGTAAATGTTCCCCTAGATTCACGCTGAAACATTAACTGAGAAGGGCTACGTTCAAGGTATGTCAAAATATCAGAAAGTGCTACTGACATCTGTGTGCTTTCTATGTTGTCACAGCTGAGTTCCTGGTTGACTATAATTATTCCACGGAAGCCCGTAAAATGATTTGTGTAGGTAGGTGCTCACATAACAGTAGATTTCTCTTCTGAACGCTGGGTTTTATCACTCCAAACGCCTTTCACACTGGATTTGACTGTAATATACACACAGACCTACTGAGTGAACTGAAGGGTCTAGTAGTTAGCAGTGGTATTGAATGAAGGCATCCACGTCGCTTGATTGTTAGTTACAATGACGGACGCACAGGAATAAAAGCACTGCAGTATCCTGCTGAGACACTGCACATCCAGAGGCAGGCCTAGAAAGGTCAGCACAGCCAGGTAAATTCTGATTTCTTAGCTTCCAACCATGGATGTAGTCCTTCATCCCCTGCTTTCCAGTCATAATACTTGAACTGCTTCCTCAGAGACTCACTATTGGATGATTGACTTTCCAAGCTGTGCCCAAAGATCACTCTCCTGCCTGAAACATTTCTCCAGCTATATATATCGTCGGCCCCAAACACTCTGCCAATAAGTGCTTCACCTCATCCAAAGGCAGACCTCTCTTTTAAAAGAAAGCTTTTCATGGTACAGAGCAGACTGTGGATGAGAGTCTCCGGGTCTTACAAGCAGGGTTCTTTAATACAGTCTGAGCTGGATGACATTCTAATCAGCTTACTGCAAAAGACTTTCATACCCATCTCAAAAAAACTCACTTTGGACCACCCCCTTTCCTTCCTGAGTCCTAGATTTTGGTTCTCTGGAGTTTAAGAAAGAAAACTGCAGTGTTTGAAGCACATGCTAATGAGCAGTGCATGAAGCAATTCCCAGTGGTCCCACGCAGTGAGAATCCTCCTTACATGGAATGTGTAGAAACTGTTGGTCCCTCTTTGCCTGCAGTTTGGACAGTGATGCACCACCCCCTTCAGGGGCTTGACTCCCACCCCCCACCAATTTCCAGTGACTGGTTGAGGGGAGACATGGCCAATAAGATATGAGCGATATAAAATATAAGATATAAGTGAAAATATAAGCTAGGATGCTCATAGGCAAGAGTTTTTTTGTTTTTTTTTTTCCCCCAGAAAAAAAGGCCCTCTGAACTACTCCCTTCTTTCTTTCCACATTAGATGCTATCACTCAAGAATATAATGCCTGGAGCTGCAATAGCCAACATGTGACCAGGAGCAAAAAGCTGGAGGTCAGCAGCCCTGTATTTATATTGACATTTATTAATATTTATAATGTATGTATAAATTATATAATTATATACGTATACATTATACAGTTATATGTAGATTGTAAATATATGTCTCTTGATATACTATATAAGCATAAATATACATCTATTGATATATTTATAAACATATCTCCATTTATATATTGACATATTTGTTAATAGTTATATATCACATAATATATAAATTATTTATATATAAAATATATAGTTATATATTTGATATTAATACAAATATAGTTATTGTTATATATTTTATATTTATAAATATAAATATATCAATATTTTTTAAATATTACAATAATTTATCAAGCCATCTGAGAGTAGGTTACATACATCATGCTTCTTTACCACCTAATACTTCTGTGTATACTTCCCAAGAACAAAGATATTCTCTTACATATCCCTAGTATAGTTATCGAATTCAGGATACTTCACATGGATGCAATAACCCCACCTTATCTGCAATTCATATTCAAATTTTGCCAATCATGTCCTTGTAGCATTTTTTTCCCTCCTATTCAGGATCCAGTCGAGGATCACATAATGTACTTACCTATCATGTCTCTTTAGTCTTTATTAATCTAGGACCATTCCCTAGCTTTCCTTTGTCTTATAAGACATTGACATTTTGGAGACTCCTAGCCGGTTGTTTTATAGAAATGTTCCTCAATTTGAGGTTATCTGATACTTCTTCATGATTGAATTCAGGTTCAGGACCCCAGCTGGAACACTGCAAAAGTGCTATGGTGTCCTTCTCCAGGTGACACATCTGGAGACCCCTGATGCTTACTTATCCACTTCAGAGCTCCTCTAGATCATTTATTTTTTGCTGCAAAACAAACCACCCCAAAACTCAGTGGTTTAAAACAACAACTATTCACTTAGCTCAATGTTGGCTGGCACTTTGGACTTAGGAGGAAAGTTCTTCAGCTCTCAGGTGGGTTTACTCATGCATATGTGGCCTGCTGGAACTCACATGTCTGGTGTTGGCTGCCTGCTGGCTGGGGCACTTTGGTTCTCTTACATCATCCAACCAGGTAGCTTGGGCTTATTTATGTGGGTTGCAGGGTTCTAACTGCATCAAGAGAGCAAGCCCCAGGGTGCAATCACCTTTCATGCATCTCTTTTCATCATGTTTGCCACTCCCTTGATGGGCCAAAGCAAGTAACAGAGCCAAGTCAGATTCAAGAGGCAGAGAAGGACTATCTACTCAGTCATTCAAAAGGCAGTGAGAAGCCATTAGAGTGGCTTATCTTGAAAAGTCTGTTCAACTGCTTTATTCTAATATTCACTTACTCATTCAACTGATAATTACTGTGACTTAGGCCGGATGCAGTGGCTCACACCTGTAATCCCAGCACTTTGGGAGGTCGAGGCAGGTGGATCACAAGGTCAAGAGATCGAGATCATCCTGGCCAACATGGTGAAACCCCGTCTCTACTAAAAATACAAAAATTACCTGGGTGTGGTGGAAGGTGCTAGTAGTCCCAGCTACTCGGGAGGCTGAGGTAGGAGAACTGATTGAACCCAGGAGGTGGAGGTTGCAGTGAGCCGAGATCACGCCACTACATTCCAGCCTGGGTGACAGAGTGAGACTCTGTCTCAAAAAAGAAACAAAACAATACTGTGACTTGTTTTTGTACAAAAAATGTGATAGATGCTTTTCTGGCAAAGAATACCCTACAGAGGAAGGAGAAAGAAAGAAACATTCGCTTGCTCGCCACGCGTCAGAAAACATGACCTCATTAATGGTCACATCAACTCTGTCAGCTGACTATCACTAGCTCCATTTTATAGACAAGAAAACCAAAGTTCAGAGAGTTTAATTTGTCGCAGATTATACAGCTATCTAGAAATATTTTTGGCTGCAAGCAATAGAAAACTCTATTAAAAGTGATCTAAATAAGAGACGTCTAATTTCCATAAAAAAGACTCTGAAGATAGGCATTTCCAGAGTTGGTACAGGAGCTAGAGGACGCCACTGAAGACCCTTGCTCTTTTTATCTTTCTGCTCCAATATCTTAGCAGGTCCGTTTCCATCATTATTGTGGCGATTTCATAACTACAAAATGGCTGGTGGATCTCCAGTCATCATATATCAGTCAGGAGGAAGGCAGGAACAGTTTCAGTGTGCATGACTTACATACCTGTTGCTTTTATAGGGAAACACAAGCTTTCCCAAGGGTCCCCAACTGTCTTACATTTCATTGCTCCAAACTGGTTTGCTTGGCCACTCTTATATTTAAAGGATGAGAAGAGCCTAACTGCCTGGCTTTTCCAAACTCTCGAGTGGGATGTATGCAAGGACAAATGGTGCTAGGACTGCCACTGAGTCAGTCAACCAACAGCAAGCAAGTGTCCGATCTGGGATGTGAACCCAGCATGTGTTAACTCCGTAGTTCAAGCCTTCAAGGGATGTTTACTTTGAAAGCAGAGAGAGAAAGACCTATAAATGCATATGCAAATCAGTGCCATGAGTGATAGAAATTAGGTTCTATGGGGTGCCAGAAGAAGAAGAGGTCACTTTAAACATCCTGAACAAGGATGTTTTAGAAAAGTCAGGCAAGTATGGTCTTAAACGACATGTAGGGGTTTTAAAGGTGAGCTAGGCACAATGACATGTATGTACCTGTAGTCCCAGCTACTCAGGAGGCTAAGGTGGGAAGATCACTTGAGCCCAGGAGTTCAAATCCAATCTTGGCAACAGAGTGAAACCTCCATCTCTTTTTTTAAAAAAACACAAATTTTAAAAAAGGTAAAGATCTTCCAACAAGAAGGAAAAGTAAACACAAACATACGAAGACAGAAACGTGAAATGAAGATGAAGTGACCAAATTGGGATAGGGTATTGTAGAACCTTTTGAAAATGTAAAGGGAATAGTTATGCCTTGCTTAGCATTTATTAATAGTTAAAGGCTAAATATACTGACTTGCATATGATCTACCAAGGACTCATACACCATCTCCTACCTCTCCCTTTGACTAGCCCGCAATACAGCATTATGTCTTTCATCCCTTTCCCTCAAATTTCAATCTAAGTTCCTAGAACTCAGAATTAAGTACTGTTAAGCAGATCATTGCAACAAACAGTTTTCATTCAGCAAAAGATAGATTTCCTAACAGTTTACCAGTCTTGAACAATTTCCATTTTTCAGTTTCCTAACAGTTTACCAGTCTTGAACAATTTCCATTTTTCAGATAGAAGTTGTTTTCGCTTGATTGTTTATTGTGGTTTGTTTTTAGCTGCCTGAATTGAATTGCATACAGAGCTTCAGGAAACAATATATTCCCCCAAATTTATAGGGGAGACTTTAAAAATCTGAATGATGTTTTAAGTGCATTAAAATGATCATTAATCAAATAATCACTTTCAACTTAATGTGGATTCTTCATATAATAATTTTTATAATGCGAGTCATATCCATAAGAGGAGTTTGAGGAAACACTGATGAAACACTGTACAGAGTTGTGAGTGTTGGGAACTGTTTTCATTTACCTCAACTGTATTATTAAATTCCTTATTAACAAGAGTCATCAAAACTAGGCCACAAGTAGAAAGCTAACTAGAGTTTAGTGAGTTCACTACAGTAAAAATAAGTCTTTCAGAAAGAATAGAGCAGAAGGGAAAGGAAACTGAATAAATCCTCTGAGCCAAAATTATAGAGACACTATGACTCTAGGGTACATGCCGTTGGACAGCAGGGTCAACGCAGTCCTTCTGACAAATGCCATGAATGCCATGAGCCTTTATTGCTCTGATTCCACTCACAAAATAGACTTACAGGGTCAGTTCCAGCTTGGGAGAAGCACTGGCCTAGCACACTGCTGACTGATGAGAAAACAACACAAGAGATGAAAGAAGGTAAAAAACAGTGGCTACAGCACTTGAATAACTTTTACGTATATCTATATAATATCGTATATATTAAGAAGAGTGTCTGCTTCCTTCCTGAGTGTGGAGAATATGAAAATCCACTGATAAACACTTTCACCCATTGTTGAAATTCTTGAAGAATTATGTACTTCATAATTCTTGAAGTATTCAAATTCTTGAAATAGGTATACTTATCTTTTTCTTTCTGTTAAGAAACCAGGCATAGGCCCGGCGCAGTGGCTCACGCCTGTAATCCCAGCACTTTGGGAGGCCAAGGCGGGTGGATCATCTGAGGTCAGGAGTTTGAGACCAGCCTGGCCAACATGGCGAAACCCCGTCTCTACTAAATATACAAAAATTAACTGGGTGTGGTGGTGGGCGCCTGTAATCCCAGCTACTCGGGAAGCTGAGGCGAGATAATCGCTTGAACCCAGGTGGCAGAGGTTGCAGTGATCCGAGATCATGCCATTGCACTCCACCCTGGGCAACAAGAGCAAAACTCCATCTCAAAGAAAAATAAAAAAGAAAAGAAAAGAAAAGAAAAAAGAAACCAGGCATAATAGTGACTTTCATATCTCCAATAGAAAAATTGCTTTCCAAAATAAAAGTTAATAGTGCTCTATTTCTTGTCACACTGTTATAATTTTTTAACCAGGAAAGGAACTTAATTTAGAGTAAGTGATGCCACTGTCACTTAAATATATGAATGATAAAAGGGATGTCAGCTGCTCTAATTCCATAATTCCCACGTAATGACAATTAATGAAATACTCTTTACTAGAGGGAGTTGTTTTAAGCAGTAGATAAAGGAGTCACTAAGCCTTTTAAGATTTATTCTCATAACCAAATTTCATCTCTCTTCATCATTATCCAAAATATAATTAAAAGATGACATTTAAAAACAAACTAGAAAATCAAACTGCATCCCACTCCCAAAGGAAAAGCAACTGAGAGACAACTCTTCCTTGCACTTGAGCACTGAGAGGAATCTGAGAAACCCTATCTCTAACTTCTACCTTTTATGCTTTAGCCGTCGCCCTGGAGCACCACTCTCACTTACCAATACAGGAAACACTGTATCACTGAATCTTGAATCTTACTCAATAGATAATTGTTGAATAGATACTTATCGAATAGATACTTGAATCTTATTGGATTCAATCTTATTGGAGTCAATCATTGAATCTTATTGGACAGATACTAATGAAGTAGTTTCACTGCTGCAGAAATATTCTTCAACCTTTCCAAAAAGAAAACAAATCAATAGGGTTACCTTGTAAAGACTTCTGTTTTCTCCCTCCATTTGCTCCAGTGGTGTAAAATTTACTGAGTTGCACATGTGTGGTCTTCCTGTTACAACATCTATTTTACCAACTATCTACACTAAGAGAAAAGGCATCTTTTCGTATTTGTCCAAACACAAAATTCAGTGGCCTCTATAACTCCTTGGCTGAAGCCCAGTTAATTATTAATACACAAAATTTCTGAGAGAAAGTTAAACATCTTGATCCAATCTATTCCCAAGTATCTTAAGGGAAAGTAACTAAAACCTAGGTAAGCTCTTTGAGCTGCTTTTCGCTCCTTATTTTTAAATCTTAATCTACTAGATTCTGTTCCCCTCATTGACACTCACACAGTTTTCTTTATAAGACTTAACTCTAACAAAGTGTTTGCTACTGGAGGGCACATCCCTTATGAAGCTACAGTAATCAGAGGTTGATTAGAGGCATGTGGTCAATGCCACTCTGGAATTCTCCAGGGCCTGAGCCTCTCAGTTGTGTGCAACTACTTACAATAAAACCTGGAAATGCATGAATCACGTCCCAACACAGTCCTGAAGGGGCACTGTTCATTCACTGTGTTATGAAATATGTAACAGCCGGCAACGTTACCAAATACCAGCTACTGATTCCCCACAGCAGGAAAGCCAGGGATGGAATAATAATCTAACCATAACAATAAGTCACTAATAATATTAAAAATATACCAAATGGATTTTTTTCTATCAACATAGAAAATGAGAGTTTTCTTATGGGGGAGCTCTGCTCGCTGGGAAGCATGCAGAAGCCAAGAAGAGATGAATCTCCTGGGAAGCAGAGGCTGTATGTTGGCAGCCATTCCCTTCCCAGGAATTTCAGAGGAAAGCGAGTGCCCAAGGAAAGAAGGAATACTGCCCTTTTGCGTTCTACAAAGGCCTATTTATTGGCCATTCCCTGCTCAGAGTTTCCCCAAGAAGCAATGCCTGCTCTTTAGTAGAAAGTAGAACACAGCGGTCTCAGGCCAGTGGCAAAAAGCTACTGTAGAGTCACCAGGGTTTGCTTTCCTTCTCAGAGGAAAACTGGGCTCTAGGTAAGCGGCAGCCTCTTCCTGTCCTATAAGCATAGCTATATAGTTAGCTTAATCACACGCTATTTACCTATCAAAAGAGTAGACAGGTTAAGAGCACAGACCCTGGAGCTAGACTAATCCTGACTATACCATTCACTGGCTGGTGATGCTGGACAAGTTATTGAATCTCTTTGATTCAAACTCGCCATTTGTAAAGTAAGAATAATTGGCAGTACTGACCTCCTAGAGCTGCTATAAGGCCTAAATCAGTTATTACAGGGAAAGGGCTCAGAAAAGGGCCTGGTGCAAAGGAAGGATTACAAAGGTACTGGTAAGTATTATCATTATATACAGTTCTGTGTAGATACAAACACATAAAGTAGCAATGAACATGTTCTGCTTTTAACTTGGGATTTGTCACTGAATCTTCACTGTGAACAAATCGCTCATATCCTATACTAATACGTCTTCTCTAAATCTTGTCATGTTCACACAGTAGCTTTTATTCTGCTTCGGGGTTCTAGGATTCCCTGTAGCTTCCTCTGCCCAGGAAACCAAGGGCCTCTACATGACCAGCTCACTGTAGTCAGGCACTCAGTGCCCTCACAATTCCTCTTTCCCGCATATGCCCTTAATCCTTGAAATCCAGCATACATCCTCTTCCAAGTTCCCTCTCTCCTATGGGTCTCACTGCTTTTAATGTCTTACGGATTGCTCACCTTAATATTTCCTTCCCATAGGTATCACTGTGATCTCAAAAGATGTGAATATGAGTAGAATGTTAAATGGTACATTATCTATTGTCAGCAGAGGTTCCAAAGGCTAAAAAGAATAGATGCTGGGCAAACTCTGAAACAGTGAGACCAGTCTTCTCATCACTCTCCTTTATGCTGTATTGGTAAAAACTAAGAATTCATCATGTTCTTGGAAACATGAACCCTTTGAAAAATTATCATGAGATAATTGCCTTTCCCTTACTCCTAGGGAAAAGAGACAGTGGCTCTCCCATCAAAGAAGTAGGGGGATTCGGGAAACCACATGGAGAACTTGGCATGTGTCTCCTTGGATTTGAGGGACCTAGAGACTAACCATCATCCATACCCGAAAAACCCTAAAGGGTAAAGACAAAATGGAAAAGGCTCTAGTCGTGCAGCTGAGAAAACACACACGCACAGAAAGTGTGCTAGATAACAGTAGAAGAATTGTGAGTTTGCTGTAGCCTGGACTGGCACCTGAGTATGCAGCAGCTGTCTGTGAACCTCCATGAAAAGCGCCCTATGCACGAGGTCTGATGCAGCGGCTGAGCCGACCGCAGCAGAAACAGCCCACAGGTAGACCACTGAATACAGAGACCCTGAGCAGGGACCCAACCACCAGCCAGATATGACATCACCCAGGCCCAGGCCTCCAATCCAAAGTCACTAATGGGAAATCTCCAAGAAATCCACCAAAGCACTCCCATGAGAAAAAAAAAAAAAAGATAGCATCTGTATACTTACTGGTCACACGCATGCTGGTGGATTCCAACTCTACCAGTCAAAAAAGCCCTCTGTTGTCCTTGCCCTACTTCTCTCCTCCCTCTAGATCCCTTCTTCCCCTTCCTCCCAGCTCACCACCACCATACCACAAGCTTCTACGCGTGTGCAGGTGTCCTGAGCCAGAGGAGGGAAAGAAGCTTTAAATTAGATGGAAGATGGAAGCTTTGCCATTAGACTGGACTGGTCATGAAAATGACCAGGAAAGTTACAAGATCTCTTGAAATTTCACTCTGACTGACGAAGACTCTGGCAGAACTCCGTGAAGGCAGTGACGTAAAAAATAAAACTATTCTAGGAGTTTACTTCCGCTGAGTCCAGCACATTGAATGCAACGGTTATCACTATGTTTTACTTCAACCTTCCTTCTCTCCTCCTCTCATCCCAAATGGCTTCACTCAGTTCTCTTTTCCTTTCTGTTTTGTTCGATCCCGTATCTGGCCTTGTCTCCTTATGCCTCTAGCTAACAAACAAATACTTGAAATATTTAAGTACTTTATTCCTGGCCCAAATTAGAGTAGCACATCATGTTAAACTAAGTAGAAATAATGAAGAAAGAGAAAATGAAAGAGATAATTTGGGTTAAATAGGTCCAATTTCTCTATTTTTATTCTTTTCCTTCTAATGTTAAATCTTGCCAAAAAATTCATCCAGTTAGTCAAGAAAATGGCTCACTCTTCCCAAGCGAATCCAATGCATCTTTTAGCCATGGCTATGGAATATAAGAAAGAAAACAGATGGAGGAGGAACTTAAAAGGACATTGAATAGCGATGGATAAAAATAAGATATTGGTTGGCAAAGCCAAAAACATACTTCCGCTGGTCCGAGCACATGAAACTTCTGTAACAAAATGTGCTAATGAGGCAAACCAAATCGGTATATTTATCTGTGGAACAATGATGCAGGCTGTCCCTTTCATCAACAAACTTTGTCCAGTCATACCTGAGCCAGTAAGAATGACCTACATGGGAGAAGATGCTATATGAAAACCACATTCTCCTCTCCTGGTCACAGAGGAAGCTGTACATCCTAACCCCCTTGCAGACAGACTGGGGCCACATGACCTTCCTCTTGCTAGTGGCATCTAAACAGACAGACAGACAGACAGATTGAGAGCCCCTTCCAGGTCTGGGCTTGGGAGACCCTGCAACGCTCTCTTCCCTTGCTGTGAGGACCTTGGTGGCCATATGCTCCAGAGCTTGACTGCGCATGGTGGACTCGACACTGGTCTCTCTCTGACTGAGAAATAAAGCATCAATGAATTAAGTCACTTAAATTTCAGGGGGTTTATCTGTTAGCACAGTAGCAAGCCTAGACTATCCTGACTATTAATCAGCCCTAACAGTCTGGTACACAAGAGGAATCTGGAGTCACCGAAGTTACATAACCTCTGAATGGTACCAAACTCTTATGGTCAATGACATTTTATCCTTGTCCTATAAAAATATTTTTGCTCACTGATTATATACTTTTCACTTAAGTTCTAGAGGAGGAGATTTGTAGAGACTCAACCACTTATAAACAGTTATAAAAAAGAAAATGTTCTTCAACAGTGCAAAGGTTCAATAAGCAAGACTTTGGTTAAAATATGAGAAAAGAAAATCCTTGAATGTCTAAGGACCTACACACTGAAACAGGTTACCCAGAGAGGTTGTATAACCATGAGTTCTCCAAGTCCCTATAATTAAGACTGACAATTGTATGTAGTCTTATCTGTACCCAAATTTTAGTTAGTTTCTTGCATAGCTAGAGTCTTGGGTCTTAGTCAGAAGAGCTTTTCCAGCTTTATAATTCTTTGTTCAAGCAGTGGCTTTCTACTACAGGAAGAAAATAGAGGTAACTCTGGCGTGTATTCATCTGACAGCTATTTAGTGAGTACTATCTATGTACGCATCAACACTGCACCAGTATGGGGACACAACAGGAAATAAAGAGTCCCTGCTTTCCCTTCATACATTCACAGTCCAGCAGCTTTAGGGGCTATCCTCATCTTTTTTTTTTTTTTCTTAGTAGAAAAAGACAAGTATCATATATTGAACACAGCTTCTCAATTTGAGCGTCAACTGCCAACTGGTATTCTAAATACTGAATGTTATCAAATGTCGGTACACAATTTCCCACTGCCTGGCAGCACCAAAACCTAAATCTTACATAAAACCTCAAAAGAAATCATCAGGATCTTCTTCAAGCCTCTAGGATTCAACTCTTTCAGAAATGTGCTCTTTGAAAGTTAAAAAACAGAACCAAACATAATATAAATACAAAAATAATTTAAAAGGGAAACGAAGGATTTCTAAGAACTCCTACAAGTATGCAAAAAAGCTTCTAAGAACCAGAGCTCATCTGTAGTGCAATTTTATCAGGAAAGAGGCAGGAACAAGACTATCACTCTTGTTGTTAAATAACACCTGTCAAAAGAAGCCTACCCTGATTCTTTTGGGGGTAGCATCCAAATCCATCATTTCAGCAACCAATCACAATCCAACAGGACATTAAAAATATTCTGATTCACTCACACACACACATGTCAATATTCTCTGATTTTCAATTTTAATAAATTTACCATGAATTTTTAATCAATATTTTACTTCCTTTTGGGGCTATATTTCTTTGAGAATGTGTCCTTCATGTGTTATTTTTCTCAGGAACTCCAAGGATAATTCGAAAAATATGGCTTCATCATTTTTCACTCATCAGATTGGCAAATGTGTCAGTTTGACAATGAAAAATATTGGCAAAAAGGTAGTCAAGACTTCCATACGCTGATGCCAGGGGAAGGAGGGTAGACAACAGGCTTAATTTGTATCTGTAACGTCTTCTTTCTTAAGCTGGTGATGTGAACAGGGTGTTTCTTATATTATTCTCTATATTTTGTGGAATGATTGAAGTTTTTCTTAACAATAATTTTTAGAGTATGTCCTGTAACAGGACAGGTCACTTTGTTCACACACTGCCAAATAGAAAGAAATAACTATGCAAGTCTAAGAAAGCAAGACACAAGCAGTTTCCTAACTGGGCAGCTCTGAACTACATGTGGCTATTCCCAGCAAGAGCGAGACTCCAGTGGGAAGTTGTGAATATCTGATCACCAGGTGTAATTACAGCCTCTTTTTAAATGCCCACACGGAGGCCTCAGGAACCTAGAAATAATAACATTATTAAACCAAAAAAAAAATCAACCCAACATGCGCCCAAATTCAGTTCAAACCCAGTCTTGGAACTAAACTTATGATCCTCAGGTCTTGCTCACCCTAGGGTGCAGCAGGTTCCTCCTTAGTTTCAGGCCAAGAGAGGGTACTACTGGTAACCACCCCTGAAAAAGTGCGTTGTAGGGAACTGGGCGGAACTGTTCAGCAGGGAGACCCCAATCTATTTGACATGAAGCAAAGTCGAATTTTAAGGAAGTCATCAAAGGTCACTGCTAAAACTTCTGAGCTTGAGTTCTCTCTTCTAATTTGGCTATTCAAAGCAACACAATAATATTACGAATAGATACGTCAACCACTTTCTCAATAGAGTTTGTTATTAAGATCACACCACAAGCCATGAGTGAGGCACAATGGAACCAATGTCATAAATTCAATGACATAAGGGGATGCTTGTTTTATTTTATTGTTATTATTTTAATCGCATAGGGGACGGGACTCAGAGTCATACTGCCTTTAAGAGTGTAGTTAAAGAAAATGGATACTTGGAATACAGAACTGCTCTTTTATTAGATACATCTTCTTCCTTGCCCTTGTTGGGAGTACAGAAATTAACAGCCTTATTTTTGTTCTCAGTCCTCACTCAGCAGTCTGTCTAAAATCATGACCTCTTTCTTCAACCAATCAACATGTTTAAAACTCCCCTATCACAACAAAACCCTCCGTGACTGGTACCCCTTCTGGCATACTTTATTTCTTGGTTTCTGGACAAGCTTCTTGAAAGAGTAATCTACAGTCATGGTTTCCACTCCCTCAACTCTCATTTACTCCTCAATGCAATTAAATGTAGCTGCAATCTGGCTTCTACCACACCATTCTATTAAATTACTTTCACTGACATTGACAAGAGCCCCTAGCCTCTGATTCCAAAGCTGCCTTCTAAAGCATTTTAGAAGTAAAATTTTACCACAAAATTATCACCTATTTTGTGCAAACTGGCTCCTTAAAACCTCAAGAATTATATCAGTTCACACTAATTTGAAAATCTTCTATACATCCAACAAAATTGCAAGTGCTGCTACTGTAACCACTACAAAGCTTCTGTTTGCCTTAGAAATTCTTAGATTTCATAAGGAATTAGTTTTGCTGCTAATATTAACAAAAGCAGACATCAATTTTATTAGGAATTATTAGTTAGAAATGTAATATAATTATTTAAAACTATGAAGTAATTATGAAAAAATATATTTCTTGCTTGATGCCAACACTCACATTACTAATAATAGAAACGCTATACTTTCAACATTAATTATAATAAATATTAGTGACCCTTGATGGAATCAGTGATGGGTATTTAAACATATGTAATCAATCATAGTCATATACATTCATATATTTTCCTCTGGTCCTTTCTTAAAAGTCAATGTTCTTCCAGCAACTATTTCTGCTTCCTATACTTCTCACTCTATATTCTCATAGAATTTCACTGTTTTAGCCACCACCTGATCACTTCCAGATATATTTCTCTAGCTCTGACATCCTTCCAAAACTTCATTCATCTACCGTAACTTCTTTTGAATATGCCACATCCAAGTTATATCAACATTTCCAAAACGGAACTCACTGTTTATTCTTCCTGATACATAGTCTACTTCTCTGAAATTCAGAATCTCAGTTTTGTGACACAACTGCCCACCTGTCACCCAAAACAGGAATCCAAGAGTCATATTTGACTACTTGCTTCAAGCTCCAAATCCTGATCACCATAGTTATAGCCACTGCCCTTAAGCAACCCCTCATATTTGCTCCCTGGATACGGCAACAACAGCCTTTCGATCAGTACCCCAGCCTCTGCCTTAGAGCCTGTTGTACCATCACCCACACGGCCTAGAGCTAAGTAAAATGCAAACATGACCTCATGACTCTCATCTTTAAAATTCACCAGTTTAAACACCTTATTCTGAGTCTGCTTAGAGAACAGCACCCAAGACTTAACACACCCTATTTCTGCCACTCTCTGCACCATCAACTTCTACCACACCTTCCTGTACGAGTTATGCTCTAGCACAGCCCAGGCCAAGGCGGGGACTTACATTATATTTCTATTGGGCTGGGCTATGCTAGAGTGTAACTTGAATAGGAAATTTTAAAAATGTTCTAGCTACATTTAAAAAGTGAAAAGAAACAGGCAAAGTTGATTTTATTAATATACTTTACCTAATACTATGTATCTAAAACACTCATTTCACCATGTATTTAATTTGGAAAATTATGAGATTAAAATATCTTTTTTTTAACATTCCTTTTTTTGAACTAAGTCTTTGAAACCCAGTGTGTGTGTATGTGTGTGTGTATGTTGTGTGTGTATATATGTATATACATTCTTTTTTTTTTTTTTTTTTTTTTTTGGTGACGGAGTCTCACTCTTGTCTCTCAGGCTGGAGTGCAGTAGTGCGATCTTGGCTCACTGCAACCTCTACCTCCCAGCTTCAAGCGAGTCGCCTGCCTCAGCCTCCCAGTAGCTGGGATTACAAGCGTGTGCCACCACACAAGGCTAATTTTTGTATTTTTAGTAGAGACAGGGCTTCTCCATATTGGCCAGGCTGGTTTCAAACTCCTGAACTCAAGTGGATCCGCCCGCCTCGGCCTCCCAAAGTGCTGGAATTACAGGCAGTGAGCCACCATGCCTGAACCTCAGTATACATTTATACTCAAAGCAAATATCCATTGGAACAAGCCATATTTCAAGTGTTCACTAGCCACATGTGGCCAGTGGCTATAGACAGTGTAGCTCCAGCACTAATAAAATGCTTGATGTTCTTCCTCATAGACTGTGCTTTTTTTATACCTTTGTTCTTTTTTCCAAACTCACTCATATCATTCTTTGAAATTCAGCTCAGAGAGCCCTTCCCATCTCCCAAACTGTGCCAAGCACAGACACTCTTATTCCATCCATGCTCATATTCCATACCGCCACAGAACTTCCCAAAGCATAATGAATGCATCTGTCTAAACTTTTGTCTCTAAGGCTAGAAGATTAGTTTCTCCAGAATAACATCCTACTAGATCTACTCATTTTTATACCCTGAGCATCTTGCAAAACGCTTACACACAGCAGTGGACAGATACATCTTCAATGAATTCACAAGATTTAGAGTAGCATGCGCACCACTGAAGCTGGAATTGAAAAATTCAAACTGGGGGGGTCCTGAGTAAACAAATTATATCCTTGGTTAATCAAAAAATGCAAAGTTATATTGCAAAGTTACACAGCTCTTTTATAGGTTCTCTTTCAATATAGAGCCCCCTTATAACATTATACCTATGGTCAGAGCTTGAGTGGAATAAAGAAATTTAAAAACTTCGGAGTTATAAGGAATCTTAGGCATGATCTAGTTATTTTGCAAATGAGTAGAAAATAGGTGAAAGAGTTTAAGTGACAAACACAAATTTGAAAAATTAGGTAACACAGAATAGCACCATAATCAGAAAGGTGCCCAGGTCCCTAGGTCCCCAGAGCTTTCTTTACACCACTCTGCTTCTGTGGCTGTGTCAACTATGCACATTAATCAAATAAAATTTATAATTAAAATCCATTTACAAACTACAGAGAACCTATACTACTGAAAACCCTTTTGGTTGTTGTTGCCGTTACTGTTGCTGTCAATTACTTCCAAGATGGCATGGCAGAGAACATATTGTTAAACAAATATTCCTTGTGCTACACTTTCTAGTCCCTCTGTAGTCTAATGGGGCTATGTGACTCATTGTAGCCAATAAAGTATGTGTGAAAGTGTGTCCCTTCTGGGCAGAGACATTCAAGAGCTGGTGTGATGATTCCATGCTTCTGTTCCCTGACCCCAGAACTAGTATTGGGCTGGCACTGCCACAGTCTGGAAGGGGCCTGGCTGGCTATGCTGAGTTACCACATGGAGGGGTCAACCACTGCAGGCTCAGAGCATTTGCAAGAATAAGACATAACCTTGTTGTGCTAAGTGACTGAGGTTTTGAGATGTTTTTTCTGTTGCAGCAGCTCATGCTTAATTACCCTAACACAGACAGCAAACTAAATTACAGGCATAGAACTGTGCGTCTTGAAGTTGAGCACTGTAACAAATGTAATTAACATGACATAAATTACTAAACATAAACCCACTTAAAATATTTTTCTGCTATTTTTATTTTAAAATGATATGCTAAATCATACATTAAATTTAAGATGTATCAGGTATAAAACCTGATTAAAGTCCTATAAAATTATCAATGTCTAAAACACACAGTTAAAATCAAATGCTGGGCTGGGCACAGTGACTCATGCCTATAATCCCAGCACTTTGGGAGGCTAAGGCAGGTGGATCACTTGAAGCCAGGAGTTCAAGACCAGCCTGGCCAACATGGCAAAACCCCCTCTCTACTAAAAATACAAAAATTAGTTGGGCGTGGTGGTACACATCTATAATCCCAACTACTTGGGAAGCTCAGGCACAAGAAATGTTTGAACCCAGGAGATGGAGGCTGTAGTGAGCTAAGATCACATCACTGCACTCCAGCCTGGGTGACAAAGGGAGACTGTCTCAAAAAAAAAAAAAAAAATTAAAAAAAAAAAATGCTGAATCAGGTTTCAAGCACTAATTACTTTTTCTAAAACGGCAATATCCCCATGAAATGACTATACATAGTCATTGTCTGAGTCTAGGACCTAGAGTTTTTGTTCCACATGGTAATAGTACACCATGAGAAATAATCCTATTGGCAAGTTTCATGGAACTTCAAGTAAGCTTCATTCATCATCTCTGAATAGCAGTGCGGTGTCACCTTATTTCCAGAACTACAAAAAAGTTTTATTATTACTGTCCTCTTTCATATTTTATTATGATGTACCTCTTTCAATTTTACTATTTGCTATTATTTCCCTATGTCCACACATATTACAATATGTCCATCTTTAATTAAAAGCCACAGATGGAGTTTTGCTTGAAGGCATGTCCCTGTAATCCCAGTTACTCAGGAGGCCGAAGCAGGATGACCACTTGAGACCAGGAGTTCAAGACCAGTCTGGGCAACAGTAAGACCCCATCTCTTGGCGGGGGGGGGGGGGGTGGATATTTAGCCAGGCATGGCATGCACCTGTACTCCCAGCTTCTTGGGAGGCTGAGGCAAGATGATCACTTGAGCCCAGGAGGTTGAGGCTGTAGTGAGCTATGTTCATGCCACTGCACACTAGTCTAGGCAACAGAGCGAGACTCCATCTCTTAAAAAAAAGAAAAGAAATGAAAAAGAAAAAGAAAGAAAGAAAAAGAAAAAGAAAGAAGAAGAAAAAGAAAAAAGCCACAGATGTCATTTTGGGGGAAGATTAAGAATGTACAATTTGAATCTCATGACTGCACCTATAGGGATGTCAAGGGATGTCAGTATAAGACTGTAGTGGAACATTTGGAAAAAGAGTTGTTGTCAATTTCAGAGAAAATACTCTTCACCAGGTAGAGCTGCTCACAGCAATAGCTACTTTAAAAACTAAAACCATGATTACTTTCTGTTTCAGTTCAGCCAATTGTGGGGTGAATTCCCTAAGCCCAGAATGTCCCAACTTTAAATTCATACTGAAAAACTTTTAGAAATTTAGAACAGATTTTCATGAATGTTTAGACGTTTAAATGCAGCCAAGCCTCTCTAAATAATAAATGAAATTAGGCAAGTCCCAATTACTATTACAGAATGACTATGCAAGACAAGGCTACCCACATTTCTGAGACGATCAAGAATTTTGTCTTTTTAATGTTCCTCTAAAGTACATTTCCTTCCATTAGAAATGTGTACTTGGAAAGAATTTCATAATTCACAAAACTTGTTTTGACTAGGTGGCTGGCAGATTACTTATGTTTCATTTAAGGGTTTGGCTGCATATTTGTGAATCTGTAATACACAGAATATTTCTTTAAACTACAACACATCTGGCACATTCCTAGATTCACTTTATCATATATATATGTCCTGATGTTTATGTTAATTTTCTATTTTTTCCCTACTTTACTGCATTGTATATTTTCCTTAAGTATCCTCAAACCTTCTGTATATCATGGAGAACACAAATCCCCAATGAAGAGATACAACAGTGCATTTGGCTGGATCAATAGTTTTTTTTTTTTTTAATAACCTAAAAATACCTCATAAAGTCATTTTTTTCTTGAACTCTTGTGATCTGCAATGGTACAGAAAGCCTCCCCCACCCTGGGAACTTGGCAGGACCCTGACTAGGGCCTACATGCCCACTTAGACAGCAATAAACTAAGAACTCAGCACTCATTTTCTGTGACTGAGGGCTGCTGAAAGAGATCGGGAAACTAAACACTTTATAATAAACAGTAGTTACCATGACGTTACCATTCTTATCACCCTGGCCAACCTGCTGCCTCCGTGAACACACAGAAGAGGCTCACGAACAGAAGGCCACGAGGCAATGCCAGGAGTAAAAAAAGGTAGAGGCATCTCATTGTGGTTTTGATTTGCATTTCTCTGAAGGCCAGTGATGATGAGCATTTTTTTATGTGTCTGTTAGCTGCATAAATGTCTTCTTTTGAGAAGTGTCTGTTCATATCCTTTGCCCACTTTTTGATCGGGTTGTTTGTTTTTTTCTTGTAAATTTGTTTGAGTTCTTTGTAGGTTCTGGATATTAGCCCTTTGTCAGATGAGTAGATTGCAAAAATGTTCTCCCATTCTGTAGGTTGCCTGTTCACTCTGATGGTAGTTTCTTTTGCTGTGCAGAAGCTCTTTAGTTTAATTAGATACCATTTGTCAATTTTGGCTTTTGTTGCTATTTCTTTTGTGTTTTAGACATGAAGTCCTTGCCCATGCCTATGTCCTGAATGGTATTACCTAGGTTTTCTTCTAGGGTTTTTATGGTTTTAGGTCTAACATTTAAGTCTTTAATCCATCTTGAATTAATTTTTGTATAAGGTATAAGGAAGGGATCCAGTTTCAGCTTTCTACTTATGGCTAGCCAGTTTTCCCTGCACCATTTATTAAATAGGGACTCCTTTGCCCATTGCTTGTTTTTGTCAGGTTTGTCAAAGATCAGATGGTTGTAGATGTGTGGTATTGTTTCTGAGGGCTCTGTTCTGTTCCATTGGTCTATATCTCTGTTTTGGTACCAGTACCATGCTGTTTTGGTTACTGTAGCCTTGTTTGAAGTCAGGTAGTGTGATGTCATCTCACACCAGTTAGAACGACAATCATTAAAAAGTCAGGAAACAACAGGTGCTGGAGAGGATGTGGAGAAATAAGAACACTTTTACACTGTTGGCAGGACTATAAACTAGTTGAACCACTGTGGAAGACAGTGTGGCAATTCCTCAAGGATCTAGAACTAGAAATACCATTTGACCCAGCCATCCCATTACTGGGTATATACCCAAAGGATTATAAATCATGCTGCTATAAAGACACATGTACCCATATGTTTATTATGGCACTATTCACAATAGCAAAGACTTGGAATCAACCCAAATGTCCATCAGTGACAGACTGGATTAAGAAAATGTGGCACATATACACCATGGAATACTATGCAGCCATAAAAAAGGATGAGTTCATGTCCTTTGTAGGGACATGGATATAGCTGGAAACCATCATTCTCAGCAAACTATCGCAAGAACAGAAAACCAAACACCGCATGTTCTCACTCATAGGTGGGAATTGAACAATGAGAACACTTAGACACAGGAAGGGGAACATCACACACCGGGGCCTGTTGTGGGGTGGGAGGAGCAGGGAGGGATTGCATTAGGAGATATACCTAATGTAAATGACGAGTTAATGGGTGTAGCACACCAACATGGCACATGCATACATACATAACAAACCTGCACATTGTGCACATGTACCCTAGAACTTAAAGTATAATAAAAAAGAAAAAAAAAGAACAAAGAAAAAGGTAGAAGCAGCACCCAGAACGAAGAGATAGAGGCACCCTGGATAGCATTTGAGAGTCGAACACAATGCAAACTTCTCTATTTTCCCTGATTGCCTCCAAATCATTCTCGACCTTCGGCTAAATATCACTTCTTCAGGTGGCCTCCTGTGGCCTTCTGAATTAGGATGACTTCCCTTGTTAGTACTTCCTGGTATGGTCCTGTTTGTAATATTCAGGTATTCACTCAAAAATATTGACTGAGTCCCTCCTACATGTCAGGCACTGCTCAAGGTAATGTGGATACAACACAAACACAGCCCTGCTCCTTTCCCCAGAGTTCCAGTCTCAGGTAATGAATGACCTTGCTGTTCACCAAGGTTCCTGACTGACTGAACCCCATTCCCTCCCTCACCTGTCACATTAGATGAGTCACTAGGACTTGCTGATTTTGACCTCTGGATTCTCTTGTGAATCTAGTTTCTCTCCGTCCCAATCACTGCCACCTCATAGTGTCCACCCTCTCCCCAGGAAATATTCCCACAGCCTCCATCAGGTTTTCCAGCCCGCCGTCTAGCCCTCTCCAACCCAATCCACGCACCTGCAATTGGAGTGCCTAGAATGAAAATCGGACCAGGACACTTTCTTGCGTCAAACCTATCCAGGGTCTCTAATGTGTCTGATGACTGGACATCAGCCTACGTTTTTCCCTCGCTCCCATATCCTCCCATGTGTGCCCTGTGCTTCTGCCATAGTGAACTATTTGCAGTTCCTCACCTATGTTCTACTTTTTTTATGCCTACTAATGACACCTAGCATACATAGTTTCTGTCACCTACTTTGTGCTTAATACATATTTTTTTGTTGAAAAGAATGAATGCATGAAAATGTCTATTTTTACACTTACTAGGCCTTCTGCTTGAATTGCCCTTTATCTCCAAATTATCAATGTATCTCGGGTATCTTTATCACATTTGTATCTTGGGTATCTTTATCAATGTATCAATGTATCTTTATCACATTTGTATCTCGGGTGCCAGGCACAGCATCTGTAACCTAGGAAATGCTGAATCATGTTTTCAGAATAAATGGATGAACGAATAACTGACAGGCAAAACCATCCACCTTAGCTTAGGACAGAAAGTAGAATACAAGGAGGTAGAAAGCAATGATTTCTCCTTCACGAAGACGTCCAAAAGCCTTTGCTAATTTCCTTCAGGAACATGAACAATGCGAGTCTTGACAGGTAAAATCAGAATAAATTATTAGTGGCCCCAAGGAGAAGACATGCCCTTCTTGTTTCATTTTGTTTTTAATTCAGCTGCTATTGATTGAGGTAGCATAGAGGTAGCACCAGGTAATGGAAAGAGCATTGCCCTGGGAGTCAGAGGACCTGAAGTCAATTCTAGAACTGACTCTCCCTCTAACTAGCTGTGTGGCCTGAATTCAGCTGTATCAGAAGCAAGCCCACCCCCCGGGCCTCCTATTATGTGAACAATTGAAATTACTTATTTGCTTTAGTTGGGTTTCTGATTCTTGGAACTAAAAGAATGCTGACTAACATCCCATTCTTATCATCTCTTGTGGTTGCATTTACTGGGAGGGCAAGCCAAAAAATGCCATAGATAAAGCATATTCTGATTATAGCAAAGCATTTGGCTGAAGTCTCTGGAATATACTCACAAAAGAGAAAAGAGGACTCAACTGTTTATTTAGATGGATGTGAAACTTGTTGAACCTTTATATGTGAAAAGTTCTGATTAATGAATGTGTACACATGGAAAGAGGTTCCTTGTATCATGTTACCCCTGAACCTGTCCCTAATCTATTTAGGGTTCTCAGCAGCCACTAGGAGAAATAAAAGGGGTGTTTATGAGACTTCTACATCCCTCAAAGCTAGAATACATCATTAACATAACAGAGGCATGAGTCAAGATTCACCAGTTTAACAAGGAAAACAGAGAAAAGGCATGGTTAGGGCCATAGGTCTCTGAAACGACCCTTTTCCTCTGATATCCCTGCTGATACATTTAGAGGCATTACCTGGCTTAGGAAGTGAGACTCTTCTGTTTTTCTCTTTGGTTTTTATGGCTTGTAATGAAGTTTCTTGTCTGCTTGTGTATTTTTATTCTACTTTGTGCACAGGGTATTATTTCTTAATTGTAACTATTCCTAAAATTATTTGGGAAACTTGCCCATTTGTGATTAATTAGCTTTTCGATTATTGCATGGTTAAGAGCCTTGTGCCTTCAGGCATGTGCACCTAAAAATTAAAATGTATTAATATGAACACAATGAAATCAAAATGATTTTATGTAACTGCATGATTTATGCTTATTGAGGAAGTTATTTAAGTATAATTTATAGGTTAGTTCTTACAGCACAAATGCTTTCCTTCTCCTCATTTTCTCTTTTTCTCCTGCAGGAAAACTACAAGATCCCTTAAATACCTTCTCATATACAAAATCTTCATCTTGGCATCTATCATTCTTTCCTGTTCTTGCTTCTGTCCCTCTACGGTTCATTTGCTGGTTTGACTAAAAGTTGGACCAATTTGGCGTGAGAGTGTGGGGCACTCGTGCCATCTGGCCTCTCCTTCTCCTTCCTGTGTCTTGAGAGAGAAGGGAAGCTCAGTCCCCTCTGAGCTCAGGACAGGGCACGGGAGACAACTTCGGCTCCCAACCTCAGTCCCTCCCCCAGCCCTGCTGAGGGAGAGGAGATCTCACATCCAGCCCACCGGGGGGCTCCACCTCTGCGTACCAGTAAAGCCCCGCACAGACAGGCACTCCTAGGCATCTGCCCGCCATTAATAAATACCAGCTCATCTCTCATGGGCTCATTACCTCCTGAGTTCATCTCCTCTGACAGTGAATCCCCAAAAGGACGAGAGGACAAGACGGGGTGGGTGGGGCTCAGAAACAAGGCTGGGAACCCGTTCTACTACATATGGGGTCAAGCTCCTCACTGCTTCCTCACCCACCTACTCGCTGCTCACTGGGCCAGCGCTGGGGAGTGTGCTAGCTCTCTAGCAGGCACAGGGACTGCAAAGATGAGTCAGACACAGACTCCGCACGCAAACAGCTCACAACCCTCTCATGCGCTCAACAGGCACCGTGTGCCCACCATGTGCAAGGCCCTGGGTGTGCGGCGGGCATTCCGGAGCTTAAAGACTAGGGTGGAAGACAGGCCAGGCTGCGGCAGAACAAAGGGTTGGAGAAATGCTCTCTGAGGTCTGAAGGGGAGAGGCTGCATCAGCTCCGCAGCTCTGATGGGGCTGCCTGCAAGGAGGCAGGCCAGGATGGCGCCCTGCAGGGAGAGGGCAAAGCGACCAGACAGAGTCTCCCCTAAGGGGTAGACTAACTCATCTGCCACCCCTGAAGAAAAATAATATAACGTTTCACTCTACAGATATCCACAGAATCACTGAACTAAAAAAACAAAAAACAAACAAACAAGAAAAGAAATTAGGCAAAATCTTTGTTTAAATAGAAAAAGGAGCAAAAACCAACCAACCAATCAACCAAACAAAAAACCCCTCCAAACCCCAGCCTTTGGTTGTCCTATAAAAATCTAGCAGTACTGCCTTCTTGCCATCTATCCAGATGACACTCTCCTTAATCCCCAGCCCAACACTGGCGGGCCTCACAAAATGTAGAGCTAAAATTACAGTCAGCACTACCATAAAGAGCTCCACATTAAATGAGAAAACAAAATTGGGCGACATAATGTATTTTGAGTAAGAGGAAAATAAACCAGAAACGATGTGTATATATAAACATGTAGAGGAGTGTGCATATGCTATGTGTTGGTATATATAGATGTTGTGTTGTGGAGAACGCTCTTCCCAGTAACCTGTTTTTTAAAAACCAGCACACTCCAGCAGGTATCCACATAAAGAAACCGCCCACTTTCTGCAGAGACCACAGTCCCCACGCTCAGCCTTTCCTGCTGAGCTTCCACGGCTCTCCCGCTCTGGCACCAAGCTAGACGGACGACCCTCTGGACATCCCTTTCTCCCTCATTATCGACTCCTTGGAAAAGCAAGCCACTCACAAGTGGCTGGGACCTCTCGCCTTACCCTTAAGAACCCATTTCCCTGTACTGTGCCCATCGAGTCTGCCCCTTGTCTGCTGAACTGCATTGGAATTGTAAAAACCGGGGCCAACTGTGTCCTACCAGGAACAGCTCACTTCCCCAGTGTGCTCACTGAGATTTCTGTGTGACATTTTCATCAGCTACGTGGTGTAAGCCGGGAGCCACTCACCAGACAGAGGGGCCGCTGTTTTAATCAAACCTCGTAACTTGTTCCCTTTCTCTATCTGCATATACAAACCAGTGTCACCCTGGCGCTCCACACCAAGGAATGCTGGACAGGAGAACCTGGGCAAAGCTGGAAGTTTAGTATCTCAGGAAGAAAGTGTTCTCAGCAATTCTGATTGGGTGAAATGAAATCTTGGCTACAAGGTTAACAGCTTTTAGCTAATGTCTACTTCTATTCTCTAAGGTTGAAAATGTTTTTCATGCCTCCTATCAGGGGTTGGCAAACTTGGCCCTTGGGGCAAACACAGCCATGAGCATGCACGGATGTACTGTCCCTGGTTGCTTTCACACTACCATGGCAGAGCCAGATAGTCACAAAACTCAACTGGAGACCAGCCCGCAAAACTCAACATGTTTACTATCTGTCCCTTTACGGAAAATGTTTGCTGACTCCTTCCTTTATATTTGTCACTAAATACTGTCGTTTCTTCCTCCAAAAGTCTTCCCGACTTCTCAGTGCCCCCTCATTTCCAATGATAGTACTATGATTCAAACTCTCTGTACCTCTCCGTGCGGGATAGCTTCCCAATCCAGTCCGCCCTGCATACGGCTGCCTGGCTGTCATCCTGTCACTTGCTGAATCCTCTCAAACCCATGCCCAAGAACATACATGCTCTTAGGTGCCACTAGAGCCAATCTCCTAATTTTACCTTTCAGGGACTTCCATTCAGACTTCGGTCTCCCTTCTGCCCTGTACCCTTTGGGCCCGTACCTTCCCTGTGGGCACACCCACGCTTTCCTTCACTGCTGGGCAGGCTTCAGCGCCTCCTCCGCCCCACCTGCCAGCTCTGCTCCCCTTTCCCCAAGAAGATCTCCTGCTGATCCACAGATTCCCTCTAGGCCTCTCCACGTTCGGCCCTCTGGTTCAGTCCCTGCTGCCATGTGTTCACTTACCTGAGCTTGGTTCTTGCTGAAGTATCTGCTCATCTTATAGATTCCAATGGTAACAAAAAATAAATTAGGACAAAGACTACAAGAAAGATTCTGATGAGAGGAATCCATGTGGGGGATGATCCCCTTGGAGATGTGGCCTCCAAAACTATACTAGGTCTCAACATGGGGATCACCTACACTCCAGGCGGAAATTCCTATCTTGGTGCACACGGCACTTAACAGTTTCTATCACTGACTTATATATCACTTGCTTTCCAAGACATTTCACATCTTTGCCTTTTATCTCTTCAAAGAGTTAATAACTCCCCATTAGAATATGCATATATATTGTAGTGCTAGATAATAAGTAGAGGAACTTAATAACTTATTGTGAAACATAAAAGTACACCTTGCTTTAATAAAACTTCATACTTTGTTCCCTTTCTCTATCTGCATATGAAAACCCAGAACTTTCAATCAATTGCTTACCAGACATTCTGAAATTGGGAAGAAAAAGAAACCTCCTCCCGCGGGGCACATGCTCTGGCCACACATCCCATTTGGATGGTCAGGTTTTAACAGGCTACACACTTGTAAATAAATTCTTATACACCTCTAAGTTTTTCTCCCCTGCTCTCTGCTTCTCCGTTGTCCCTCTGCTCCCTCCAGTCTTCTCTCCGTGTGCCATCATGGCATGTCAGCAGTCTGACCCACTAGCCAGGAGGCCACTGAGAGGTGGGCTGGGACACTGGAAAATGAGCCTCATTTAGAAATTAAGCACAAATTATAATTTCCACCTCTCCTAAAAGCTATTACCATTGACAATGAACAGCTCTGCTTCCCGTTCACATTCTCTTAAAAGCAGGTGGAGCCCCTGCCTTCCACCCCAGCCTGCCAATTACACACTCTTGTCTGGGGACTTTCACTTTAAACTGCTTTTTACAGACATAAATGAAAGTGCTCAAAATCAACAGCCGAAAGGAGATGAAAAGAAACATGTCTCCAACTGCTTCTCAGCCATTACAAATCAACAGGAGCTAAATATCAGACTTGTTTTGTTTTGTTTTGTTTTTAAGAGCTTCCTTTTAATGAACAGGTAAAACATATGTAGGAGAGAATACCTCAAACCCCAAATGTGTTGTGAACATAACATTTTAACTTGTGTGCCCAGTTCCTAAGTAAATGTTACCAGTTTGACCACACTTAACAGTGGAAAGCTAGTCAGGCATGGCAGAGTTAAGCAACTGCTATCGTTAACCATACTGTTAATGTGTTAGAAGCCATCACTTTTTTTGCTGCCAAATTCTGAAACCTCTGTCTTTGAAAGGCTGCAAGCACTGTATTCACAGAGAAGGTAGGTGGCAGAAAGGGGTTAAAGAGGTTAGGTGTCTATGTGAATCAGTTTTTAGAAAGATCTAAAACTCCAAACAGCAGTGTGCATGCACTCAAATGTGCAAAACTGGACAAAGTCATCCTATGTTGAAAAATCAAAGCCATTTACAGTAGACATGTCTCCAGGAAAGGGGGGCAGTCTTTAAATATACGGTTAGCCTTTTAGGCTCTCTCTATGAAAAACTCTGGATTGCCAAGAGCAACACTGAAGATTTATTGTTATAGTCAGATTTCCCCTGCTATCTTATTGTTCACGAACTTTCAGAGTGATTCTCCATCTAGCTGTTTTCGTGAATGCCTCAATGATCAACCACTGAAGCAGATGACTTTTCTCACCCGTTGCCATGTCTATTAGCTAAATCTGCTCTTTCCCCTCAAAGCGGATCCTTCCCAGGCCCCAAGCATCTTACTGTAACGTTATGAAGGTTTGTATATGCTAGGTGTCCGCAGAGTGATACCCATCTGGAATCTCAGGCAGTGGTGGGAGGTGCTAGAGACAAACCAGGGACGCTTCCGCACTGATCCCAACCAAAACCTGGGAAAGAAGCCCGCAGAACTGTAAACAGAAGACAATTCGGCGGTTAAGAGGCTGTGTCCAGCTCCACTCTCTCTAGCTGCCCATTTGAATGTTGGACCAACAGTGGGACATTCACGAACCTTGAGAGTCGAGGTTCAGATTTAGTTTCAAGTCACAGTGGGGTGCCTCCATTCTGCTGGCCTTGTGTTTTCTATCTGCTAAAAACCTTCCATTAGAATGACCCTCCTGACCCCGTACCCTGCCCTTTACTGAGTCCTGCTAGGAACTCAGTACTCCCTAGGAGAAGCAAGTTACCTGCTGGTCCATATTTCTGGATGAGGCGGAGGTGATCTACTAAAGGACCTTAAAGTTGGGAATAGGCTTCCTTGCCCTGCTCTCCACTGGGACGGCTGAGAGACTATGCTTGTTATGCAGACCCCACCAATCCCCAGGTTGGGCTGGAGGGGAGGGAGGGAGAGCAGGCCCTCTTCATGTAGATGCAAAGCCATGTGATTCAATCAGCCGAGGAGAAATAAAGCTGACATTCTCTTTCCTTCACCTGTTTCAATGTCTTAATTTGCTTAAAACTCAGGTGGAAAAGAAAAGACTCTTCTGGTTGCCAAAGGCAAGTAAACTTAAATTTATAATAGCAAAAGGTTAATTTATTATAAAAATGTTTATAATATTATAATGGCTGGTGGAACCAAAGGGGAGTCTCAGGAAAAACCACACCCTGGATATCAAACATGCTGTTTTCTTTCTGCATCTGCTGTCTTCTTTTCTGTTTGAAGACTGGCCACCTCTGCTCCTCAAGTGCAAAGTTGAGAAACATGATCATTCAATGCTCTCAGGCATTGCATCCTACAGCTTCAGCCACTGATGAGGGACAGTACTCTTTCTTCTCTTAAATCCAGAGTTCTCTGGCTAAAATTGTGATTGCCTCCACAGTGAGGGGACCATTCCTAGACAGACAACTGTCCAAGTTGGAGTAGAGCTATTCAGTGAAGAAAGGGGGTCATGGTGGAACAAAACCACTAAGGCACAACAGAAACTAAAGTATCAAGCTGGAAGAGTGAAGGAAGCTCCCAGGGACTGAGCTGCTGGGCCTCCAAGCCTTTTCCATGTAATCTCAACGTTGTGAATTCCACCATGTTTTAAACCTAAAGGTTCACAAAAGCTATTAATAAAATAGCCATATTCATCATTCACACCAAGACACTTCTGGGCATGAAAGTGGGTACTACAAATAATTAAAATTATATTATCTTGAATGTCTATTTATTGACTAACAAACTGGTTTTCTCATAATGATGGATCTATAGAATCACTCTTATTCAGAAAGTATTTTCAAAACTAAAATCTTTCTTTAAAACACGTCCAAGCCAGGTGTGATGGTTTGCACCTGTGGTCCCAGCTACTTGGGAGACTGAGGTGGCAAAGGATGCAGTGAGCCAAGATTGTGCCTTTCTATTACCCTCTAGCCAGGGTAATAGAAAGACCCTATGTCAAAAAAGAAAAAATAAAAGTCCATATACATTAAGGCAAAATATAAAAACTTTATATTCTTTACATTCATGTTAATTATAAACATTTAAAAGTAATATAAATAGTAATTGGTCTTAGCATATATTTACATACTTGATCAGTTTCATAATTGTATGTTTTGAATTCTGTCCTGCTATTTCTCTAAAAGTATTTGTTTTTGATACAACCTTGGTATCCAGTAATTTTTGTCAATCTTCCTTAATGTTGCATTTTGTGCAACTTGAAGCTGTTGACATCTTCAACGGACCTTTTTGTGAAGTCCACATTATTTTAATTTTTGAAAACACCTCAGGGTAAGTGATAAGCTCAGAGCAAATCCTACCACAGGAAAATGTTCTCAATTCTTCTTCTTCTTTTTTTTTTTACTGGAAAGCATAAATATTTCATTCCCAATATTTTCAAAGGAACTATCTCTCTGCTTCCACTCAGTATATAGGCATTTAACGAAAACTTTAGCAAGATCAAGCTCTTCATATTAATTGTCTCTCTTTATGATTCTTTTGAATATCTGAGCAAATGTGGATGATGCAATATTATAAGCCTTTTCAACTTCATTCCATTGTGATATAGAGTAAAAATTTATCCAGTAAAATACAGAAGTCTCATGAAAAAATTATTTCCATAACACAGTTGTTCTAAGGAAAAATTATACAATTTTGAAATTAAATTTTGTGTACCTACCATTGGGGCCTCATCCTATAATTTGTCACTCCCTACTCAGGTTTTGTGAGGAAATATGGCAATATCTTCTAGTTTGCAGGCTGTGGTTTTAATAATGGCAAATCTCTAAAAGCTGCCTATGCTGAAGTTCCTGAAGCTCCATTAATTGAATACTTTAAGATTTCCACTTGATTTGGGGGAAAAATGTAGACAAGATTGAAAGGATTCATACACTCATTAACAGTGTAGGATAGTTACAGTGAGATACAAAGAAGTTTTTCAAAGGCTGACATATTTCTAAAATCTGATCAATGATGGGGGCAAAGAGAGCAAGTGTGTTCTTGTCACAGTGAGGTATGTTTTTGTATTTAACTTCAGCCTTGAAAAAAATTGAAAAAAATTCTGTAGTTTGATCATTCTGTGTAAAGATATAAATATCTGTAAATTTTTACAACTGCAGCTTTTAATTCTAAGAATACAATATCACAACTTGTTTGGATACAATTATCAATTATATGTACATTCTACATTTAATGATTTTACAAAATACATTTCATATTATATACTTGTATATCTTATTTAAATATTTTAATTAATTTGTTTTCTTTTAAAATTGTATGTACTTATGGTATACAATAAGATGTTTTGATATACATACACTTAGTGAAGTGATTACTATAGCCAGGCAAATTAACATAGCCATCGTCTCACACAGTTCTCTTTCTCTCTCTCTCTCTCTCTCTCTCTCTCTCTCTGTGTGTGTGTGTGTGTTAAGAATACCTAAAATCAACTCTTAGCAATTTCTAGTATATGATATAATATTATTGACCACAGTCCTTGTGCTGTACATTTCTAGACTTGTACTTCATAACTGCAACTTCATGTCTTTTGACCTACATCTTCCCATTTTTAATAAAATCTTTTATTTACTATTTTCTTAAAATATTTTTATATGTTTTATTAAGTTTTAAATTATGAATTACATATACATATATCTCACCATCAATCCAGGTATATTTCTGCTACACTTTTCTTAATTTACTGAGGATGTTTTTATTAAAACATTGCCCTCCATAAAAGTTTTCATACATCATCACTACAAAAATAAATAATTTGATCATAAACATTGAGCTTTTTGAATGGATTTACAATCACAAGCACAATCAGGTGTGTTACCTTGACAAAATGAACTTCCAAAAGCATTCCTTTTATCCCATGATTCAGATGGAAAAACCAAAAAAAAAATTGGAATTAACTTTCTATTCGAAGTATCTGATGAGATGGCTGTGATATAAAATTGGCAGGATCACTTAACTGTTTGCAAAGTTCTTTTGCTAACTGACCCAAGACATTAAAAGCTACATCTACCTTTTTACATGTGTGCAAGGAAACTTGAACTCCAGAAAGAATGAAATGGTCTTATAATGAGAGTTACTTGGCCTAAATGAAATGTCATTCTTTAAACACAATCTGCAAAAATGCTGCATTATGTTTGTTACAAGATCCTCTTTGAAATTTTTAAAATTTAAAAAATTGTAAAGTCTTCTTCAATAGATTTCTTTCTTTTAGAAATCTGCTCAGTGATATTGTTACGACTTTTACGTGAATGATAAATATTGATAGGTTACACATTCAATATCAACGTTCTTGACAAATCCAGTAATACATTTTTCCTCAAAAGGTGCTTCTGGGGAGAGAGTAATTACCACCAAAAGGGTTTATTGACAAATAATTTTGAAAATCACCAAAAAGTAAAATAAATGAAGAACTTCAGATGTATACCCTATAAAATGTGACGAAGCCTTGCAGCAAGGGCTATTCTCTGTATCTATAGGTTCTAACACATAATGGCTCAGCCTCTCTCCAACACATATTTTAATGAATAATTTGCTATAATTCTCACGGTTTCATCTGACTAGAGGCCAGTGGCTCCTGTACTTTGCAAGCTATGGAGAAGTCCACAGCACAGCTGGCTGACAGACCACAAGGCTGGCTGGGGTAGTAGTCTCAAATACTCCTCCCACACCATGCTGGACTGGGAGGAGCAAACTGCCCCAGCCACTGGTGTCTCAGCACACTGCTTTATCAAGAGCACCTGCGTGCTTCATTCAAGGAGGTATTGGCTCAGCTGCACTGTGAAAGGTCTGAGAGAAGAGAAGAAGGTCATTGCTAGACAGATTTAGATTCCACTGAGAACTCTGTTCACTGCACACGCATCTCACATGTGACTGGAGGGGCACCCTGGCAAGCTCAAAGTACAAAGTCTATCAAGCCCATTCTGGCATATTTTAATGCAACGCATAATGATGATACTTTCTTCTAAAAAATTAGAAACCATCTGGCCACGTGGCTCACACCTGTAATCCCAGCACTTTGGGAGGCTGAGGCGGGCGGACCACTTGAGGTCAGGAGTTCAAGATCATCCTGGCCAATGTGGCAAAACCCCATCTTTACTAAAATACAAAAATTAGTCAGGCATGGTGGCTCATGCCTGTAGTCCCAGCTACTCAGGAGGCTGAGCCATGAGGATCACTAGACCGGGAGGCGGAGGTTGCAGTGAGCCGAGATCACGCCACTGCACTCCAGCCTGGGCAATAGAGCAAAAATCCATCTCAAAAATAAATAAATAAATAAATAAAAATAAATAAAATAAAAAATGAGAAACCCAAGACAATGCTAATTAGGAAGGTTAAAGGCACTAACTGGGACTGTCCTGGGCAAACTGAGCTGTGTAGTCACCTATCGGTGAATGGCTCTGCTAAGAAAATGTAATTAACATAGCTAAGAGTTCAGAACTTACCAAGAGGCATATGCTAAGAGCTTTACAGGCAATATCTTTTTCAATATGCCCACAGTGCATATATCTCTGAGATAGGTGTTATTTCTTCATTAGACTTATGTCCTTTGTTTATCTTAAGTAGAAGGCTGAGGTATACAGATACTACCTAAAGTCTTTGAGGATTAGATACCAGATGGGGAGTGGCAATATTCATTCATATCATATCTGTTGGCTTGGTCTGTCCAGCAATTCTAACCCCTTCTTTTGATAAGCACAGTCCAGTTTTCTCTGGGTGAATGAAACTTGTGTTTGTTAATAACTGTGTTCCCTCGTCTAACCCCATCTCTCAAAATAAGAACAAGACCAGTCCTGGCATCTCTCTCTCTGTCTCTTGGGGATTTGAAGCTTGACTGGAATGTCAGAAGGACAGAAAATGTTTTGTTCCAAGTCATTCCAGTGGCACCACCTTCAAGAGGCTGTCCTAGATACCAGAACTACCCTGTTATTATCCTTTATCCTTTCAACTCTTCTACCAGTTCTGCAAATTACCCAAAGTCCTTTTAATACATCCTCCATTAAAAAAAATGTAAGGTAGCAAAAATTGGTTTCCACAGCTTACAACCAAAGCACTCTGACTCCCTTAGCAATTAAACCTAGGTCTGTCCAACTCCAGAGTCTGTGCCTTAACCATGGTACCCTGGTGTGTTCCTTAGCCAGCCCCTGGTACCAGACACGCCTGCACTTGACCTGCTCTGATGAAAAACAGTGGAAGGAAACTGCACAGTGTTCTCTCCTCTGCAAGCTGCATCTGAGGCGCCTGGCCTTGCCCCACCCTCTGCTGGTTTGACTGGCCTTGATTTCCCTTCAGTCATCCAGGAGAGATGCTTACTAATGTGGTGTCTTCCTCCTCAAGTCTTATTTGGTCTCCATTCTGCTTTGACAGAACCACACGGGCAGCTCTTCGCAGCCTGGAGAAAAGTTGCATTTCTATGAGTACTTTCCCAGCCTCCACAGCAGCCTTTTCTCAAAAGCTGAAGAAAACGCAGTACCCAAGTTACCAGAATTTCTCACTATACCACACACATTTTCCCAAGCTAGAGAAAATAAGGTTTTCTAGGGAAGGAGGCAGCACAATGAAATAATAGAGAACAGGATCAGATACCCAATAGACTTCTTAAACGATGGCAAGTGGTAAAACTGCTGACACAAAGAATCATGTGAAAATGATATCTTCATAAAACAACACATTTGCAAAGGACACTGGCCCTAGAATTGCTACCTCAGCTTGGGACAACTGGCAAAATTTCAGATGTCCCTTATATTAATGTATGCAGGGAGAAGAAAGAAGGCATTGAAAAGGCAGCAATCATATGGGGACAGTTGAAAACCAACACAAAAGAAACAGGAAATGTAGGCCATTGCTATACCCAAAGTTTAAGTAGTTAGTGACTACTATTTGAGTCACTTAGTTTTAAAAAGTAAAAGAACAACTTATGATCTCATCAAAGATATTCTGGCACACAAAACTAGATAAATGGCTTGGTACCAGTTTTCTATTTCTGCAGGCAATGATATCACCAAGCCAAAGGAAGTAAATTGGGAGACAATGATCCTGAGGTTCAAACTACAGCAAACAGTAAGAACTCTGCGGGGAACTTGAGGGAAGTTTGAATTTTCTAAATGCATAGAATTTAGGAGCAGCAATCATTAGCTGTCAATCTATCTAACACACTCATGGATGAGCATGTTAGCACCCAGAGAGATTAAATGATGTGCTCCAAGCTCACAGACCCAAGCAGTGTTAAATCTGAAAACAGAAATCAGACCTTCTGACCTTATTCTAACCATTCTTTCCTGCTCACCGCACTGCCTCAATTCAGTCCTGTCCTGCGCTGAAGGGCACGGAAGTGTGGTCTGCATCTCATGAAGGAAACATGTGTCTGGACCTCCCTAATAAAACCACTAGGGAAGCACCACACTGTCTGACTTGCTTCCCTTCTTTCTACTCCCAAGAGACTTCATCCAAAAAAAAAAAAAAAAAAGTCTGTGCTGCAATCTTCCAGGTTCCTTGAGTTAGGTACACTTTGGTCAGAACCAAGTGAGTGACCTGCCAGTGAAAGGCCAGATGCAGCCTTCATCGATACACGCCCCGTCCAGAATTCTTTTAACAAGAAAAGGGCACCCCTTCGTGACCAGCCTGGCCAACACGGTGAAACCCTGTCACTGCTAAAAATACAAAAATTAGCTGGATGTGGTGGTGCGTGCCTGTAACCCCAGCTACTCAGGAGGCTGAAGCAGGAGAATCACTTGAACCCAGGAGGCGGAGGTTGCAGTGAGCTGAGATGGCGCCACTGCACTCCAGCCTGGGCGACAGAGTGAGACTCCATCTCAAAAAAAAAAAAAAAAAAAAAAAAAAAAGGCACTACTGGCTTCAATCTTCAATGGAAATGCAACTGCCTTGTTTCAATTTCTAGCATCCTGCTTAATTTATGTTGTAGGTTCTCCCAATTCAATCGAGGAGCTCCCTCATCTTAACTCAGATATCTTAACCTTCTCTTCATGCTCCTATCCTGCTGTAAAGAAGCAAGAATTCAATCTGAAAAGTGACTAACTGCTGGTGGTGAGTGACAGCTGCTTTGCGGAGGAGTTAGTCATAGGTGACGTAAAGCCAACTCCACTTTTTGTGTAAACTAAAAACAAACAAACAAAAATACATGGATCATAAATCTAATTCAACAAGTGAACATCCACTGAGTACCCGGTGCGTGCAGTCACTCTGCTGGTGTTAGAGACACGGCGATGAACAGATTCCTCCCTCCAGCAACTGAAAATCTGGAGGAGAAACACGTGCGCTTATGATACGTAAAATAAGCTCCATCGGACAGTCAAATGGTTAACTTGGCTGATCTGATTCACCTTGGCATTTCCTTTCCCTGCTGATGTTCTTGAATGATAACTCTTAAAAATGAAACAACCAAAAGCCTAGTGACATGAATAAAAGGAAAAAATAAGGAGCCCGAAAACTCTGCCACTCAAATGATCTTATCTTCTGAGATAATCTAGAGCTGACTATTTTATCATCAGAGGATGTGTTTCCAATTTAGAACACCAAAAGATGAAAAAAAATTTAATCGTTTCTTATCCTTTAAGATCTGTCCTAGATTCCATTCAGTGAAACTACAAGTAGCACCAAATCGCCTAACTCAACAAATATGTAAGTCCTAAACACCCCTAGAGAGTCCCTTCCACTCCCCAGGGCCCCCAGCACAGCCAGTGAAAGCAGATGTGATCAGAGAAGCTATCTATCCCTCTCAAAACTGGCTCTAGAGTTGTATAATTAGCTGCACAATCCCTAAATTATAGCTCTCTGGGGAAAGAGGGTGAAACTATTTGTTTATTCACAATGAATGATAATGTAAAACAGTTAATTGCCTTCAGATGCTCACGCTCCTGTTACAATGAAAGGTTAATGAATTACTTATTTAGGGTAGAGGAGAATAAATGAAAGGATTACATTTTAAAAATAAATATTTCCTAAAATTCTATTTAAAGTGAAACTAAGAATAATAAAATTACCCACATCTATTGCTCTCAATCAGAACAATATTGAGGAAAATATTTTAAATACATTTAGAGAACTGTAAAAAGTTTGAATGATACCATTAGCATTCACTTTCCATGTTAATATCTTATGTACCATGATAACAGTTAATACAGGCTTTTAACTGAAGGTGTGAAGTCATGTTTGTTGAAACATTTTTATTTCTATTATCAATGAAATCAACACCCAATGTTCCTTTTACTTATTTTTCTGACATTTAATCCATGACAGCCAATCATTTTAGGTGCTGTTCAGTTTGTCCTTTATCCCACATTAAGATTTTCATTCTCATCAGGCCTGGCAAAAAGATTCAGTATTTTAGAACTGCTCCAAACTCAACAGAGTTGCAACAGTGCTGGCCCCTGGCCTGCTCCTGACATCTTGGTTTACTTCTCTACATGCACTAGTTTCTCTGGGAACAGTATCAAATTCAAACTCACTCTTTCCTCATATGGACGCAGTCATTTCAAACAGGATCAGTTTTATACTATAACGATCATTATATGTACTGTTGTATTTTATATAATAATGATAACGATGCTACCATGCCTATAAGTAGGGATTTGGAGTTTTCAAAATCATCCAACACAAGATTTTATTTAAGTCTCAGTACCATCCTATAAGGGAATTAGTCTTACTTTTATATTGAATGCTGTTCACAGTCACAGGATTAGAGCTTATTCACCCCATTTGGGGCTGAATCATACCCCCCTCAAAACATATATTCAGCGCTGGGTGCAGAGGTGCATGCAGGTAGGCCCAGGTACTCAGGAGGCTGAGGTGGGAGGATTGCTTGAGGTCAGGAGTTTGAATCCAGCCTAGGCAATATAGTAAGACCCCTATCTCTGAAAAAATAAATAAATAAAATTAAATAAAAAGAAAGAAACAACAACAAAATCTTCATATATTAAAGTCCTAATCCCCAGGACCTCAGAATGTGATACAGCCTTTAAAGAGGTAATTAAGAGGTAATTAGTTAAAATGAGGTCTTAAGATGGGCCCTAATCCAATTTGACTTGGATGTCCTTACAAGAAGAAGAGATCAGGACACAGATACACACAGAGGGAAAGACCAGTGAGGACACAGGGAGAAAGTGACCATTCACAAGCCAAGAAAAGAGGCCTCCGGAGAAACCAGCCCTACTAACACTTCGATGTCAGATCTGTAGCCTCCAGAACTATGAGAAAATACATTTCTGCCACTTAAACACTCCACTCTGTAGTATTTGTCATGGCACCCGTAGCAAGTTAATGCACACACACCCCCATCTCTTGGATGCTCTACACAGATGTCCAGCTTTTAGGTAGAGCAAATTCACTAATTTCCCAAAGCTCCTCCCTCTCGATGACAAAATATTCTGAATGCTGAACACCTCGTAAGGCTTCATTTTAAATAATCTTATACTGATTCCTATAGTACCAACACCAGAGTCATCAACCAAAAACAGAGAAGTGACAAATGGCCCGCTCAAGCAATGTGTTCTGCTGCAGAACTAGGGAGACACGCAACACGTTCAAAACGAGGGCCCAATAGAGCATCAACCTCCCTCCGTCCCCCACCAAATAAAAGGTAAGACGAAAAGGGCATATATTGTTTGATATGGCCAAAGTAATTGGGAAGAAAGCACAAGAATTAGCTGGGGGTGGGGAGTCAGGGAGAATTGGGCAGGGATCCTAGTGGAAATGCAGATCATAGTAATTTGAGATGATTTTAAGGAGACAAGCTTTCTTCCATATTCAGACAGTGAAGCGCTGGTTAGCTGCTCAGGCAGGGCATCGTGATATTGAATATTTTACAGGATCGCAGTCCATCAGCCCTGCACTAGGGACCGATTAGGCCTGATACACATATTGCAATCTACTTACTATTCCTGCTTAAATCATGAGAATTTACATACAAATCTCTCAGAGTCCACATTGTTCCATTATGGTCTCTGCCCTTGATTACTTCAACTGAGAAGATAATTAGCGTGGATCAAGCCAATCACAAGCTCTACGAGCTACCACCTCAGTATTACTGGTTTAATTTTGGATAAAACTTTCTAATGATCTGAGTCAAAGAAAAGAGCAAATTTAGAACAGAAAACCCAAAGGCTTAAGGGCTGAAGTTCCACTAGGAACCTTTTGGCCTGAATTGCAGGCTTCCATTTTCCCTTCCTAGCTCCACATTCTTTTTGCACCTTTCCATGTTTCTATTAGACCAGACCCCAGAAGCATCGGTGGAACAGAGGACGTGTTCCCATTTCCAATTCACTTTTAATTATAGAAAACAGTTGGCAAAATATCAAAGCCCCATGTACAATTTCTTCTGGCTCCACTGGGAGCACAGGGGTTTACCAAGGGGAGAGAATAACAGAGAAAAACAATAAAGTTTGAGAATTACGACAGTGTAGAAAAGGAAAGAAAAGATGAAACAAAGGCAGAAAATGATGACAAATTTACATCTTCCAGCTGGCACACTACCTTGGCTCAAAAGCAAAAATGTGCATTATAGTTTCAGGTGGCTACAATTTTCACAGGGTTTAACCTGAGTCACATTTTGACCTCTACAGTTTCTATAATTGGAAAAGGATTTTATTATCTGAAAGGGAAGAAAATGAAGGCAATGAGAGGGAAGGAGGGAAAACAACAAAGTTATCTGCTCTGGCAGACCTTTGTTACCCAGAATGTTCAACCTCACACAGCAGTGATTTTAGGAGGTGTATTCTGAAGAGAAGAGCAATTACCCCCTGAAATAGGCTAACACGTTCATTTGTTTAAAGGGGTCAAAAAGAAGGGGATGAATCTGAACTATAAGGAAGCTTATAATAGAGTTATTTTCGATTGCTTTTTCCTCATCTAGTTTTCTTTTGACATTTTAGACCATTAGGACACCTTGAACTAGCTCTAGGGTAAAAGGGGGAGAGAGGAAAAAGAAAATAATAAAGCCTCTTGGTACAGACTATGTTTGAAGTTTCGTTCCTCAAACACGTGAACTTGTGCAGGCAGTACAGCAAGGGAGACACGGGAATGATAAAGAAGGGTAAGATGTGAAGGATACAGCAGAAGAGAATACTCCAAGTGGAAAGGATGGGTAGTAGGAAGAGAGAAAAGAGAATTAGTGGGCATGAACCTAATAATGGAGTTTGCTCTTCCACAGGAAGACCACCTTCCCAAAATGTAGGAAGTATGTTTTTACAGTGCAAAACGAAAATTTGCTCTTATTAGCAATAGAAAGATACAAAAAGAATAAGAACCTATCAAGGACACCTAAACATGCAGAGCTTCAAAGCCCGCTGAGAAGCGAGGCAGTGTGAAGCCGCAGCCAGTACAGGCCCGGATTCCAGTCCTGCGGCTGCACAAGCTTGGCAGGCTTCCTGAGCCTTCTCTGCCTCGTTTGTGAACTAAAGGATGGGAGGACTGTACGATCACCAAGGCTGCTGCTTTCCTTGAAGGTATTATGGTTCTAAAACATAGAATTTTACTTTTTAAAACCAAACCTGACTCAAACAAGTAGTCACTATTTAAACTCTGAGTATATACCCTACATTTTAAACCACCCCCACAAAGGCTACTTGACACCACAAAAAAAGGGGGGGAACAGAAAACAAGAGCTAGAGAAAAACAATGTAAGGAGTACTGAAACGGCCCAACAGTGGCCCAAGATGAACTTTTGACAGGAATTCCAACAATCCTCGCTGCTGAAACAGCCCTGGCACTCACTGTCGTTGTATCACACGCCACTGTCCACTGTGTCTTTAAACTAAAATGGTATTTTCATAATATAGAGAGGTATGCCGTTAATGCAAGAGACAAAATAAAAGCAAATGACAGTAAAATATTTGTGCAGCACATTGTACTTTATAAAGCAACTGAACTGTCATTACACCTCTTGTGCTTTATGACAATAATGTTGTAAATAATTTGTTACGTGTGTGAGTGCCTACTATGTAAGAGTTATTCATTCATTCTGTGTGCTTTCTGTGCCTCATTTCTTTTAATCCTCAAAACAACTCCATGAATAACTAATACTACTGGTCCCATTTTATAAATGAGGAAACTGAGTCTAAGAGCCATCAAGTGACCTGTCCAAGGTTGCAGAGCTAGTTAGCAATACAGCTAGAAGTTAGATCTCAAGTCCTAGCTTGGCGGTCTGGGGCAGACATAAGGTCCCCTGTAGAGACTGGGACTTTGACTTTCCATTCCTCTTGGAGGACAATACACTGCAGTCTTCATCTAGCCACACATCAAAAGACATTTGTTCTATCAATGTTTTGTCAGATCCTGCTTTCATTTAAAGCAGTATTTCTTAAATGTTGCTCTGCACTGAGCACTGTACTAAGAGACACGTGATCCCTACCTTCTAGAATATTAAATTCTACCTGGAGAAAAGAGGAATAAATGAGAATGAAAAGCAACTGTCCAATAGTGAAGTAATGAAAGAGCAACATAGTACAACATGTGGCTCATTTCTTCCTTTTTTTTTTTGAGACAGAGTCTCCCTCTTGTCGCCCAGGCTGGAGTGTAATGGCACAATCTCAGCTCACTGCAACCTCCGCCTTCTGGGTTCAAGCAATTCTCCTGCCTCAGCCTCCCAAGTAGCTGGGATTACAGGCACCAGCCAATATGCGGCTCATTTCTAAATAAGAAGTAGACAGAATACAGGGCCATAGGAGAAAAAGTCCAAAGGAAAAAAATGTGTAGGTGCCTTTGTGAGCCATTGAGACCATATTACAAGAAAACCAGAGGCAAACATCAGCTCCAGCCCACAAGGGCATGCTTATAAGGCTGGAAACCCTAAAGTGGTGGGTGGCAGGGCAGGAGCAAGGTCTGCAGAGTGTAAGGCAGCAGGACCCGACTATAGCCACTATGCAAATTCCATAAACAAAAGGTTGCAGGGAAAGCCAGGCACAGTGGGGCATCTCCATGTCAGCCTCTCCAACTGGGACTCCCTGGACTATGAGATTCTCAGCTTATTCATTTTCATATATTCACTCCCAATTGTAGGTCCAGAATGTGGTGGGGGCTCAATAAATACCTGTTGAATAGAAAATAAAGTTCATAGAAAATATGCCAACGGCCAACATTGGCATTTACAGACCTAGTACAATGCTTAATACATAGCAGATACTCAATAAATATTTGCTGACATGATTATATCGCTGGTAGAATTTTAAATCTGTACTTAAAATAAAGCTGTGAAGAAATGCCCATTTAAACAAAGCCAGCAATAAATAGTAATATTTTATCAATGTTTACATAATACATTTTACTTTTTCAGAGTTTATCCTTTAACTCGTCTCTTGAGCTAGAAAAGTTGAATATGCACTATCTTAATAAATCAGTCCTGTACCGAGTTATCTTAAGTACTGTAGAAAGATCTCACTTCTTTCTTTAAGGCTGTTTTGTCATATATATAAAAATTAGAATTATGTTTTTAAAGAAAAGCATTCAAATATGACAATATACTATCTGTGTTTTCACCATTCAAAGTGCTGTTTGTTACTTGAAACATCAACTACTACCACTTTATTAAATGTCACTTAATAAAGTGACCAAAATGTGTTGTGCTCTTTATTGCATTTTCACAGCTTTGAAAATCTATGCACATATTGTTTCACAGAAAATGAGTAGTTTTTATTGATCTAGATAATGGTAGTTCTTTTGCACATTTAGTGATTTAATATTGGGAGGTCAAGAAGTTTGGTTACTGAATCTGTTATATACTAAATCCTGTAAAAGGAGATCTCTAACCTCAAAGAGAATTTACATACCAGGAAAAAACATCTTTACAATAGCACCATGAGGTAGGTGTTATGAAAATTCTGCTAATTTGATTGGATATAGTTTTCATAGAATTCATTGTGCTTTATATTTACATGTGAGGTGTTACAAGAGTGGCAGTAGCCTATGATATCTGGTGAGTACAAAAGCAATGGGTGTTAAAGGGACTAGTGAGAAAGAGGGCAAGATTACAATGGAAACAACAATTAGGGATGACTATAAAATATGAACAGGTAAGAAAATGACAAATGTGCCTTAAAGCAGATGCAGAAGAAAAAATGCTCATATTTTTCAGAGAAGGACTCTTGCAACATGGGAAAGTAGTGGGTCTATGGAACCCTCAGTAACTGGCAAGAGACAGGGAAGGGATTAATGATATGGAAAACGTTTTGAGTGCAGGCTGAAGGATTGCCATCCATGGTGCATGATTACTAATTCGACGTCACTACAGGAAAATGCAGGAGATGGAGAACTTAAAGCTAAGTATGATCAAAATGCTGCTAGAAAGTTACTGCAAGGCTTACTTAACTCTGCACAGCAGCAATTATGGCGACTGCCTCTGGTAAGGATTCTCATCTCTTATAGAGACAGGGCAACCAATTTTCAGGGAAGAAAATACAAAATGAAAACATAGAAATGACTCAATTTTTTAAATGGGCAAAATATTTCAACAAACTCTTCACAAGACAAGATACACAAATAGCCATCAAAAACATGAATATAGGCTCAACATCATGAGTCAACAGAGAAATGCCAAACAAAAACACAACGAAATGCCACCACATAACTACTAGAATTGCTAAAGAGAACTAACAGTATAAAATGTTGCTGAGAGTATGGAGAAGATGGAACTTGTATTCCTTATCTATTGATGTGTAAACAAATTATCCCCAAAACTTTGCAGCTTAAAACAACAAACATTAATTATTTCACACAGTTTCTGATGGTCAGGAATCCAAGCGCAGTTTAGTGGAGTAGTTTTCAGGGTCTCTCTTGAGGTTGCAATTAAGAGGTCCCCTAAGGCTGCAGGCATCTGGAGGTATAACTGGTTGGATATCTGCTTCCAAGCTCACTCACATAGCTGTGGGTAGACGGTAGCAGTTTCTCACTGGCTGTTGGCCAGAGGCCTCAGTTCCTCACTATGTGGGTCTCTGCATAGGGCTGCTCACAACACAGCACCTGGCTTCCCCAACAAAGCAAATGATTCAAGAGAGCATAAATAACCAACCAAGATGAAAGCTAAAGTGTATTTTACAACCTAAGCTCAGAAGTGATGTACCACCTCTTTTGCTATACTCTACTGATCACACAAACCCATGCTGACAAAATGTGGGAAGAGACTGTATTACCGGCACAAGCCCAAGCAAGCAGGGATCACGGGGGGCCATCTTGCAGGCTGGTGGGAATACAAAATGGTACAGTCGCTTTAAAAAACACTACAACAATATTTTAGAAAAGTAAATATACAGCCCTATATGACCCTTCACTCCCAGTTCTAAGTACTGAAACAAAAGAAATGAACACATTATCCACACAAACATGTGTCTGTGAATGCTCACAGCAGCATTAATACACAATAGCCCCAAACTGGAAGCAATCCAAATGTCCACCAGCTGATTAGTGGATAAATAAATTGTGATATATCTACACTATGAAATGCTACTTAGCAATTACAAAGAACAAAATATTAATACGTACAACATGGATGAACCTCAAAAATACTTTGTAAAGTTAAAGACAACAAACACAAACATCTAGGTATTATCCAAGTCCATTTTTATGACATTCTAGAAAATGCAAACCATAATGACAGAAGAAAATCAGCGATTGCTTGGGTTTGGGGACGAAAAGAGAGGTCAACTGCAAGGGCCACAAGGAAGCTTTTAGGGTGAGAGAACGTTCTGTATCTTGATATTGCGCCTACGCGACTCTATATACTTACTGAAGTTCATCAAATTGCACATGAAATGAATAGCTTTTATTTTATGCAAATAATACTGTAATAAAAAATATTATCGTTATGTGCGTGGCATTATCATATGTTTTTCAACTTCAAAGAAAACTATGGCAATCTATTCAAATTTTATAAAATTTTCATAACCTATTTATTCTAATGTAAGTTCACTATGCATAAAATGCAAAACCATTCTATAATAATAACCAGCAATGAATAATCAAAAATCAAATTTAAAAGAGCCCAGTGACTGGCAGGCCTGTCTGAAGGTAATATGCCTGTACAGGAAAGAGTGATCAAGCCCAGAACTGGAAGTACTGGCGTTGTGAGTAGAGAGAAGGAACTAGATGGAAGCATATTACACGGGTTGAACTGACTGAATTTGTCAACTCACTGGAGATGAAAGAGAATCAAAGGAGAAATTCAAATGTCATGATAACATTGAAACATCAAATGTCACCTTCCCAGTGGGGCATCTGATGACTGTCCTATTTTCTTTTATTTTTTGACATGGAGTTTCATTCTGTCGTCCAGGCTGGAGTGCAGTGGTGCCATGTCAGCTCACTGCAACCTCTGCCTCCTGGGTTCAAGTGATTCCCCATCCTCAGCCTCCTGAGCAGCTGAGCCTATAGGCATGCACCACCACACCTGGCTATTTTTTGTATTTTTAGCATAGACGGAGTTTCACTATGTTGCATGTTAGTCTCAAACTCCTGATCTCAAGTTATCTGTCCACTTCAGCCTCCCAAAGTGCTCAGATTATAGGTGTGAGCCACTGCACCCAGCCTGTCTTATTTTAAACTGAAATACCCCTACCCCCACTCCCACACTCAGAATTTCCTATCCTCCTTCCCTGATTCATTTTTCACTCTATCATTTATGACCTGATGACACTAGATAATATAATTTACTCATTTTCCTTGTTGATTGCCTACCTCCACCATACTGTAAGCTTCAGAAAGGTAGAATTTTGGCCTGTTTTATTCACTGCTACAGACCCAGTGTCTAGAAATGTACCTGCGACACAGTAAGAGTGCAATACATATTTACTACATGAATTGACTGAAAACATTAAAAGACATCAGAGCACCAGAAAAAGAAACAGGCATGTACATGTGTGTGTTTGACGAAAGCAGGAAGAAATGATGGATTCAGATGTAGATATGCAGAGTATGAAGTATTTAAAAGCCAAATAAAAGCCAGAGACTGCAAGAGAAGTTAGGTTGGTGATTTTCCCAAAGATAACTGCTGAAGTTCTGCAAAGACACGAGATTTCCAAGAGGCACCTAAAATTCAACAAGTCCACAACTAAACTCTTATGCTCCATTAAATCAGCTCTCTTTCATGTAAGAGACCTACAGCAAATAAACAAAAATCTACAATATTTTATTCAGCACTGTACCGTAAAATTATTCATTTGCGCATGAACAGGTGAATATGAACACATTGTAATGATGATTTCATGTATGGTCAAATATTAGTACAGAGCAAATAATTCTGTCCATGGAATCAAATATAAGTACATTAGATTAGAAATATTTAGGCAGTGCAAGAGTAGATATTGACCCTACTAAATCCTTCAGCTCTGACAGAACTGGTGGAAGCCTGAGTACTTCATATATACAGAACCAGTGAAAAAGTTTTTCACAAGGAGCAGAATTACAATCTGACTAAAGAAAGCCTTTTGAATATTATCACTAATGTATGTCTGTACTTTTTTCCTTGAAGTTTGAGTATTCCAATCACTGCTGTTTAGGGAAAGTTGGGATCAAGTTAGGGAAGATTCAGGGAGACAGAGGTAAAGAAAGGGCCTAGGCTTAATACAAAAGCAAAAGATGCCTGGGTAGGCCGGGCGCGGTGGCTCAAGCCTGTAATCCCAGCACTTTGGGAGGCCGAGACGGGCGGATCACGAGGTCAGGAGATCGAGACCATCCTGGCTAACACAGTGAAACCCCGTCTCTACTAAAAATACAAAAACTTAGCCGGGCGAGGTGGCAGGCGCCTGTAGTCCCAGCTACTCGGGAGGCTGAGGCAGGAGAATGGCGTGAACCCGGGAGGCGGAGCTTGCAGTGAGCTGAGATCCGGCCACTGCACTCCAGCCTGGGTGACAGAGCGAGACTCCGTCTCAAAAAAAAAAAAAAAAAAGATGCCTGGGTATAGGAGAAAACACATTTGTCCAAGGACACAGCTGATCATAACATCTACTTTCTGATGAAGAGTAAAATCCAAAAAAAATAATCTTCAAGCAAATAACACCTCTTCAAGGAGAGACTCTTCTCCAGAATAGGCCCCAGAGTCCAGCTCCCATGCCCCTACAACATGGGATAATATGGAAGTCAGTCTGCTCATCAATGTTTACTGAGTCTTTCCACATGCCACATACATGGAGCATGTGTCCTCAAGGAGACCAGGTGATGTAAGCAAGTAAAGCCACTGAGGGGTCTGATGACTGCAGGATCTAAAAAAACCACGACATGTCAATGACCAAAAGTCTTTGGAGCGGTCTGGTCAAACCATTCATTTTCCAGAGAAGGCCCTGAGTATTAAAGCCACGTACCTCCATCAGCTGTTGGTGAGTGGCAGAGACAAAAAGAGAACCCATACATGTTGGGGAGACCACAGGATCTACCCTCAGACCAGCTAGGGTTGAATCTGGCTCTGCCACCGAATGAAACGTGTGACTTGCTCTCTATGCCTCCAGTCTGTAATGGGTGACATGGGAATAGCAACAATAGTGCCAAATACACAGGACTGTTGTAGATACTAAAGGAAATCACTGAGGTATGTTTTTGATCTTGGTACCTACCACTTGGTTATTGAGTGCACACTCTATGTTAGGAATTGTAGTGCTGGTTGGTTCTATTATCACTTTGATTCTGTTTTCATCAGTGGTCATTAGAGACTGGTTCTCACTAACTCTGCTCCAGGATATACAGTCATGGGGTTATTGAGTTTAGTTCACCTCCACAAGCCTGTCAGTGCAGACAGCTTGTTCCTACAACGTTGGCACCCATGTAGGTGCACCAGGGGCTGTGTGATGAACCCAGAGGTCCAGGGAAACAGCAAAACACCTGGATGTGGAAATTGAAAGACAAACAAATGAAAAACCTTCTCTGTATAAGCAATGCTATATCAGCTGAGTATTATCTTTTTATGCACACCTTACTTGGTGATTTATTTGAAAGAATCATCAACACCCCTGGACATGAGCAGCTAATATCCAACCACCTTCATTTCTGTTAGTGACGGGGCCCTTCTAGGATTCTGTGTGATGTACACGGCACAAAAAAACTGGTAAATGAGTAGGTAAACCATACAATTCATTTGATCAAAGATTCATTTGAGATTGCTAATAATACTGCCATTATCAGCTGATCATATTAGCATTGAAAGACCATGATCTCTCTTCACAGAAGACAGAGGTAGATCATTTTGCTTGGAAAGACAGAAGGATTAACTCCTGGTGGCCTGTTCATGCATTCCCATGATGGAAACGTGACTGACAGCTGACCACGGGGGATGAAGGAAAGCAATGCAAGACTGAAGCCCACACCCAGCGTGCTGACTCCTGACGCCACATTTGGCTCATTACAATGTATTTTAAAAGTCCTGTTGCTCAGCAACAAAATACACACGTATTGAAAGAGAAGCTAATCAATACAGCACTGGCTATCCCTCCTCACAAGCCAAGGGAAAGCAATCATTTACTCGGCAGTTCTGATCACGAAGCCCTCTCCCCCGTGAGGTAACTTTTATCCCTAACCCCACCACTAAGCTGAACAAAGATTTACCACAACTTTTTCATGAAGTTACCACAGAGTGAGAACTCACCTGAATAGAAGGTTAAAACAAAAACAAGTCGTAGAAATGACAGACACCAAGAACAGGCCTGTTCTGTGTGGAAACAGAGTTCGGGGCTTAGGGAAATGCTTCCCTTTCTCTGGTCAACCACTAGACTAAAACCAAAACCGCATCTCTGACTTCCCAGGTGTCCTGTAGTAAGGATGATAATCCCTTTTTCCAAATCTAAAAATATATAATGTATAAAAAGTCAAGCTTTACTAAAATGAGTAGTAACAGAAATGTATCTGTTTCTATATTAATAGCTAACATTTACTGACTATTTCCCATTAGAGTATTTAAGGGATCCAAGCCTGAGAGAAGGCAAAAAATGCTGACCAAGGTATGCCCTCATTAAGTTTTGTACAGTCAGCTTCCAAAACAACACTTAACATTTACAAACTGCATTGGCATTCATTATCTCATGTTTTATTTAAAACAATCTCATGAGCAAAGTATGCCCATTTTACAAAGGAGAAAAGTGAGACATCATGCTCAATGCTACATCAAAGGAGAGGCAGCTCTGAGTCCACTGACTTGGCCATGAAACAACATTTCTGTAGAAGCTGAAAAAAATGGTGCATGTACCAGGGTCACAGGAGTAGCCAATAAGTTCAACTAATTCAAGCAGAATAGCTAAGGCCATGGGCTTTCGGCCTCTTTGGGAGGAAGAGCCTCTCTCCTCTCCACCACTGAGTGCCGAGGGAGAGCTCCTCCGGGGCCACTTCTGGTCTCCAGAACACCCACAGTGTCTAAGGTGGCTTTTTCACAGGGGTTCCTGAAAACCAGCACAAACACAGCCCCAGGAGTCCAGGCCCCTCTGAACGGTGAACAGCTGTGCCCCCGTCTACCCCGTCTACCTAGCTGCATGCACTAAGGATACCATTCTCTCAGCAACAACAGAGTCCCTTTGGAAACTCACTGTGCCCTGCAACCCAGCTAGCAGGTTTCTCTCTGACACGCCCTCCAGGCCACTCCTGTGATTCCTGGGATGTGAGGACCTTCTGGGGCTTACAGAGTAAAGCAAACTACCCCTTTCTTTTTCACCCTGGGACCACTGACTGTCCCCAAGCTTCCCAGAGGTTACATGTGAGACTTCAGTATTTTGTATCCTTTCCTTATGCTCTCTCTAAACGTCACTGTCCAACAAAGCAGCCAGTGGCTATTTCGGTTTATACTAATTAAAACTAAGTAATATTAAAACTCAGTTCCTCAGCTACACTCACTTGGAACTCAGGTTCACTAGTCATGTGTGGTTAGTGGCTACCATACTGGACAGCACAGATATAGAACATTCCCATCATCACCGCAAGCTCTACTAGACTGTGTTCCCACCTAAAATCTAATATTCACACAATTCCGATTAGATGCAAATACATGATGAGGAAGATCGTGATTTCCTTCTAACTTCTGATTGGTAATGCACCAATGCCACATAACCATTACCAGATAATTCCTTCACCGCGTAATGAATTCAACTCACCATTATGATTACTTTTTGAACACTGCCTTCTACATGTCCCCCTTGGTCCCTCCAGAAATAATGGAATCACCTATTTATGTGTTTGCCTGAACGATTTTTACTTTTGTTTTTGTTTATTTTAGAGACAGGGTCTCGCTCATTCTATTGCCCAGGCTGGAGTGGAGTGGCATGATTCCAGCTCACTACAGCCTCAAACTCCTGGGCTCAAGCAATCCTCTAGTCTCAGCCTCCTCAGTAGCTATTGCCTGAATGTTTTACTGGGCATTACAAATTTCCAAGTCTCCTTTATCCCCTGGAGTATTCTGGTGTTGGTGGCATGCATTGAATCTGTTCAAATTACTCTATGAACTACTTCAGCCTTAGAAATGCATGTGCAGCTACACCTTCTATCCATTAGCTCTGGCTGTCTTTGTCTTAATGCCCTGCCTCACCTGCTCATCCTCTTCTTCATCTCCATCTCTTGGGCTACCTTTCTTGAGCCAGTTTTATAGCATATTCTAAATCTCCTTAACATAAGCTTTATTTATTTATGTTTTATTTATTTATTTTTTGAGACGGATCTCACTCTGTCACCCAGGCTGGAGTACAATGACTCAATTTCAGCTCACTGCAACCTCTGCCTCCTGGGTTCAAGCAATTCTCCTGCCTCAGCTTCCTGAGTAGCTGGGATTACAGGTGTGCACAACTACACCTGGCTAATTTTTGTATTTTTAGTAAGACAGGGTTTTGCCAAGTTGGTCAGGCTGATCTCGAACTCGTGACCTCAGGTGATCTGCCCGCCTTGGCCTGGGATTATAGGTGTGAGCCACCATGCCTGGCCTAATATAAGCTCTAAGTTGGTACTATGAAAAAAATTTGGTACTGAATTACTTTGGGTTACTCCAAAAGCAGAGCCAAAGACAAGGACTTTGTTGCAGGTAGCTCTTTTGGGAGTTGATCCCATAGAGTGAAGCAGGGGGAGTGACAAAAGGAGAAAGCTATGATAAAGGTGTGTTTTGAGATGGCTACTATGAGCAATAGTATCCACTGCACAGCATACTTTTAGAAACTGTCAGCTTGAAGGAGAACCCAGGAGTTTGCAGCATCTAACCACCAGTTCCCATCCCTCCTTATTTGAGGGCTGCCATTCCATAATGTTCTTGTATATGGACCAGGGAGTGCCCACAGAGCTGGAGAAGTCCCAGACAGAGGTGGATAGATGTGCGTATGGCTTCTTGTGGGCCCTGATAGCAATGGTCAGTCAGAGCTCCAGCGATTCCTTCCACCGCTGCTGTGGCAGAAACCAGAGCTGGGTCATGAGGAGGAAGCATTAGGTACACCCAAGGCAGGCTGCTTTACAAATGAGAACAAGCACGATTTTCCCAACTGTAATTTCTGGAAGGTGCTGACTCCGAACTTTTCTAGCTAATCCATCATTGTCCTTAAGACTCAGCCCAGGGGCCCTTTCCTTGAAGATTTTCCTACCCAGCCCCACGTCAGCTAAGCTGGGTTTTTTTTCTCTGTGCTTTCCCAGCACCTTGCAGTGCTCATCACAGTAATTTATAAATGGGTACTGCTCTGTTTCTCTCCACTAGACCCTCAACTCCCTGGGGATAAGGGTGTCCTTCACCTCCAGGAACCTTGCACTTAGCACACCACCTGGCACTCGAGTGTTCAATACCCGGAGGAAGCAAAGAAGGGCAAGAGAATCCCTAGAAATCCACTATGAAGTCAGGATGCCAAGTCTCTCTCCATGTTTATGCTCTCCATTAACGAACCTCAGCAAAAAGGGCCCAGTCTCAGAAAAATTAAGTGGACATTTGTAGAGTTCCACATACCTCATCTTACTTCATTTAATCTAGCAACAGCCCTGGTCAGTTTAACCATATTTCATCAAATCAGAGATTATAAGATGCTGCATTATTTTATTTACCACTAGAAAAAAATAATTCTGCCAAAATAATTGAAAGATAATATGGATTGTACTGATATCAAATAGTGATATCAAAATATAAAAATGTGAGGAGGGATTACGCTTCCTAGACTTTTTGAAATGTGGCATTTATTTATTTTCCATCTGATTCCAAAAAAAAAAGACTGAAGGTGGCAATCCTATGAGACAGATACTTACTGTTCACTTTACCAGTAAAAACCTGAGGTTTCTAAGAAAGAGAATGCATGTTTCCTTGGCTTCTCTCCTCTCCGTTTCATGAGACTCAGTCCCCACTCTGGTAAGACCTTCCTTCAAGAAAGCCTCTGACGAACCGATTCATGCTGAGAAGGAACTTTACAAGGACAGTCTTCAAGCATATCCACAGATACTTAGGGAGGAGCAAGAAGCCAGCCTAAGGGCTGCATCTCCACGTGTGAAAATACAGCATCACAGAGCAGACCACGAGAGTGGATTTGGAAGCAAGGGGGGGGGGTCTTTTTAACAGCCTGCCATTCCAATCCGCCTAAGTACCCGCCAGAATGTATACTAACAGATATCCCAAATTCCCAGGGAAAAATGGCCAGATAAGTGCAACTGACCAGTGAGAAATTTAAAAGGAAATTCTCTTGAAGCTGTGCATGACAAATGCAAGCAATAAATAAATAAGACTGTGACTCTAAAAGACAAGGGCCTTGGGATAGAAAATGGTATCAAATTGTTGTTTTCTTTCAAAGAGTCAACTTAATGGCCACGGATTCTGGACTACTGATAACAAATGGTTGGAGACAGCTTCTCCCCTTCCCAAGTCTAAGAACAATGAACTGAGGGAGACCCAAAAAAATGACAAAGGAAAAGAAACTGTGGTAGTAATTACAACTTGCCCTGTGTCCAACTGACAGCTTGCAATGTGCCCCATGGCTTCATTCTCCCTTCACAACACCACGGGCAGCCTTAACTAGCTAATAAGTAGGTGGCTGTGGCTAAAAGCTTTGCAGGGCTTTGCACATCCCCTCCCCCTTCCCTGCCTATTAACACGTCTGCCTGGCACTGTGTCCGCATTTCCATGTGGTGTGCCTGGGCAGGAACACACGGAGGGCTCCCCTGGGCTCTGGAGGCAGGTGGTACCCGTTCTGAACCGAGACGAGAAGATGCTTGTGCCAGAATATTTCTCTTTCCAGCGGGGAGAGATGGGGAATTGAAAGGGAGGTGTAAGACGTGCATAAAGGACTGACTGCCTTTTCCTGCTGTCAGTGAACACTGTGCTGCAGGCTAACTGCAAAGACTGTTTTAAAGAGTGCTTTCATTTTTAATTTTGCAAAATGGCTTCGACCAACAGACTAGCACATGCACAAATGCATGCAAGCGTGTGCACATACACACGCATGCACTCAAAGTTGTTTACGTTTTTAAAGTCTTCTATAGACCCTGTAGAATCCTGCTTTATAGAGACATCCATTATGACACTATAAATTCACCATGCAGTTAAACCTAGGGGGAAGGAGGAAGGATGAAAGATTGCAGGCAACTCAGTCAGAAAAGAAGCCACCTATTTGGTAGCTTTGCTTTAAATGGCAGTGGTAGCAGAAGTTTTTATTTGAGGGAAGGGGACAGAGTGGCAGAGAGGCAACAAGGAGATAGCAAAGGGCAGGGCTTACTCCAGATCTTTGACAATTTCCCAAAATGTGCTTGAAACCATCATTCTTACTTCAAAGAGTTTATCCAAAAGTCACATGTCTCAATCTACCTCAACTTGCAGTTAGAATATTTGCCCTTTAGGAGATATACCTAATGTAAATGATGAGTTAATGGGTGCAGCACACCAACATGTATACATATGTAACAAACCTGCACATTGTGCACATGTACCCTAGAACATAAAGTATAATAATAATTAAAAAAGAATATTTGCACTCAACTTACTAAAACAGGTATGCCATTTGATAATCTCTGAATTTTAGTATATCTCAGGTCAGGAAGAGAAAAGAAACACCAAATACAATAAACCAGATGCATTCTGCTCCATGTTCTTGCTTTTCTTGAGCTGCCTATGTACTTCTACAACATTGCCTGCATTTTTCAACAGCCTTATTATAAGTTAACTCATATTGAATCTGTGACAAATTATATCCTCCACTTCTCTCCACTCTGGAGTTGTGCAATTAATTTTTTAAAACTAATTTGAAGGCTTTATATTTAACTTTATTATTTTTCACTTTGTTATTTCTGGCCCATCCTTTTAGAGGATCAAGATTTTCTTGACTCAAGATCAAGTTACTAATCACATTAGCTATCCTCCCAGCCTTGTGTCAACTGCCAGTTTGATAAACATGTCTTCATCAAAATCATTGATAAAAATCGGGAACCAGACAGTTCTGAGGACAGGGCTCTGCATCACTCCACTAGAAATATTCCTCCAGGTTAACATTAAGCCAATAATCTACACTTTGGAAAGATCTGTTCACATAAACACAAATATAACTAAATTCATTATTCCTCTACTCAGCCCACATCTTTCCAGTCACTCAGAAGGGCCTCTGAGGAGATTTCATCAGATGCCTTGTGGATATACAGATACGCAACATACTATGTGGTCTCGATCCATTGTTAGTTAGATCAATGAAGGTCCTGAGCTCAGTTGAATGGGACGGGAAGGAGAAGGGAGGGGGAGGGCAGGGAGGAGCTTTCAGTCACATCTTGGCAGCACAATGGACATGATGACCAGTCACAGCTACCCTGGCATCCCCCAGTCCTAAGGATATTGTTCATAACCATCCCTCCTCCTTCTTACCCAGGACTTCAGCCACCTACATTGGCTTATATACTCCCTTTACCAGAGGTCTGCATATTGGTGGGCTAGAAACCCAAGTTACTTCATCTTCAGAGGCAAAGTAAATCAAATTCAAAATCTGAATATGACGTTTTAAAAACCGGCCTCAAGCAGTGAAAGCAGAAACTACAAGCCTCTGGGTAGCATCTCTTCCCCCATATGCGTGTGCCCCTCTCCTGGAAGCAAGAGGCACTGAACAGCGGCTCAGGAGACCCGTGCCCCAGGGCTGCCAGGAAAAGCTCTGTGTCCTTGATCATGCCAGTTGTCTTCTAGGCACATTTCAATCATTTTATCTGTCAAAGGAGGGAGCTTCCTTGGGAGGGCCCAGCTATAGGCCCTCCTCAATTCTGCACAAATCATTGCTTGCCCTTATTCAGCCCAACCCCTTTTTTAGTTTGGGAGCTGAGGCTTATCATGCAAGGACAAGAAAACTCAAGAGAGAGATAGAGAGAGAGAGAGAGATAGGGAGAGACAGAGAGAGACAGAGAGAGACTGTGTGTGTGTGTGTGTGTGTGTGTGTGTGTGTGTGTGTGTATGTGTCTGTCTTGTATCAGCATGTTTGCTTATTACCGTGGGTAAGTAGAGGACCTGCAGACACAGACATGACAGAAGGGAACTGTAGGTCCCTAACTCCTCCAATTGTCCTGCCCTTTTCCTTCTCCTGAGGAGCAGAGGCCTGTGCTAGAACAGGGTGCACCAATATAGCTAGCTGAGGTCTCCCTGAGACTGGCATATTCAGATGTGCCTGTGCAGGTTTTGGCTTAACTGCTTTAAAGTTGTTACCTAACCATACAATTAAGTTGTAATGTGGAGTTAATACAATAATTCAAACCAGAATGATTTTTTTAAATCACTGTGGAATTTTATATATAGGATACTGCCTGAACTGGGTCACTGCACAGGGCTTTAGCAATTGCTTTATTACGCAGAGATTTGAGCTGTAACAGTATTTGTTATAAGAAGTTATAACTTCTATGGATACATTATGTAAAAGTAGAAGTTATAGATCAGAAAGATGATAAAATTTAAAAGATAAACAACTATGTATTAGAAATGCTTTTATCCCGCTGCGAATTAAAACTAGATGACTATCTGGAAATTTTGCTGTCCTGGGTTTTCAAGAAAAGACTGTCCCCTGGTCAAACGCATGAACACTAAAGTAAAGTAGAACTCAATTCCTGCTTCAGACTCCTTAAATGCATTCTATGTCATTTTGCCTCTCCCATTGTGGTATGTCCTGGAATAGAATATAACATTTTGAATACAATGAGTAGAATCTAACAATGCCAACAAGAAAGAGTACACACACCCAACACATTTGTAGGCAACATGCTAAATGCTGTAACCCCAAGAAGGATTTCCCTAAGAAAGGGATTACAAGTGAAAAGACTGTATACAGAGAACCAACTGTGCTTGGATGACCAGACCCTTACCCTAAGCAAAAGTGACTACAGGCTGATATGCAATGCAAGTATATCCAGGATACAGATTCCCGGGTTCACCCCGATGGAATTCCCAAAAGCCATAATTTTACTACATAACAAATAAACTAATGGCTTTTATATGTTAAAATAAATGTGACTATATGATGGTGTCTATAATTTGTATATCTTATAGCCAAGAAAAGATAGGGAGCGTCTAAAAATATTGGCACTTTCAGCAAGTATTTGGGGCTCAGCCTCACTTCCCTGCGGGCCTAAGCACTCTCTCCTTGGCTCAGAGGGAGAATATGGGCAATCCTGGGAAGCCCTGCTTTGTGGCCACCATGAGGGAATGAACAAACCACAACCATCTGGCCACTTATGGCAGCTCAGACTAGGTATACAGCAGCCCAAAGAGCACCAATTTGGGGGCAAGCCAAGGAAGCACCCTGGATGAACCATTATTTTAATGGTGGTGTTGGTTGTTCTGCACTTGGAAGATGGGGGCACTGAGTCGATGTGAGAGAATCATGGCGGTTTGAACACTTACCTTGCCTGGGCCTCTGGACATTTATTCTATGTCCATTGGTAGCACAGATTGGGATGAACAGATGGGGAGCTCCAGCCAAGGTCTGGGAAACAGGAGGCTCATACTCTACTCACGCTTCTGCCATGAGTTATTAAGGACACTTAACCTCTCTGTGACTAAGCTTCCTGTTTCATAAAACAGAAATGATATTCCTGTCTATTCCCAAGATTAGCTGTCAGGATGAGATCAGATAGTAAGAAAATAATCTGTAAAAGCATCATACGAGTGAAAGATATATTATCACCACCTATTTGTCTGTAACACACTGGAATTTTATCTAGAATTGGAAAAAGCTACCAATAGACAGCCACGTTAAATAGTAACTGGTCACAGTTTAGGCTAATGAAATTATCTGGAGCCTCTGTTACAGCCACATCTATCTGTGCTCTTTCAGTTGGATTCCACACATATTGACTGAGTGTCTTCATGTGCCAGGTTAATACTGCATCACGTTTAATATGTGCCCCCACTACCTAAATGTTTGATTGTGTGTGTGTTGGCAGGGGCGGGTCATTGTTACTGGGTTTTTTTGTTTATTTGTTTGTTTGTTTGTTTTTTGAGACAAGGTCTCGCTCTGTCACCCAGGCTGGAGTTCAATGGTGCGATCATGGCTCACTGTAGCCTTGACCGCCTGGGCTCAAGTGATCGTCCCACCTCAGCCTCTTAAGTAGCTGGGACTACAGGTACACACCACCCCACACCCAGCTCATTTTTTTATTTTTGTAGAGATGAGGTCTCACTATGTTGCCCAGGCTGGTCTTCACCTCCTGGTCTCAAGCCATCCTCCATCTTGGCCTCCCAAACTGCTGGGGTTACAGGCATGAGCCACTGCACTCAGCCTTACCTAAGTATTTTATATGGATTTATTTGCTTACTCCTCAAAAGATATCAGTTAGTTACGCACACAAAATTAATTTACAGTAATTTGTAAACTGAGGCTCAGAGACATTAAGTAATTTGCCCAAGGTCACCCAGCTAGTAAGACTGGATACAAACACAGGCAGTCTGACTTCAGAGCCAGTGTTCCTAATCACTATTTTGTATGTCCTGGAGATGCCGCAGTGAGACAAGACAAGTGAAAACATTGTAGTATTCTCTACCTCAAGTCAACTAGGCCTTATAATAGTCGCCATTGGCATTAATCAACCCTGTTCTCATGGGTCAAACAAATAAAAGTGGTATTTCAGGAAAGCAGGAAGTGTCAGCAGGAAGACAAGAAGCTAGGGTAATGAGAGAGGGAATACCTGAAGGAGGTCTGTTGTGAGCTGAGACAGTGCTCAGAAACTAGTTCCTGGCTAGTCTCGGACCATCTGAATATTCTTAGAATTAGCTCTGTTTAGCCCTGTTAGACCCAAGGACAGTCAAGGTCTTTACTTGGTTTTGGTTTTGTTCTAATAAAGGAATTATACACAAATTATTATGATAAGCACATAAAACTGGGGCTCTGGCCACATAAATTGAATTGGACATCGAGTCTGCTTTTGAGCCATGCATAATAACTAGGAAAGAGAAGTACCAATTGCCAGGCCTGATTATCTTTAGAAAGAAAGAGAGGGATATTTTCTTCTGATTATAAAAGTAGTCTGTCTTCATTTCCACATTTTCAACTACCAGCTAGAGCTCCACACTGATGCCTAACTGGCACTTAATATTCTACACTTCCAAAGCACACTTCCTTGTTTTCCAGTATTGCAATTGCTATTCCTCCTATATCCTGTTCCTCCCAATAACCCCCTGGTGCAGCCTCAGGAGTTAAGCCCACCTCTCCCCCTGTTTCCCCTCTGGCTGCAGTTCCAAGTCCTGTCAGATTTGTCACATCCCTTTTGTCTGGCCCTTCCCCACTGCACTGCAACAACCAAGGGGCAGGCTCTCAATGCCTAGCTGTGAACTCCTCTGCACAGCAACAGCCTTCTCTAAGCCCTCTCCAGCCCCTCCCCATAATATTTTATAAAATACACAAGGGCGACATTAATCTCCCTCCCTCACCTCATTCTTTCATTTGCTCATCGCTCCCTCACTTCATTCATTCATTCATTCATTCATCCAATAAACATTTATTGGTCACCTACTGATACTCCTCACACTGTTCTAGGAGTTGTGAATTCAGCAGACAAGACAGATAAGTTTCTGTCCAAATGAAGCTTAACTGATAGTAGGGAAGATAGGCAATAAACATGAGAATAAATAAACAGGATAATTCACCAACTGACAAATGCCATGAAGAAAATAAAGCAGAGTGATATAAAAGAAAACATCAATCAGTATGCTTCCCATTCAGGTAATAGAAAACCCGACTCAAAGGGACTTGAGAAGGAGATAACATCTCACAAAGCAAGAAGTCTAGGTGTGGGAATGTTCCATCCAGACTCTGGCTCTCTGCCATTCGCCGCGGGCTGCCTTCCTCTGAGCGTCAACTGTCCTTACTCAGCAGACCCAGACCTCACCTCCTGATCTTCAACTTGGAGGGAAGGAAGAGGCAACATCTCTTTAGTGACATTTTCTCAGAAGGGAAGACACTTTTCCCCCATCATGTCTCATTGGCCCCTCACTGGGTCACATGCCATGAATGAACCAATCACTGAAAATAAGAGAATTACTATGATCACATTAGCCCCTGGCCAATGCATAGGCACACCTCCCCTGAGTTACAGAATGGCTACTGGAGCCAAATCATGAGAGAAAACAACATCAGGGGAGCAATGACCAGCATCCATGACAGCAAGCCACTTGGGACTGGGGCATAGAGAGGAGAACTGGAGGCTGTGAGGCAGAGTGGAAGAAGGACTCTCTGAACTGCATCTGAGTAATGAGAAAGAGGCATCCGTGCAAAGCCCTGGGGTAGGAGTATTTCAGCTACAGAGACCAGTAAGAGCAGAGACTCAGCTCAAAACAAGGTCAGCCTGTTCAGGAAACAGTAAACCAGTGTGACTACAGAAGTGAGGGAAGTAGAAGGTGGTCTATGATGTCCAAATAGGAGGCAGGTGCCCACGGTGCAGAGCCTTGAAGGCCATGAGCTAGAGCCGAGATTCTCGGCTCACTGCATGGGAAGTTTTTGGAGGACTGTGGTCAGGGAGAGTCCTAGTCTGAAACGCACATGCTTCGTGCAACGTCGTCTCATCTGTCCTCTTTTATTATCCCTCAACTCACTGACTATAAAAGGAAGAGTCTAAACTCCTTGGCTGAGCATTTAAGGTCCTCGGTAATCTGGCTCCAAAAGGCTTTTTCTACATCATGCATTCAAATCAAGTTCTGTTTCTTTGTTATGTCCAAAGTCGTACTACGCCCACATTCTTTCACGTGCCTAAAATATACTTCTCTTCAAGCCTGCATATCCAACTCTTTTCGAGAACTGTCCAAGAAATCTAGTCTTTCCACCATTGGCTATGAGTGAATCGGGAACCTCTTCAAAGACTAAGTCAGATGCCACAAAACCTTCCCCAGTACCCATGGAGAAGTCATTTCTCCTACCTGCAAACAATCATATCCTTTCATTTAGTTTTCCTCTTGTGGTACTTGTCAATTTCCACTTTATATATGGTTCTTTCTGTATACTGTAGTTCACCAAGTAATAATGTTTCGGTAAATGGCAGACTACTTATATATGACAGTGGTCCTTTAAGATGACAGAACCTGGCCCGGCACGGTGGCTCACGCCTGTAATCCCAGCACTTTGGGAGGCCAAGGCGGGTGGATCACGAGGTCAGGAGTTCAAGACCATCCTGGCCAGCATGGTGAAACCCTGTCTCTACTAAAAATACAAAAATTAGCTGGGTGCGGCAACAGGCACCTGTAATCCCAGCTACTCGGGAGGCTGAGGTAGAGAATTGCTTGAACCCAGGAGGCAGAGGTTGCAGTGAGCCGCAATCACACCACTGCACTCCAGCCTGGGTGACAGAGCAAGACTCCGTCTCAAAAAAAAAAAAAAAAAAAAAAGACAGTACTGTATTTTTACTGTACCTTTTCTATGTTTAGATATGCCTCAGATATACAAAAATTTACTATTGCATTACAATTGCCTACAGTATTCAGTAAACTGCTGTACATGTTTGTAGCCTACAAACAATAGACTATACCATACAGCCTAGGTGTGTAGTAGGCTACACAATCTAGGTTTGTGTAAATACACTCTATGATGTTCACACAACGACAAAATTGCCTAACAACATGTTTCTCAGAATGCATCCCTGTTAAGTGACACATGACTGTATATCTTATCTCTACAACACACCTTCAGCATAAAATTTGTGACTGTGAGTCTCCCTCTGTCCCACCTTCATCTCCCCTTCAAGTACCCAGTACACTGCCCAACATACGTCAATAATAAATAAATGAAATATTGCATTAATGAACAAACATGTCTATAATAAATAAATGAAATAATGCATTAATGAACAAACAAATGAACACACCGTGCTGGCTGGCCCTGGTTACTGAAGCCCCAGCAGAAATTAATACATGTAGACAGTGGCATGTGCCATTAGAGAAAACAGAAATGTGATGATGGTTCGAGAAGTATGCAGTCCTTTAGTCTGATGGGTATGAAGGACATTCACGAACGATGTGTTTTCCTGCCTTCACAGAACTGAAGGGCTGGTTATTGGGAGGCTACATGGAGAGCACAAATTTGGTAACAGGAGGGATCCTGAGGTTCCTAAATCATTCATGGATAGGCTGGGTTTCTAGAGTGGTGTTCTAAAAACACAGTGATATCAGCAGTTAGGGGTGCAAGTTTCTAAAGGGATCTAATAGGATAGCATCCATTCTGTGTGGCCTGTGCAGTAAGATCTTTGCTTATGCTGATTATTTTCTTTTTCTACTAGATTGAAACACATCGCTGCCCACATCACAAACAAATCTAACCTTATATGCCTGGGTAGATCAGGCTAAAATGCAAGTAACAAAGATAATTCAATGTAGCCTGCAAATAAAAAACTGAGTCTTCTACCAAATTCACTCTAAACAAGAACAATGGAATAACTCTGAGGAGTGCTGTAAGAAGAAAAACAACGTATGTATATATAATTCAATGTTTTCTAAAGCTTTAGATGCCTCTCCTGAATCAGGAGCAGGGCATTCTTTTTTTTTGAGATGGAGTCTCACTCTGTCGCCCAGGCTGGAGTGCAGTGGCGCACTGTAGATCTTGGCACACTGCAAGCTCTGCCTCCCGGGTTGACGCTATTCTCCTGCCTCAGCCTCCCAAGTAGCTAGGACTACAGGTGCCCACCACCATGCCCAGCTAAGTTTTTATATTTTTAGTAGAGACAGGGATTCATCGTGTTTTAGCCAGGATGGTCCCGATCTCCTGACCTTGTGATCCGCCCACTTCGGCCTCCCAAAGTGCTGGGATTACAGGCGTGAGCCACCACACCTGGCCAGGAGCAGGGTACTCTTAATGCACACAGTGTATCCAACATGTGTGAGTTACAAAGCATGAGCCTTTGCTTGCGCTGATTCATGTCACAACCTCCCTGGCATTATTCAAATGTAGTGTTTTGTATACAAAATATAGGTAACACCAAAAGTAACATCTAAATGAGAACAAAATAAGAACAATACATACTGGTTAAAAATAATTTCATGTATGAATATATCCATGTACGGCAAACGTTACCCTTTTGGGCCATGAATATATATTTGCAGATACTTCATCCAAATGTTAACACACTTTTTCCTTATGCACAAAATTTTGTGTGCGACATATACTGAATGTGTGCTCTCTGTATTTAACAAAGTTGCGGGTGTGTGTATTCTTATTTCTTCCACCCAAATAAACAAGCAGATTGACATCACAAGGCTTCCTTTTGCTTAGCAGAATATTGAGCAAACAAATATTTATTCTGGGTTACTCAGCTGTGATACATGAGGGGATTCATGACATGCTATGTCTGGTGCCTGCTAAGCTTTTACGAGATAATTGCACCTTGGACCACCTAGGACATCACATTAAATGGAGAGACCTGATTTTAAAATTTAAAAAACACGGAATGGGCAGAATTTAATCAGTCATGCTTCTGTAAAATTAAGGAAGATATAAATAAATGGGCAACAGAAAGGTGCAATAAAACCAGGATTAATCAAACCGTGATTAATTCAGGATCAGATTAAAACCAATAGTGCCAGCTGTATCCGATCCATTCTGCAGCATTATTCTCTCCTGCTCCTTTTTGTTTTCCCATTTTTCCTCCTTCTCATTCCCCTTTGCTCTCACCCCTAGGGCACCCTCCTTGGTGGATAAACCTGCAGGAGAGTTAATTGTCACATACATGGATTTAATCACATTGTCCATCACATTTGGGGGCCCTGCCTTCAGCGATCCATGACTAATTGTTGTGGTAATTTTTCAATCATTAACAGCAGCGCATATGCTGCAGACAAATCCCAGTGTGCCTGCTAAACCCCAGTGACATGCGGCCCACGGGCTCCAGAAGCGCCACTATACCAGCCCCCAGCCCCAATCCTATTAGTCATGCGTGGTCATTAATACATATCTATTCCAGGGATATGTCAGGCCGCGATGAGGTCGGAGGGGGCTGAGCATGCTTTACAACACAGCCTTGTTTTCAATATATTCTTTGAAAAAGGAAGAGGAAGAGGAGGAAAAAAGGAAATTAAAACTCCATGTGGGATAAGGAGCTGGGGGACTATTCTGAATTCCACTTGTTTCTCATTCATTTTCAGGCAGGCTCCTGAGCTGTGGCAAATGCCCTTTCTTTGGGTTTCAGCAGTATTAGCGATCTCCATGGCAACCACCAGTACGCATCTGCTGCACCACACTGCAGCTTCCCTGGGCTCAATTCTCAAGTTGCCCTGGTGTCAGACAGGGCGCACCATGTGCACTGGTGGGACGAGACCCTGCCTTGGGGAATCATCCAGCTGACTGAAGCCCTGCTCTAATCACCACATAATATGAGCCAACAAGATCACACAGAATATGATCTGCCTGCACTAGGCAATAGGATTCCAGGACTGCTATTTATTTTTCATTTTCCTCTCCTTAAGGGCCTTTGTTGGTTAAAAGCAAAGAGCCACTAGAATAGCTATCTAACAAAAGGGATTAATTTTAAAATAGGTGGTACAGTGTTGTGGGTAACATTTATTTAAAGCAAAAATCTCATATGTCCTTCATTAAAGGAATTATTCAAGAGGAAATTAAAACTCCTGGAGTTTCCCTTTGGTTCTTCCTAAATGAAGGGCTATTTGGGATATTAGCCAGAGCAAGAGAAGGTAAGAGAAGGATTCCTGGGTTTTTGCTGAAATTCTGACTCTTGCTATGGAGTCTCAGGAAATTCCCTCTTATACCCAGTTTCCCCAAGATTAAAATAAGATCTACTTATTTTAGGCACTTAGCACTGGATCACTGAACAAGGCCTCGGCAAGACTTAATTAATACGTGCAATTCATTTTTAGCTCCTCAGATGAAAGATGTTTGGTGCAGGCTCCATTATTATGAAATGAGGGGCCGAGCGCCCTCTACTGCTGCTTCTGGGTCAGTCTCTCAGTGGCTGAAAGCCCTCAACGGGCTTCACTTATTGTTAACATGTAACTCTCACTCTAGTTTAGAAAGCCTTTTCTGATCAGTAAGAGCAGGAAGAAAGGAACGCAGTAAGAGGAAGAGAGCCAGATAATAGACTGGTTGTTATAAATAAAATATATCTGTACCAAGACTAGTCAAAGGTACTTGAAGTTAATACAGCGAAGGGAGAAAGATCTGGGAAAATTCAGAGTGCTCAATTTTGCATCATGCACACATTAAAAGATAAAAAAACTGAGTCTCTTACTTTCCACTCACCTTCTTCCAGGACAATGATACTTACAGGATCTCATTGATTTGTCTGTTTTCTAGAAAAGTTAGATGAAAAAGAAAGTCTTGTGTTTTTTTTGAATTTTTAATAAACACAGGACTTAGTTTCCAACTTTGTTTTTGAGTTTAGTTGCAACAAACCCAGTCCTATGTGCTATACAGAACTACACAAACGATACAGAACAAATCCACTTTTGAGCCTTATATGTAGTTACTAGTTATTCTAATAAAAAATTACAGAGGAGAAAATAAAGCGATTCCATTATGTAATGATGATACTTAACATTTATACATCTGTAAATACAAGTTCGGCATAGAGCTGAAATTGGGCAGTGTACAGTCATCCCTCAATATCTTCAGGGGACTCTTCCAGGACACCCTGCAAATACCAAAACCTGAAGATGCTCAAATCCCTGATATAAAATGGCATAGTATTTGCATATAATCTATGCACATTCTCTTGTACACTTTAAATCATCTCTAGGCCTACTTATAAAACATAATACCATGTAAATACTATGTAAATCGTTGCTACACTGTATTGTTTTTTACTTGCATTTTTTTTCTGAATATTTTTGATTCACAGTTGGCTGAGTCTGTGGATGCAGAACCTGCAGGTAGGGATGGCCAACTGTATCAAAGAAATTCTGCTTCTTTATCAAAAATTAATTCCTTTTGGAATGGTGTTGTGAACAAAAATAGTAACAATAAAAGAGATAATAATGAAGTCTACTACTCATTGAAGTTTTATTGTGTCAGAAACTTTTCTAATGCTCTACATCCATCACTTTTTAATTTTTACAACTCTTCAAAGTCAGCACCAGTATTATTCCTAATTTTGAGATGAGAAGAATGAGACTCGGAGAGGTAAGTATCTCATGTAAGGGCACATGAATGACAAATAACGAAACTAGAATTCAGATGCAGGACCTTGAAATCCTAAATCCACAAAGTTAGCCATTAAGTTATATTGAAAAACAGTGACTAGAAATCTAGTTCCCTTAAAAGAAAAATTGTAAAAGTTCTGTTCATCTTACGTATTTCCTACTCCAAATCCAAACCTTATCCTTTTAGAAGCAATGACCACATATTTTTCCATCACCTTTAATTTTTTCATGAGACATTATCAATTGACACTTGAACTGAGTCATCCTCACTCACAGAAACCCAGTTCCTTTAAGAGATGCCGAGGCCAGTGTACAGAACATTCTACATGATTCAATTCCAGAGCCTGGCAGAGGGTCTGAGACTTGCTGGAGTGGCAACTAGCAGCTAGGCACTGTATTCTGACATGCTGGAGTGGAAGAAGCGGTTTCCTCAGCTCTCTGCAGTTGTTTAGAGAGAAAATCAAGAAGGTATCCAGCGGAGGGATTAGCTACTGACACCCCCTGAGGGACACACAGCAAGGATATGAAGTGTGGGGCGGGGCTCCGCACAATGGGAGACAGGCTGGTTCTGCTGTAAGGCAGTGACAATGGAGTGGGATCGGGGGTGCAGCAATGCACAGGAGAGGAACCTCGGTGGACCAAGCCAAGTGGTGATAGCTGCATGTGGGAAAAAAACAGAAAGTACGAGCTGGGCAGCTGACTGCGGGCCTGCCACCAAGTGGTCCCAAGAAACAGTCACTGGAAGTGGCAATGGCTAAACACTGGTTTCTGTGAAGACATCTGTGTAAGGGATTTATGTCAGACTCGAGTCCTTTTCAAGAGCCCAATCTCATCAGGCTTGAGATGACCAGAATCAAGTAAACTGAGATTGGCAGGAAGATACATTTTCAAAATTTACCTGCCACATAACAGCTGGAAAAGGGAGTTATGGTATGCCAAGTCATATACACATCTGTGTTACATGCATACAAATTCCAGATACGGAAACTCTTAAATGTCATCATTCCAAAAGGATATGACTATACAGGAACATCTCCCATACATCACCAGTGAAATCATCTTTACATCATTACAGATGAAATCATCTTTGTACTCTTATCTCACTGTCATTTTCCGTGTAAGATCTGAAACAGACTACTGCATGCTAGGCATTGCATTCTTGTGAAAGTATGAATAACTGGCTAATTGTTAGAAAACAAAACGGATTGCTGATTATGCAAGGAACCTGTAATCCATTCTGCAGACACAGGAAAAAAAAGGAACAATCAAACACTGGTATTAGAATAGTGTCATTACCTTTTATGAATGAAATGGTCCTCTTTGAAACAGATTTCTGGTCGAATTATATTTTAAATTTATATTCTTTCTATAATATTATGGATTATCCTTAAATAATTCTCTCCCTAAATATGAAGCACTTGATGAAAATATTAAAGGGAATTCAATTATTTTAGTAAGATACAACATTACCATCACACAAATTCTCCTTTTCTTTCATTATATGGCTGTTTTAATTTTTTTTTACTTTCACCAGCCAAGGAAAAAAATATCTAATTGGCATGCTCTGAAATCTTGAGCTAACCCTGGTACTACAGATGTGTAGTCTTTCATGGTTTGGGAATATTATTTTGCAGTGCATCGTAGAATGAGAAATGCCACTGAGAAAATCATGGGCTTTGATGTTGCTGACACAAAGGGTTTCCATGACATGAAGCTATTAAAAGAGTTTATCCTGATGTATATAACATGTCACCATAACTTTTGGGTTGAGAATGTCACCACTTTCTGAAAGCAGGGACAGACAAGATGCTCTCTCAGGTCCCTTCCAACTCTGGTATTTGGTGGCTATAAGTTTTTACTACTGGCCTCAGTCTCTCAGTCAGGAAAATGGATAATAAACATTGCACCAATATATATTCTATTTAATGACATTCTGAAGTTAGACATATTAAGAAATAAATGTTTAGAAACATAGTTCATCATTCCCTTCTGATAACTTTCTTAAGGTAATGAGCATCTAGAATCATCAAAGTCTGTATCTAGAATCACAGAACCATAAAATGGTAAGGCATAAGTCACCTTAGAAATCATCTTTTGGTCTGACCACATTTATTTTACTGATAGGAAATATAGAGGTCCAGAGAAGAATAATAGGAACAGTAATAATGATAATAAAACTTATGACTATTATTATCATCATCAAACTAACATTTATCCATAGAAAAGAGTGGAAGCTACTGGAAAAAATTAGATTGTTCACCTATAACATTTAGCATGGTGGGGGTACTGTCAGTATGGAAAGCCCACATTTTGAGGAGCTGAGACAGGAAGAGGATATAGCAAAGTTGACTAAGAAAGGAGATCACTGAAGAATATTTTATTAACATTTCAGACTTATGGCATCTTATTTCAGCATCTAAAATTTCATGGGCAAATGTTGTTAGCTCATAAGCTTGTAGGACTCTAGATATTACAATGAGAAATTACTAGGGCAATGATCATGAACCTTCTCAGAAATGAAATGGCCCCGAGATTAGGGCTTCTGAAGCTTTGAAAGTCATTCTCCAACTGCAGTAAAATGTTGTTACTTAAACCTTAAAATGCCCATTTAAGGATTGGTTAAGAATGGGTGATCACCTGTGGCAAAAAATAAATAAGTAAATAAATAAAAATAAAAAATAAATTATTAAATTCATACAGTCAAAAAACGTGAACCACAGATAGAAACATTTAGTTTAATTTAAACAAACTAATTCTTTAAAATGGAGGGTTTAACAAGCAATAAATCAGGGAGTGAGTATTCAACTTACAAAATAACTCACTGCCGGCATCCCGTGGTCCATTCATAAAACTTTAATTTGTATTCAACGTCTCAGGAGCACATCCTGTTGCATGAACTGAAGAATATGTGCCTCTTATCATTCCTGCACAGGCTGTGCTAGTAAAGAGAGAAACCACTGCAGCATAAGGCCGAGGTGCCCATGTGCTCATGGGTTCAAGGAATCCATAGAAGAGTCAGCATGGCCTGCTCACTCCAAATGGGCTCCATTCCCAACTCAGTGCTTCTCAGAGGTGGGTAACAACTTCCTGCACCAGAATCACCAGGGGTGCTGCTTCAGTCTACAGATCCCAGGCACCACACACAGCCTTGCATTCGACTCTCTGGAAGGAAATAGGCATTTTTATCAAGCTCCCCAGGTTTGAAAATCACTGAGTCACTTTGCCAGCATGCCTGAGAATGAGCTCTCAGTTGATGGGTGAGTGCCATCAGGACCAATATTAAGTCTCACAACCTCTGGGTTGATGCGAAACTGAAACAAGTCTAGTGTATAACAAACAAACAAAACCTCCAATGAGGTATAGAATGTATTTCCTTATCTTCTTCCACTAAACATTTATTAACTATGTTTCCAGAGCTAAGCCTGGGAATATAGTTGACTAAGACATGGCTCTTGCCTTTAAGGAGCTCAACATCTAGTGGGGGAAACAGGAAGGAGACTCAGAAATCACACAGGCATGACAGTGGCACTGGAGACAGGCACACAGAGCATTTCAGAAATACAACATGTTTCATGTTGGTCTGGAGTGGGGATGGGAATGTAAAAGGAGGGGCAGAGGCAGGATCTGTGAAGACTCTGCAGATGAGAAACAAATTAAATCTTCAAGGATGAGTAGAAATTAAGGGAATGGGGAAGGGACTACAGCCAGGAGTGGCATCTGTAAAGTTACCAAGGCAAAGAGAGAAGGAGAATTCGGAGAGCTACGCATTACCCATCGCTGTTGAAAAGAAAGAACTACACAGGTGTTGTGTGTGAGAAATGAGCTTCAGAAGTCTGCAAGGATCAGAAAAAAGAGGCAGGTCCGTCCTGCTAAGGGCCACTCACCACAGAGTTATTGAGGTATGTTAAAAATAAGGATAAAATTGATTCTCCTACAGTGGAAGAATCCAGACAGAGGTTGATAAAAAATTTTTGAAAAAAATTCTTTTTTTCAAAAAAGGTATGGCTTTTAAGAGGTCTTTATATTATATAAGTTAAAAGTGAACAAATAAAAAAGCTAATGATGCTTACTTTTTTAAAAAAAACTTCCAATGAATGGACTTTCAATGCCTCCATTTATTAGAAGAAAAAAGATATCTCCTAGTGCTTATCAAATAATTTCTGACAAATACCAAAGGCTACAGGACTGGTTTTCACAAGAGTACTTAGAGTGATATGGCTATAGAAGGTAACACTGGGTTAAGAATTAGAGGTGTGTCCATCAGAGTTAGTGTGGATGAAACAGATAAATGGGAAGACCAGGGGGTCTTTTAAAGTCAAAACAGAAAATCGATTAGAGATGTAGTCTGAAGCGAGGCGCTGAGCTGGTCTAGTTTTAGTTAGAAGCCAATGAGCAAAATAGCAAATAACCTATAATATGCAGATAAGACTAGGAGAGTGCCCAGATTAAGTTAACTTTAAACAAGTATTAACATAAAATGAAGAAACAAAAAGTATAAACATCACCAACCAACCATCTTGCTAACTATGCTATTAGAATTCTCGTTGTTTTTACTTTTTCAAAGGATGTAGGCTTAACAGACAGTTGTTAAAGATGAAGATCACAAGCTCAGTTTGCATCCTAATACAACTACACAAAAATTAACTATTAAAAGCAGATTTTTTTCTCCTTTTTTGCTTTTAAGTAGATTTGACTAGTACTTGCGATTAAAATGGACATTTCCAAGGATGTTCCACATATCTATTCCTTTCAAGAGGACTGTATTTAAAATGCCTCCAAGAAATGAAAATCTACTCAGTAAACTTCAAAAGTCTAACATACTCTTCATAATTCAGTTCAAGCTTCTGCACTCTCCACCAGCTAGAGGGTCTTCCTTATATCTTATCTAAAGCACCTATGCGGCAGCCTGCGTGACTCCTCTAGTTGTTCTCATCAAGGACACCTGAAAAGATAATTCATCCTCTTTGTGAAAACATGTTCATTTTGTTATTTTCACGTTAAGATGTGATTTCATGATTAAGTTGTTGACCTTTCCAAGGAGGCCGATGTTTTTCCCTTTCTTTTCCTTCTTTCTTTCTTTCTTTCTTTTTCTTTCTTTCTTTTCTTTCTTTTTCTTTCTTTCTTGCTTTTCTTTCTTTTTCTTTCTCTCTCTCTCTCTCTCTCTCTTTCTTAACTCTATAAGAGATACTTTTCTCTGGTTTGTGGTTTGAAAATTTTCATGTATTATAAAAAGGTAAGGAATGCTGGCCTGCTACTGATTTCACAGTTATAGGAAAATACCATATGTGGTCCCAGTACTAGAAGAGCTTATAAATGAAAGAGGAAAATAGGTATCGAAGAGGCTGAGGAAAAACCTAAACACTACTAAGGAATGTTCTCATCCCCGGCAATTGAGTAAAGGTAAGGAGAGTTTTCAAAACAGAGAAGGGAAAAAGTGACAAAGCAATCTTGTAGGATCAGCAAGGCCTGACTCGGGCAGCAGTTCTTTCTCCCCCAACATATCCCCAATAATAAGGAAGACCTGCAATAAGCTAGAAGACAGCCCAAGATTCCCAATGACTCTACCCAGACTGCTCTGATGGACTTGGAGGACACCGGCCTGAGGGCCAGTCAAGGTCAGGACTGTCCGTTGTGGGAGGAAGCCTGCACATATGGTGGAACCAGCTGCTGACCAAGCCAGTTGCTCTGCTGAGTCACAGCCTGTTCCTCAAGCTCAGCTGGGTGGCAACATAAGAAACTATTTCTGTCTATCCAAAATGTAATGCTGGCCCCTTAATAGGGGCTAACCTTCCTTTGCATTTCTAGGAAAGAGCACACAGCAGGTGTTCAATAAATGCTGCTTAGAAAGGAAAAAACTGGTTAATAAAAAAGTAAGATGGAGAAGTGCAACCAAATGTACATAATTAGGGCCAGAGGTTGAATCGTGGTCCACTCCACAGCACCTGCCATGAATCCCGACACTAGAACAACCCCTTATGAAATCTTCATAAAAACTTATGAAGTTATTAGCATGACTACATTACCTTAGTAAAGACTCTTCCATTCCTTCATTTTAACAAGGCCTTTCCCAACTGGCTATTACTGGGGGAAGGGGAGAGAGGAAATCAGTAATGTAAACCAAAAGGAAAATGAAAGAAATGCAGGGTTGAAACATGCTGTTAAGGGACTCACTATGCAGAATCCACAAAGCAGTTTTCATGCACAGGGCAACAGAAAAATGGCATGTGCTGTGGGCTTTAATCCCTTTTTTTTTTTTAAGAAACCAAATCTGCTCATAATGCTGTTGATATATTGATGCCACAGGCATAAGAAATGAAATCTACAGATAATTTGTATTATTAAAGTTTTAACACACCTATTATTGTTGAAAATTTTCCTATGATAGTTTCAGTACAGGCATAATAACAACCATGCTCTTTCTCTTTCCTTACAAAGACGAGGCCACAAAACAAATGCCCTAAGCTCAAGAAAGGAATTTCGCTGTTAGTTTTTTTACAGATGACAAGAAAGTCGGCCCATGCAATGGATGAAAGTAGATCCACACCAAGACACACAATGTGAGCTTTCAGAACCCACAAGGACAAACAAAAGGTTCCTGAAAAGTCCTGAGAATCCACAAAACCTCCTAGAACTAATAAACAATTTTAGCAAGGTCACAGGATACAAGATCATCATATGAAAATCAATCATATTTGTATGTACTAGGAATAAACAGTCTGAAAATGAAATTTAAAAAGCAATCCCATTCACAATACTGTTAAGAAGAATAAAATACTTAGAAATAAATTTCATTAAATAAGTGCAAGATTTGTACTCTAAATAAAACACTGCTGAAAGGAACTAAAGATGATCAAGTCAGAGGCCCAGGGTCCGGCCTCCAGCTTTCGTAAATAGTCACTGGAACACAGCTCATTGTCCACACTACTTTCTCACCACAATAGCGGAGTTGAGTAGCTGTGGCAGAGACTGCAGGGCTTATAAAAACAATTCTTTACTACCTAGGCTTTTCAGAAAAAAAGTTTGCCAAGTTCTGATATAAATATAAATTCCATCCTTACTCAATACTATTGAGATGGCAATTTTCTCTAAATGATCTACAGATTCAATGAAATTCCTATTAAAATTCCAACAGACTTTTTTTGTGAGGTTGACAAAACTGCTATTCTAATACAAAGGCAGTAGAATAGCCAAAATAATTTTGAAAAAAGAACAGTTTGAGAACTTAACACTAACCGATTTTAAATAGATTCTAAAGCTTCAATAGTCAAGACTGCATGGTACTATATACAGATTTTCAACCAAGATACCAAGGCAATTCAATGGGGAAGGACTAGTTTTCTCAACAAATGGTTCTAAACAAATGGATATACACATTCAAAAAGATGAATTTTAGAACCTTTCCTTATGTCACACACAAAACTTAAATCAAAATGGAAAATATACCACAATGCAGGAGATAAAATAATAAACTTCTAGAAGAAAATACATGGGAGAATCTATGTGACTTGGGTTAGTCAAATATTTCTTAGGTACAACACGAAAATCATAATCCATAAAAAAATAGATGAATTAGATTTCATTAAAATTTAAAATTTCAAAAGATACCATTAAGAAAATAAAAAGACAAACCACAGACTACAAGATAATATAAGCAATCATACATATAATAAAGATCTTATATCTAGAATATATAAAGAACTCTTACAACTGAATAATGAGACGAATAATCCAATTAAAACTGGGCACAATATTTGAATAGGCATTTCATTAGAAAATATACACAAATGGCTACTAAGCATATGAAAAGATGCTTAACATGATTATTCAAGAGGAAAATGTAAAGTAAAACTAATGAGATACATACTCGCTGGGACACCTATTTTCAAGAAGTAGATAATACAAAGTGTTGGTGAAGATGTAGAGAAACCAGAACCCTCATATATTGCTCATGTACAGACACTTTAGAAAAAGTTCAGCAGTTTCTTTAAAAGTCAATCATAAGCTTACTATACAATCCAGCAATTCTACTCCTGGGTGCCTACCCCAAAGAAATGAAATCATATGGCCACATAAGACCTGTATGTGACTGTTTATAGCATCTTTATTCATTACAGACAAAAACTGTAAAGGATCCAAATGCCCACTGACTGGGTAAATGGATAAATAAAATGTGTACAATACTATTCAACGATAGTAAAGAACAAACTGCTGAGACATGCTAATAGGATGAACCATCAAACACTGTGCTAAGTGAAAAACTCCACATGCCAAAGACTACATATTGCACGTAAATGATTTAGGCAAATGATTCCATTTACCTAAAATGTCAAGAAAAGACAAATCTATAGAGACAGAAAGTAGGACAGTGGATCGAGCCACTGCACTCCTGTCTGGGCAACAGCAGTGAGACCCTCTCTCAAAAAAAGGCAGTAGAACAGGTGGCTGCCTGGGGCTGGGAGAGAGTAATGACTGGCTGCACATGGGCATGAGGAAACTTTTTGGGGTTGATTGTGATGGTGGCTGGAAAACTCTATAAATTTACTAAATAATCCTTGAACAATTACCTACATTTTTCCTCAATAAGCTATTCAAAAAATTTTAAGTCCCAGGGAGAAAAACTGGCTAAAAATAAATGATCAGAAATTAAAATGTCTGGGCCGGGCATGGTGGCTCATGCCTGTAATCTCTGCACTTCGGGAGGCCAAGGTGGGTGGATCACCTGAGCTCAGGTGTTCAAGACCAGCCTGGGCAATGTAGTGAGACTCCATCTCTACTAAAAATACAAAAAAAGTAGCCAGGCCGGGTGGTGCTTGCTGGTAGTCCCAGCTACTCGGGAGGCTGAGATGGGAGGATCGATTGAGCCTGAGAAGCAAAGGTTCCAGCGAGCTGAGATCGTGCCACTGCATTCCAACTTAAGTGACAGAGTGAGACCGTGACTCAAAAAAAAAAAAAAAAAAAGATATTAAAATGTCTGTAGTCCATCAAAACAAGCCCATAATCTCACACACACACACACACACACACACACACACACACACACACACACAGTGCCCTGGTGTGGTGTGCACGGTGGAACGGCACTCAGCATTCACTTCCACTCCCATCTGCCTTTCTGTACTACAGAACCCAGAAAGCTAAACACCACATTTTCTGGCCTTGCTGACAACTGAGTTCCTTGAGTAAATTAGGTTTTTTCCAATTAGATGTACTCAAGTAAGACTCGAGAAGTGAAGGTGGAGGCCATCGTTCTGAAGCTTGGCTCTTCCTCCTGATCAGCATGTAGAGGGCTACTGGATTGTTCTGTAAGTACTCCAGCAGTCAGTCACCAGCTTCATGGGTATCAAGAGGCAGCAGCTGCAATGTAAGGTTCTGATCCTTGGACTGCAGCTACAGCAGAATGTTCTTGAAGTGAATAGTCACAGAGGCGGCCTCCTGACTCCCTCCCATCCTAATGCGGTAGATAAAGCAACACCCCTGGCAGGCCAGGGCAACTGTGTGGTTTTGGGGCATTGCTGGAAACCTAGTCTCAAGCCCACTCCTCCAGCCCTTCCAATAATTTAGAGAGCACCTAATCTCTGTTTTAAGTCTCTTTCTGTTTAAAATAGCTCGTGTGGTTTCTGGCCCTCCGACTGAACCCCTGAAAAACATAATACACAGGAAGACACAGGAAGCAGTACACCTATGTGATAAAAGAACAGCCTGCCTAGGTAGGGGCAGGTCAGAGGCTCTGGGACAGACATCTCCAAAAGATCAAACCAAAAGAGTGATGTATGTGAATGTATTGAGAGTCAGTTCAGGCCATTTGCAGACAGTGTGCGTTTGCATTACTGAAAAGCATACAGAAAACTAAGCAGACAAAAAAAAAAAAAAGACTGAAGAAAAAGTTATGTGAAAGAGAAAAGGTAATTACAGTTTACTAAATATTTCACCAGTGGATAGCATCAGTCAACATAACCTAATGCAGAGCACCGATCTATCCCAAAATATGCTCTAACTGCAGAGAAGTTAGAAGAATGAAAAGGCTGTCTTTTGGTTGGTTTGGTGTTAGGGTAGGGGAGACATGGCTAAGTCCTCACATTTCACATTGCATGGTCAAAGGAGAATATTTAAAACGTAAAGAAATCAAGAAGCAGCAATATGAACGTGTTACTTAGAGATACAGAGAATGATTCCAAAGACTCAGATGTCAAAGAGTTGAAACTGGCAGCCTCTAGGGAGGAAGAAATAGGAAGGTGGAGAGAGTCGGGGAAGAGGCAAACGCGTACAGGAGACTGCTGGGGCTTGGTACTAAACCTTGCAGAACGATTTGACTCCTTAAGCCAGAAAGTGAGTAAACTTTAATAGAAGGAATAGAAGTATTTTTTTAAAAGAGTAAAGAAAGAAGAACAGGCAGTGACATGGATTCTCTGCATCATTCTAAGGCCAAGGTGCTGTGGTCAAAACAATGTCCCTCCCGCTCTGGGCACACCAACATGGGCAGCTGGCAACCAGAGCACACTCCACCACCGTGCACAAAGGTGGCTGGGTCACTGTGAGCCAAGAGCACAAAAGAGAAAAGGAAAGAAGTTCCCATAAAAGTGGAGCCAGAGCAATACAAGAAAATCATGTCAAAAAGACATCCCGGTATACTAGGGTCAAAATAAAATCATAAACTGCTTTTTAGAGATCAAAGATCTGAAGAAAAAAAGTTTGAAGCAACCACTAACAATGATCGCTGTCTAAAAGAGTTGTGAAAATACCGACGTTTTGAGCTAAAGGTTAATTAGATTGCCTAAATTCAAATTTGTTTCTGATGTATCCAAGAGTTTCCATTTCTAGAAATATATTAATTTGTTTTTCTTGGAATTAAGCAGGTCCAAGAAATGGATTATTAGACTGCTCTCAGAGGAATCATGGTTCCCTCCATGCCGGCCACGTGGACCAGTGTCAGCAGTTCTGTTGAACATTGTGGGTGATGAGACAATGCTAAAGTTTCACAAAGCAACACATCAAGTAGAAACAAATCCATTTCATCAAGTTAATATATTTCAGGCTTTAATTTTAATGGAATGCATCTGAGAGAACAAAAGAATAAAAACTATTACCACCATCCTTGTTAAAATGTATCTTCAGGGTAGAATAGCACCATTTATACAGGCATGGATGGCCATTCTCACCACAACAGACAAATTTGCACTTGCCTGAGCAAAATTTCATTCTTCCTGCAATCAAATTGCTACCAGCATGTTTGTGAACACTGTAAATCTGCCCATGTTGATTCTTGAAATGAAAAATATCAAGGGAAATAAATAATCCTTTACTCCCTGCCATTCTTAGGAATAAGAAACAGACATTTTGATGAGGTAGAAGAAACAATAAACATGTCCTTATTTAGCAGGCTTCTGCTTGGAAGTGCCAGTCTCAATATTATCCACGTGTGCGAGGTGGATTATATAACCACTCAGGGCTGATGGGCCTGATCTCTATGTGGGAAACAAGATCCTGATTTTATGTTCTTAATAATTCACTATTATTAGCAGTTATGGGGAAGGTGTATCTGAGTCACCTCCTGCTCTTCCCATTTGTGAATTCATGTCTGACTACAGAGGCCCTTGCTCTGGCTGGCCAAGGGGCTGGACAGCAGCCTCCTTCTAGGGCTCCAGTGCTCCTCAGCCCTGGCAGGAAGGCCAGCTTTGCCAACCCAGGCTTCTTGCATCCCTAGGCCTGGGAGGGCCTCAGGTGTTTCAGACACAGGTACAGCCAGCTCTTGCACAAACCCCTTTCCTGCCAAGCCAGGATTGCATTTCCAGTCATGGGCAGGCTTTGCTGCAAATGATTACATAGGACTAAACCTAGACAGACCTGAGGAGCAGAAGGCAGAGTCAGGCCAAACCAGAGCCAAGGGGAAGGGAGCCAAAGGGACTTGGCCATGGGCGCAGACGCACAAGCTGCGCCCTGGAGCTGATCAAGTCCCTCGCAGGAGAGGGCTGGGCAGAGGAACCACGACGGCCATGCGGAAGCCACACAAGAGAGATCCAATGTCTCATCTCCGCCCTCAATCATGGCCTCCGCTGATGCCAAAGTAAACCCATTCAGCTTCAGGAGGCTTCCAGCAAACAAAGCATAATTTGTATGACAGATCTTTGTGTGACAGGTAGGAAACACTCCTGAAGGGAGAGATCTGGAAGCTTTCTAATATTACAATGCTCTTTTATTGCTGATTTTCTCTCTGGATTTTTAGCCTTGGTTGACACATCAGCTTGTGAGTTATTTATTTTTCTTTGACTCAGTTTCCCCTGAGAGAAACAGAAATAAAAACCATATGATCATTTCCACCTCTCAAATTCAACTATCCAGGAATTAAATTCTGTTTATTTCAGGCTATTAAATATTCATGGAGTCCAAGAACCAGGTACGTCAGGAGATTAAAAAATAAATAAAACACAGGCCCTGCTATCAAAGAGCTCAGACCTAGAAAGTTTAAAAAATTCTCAAATAACCATGCCAAAAGGTAAAATGTAGTAAATATCACAGGAGATTATGATAACAGTCTGCTCAACAAACAATTTCAGGGGATCTGGTATGTGCCAGGTATTGTGACAGGCACGGAAAGAAAGTTTAAGAAGTCTGTCGGCCCTTCCCCCACAGTTGTGGATGGTGCAGCAGGGACTGAGAGACTCAGGGAGGAAGAAATAATCTCTGATCCTAGGCCAAGAATTGGGTGAGAAGGCGCCGTTCAGCTCTGATGGCACTGCCATTCAATACCTATGCCCCCTGACCAGAGGGGTGGGAGTGGGGGTGGTGGAGGATGTTGGCAGGCAGAGATAGTGAGTCAGCTTCTGAACTGTGAACACACACACAATGGCCTGCAGATGAGACAGGGGGCACCCCATGTGCTGCAGACACCGGGCTGCCAGCTCGCCCACTGACTTGGACATGTGTAAGGGAAAGGGAGGAGGGTGGCTCGGGGCCTCACTGGAAAAGCAAGTGTTCATGCTCTTGTCTTGCACACGGTAGAGGATCACGGGCATTTGAAATGACACAACTGGAAGCTAAATCCAACAGCAGGGAGACCCTTACCAAGGCAAGGTAAGTGGGCTACCCTCGGCCTCCCCTTCCCTGCTATTGTTTTGGTAGCTGGACAGGAGTATGCTTTCCTCCTGTGGACCGTTCGGGGGGCCATGCCCTGGGGGAGCCATTTTCACCAGCCAAGGCAAGATGGAGCCTCACTTTTCAATCCTGTCTGCTAATGATCCTGCCCATCTCTTTTATTTATTTATTTATTTGTTTGTTTGTTTTTGTTTGTTTGTTTTGAGACAGAGGTCTCACTCTGTCGCCCAGGCTGGAGTACAGTAATGCTTTCTCGGCTCACTGCAACCTCTGCCTCCCAGGTTCAAGCAATTCTCCTGCCTCAGCCTCCTGAGGCTGGGCTTACAGGCGTGCACCACCATGCCTGGTTAATTTTTTGTGTTTTTAGTAGAGATGGGGTTTCACCATGTTGGCCAGGCTGGTCTCGAACTCCTGAACTCATGATCCACCTGCCTTGGCCTCCCAAAGTGTTGGCTTACAGGCATGAGCCACTGTGCCTGACCAACCCTGCCCATCTCTTTACTCAACATATTCTCCAGCCACAGCCTTTAATCACACAAAACCTTTCATAAATTGGGACTAAATAGTAGGCCCTTCAAATGCTGAGTGAATGCAAGCTGTAGGAGGACAAGAACACTGCTTTGTTTGCACTTTGCTGTATCTCAAGCACCTAGGAGAGTACCCGGCACATAGTAGGCATGTAATAAATATTTGTTTCTTTTTTTGCTTTTTGGGTTTTTTTTTTTTTTTTTTTTTTTTTTGAGACGGGGTCTTGCTCTGTCACCCAGGCTGGAATGCAATGGCACAATCACAGTTCACTGCAGCCTCGACCTCTGTGCTCAAGCAATCCTCCTGCTTCAGGCCTCCAAGTAGCTGGACTACAGATGCACGCTACTGTGCCTAGCTAATTTTTGTAATTTTGGAGAGACGGGGTTTCACCATGTTCCCTGGCTGGTCTTGTACTCCTGGGCTCAAGCAATTTGCTTGGCTTGGCCTCCCAAAGTGCTGGGATTACAGGCACAAGCCACCGCACCCGGCCTTGTTAAGTGAACAAATGAAGCTTGATGCATGGAGGGAGTATAAACTGAGATAATAAATAATCTTAAATACCATTTCTAATAGCTTCCTTTTATAGATGAGAAACTGAGGCTCAGAGATGTCAACGGATTCCTCTAGGGCAAACAGTCAGCCAGGCAGTAATAAGTTAGTTAAAAACTATTGTCCAGGCCTCCTGATGCTGTTTCTACTATCCTGCATTACTTCTGTTTTTTGCATTTCAATGACCTATAATTAAGAGCAATGAAATTAGAAAGCAGCAGTTTATAGATCTCCAAAGAATTTTATTCTAAAGATGTTTAGAACCTCCATGACACAGAATATTAAGGCAATAAAAACAAATTAGAAGTAAGATGGGCGAAACAAGCTGATTTCAGGTCAATGAAATGAAAGCAACACTCTGTGCGTTTCAATGCTGCTGTGTAGAATTGCTGAGGTTACCTCCATTACTCTGCTTTGAAACTGCTCGGTAAACGACATCAGACATTACTCCACTAACACTCACAATCTGGCCTTCCCTGCTGGTTCCCTGGAGACTAACGCATACCCAAGCTTCAAAAATTTTCCCTTGGCAATAAAAGTGTATATATTTTGAAAGGCAATAAAATAGAGGCTTGTGTCATCTTTGGAGGGGCTTTTTGGAATCTTCTGCAAAGATTTAAAGATCAAAAAGCTGCTTGGTAACCATCTGCAGGGTAAGAAACAAATAAGCAATAACCAAGATGGTTTTGAATGAAAACCGGAAAAGGAAATCTCCCAATGACATCAAAAACAAGTACACATGACCACCAGCTCTGTGCCAGGTATCGTGCTAGATGCTGGAGGGTCAGCAGTCTACGACCAACAAGGTCTTTGTCCTCATGGCACTTGGGAAGGGGAAGTCAGAATCAGTGACATTAAATAAAGACAGCATCACAATTGGCTTACTATAGTGGTGATGCTTGCTGTGAAGTAGATATGCAGATGCTACTGGAGCGGGTCACAGGGTCATCAGATGTGCCCAGGCAGTCCCAGCAAAGGAAGGGAGAACCAAAAGGCTTGCTCAGCTGCAATGACGGTGAAGGCGGCTCTGCATGGCCAGAGAGCTGGTCAGAAGAGAGCAGAGCAGGCTTTTCCTCAGAGGACACAGTCACTACAGATTTGGACCTCACAGCAATGAGAATCCAGAGATTATACAGAGATTATCGGGACCGAGAGTTGACTGCTAAAAGATTATTCCTTAAAAAACAAGATCGGGCTTGGTGGCTCACGCCTGTAATCCCAGCACTTTGAGAGGCTGAGGCGGGTGGGTCACGAGGTCAGGAGATGGAGACCATCCTGGCTGGCTAACATGGTGAAACCCCATATCTACTAAAAACACAAAAAATTAGCCAGGTATGGTAGCACGCACCTATAATCCCAGCTACTCAGGGGGAAGCTGAGGCAGAAGAATTGCTTGAATTCGGGAGGCGGAGGTTGCGGTGAGCAGAGATCACGCCACTGCACTCCAGCCTGGGCAACAGAGCGAGACTCCCTCTCTAAATAAATACATAAATAAATAAATTTAAAGAAACAAGTGTTGATAGTTTCAGAACAGTACAAGCAGTTTGACATAAGCACATATAAATTAGGATGTAGGGATTATTTGATAGCATTCACAAGTGACAGCAGAAAGGCATGTAAATTAGGATGTAGGGATTATTTGATAGCATTCACGAGTGACAGCAGAAAGGCATGTCCGTGGGTCTAAAAAAAAAACTGGAGGGAGAACTTAGTAACCCCAAATGGCATTGATAAAAGTACTAGGCATAATGCTTTGAAAAAAAAAAAAAAAACAACAGTCCAAAAAAAAATGTCAAAATAATCAACTTTTTAATTTAGTATATAAGCTAAACAATAATAATAATATTGGTGCTATTATCAAAAGCATCCCGCCTTGTGAAACCTCCCTCGGCTCCTCCAGCCCACACCGGTCTTGGCGTCTTTTGAATTCACAGACCCCACCTGGTGTCTAAGCAGGTACATAGCAGTAAATCAGCCACAGCTTTGTGGGCTCTCCTGTACGGTTTCTCATTATTCAACTCTTGCATTTAACATACTTTCCATGTGTTTATGCCTAGACTACCCACTGGCATGGTGAGCTCCTTCAAAAATTCCTACATACCTTGGTACCATCTGGGGCACCTGGCAACCTACCACACACACAGGAGCTGCAAGTATTGACTCACCAATAGAACAACTGGTGTAAAAGAGAAAAAATAGAGTTTTGGAAATAATTTGCAGATTTGGATTCTAGAGATCTTTCACAATTAACTTCATCATATGTTAAACGGAGCAAATCAAATCCTATTATACTAGTAAGAAGAGACTAAGGAATGTCAGAAAGCTCATTTTGAAATTCAATTGTTTGGAACACATTCCGCCTCATACATGAGGGGAAATTTTTTTCTCAGCTTTCTCTGTCAAGAATATTGTGCTTTCTCTGAAAAAGAATGAGCATGATTTTATCTTGCAGACACTGTAGATAGTATTAATTAATTATGTTTCCCTCCTTCCTTTTACCATTAGGCAGCTGAAATCCAAATCTGTGCTTTTTTGTGGTAACTGACAGAAATGTATATTTCTTCATGCAACCTCACCCCAGCTTTGCCATTTTTACATTCTTATTTTCCTTTTACCTTTTGCCCCTTGGTTTTTGTTTTCTCCAGATACATCTATATCTACAGATGTCACTATCTCATATCCTTTACAGAACTATGTTGCAGCTAAATTTGTAAATAAATTGAATAGTTAAGCGAAGGATGCTTTAGTGCTCCACAATTTACTATGCTGTGCAGCCTTTGGTAGTGGAGTTTTTCAAACCAAGGCAATAATCCTCAATAAGCTGATTCTCAAACAGACCTACATAGAACGGTCTCCACTCATCCCATACCCCCACTTTCGCCCACTGCGCACCCTGCAAAACATCTAATGACATGATTAGACGGGCTTCAGGTGCCTGTCTTTAACTTTTCCACTTCCCTTAGCTCTTCATAGCATCCATTTTATCCACTGATCACTGGGTCCTGTCAGTTCTACTTGCCCAGGTCTCTAGAATCTATTTCCCCCCTTGATTTTCTACTGCTACAGCTGTAATTCACAGGCTCAATGTTTCTCCCCCAGGTATGACACCCCTGCTTGGTCTCATTGCCTCCCATCTCTGCTCCATCCAATCTATCTTCCAGCCCAGAAGTGAAGGTTTTGTGCCAAAATGCATTCACCCATCCAAACATTCAATAGATATCTACTAAGCACTCACTAAAGATTAGGTGTGCGTGAAGCCCCGGTGACAAAGAAATAAAGAGACCCAGCCTCTTCCCTTAAACAGCCAGTGAACGGTGCAAAGGCAGGGCAATAAACCATGGCATGGTTTGAAAAACGAGCATGAGGACTGCCAAGGGTCCCTTTGGGAAATGCTGAACAGAGCAGGTGCATGGCACATTCAAGAGCTCCTTGGAGCACGCAGTACCCTCAGGCAAGAGTGGAAGAGAAAGCAAGGAGGCAGGCAAAGGCCAGGGCAGGAAGGCCCTGAAAGGCCATGTGGACCTCACCATGTGATTTCTGTTTAGAAACTCTCAATGGTGCCCCATTCCAAACCCTTAAGCATGGCCTCTGTGCGTCCTGGTGTAGCCCCCAAGCTGCATGTCTGATCCATTCTCAGTTCGTAGTACTGTGCTATACCCACCTACACCTCACTCCGCAAAGACTCCAAGTAAACTCACGCTCCTGGCCTGATTCAAATCATTCCCTTAGGCCACTCTGGATCCCAAACCGTCTCCTCCACAACTCGGCCTGCTGAAACCCCACTTACCGTTTCTTCAGTATAATACTGCAGCCACTAACCAGTAGAAATTAAGCATGGTCCTACCTTCAAGGAGGTTAGACTCTTGTGGCAGAAAAGGATACATTTGGTAACTATCATGTAACTATAAAAGACATGGTGATGATATGTGATAGGTGTTTCCATAAAATAATCACTTCACTGCAATAACGACACAGTAGGAGATGAGTTGTTGGACTTCTCAAGAACTGTTTCAAGAATAAAAGAGCATTTAAACTGATCCTTGCCAGTTAAGTAGGGTCCAACCAATCACAACAGACACTAATACCAGCTGATTGTCACCCCTTCCTTCTCTTGCTGTACCCCATTAATAACAGCATCTCAGAAAATGCCTGCTGAATAAACCATACATAAGCATAATAAATTCCAAAAGAAAATATTAATTATGTAGAGTATCATCCTTAAATGTTACTTCTCTTAATTCTAACAAAAATCTAGAGAGGATTTTACATTAGCCCTATGCCACCGAGACTGATGTCCCCAGTGTCCCCTGTAACCTCAGACATGGGTGACATGAGGACCTTAGTGATAAAAAGTCTCCACTGGCCATTTCTCCATTGATTATGGAAATGAGCAGTGAGCCCCAACTCCCCAATTCTTACGACAGTTCGAGAACCATCACCTTGGCATACTTGAGAATTAAATACTAAGCAGAGTGTGTTTCCTGGAGACAGGAATAATTGAATTTTCATGAAACGTAATGCAATGTTTGTTCATTCTATGTAAACACATACAGATTGCAAGTAAGGCTAGATTAATTCCTTCAAAGCACACTAGATTTCCACAAACATAATGAAGCTGTCTGAGGTAATAAAGCCTTAGAAGTCAACATTTGAAGACTTTTTCATTTGTTTCCCTATACCTGAAGTGGCAGGATAAAAATAAGATGAAAATATAGGACTTTTATATGTAAATTAATCCCAAAGTAACTTTTCTAGGAAATACACAAAAAGTTCACAATGAAAGCAAACTATGCGTGCATACACAGGAATGAGCAGCGGCTTAGAAAGCCCCGAAGTGTTTACAGCACCTCCAATCGTATCTAAAACACCAGATTCCTGTCCGTGGAGCAGGATTTTCCCCAAATCTTCATGAAAGGAAGCGGAGGTAAACAAAGCAGAAAATTAGGGGAGGACCCTGAATACCTTCATGAAGAATCACGGAAGATTATCCCGAGAGGCACAGCAATAATGAAAGAGGTAGCCCAAGGCGATGTATCCAGGGATTCCACATAGGGCAGATTGGAGGAGGGAGACCCTGGAGGCAAGGAGACCCGTAAGAAGAGGCTCTCAGAGAAGCCCCTGTGTGCTTCTCTTGCCTCAACCTTTGAATAAGCTGTTCCTTGTGTCTGGACTAAGAGGCAGCACACTACATCCTGCACGTCAAGTCTGGCTCCCTAACCCTCTGGTTTTTGTATGGCCTACAAGCTAAGAATGAATTTTTCTTTTTTAAATGGCTGGAAAACATCAAAAGAAGAACACTATTCATGATGCATGGAAATCAGAGGAAATTGTCACTATTCATAAATAAGGAGTTACTGGAACCCAGCCATACTTCACTGATGGCCACCGCGACCCTCACACTACAACAGCACTGGGGAGCTGGAGCAGGAGACCAAGGCCAGCCCAAACCCAAATGCCTACCACTTGGCCCCTTACCAAACTGGTTCGCCCCTGCAGACCACATCACACTTCCCCTTCCCCACTCCCTGTTACCACTAACCCTTACTCATTCCTCACACCTCAGAGTAGAAGGCCTTTCTGAAAACTTCCCCAGGTCACACTAGATGCCACCTCCTACTATTCCCACAGTGCAATGTGCTGCCTTCCTCACAGCATGTGTCAGTACATACTGACTACACACTTACCTGACCATATTTCCCGCCTGACTGTGAGCTGCAGGAGGGCAGGGGCCATCTGTAGCCTCATACAGTTGACGCTTGAACCACAAAGACTGGAACTACACAGGTTCACTTCTACATGGATTGTTTTCCACCAAATGTGGGTAAAAAATACAGAATTTGCAGATGCAAAACCCATGTATACAGAGGGCCAACTTCTCATATACGTGGTTCCTCAGGGAGCTGCAGGACTTGAGTATGTGCAGATTTTGACATACTCAGGGGTCCTGGAATCAGTCCCACATGTATACCAAGGGATGACCGTATTTTCCTCATTAATTGGTACAGGCTGAGTATTTCAAATCTGAAAAACTTGAAATCTTAAATGCTTCAAAATCCAAAACTTTTTGGGGGCCCACATGATGCTCAAAGGAAATGCTCATTGGAACATTTCTGATTTCGAGTTTTCAGATTAAGAATGATAAATCAGTAAGTATAACCCAAATATTCCAAAATACACACACACATACACAAAATCCAAAACCCAAAACATTTCTTATCCCAAGCATTTAATATAAGAGATATGCAATCTGCACTACCAGTTATTCAGCAAATATCAAAATGAATGAATGCATGAACAATGAACGAATAAGTCAAATAAAGACCTGAACCACATGAGAACTCTTGCCTTATGCAAATGAATTCCAGTAAATTTAATAGACAAAGGAACCCAGGAGAATGTTTATTTTTCTGAAACGTTACACTTTTTGGCCTTTCTCTTCATTTCTTTATGATAATTTTCATATGTAGATAAAATCTTAAGTCTATGGCTTTTCCTTTTTTTTTTTTTTTTTTGAGATGGAGTCTTACTCACTCTGTCAGCTGGGCTGGAATGCAGTGGCACAGTCTTTGCTCACTGTAACCTCCACCTCCTCCCAGGTTCAAGCGATTCTCCTGCCTCAGCCTCCCGAGTAGCTGGAATTACAGGTGCCCACCAACACACCCGGCTAATTTTTGCCTTTTTAGTAAAGACGGAGTTTCACCATGTTGGCCAGGTTGGTCTGGAACTCCCAACCTCAAATGATCCACCCGCCTCAGCCTTCCAAAACGCTGGGATTACAGGCATGAGCCATGGTGCCTGGCCAGTGACTTTCAACTTCACTGATGAATTCAAAATCTCCTACAGAGCTCTCTTACACTCTCCGATCTTTCACTTGCAACTATCTCCTAGATATTTCTACCTAGAAGACATTTCAGGCTTGAGAGGTCGAAAGCAGGGGTGCAACCTACATAGCTTCTCTGTCTCCATCTTGTGAAATGGCATCATGAGTCACCAAGGCTAACTTAGCACCATCCTCCATTTTGCTCATCGCTTACCCCCATTCAATCCACATATCAGATATGACTGTTTCGCCCCAGGTCTACTTAATAGGCATGATGTCTATAAGAATTACAAATGCATATACTGTGTGATTTAGCAATTCCACTTCAAGAAATAAATCCTATAGATGTACTTGCATGCAAAATGTGACACATGTACACAGTTATTCACTGAAACATTGTTTTTAATAGCAAAAGATGGAAACACACAAAATGCCTATCAAGGGAGCACTGATTAAATACATTATGGTTCATACACACAATGAAATACCATGCAGCTGTGAATAGAAATGGGAATGCTTTCTAACATTCAAACATCTCTAAAATACATTGTAAGTGAAAAAAAAAAGTAAAAAATATTGTATGCTGCTTTTGTTTTTAAGGAGAAAGAAAAATAATATATATTTGTATTTGCATTAAAAAAACTTGAGGACACAGAAAAACAGACATGAAAGTAGTGGGAGGAAGAGTGTACATACTCACAGGCACACTCGCACCCCAAAGAAATGCATGACCTATAAAATAATTGTATACAATACATGAAGAGGAGGACTCCCTTCTTCCACTTTCTCATTGCCTTCCCTTCCCAAGTAAGTCTCTACTGGCTGCAATAACAACAGCACAGAGTCCATACTCCTTTAGCTTTGTGTACAAAGCCTCACACTCCAGGCTTCTCTGGATCTACCTCCCACCAGCCCTCTCATTGTCCCCTAGTCTACCCCAGCCACACTGTGATTCTCTGTCCTCAAATAAACATTCTCGATCTTTCGAAACTCTGTATCTTTGAATGTGCTATCTCCTCTGCCTAGAAGGCCCTGCCTTCCTACTGTCCTGGCAAAGGCCTATGCATTCTTCAAGATGAAGGTAAAAGAACCTCTCTTCCAGTTAATTCTTCTGGGATAACCTCCCTGATTTTACAGGCCACTTGCCTCCAAGCATGATCATGTATCTGCCTCCGGGGCTATTTGTGAGACTGCGTCCCTCATCAGACCATTCACTCCTTGAAGGCAGTTCTGCCTTGTTCATCTTCACTTGCCAAGCATCTTCCTTTCTTACAAATGCTACTCATCCTCCCTACTTTATCCTCAATAAATGTTTATCCTCAGTAAATGTTTACTGAGGATAAGGTAGGGAGGATGAGTAGCATTTGTACATTTTGCCTTCTTAGGTAACAAGAGCCTTCACCTAACAGATTGTACTTCTCTGGATAATGTTCTTTAAAAATGCCTCCATGATGAGGAAGAGGTTATGCTAGTGATTATGATTTAGGTAGCTTAAGGTAGAGAATGGGGGTAAAAAGCGTGCTGTGGAATTCACCTACAATTCTCTGGAGGGTGTGCCAGTGGCAGAGTATTGCTCAAAGGTTCTGTGTGTCAATTATGCTTAGGAAAGCTGCAATCAGAACTAATCTGCTCCTTTAATCCATGACCTTTTCCTCATGCCAAGAAGGTGGTCCCCTTGCACATAAAGCCTGGTGATAACTCTTAAAAGGCACACAATCTGGCCCCCTCTCTGCCCACTGCTTCTGCTGCTTCAGCTCCTGCCCTCATCATTGAGAGCCTAGACAATCCTCCTGTTCTCCTTGTCTTTGAACTTGCATTTCTTCCACTCACACTCCACAGTAACGCCAGATTCCCAAATATCAGTCTGGTCACATTATTTTCCGACTTTCAATATTTCAATGCCTCAGTACTACCAGAAGGATGAGATGTAAGGTCTTTGATTTTGCATTCGTAGCCCTTCCGGAACTGACCCTATCTAGGTTCCAACCTCCTCCACCTAACTAACATGTTTCCTGGTATAATCCAGTGATCCATGAGTCAGTCTTCCCAGACACACTGCCTCTCACTCCCTGCATCTCTGCACAAGCAAATGAGTAGCCAACAGCTGCTCATGACACAGCGGGGGAAATGGGTGACTAAGTGAGATGATGGCTATGTTAATTTGTTCCCCTAGAGTAACCATATTACTATATATATGTATCTTATAACATCATGTTGTATACCTTAAATATAAAGGGAAAATGTACTTTAAAAACACCCTCCTCCCTCAGCCCCTGTCATCTAAACTACTCAGACTTCATCTGTCAGCTCAAGCATCACATCCAAGTACGAAGCTTTGCACAAGCTCTCAGGGAACCATTTCCTCCTTCAACTGTTACCATAGCACCTTGGACAGAGCAGCTTACCCATCAGCCTCTACCACTGGACTGGAAGTCCCCCAAAGGCAGAAACCACCTCGACATCCATAGCACCTGGGTATGGTTCTTACCACACAGATACTTAAAGGTTTGCTTCAGGGATGGAAGAAAAGAGGGAAGGCTGATTCTACTACATGAAGTATCAAATACACATAATGGATTTTGAGAGCTTTTTTCTTTCTAATGCCTTTGAAGCCCACAAGCCCTCAATTTCCAGGGCTCCACAGACAAATGATCTAAAATGGTAAATGAATGTTCTGAATTCCTTATGTTAGTATCAGCTACTTCCCTTGGTATTGAAGGCATGCCTCAAGGTGAAATTTTTAAAGAGTATCTTACTATAGTTTGTCCCTGCTTCCCCAGAAAACATTTCTATCAGCCTCCTAGTTTACTGTCAATCCCAGCAGCCAATGGATGAGCATGTCCCCATGTGTACTTCTTGGGACAGGATCCATAGAAGAAATCTTTTCATGAAGGGATTCTGCAGTCAAAGAAGTCTGGGAAATACTGCACACTCCCTCCCTCAAACAGAGCTAGTTCTTCCTAGCTTGGAGACACTCTCCAGTAAAGAAAACTCAAACTTTTTCAGACCATCATTTGACATACTTAGGTGACTATCAAGTCTTTATTTCTGAGAATCACCCAGTAATATCCAACTCTTGAATTATACCAATTAAGAATCACAATTTTAAAACCTGGCATAAATTTTGCCTAGTGACATTACCTGGGATAAATTTTGCCTATTGACATTACCTCATTTTATCCATGGACATAACAACATGGCCATTTCATGAAGACATTGCTTCCAGCCTAAAATACAGGAATGAACCTTGAAAAAAAAAATGATACAAGAAAAACAACTTAGCAGATTGTGTTTATCCCCACAGTACCATAAATAATTCCTCAACTTCTAAATTGCCTTTTTGCAAGGGAGAAAATAAAATTGAGCCACTGAGAGCACATGACTACCTGCCTGCAAAGCTGCAGTGATCCCATGAAGCAAGAGTTTCATAAATAGTTTAAATAAAATCCAATTATATGAGCATCCTCTTCTCTCTCTCTCTCTCTCTCTCTTTTTTTAAGGTCTCTAAGAATTTCTTTAAGAGGAGGAAAAACCCTGATTAACCAACCATATATACCCAAGTCCTGCTGCTACGCAATTTTCTATGTGGTGCTATACAACAAAACACAATCCTCTACGGGTTTTATTGATATTAAGAACCTCTAGGCTGTTTAAGATTTGAGAGCTAAAAGGAAATCTGAAAATTACATAATTTAGGCCCCTCATCTTACAGATGAAGAAACTGAGACCCACAGGACTTGCCCAAGAACTCCAGCCCAGCTGGTGGCCAGGCCTGACTGGAGCCAGGTCTTCACTCTGAGGCCCATGTGCTTCCCACTGCACCATCCTTGGAAACTGGGAATTGTACTGAATAGCTGAGGGCAGAAAGAGTCATGAGGAAGCTTCAAAAATTAGATCAGTTTCCCCCCACATTTTACTGTTTCCATGAGCCTGAAGAAAGAATAACAAACATTGGGATGAGGAGTGGGGGGTCCACCCACCCACACACTCATCCATCTAATTTATATATGGATATTGAGTGTCTTCTATGTGCTAGGCATTGTTCTAGGAACTGGAAATACCATAGTGATCAAAACCAAAAAATTCCCTGCCCTTATGAAGCTTACAATCCACTGATTCCAGAGTCTTCGACCTGAGGTTGATCACAAATTTAGACACCTGGCACTAAGAGCTTTTTCTTTTTCTTTTCTTTTCTTTTTCTTTTTTTTTTTTTTTTTAGACAGAGTCACACTTTGTCGCCCAGGCTGGAGTGCAATGGTGTAGTCTCGGCTCACTGCAACCTCCGCCTCCCGGGTTCAAGCGATTTTCCTGCTTCAGCCTCCCAAGTAGCTGGGATTACAGGCACCTGCCTCCATGCCCAGCTAATTTTTGTATTTTTAGTAGAGATGAGGTTTCACTATGTTGGTCAGGCTGGTCTCGAACTCCTGACCTCATGATCCGCCCGCCTCGGCCTCTCGAAGTGCTGGGATTACAGGCGTGAGCCACCATGCCCAGCCTGCACTAAAATTTTAAAAAGGTTATATTGCAAACACATGCACGTGCGCACACACACACACACACACGCACACACGCACACACGCAAGAGGATCTTCCATATATCAGTAGCTTTACAAAAACCTCCCATATAGAGGACATTCCAGATAAATCCCACCCCCAATCCCTGTCTGGTTTTCAGAACCACCACCACAACCCACTAAAATACTGAGAAACTATTTCAGTGGCTTCTCTGCAGAGGGAGGGAAGTAAAAAAGTCAAGTTCTTTCCAAGTATCCTTCCTGCTAAGTTAGAAAGGGGGGTGAAGAGGAAATACTTGAGAGAAATAAATGAGCTGAATTTTCTGTGAATGATATTGGAAGAGAGAATCTTAAGCATTCTATGAGCCCTTGGTAAGCTGAAAAACAATATGACAACCACAATGTATGCTGTATCAGCCACCTACAGCTGATCAACAAACCACTACAAAATCTCAGTGCCATGCAACCACCACCACCCATCTGCGGGGCTGGGGCTCGGCTGGTCCAGACTGGCTGAGCTTCAGGCCCTGAGGTTGGTTCGGGTCCACTCCACATGCTTCTTACTGTTCTGGAACCAGCAAGCTACATAGGGCATGTTCACCTCATCATGGCAGAAGCTAAAAAGGGCAAAAGCAACCGCTAAGTACATTTCAAGCCTCTTTTCCTGTCACATCTGCTAATTTCCCTTTAGCCAAAAAAGTTACAGGGTCAAGCTGGAGCTCAGCAGGGCAGAGAAGTATATTCTTCCCATAGCAGACAGTGCTTCAAAGTCACGGGACCAAGTGCACAGATACAGGGAGGGGTGAAGAACTTGGAACAATACCACAGACTGATAAAAGAAGGGACCACTTGCATCAATATCAACTTGCCAAATTCCATTTCTTTTCAATCCACACCTTTTATTTGCTCACTCACAAACTGTCCCAACAGCTTCTACGTGTAAAAAGCTAATGGTTAGACTGTGTTATTGGTGTTGCTGTTTCAGGAATGGGAGAAGACAACAGGAAAAAGGATAACAGTTGAAAATGGAAAATTAAGTCCACATTGATGAGGGAAAAACTGGAAAGTTAAATGGAAATTGCTTCATATACCTGGCAAGCATACAAGACCTTAGACGTTGAAATGAACATACAGGACAGACTCTCAGCTTTCCAGATGTTTCTTATAATCTAGAAAGCATGCCACAGACGTATCGCGACAGTTGCAAAAACATCAGAAATGTAGACATATACCACAGCTTAAGACAAGGTGCCAAGGCCTTTATTTTTATTACAGTAATGGAAATACCGGAGGGGTGGTGTGGATGAGAAGCAGGATTAGGGAAAACTAAAAAACATAGGAGGAAATAAATCTAATTCAGTGACAATGACATCACTGGACTCCCAGACAAGCTCTGAGCTACATTTCCTAGTTAAACAAGCACATCCTAGAGTACGACTTCCCAGCCAAGGGAAACTGTCACTGAGGGTGGGACTAAATCTGACAGAACACTAGGAAAGAGAGGGTAAATGCTTGGAAGTCATTAAATATTTAGAATCCCAATGCTGAAAATATGAATGATAAGGCAGTAACATGAGAGACTTAAACTACCAGAATCAAGCATGACAAGCGACAGGGTTATCTCCATAAAACTTGCCAACTTACACCCACGCACAATCCCGGGCAAAGTGACTTTTTTGGAGAATGATGTTATATAAAGAAACCTAAAGCTACTCAAAAAAAGAAACGTGTGTGTGTGTGTATATATATATTCCATTTATGAAAGAGCAACTTAAGAAAAGAACAGAAGAGAAAAGCCACAAACCTAAAGAATATAATTGCAATACATAGAAATGACAAATGATTAGTAAGCGATATAAATGTAGAATTCCTGCCAATCAATTTTAGAAGACAGAAATGAGCCTCACCCAAAAAATGAACAAAAGAAAAACTATAAATGTCAAATAAATAAATAAAAATGTGTTCAAACTTAACAGTAACCAGGTAAATACAAATAAAAACCGCAATATACCATTTGATTTAATTTATTATTTATTTACTTAATTTTTGAGAGAGGGTCTCACTCTCCCACCCAGGCTGGAGTGAAGTGGCGGGATCATGGCTCGGTGCAGCCTTGATCTCCTGGGCTCAAGTGATCCTCAAGCTTCAGCCTCTTGAGTAGCTAGGACTACAGGCGCACCACCAAGTTCAGCTAGAGATACTATTTTCAACTTATCAGACTGCCAAAATAAGTTGAACAAGGTTAAGTGTTAAAGAGGATGTAAAGCACCAGGGAACTTTAGAAAGGCTTAAGACAATGTAAATTGGGCCAACCACTTTGGGAATCAATCTGATGATACCCAAAGATGCTCGTAAGTGCTGACTTCTAGCAATTTTACTGCTATGTAAAATAGAGCTCAGTGAAACTCTTATACCTATATATTCAGATGTATAAGAATGTTCAGCAGTAGCATTTGTAATAGCAAAAAGAAAATTGTAACCAAGCAAATATTCATTAAAGAATGGATGAATGAACTACGGAACATTCATCCAATAGCTGCAAAAAACAAACGGACTAAAACTCTACCTATGACAACACAGATGAACTTCATACGAATGCATGAAAACCAAAAGTCATGAAAGGATCTATACTGTGATTTCATTTGTTAAAATATAAAAGCACATGAAAGTTAACTTGTTTTACTATATAAATAGTAAAACTATAATGAAAATAAAGGTAATAACACAAAATTCAGAATGTGATTGCTCCTAGAAGGGAGGGAGAGAGGGAAGGAGTGAAGACACTGACAGGGAGGCATACACAGAGGACTTCAACAAAGATGAGAATAAGTTATCATTTGGAGTGAAAGAACAAAAAGAAAACTTACAGAATATATTCTAGCATCCTTCCTAGTCTCATCAGAAAATGGACTGAGTGGCTGGGCACAGTGGCTCATGCCGGTAATCCCAACACTTTGGGAGGCCAAGGCAGGCAGATCACTTGAGGTCAAGAGTTTGAGAGCAGCCTGGCCAAAATGGTGAAACCCTGTCTCTACTAAAAATACAAAAATTAGCCGGTTGTGGTGGTGCATACCTGTAGTCCCAGCTACTCGGAAGGCTGAGGCAGGAGAATCACTCGAACCCGGGAGACGGAGGTTGCAAGGAGCAAAGACTGTGCCACTGTACTCCAGCCTGGGCAACAGAGCAAGACTCCGTCTCAAAACAGAAACAAAACTAAGAAAGAAAACGTACTGAGTCGATAGCTTCTGGGAACATGTTCAGTGACACTAGTGACCAGGAAAATAGAAAGGGAATTATACCACCACCAGTATGAGCTTGATACTGTGGCACATGCCTGTAGTCCCTGCTACTTAGGAGGTTGAGGTGGGAGGATCATTTGAGGCCAGGAGCTCAAGTCCAGCCTGGGCAACACAGTGAGACCCCCACTTCTAAAAAACAATAACAACAAAACACCAGTGTACATTTTTTTCCTGTTAAATGTAAAGAGTAAAGATACTGATAATGTTCAATATTGGTAAGGGTGTGGAAAAATCAACACTTTCAAATGCTGCAAGTACTTTTTTCTATTGTGCCTATGAATATGCATCATAAACCTTGGGAGGAAAAAAACAGTAATTCCACTTTTATAAACTTATCCCAGGAAAATATTAAGACAAGTGCGCAAGACACATGGATAAAAATTTTATTGTCAACAACTCATCGATCTAATTAAAATAAAGAGCTTCTGCACAGCAAAAGAAACTACTATCAGAGTGAACAAGCAACCTACAGAATGGGAGAAAATTTTTGCAATCTACTCATCTGACACAGGGCTAATATCCAGAACCTACAAAGAACTCAAACAAATTTACAAGAAAAAAAACAAACAACCCATCAAAAAGTGGGTAAAGGATATGAACAGACACTTCTCAAAAGGAGACATTTATGCAGCCAACAGACACATGAAAAAATGCTCATCATCACTCACCATCAGAGAAATGCAAATCAAAACCACAATGAGATACCATCTCACACCAGTTAGAACGACAATCATTAAAAAGTCAGGAAACAACAGGTGCTGGAGAGGATGTGGAGAAACAGGAACATTTTTACACTGCTGGTGGGACTATAAACTAGTTCAACCATTGTGGAAAACAGTGTGGCAATTCCTCAAGGATCTAGAACTAGAAATACCATTTGACCCAGCAATCCCATTATTGGGTATATACCCAAAGGATTATAAATCATGCTGCTATAAAGACACATGCATACGTATGTTTATTGCAGCACTATTCACAATAGCAAAGACTTGGAATCAATCCAAATGTCCATCAGTGACAGACTGGATTAAGAAAATGTGGCACATACACACCATGGAATACTATGCAGCCATAAAAAGGGATGAGTCCATGTCCTTTGTAGGGACATGGATGCAGCTGGAAACCACCATTCTCAGCAAACTTTCGCAAGAACAGAAAACCAAACACCGCATGTTCTCACTCATAGGTGGGAATTGAACAATGAGATCACTTGGACACAGGAAGGGGAATATCACACACTGGGGCCTATTGTGGTGTGGGGGGAGGGGAGAGGGATAGCATTAAGAGATATACCTAACGTAAATGATGAGTTAATGGGTGCGGCACACCAACACAGCACATGTATACACATGTAACAAACATGCACGTTGTACACATGTACCCTAGAACATAAAGTATTAAAAAAAAAAAAAAAACCATCAACATGGGAGTGGCCAGAAAGATCCATCCACAGTGGTTATGCAGCCACTGACAATGATGATGTAGATAAATATTTGGTAACATCAAAGGACACTTGTGTCACATTTCTTGTGGAAAAAATTATTACAAAAAATATTCAAAGTATGATTCTACTTTTTACAAAACATATAATAACTTCTACATGTAGGTATATGTGACAATTACAAGTATGCATAAGGATTTAAAGTTTTATATAGCAACTAAATTTTATAAAGAATCTATTTTATGTAGGATCATGGAATTACTTTCATTTTCATTTTTATATTTTATTTTCTGAATTTTTCAGTGATTACAGATTGCTTTTACATCAGAAAAAAAGTCTTACCATCTTAGCTGTTTTGAAAAGGGAAAAAGGCTAAGTAAATATTTGAACAGGCATCTCTATTCTGGCAGCTTGAAAATATGTCACCAGGAGAAACTCGAAGCAAAACCTACACATGGGGCTGACGTGTATTTGTTTGCTTTTCTCAATGGGCACTAAAAAGGGCAAGACTGACTTAAAGGAAGAAAGGAAAGTTAGGAAGGTGAAAGAAAGGAATGGAGAAGGAAGGGAGGGTGAGAGGAGGGAAACGAGCCAGAGTTTCACAAATCTTAAGACAGTCTCAACTAACTGGCCTCAAAAATGTACCAGGCTTAATTCTGATTAATAAAGTTGAAGAGTAAATAGACAAGTGGAGCCAATACCACACATTTCCAGCACCACATGTGTGTCACGCAATTATCCTTTCACCTGGAGTGCATACACAACCCAAACTATGGTTCAGGTCCACTACGGGGGCATGAGCCCACCAGTCCATCCCTCTCTCTGATTACAAACAAAATCTCTAAACAACTAACGAAGGACTCTGAAAAGTAAACAAACAGAAAAATTATAAAGGAGAGTTAATACTTGGAAAGGCAACCCACACAGAGTGAAGTTCCTGCTTTGTTTTCTTCTCATATGATTTTGCCCCAAAGGTGAGCCCCAGTTGCACAGCTGCACAACAACACAGGCAACTCAACTCAAAGAGAAACCTGTCTCTCTGTCTGCAGATAAAGGGATTCTGCAAGTTGAGGAGTCTGAGGGTATGATCTTGGGGTAGAGAAAGCCCAGGAAAGGATGCCCACATTCTCTGTGGAAACCTGCACAGATATCGGCCTGACACTGGAGTGACACACGCACAACACAGACTCAAACCAGCACAGAAAAAGCTGAGAAAACTGAACTGAGATCTGAACCACTCACATAAGTTTCAGACTAACCCCTCAAGCACCGGATGGACAAAAATAAGCCCAGGAACAACTGACACTGAGAACTGAATCGCTGCCCCTAGGAAGCAGATCCCGCTGAAAGCCTAGAGCTCACGAGGTTGATCACCCTACACCGCAGATAACAGGATGCATTCAGAATGTGCAATATACAATCCCAAATGTGTTTACAAACCACCAGGAAAATGTCACCAATTCTTAACAGAAGTCAATCACAAGACGATCCGGACATTAGAACTATCAAAGAGATACAGGTTCAGTATCCCTAATCCAAAAATCCAAAATCCAAAATGCTCCAAAATATGAAACTTTTTGAGCATGGACATGATGCCCATTAAGAAACGCACATTGGAGCATTTTGAATTTTTGATTTTTGAGTTAGGGATGCTGAAACAGTAAGTATAATGCAAATATTCCAAAATCCAAAAATCTGAAACACTTCTCGTTCCAAGCATTTTGGATAATGGATATTAAACGTACTTAAAGCAACCACTGTCACTTTGCTCTATGAGGTAAACAAAAACAAACTTGATAGAAATGAAAATACAGGAATTCTCAGAAGAAAAATAAGAACTATAAAGCAAAACCAAATGTAAATTTAAAAAAAAAAAAAAGCACTGAAATAAAAATGTATTTGGCGATCAAGGCAGCAGAATGGAGACGACAGAGAACAGAGTCAATGAACATGAAGATGAATCTGTGGAAGTTATCCAATCTGAAAAACAGAAAGAAAAAGATTAAAAAAAAAAAAGTAAGCAGAGTCTCAGGGTCTCCTGGGACAAAATCAGAAGATCTATCATAAGTGTAAGATAAACTTAAAAGAAAACCGTACCTACACATATCAAAATCACACTGCTGAAAAACAAAGATGGGGGGGAGAAGTCTTGAAAGTAACCAGATACCACAGTAAAAAATTATAATTAATATTTTTTTTTTTTTTTTGAGACGGAGTCTCGCTCTGTCGCCCAGGCTGGAGTGCAGTGGCGCGATCTCAGCTCACTGCAAGCTCTGCCTCCCGGGTTTACGCCATTCTCCTGCCTCAGCCTCCCGAGTAGCTGGGACTACAGGCGCCCGCCACCTCGCCCGGCTAGTTTTTTTGTATTTTTTTTAGTAGAGACGGGGTTTCACCGGGTTAGCCAGTATGGTCTCGATCTCCTGACCTCGTGATCCGCCCGTCTCGGCCTAATAATTTTTTTTAAAAAAAAGAGAGATAACAGTATTTACAAGTGAAGAATGACTGAAAATATTATGGCTCTCTCTTTAGAAACTATAGAGGCAGAAGACAATGGATCAACGTCTTCAAGTTGCTGAGAAAAAAAATAAAAATCCATCAATCTGGAATTCTATATTCAATAAAAACATTCTTCAAAATAAAGGGGAAATAAAAACATTCTCACAAAAAATAACACTAAGAAATTATCACCACTTGACGTGGTTTATAAAAAATGCTAAGGAAAGTTTTTCTTATTGAAGGGAAAAATAATTACCAGAAGGAAACCGGAGGTATTTTCAGGAATAAAGGAACAGCAACAGAAATGGTAAACAGCTAAGTAAATACAAAAGAAAACTACTTTCCTCTTAAGGTTTTTTAAAATGCATATGACTGTTTAAAGGAAAAAGTGTAACAATGAATTGTGAGGTTTTCAATGTATGTAGCTGTAATTTATGTAACTATAACAATATAAAGGCAACTGGGGAGGAAGGAAGACAAGGTGGGAATGGATATTGTAATATAAATGAAACAGAATCCAAGGAAAATTACCAGAGATAAAGAAAGACATTTCACAATGATAAAAGGAACAATCCCTCATGAAAATATAACTACCATGAAAATATATGCACCTAATAATATGGCTTCAAAAAAACATAAAAAAAAATTGACAGATAAAAGGGTAAAATAGACAAGTCCATAATCATAGTAGAAAATCTTACTCTTTCCTGAGCAATTGATAGAGTACTAAGACCGAAAAATCAGTAAACATAGAAAGAGGAGCTAAACAACACTATTCAATTACCTTGATGTAACTGACATTTATAGAACACTCCACTCATAGGCTTTTTGCCTCTAGAGAATGGAAATATAAGTCCACACAAAGAATTTTACAATGAAACACTACTCCAGATAAAAAGGAATAAATTGATACACACTATACACAACATGGATAAATTCCAAAATCATTATATGCTGAGTGAAAGAAGCCAGGTATAATGAATACACACTGTACAATTCCATTCATATAAAATAGTAGAAAATCCAAACTAATCTATAATGACAGCAGGTAGATCAGTCATTGCCTGAAGACAGGAACAAGGGGAAGAACAGATTACAAAAAGTCCATGAGAAACAGCTGGGAATGAAAACATTTATCATCTTGATTGTGGTGATGGTTTCACTGGTGTAAACATACGTCAATAATTGATCAAATTGTATACTTTAAATATGTGCAGTTCATTACACTTCAATTATATCCCCAAATAATTGGGAAAAATATTCAACCTATGCTATAGACAGGGTTTTCGAAGTATGCTCTGAATTGGGCCATTCATAAGAATTATCTAGGGTATTTGTTTAATATTCATATCTTGGTCTCCATCCCAGACCTCCAGATTCTGATGCTCTATGAACAGACATTTTAAACAACCTCTCCAAGTAATTACTAGTCACACATCTGAGAATGACCACTTAAGGCCCAATTCAAAGACCGCCTCCTTTATGAAGCCTCTGCTGATCCAACTGATAGACATAGTTCACTTTTCTCATCTCACAACGCTCATTCTCACAAAATGCATTTATATGCATGACTATGTTCTAATGATATAATCTTATCTTCCCTAGTACACAGAACTACAAGTTTTCACAGGGAGAAGGTATGTTTCACCCATTTTCCTAACTTCCTCTGTCCAGCACAGTGCCTTGCACACAAAAGACACTAATTACATAAATGGCATATTTATTACTAGCACCGCCTTCGTTCATGCTATTACAGATTCACCAACTTAGATCAACAACACTGAACCATGTTAAGTATGCGTAGAGGCTACAGAGATCAACCACCAGAGAGAGGGGCAGACTAGAAATAGATTCATGCCAATATAGGAAAAGCAAAGAGAAACTACATCTCTCCTTGCAAACAAGAACATAACTCACTCTGGGATGCACATTTCAAATACCTATCGCATCAATATTCCATCCTGCATGTAACCAGGGAAAGGCCTGGCACCACCTTCTCTAACCCATCTCTTCCCCACACATTCTGCCCACGATACCCCGTTATGAATACTTACCACATGGTACTGTATACGTCTGTGTGTGCTGTGATATTTTCAAAAGCAGGAGCAATGCTTACTCACTTTGATATAGCCTTAGAAGGACTTCAAGAAATATTTGATAAGCAAGCCAATGATGATCCTTTAAAACCAGAAACTGTTCATGTACCTGTTTACAAGGTTTTCCCAAAAGAGCCAATTTTTAAATTTTGACAAAAAGGTAAGGAAGGAAATTTCATTTTTAAAAAGATACTTTTAACTATCAAGCTTCTTCTCCCTCTTGGCCCACATAAAATCTTCTAAACTTCACAGGGGCAAGGAATGGTAAATTCCTTCCTGGCACGATCACGGCCCATAGCTGTCCCAGTGATGGTTTTGGACGTGGCGCTCCATTTACTATGTGAAAAGACACAGCAGCCTGAGTCAACCCAGTGGGAGGCAAGTGTGTAGTATTTGGGGACGTGACTCAGTACTGTCCTCAAAATACCTCCCTAAGGGAAAAACAACCAACTCAGCCTGAAAACGGTCACCACTCACATCACAATCACTCAGTCTAAGGATCCTGAAAGCAATGGTGAAGACACTATGACTTAGGGAAGAAGAAATAAAGTAAAATGCTAGAAGCCATTTAGAAGAGCCGTGTTCCACACATAAAAACACATATATGCCACAGTCGCTTAAATGTGTAATAAAATGTTTTTACTGACTGTTCAAATTAGTAATCTAATTTCATGCTTTAATTAAACACACTCTATCACAGGAAGAGAACACACAGGGGGGCATAGCCCTTGCATAGAGGTAACTACAGAACAAATAAAGTTTTGTTTGCTATGTATTTGTTTCATTTTATTTCAGTTCTTTCATTCTATGTTAGGCAGAATGATTTATTTGAAATGCATTTTTAGCAACTTCAAAATCATGCAATTTACTATTTGGGGAGCATAGCTTATTAGTTAACAGTTGTCAGAAAGACTTGGCAAGTTTCACTAGCACTGTCTAGCTATTTGATCTGAATTACCTTTCTCCGGCTCTGTAAAACACGGGTTATAATAGCATCTATCTTGGAACCTTGTTAGCAAGGTTAAATGAAAGAAAGCATATGAAGCATGCTTTATGGGACGCTGGCATCCAGGAAGGACTCAACTGATATCTGCCACTATCATTGCTCCATCAGCTTCTTTGTTTTCTGGTTATTTTAGCACTCACCTGATTCTCTGTAAGAACCTTAAGGGGGAGTCATCAATTATATTGTTTCTTGGAAGTTCTCTTTAAAATCAGAAGGGAATGAGGAAAAGTAAAGAGAGGGGAAGAGCAGGGGTGGGGAGGAAAAAGGAAGCGAGAGCAGGGAAGCAAACATAGAAGAACAGAAAGAACGAACAGCAAAACTGAACGAGCGGGATAAAGTATACATATTCGGTCTTTCTCCATGCCATAGAACTCAAAAAACAGAAAATCAGCTGCACTTGCAAATGTCTGTGGTTAGTAACTGCCAGGAAGTTTACAAATTTTAACTACAGCCATCCAAACACCTTCGAATTTGAGAACACAGAGAAGAACTCTTTCATAGTAACTTCAAATTCAAATAGCAAAGTCTACACAGAATCTCTTCTGTAAAATTGTCTCCTCTTCCATTTCTTTAGTTTCCCTCTCTTGCATTATGGCTGGGCGCAGTGGCTCATGCCTGTAATCCTAGCACTTTGGGAGGTCAAGCTGGGTGGATCACCTGAGGTCAGGAGTTCGAGACCAGCCTGGCCAACATGGTAAAATCCCATGTCTACTAAAAATACAAAAATTAGCCAGGTGTGGTGGAGGGTGCCTGTCATCCCAGCTACTCGGGAGGCTGAGGCCCAAGAATCGCTTGAACCCAGGGGCGGGGGCAGAGGTTGCAGTGGGCTGAGATCACGCCACTTCACTCCAGCCTGGGCAACAGAGTGAGACTCTGTCTCAAAAATTAATTAATTAATTAATTTTTATGTATACAGTTTCCCCAAAACTCAAAGCACATCCTACCATCACTGTGAATCTCTGAAACATATTTACAACTTAAGTGTCTTTTTCACTTTATCATTCCATTCAAGAATATCTAACACGGCAGATCTAATTGCAGAACAGCAGCCTCATTAATGTGCAATAATGACTTTGAAACCTGTTTCAGATAACAATATTCAGCCAATTACTGTGTGAATCAACCTCATAAAAACCCATCAAGGATATTGGAAACCGTGCAAGGAAGTGCAATTCCAAGCAACAACTGATGTGTAAGCTGATCATCCCTGATTTGCTTTCTGAGCTCCAGCCTCCTGACACCAGGCACTGCTGGGAGGAAGCCGAGCAGCCATTCAAGTCTTTTTCTAAAAAACAAAACTATCAAAACATCACAGAGGCATCTGAAGTCAGCTCCTACTCAAGGAGAGATTAAATATTTCATATTCACGCCCGGTATTTTACGTTTTCTGTTGAGATGCATATAAGTCTATTAAGCTGATTTTCCTTTTCTTCCTGTTTATTACTCTTACTTTTCTTTTTCCCTGTAAAATCACTCACTCAGTATAAAATCGCAGACACAGACATGACTAGAGGTCAAAGAGGTAACAAATTACATTTGGTTAGAAATTGTTTCTATGACAGGCAGGAACAACTTCCGTTTAAATATTTCCTACTAAGGGGACCCTCTGTTGATAAATGGCTCTAACCATTAGAAAAATTGTAAGTATAACAACATCAGCAGTTCATTTTTATTGAATGTTCACTGTGTGCCAGACGCTTTGCTAAGCACGTTAGAGGAATCCTCTCAATCTATCCCCATAATGGAACTCTGAGGGTGTATCCCTGCACCCATCTTAACCATGAGAAGGCCAAGGCTCATGGGGTGATGAACCTGCCTAAAGATACACAGCTGTTAATGAACAGAGTTGTGACAAAAACCCTGGGTTTCCAGACACCTAAGCCCAGGCCTCACAACTTCTCCTCCCAGGTCCTGATGTCAACCCCTATGCTCCCTCTCCTCTAGGACAGCTCTTCACCTATTTTAAAACTGCCCACGAAGCCTCCAGCCCTGTGCCAGGCTTTCTCCTGAGGCTTCCTCAGCAGGATGAAGAGGAATCTGGGAGCCTGTGGAGTCCAGGCCTCTGCAGACAGAGAGTACCTAAGAGTAAGAAGGGAAGGCCAGGCCTCCAGTCTCCCAGCCAAGGTAACACAAGCTCCTGCACTCCATGCACCCTGCCTCGTCACTCTCTGCTCATCCTCATTTTCCAAGCCCATCACCACATATATGTCCTTACCCATGGTCTATTCACCTTTCTTAGCTACCAAGAAGGACCCCTCTTCATTCTGCTACAAGAGGCTGGGCGGTGAACCCTGAGTCAGAACTGCCCTCCAAGGCCAAGCAGCAAGTGTCCTTCTAAGGGAGTAGAACCAGAAAGGTTTCCTGAACAATCTACATCAGTTCCTCACTGCTTATGCAGTGAGCTCACATGCCTGATCCAAACCAACTTTCCCTTTTTTTCTTGGAGGATTTATATTCTGAAAAAAAAAAAAGAAAAAAAGAGAAAAAAATTATATATATATATATATATAATTTTTTTTTCTTTTTTTTTTTTTTTTAGACTGAGTGTTGCTCTTCTGCCCAGGCTGGCTGGAGTATAGCAATATCGGCTCACTGCAACCTCGGCCTCCCGGGTTCAAGTGATTCTCATGCTTCAACCTTACAAGTAGCTGGGATTACAGGCACACCATCACACCCGGCTCATTTTTGTATTTTTAGTAGAGACAGGGTTTCACCATGTTGGCCAGGCTGGTCTCGAACTTCTGACCCCAGGTGATCCACTCACCTCAGCCTCCTAAAGTGCTGGGACTACAGGCACGAGCCTGTAATATTTTTAAATTAAATTTAGATAGTGACTTCAAAAAAGTACTAAATTCAGACAATGACTTAAAAAATCAAATTCAGATAGTGACTTTAAAAAATACTAAATTCAGATAGTTACTTAAAAAAATACTAAACTCAGATAGTGACTTAAAAAAAGAACTCACAGCAATGGTCTTACAGAAAAGAGCCAGACAGATCCTTCTGAAATGCCTATAGATATGGGTAAAATTCAATCAGCAACCTTGTGTTTCCATTTTCTCTCAGTCAGGTGGCATGCAGAGGGAGGTGATGGATTAAGCATCATGGGCCTATGTGTTTTTACACCGCGTTTTAGTGTATTTATAAAATACTTGCTGAATTTGGGACACTATACTAAGTGCAGTAAGAACAAAAATGGATTATGCATTGTCTTTGTTCTTAAATAGTCTGAAAGACAAACTACACTCCTGTGACATGCAGCAAATGCCTTTGGGGCAATTACAAAGCAACATATCAACAAACACGAAATCACAAAGTACAAATCCAGCAGCCAAGTGCTGACAAGGAGGATCTCCAAAGACAAAGAGCCTTTGCAAATAGATAGTGAAAAATAAGTTTTTCCAGGGCTTAGTATCAAAGACAAGTCTACAGGGGTCTCTGAAGAGAGACCAATGATGCTGCTGCCCCCACAGAAGTATGTAAATACCTGCAAGGGTGCTGTGGGGCTGCCTGAGAAGGGAGGGTTCCTTTAGAGCATGTGTAAATAAAATGTGGGATTCTTTTGTACCTGAATTGACCAGTTGTTGTTCCATCACCCCGCAGCCAAGAACTTCCAGCCATTCTCCATGAAAGTTGATCTCCATCTCAAAGGAAGGATGTGTAAAAGGAAAGTAGCAGTCTACCCATCTTATCTCCAGCCCTGCAAAGTTGCCAAAGAAACAAATAAGTAGTGTTAAATAGCTGTCTGCCCTTTCTTGTGATCAAATTTTCCCTTCCACTAATGACACCAATTACTACATTCTGAGTAAAATAAATAGCAAATAAACTAATTTGCAACATGTTAGGGTGAGGCAATAAATCTTAAAACTTGTGAAAAACTGGGCATGTCTTCTCCAATATAAAAAACACTTTGTGTAATTCCAGGACCCTCTGAAACCAAATCAATCACTTGTCAAATCCCTGCCACCAGCTGGCAGAAGAAAAAACTAGGCCAAGTTCATGGGAAAGCAAGTAATTCTGTTAGTTTCTATACATGAAAATGACATTATTTCAGAGTTAAAGAAAGTATATTTTTACCATATATTCCTCCAAACTTATATATCAACAATATGACCAATTAAGATAAACTGATCAACTTTTACTTCCATAAGTACACATAGATATATATATTATTTTTAAGTTTATAAAGCTAATGAAAAGTCAGATTAAACCAAATCTATCAATTTTAAGCAAAACGTTTTAAAAGTCCAACATTTTTCCTACAGATGAATGATAAAAAGTACATATGCTAAACGCCAGAATGAATTTCTAAACAAGCAAACATAAATACAGCACTCCTGAGAAAAAAGTGCTGTAATTTAAGCAATGGCCTTATAATTTAACAAGGGAAAAGACTAATGAATTCAAAACAAAGCCTGCAAAGAGCAGAGGTCACCAAAAGCAGTGAAACCGTAGCAGAGGGTCACCTAGGAACTCGATGCCCCCTGAGAAGAGCACAGAAAAAAGTGGGCATCTTGACAAATCCTAGGTTCCTGTCCCTGTGCTCCTTTCCCTTCCTGTGCTGGCCTCTTCTTTTTTTTGGCAACGCTCTGCTAAAGTACTCAATTCTCCATGGTAATATGGACATGCCCCCTCGTGAATTCAGAATACTGTATGTTCTCACCCCAAACTACCTACATTTTAAAAATCTTGTGTAAATCACAATGTGAAGCAAATAAAAATAGTGACGAAAATGGCTTCCATCTATTGAGGACTTACTATGCTTCTACCAACCCATTTCATAGATTCAGGAAAAAAAAAAAAAAAAAGGCAACTGTTTTGCCCCAAGTCCCACGGCTAGCAGATGACTGGGCCACTGTGCCAAACCCACGTCTGCTCTTCCCAACTCCAAAACCCCTGCTCTTGCTGTTTTTTTGTTTTGCTTTGTTTTGTTTGATAGGCTCTCATGCTGTCACCCAGGCTGGAGTGCAGTGGCACCACAATCATAGTTCATTGTAACTGCAAACTCCTGGGCTCAAGCAATCCTCTCGGCTCAGCCTCTGAGTAGCTGGGACTAAAAGCACGCGTCATCATGCCTAGATAATTTCTCTAATTTTTTACTTTAGAGATGAGGTCTCGCTGTGTTGACCAGGCTGGTCTTGAATTTCTGGCCTCAAGCAATCCTCCTGACTCAAACTCCCAAAGTGCTGGAATTACAGGCGTGAGCCATGGCACTCGGACCCAAAACCCAGCTCTTGACAGTTAAAACATAATTGCCTGCCAATCAACAAAGATATTTTGAGAGTCAAACATTAGATAAGAGTGTAATTATCAAACACAGGGGGCTTTCCTATGCCCCAGATTCCACAGTAGAAGGCAGATTTTTCTTTAATTGTTTTGTTTTAATTGCATTTATTTTCCTTCTTACCTGCTGTCTATGACAAGTGTCAACTGATTTCTGTTTACAACAGTAATACAATATTTCCCCTTCTGATTTTCTCTGTGGTATAATAGACAAACATTAAAGTGCACAGATATAAATGTACAATGTGACAAATGTTGACATATGTATGCACCCATGATACTGCCACCACAATCAAGATAATGAACATAACCATTACCTCCCAGTTTTCTCATGCCCCTTTGTAATCCTACCTCCCGCCCACTGCCCCAGTCTTCTCCCGACACCCGACATCCGCAGGCAACCACTGATTTCTTCTGTCACTATACATGAGTTTGCATTTCCTAGAATTTTATAAAAATGAAATCATACAGAATGTACTCCTTTTTTTCTGGCCTCTTTCACCATGGTTATTTTAAGATTCACCTGTGTTGTTGCACCTATCAACAGTTCATTCCTTTTTTTTTTTTTTTTTGAGGCGGAGTCTCGCTCTGTCGCCCAGGCTGGAGTGCAGTGGCCGGATCTCGGCTCACTGCAAGCTCCGCCTCCCGGGTTCACGCCATTCTCCTGCCTCAGCCTCCCGAGTAGCTGGGACTACAGGCGCCCGCCACCTCTCCCGGCTAGTTTTTTGTATTTTTTAGTAGAGACGGGGTTTCACCGTGTTAGCCAGGATGGTCTCGATCTCCTGACCTCGTGATCCGCCCGTCTCGGCCTCCCAAAGTGCTGGGATTACAGGCTTGAGCCACCGCGCCTGGCTGCAGTTCATTCCTTTTTATTGCTGTGATCGCATCAACACTTTTTCTAACTGGGGAAAAAAAAAGCTGGCCTTGTCGCAGGCCATTGGAGAAATGTCCCCAGGTCCCCCAGAGTAGTTGACTTTTCTGTGTGGAAGCTCAGACATGCAGACCCACTGCTTATTTGGGACTGTATTCTGAGAAGGGATTTATACACCTGTATCCTTGCCCATCTTTAGGACCAACAATTCCCTATCAATATTTTTGTAAAAAGCACCAGAGACAATCCTGATAACAAACGGAAATATGTGACGCCTTGGGACATGTAAGCTGAGTGCAGAAGGACTGACCGACAAAATAATTTTTATCTTTCTTTTTTTATAACTCTTGGCAGGTAAGCAAAAAACATTTTATGAGAACAGTTTGGAACGATATATTTTGTGTACCTGGCTTTTGATATTTGGCCTGAATTTTACCAAAAGCAGGAACAGGACTCAGGGTTAACATCATGATTTCATATAATTAAATGTAATTAATTGTATGTAATTAAACATTACCTAAATGCTTGGAACATAGCGGTAAAGTAAGTTCTACACAAGTTTACTTTCTCGGTATGCCCTTAGGTTCTGTTAAAAAAAAAAACAAAACCATTTTGGATAGGCTAAATAAATACGGAAGAGTTCAGTTATACAACTTCATCTCTCACAACTGTAGTATCTTAGGTTCCCCTAGTCCAAGAAGAAGTCATTTCAAGACATTAATAAGCACTCAAAACAATTACAACTGTTGATTAAAGTTATTCCATAATCAACGTTTATTAAACCCTAACTAAATGTCTACTGCATATGGTCTCATGGGAAGCCGGGTCTCCACAGAGACAGGTCCCTCCCTGTTTACACACGGCCACTACAGCTGCTGGTGCTGATGGCGTCAGCACAACTCAAGGATAGAATTGAGAAGTGATGTGATGGCTCTTCCCTTCTCTAGGAATCTTCCTTCACTGAAGGGCTTTTGCTTTACCACTTCTCTAATGAGAAAAAACAATTATAGCTTTGGATGGAAAATTTCTGTAATGTTGAACAAATTATTAAGATAAAAATATGTTTTATCAACCCTTGCTCTTTTTTTGGTTTAAGATCTCAGCCACCACAGTCCTCAGTTTCTTCTTCCTCAATCATCCTGCAGGTGTCTTTTTTGACAACAATGAAAATAACTGCTCCACAGTGAAAACTACACATAGCAAAGCAAGAAAAGCAGGGAAGTTAGCCAATGTTTTTCAGAATCCACCAAGATGATTAACACTAACAGTTTAATGGAGCAGAAACTATTGATAATACCATAGAAACTAAAACGGAAAACACAGACTGGTAAAAGTTGTTGTGTCTAACGATACCAGGAAGTTTTTAATCCTTTTTACCCCCTCAGATCCTCTGCTCAGTTTCCTTTTAAAATCTATATGACCCCACAAAGAATGCCAAATCTATACACCATTCATTTCCTTTGTTCTGCTACTTTAAGGACTTCTTCAGTTCTTAAGATTTGCCTCTTTCCCATAAACAGACAAAAGTCAAAATCTGTGCTTTTGAAGTCTTATCCATAAAACCTTTGCCTAGACCAATGTCCTGAAGCAATTCATCCATGTTTTCTTCTAGTAGTTTTATGGTTTCAGGTCTTACATTTAAGTCTTTAAACAATTTTGAGTTGGGTTTGTATATGGTGAGGAAGACAGGACTTGCCCAGCATCATTTATTGAAGAGAATATCATGATGGATATGCTAATTTCCCGAATTTGATCATCACATTGTATACATGTATTAAAATGTCATTCTGTACCCCATAAATATGTACAATTGTGTGTCAACTAAAAATAAAAAAGGCCAAAATTTGCAAAGCACTATTTTTGAGTAGGCTATGTCTCTACTTCAAACATAAATAGTAATTATTTGAAAGTAAATTATATTAATGTGAACTTTTTCCCAATATACCATATTCTCTTACACATTTTAACAATTTAAATTTGTTACATTGGGCTGGGCACAGTGGCTCACGCCTGTAATCCCAGTACTTTGGGAGGCTGAGGCGGACAGATTACTTAAGATCGGGAGTTCGAGACCAGCCTTGCCAACATGGTAAAACCCCATCTCTACTAAAAATGCAAAAATTACCCAGGTGTGGTGGCACATGCCTGTAGTACCAGCTACTCGGGAGGCTGAGGCATGAAAATTGCTTGAACCTGGGAGGTGGAGGTTACGGTGAGCCAAAAGTGAGCCATTGCACTCCAGCCTGGGCGACAGAGTAAGGCTCAGTCTCAAATTAATTAATTAATTAATTGTTACATTGATACATTCACAGTGATTTTTTAAAAAATCATTGGTAGTGAAATTATTTCTTGAATACTTTGATATAACCCCCAAAATAAACTTTCTTCTTGTTTTTCACCCTATGATCTCAAAATTACTGTAGGTATTATTATATCTAGTTGAAAAAGCATCTTGACATGCTTCTTGTATTAAAAGATACAATTAAAAGCCAAATGACTAGCTCAAAACTATGTTGAGTGTGACTTATTTCACATGTCAAGTATTAGAAGTCAGAATATTTACTAAAAAATATGTACTTCATGTTATATATTAATAGAGGAGAATTTTTAGTAAGCATGTCCAAATCTCATGGATTCATTCTGCATAAGACTAACCTCTTATTGCAGCTATAATTAAGTGCATATATGAACTATATATCTAGTGGAAAATAATGTCAAGGGTTTGGTTTTTTTTTTCCTATTTCCATTTTTCTTTTTATGAGGGGGGAGGGGAACTTAATAATTTCCTAAACCACATAGATGAAGCTCAGAGCTTTTTTAATGGCTTCAGAACTCTGAGATTACAGCAATTGTCAAAAATTATACATCTCAATTTTCAGCCTAGAGCCACATAAAAGAAAGCACACTTTCAGAAAAAACCACACCTGAGTTGAAGTCTCAGTCTTCTACCTTTTTCCTGTGAAGCCGTGGGAAGCTGCCTCACGCTCTTTGAGCCCCGCCCGCCTCTTCTCCACACTGGGAGAATGACTGCTGTCTCACCCAGGGAGACCACCCAGTGGTTTCAAGAAAAGACCCTGTGGGAGCCCAGGTTTTCTTAAGAGGCAGCGATCCTCTTTGGAGATCTGGACACTGACTCAAATTTCTCCTCTGAATGAGGATGCTGAGTTTGTCCAAGAATGAGGAGAGCCCAAAGTCAAGAAGCAATCCCTCAAGCGAGACTTCAGAATTAAGTAGAAATTCCTTCAGGACAGTGACATGAGCCCAAATGGAAGAGGTATAGCAAGAATTCTAAGCCTTTCTCAACTCTGGCAGGACACTACCTGCCACAGGGATGGGGCACCTTTGGGAAGACCAACCAGGGACACGTGCAGGGTGTGTGTGTGTGTGGGGGGGGGGTGTAGTCTCTTCCCACCAATCCCTGAAGGGGCTGAGCACTCTGTCTGACATACTGTAAACATTTAAGTAGATGTCATTCCATCCCATCCCACCTTTGTTATGGATCTCATTCTGAATAAACATCACATTCCATTTCCCTGATTTATTGACTCATTAAAGAGATTCTTCTGCTGTTTCCCATACCGTTTATATTTAAAGGTGGGACTTTGCTATCAGAACTGCCTTCCACAGGTGGTAGAATTTAAATTTTGAAAGATCCCTGGCCCAAACTAGAGCATATACCAGTGATTTTTCTACACCATACCAGGGGTACCCTTCATGAAAGCAAATAATTTTTTTAAATTAACTAAACAAATATGCAATTAATCACTGGTGTTTGGCATTATTTTTAAAATAGATTTGCCCTCAGTTGACACACAAAAAAATAGTAGAATATAGTGGTTTAATATAAGGGTTGCTACTCACACTTTCTGAACAGCTATGCAGTGTGTATCCAAGGAAGGAAAGGAACGTGGAAAGAAAAAGGAAGGAGGGGACTCTCTGGCTGGAAATAAATTCCTAAAAAGCTGGGATCATCTTCGATAACCACAATCTAACCAAGGGAAATCGCATCGCTGCCACCGTCAAAGACACCTGATGATTCCATCTCTTCTGCTTCTGTTGAAGACCCATAACCTTTCGACAGAGCCCATGTTTTCCTGATGTTTCAACAGTGTTCTAACAGCGTTCTTTCATACATTGTTTTGTTTTGAATCGGCAATATGTTCACAACATTCAAAATCAAAATACTATAACAGAATTCATCTCATTATGTAATAGGGTATGACGAAGAAGTCTCACTTACTTCCCTTTCCCATCTTACCCCAATCTCCTGGACCCTTACAGTAAACTCTCAGGGTTTCCTTTTTACTGCCAGATGTAAGCCAATACAAATATCTGTTTCTATTTTCCCTCCTTTCTTATATAACAAGCAGCATAGTGCGCACGTTATGTGGCACCACACTTTTTTCACTGAATGATGTGTCTGGAGGCCTCTCCATATGAATGCATAGAGCACGCCCTCAGTCCTTTTCTTACTCCTGCCAAAGATTCCTGCGTGTGGCCCACATTCATATAAGAAGTCTTACCGACATACACTTGGAGTATATTCAGTATTTTGCTACTGAAAGCAATGCTGTGACTAAATACCCTGTTGAGACGAAGAGTAAATGCTTTTATGATTTTAATAAATACTGCCAAAACGCCCTCGATAGGTGTTGTATAATAGTTTGCACTAACATTAGCTCAGGAGCCAAGGCCATAGAACTAACTGGTAGAAGAATACAATGAGACTGTAGGTCCCAGACAAAGATCCAGGGCTTTGCTGATAAAAGAACACCAGCTCGACCCTCTTACGCAGCTCCCACTTAGATAAAGCAACAGTTGAGCACCCACAGACAAGATTCCCAGGGCTGCCTTCCTCACCTTTGCTGTTTGCATCTCGTCTCTCCCCTAAAAGAAGAAAAGAGTGTCTTCTGGACTCAGTAAACGTGGCTGGCAATCATAGGAAGAGGAGGCACTTTTAAAGCCTGAAGCATCCATGTGGGAATACAAACACTGATTCTGTTTCCAAAGCCCACCTCACACACAGCATGAAGTCATTCACGACTTACACTTCATCTCTACCTAGGGCCTTACAAACCTGGCAATGCCACCACTGTGACTCTTTAAGAGCGCCATATATATCCTATGTGTCCACACAACCGTGTACCCTGGAGTCCAGCGCTGCGGAGTGCCAAGTGGAATAAAACCATTCCTACTACAAAGTTAATGGTAAATACCACCTCTTCCCTCTCAGAGAGGGTAATAAAATCCTCCAGTGTGGGACCTCCCAAGCACACAGCAGAAGATATTAACACTGTTTCAGCCACAACGACTCCTGCTAAGACATACACAGAGCAACAGGGGAAAAATAACAGGCAGGCGATTTCCTCCACCATTGGCAATGGCGTAACTGGTCCCACAGCTGTTATTCTTCTGCTTGGCAGAAAGACCAGTGTGTGAAAGTGTAGTTCCACACTGTTTCCCTGGGACTCCTCTACACAGGGATCCCTCTGACTAGGGCTTGGATCATAAGATGATATGATCGTTTCTCTACCTCACAAGGAAATGAGAAATGGAGTATGGCACCAGTTAATGGGCCCCTCATTCTGAAATCTGGGTATGGGTTCAGAGGCACTAGGTTAAGTGATCACTCCCCTGCTCTCTATCAAGCAGCAGAGGGGACAGTCCAGCAGCATCCCAGCCTCAGGGAAAGCCACAGCACAGCCCTTTGGTCTTCGATCCTCTCATCAACCCATTCTCGAAGGAAACCATCTTCAGATCCCTGCAGGCTACACAGAGAGGGACTGTAGGCAGAAGGCTCACACACCAGCCTCCATAAAGCTGGTCGGTTGGGGGGCAGCCTGGATCTAAGAGCCAACACAGATCTAGAAGCAAATCCCAGCTTTATCACTTGCAGCTGAGTGACTTCAGGCCACTTACTTAACCTCGCGCTGCTTCAATTTTGTCAAAAATAAGAATATCTCACAGAGTTTCTGTGACAATTCAGCATGGAAAAGTGTGTAAAAAACCTAACACAGTACCTGGCACCTCATAAACACTCAGTGGGTATTTTTTTTTTCACTGAATGTCATGAAATTCAGCTCATAATCTGAAATATCTCACTTTTTAATAAAATATGAAAAAATAAACATTTCTAAATTGTGTTCCTAACTGACATTTACTGTTCATTTACTATGTGCTAGGCACTGTGCTAAACATTTCCCATGCCTCCTCTCACTTCATGCTTACGCTGATGTGAGGCTGGCATATACACTGCACAATCATTACTTTCATTCCCACTTTGCAGATGAGGGAAATGTGACTGCGACAGCTTACATATCTAATCTCGGTTTACAGTAGAGAGTAAATGCCAGGATCAGAACCAGGTGTGTGGGACAGCACAGCCCCATGCTGCCCTCCACTGGAGCAGACAGTGCAACACCACATTAACTCAGCTTTCAACACAAAGCACACTCATGAGACCAAGAAGGCACGGTCTGTGTCCTTGTTCTCCTAACACACAACAGTGACATTTATGGTTTTAAAAAGAGAGAGAGAGAAAGAAAGAAAGAGAACCAAATAGTCATAGTCTAAGTTGAAAGACAAAAGGCGATATGGTTTGGCTGTGTCCCCACCCAAATCTCATCTTCAGTTCCCACGTGTTGTGGGAGGGACCCAGTGGGAGGTAAATGAATCACGGGGGCAGGTTTTCCCATGTTGTTCTCGTGATAGTGAATAAGTCTCATGAGATCTGATGGGTTTAAAAACAGGAATTTCCCTGCACAAGCTCTCTTCTCTTATCTGCCACCATGTGAGATATGCCTTTCATCTTCCACCATGATTGTGAGGCCTCCCCAGCCATGTGAAACTGTGAGTCCATTAAGCCTATTTTTCCTCCCAGTCTCACGTATGTTTTTATCAGCAATGTGAAAACAAACTAATACAGTACATTGGTGCCAGCAGAGTGGGGCACTGCTGAAAACACATCCAAAAATGCGGAAGTGACTTTGAAACTGTAAAAGGAAGAGGTCGGAATAGTTTGGAGGGCTCAGAAGAAAACAGAAAAATGTGGGAAAGTTTGAAATTCCCTAGAGACTTGTTGAATGGCTTTGACCAAAAGCTGATAGCGATATGGACAATGAAGTCCAGGCTGAGGTGGTCTCAGATGGAGATGAGGAACTTGTTGGGAACTGGAGCAAAGGTAACTCTTGTTATGTTTCAGCAAAGGAACTGGCGGCATTTTGCCTCTGGTCTAGAGATTTGTGGAACTTTGAACTTGGGAGACATGATTTAGGGTATCTGGCAGAAGAAATATCTAAGCAGCAAAGCATTCAAGAGGTGACTTGGGTGCTGTTAAAGGCATTTGGCTTTATAAGGAAAGCAGAGCATAAAAATTTGGAAAATCTACAGCCTGACAATGCGATAGAAAAGAAAATCCCATTTTCTGAGAAGAAATTCAAGCTGGCTGCAGAATGTTAATCCCCAAGACAATGAGGAAAATGTCTCTGGGACATGTCAGAGGTATTTGTGGCAGCTCTTCTCATCACAGGCCTGGAGGCCTAGTAGCAAAAAGTGGTTTCATGGGCCAGGCCCAGGATCCCCATGCTGTGTGCCTAGGGACTTGGTGCCCTGTGTCCCAGTCATTACTGGGTTCAAGGCAGAGCTCGGGCCGTGACTTCAGAGGGTGCAGGCCTCAAACCTTAGCAGCTTCCATGTGGTGTTGAGCCTGCGAGTACACGGAAGTCAAGAATTGAGGTTTGGGAACCTCTACCTAGATTTCAGAGGATGCATGGAAACGCCTAGATGCCCAGGCAGAAGTTTGCTGTAGGGGCAGGGTCCTCATGGAGAACCTCTGCTAGGGCAGTGCAGAAGGGAAACATGGGGTAGGTGCCCCCACACAGAGTCCCTACTGGGGCACCACTTAGTGGAGCTGTGAGAAGAGGGACGCCATCCTCCAGACCCCAGAATGGTAGATCCACAACAGCTTGCACCAGGCACCTGGAAAAGCCGCAGACACTCAACACCAGCCCATGGAAGCAGCTAGGAAGGAAGCTGTACCCTGCAAAGCCACAGGAGCAGAGCTGCCCAAAACCATGGGAACACACGTCTTGCATCAGCCTGACCTGTATGTGAGACATGGAGTCGAAGGAGATCATTTTAGAGCTTTAAGATTTGACTGTCCCACTGGATTTCACACTTGCATGGGGCCTGTAGCCCCTTTGTTTTGGCCAATTTCTCCCATTTGGAAAGGCTGTATTTACCCAATGTCAGTACTCCCATTGTGTCTAAGAAGTAACTAACTTGCTTTTGATTTTACAGGGTCATAGACAAAAACGACTTGCCCTGTCTCAGATGAGATTTGAGACTGTGAACTTTTGAGTTAACGCTGAAATGAGTTAAGACTTTGGGGGACTGTTGAGAAGGCATGACTGGTTTTGAAATGTGAGGACATGAGATTTGGGAGGGGACAGGGATGGAATGATACTGCTTGGCTGTGTCCCCACCCAAATCTCATCTTGAATTCCCACGCGTTGTGGGAGGGACCCAGTAGGAGGTAATTGAATCATGGCGGTGGGTCTTTCCCGTGCTGTTCTTGTTATAGTGAATAAGTCTCACAAGATATGATAGTTTTAAAAATGGGAGTTTCCCTGCACAAGCTCTCCTCTCTTGTCTGCTGCCATATGAGATGTGTCTTTCACCTTCCGCCATGATTGTAAGGCCTCACCAGCGAGGTAGAACTGTAACTCCATTAAACCTGTTTTTCTTTCCAGTCTCAGGTATGTCTTTATCAGCAGTGTGAAAACAGACTAATACAAAATGTAAACCTCCACAGGCCAGAAACAAAACAGGAAGAGAGGATAAAGTGAGCCTGCTGGGCTTGGGGTCCACAACCAAGAAGAACCAGGAGCCTGCCTCCTGCAGGATGGCACACTGCGGGCTTGTGGCAGGAAGGAGGCAAAAAGCTTCAAGTCAGAGGCTGGGATGGGATAAGCTCCATGATGGTGCCAGAAGGAAGTCAAATACTGTCACCCAAATGCAGCATGGGGCTGTAGCCCTAAGGAGCTGTAAGATTAGGGATCCAAGTCTTGGGCATAGAATCAGCTCCAGCCCCTCATTGTATGGGTGCTAGACATCTGATGGATCCCTAGGAAATCTCATTCTGGATTTCAAGCCTAGAGAATTGGGTGGAATCATCTGCAAAACCACTTACAGGGTGAAAAGCAAGAGACGGGGGATAGGGGGAGAAGGACAGGAAGAAAGAAAACAGAGAAAGGGTAAAGAACAAAAAAAACCTTCCTCTGAATATGACCCTGCAACCCAAAATTCTAAAACACATGGATAAATCTAATGCTAAGTAATACAGCCAGCAAAACAAATAATCAAACATTAACTTACCTCAGATAAGATTACTTTTATGAAACAATCTGAAACTTTAAAATAAGTGTGTTTTAGATATCCTAAGAGATACATGAAAGCATAACTCACTGATGTGTTCTAGAAAATAAAATTCATAAAAATTTTGGTTTTGTAAACCAGATCTAAAAATGCATCTTCAGGATTGTATCCATCTCCCAGTCAAATTCTTCTCTGAGAAGGAAAACACTAGCCACCCTTTCAAAGAGTTCCTGTCACAAACATTAAGCTGCATCAGAAAAGAAGACCAAAAAAGGCACAGAGAGTAAGTGATGAGAGAGATGTAAGAATATAACAAAGGCGAAGAGGGGAATGAGATGTAATAAAAATTGCAGGAAGGAAGGTCCAGAGGGAGTAGCCAAACGATTCACATGAAAAAGAGAAACTTCCACATCTGGACAGGACAGAATAATAAACCAGTTTTACCCCTCCATATGAAAAACTAAAAAATAAAATAAAATAAAAAACAGACAAATATATAAAATAACACCACTCAAAACATGGGACACCAGTTGACCAAGGACACAGACCCCCCAGAGGGGCGAGACCTAACATTGCTCTAGGAAGGAAGGAGAGCATGGGAGATCTCAATAGTCTCTTTGATTTGAGGAGACAGAGCTGGGAGTCTGGACAAGCCAGGATAGCTAGAATTCTCAGGGCAGAGTAAAGGAGAGAAGAGAGCTGTGCAGAGAACTCTGGAGATCTGCAGAGGAACCCCTTCAGTATTCAACTGAACACTGATCCTGTGTGTTGAAAAATCTACCTGCGGTCGGGGAACAAATCCTCAAAAGGATTAGAGGGAATAAAGATGGAGCTCACACAGGACCAGGAATAGTGCCAGTTCTCAACAGCCAAGCGGAAAAGCCTCATAATTCACGGGTTATCAATTACAGAGCTGAGACAGGTCTGGCATAGGTATTGGGCAAAACTATCCCCAGACTAAACTCTATACTGGTCCTGCCTAATAAGGCTTAAAAAGAAGACCTAAAAGGATCAAAGTGTTTCTAAGTAATCCCAGAACAAAGCTCATGGATATTAGGAAGGTAAAAATATCCAATGCATCAGAAGGTAAAATTAATGATGTTTGGCAATATCCTACAGTAAATTACCAGGCAAGCAAAATAGAAACAAAATACATAAAGAACAGAAAAATCAAAAGTAATTCACCAAGGAATGACAGATGTCAGAATTAGTAGGAAAAAATGAGTTAAAATATGTATTATAATAATATTTGCTATGTTCAAAAAGCTAGAGGAAAGACTAAACATTTTAAGTTGAAACAGGGATGATATTAAAAATATCCAAACTGAAGCAAATGAATGAAAAATACACAGGATGGAGTTAGCAGAAAATTAGACACTGTAGAAGAAATATTGGTAAATTTGAAGATAAAACAATATTAATTATCCAAAATGCAATACAGAAGAAAGAAAATCACTGAAAGAAAAATGAACAGAGCACCAGCGGTGGAAAAGTTTTAAGTGGCCACATACACATGCAAGTGGAGTACCTAAAGGATGAGAGTGACAGAAACTATCTGAAGAAATAATTGACCAAAATTTCCAAGATTTCATGAAAAACATAAATCCAAGAAGCTCAACCAATTCCAAACATAAGAAATCTGAAGAAAACTTTAACTATGTACATCATAACCAAACTGCCTAAAATCAGTGACAAAGAAAACATTGCAAAACCAGTCAGAGAGAAGAGACACATTATGTACAGAAAAACAAAGACAAAAGCAAAGTTGAGAGCAGATTCCTCACAGGAAACAATGCAAGTAAGAAGAGATACGAATAACATCTCTAAAAAATGAAAAGGGCCGGGGCACAGGGGCTCATACCTGTAATCCAAGCACTCTGGGAGGCAGAGGGAGGAGAATCACTTGAGGCCAGGAGTTCAAGACCATCCTGGACAACATGGTGAGACCCCATCTCTCTATTTTTTTTTTTTTTAAATTTTAAAAGTTAGCAGGGTGTGGTGGTGCACACCTGTAGTCCCAGGTCTTCAGGAGGCTGAAGTAAGAGGATCCTTTGAGCCCAGGACTTGGGGGCTGCAGTGGGCCATGATCACGCCATTGTACTCCAGCCTGAGTGACACAGCAAGACTCAATCTCAAAAATAAATAAATAAAAGTAAAAAAACTATTAATCTAGAATTCCTTTCCCGTGAAAATATCTCAAAAAAAAAAAAGGCAAGATGAAGGCTTTATCGGACATACAAATGCAAAAGAATTCATCAGTAGCAGAAGCAGGCCTTCAGTTGTGCAGAAGGAAAAATCGGTTGGGAACCCAGATGAAGAACACTGAAGATGGTAAGGACCTAGCAGATATAAAGGCTTTTCGTATTATGTAAATCTCTTTAAAAGCTGACCAACTACTCAAAGCAAAAATAATCATAACATATTTAGGAGTTGATAGCATACATAAGAATTAAAATATGTGATGGCACAAAGGCCAAGATGGGAAAAAGGGAAGTCTGCTGTTCTTACCCTATACAGGAGTGGGGTAACAACACTCAAAGTGAGACTGTGATAACTGTAAACCCTAAAGCAACTGCTACAATAACAAAACAAAAAGTTACAGCTCATAAGACAAAGGAAATAAAATGGAGTAATAAAAAATACAATTACTCCAAACAAAGTAAGAGAAGAAACAAAATGTTACTCATAGAAAACAAATAGCAAAATGATCATTTAAATCCAACTACATCAACAATAACATCAAATGCAAACAATCTAATTAAAATCACTTTGAAAAAAGAACAAAGCTACAAGAATTCAACCGATTTCAAGACTTATTATAAAGCTACTGTGATAAAGACAGTGAAGTATTGGGTCAAGACAGACAAATAATAGATGCATGGAACAGAATAGAGAGTCCAGAAATAGCCCCAGACATATATGGTTAATTGATTCCAGACAACGGTACAAAGGCTTTGCAGTGCAGAAGGAAAGGTCATTTCAACAAATGATGTTGGAACAACTGGATATCAATATGCAAAACAAAATTTCAATCCGTACCTCAGATCATCCATAAAATTCTTCAAAGTAATCATAAATCTAAATATAAAACTGAAACTATAAAACTTCCACAAGAAAACATAGTAGAAAAATCTTTGTGACCTTGGGTTAGGAAAGATGTCTGAGAAACAATATCAAAAGCAAAATCCATAAGAGAAAAAAATTGGTTAATTGGGTTTCATCAAAGTTAAGGAACTTCTGCTCTTTGAGGGACAACATTAATAAAAAGGCTGAGTGAAAATATTGCAAATCCCACATCCCACAAAAGAATCATATCCAAAATTCAAAAGAATCATATCCAAAATTCACGAAGTTTCAAAAATCAATAAAAAGATAATAGGGTCAGGTGCAGTAGCTCACACCTCTAATCCTAGCACTTTGGGAGGCCAATGTGGGCAGACTGCTTGAAGCCCAAGAGTTCAAGGCCAGCCTGGACAATATAGTGAGACCCTATCTTCACAAAATACGAACAAATTAGCTGACACTGTGATGAGTGCCTGTAATCCCAGCTACTTGGGAGGCTTAAGTGAGAGGATCACTTGACCTGGGAGGTCAAGGATGCAGTGAGCTAAGATCATGCCACTTCACTTCAGCCTGGGCAAAAGAGCAAGACCAAAAAAAAAAAAAGGAAAGAAAGAAAACAAACGGGCAAAATATTTGAATACTTTGCCAAATAGTTACATGAATGCAAATAAGTACATAATATTCAGCATCATTATCGACTAAGAAAATACAAATTAGGCAGGGAGCGGTGGCTCATGCCTGTAATCCCAACATTTTGGGAGGCCGAGGTGGGTGAATCACCTGAGGTCAGGAGTTCCAGGCCAGCCTGGTTAACATGGTGAAACCCTGTCTTTACTAAAAATACAAAAATTACCCAGGCATGGTGGCGTGCACCTGTAATCCCAGCTACTTGGGAGGCTGAGGTGGGAGAGAACTGCTTGAACCCAGGAGGTGGAGGTTGCAGTGAACTGAGATCGCACCACTGCACTCTAGCCTTGGCAAGAGAGCAAGACTCTGTCTCAAAACAAGAAAAGAAAAGAAAAGACAAATTAAAATCATAATCAGATACTCCTACACTCCTATCAGAATGGCTAAAATTACAATGACTATAATAAGTGCCAGCAAAGATGAGGAGCAACTTCCACTCCTAGGCACTGCTAGCAGAAATGTAACATGGTACAACCAGTTGAACAATTTGACAGCTTCTTTAAAAGTTAGTCATGGCCGAGTGCGGTGGCTCACACCTGTAATCTCAGCACTTTGGGAGGCCGCGGCAGGTGGATCATGAGGTCAGGAGATCCAGACCAGCCTGACCAAGTTGGTGAAACCCCATCTCTACTAAAAATACAAAAAAAATTACCCAGGCGTGCTGGCGGGCACCTGTAATCTCAGCTCCTTGTGGGGCTGAAGCAGAGAATTGCTTGAACCCAGGAGGTGGAGGTTGCAGTAAGCCGAGATCGTGCTGCTGCACTCCAGTCTGGGCGACACAACAAGACTCTGTCTCAAAAAAGCAAAAAAAACAGTCATCGACCTACCATGCAGACATTCCATTTGTAGCTATTTACTCAAGAAAAATAAAAGCTATGTCCATATAAAGACTTGTCCACAAATATTTCTAGAAGCTTCATTTGTAATAGCCAAAACCTAGAAACAACCCAAATAGCCAACAAGAGGTGGATGAATAAACATATTGTAGAATATCAACACCATGTAACCCCCTACTTAGTAGCAAAAAGGAATGAAGTATTGATAACATGCTACAAAATGCATGCATCTCAAAATAATTATGCTGCGTGAAAGAAGCCAGAGAGAATACATACAATAGGATTTCACTGAACATAAATCTAGAAAATGCTAACCAACCTACAGTAACAGAAAGCAGATCACTAGTTACCTAGGCCTGGTGGGTAGGGAGAGTGGGCAGAAGAGGTGGTAGAGGGACAGTGAAGGAGCAGAAGGAAACGTTTTGGGGTGATGAGTATATCTTGATTGTGGTGATGGTGTAGTGTGTGTATAATTATGTCAAAAGTTATTAAATGGTACACTTTAGCTTATTGGAAGCCCATTATAATTCAATAAATAAAAGAGTAAGCAGAAAGATTCAGCATGATAGATTTTTTCCCCAATCTATTGAATTTTATAATTTGGAAATCAATTGTGACCTCAACAGAAACCATTACAATGAACTAACCACCACTGCCTGTGTTGGGCAGTAATTGGAAGGTATATTTCATAAACTGTAGCTGAAAGGACAGCAAGTTTCCAGAGAAAGATGGATAGTCAAATAATGGTAGCTGTTTGTTTTATCGTGAGATGACATAGTTTAGAATATATTTAAAGCTGATGAAACAAAATTCTAGAGAAACTGATGGGCTGATAATCAGCAGTCCAGCTAAGCACAAAAGCCACACCCAGTCACCTAGATTTTCTCAGTAAAATACAGCTTTTACTCTGACAAAGACTAGAAAAACAGAGACTGAAAAACTGGTGTAGAATAACAGAAAAAAGGAATTTGTACAGTGAGCTGACCAAAAATAGAAAGAAGAGAGCCACCAACCTTGACTTGGCTAAGGTGGCAAATCTGAGCCGCTACAGGAGCGGGAAGCACAAAGAGATTTGGGCACCGATTCAAGGCTAGGCTTTCATGGAGTGTCTAGTGCAAGTCAAAGGAGTGAATGAGTTAAAGTGGTTGATAACAGAGTTCCGATAACTAACTTTATACTGATGATCAATTCCTCAGTAGAGCTAGGAGAGGCCAGAAGAGAAGTGGCTGAAATCAATCAGGAAATTGAGCTTTCCATGAACCTAAAGAGTAGAAAGAGAATCTTCCCTCTCCCCCTAAATCTTAATGGTTTCTAGGTCACCTGTATACCAACCACCTAAGAGTTACTAGTAGCAGTAAAAATAGTTTGTAATGGGTATAGTTCCAGGCACACTGATGGTTTTCATTACAGTAGCCCTAAAATTTTCAGTGCCTTTTTCTCTGTATCTTAAGATCCAATAATTTTATTTTAATTAGCATAAAACCCCAAATAATTTCAATGTATTATTTCCCTAGATTAGTGAACCTCTCTGTTATCCTCTGCCCAACTGCCATAGAATCAGGAAGGTTTTTGGGCTCCTTAAAAGTATCATAGTTCAGCTCAATCACTGCTATCTCAACTTTTCTCTAAAGAGGTTCCCTTGTACCAATTCCTTAGCCCCAAAAGATCAACCCTAGAATACATTTTCCCCATTCACTAGACATCTAAGGAAAAGTGGGTCTTAGGCCTCCCTCCACCTGATTCCTAGGGTGATGTCTTATTTCCACTGAGTCCCTCCACTGGCTTAAAGCGAGGCACTTCACTTTTCATAGTTAATGATCCCAAGTCTCAGAGGTTGAAGGTGTTGGCCCGTTTTTATCGGAAAGAGCAACCTGCTCTAGACTACATCTAAGCTACGGTGAGGCGAGTACAGACAAGTCAAAATGGCTTGAATGCAGCAACTGCCGTGGCTACTTCACTGCCAAGCGGTACTCTGAGAAGGATAACACTCCTCAAGCCAGGCAACACCAGCCAGCCCAAAAGAGCTGATTTAAAAAATTATTAAAGTGATACACACTTAAAATTTTTGATGTGATTCCATTTAGGAAGAATGTAGCACTAACAATTATAAACCTAATTCTTACTCTCAATCCCTTTCACCTCATTTATACTAACACAGCCTCATGGATAAAAAATATGAAAAGATATGGAAGACATGATTCCTTATTACCATGATCAAGCGATTTCACTCCTGACCAGGACATCACTCACAACACAGGGCCCTAGAACGTTTCTGCTGGATGGGACCGTATATAGGTCCCTATGCAGGTTGGGCTGGCAAGCAAGTTCTCTGAAGGGAATCAACACCTGTGGATGGAAGACAGTGGCAGCAAACTGGGCAGAGGGAGAAGCCAACAAACTACAATCAGGCCAGTGAAGCCTTTACCTTGCCAGAGGTCTGGAGCAGACAGCCCATTAGAATGGCCCATGGAGGGCCTTTGTATTCTTGCCACATTCAGTCTTCGGATGTGGGCTGCCCTGGGAAGGGCATGTCTTTGGGCAAGGAGGCTCCCTGCAGCTAAGGCAGTTCCCCAAGAAGCTGACAGCTGGAGGCGATCTGCAATCCCATCAGCCTGGACCCTTGGAGGGGATGCTGGGAGGTGCACTTTGATGACCACCACAGGTCTTTCAACAAGCAAAGACAAGACATGACTCCCCCATGGCGACATACCTTGTCAAACAGAGGGTCCCAATCCATCTCTCCTTCACACTCATTAATCTAAACCGTGCTACGAGGCCAATCCTTCAGAAAGGGAAATGCCAATGTTTAGCAAAGAAACTGTGCCAAAGAAAGGCTGTAAACTCAAGGACAGAAAGAGAAATTTAAAAGTTAGAAATCCTAAATCCCCACCTTAGTTACTCTGAAAGAAATGGTCTACCAAGCACAGTACAAAATATACAGAAAACACTTGAGAAATATTAAAAATGACAACAAAATCCACAAGCATAAAAATAGTCTAAAGGGTTATTTTATTTCTTTCTTTCTAATTCTAAAATGATAACCTCTCTTATAATAGCCTTAGGATGCTGGTACAATTGAAATGTTAGCAGAAAATAATAAACCACATTTGGACAGGAAAAAAACCTGAAACTAAAGCAGCTGTAATAACACACTGACACAAGGAAATAGTGTGTTCCAATTTTTAATTTTGCTTTTCAAGAACAAAGGAATCCAATAATAATAATAATAAAAGGTGAAAAGCCTAGACCATAAACACAAATATAAAAAGAGTTGCTGAATATTTCTGAGGCCTGTAGAGGCAGTTCCCATTCATCACTAACTGTAGAAAGAGTGAACCTTAAGTTTTTAAATGGTCTTTGCTACCCAGAATGTAACTGGATATGATGTAGTAAATGGAGGCTTTACCACAAGCTAGCTACCAGGAGGCACAGAATGGGGAGAGAAGGTAAAGGAAAGAGTCAGAGGCAGCACCTAGAGAGAGGTCATTTTTTTTTTCTTTTTAAAAGAGACAGGATCTCAGTCTATTGTCCAGGTTGGAGTACAGTAGCATGATCATGTCTCCCTGCAGCCTTGGACTCCTGGGCTTAAGCAATCCTCCTGCCTCAGCCTCCTAAGTAGCTGGGACTACAGGCGTGAGCCATTGCGCCTGTCCCTGAGGGGATTTTTGTTTTGTTTTGTTTTTTGGGGGGGATGACATCGTGGCTTTTGTAGGCCTCACAGTCTCTGAAATATTACTAATAAGATTTCTTTGTGTCTTATCAAAAAGCTAACTTCTGGTATGGCCGTAGAAGTCAGACTGGGGGCTCCAACTGCCTCAAATACTTACCAGCCCTGTGATTTTTACGTGGCACTTTATTCTCTGTGTCTAGGTTCCGTCATCTGAAAAACGGAGATTGTAACACCCGTATCATAGATGCAGGTCAAAAGAAAAAAACTCCTTGTCAACATGCTTAGCACAGGGTTTCACACTGCTACTATTATCTCTATTTTTACCATTATCACCATTATTATTGCTATTATTAATCTAAATTTAATCCGGGTTGATGGCACCTAGATAGGTTTACCAAGATGTTTTTCAGAAGCTAGCAAAATTACTTAATAAACCAACCAACAGCAAGAACCCAAAACCCATAACTAAATAGTGTTTCTGAAATGCCTGAAATAGAACAAGGTGGTCAGGCACGGTGGCTCACACCTGTAATCCCAGCACTTTGGGTGTCCGAAGTGGGTGAATCACCTGAAGTCAGTAGTTCAAGACCAGCCTGGCCAACATGGTGAAAACCCATCTCTACTAAAAATACAACATACAAAAAAGTAGCCAGGTGTGGTGCTGCACGCCTATAATCCCAGCTACACGGGAGGCTGAAGCTTGAGAATCGCTTGAACCCAGGAGGTGGAGGTTGCAGTGAACTGAGATCGCGCCACTGCACTCCAGCTTGCATGACAGACTCCGTCTCAAAAAAAAAAAAAAAAACACAAAAACGAACAAAGCACTTTTCTCTAGATTTCAGAAGAAACAGCTGAGAATCCTGAAACAGTTGTTAACATTCAGTGTGAGCATGAAGGAAGCACACAGCACTGTCTGTGTTCTGTGATATAGACCCACTCACCCCTTCTAGTTCATCAGATGGGCCCGGGCTCCGGTCACCTTCCCACTTCACATCTCCCCCGAGAGGCAATACAGCGGACATCACAAACACGGCAAACACAGTCCGGGACAAGCTCACACACCCCTACAACAACAGCTCATGGCAACACACCCGGAAGAAATACACCAGGGCATGGCAAGGGTATGTGAATGAGGTGCCTTTCAACATTCTCAGGATGCCTGGCCACCGTGTGGATGGGGTTAACAATGACCATGGCTCAAAGGAAAGAAGAAAAAGAAAAGGCTTTCTTCCCAGATAGATTCTAGTGTAGGGGAACCAACGTGTATTCTCCAAGCAGGTGAATTTTTAAACTTTAATTCCATTCCATGATTCTGCCAACTCAGTCTTACAGACAAAAAATTTGAACATTTATAAAATAGCAACATCGATATGTAATAAAAGCTGACTACCAAAAGTCTAGGCTGACAATATTTTTTAAAAAATAAAGGAAACATATGCCTAAATGAAAGAAGCTACAACTTCACTGCTATTCTAACATTTAAGATTCTTTATTTTTTCTTTTTTGGAGATGGAGTCTCGCTCTGTCATCCAGGCTGGAGTGCAGTGGCGCAATCTCAACTCACTGCAACCTCCGCCTCCCAGTTTCAAGCGATTCTCCTGCCTCAGGCTCCGGAGTAGCTGGGACTACAGGTGCCCGCCACCATGCCTGGCTAATTTTTTGTACTTTTAGTAGAGACAAGGTTTCACCATGTTAGCCAGGATGGTCTCGATCTCCTGAGCTAGTGATCCGCCCGCCTCAGCCTCCCAAAGTGCTGGGATTACAGGCGTGAGCCACCACGCCCGGCCCAAATTTAAGATTCTTAATTCTTGTCCAGGATCGTGCCCACCATGTCAGGACGGGCATCACAGTCAGAAAAGTTATATATTGCAGAAATGGTTTTTTATAAGGAAACCTGCCATCTGGTTTTGAAACCTACGCAAATATGAATATAAAAAATAATACAAAGGAAAGTCTAGGACCATATTTTCAGAGAGATATATATCCTGAAACACCTTGGAAAGCTTACATAATCTATACAGAGGCTAGTACATGGCTTATTTTTAAAAAATATCTGCTGGTGCAGATATGAAAGCCACTATCAGCACCAGTAAGGCTGTGGTGCCACAGTCTGGTGGTACACTGCTCCTTCTCGCTTCCTTAGACGTGATAAAGGCAAATCAACCACGACTGTTGTTCTTTGATCGTATTACTCTTTCCTCATGTGCTCCTTGCTTTTACTGTCTTGTCTTAACTTTCCTTCCCTTCCCTCCTCCTTCCCTTTGTTCATATTTACACATTTATTTGATATTTTCTACTTACAAGGCATCTTTCACGTTATCTTGTTTTATTCTCAAGTAAAGTAAGTATCATCCCAACTTTTAAAAGTTAGAAAACTGAGATCTGAAATGCTACGTGACCCGTTCAGGACTTCAGAGTAAGGGGATGAACAAGAGCTTCATTTTAAATTTTCTGATTCTACACTACCGTTTCTCCACGGTCATAAGAGTCTGCTGTCAATCATTTTTCTTCCCCTTGCCTCTTCTTTCCTTCTTTCCATAGATTGTGCTGCATAATGCTTGCTCTCCACGAGTACTTGTGTCACCTACTTTGTCATTTTTCACCCCATTCGTCTGCCCCTCCCCTTGCTTATCCCTTCCCAAGGCTAATTCCCACTTCTCCTCTAGGTGTCAGTATGCATGTGCCTCACCAGGAGCCTTCCAGGAGCACAGGCTGGGTTCAGGAGGAGGCGCCTTGCCTGTGGCACCAACAGCAAATCATTTGATCATAGAAATGTGTAGGATGACATAAATAAGGAGGGTGCTAAAAAAATTCTCTCCATAGTTTGACAACAGAAAAATTCAGATGAGCCTGAATCTTTCTGTAAAGACAGAACACTATCTCCTTAAAATACCAGAATCCCTTCCACCTTACCCTGCCTGTAAAATGGCCTGAACAGCACAACCCATCTCCCTGTATTTGTGTTAAATAGATTATATAACTGTTTAAAATATTACAATTCCTTTCTTTTATCATGAAAGCAAAGAGATGCTGGTTATCATAGGTTTTTCACATCAGCAATTTCTATTTGAAACCTATTTCACTATTATGCCATTTTAATGAAATATATCAAACCTAGAGACAGGAAGAGAAAATAGCAACCACGCATATACTCATTATCCAGTTTTATCAAACTATAACATTTTGTCATATTTGACTTTAGTTTTTAAAAAGTAAAACATTATAAATACATTTGAAACATGGTTTCTACCCCTCCCTAACGCCATTTCCCACTTCCTAGAAAAACATTACCTTGAAGTTGATGTACACTTTTTGAAAATATATCTATATTAAAAATATACAGGATTAGCTAGTGGTTTCTTATATATTACATGAACTATGCATTTGGCAATACGGCAGTCAAGATATTCAAACAAACTTTGCTACACAGAGCAGGAGAGGCTTAATAAATTACAACAAGATTCTCTTTAAATACATATTTGAGTTCAGGCATAAGTAGGGGAAATCTGGAGTATGAAAAAATAGAGGTGAATCAAGAATAGTGAGTACTAAAGTCCCAGTTGGAAGAATGGTGACCATGAATCCTAACTAAGGCCAGAACTTTGTGCTACACTCTATTTCTCTACATCTTTGTCAACAATTCAAAACGTTAGATTGAAAAAATTACTTCCCATTTGAAAACGCTCCTGGTGGTTTTCTTTTGTTTTGCCCTGAATACTAATAAAGATAAGCATCTTTTCATATATTTATTAGTCATTCTATATATATCATTTGCCACCTTCATGTTCACCCATTTTTCTCTTAGTTGCAATTTCTGTTTGCTTATATGGAGGAGTCCTTTATAAATGCCAAATGTGTATTTGACATACCACGGGACTCCTGTTAGAATGGCTACAATTAAAATGACTACCCTTATCAAGTGTTGCTGAAGATGTACAGCAACTGGAATTTTCATAGACCACTGGTAGGAACTGAGATGGTGCAACCACTTCAGGAAATAGTTTAGCAGTTTTGCTGGTTTTTTTAAGTTAAACATACACCTACTATTTGATCTAGTCATTCCCTCTTGGGTATTTACTCAAGAGAAGTAAAAACTTAGGACCCAGAAAGAATCATCCATGAATGTTCAGCGATGCTTTACTGGTAAGAGCAAAAAACTGGAAACTACCCAGATATCTATCAATGAGTGGATGCATAAACAAATCATGGAATTGAATACTTTATAAATGCCAAATATGTATTTGACATACCACTAGACTCCTGTTAGAATGGCTACAATTAAAATGACTAACCCTATCAAGTGTTGCTGAAGATGTACAGCAACTGGAATTTTCATAGACTACTGGTGGGAATCGAAATAGTGCAACCACTTCAGAAAATAGCTTAGCAGTTTTTTTGTTTGTTTTTTTTTTTCAAGTTAAACATATACCTACGTTTATGAGGAGTGAAAACTTAGGACCCAGACAGACTCATCCATGAATGATCATAGACGCTTTGCTGATAACAGCAAAAAAACTAGAAACTACCCAGATACCTACCAATGAATGTATGGATAAACAAATCGTGGAATGGAATACTGATTAACAATAAAAAGGAATCAACTACTGATATACACTATGACATGGATGAATTTCAACATAATTATTTTAAGTAAAACAAGCCAGACAAAAAAGAGCACATATTCTAAGATTCCATTTATATAAACCTAAAAAATGCAAACTAATTAATGGCACCAGAAAGCAGATCACATGTTGCCTGGGGTGAGATGTGGTAAGCGCAGAAGGGAAGGACTGCCAATGAGCAGGAGGAAACCGCCGGGGACAATGAAGATGTTCATCTATTGATTCTGCTGGTAGCTTCATGGCATGAACTTGCAAGACGCCAAAACTTGTAAGACTGTGCAAGTACGTTCATGTTCAGTTCATTGTATGTCAACTTATCAAAATGTATACTTTTGATATGTATAGCTTACTTTATGTTAATTATACCTCAACAAAACTGATTTTTAAAAAAGCTCATGAGAATAAGACAGTAAAGGAGAATCCTAACTACAGTAGGTAGCTGTCTTCTCAGATAAGAAATATAAGTATTTCTTAAAGATAGTCACAATTAAGAAAATCCACTAACCTTCTCTTTATATCGTGCTTTAAAAAAACAAAATATATGTCAATTAAGTTAAAAATAGTTGGAGGGGGAAGGTGGCATTACTGAAAACAAGTATTTTTTGAAAAATAAAGGCAAGTGACTAAGCGAGGTCTAGATTGTAACAATATCGTTCCTCCTGCAGGAAATAATATACTGTTAGTATTTTTGCTGTTGATAGTGGTAATCAGTATGGCAATATGTAAAGTTTTCCACTGGTTCATTCACATGGTTAAGAACCTAGCTCCACTGGGCCGGCGTGGTGGCTCACGCCTGTAATCCCAGCACTTTGGGAGGCCGACGTGGGCAGACCATGAGGTCAGGAGATCAAGACCATCCTGGCTAACATGGTGAAACCCCATCTCTATTAAAAATATAAAAATTAGCCAGGCGTGGTGGCGGGCGCCTGTAGTCCCAGCTACTCAGGCTGAGGCAGGAGACTGGCGTGAACGCAGGAAGCAGAGCTTGCAGTGAGCCGAGATCATGCCACTGCACTCCAGCCTGGGTGACAGAGCGAGACTCCATCTCAAAAAACAAAAAAAAACCTTGCTCCACTGATTACATCCTCATGTAATAACATAATAATATACTCCTATCAGCCTGTATATTTTCACTCCATTGATGACATTGATCCCAATCCATTATCATTCTTAGCAAAGGTTATAAGCATTTTTCTTTCTCTAGCTAAAAGTTTCTGAGAGTCAATCTGAAGCCACAAGTGAAATATTTCATACCTGATCTCACTACAGTTTTCAGTCAAATCACAGTCAAAACTTTGTTTCATGCATGAAATTATTTAAAATATTGTATCAAATTACCTTCAGGCTATGTGCATAAAGTGTATATGAAATACAAATGAATTTCGTGTTCAGACTTAGCTCCCATCCCCAAGACATCTCATTATGTATACGCAAGAATTTCAGGCCAGGCGCAGTGGCTCACGCCTGTAATCCCAACACTGTGGGAGGCTGAGGTGGGCGGATGATGAGGCCAGGAGTTTGAGACCAGCTTGGCCAACATGGTAAAACCCTGTCTCTACTAAAAATACAAAAATTAGCCAAGTGTGGTGACGGGCGTAATCCCAGCTACTCAGAGGCTGAGACAGGAGAATTCCTTGAACCCGGGAGGTGGAGGTTGCAGTGAGCTGAGATTGCACCACTGCACTCCAGCCTGGGCGACAGAGCAAGACTCTGTCTCGGGGAAAAAAAAAAAAAAGAATTTCAAAATCTGAAAAACAAAACAAAACAAAACAAAAACAAATCCAAAACACTTCTGTCCCAAGGATTTCAGATAAAAGACACCCAACCTGCGTTTGAGGACTTACCATCTCCAAAAAGATGTGCCACGAGCCTGGTAAGCGTCTGCTTAAGATCAAACTCTACAAACTTCACGGCCTCCATGGTGTGTGTCTCTTGTTTATGCGCAGAGCGAGAACTTTGTTCAAAGAGCTGCAGGTTTTCTCCATCCTTTATACCAGCAAATAACTGTAAACCAACAGGAAAGGATAAATAAAGAAAATATCCTGGCCCATCTGTATCAGATAACTTTAAAATTCTGCTAAGAATCTTTGACTTTAAAAAGTTATAATGTGGGTATAAGACTCATTATGTCTTGTCAATAAATGTAATGAAATTAACATTCACTTGGTACAGCTCTGAAGAAAGCACTACACTACATGGTATGGAGGGTCTTTAAAGAATTAAGACATTCTTCTGATCTTTGCTAATCTGTTTTTCATTTGCATGAACTTATAGTCATTTCCTAGCAAGAGACAATGTCCTCAATTCTAGTGGAAATACCAGTGAATCCCTTTCATACTCTAAAATTACATCCCTGACCATCCCACAGTGTCGAGGAAATAAATCCTGTAAGGTCCATGAAGGTAGAAAGCAAGCTGGAATTTGCTAGCCCTGTATCTCCAAAGCTCAAGGCAGAGCCTGAAACGTTTCTGCCACTTACTATCCATGTAAACTTAGGCAAGTGATATGGTAGCCAAGCCTCAGGGCATCATCTACAAAGTGGGAGTAATAATAGTAAATTAGTAGATTTTATTACAAACAAAATAATATATAAAAAATACAGAGTACCTGGTGCATTCCAATGGCTAAATAAGTTTTCCTCATATCATGATTATTAACCACAGCTATCATCAGTCATAAGTTGCTTTACCACTGAAATAAACTAACTTTCTGGTCAGTGACATAGCAGGTCTTTACTTGGTAGAAGATTGGCTCAAAACAGATAACTGAGCAAATGAATGTACCATTCTTCCCACTCAGAGTTGCATAATCAAACTTAAAAAATATTTTCATAAAAGAATGAATCAGCTGCCATTTCTAGTAATATTGGTTTGGATAATTAGAACCAAACTTCCTGATAAATGCTACTGAAAAAATACAGAAATTCTTAAAAGCATTAAAGAAGTAAAAACGAGATAGAGAGGTGTGACTGAACTCTATAGGAAGCATGAAGCCAGGGGTAAAAAATTTAAAAATAAATAATAAAGTAAACACAAAGCCAGAGAGAAGTGTTAAGAATACCTGCCTATCTAACGTATCAACTGAAAACCTGAACGTGGGGTATATAACAACTTACCATGGAAGTGAGACAAAAGGGAAAGCTTTGCTGTAGAACCAAGCTGGGGTGCTGGAGTCCCTAAAAGACTCATCCCCCTGATGAGGATGAGCACAAAAGTAAACCAGTCCTTGCGCAGACTTGAAGTCAGATGTCACATTTTCTGCACAATAGAGAGAGCCTTGGGCTAAGAAGATGAACTAAGGCAATCCCAGACACACTTCCTCTAACGCGCCAGCAAAATTAGACAAAACCATTTTCAAAAAAATATTCTAATCTCCTAGGCCTCAAATTATTCTTGTGAGGACAAAAGACAATGACAGCTGTCAATGCTTCCTCTAAAAATAATTTAGAGCAACAAGAAGAACAAATAAAACTACTGAACACAATGCCGTTGGCAGACAGGAAGGAAGGAAGGAAGGAAGGAAGGAAGGAAGGAAGGAAGGAAGGAAGGAAGGAAGGAAGGAAGGAAGGAGGGAGGGAGGGAGGGAGGGAGGGAGGGAGGGAGGGAGAGAGGGAGGGAGGGAAGGAAGGAAGGAAGGAGGGAAGGAAGGAAGGAAGGAAGGAAGGAAGGAAGGAAGGAAGGAGGGAAGGAAGGAAGGAAGGAAGGAAGGAAGGCAGGCCAGCTAAAACCTAGGGACAGAACTGTTACACTCCTACCCACTGATAAGGCTTTAAAGTAAGCAAGAGCAAGCTGGAAAAAATAAGAGAAAGAGAGGAGAATGAGTGAGGTGCTAAGGTTGACCTTAAAAACCCAGAAAGTGTAAGTTACACTAAGTGTGAAAATCCTTTAAAAAGTGTCCCAGTAGGCCTGAGCAGGGACTACAGAAAAGTGGTATAAAAGCATGCCCAATATGAAGTGACAGGCCTCCAAAAGCATAGTTACAATGGAAGAGAAAGGAGTTAATATAAAGTGAAAGACAACCTGTTCAATCGAGAGGAACATAAAAAAGACGCAAAAAGGAAAATTCAAGGTTGCCAAAGATAAAGCACAACTAAAACATTAGAGGATTTACAAAGCCATTCTCTAACCCATACCAAAAATAAATAAATGAACCACTAAAGTGTGCATTGCTACACTAACAGAAGAGGGCACCAGAGACTAAGGAAGTCTTTTTTTTTTTTTTTAAATACTTTAAGTTCTAGGGTACATGAGCATAACGTGCAGGTTTGTTACATATGTATACATGTGCCATGTTGGTGTCCTGCACCTGTTAACTCGTCATTTACATTAGGTATATCTCCTAATGCTATTCCTCCTCCCTCCCCCACCACACAACAGGCCCCAGTGTATGATGTTCCCCACCCTGTGTTCAAGTGTTCTCATTGTTCAATTCCTACCTATGAGTGAGAACATGTGGTGTTTGGTTTTCTGTCCTTGGGACAGTTTGCTGAGAATGATGGTTTCCAGCTTCATCCATGTTCCTACAAAGGACATGCACTCATCCTTTTTTATGGCTGCATAGTATTCCATGGTGTATATATGCCACATTTTCTTAATCCAGTCTGTCATTGATGGACATTTGGATTGGTTCCAAGTCTTTGCTATTGTGAATAGTGTTGGCAATAAACATATGTGTGCATGTGTCTTTAGAGCAGCATGATTTATAATCCTTTGGGTATATGCCCAGTAATGGGATGGCTAGGTCAAATGGTATTTCTAGTTCTAGATCCTTGAGGAATCACCACACTGTCTTCCACAATGGTTGAACTAGTTTATACTCCCACCAACAGTGTAAAAGTGTTTCTATTTCTCCACATCCTCTCCAGCACCTGTTGTTTCCTGACTTTTTAATGATCGCCATTCTAACTGGTGTGAGATGGTATCTCATTGTGGTTTTGATTTGCATTTCTCTGATGGCCAGTGATGATGAGCATTTTTTCATGTGTCTATTGGCTGCATAAATGTCTTCTTTTGAGAAGTGTCTGTTCATATCCTTTGCCCATTTTTTGACGAGGTTGTTTGATTTTTTTCTTGTAAATTTGTTTAAGTTCTTTGTAGATTCTGGATATTAGCCCTTTGTCAGATGGGTAGATTGCAAAAATTTTCTCCCATTCTGTAGGTTGCTTGTTCACTCTGATGGTAGTTTCTTTTGCTGTGCAGAAGTTCTTTAGCTTAATTAGATCCCATTTGTAAATTTTGGCTTTTGTTACCATTGCTTTTGGTGTTTTAGTCATGAAGTCCTTGCCCATGCCTATGGCCTGAATGGTACTGCCTATAAATCTTTTACACAACCAAAAAGGAACAACAAATAAATTCAATAAAAATATAGAAAATTAGTACTCAAAAATCAGAAAGTCAATTCAAAGGAGCTCAACTAATGAAAATCTAACTTTTCTCCCACCCCCCCAAAAAAACCAAAGAGCACTAAAAAGAAACATAAACTAATACTTAAAAACTAAGTTACATATGTTCAATCAAGCATATAAGGATATAAATTGCTTTAGTCAGAAACTCAAAAATTAAGAACAAAAAGAGAGAAAAAAATGAAAAGATAACTGATTTAACTCAGAAAATAAATAAATAAATAAATAAAATCATCTCAGAAACAAAGTCTAAATTCCAAAGCATTCAAGGGACAATGGACTCAATCAAGATTTAATAAGGGGGCACTGAAGACAAGGAGAAAAACAACCAGAAGGAGGATGGTAAAATAAAAAAAGAAGAATTAGAGAGAAAGTGGTAGAAATGGAACACAGGCAAAGAAGGAATTACATTTATATAATTGGAGTCCGTTAAAGAGGGAAGAAAAACCAATGCAGCAGAACTAATACCAGATAAAATAGGTACCTGTGAAAAAGAACCTGGAAGGATCAAATATAGGACACATTCACAAACAATGGGGAAAATCATCAAGACCTCTAGGCAAGAAGATCAACTAATGTAGAGGGGTAAAGCAATCAGAATGGCATCAGATTCTTCAAAAACAACACAGAAACAAGACAACAATGAAGCTACATTTTCAAACAACTCAGTTTTTAAAAATGTGGACCAAGAAGTTTATATCCATCAATACTGTCCTTAAAGCACCAAGTCTACAGAAAAAACTTGAAACACACAAGAGCATAACGAATGTCACATTAATGAGCTCTTTCTAAAGGATTTACCAAAGCATGAGCCTTGTTCAAGTAATAAATAACTAGGAAAATTTAAGCACAAAACAAATCGAGAACATGTTAATACATAAACATTGTAGACTTCAGACTAAAAGCTGGGGATTATATTGATAGACTATTATCCAATAGTTGTACGTTCTGACAAAGTAGAAATAACATACCTAAATAATGAAAGAAAGAAGCAAAGAGGAAAGTAGAATATATTAATTATTGCATAGGCAATAGTTAAAGAATACTTTTACGACAAACTAGACAGAACAAAGTTAAATATGAGGAATAAGGGAATTTAAAAGTTTTAAGAATAAAAGCAACCATTAAAACAAAAATATAACCTTTCTAAAGAGCAATAAAAATTTCAATTCAAAAGCATAATAAAACATATTTTGTAGAGAAATAAAATATAACATGTTATGACATACATAACACCACAATATATGATAGAGTTGAGATCAAATATATCAATAACTCAATAAATGTGAAAGTCTTATCAATAAATGTGAACAGGTTTAATTTACCTCTTAAAAAAAACAAATCTGGCCACAAAGCATTACTCAACTATACAAAAGATACACCTAAAACACTGTTAAAAACAAATGGATGGACAGAATAAAACAGGCAAATGGATACAATAAAAAAGCAAGCGTAGCATTTTTAAAATCAGAAAAAGTAGAATTCAAGCAAAAAAGCACTGAGCAAGACAAAGAAGATCTTGTATTAATGCTAAGTTTCAAATCACAATGAAGGTATAATACTTATGAATAGCTATACATCAGTAAGACAATAATTACCTTTGTGTAGAAAGAACCATAGGGGATGCAAAAGACACACATACAAACACATTAATATTAATAATAGGAAACTTTAATACACTATTCTTAGTATAAGATCAAATGTGCAAAATTAACAACATAAAAGACCTAAAAACATAATCAGGAAATGAAATCATGTGTGTATACATAAATATGTATACATGTATTTTACACACACACACACACACACACACATATTAAACTTACTCCCTTCATAATTAAAAATACATTTTATTTTCAAGGGCCCAGAGACTATTAACAAAAACTGATCACATAGTAAGTCACAAAGAAATAAGTATATTCCATAAAGAAGAAATAATAAACTATACTCTCTGATTAAAATACAATAAAACTAAAAATCATTAACAACATACACACACACACATAAAAGTCTTTCCACCTGAAAACTGACAAAAAGAAAAAAAAAAAGAAGGGGAACAAAAGTCAGGAAACATACACCACAAAGAGGTAACACCACTATCGTAAAGAAACTTTTAAAAGTTGACAAAGGGCCAAAAACTCAAGAGAAAAATGGGAAAAGAACAGACAATTCACCAAAAAAAAGATATGAAAATGACCCCCGAACATATGAAAAGGAATTCAAACTTAGAGAAGAGCAAATTAAGCAAATTAAAATAACACTGACATAATACTTCAATCAAAATGGCAAAAATTTAAAAGCTAGACAACACATTCTTTTGAATACGTTGAGGCTTTGGAAAGTAAGTACAGTCATACTTTGCTGGTGAAAATGGAAACTGGTAGAACCCTTCTGGAGATTAATTTGACAATACCCAACAAAACTACACATTTGTTGATCTCTTGACCCAGTCCTTCCATTTCCAGGTACTTACCCTGAAAACATACTTCCAACATTAATACATATGCACAAAATTTTCATTGTTGTATTGTTCGTAGCTGCACCATTTTTTTTTAAAGTCTTACATTGTAAAGATGTTAAATAAACTGTGGTCTATATATACAATAGAATACTTTTACAGTTGTAATACAGAACGAGCAAGATCTCTCTGAACTGATATGGAATGATTTTCAAGATACACTGGTAAGTAAAAAAGGCAAAGTGCAAGAGAGCATATATTACTTGCTACCTTTCACGTAAGAAATAATAAAACATACATGAATCATCCCATTTGTGACAAAAAGGAAGGATAAGCTAGAAATAACAGAAATAAATCACCTACAGAGAGGTGAGTAAAAACAGGATGGAAAAGATGGTTGAATGGGAATGGAGTATAATGAATGGCAGAGTGGGGGTCATGACCTTTAAGTCAACCTTGTTTTATAGTTTGGAGTTTTAGAAGGACGTTAATATTTTATCTACACAAAACATTAAAAATACAATCCTGGCTCACACCTATAATCCCAGCACTTTGGGAGGCCAAGGCAGGAGGATCACTTGAGGTCAGGAGTTCGAGACCAGCCTGGCCAACATGGCGAAACCCTATCTCTATCAAAAAATACAAAAATTAGCCAGGCGTGGTGGCGCACGCCTGTGGTCCCAGCTAGTTGGGAGGCTGAGACAAGAGAAGCACTTGAACCTGGGAGGCAGGAGATGCAGTGAGCCGAGATCACACTACTGTACTCCAACCTGGGCAACAAAAGGAGACTCCATCTCAATAATAATAATAAAAATAATAATAAATATAAAATCTACCCAGAGGTGGGAAGAACCCAAATGGAATACAAACAGTAATGATGGACAGAAGTTTATTCTAAATAAATGACAGCCACTTAAAGAGAGTGGAGAAGAAAAGAATTAACCAAAATAACTTTCAAAAACAATATTTTAAATATTCTATGGTGAAAAATAAAGTAACCATAGCAAATATTGTAAACTAGTTAGCAAATTGTTTCCACAGAGGTATGTGTTAACAATTATGAAACTACCTTATGTTCATTCCAGGACTGAACAAGAAAGTAAATATACCATGAGTAAGAAGAACCAGGTTTCTCACTGTCACTGTCAAAGGCAATGGGGAGGGCTAGAATGAGCCATGCGGTGCTGGCTCAGATTGGAGGTACCCATATGAATTCATGTTTTGTCACACATATGCAGATACATCAATACAGAAATAGAAGTAGGCATATATATTTCCTAGCTCTGTCACTGGAGGGGGCCTACAAGTCATGATATCCCTAGGGCAGTAAGTACACTCAGGTCTAGGCTTCTATATACCATTCTTCAATAAAAAAGGAGCAAAGTTTCTAAAAGAAGTGACTGATTCCAGGGCTGGGGTGGAGAAAGCAAAAAATGAATCTGGGATATCTCATGGGGGCTAAAAATGATGACAACATGTCAGAGGACAAAGAAGACTACTTGAGGGGGCCCCCAAAGACCAAATCTGGGTAAATTTCAGGAAAAGAATAAATCATTTTGGTAATAGATTATAACCCATACAGTAACCAAATACACATGAAGTCATACTGATATAAATAATTAAATAAATGTATGGGAGAGAAGGTAAAGGTCTTCCTTATAGTAAAATTCTAATTAATACCTTTAGAATAAATTAGAAAGAAAATAACCATTTGACAAACACCACAATAATTTCAGGCAAAAATTATCAATGGAATCCAAAGTTAGCAGGGCAAAATATTATGAGAACTATTTACACAGTCTCAAAGTATCTTCCTGCAAACACTTACTAACTACAAAGGGGAAAATAATAATAGCAAAGAATCCTAATAGATGCCACATTTACCAAGTGATCAAAGTCAACATATCAACACTACGTTCCTCATGATATAACGCACTAAGGGCACAACAAAATTTCCATGACGTTTTTGTCAAAAATGTAGAATATGAATTTCACCATGAGAAAATACCAAATTACGTCAAGTTGAGAAACATTCCACAAAATAATATGGCCAGTACCCTTCAAACATCAAAGTCATGATAAACAAAGAAAGACTGAGTAACTAACCCAATTTAATAAAGCAGATGGACACATGAAAAATATAACATGTAATCCTAGATTGAATTCTAGTCCAGAAAAAGGACAAGTTTTTTAATTTAAGCAAACACATTTTTCAATTTTACATGTTCTATTTAGTTCTTTCTCAAATCAGTATAGTCTGTTTTTTTAAAGACATTTTTTAAGAGCAGTTTTAGGTTCACAGCAAAACTGAGAGGAAGGTACGGAGACATCCCATATAATTCCCCCTCCACACACGCACAGCTTTCTCCACTATCAGCATCCTCCACCAGAGTGGTACACCTGTTATCCTAGATGGACTTACACTGACACATTATAATCACCCACAGTCCTTAGTTTACCTTAGGGCTCACTGTTGGAGTTGTCCATTCTATGGGTTTAAACAAATGTAGAACATATATCCACCATTATAGTATCACACAGTGTTTTCAGTGCCCTAAAAATCTTCTACACTCAGCCAATTCATCACTCTCTCCCCACTGGCCCCTGATAACCACTGATTTTTTCACTGTCTCCCTAGCTTTGTGTTTTCCAGAACATCATATAGTGGGAAACACAGAGTATGCCGCCTTTTCGGCTTGTCTTCCTTCATTAGTATTATGCACATACATTTCCCCCATGTCTTCTCATTGATTAATAACTCATGTATGATCTTTTGTTAAAAACCATTTTTATTACTTACACATATTTGAGATTGTATTTTCTACTTCTTTAAAGATTTCCCACAGTTATTTTATAATTTGCGCCAAGGAATTCAAATAGCTGAAGCAACTGGGTGTGACTTCTGCTGATTTTCACACAGGATAGTTTGTGTTTTCTGATCTTAGGCTGGATGATATCAATCAGGGGGAACCGTGAGGGCCTAGGTTGGGGACACTTGCCTTTAAAGACCGTGTGTAGCCAAGGCACCAACAGCCCTGGAACCAATGTAGCTCTCTTGAAGAGGCGAAGGGGAGGGGTGCAGGTTTGACTTCCCCATCTTGCCACTACCACAAGGCCTGCTCTCCCAGCTGCCCTGCTGCTGACAGCAGTTGCAGCACGTCCACACACTTCATGTGAGCTCATTGCTCCTGGCACTCAGTTCCTTCCATTATTTCCCCTCTCCCTTGGGAAGTTCTCTCACTTTCAGTGAGCCTAAAAATTGTAACAAAATTATTTTATGTGGAGTATAGTTGGGCTATTTTTAGCCAGCATATCTAGTCTGTGATAGAAGTAGAAGTTTCCGGAACTTGATTTCATAAACTGCTTTCAGAATCAGATTGTAAATCTCCCAGGGGGTGAAAAATCCTTATACTTTTATACCTTGTTCTTAATCAAAAAAATATTACTACTCTGCTTGACAACCCAAAATTCCAGCCTTGTATCCAAATGATTTTTTACTGTATGCAAAAAACAAATCTCTGAAGTGATGAAGCCTGAGTATCAAGGACAATATATAATGGTGAAATTAAACACAACTCTAACAATATTTGAGCAACTAGCATCACTGGAATTTATTTCCCCTGAGGAAATTAACTGAAAGATAAAAATGGCCTTTAATTACTAGAATCTGTTTTTAAAAATCTCTCAGTACCTTTTAAACATAATATACATGTAACATGGAGCTCTTGGGAAACAGTTTATATGAATTCCAGGTTTCATGAACATTATTCTTCTTTAAGAACAATGAATTTAGCAAATACAACAGATTAAATTAGCAAGCAATAACAATTTTCTTTAAAGAACAGTTATATATGAAATAAAATTATTCTAATAGAATACTAGAATGTCAGTGGGCTATGACATTAACATTAAAATTCAAGATTTAAAACAAAACCATAACATTAAAAACATTTATCACCACTAGGTGGTCTGATTGCCCATAATTTTTTTTCTTCTCGGTGCTTTTATTATTTTATACATTTCCTCAATAAGTGAGATTACATTTGAAGTTGTGGAGAAAACAATAAATGTTACTAGAAGGATAAAAAAGGGGAATAGGAAAGGATTCAAACGTCAGTGTCTCCTAATGTTAGAAACCAGTGGCCAACCCCAAAATTATTATAAGCACATAGTGTTTTGATATTCCTACAAATGAAGATAAAGCTGTTTGTTCCTGAGATGGAAACTACTCCCAGAACACGATAATTAGTGGGGAATAAGGAGAGGAGAACTAATAACATGAAATGGGGGGAACATTTCTCTGGTAATTGCACAGAGAAAAATGAGGTGTTCTTGGTCAAAACGGGGCTCCAGGTAGCAAGTGTCATCCCTACTAAACAAAAATATAAATAACTGATCAGGGCCAGAAAGACCCAGGTTCCAAAGAATAACTTTTATATCCAGGAAAGTGAAAATTTTGTTACCTGATCTAGTTTGGTAATAAAAGGAAGTATTTACTTGCAATTATACATTAAAAACCAATCAGTGACCAGGCACAGTGGCTCACACCTGTAATCCCAGCACTTTCAGAGGCCGAGGCGGGTGGATCCCTTGAGGTCAGGAGCTCAAGACCAGCCTGGCCAACATGGTGAGACCCTGTCTCTACTAAAAATACAAAAATTAGCCCAGTGTGGTGGTGCACACCTGTAATCCCAGCTACTCAGAAGGCTGAGGCAGGAGGATCGCTTGAACCTATGAGGCAGAGGTTGAAGCGAGCCAAGATCACAACACTGCACTCCAGCCTGGGTGACAGAGCGAGACTCTGTCTCAAAACCAATCAGCGGTGTTGATGGTCATTCAACTAGAAAAGGGAACTAGAGCAGGGACTTGAAGAATAAGCCTGGCTAAACTAAGAAAAGGCAAACAAAAAAAAAAGAGGCCCACAAGGTGATAGCCCTACCCTCTTTCAAAAGACGCAGATCATCCTTTTTTAGACAATGGAATATGGTTTCTATACCACTTCAAATGGCAAAATGAGTGTGATGTCAAAAGTTAATGAGCATCAAGAAAAAAAATCTTTTTATATCGCGGTTATTTAAGGACACCAAATTTTTTTTTAAAAAAACACTGTCCTTTCCTAACAACACAGATGTTTCAAAGTGACATGTGGAAGAGAAACAAACAGCCCCTACTCCATGTCACTTACAGAAGGTACAAGAAAAACAGCAGAGTTTCCATGAGATATCACCCAGTTCGACATTTTCTAATTAGGTACTTAGATTATAAAACCTGAGTAATAAAACCTCCATAGTTTTACTGTAATATTTATATATACATATATGTACACACACAAGCATGTGTCACTTAAGGAGGAGGATACAATCTGAAAAATGCTTCATTAGGCAATTTTGTCAGTGAGCGAACACCAGGGAGTGTAGTCACACAAACCTAGGTGGTATAGCCCACTACGCACACCTAGGCTATGAAGTACAGCCTATTGTGCCTAGTCTACAAATCTATAACAGCATGTTACCATACTGAATACTGCAGGCAACTGTAACAGATATCACTAGGTGACAGGAATTTTTCAGCTCCATTATAGTCTTGTGGGACCATTGTCACACATGGGGTCTGCCATTAACGGAAATGTCTTGCAGTCGTGCCCGCCTCGGCAGCATATATACTAAAATTGAAAGGTTTTGCGGTGCAGGACTGTGTGGTATATGTATACATACACACATACATATATTTCAGCTTTATGCTCCTCCTCATTCTGAAGCTTAAATAGCCCTCTTTTTGACAGTAATGCCATTATGTAGTTACCAGAGAAAAAGAAACTCTTCTCTCAAATTTCTGCTCAAGCCAAGGAGAAATACTTGATGATTTAGGAAGTCAGAGCCTTAAGCTTCAGTCCAATGTGGCCATGACCATTCCTGGCAATAAAAACTAAAGCCAACACATTTTCAGTCCGAATGCATAACAGGATGCTCGAGACGTCTCATTCATTCTGCCCCTTCCATCCACACACTAAACAAACATCACGGAGGAGATGACCAATGAGCATCTCAGCAGTTCCCCGTCCTCCCGCAAGGAGGACAGCTCTAATACCCACAGTCAGAGAGGAAAAGGGTGCCTTTCTCCAAACAACACATGATTGCGTGATAGTACTAATTATACCTCACACTGGTAAACTGGATTATTATTTTAAAAGCATTTGTCATCTTCTTGCCTTTTTTTTTTTTTTTATTTTAGGCGGAGTCTTGCTCTGTCGTCAGGCTGGAGTGCAATGCAAGATGTCACTGCAAGCTCTGCCTCCTGGTTCATGCCATTTTCCTGCCTCAGCCTCCCAAGTAGCTGGGACTACAGGCATGCACCACCACGCCCAGCTAATGTTTTTTGTATTTTTAGTAGAGATGGGGTTTCACCATGTTGGCCAGGATGGTCTCAATCTCTTGACCTTGTGATCCGCCCACCTTGGCCTCCCAAAGAGCTGGGATTACAGGCATGAGCCACCGCGCCCAGCCAAAGCACTTGTCATCTTCTACATGAGCCACTCCATCGTCACTCCAAGACCCTCCACTGCTGCCACTGACACCACAACCTCCACTCCTTTACACACATGGAATCCAAATCTTTGGGAGTATCTTTTCCAGGATTCCATGGTTAGCATATAATCATCCTGGGAGTCCACCTGAGCACTACAGGATTCAATTATTTATTGCAGCCAAGCTAGTTTCAATAGATCAATCAGAAATACTCGTGTGTCCATGTAGGTACATATGAAAAATATTAGGGGCAGATGGGAATGGTTGAAGCAATAAATCTAAAACCCACTGATAAATCCCAAAATGCAGCACACATTCCATTTTGAAAATTTACTTTACATATATTTTAATAAATTTTAAAAATATTTTAAGATATTTAAAATCAATATTTTATATATATCTATATAGAGATAGATATATATATATATCTTAGAGATAGGGTTTTGCTATGTTGCTCAGGCTGGTCTTAAAGCTTAATCTTCAGTCCAGTGTGGTCATTCTGGTCATCCTAGGCTCAAGCAATCCTCCCACTTAAGCCTCCTAAGTAGCTGAGAGAGCAGGTGGGCTAAGTACTTCATTTTAATAACTACATAATACTTTCAATGTGTACTAGAAAAATATATAACTCTCCTATCAAACCCATGATCACAGGTCCTATACTTAGTATAGCGCTAAGCAAAAGAGGTCAGTCACTTTAAGGCTATTTTTAGAAAAGTATTAAGATCTAATCATACAGGCACTATATGAGTATGACCAAAACATAACTGTAACACACACTAAAGTTTTCAAAACTCTGAAATAAGGAAAAGCAGCAGTTCATAAGGCCATGTGCACAACACAACACAGAAGAACAAGACTATCTAATCAAAGGCAGAGATTATTTCTAATGGAAATATAACACTGGAGCTAGAAGAGATTGTAGTGCATTAACCCACGCCATACAAGGAGAGGAAACTCAGAAATGTAAAGATCCAGAGAGGATAAGATCACTCAGCCAATTAGACATCAAGCCAGGACCAGTCTCACCCTTGACGCCAGGGACCATTAAGTGTCTGCCTATCATTTAGCTTTATGTGTGGGAGATACCACAGTATTGAAATTAAATTAATTTGCATTAATTGCACACAACAGTCTGTATAATTTATTTTTCCACAAGGACTGCTTCTGTTTCTCTATTTTCCTAACTGTCCTTGTGCAAATCCAAATGACCCAGAACACAAATTCAACCCCAACTACAGTTGCTTACAAAAGCCACAGAAAGTAGTGCAGAACTATTGAGGAATTAATGAGCAAGGAATTACTTCTCATCAGATTTAAGAATAAAAGTAGATTGTAAAAGCCAATTAAATTTAAAATTTGGAAAGCCAGCAAGATTCTTCCAAAAGGTCTAGATTTTAAATACATATTTAAGGAGCATATAAAAAACAAAACGGTCAGAAGAAGAATCTGCATCTACGCAAAATCCTAGAAGTGGCAAAGTGAAAATGGGCTTGGATGATAACAGATTTTCAAGGAAATATTGAGGACTGGTCTGTGGCTCCCAAAGTAGTCATTTTCATACCAGTCATTACAAAAATAACCATTGACCACCAATTTCATCTATACCATCTGCCTTACAAATTAATGCTAAACACTTATCTATCCTGACTCTGAGTTGCTGTGACTGATAACATGACCCTGTTACACACTTCACTGCCACTTGCAGTACTAACGGTTAGTAGTTCCACACCATTTAGTACATTTGCTACCTTGCTGCGTGCTTATCTTAGATACTATATGGTTTCCTTTCATCTTCACAATTCTCATTATTTCCCCATTTCTCAACTAAGAACCCTGAGGCTTAGCGAGGTTAAATAACACATACCATGATATAGTAAACGGTGGGGCCTGAATTCAACCCAAAATCTCCGAGTCATGACCCCAGCTTCCAGGCTCCGTGGTTATTTCCATGACAGAATATACATTATCACTCTCTTCAGCTTCAGTATTAAAAGGGCCAATAGGGTCAGAAGAATAGGATTTAGAACTGGACATAAAACACCCATGAACAGAGCTGAGCTGCAGTGGTTCCATGTACTTCTACTGCTTTAGGCTCCCTGAATAAAATAATGATGGTTTACCCTAATTAAATAATTCTTATTGAACAAGGACTAATATATTTCTCAAAAAGTGATACATTCAGGTCTGCCTTTAAAATGCACTTACCATACGTGCAATTACATCAACGCAAACAGTTTCTTGGGTTATCCTAGGAGGACTGCTTTGAAAAAAAAGTAAGCTATGATCATGTTCCTCATTACTCACAAGAAGGCATTGTGTGGTTAGAGGCCATGTGAACTCCCAAAGGCAACACGGAGTACAGGAAAGGGGCCATACCTGGGGCAGCTATTATGACACCAGGGCTTGACACTGGTTATCTCAGCCCCTTTCCTCTTAAACTAAGGGAATGGAAGAGAACGAAAGAGAAACAGCAGAAGAAATGTAGGCATAATATGTTTGAGAAGTGACCAAATAAATGTTCCTCATATACATGGTAAGGGAAAGAAATTTTGCTCAGACCCAGGCGTTGTTCACAAGAAAGCCTTCACACAGAAAAGACACTGGTTTGTGATACTGTTGTTCAGTTTATAAAATTCTGAAAGATGATGTGTCATAGAAAATAATCAAAATAATCCTTGAAGTAACAGTAGGACTTGAGTAGTCCCTGTGATTAGCTGGGGACTCATAAAAGGCAGGATCCCTCAAGGGTACTGAGTAAGGGTATTTTTAGCATGTGGGATGCAAAAGAATACATACTCATTGTTTTCCTACTTAATCCTAATGCTGATGAAATAATTCTACCTACTGTTCCTCCCTGAGGTGTCTGGGGCCAAGCATGGGCTTGAAAACTGGCCTAATATCACAGGGAAAGAAAGCAAAAGTATTCACTTTCTGAATAACCTGAACAAGCAAGGTAAGTACTGGAACAAAAAACTGTAGTAGAGGCTGGGTGTGGCGGCTCACACCTGTAATCCCAGCACTTTGGGAGGCCAACATGGGTGGATCTCTTGAGGCCAGGAGTTCAAGACCAGCCTGGCCAACATGGTGCAACCCCATCTCTACTAAAAATACAAAATTAGCCTGGCGTGGTGGCGCGTGCCTGTAATCCCAGCTACTCGGGGGGCTGAGGCAAGAGAACTGCTTGAACCCAGGAGGCGGAGTTTGCAGTGAGCCAAGATCGTGCTACTGCATTCCAGCTTGGGTGACAGAGAGACACCCTGTCTCAAGAAACAAACAAACAAACAAAAACAAACAACAACAACAACAAAACAAAACAAAACACTGTAGTAGGAGCAGAATTCAGAAAGCTCTGTTTCACAGAGGAACATCAGAAACAGATGTAACATTTTCAAACTACAAGGCATTTTTGCATTGTAACATTAAGACAAATATAATAAAGTCACTTTAACTGCATTTGAAATTTTCAAGCAGGTGGTAAGTCAGTTAGCCACTACCATATCACCAATTTCACTAATACTAGCTTCATAAGTCAATCTTTGCCTGAGGTAATAGACCAAAAAGGTAAAGTCTGATGGGATACACCACAGGGCATTCTTGCTCTGCACAATACCAAACGCAAGTACAGGTGACATGAGCAGTGAAGAGATGATCCAAGAGAATGCTAATAGAAAAATCTTGCTGGGTAATGCAGCCAAACAAAATCGTTTAAGTAGCAGATTGAGGACATGAAAGAAAGGAGGTCATAACTAAGAGTCCAGGCTGTGCCAACCAGCATTTTAATGAAGAGGAGAGAGAGAGGACATGAGAGAGAAGACAGGGAGGGAGGAGAGGAGGAACCGTAGCAGCTTGGAGAACTCAACAGCAGTACTCAAATAACACTGTGGTCAGCTGATGTAACATTTTCAAACTACAAGGAATTTTTGCATTGTTCAAGAATGAAACTATGTCCAAAGTCATAAAATATTTCTGCAAGCTGATATTTTTTAACTGTTTAATTTAGCTGTATAATTCTATTCGAAAGGATCTGGCAGAAAAGTTTAGCAGCTTAATTAAGAAGGAAAAAATGTTACTCTCTGAGTAAAAAGTAAAGCGAGTCTTTGACATTCGTGGATGCCAGGGGAGGGCAACAATAAACAGATATGACGGAGAAGTGAAAACCCAAACGGGCCCACGGAATACAAGATACCTGCTAGATAACTCCATATGACAAGTATGACAAAAGGGATTTTTTAAAAGGATTTTGGAATATCCTGGCTCTGAGAAGCGGGTACCAGACAGCAAAGTTCCACCTGGAGGAATGGCTCAGGACAACTGCCCACCGACAACAGGAAAAGGAACTTGAAGAAAATACAGATCCATTAAATATTTTTCAGAATGATTTCATTATAGGTTACATGATACAAATGCTCTCTTCCTTACAAATTCATCAGCAAATTCCAGATCACTCACCAATGATTTGGTGATGGCTGGACTCTCACAGGAACTAAAACAGGTTCCCAATTCTGTGTTTTGCTGAGAGCGAAGTAAAAACAAGTGAACACAGACACAGTGGCAGCCAGAAAAGAACAGCCTTTATTATTCCAAACTGAAGAGCTTAAAAATCATGGGCAAATATAAAATCAGTGCCATCTAGAGGCAAAGACATAGAGAACTATTTTATTACTGGCGATGGTACACGATCTTGTCACCGAAAAACATTCTTCATTATTAATCCCCCATGAACCCCATTTTTAAAAAGATTTGTGTCAAATTGCATTTAATAAATAATCATACTTTTTAAATTAAACACACATATAACTGACAGTAGGGTCATATGAACTTGATAAAATCCCAGTTGATATTTACTTTTTCTGTGCAACCATTTCCCCCCTCCCCCTAAAGTGTATGATTTTTGAAATAAGAAGACGTAGGGTTTAGGATAAGACAATCCTAAAGACACAAGGAAGGGGATACTTCAAATTATTGGTTCATCTCAGGTTTCTGAAGTATTAGTAGATAAGTTCTTCTCCCACTGCCAAAGATAACTGAAAAGGTCATAGCAAGAGAGTTTAGAAACAAAAGAACAAAAATGAATGTAGGTAATAACGTAAAAAAAAATTGGTTCACCAATTGTGACAAATGTACCATGCTAATGTAAGATGATAACAATACGATAAACTGAATATGGATTATACAGGAACTTTCTGTACTGTCCTTGCAATTTTTCTGCAAACCTAGAATATTCTGAAATTAAACGCTTATTGCAAAATTTAATATAGAAACAATATACTCCTCTGAATGAGTTCAGCCTGCTATAGACAGATTACAGCCCCAGGAACAACACTTCAGTCTCTTATCATGAGAGAAGACAGACAACCATGGTTTGTAACCAACATAAAAGCACAAGGAAAGGGCTCTAGAAGGGTAACGTCATGACCTCCGGAGAAGAGACCCCCATCACAGTGCCCTGAACATAGCAGATTCTTCACGCTATTCTTCCTAATTACTTGATCAATGTAGACTGCCTCTATAAGCACATGCCGAGTCAAGAACCAAATTTTGGAGAAGAAAGTATTAGCTGTTCTCTCCAGTTAACTTCAGAGACTATGCTAATCATGTACCTCACTTGTTAAAATGTCTATCCCACCCACACTACTTTCAATTGGGGAAAAAAACTGGCTTTGTCCTCTTCTTTACTGAGAACAGAGAAGCCAACAGAGAAGAAGCTCCCTAATGTCTAAGCCTTGTATTCCCATTCATAAACATCTGTGTCTTTTCTGCAGCCATGCTTCAATCCTTCATTCCTACCTTAGTAACAAAAGGAAAAGTGTGCCTCCCCCTGGTCAGGCTGCAGATGTTACTAATCCATCTCCTCACATCTTGGATACACCCTATCCCATCACTCTGTCTCCTCAAAGATGTCACTTAGAAATCACGCCATCTCTCTTGCACCAGTAATCTCTCCAAAGGTTCTTTTCAATCTGCTGTTCCACCACCTGAAACACAGTGCTCCTTCTTCTCTGCCTGTACAACTATAATGTTTTGCCTGAGATTCTTTGGGACACCTTCTATTATTACCCCCAGGAATAGAGCTCTCCCTCTTATGTGCCTTGGCTGTATCTTTCACTATGCTGACTGTGGGGAGTAGAGTTTATACTTTATCTCTCTCTATATATATAGGAACAGCACTTAGTCAAGATCTTATTTTACACCAATCTGGTTTAGGATGAGCTTCCCAAGAATGTGTGGCATCCAAACACAAAGGCAATCTATATCCAACTTGGCTCAACCAAAACCTGTCGCTAAGCAGGCGACCTCTGAGTCCCAGGGATAAGCCAGTCATCTGGAGAGTGACAGACACAGGCTGTAACTGTGATGAATACAGCCTCACATATTTGGCAGGCCTACTGCTTACTGATTCTTGGTTCACAGAGAAATAGGAATCACTTCTAAACATGAGCACACTCACATTTCTTACCAAAGAAACTCCCAGCTGGGCGTTTCCAGCAGGTGGCTTACACCTGTAATCCCAGCACGCTGGGAGGCTGAGGTGGGCAGATCACGAGGTCAAGAGATCAAGACCATCCTGGCCAACACGGTGAAACCCCGTCTCTACTAAAAATACGAAAAAATTTAGCGGGGCATGGTGGTGCATGCCTGTAGTCCCAGCTACTTGGGATGCTGAGGCAGGAGAATCGCTTGAGCCTGGGAGGTGGAGGTTGCAGTGAGCCAAGATCGTGCCACTGCACTCCAGCCTGGAGACAGAGTAAGACTCCATCTCAAAAAAAAAAGAAAAAAAACAGAAAAAATAGAAACTCCCAAGCCTTCATTTCCCCTAAATGCAGCAAGAAAATTCAATTACATTATTCAAATCCAACTAAAGCATTTCAGCAAATATTAAGTATTCAAATCACTTTGGAGGAAGGATTGGGATGCCTTAGTAAGATGAATAGACAGATATATTAAAGGGATAGCAAACTTATCCAAGTGGATTTCAGCTGCTAATTTCTACAGTTTTCAATTTCTCTAAACAACTGGGCCCTAAGTAGGATCTTCTACTGCTCATCATTTGGGAAGACTTGTGTTTGAAAGGGCCCAGTTAAATACAACTCTGTCCTAAGTCCATTCCTGTTTTAACTAATAGACATTGAACCAGCTTCGCCATTCCCTGGATTTTCTATAACGCACCACATGCCAATTAATCTAGTTACAGAGATTAGCACAGGGGAAGGAATGCATTAAACCTCTGCATTGCAAAACGCAGACTTTATTTTCTCCCTGCCGCTTGTCTCATTTCCTCTCCTTGCAATGAGACTTTGTGCCAGTGGATTAATGGGAAGAGATGTGAAACAGTGAGTATTCTGTGGTGAAAGATACTACAGAAATACATTGGTGGCTGAGAAACAACTTCTGCCAGGCAGCTGAACAAAATACTGGCTGTCAGAGTGCTATACTAGATTAGAAGCTCAAGCTTCAAACAGACAGGTTCCTCCTATTTCAGTCTAAGCTTTCTCAGGGAAACCCCTATGTCAGACCTTTAGTTTCCAACTCAAACAAGTCCTCGCTGGAGGACTTGTCCATATGGCCTGTGCATACATGGCCTGTCCATATCTCTCCTTACTTAAGCCTCCATGGCAGAAAAATCAAGTTGAACATATCACAGAGGCTACTCAGTTCCTTGCTTAGTGACCAAAACATGTGCTCTCCAGAGGCCAGGGACAACAGAACTCCTAAGGGCAGCAGGTTCCATCTCATGGGATTCCACACAGCCATGCAGCCAGCACAAGGCGAGGCTGCCCTCCACAGTGCTGTCAGTGGGGTGGCATCGGGCAGCTACCTGAACTCGGTCTCCCCAAAAATACTGCCAAATGCTGCTGGGTATTTTGGAAATCTGGCCATTTGCTTTGCCTGCTTTTATTAAGCCTGACATATCACGATGAGTATACTTTCCAGCACTTTTCTTCTCTTAAGGGCTCTCCTAGGGGGACCAATGGGAAAAGGAAGTAGATTAATATTCTTGCCAACCTCTGGCCTCTATGGAGAATCAGAAATTTCAATCCGTCAAAGCAAGGAATCTGCACACAAATTACATGGAGATTAAATATCTGCATCTGTCAAGGCAAAAAGCACAATGACAACAACAAAAAACACCCCATTCTGGTGTGAACTGGTTCTCATGACAACCACCATTTAAAGTAGGAGAAAACTTCACCCATTCTGCTGTCAACTTTAAAATTATGATCTCTCAACATCTTCTTCCCGGCCCATGATGACAGATAAAACAGAGAAAAAGAGATTGCATTTTCTTCTCCAGGTGGCTAAACAGCTCATTCATGATGCCAGTGGGTAAAATATAACGGGACAAAGGCCCCATCTAAATTCCATCCCCTATTCTACAGGAAGGTGATAGAAGACACATTACTAATCAGTTACCCATGGGAAGGAACAGAAAAGACAGCAATGGCTTAAAAAAAAAAGTAGATCAGAACTAAAAAAGACAACCCACAAGATACATAATTGACATTGACAATGCTCAGATAGATCTACACTTAACACAAAAGGAGGAAACAACTATTTGTAAGACACATGGAAGGGGATGGGCGGGGCAGCCACTATTAGCTGAGAATACCTCCTAATGTCAGGGAGCATGGCAGGTTTGTTCACCACCACTCAAGCGTTGTCCTCATTTTAGTTATGGACACTGAAGCTCAGAGTGTAATGTTAAATGACTTATTTCAGGTCAGCAGAGGCTGAGTTGCAGAGTCAGGATTTGCCTCTCCTTTCACTAGCTCAAAAGCTGGTGTTATTCTGGAGAATAATAAGTACTGCTATAAAAACAAACATTTTCAAGATATAATACCCAGGCCCATGGAGGGGCTCCAAAAGCCAGCAACCAAAAGTTCCAGTCCTTTATTCAGTCCTAAAGGGCAAAAAAAGGGCATAATTCCTTATTCCTATACTTCTATGTATAAATAAAGGCTATTTATTAGTAATTGGCTAAGTGGTATACTAGGAGTTACTAATAAAAATGTGGCATCGATAGAACATAGAAATTGGAACTGACAGAGGACTCTCAGTGTTTCACCATGAAGTCTAGATCCCCAATGGTATGATGGTTAATTTTATGTGCCAACTTGATGGGGTCACAGGGTGCCCAGATATTTCGTCAAACATTATTTCTGGATGTGTCTGTGAGGGTGTTTCTGGACCAGATTAATACTTGAATAGGTAAAGCAAGCAAAGCCCGCGGCCCTCCCCAGTGTGGTGGGCCTCAGCCAATCCATCAAGCACCTGAATAGAATAAAATGCTGAGGAAGAAAGAATTCTCTCTGCTTGACTATACCTGCGCTGGGACATCAGTCTTCTCCTGTGTCCAGTCTTGGACTCCATCCCCTCTTCTGCTTCTCCAGCCTTCAGATTGAGATGAACTGTAACACTCATTCTCCTGAGCCGTTATTTTTATTACAGATCTGTGCTATATCCTGTGGGTTCTGTTGCTCTGGAGAACCCTGACTAATACAAATAGACAATAACAAAGAACCGTCTAATCCCTGCAGCACTCTTCAAAAGGTGGAATCTCCACAATTCCCAAGAAGTAAACTATCAGTAGATCTTCAGTGGTAGCCTGAGTTGGCTGTAGACCTCACATACTATCAGGGCCTTTTAATAATAAATTACTGTTACTCTAGCTACATCATCATGGATGACTTTATGTGTATAAATTGACATGATAGAATCGATATCTAATAACTAGATTTTAAGATTATATTTGAGGCAATAAATAAAAATCATTTGTACCACTATTACCAAAGGAGATGGCTACATATTCTACATAGTCCTACCACCAAATTCCCAAATGACACCTCATTGCTATCACTGAATTCCTTTCGCATTAAAAAGACGAAAGACTTGAAGTAACTGAACTGAACGGTCTTTTACCTTATCTGGGAATCCATAGCATAAAAATATTAAGAAGCATCACCCTGGAGAAGGTTAACCCAAGTTCCCTTGACACTCATTCTCTCACTCAGAATCTTTATGGTGAGAAAGCATTTCTTGTCATTTGTCAAATGTAAATCTTTCTCTGCTTGATTTAAGCATAGCTCATAAACCTTGAAGAATACACACACGTTATCTAAATTCCAACACATAACAAGATTCCAAGGGCCAGTGTTTACCAGATGCATGGTAAGATCTACTCCCCGCAGGACCCATGCTGCCCACTGTCCCTGAGTCTGCTCTCTGGCTAGCCCTCCACCTTACCAGCTTTCTAAACAGAAACCAGCTCTTTGTACTTCCTGGTTCAGAAATGACCACAACTTAGGAATGTTCCCAGCCCTGGGAGAGGGACTTTCAACTTCTCCATTGGCTTCGCCCAACACATTCAACCCAGCCTCCTGTTCCTATACTGCCTCTGACTCTGAACTCCTGACTTGGGTCTCAATCTCAAACCATTCTAATAACTGACATCTGGTCACACCCAAGTTAGGCAGCACTCTCTGCCTTCCTACAGGTAACTGAACCCTAACTTCTGTTGCTACTTACATCATCTACCATCAGACATAACCCCAGCATGGCAACGCGACCCAAAAGAAGTGTTACAGAAAAGCGGCAGCTGTGGAAAGAGAGAGGATTGCTGAAAGAATCCAGAACAGCTTTTCCAATTTACTACAGACTTACATTGGGAATTACCTATTAACAGCGAAAACTATCTCCTTAACCCTGACTTCAAATTTCATAATCTAATCCAGGAACCTACAAAACCCTTTAAATTATATAAAAAATTCTGTGTGCGTGTATGTGTGCGCACGCGTGTGTGTGTGTGTGTGTGTGTGTGTGTGTGTGTGTGTGTGTTTCTGGGCAGTATGCAAATTTCTCATCAGACTCTCAAACAGGAAAAGAAAAAAAACATTAGAAATCATTGCGATACATGTTCTCACTCATAGGTGGGAACTGAACAATGAGATCACTTGGACACAGGAAGGGGAGCATCACACACCGGGTCCTATTGTGGGAAGGGGGTAGGGGGGAGGGATAGCATTAGGAGATATACCTAATGTAAATGACGAGTTAATGGGTGCAGCACACCAACATGGCACATGGATACATATGTAACAAACATGCACGTTGTGCACATGTACCCGAGAACTTAAAGTATAATTACAAAAAAAAAGAAATCATTGCAATAATGAAATACTATTGATCTTATATAAAATTATATAAAGTTTCTATAAAAACTAAAAAATACAGCTAAAAACTAACATTATATTTAGATGATGTATCTAGTTTAAGAAAACTATCTTACCTTTCAAAGTCATTGAAACTAACAAAAGTTTACAATTTTGCAGAGACCTATCCCAGGATGAGTCCGGGAGATGACGCGGAAAGCAGATTTTAGGATACAGCCTCAGAGCGAGGACAATGAAAGTACCTAGTACAGCGCGCGTTCTTGGTCAAACAGCAAGAGTGTAGTCTTTTACATCTGTGAGTAGACTTGGGTATCTGGACATATAATTCAACACAAGGTGAGTGGCACAGGCTGCTAGCCATTTTTGAGGCTGGCTGGTAAAGAAAACTCCCTCTCACCTACAGCCCACCTACACCTACCAAGCTCGAAGTGTGAAATTAGACCACTCCATCCCCACAAGTAGCGTTCGCTAACACACACCAGGCAGAGAGACGCAGTTCCTCGCAAGGCGTGAAGTTTACTGTTAAGAGCATCATTTCTCTGTGAAAATATTTTTGCTATTTTCACACATCACTTCAGCTAGTAGAAAAAAAAACACTGTTACTGTAATTATATGGATTTGGTAAACCTAATGAGGCCCTCTTAGCCTTCAACAACAAATGTAGAATGTAAATGGAAATAATTTTCCTGAGATCTTAGAGACATGACATGTAAAGAATATTAGTCTGTTCTTTGGATGCTATCATTGCTCCAGAAGCACAAGCTTTTACCCTTGAGAACATCCTCTATTCTCTATGTATTCCATCTACTAAGATCCAATAACTACAGAGCTTTCCCATTACCTATTTTCAGAAATATTAAATTTGAATTCGGAACAAATATTTTGCCTACATAAATATGACTTTCCCTAGCAGCTCATGTAATTGCATAAATGATAGCCTATCTCCCTAAAGGCTTCTAGACATTCAGGAGAGGGAGCAAGCTGACTCCGTCACTTATCACCTACACAAAACAATCAATCCTTCATTGCCTGCTCTGTGAAAACTGAGTTGAGTCCTTGAAATATTTTTCCTTTGCCAGCTGGCACAGGAAATGCTAAACTTTGTCAGTAGAGGTCACTGGAGGGACACTGCAAAGGAAGGTATTCTTACTGGGCACCCTGTGCTCCTTTTGCCCAGATCTGCAGTGCAGGTGGCAACACAGCTCCTCCAATGGCCAGCTGTTCCCCTCAGTACCCCATTTGATCATTTTCATAGCAGAGTGCTTCCTGCAAGACAAGTCTCCCAAATTAACTTTCCCCACACCCAAGAAAGCATATATATTTCAATAAATTCCAGAGCGAGGATATCAAGCAATTTCACCAGCATGGCGCCACTACCACTTCTGAGCCACTCAGTGAGCCACAGCCGCGGAAGAAGGAAGGGGCTCTTCTTTGGGTCACCCATCTTAGTCCTAGGGGTAGCAGCTGCCCCTTACAGATAATACTTCTGGACTCTCTCATTACCCCTTACTAGCCAATCCCTGATTACCCAAGTTCTGTGTTGAAGTTTCTAATTCTTTACATTATGCTTCCTTGATCAAGTTACTGTGTGATTTCTGTATCAGAGTTGGACCCTAACTGACACATGTGCTCTTACAGCTGAGAATACCCGACTGGAAAAGCAAATAGGTGAGCTGCCATGCAGTTAACAGTGCTAGCTGTCATCTTTTGCAGTGGAAGTTGGCAGTTCAGAAAGAGAGAGACATTGCTGTTCTGTGCAGAATCCAGGGTTAGGAATATGAGGCACAAAGAAAGATAGAGTGGCCCCTTTACGGAGCTGACTAACCAGCTGGAGACCCCAGGCTCACACAAACTAACATTTCAAGGCAGCGAGTTGCTGAAAGCCCAGTAAGGGTCATGGGCAAGACTGCTACAAGGCAGTGATGGGTCTCAGGCTAAGAGCCTAACAGTTTCTATCTTGTCATAGCCAAGGACTAATTATCTGCAGAAGCCACAGAAAAAGGGGTCTCTCTCTCCAAACGGTCCTCCAAATCATGCTTTGTCCCCCAATAATGGGCTATTTCCCAAATCCATGGACTCCTCGCCGTGACCAGTTGCCTCTCACTTCACTGTCAAGACAGAGAACTATGTAAACATGTGGGCAGAGAAAAATAATTTTAAAAAGGAAAAGCTGTTTCAATTTAAGTGTGTCTTTGACAGGGACAATGCTTCCTAAAATATTTTAAAGAAGAGATTAGGGAAACATGGGGACTATAATCTGTCAAAGCCAAATAAAAATGCCTTCAACAAAACCCCTCCACATGAGGCTATTAAGGAAATCCAATAACCACACGGCGGAGAATAAAACTCTGTCACTCACTGAAAGACAGAAAAGTGATTCGGAGCAGAAAGCAGGAAGAAAGAAACTACCATGGGCTCACTACAAGAGTAACAGTGGGGAAGCTTAGAAAGAGAAGCCCAAGAACAGGAGGGTTCTAATGAACCATCTGGAAAGTGGGAGAGAATATCAAAGGCAGCAAAAGTGAGATTTTCTAATGATAAATGACAGTGTTTTTTTCTGACAAGGACGAACCACAAAGATTGCCAAAGGGGTGTTCACAATGAAATACCTCACTCCCATGGGAAGGAATCGCGAGGGCGAGAGCACCGCCCGTGGAAGGCGCCCCTCACCTGCACCGAGGGCGAGAGCACCACCCGTGGAAGGCGCCCCTCACCCACACCCCTCCATGAGGAAACGGCGAATGAGCATGATTATGTTTAAAGGGGTGGGTGGTATATGAACTGAACACACGCCTCTTGATGAAGGGCCATTCCAGTAACGGTTTGTGGTCAACATTATATAAAAAGCTTACTTCTCTGTACACCCTCTTTCATGTTTTTTATAAAAAGATTTCCCTTTGTTTCTGTGTGAATATCTGTAAATTATATAATATTTATAACTTCTCCACAATTATGCCTTCATTTGTTAAGGTGTAAGGTTATATATTTCATAGATTGGTAAAAATTTCAAAAAAATTATAGGGACTGAAGGTAGGCAATGCTTTATTTTGCCAAGTACAGGCATATGCTTAAAATACTATCACCATCACTTCATAAGAGAAATTATATTTTAACACTCAAGAAAGTGGCAAGGAAATCATCTGAGAACAGAGAGGAGCTCTTTAAAATAAATAAATTTACCTTTATAAAAATTGGTACATTGCTCTTATATTTTTGATTTTCCCGTAAAATGAACAAAAACTTGGTCATGGACCAAGACTGGTGAATACACTCAAGTCTGAGAACTACTAGCAAGGACAAGAAACAAATACAAACATTCTTATGTAAAATTTAACAAGAAAAAACAAGAGTCATTTAGAATTTTTTTAAAAAAATAATAATGAAGACAGAATCTAGAAGGAAAGAAGGCTCATTATGAATCATCTTAAATTCAGGAAGAAGTATTGCCTGCATATGCGTGTACACGACAGAAAAATCCTGGAAGAAATGGACCCAGAGGATGTTATCAAAGGGGAATGAAGACAAAATAAGGAGGCAAAGACTCTACCGCCAAGACTGGAGAACAACCTGCAGAATGCCTGTCTCTCACACAACTCCTCTGTCCATCCTCAGGGCCCACACACGAGTGTGCACCTGGTGAAACAGGACAAGGCGCCGCCAGGGAAAGTGGGAAGACGGAACTTCTCTGAGCACTGGTCCACACATGCATGTTTCAATTGATATTTTTAATCACATTAAATAGACACAGGATTTGTGTGAGCTTCCACTGGTGCGCCTGTCAAATACTTGAAATCCACCATTCTCTGCAAACTAAATGTCTTAAGTGTTCTGTAAAAATTTCGTTTTGAAGCTATAGTACAGTGGTTCTCAAACATGTAAGTCTCAAAATCCTTCTATGCTCCTAAAAATTATAAAATATTGCATCATTTGCAAAGAATGATATGATGCCTGATCTCATTCACCCTCCTTCCACATCATAAATAATCACTACCTTGATTTTGGTGTTTATTATTCCCATATATTTTTTCACATCTACTTTTGTGTTTATCTAGCTGGATTAAAGAAAGATTGTGTTTGTGTGTGTAAAAAGAGAAACAGACAAAGATAGATAGAGAAAGAATATAAGCAAGTGCATAAGAACACACGTTGTCAGGCATGTTTTTGTTGTCGGATGCATTTTGAATATCCATTTTAAAAGATATGATAGTTTAGTACCACTCATGGTGTACTTGTTTCCATCAATATTACATTAAAACCCATCCATGTTGACACAAGTACCTCTAGACTGTTTACGTTAATTGCTATAAAGTATTCAACATAAAAACAGAGCCCATTTTATTTATCCTTGCTCCTCTTGATGGGTATTTGAGACTTTTTAACACTTAAAGAAAAAATGCCAAAACACATAGCATACAATTTGTGTTTTCATTGGAAACTACCAAATTACCCTCCAAAGTGGCAGTAACTATATACACTCCCAAGAGAAGGGTATAAGATGGACAGTTCCTCTAGGCCTTTGGTATTGTAAGGAGTATTAAATTTTGCTAATCTGCTGAGTTTGAAATAATATTTGGGTGTTTTAATTTGCATTTTTTTTGTTTATTGATAAAGCTGGTCCTTGTTTATCAGCCAGTCATGTGCCTTCTTCTTACACAATAAATCATACACATAAAAGTATATGAGTATGACATGTTTAAAGAATAGTAAAAGCTCAGACATGTGTACTCATCACCTATATGCATTTTCAGAAGAGAGAGCAGTGTCAAAAGATTGACAGAAGATTGGTGGTGATCATGTAAAAGAAAGTCTCAGGATGAAACAAAGAATCCAGTAGGAAACTGTCTGACAACATAGCAAACATCTCCACCTAGCACGCAGAAATGTCTCATAACTTTGATTATGGAGACTTTTATTAGGCAGCTGTTTTAACACAATGTAGCCAACTTTAGCACTTCTTTCCCTTAAGGATTTTTCTTGTTTAAGAATTCTGATGTTGGCCGGGCGCGGTGGCTCACGCCTGTAATCCCAGCACTTTGGGAGGCCGAGGCGGGCGGATCACAAGGTCAGGAGATCGAGACCACGGTGAAACCCCGTCTCTACTAAAAATACAAAAAATTAGCCGGGCGCGGTTGTGGGCGCCTGTAGTCCCAGCTACTCGGGAGGCTGAGGCAGGAGAATGGCATGAACCCGGGAGGCGGAGCTTGCAGTGAGCCGAGATCGCGCCACTGCACTCCAGCCTGGGCAACAGCGTGAGACTCCGTCTCAAAAAAAAAAAAAAAAAAAAAAAAAAAAAGAATTCTGATGTTTACGATATTATATTCTATCAAAGTAAAAATTATAATCTCCTATATTTTCTTCAGAAAGTTTTAAAGATTTCTTTTTCACAAACGAAATATTAGTCCATCCATTTGACAGATTTAATGTGAGGTAGAGATCCATTGTTTTCCTATAGAGATGACTGTCTCAGAACAATTAATGTAGAATCCATCACCTCCCACTTATGTAATATCACTTATATTTTATAAGTTCTCAAATATGAAGTAGAGCTGTTTCAACGTTCTCTACCCAATTAACCTTCTGCCATTACTAAACTATCTTTGCAACTACACAAGTATAAGTCTTAATACCTGGGGCTCTTTCTATAAATTTTAAGATTAGTCCCTCAACTTTTCCAAAATATCCAGTGAAACTTTTGGTTGGATTTGTGCTGGATTTGTATATTAATTTTGCATGAATTGTCATCTTCATGATATTGTTTTCCTATCTATGAATCGACAAATATGGTAAATCTCTCCTTGTGTTCTTCTGTGTCTTTTAACAATATTTAATAAATTTATCCATAAATATCTCAAACATCTGAAGCAAGATTTATACCTAGGTACTGAAATATTTTAGTTGACACTACAAATAAAATGTGTTATTACATTTTCTAATTGGTTCTTACTTATGGATAAAAACATTAATTTTTCTATATTGTCCTTGAATCCAACAACTTTGTTGAATTGTCTTATTAGTTCTAATGGTCGATCTGTATATTCTATTTTTTTCTAGGTAAATCATTAAATCATCTACAAATAAAGCAGTTTTATCCATGTTTTCCAATGTTTATGCCTTCTATTTCTCTTTCTGGCTAACTGCATAAGCTAGAATTTACCACATAATGACGAACAGTAATAGCAAGGAATCCTGAATTGTGCCTTATTTGGATGGAAATGTTTAGAATGATTCACCATTAATTATGTTTGCTGTAAGTGCTTCATGGATTTCATTTATAACGTCAAGGAAGTTTCCTTCTATTTCTAATTTGCTAAAAGTTTTTATCATGAGTCATTAATGTCATCAAATGCTTTTTCAATGTCATGAGACATTAAATGCAATCAAAGTATTTTTCTACATCTATTGAGATGGTCACATGCTTTTTCTCCTTGTATCAGTTAATACAGTACAATGTAATGTATGTACAATAATAATGTGGTAGGATACAATAAATCAATGAATTGAATTTTCAAATATTTCATTTAATAATTCTATATCTGTTCATTAAAAAAGAATATGTTCATAACGATGAAACTTCAAAAGTTTTCTTTCTTATCTAGTTGGGATATTAACATGTCTAACCTCATAAAATGAGCTTGATAGGACTCTCTTTTTCTATGCTCTGAAACAGACTGTACAAGTAATTCATGATTTGGTAAAAACTTGTGTAAAATCATCTGAGGCTGATCAAGGAAAGGCTATTAATTTTAGAGTTAATTGCTTTCAGTTTTCTATTACATGTAATGTATGCTTTTATCTTTAATTTATCCTGCATTCTTTTTTTATATTAATAGTTGTCTTCTCCATGAAAGCAGAGACAATCTCATGACTGTCTGATATCTTCTTACAGTCTTGAATCACAGTACATACTCAGCCAGTGTTTTTGACTGACTGATGGATCCCAGTGTTTTCCTTCAGTCTTTTCCCTTAGCCTTTTATTTGGAAATTTTCAAACGAATGCACAAATAGAAGGCATGATGATTTCTCTGCATCCAATGCCCAGTTTCAATGATTAATAATTATTAATCCTCTTACATCTATCTCCAAAATGCCTAATCCACCTTCCCACATTATTTTGAAGAACATCACAGACATCAGATCATTTTGCCCTTAGGTATTTCAATATGTATCTCTAAAAGAAAATGACTTCATAAAAATACAATACCATTTATCACACCTAAAAAATAAAAAGAAAAAAGAACTCAATTTCAAATATTCAGTTAGTGCTCAAATTTCCAGCAGTCTCAAATGTCATGGGTTTTTTTTTTTTTCTTTAAAAATAGATAGGATCTACACATTGTGACTGATTGATCTTTCTTTTAATCTACGGGTATCATTTCCATCCCCTTTTATTTTTCTTGCAACTATTTGAAGAAATTGGGTCATTTATCCCATAGAGCAGTGCTTCTCAAGCCATAGTAAAGGAATAGTTTTAGATCTCCCATGGATCACAAACTGATACAGGGGCCTACTGCTACTACATAGACTAGGCACACTCAACTCATCAAGAGTATTTAAGGACACTTCAACCCATCCATACACTATTCAACAAAGAAGTCCACTAATAACGTGCTTGAATACAATGGCATAAACATTTCTAAACCCTTAGCATTGGTTAAATGTTTCCTAGCACTTACTTTTGGGTCCTCTATTTATTTCATTCTGCAGATCACATCTCCAGCAGACCTGCTACACAATTTCCCACAGCCTAAAGATGTCCTATAAATACGGTAGTTGGGTCTAGAGAATTCATCAGACTCAAGTCCAACATTCTGGGGGAGACTGTATAGTTGGTATTGTTTCCTTCCTTCAGGAGACTCATTAAGTGTGGTTGCCCCTCTGTTTGTGACGTTAGTAGTCACTGATGAACAGTGATACTGGAATCTCTCCAGTAAATCTAACTGTGGGAAGTTTGTTCTCCAAGAGACCCCTAAGGAAGCTCTCCTTTTCTCTCAGGTACCGCTGTGTCCCTATACTACCTGTTTCTGATACAGTGCAGACCTTCTAGCTGTTCGTTGTGACTTCCCATGCATTTGTGAGGACTTAGGGAGAACTTGTCACCTAGTTGTGTCGTAGATGCCGTCTGTGGTTTTTGATTTTGCTATTCTAGTTGCTCTATCAATTTGGTAAGATTTGGGGATATTCAAAAACTATACACCCACCTCCCTTCCACATTTTTTGTAATAAAGTCACTTTTAGCATCATAAATTGAACACTTAATTTGATGATTTCCATTTTCAATTTTTAAAATAAACTTATCTAAAGCTAAAGGTGCGACAAATACCCTTTTAGCTAACACCATCAGTTTTGTTTTTCTAATGTTAACTGTGATCCTATGGCTTAGGTGGGGAATATCAAGTTTCTCCATAAGGAAGTGATTATGGTTCCCCACATTGGAGTAGTTCAAAGTATTTTCATTGCTCATCCGTGATAAGTAATTTGCAATTTATTGCTAATATTTCTCTTTAACCCATGAATCTATACTTGTATATTTTTAAATTTCTGAGAATATGGAACATTTTTACTATACTTTCTTATTGCTTTCTACATAAACTACATTGAAGTCAGGAAGGCAAAGTTCTATTTCTGTTGTTGATTCTTTGACATTTGTTTAGACTTTGACTGTCAATTAGTAATGCATAAGTAATTTTTAGAAATCCATATGACTATACAGTTCTGACATTTGCATATAAAACTCCATGTGTGTGCATGGGTCTGCATATGTGTTTATACACATATACATATATAATTGTGTATGTGTGTGTATATATGTTTATGGCAACCAAATTTTAAAAATAAATATAAATCAAGCTTGTCAACCATCTTTTCCGATTGTCTGTATCTTTATACGTTTTATTTTCATAACCCATTGGTTTCTGACTGAGGTCACTTAAAATCTTCTAACATGGTTATAAATTCGTCAAACTTAACTTTTAATTCTTCAGTTTTGCTTTATGTACTAAGCCTATGATGTTGAATACATAAAAATTCTTAATTCATAAAGTTTCCTGATTGAGGAATTATCCCTCTCTGTTACTGTTTATCACTTTTTCATAAATTCTATTTTATATAATATTAATATTGCTATACCAACTTTCTTTTGGTAACTATTTGCTTGACATATCTTTTTCCTGCCCCTTATTTTCACCCTCTGGTGTGGTTTTGTTTCAGGTTTCTCTAACTGAAAAATATCCAATCTGATAATGTGTGTCTTAAATTAGTAAATTTAACCCATTTAAATTCGTGAATACTGATGTATTTGGACTTATATCTACATCCTTAATTTGGGGTTTCTATTTACCATACTTTTTTTCATTCCTTTTTCCTAATGTCTGTTTAATTGAGATTATGCGCTACATTCCTCCTTTTCTACTCCGTTTGCAATGCATACATTGTACTGTAACCTAATTTTTTTCCAACAAAGTCTGAAGTAACTCAGTAATTTTAACCTATCCCCAAATATGACAAGAGCCTTAGCAGACTTTCAATATCTATTGATTACTCCCTCCAATTTATTATTGTTCACTAGAGTTTTCATTTTACCATTTTTCAAAATACAAAAGGTTTTTTCCCACAATTACTAGCTAAGTGTATAGATTACTGTGATTCATCCATTTCTATACTTATCATTGGTTTTTTTTTTTTTTTCCCTGCCCCTCCGAATTTACTTTTCTTCTTGCTGAAATACACATTATAGTGATGAAAGTAGTAATTACAAAGATCAAACAACAAAAATTGTGTGGGAAGTCAGGGACCCTGAATGGAGGGACCGGCTGAAGCCGCAGCAGCAGAACATAAATTGTGAAGGTTTCATGGACATTTATTAGTTCCCCAAATTAATACTTTTATAACTTCTTATGCCTGTCTTTACTGCAATCTCTGAACATAAATTGTGAAGATCTGAGGGACACTTATCACTTCCCCAATCCATACCCTTGTGATTTCCTATGTCTGTCTTTACTTTAATCTCCTAATCCCGTCATCTTCTTCGTAAGCTGAGGAGGATATAAGTCACCTCAGGACCCTGTGATGATTGCGTCAACTGCACAGATTGTTTGTAGAGCATGTGTGTTTGAACAATATGAAATCTGGGCATCTTGAAAAAAGAACAGGATAACAGCAGTGTTCAGGGAACGCCAGAGATAAGACTTCTGGCCGCCAGTGAGCCGGACAGAACAGAGCCGTATTTCTCCTCTTTCTAAAGCAAATAGGAGAAATATCGCTGAATTCTTTTTCTCAGCAAGGAACATCCCTGAGAAAGAGAATGCGCCCTGAGGGTAGGTTTACAGACGGCCCCTTTAAGGCCTGCTGTCTTTTATGGTCCAAGCTGAAGGGATGAAATAAGCCCCCGGTCTTCTGTAGGGCTCCCAGGCTTATTAGGAGGAGGAAAATTGCCACCTAATAAATTGTGGTCAGACAGGTTATCTGCTCTCAAACTGTTTCCTGATGTTATCAATGACAAAGCGTGCCTGAAACGTCATTAGCAATTTTAATTTCGCCCCATCCTGTGGTCCTGTGATCTCACCCTGCCTCCACTTGCTTTGTGATATTTTATTAGCTTGTGAAGCATGTGATCTCTGTGACCCACACCCTATTCGTGCACTCCCTCTCCTTTTGAAAATCGCTAATAAAAACTTGCTGGTTTAAGGCTCGGGGAACATCAGGGATCCCGCCTACATGTGATGTCTCCCCCAAACTCCCCCTCCCCCCGACACCCAGCTTTAAATTTCTCTCTCTTGTGCTCTTTCCCTTTATTTCTCAAACCAGCTGAGACATTTAGGAAATAGAAAAGAACCCACGTAACCAGCGGGTTCTCCCGATAAAAAATACCTTAAAAGATAACAATAAAATGTTTAAAATTGTCTCTGTAAAATTATTATTAAGTCTAAAACTCCTATTCACAGGGGAATAAACTGAAAGAGGAAAAAACAATTTGTTTAGAGTTAAGATTAGGTCAGAATTAGTACCAACACTTTAGTTGAGTTTAGGAATTCAGAAAATACCACAACCTTCTGACTCCACTCTCCATACCATTCTTGGAACCAAAACTCCCCTTTCGGTCATAAGCAGGCCCCACATACAAAGGAGTGTCATGAAAAAAGCAGAATACAGAAAAATAGGCAATGAATTCAGAAGAGCTGAGTTCCAGCTTTAACCATGGTACTAACTGCTGCAGCAACTTTGGGTAAGTCAGTAAACCTTTTGGGACCTCATTCCTCATGGCTGAAGTCAAAATGATCTACCTTGCGAGGTTTTTATTAAGAAGAGTAAATGAAGCAACGAACACAGATGCACCCTATATAAGAAGATTAGATACATACATACACATGAGCACAATTTTTTAACTATATGCAGACTATACAGTAGCATTATCAGTTTAGATTAGTAATTTGTGCTAAAATTGGACTGGACCCAAAACAAATATGAAACAAGGTGAAGGCTAATTTCCTATCCACTTCCTACTTCCCACCTTCTGTGGCAGCCTTGATTTTCCCTCCATTAAAATGCTGGAAGTGCCTGGCGGCCTTCATTGCCTCTTTCACGGCACGCAGGCTTACAAATCAGGGCGCATGGTCTTTTCTTATCTCTTTAATGAGGTAAGCTGGGCTGAGCACCTGTCTGCTACTGTGACCTGAACGTCATATTACTGGCACCACAGCTCCTCTTGCACATTAATTTTAAATGACATCCTTTCACTTGGACATATTTCCCAGATTTTGACCTGTCTTTGTTCATCTCATTTTAGTTCCCTAATAAATCTATATCCTTATTAATCATTATTTTTCCTAACTTGGAAAACAGTCAGCTATTCCAAGTAGTGAGAATGCTCATTTAAGATCCGCTGAGATCCAGCATGGATGGCCTTTCTGTGTAAGGCTAACCTATTACTGCATTATCACAGTCACAAAATAATAGCACATCCAGAGGCAAACAGAAAGACAAAGAAGAGAAGGGGAGGGCAGTCCTGTTCAGTTATCTCCTGCTATATGACTTACAGAATACAACAAAACAATGGTTACCTATTAGCCTAAGGATGCTATACTATTTGTTTTCATATTAACAACTCATTTAGCTTACATGGCAGGAGAGAGTTTTGTGACAATAATAATTCCTCCTGTTCCAATGAACATGTCTGGAAGGGACATTGCTAAGGAAGTAAAATGAAATACACCGTGTGTTAGTTTAACGCATCTGTTTCTTATATATAAAAACAGAGATGGTTTTTAAAACATGAGTGAAGGACAAGTGGTATGGCAAGTTTTTAGGAAATGGAATCAAGCTTGTAGGGATTTCATAATTTGAAAAAAAAAATGAAAAAAAAAAAAGATGCACACAACATATTAGGATAACATCTAACAGATGCAAGGAGTTAGGAAAAGGCTCCATGCATCCTAACATATACTTCAAGAATAGCAGCAATTAAGACAGACATCTCACAGCAACATGCAAAGCCAGGGAGGGTGAGGAAAGTGCCTGGGGACAAGACACAGTTTACAGTCCAAGCCAATAAATCCTCAGGCCCCTAAGGTACCTAAGAAATTCATTTATCTCTAACAGCATGAAAATATAATTTACTTCTCCTAACAGAACTAAGAATGACCTGACCACAGGTTTCCAAGTTGCACCTTCAGCCCTCCTGGATTAAAGGTGAATTTGAGCCACAGACTATTCTCCATTCATAAGAAGTAACCCAGAGAAAGGCGGGTCAGTACTGAGAGAAAGGATAAGGACAGACAACTGAAAACTAAGGCTTTTCAATTTCTGTAGTTACTCACACAAGAAATCAGTCAAAAAATATGGAGGCACACCTATACACAAGATGTCATTAAGCATGGATGATTCACTAAGGCAAAATAAGGCAAGCAAGGATGACTATACTGGTCTCATTGAGCTAAATGTTAGTGACCTCAACATAAAACGTCTATGACATCCTCAGCCATGAGAAACATCTCAAGACTCACCTCATGTTTGGAGAAGAGCCGCACGGCCTCCAGCTGGTGGAAAATAGGGTAGTGCTGGGAGTCGATCTGGTCACGCCTGTAGACATCACCCACCACCAGGAAGGCATCTAGCCCCGCGTGCAGCAAGTCCCACTGGTGTGCAGACGTGTGCGCTCTCAGCATGTGAGTCCGATTCAGGTAATAGTTGTCCCCCTTCTTCCTGCTGGGGTGGTCGGCTGGGATGAGCAGGCTGTCAAAGTTCTGCCAGGTCGTGACCACTGGAGAAAGGCTGTCGTAGACCGAGAACAACGGGGTCCCGAAGCGGCCCACGTACTGCTTGTAGAAGTGCTCCTTCACCCTCTCCTTGATCAGCCACAGAGGGTGGTGCTGCTGGTTGTGCAGGTTCCTGCCAACTCTGGTGAGGACCTTCCGGGTGAGGTTGCTGTAGTCGTCCTGAGGGTAGGATGTGCCCAGCAGCTCCACCACACTGCCTGGAGCTCTCTGGGCAGCACACTCTGCTGCAGCAGGTCTCGATCCCCAGGCCTGGTGCTGATGGCCCCTGGAGATGTGACTGGCCTTGCTCACCAGGTAGACATAGGCATGGGCACCTCTCCTGAGAGCTGAGGCCACCATTGTAGAAACTTCTCACGGGTTCTGGAAAGAGCACACAGGCAAAGCACAAGTCAGGTGTCACTCTGTGGAAAGCAAGTCTGTTCTTTGTGTCTCCCACCAGCTGCCTCTTGTCATACTGTCATGTCTCCCCCACTATGACCTCCACACAGCTGAAAGAGCCAATTAAAGAAACCTGACAGATGCGTGATACTTAATGCACTAAATCAGAAGATTCTTGGAAGTCACTTTTAGATCCCTAATCTCTAGTTCTCCTTCCTTTGTCATTCAGATCCTTGGCTTTGTACAAAACCTCGTTTATTATGCTATCATGTCCTGAACTTGTGATGTGGAAAAAAACTTTAAATGTGACAACCTGTACATTATAGAACCAAAAACCTTTAGAGGGATCCCCTAAAATACAGCATTTAATTGGACCCTATTATGGGTCCCACTAATAAAGGAAGCAAATGGTTAGACAGAGGCCTCTGAAGGAGAGTGGAAGAGAAGAGATTAGAAGAGCCATCCTTCACATTTCTACCGATCATTAGAAGTTCTGTTTATCTCTGACGCAGCGTAACTTCTGGATTACTTCACTAGATCACAAAGGGATATTACTAATTTCTTAAAAAGTTTTAAATAAAATACACCACTTTAGATGGTGGTTAACTTTAATATTTTAAAAATAAAATAGAAACTCTAAGGAAATGTTATACAAAGTGATAGCCTATATCAATGGACAGCTGTAAACGCAAGTCTTCTCCCGTCTGGTCACTTAAACTTCATACCTTTGTGGCGCCTTCTCAATTACACCTTTGGCAAAACAGCAAATTTCTACTACACACCCACAATTAACCAGAAACAGGACTAAACTTGTTGGGGGACAGTGACAGAGCAGCCAGAAGACAGAGCACTGACCTAGATTTTTAAATAAAATGCCTAGAATTTAATAAAATCACCAAACTTTACAGCTGAAAGTCACCTCAGCTGTCATCTAGTATAGGCGGTTCAAGTCACGGATGAGGTAAGAAAGACCTAAGTGTAACAGCGAAACTCTAAGCTAGTGGAAGAGTTCAATAAGACAACCGCAGAGGGCTGTGGACCACTCACACGGTGTCTTCTTCCCACTCCCACAGAAGCCCGTTATGAACTCACTCAGGGATCCCAATAAGGAGAGTCTTGAGATGTCACTTCCCCATGTTCACAAATAAATTACGTTCACAAACTTCAATTATAAAAATCCATCTTCTAAAATGTGGAATTCTTCCCTACTGGGCTACTTTAAAGCATACAACTACGTGGCTGTTTTACTGCAAGGGCCGTGCAATTATACCAAGAAAATATGTAACTTCATGATATGAAGCTGCATTTGGAGAGAATTATATTGTTCCAAGTCACTATCAAAGGCACAGTCTGTCCCTGGACAACACAATCCACCTGACTCCAAATTAGAACTGAGGATATCTAGCTTCAAGTTGAAGGGCTGTGCTTGCGTGTGATTGCTTCTTAGAAGCCGTGCACAGCACCTTTGTCTGAGACTGTCATCACTTGAGACATTTTCAAAGACACCCAGGAACTCTCTGGTTTTATTCACTTACGGCATTATTTTGTCAGAGTTGTTGCAAAAGGGCTTTCGGCTGAGCTTCAACTGAAATGTCTTCCCATCTAGTGTTCAGTGACTTGTCACTGCAGTGGATATGAATTTTAAATATGCATATGCAGCCTTACACGTCTTAGCACAAAATGAAACCGTGAGGTTATTAGCTACCTAACTCAGCACCCTCGCCAAAACACAGGAAAACCTTTCTTCCTTCCAAAGGCATATGCTGTTAGACAAAGTTCAGAATTGTTCTGGGAAAGGTGCTTCTGATGCAGTTATTTGTGGGCTGCTGTCGATGCTTTTCCTTCCCAGTTTCCTGCTCTTCACACATCCAAATCCACACTTAGGTTCCATTCCCAGGGATGCACCCCAGCCTCGTGTCCCTTCCTTGCTCTCCTCACGCAGTCCCCAGCTTCCCGATGAAAGTTTGAGGTTCTTGCCCTCGTTTTCAGGCCTTCTATCTATCTGCTCAGCCCTGCTTACATTCTTCACTGTCATTCACCCCACCCAGAAAAGTATTTGTCCTCTATTACCATCTCTAACAGAGGGAAAGGGATGACTAGGAGAGCCTTCCCACTTCTATCTGAGAAGTGACTTCCTTTCCTCCCACCTCTATCAAATTTCTCTATAAGAAATGTATCCTCTGGAAATACATAAGAGACCCAGGAGGATAAGACCAACGACGCTCATACTATTAACACACTGTTCTTCCATTTGATCCTTCAACAGTTCTGTGATGTAGCTATTGCACATACCACTTTACCAACAAAGAATATAAAGCTCAAAAAGATCACGTAACTAGCATAAATTCATATGCCTAGCTAGCCATGAGACACAGTTCAGAATTCTTGGCAATTCATATATAGCTGACCCTCAACAACATGGATTGAACTGTGAGGATCCACTTACACGCAGATTCTTTTCAATAACAGTTACACTGAGTGTGACTGCCCCTCCTGCCTCCCCTGTCACCTCCTCTATCTCTTCTACCTCTGCCAGCCCTGAGAAGGCAAGACCAATCCCTCCTCTCCCTCCTCAGCCTACTCAACGTGAAGATAAGAATGAAGATCTTTAGGATGATCTACTTCCACTTAATAAATAGTAAATATATTTTCTCTCCTCATGATTTTCTTAATAACATTTTCTCTAGTTTATTGTAAAAATACAGTATATAATGCCTGTAACATATAAAATATGTGTTAATCAACTGTTTATGTTATCAGTAAAGCCTCCAGTTAACAATTAGTAGTTAAGTTTGGGGGAAGTCAAAGGTACACAGGAATTTTCAACTGACTGAGGGAGGGTAATCAGTGCCCCCAAAGCCCCCATGTTGTCCAGGGGTCAAATGCATTTCTCAGTAGGGTGTGGTGGCTCACGCCTATGATCCTAACACTCCGGAAAGCCAAGGCGAAAGGATCACTTAAGCCCAAGAGTTCGAGAGCAGCCTGGGCAACATGGCAAGACCCTGTCTCTAGAAAAAAAAAAAAATTTCTTTAATAAATTAGCTGGGTATGGTGGCACACACCTGCAGTCCCAGCCACTGGGGAGCTAAGGCAGGAGGACTGCATGAACCCAGGAGTTCAGGCTTCAGTGAACCAGGATCGCACCACTGCACTCCAGCTTGGGTGACAGAGTGAGACCCTGCCTGACCAAAAAAAAAAAAAGAAAAAAAAAAAGTATTATTTCTCAATCAAAAGTCCAAGATTGTTAAGTTCAAATGATATCTCTGCAATGACCTCCCTTAACTTCTATTTTATCTAATTGAGATTATATATCAATGTGTTTTTAAATACACAAATGCATGAATAAGTAAATCCAATAAAACACATTAGTTTAGATGGTAAAAATGAAATAAGTATTTAACTACAGACCTAAGGGTCAAATCTGCCCACAGTCGTCTGTTTGGGTTTTTTTTGTTGTTGTTGTTGTTTTTTGTGGCTTTGGCCTTTTTTTGTTTTTGAGACAGGGTCTCACTCTGTCACCCAGACTGGAGTGCGGTGGGATGATCATGGCTTACTGGAGCATTGACCTCCCAGACTCACGTGATCCTCCTGTCTCAGGCTCCAGTGGCTCCCTGCCTCGGAGATAGCTAGGATTACAGGTCCAAGCCACTACACCTGGCTAACTTTTGTATTTTTTGTAGAGATGAGGTTTCACCATGTTGCCCAGGCTGGTCTCAAACTCCCGGCTCAAGTGAGCTGCCCACCTCAGCCTCCCAAAGTGCTGGGATTACAAGCATAAGCCATTGTGCCTTGCCCATAGTCTGTTTTTGCAAATAAAGCTTGTTGGAACACAGCAACAGCCATTTGTTGATTTAACATCTGCAGTGGCTGTCTTGCTATCAAGGTAAGATTGAATAGCTGCTACAGAGACTGTGTGGCCCACAAAGCCCAAATACTCACTATCTGGTCTGTTATAGAAAGAGTTTGCTGAGCCCTGTTTTAGCTTAACCTACTGAAAAATTTTTCTACATTATTAATAAAATCTTCCTAGTCACAAATATATGTAGATTATAAACTCACAAAAAAGGAGCAAGAATACAAATGTGGACATGAAGTATGTTAGCACTGGTACAAAAGAAACAATCAGACCAACTATAAGAAGAGAAAATACAGTATAATGGGCAACAGGCCAGACTTCGCGGAGATGCCAATGTTGGTTTGATCCTAAGTTGACCTCTTAGCTGCCGTGTATCATCCTTAAAAACATTATTTAACCTGTCTGGCCCTCAAGGTCCTCATCTGTAAAAGAGAGAAAAATAATACCTATCTCATAATGAAAAGATTACACTAGATTGTGTTCATCAGCTAATTAACTCATTGCTCAGTGTTTAACAGATACGATAAGCTGAATTCAGAGTTAAAAGTGACCCAGAGATTTCAAGAGATCGGGTAACAGATGAACTAATAAAGTCATTCACTGATACAGAGAACTCAGAATGGGTTTACGTTGTTTGTTCAGATCATCTTTTGTAGAGGGAAACAGATTTGGACAAACGGAAGTTCAGTATGAATGAGATAGCCACATTACAATTTCTATAAGGCAATTCGAGTTATATTATAGTTTGGAAAGGAGGTAAGACATTAGTCCTGGAAATGTAGACCTTGGAGGTAATTTGCATAGACGGAAGAGTTAATATCACAAGCATATATAAGAATCCATGGGAGGCTAAGAGCAAGATAGAAGTGAGCAAAAGATAGAAGAATACTTGGAACTTAGCACATTGAAGGGAAGGGGATGTAAGGAGTAAGACAGAGGGGACATAAAGGGTGCCACAGCACAGAAGTCAGGGGAAAAGACATCTAGAAGGAAACAGGGGCTTTTTCTGAACCCAAATACCACTCAATGTGCAAGTTTAGCGTGCCGTATTATTGCTACCTGCTGTTGTCTGTATTCCTACTAGACTGTGTGGTTCTTGAGAGAAGAACACACAGTCACACATATATATGTACATACTCTTTCTCCCTCTCTCTCTCTCATATTTATCACTGCATGCCTGGAATCCAGCACCACATCTGACGCTGGGTGGAAGACGCCAGAAGAACAGAAATAGGAAGAAAAAGAAAGAATGGAAGGAAATTGGTCAGCAAGGTCACACAAAACAAAGAAGCCTGCCGCTTTGGTAGGGGCAGTACATAACTATTTAAAAACTCAATAGAGTGAAGAGACAACTCACAGAATGGGAGAAAGTATTTACAAGCCACATATCCGGGAAAAAGTCAATGTCCAAAATATACAAGGAACTCACGCAACTCAACAGCAAGAAAGCAAATAACTTACAAACGGGCAAACGGGCCGGGCGCAGTGGTTCATGCCTGTAACCCCAGCACTTTGGAAGGCCAAGGTGGGCGGATCACGAGGGCAGGAGATCGAGACCATCCTGGCGAACACGGTGAAACCTCGTCTCTACTAAAAATACAAAAAATTACCCGGGCGTGGTGGCGGCGCCTGTAGTCCCAGCTACTCAGGAGGCTGAGGCAGGAGAATGGCGTGAACCCGGGAGGCGGAGCTTGCAGTGAGCCGAGATCGCGCCACTGCACTCCAGCCTGGGCGACAGAGAGAGACTCCGTCTCAACAAAAAAAAAAAAAAAAGAAAAAAGAAAAGAAGAGGGGCAAAGGATCTGAATAAACATTTCTCAAAAGAAGACATATAAATGGCCAACAGGTATGCGAAAAAAAATCCTCAAAATCACTAGTCATCAGAGAAATGCAAATCAAAAGCACAATGAGATACCACTTCACACCTGTTTAGAATGACTATTACCAAAAAGAGAAATGGTAAGTGTAGGTGGGGATGTGGAGAAAAAGGAACCATTGTACACTGTTGGTGGGAATTTAGAGGAGTATAACCACATACGGGAAACAGTATGGAGGTTCAAAACAATTAAAAAATAGAACTGTTACTATATGATCCAGCAATACCACTTCTGAGTATATAACATAGGAAATGAAATCTGTATGTCACCTTGTTCACTGCACCCCCTTGTTCACTGCAGCATTATTCACAATGGCCAAGATATGGGATCAACCTAACTGTCCATCAACAGATGAGTGCATAAAGAAAATGTGATGTATGTATACAATAGAATATCATTCAGCCTTTAGATAGAAGTAAATCCTGTGATTTGTGACAACAAGGATGAACTAGGAGAACTCTCGCTCTCTCTCTCTGAATCTTACTTTCCCTATATTTCTCAACGTGAAAATAACATATACCTTGCAATGGCAGTAAGAGTATTAAATAACAATGAAGGTAAAAAACATAACACAGTATCTTGAAGGAATATAACAGGTCCTCACTAAATGGCAGCTATTATCAGTATTATTATTATTTCTATCATTACTATTGGGATACAGCTGCCCGGAATGTCCAAACAGTGGGCATAGTGGTCAAGTCCACTTCTCTACAAGACTGCTCTAAGAAGTAACATTTCAAAAGGTATCTGAAGCACCTGTTACATGGTCATGGATCACATTTGAATTCTTTCGCTTGTTTTTCATTTTGGACACATGCAGAATGCTGTAAGCTTTCTTTATCACTATAAAGCGGCACAGTGACAACAACTAGTAAAATACTGAATAAATGTTTGTTGTTAGAATGAATGAGTTGTATAATGGTTTCAACAGTCCTTTCAACTTCCCTCATTCTTCTGTGTAAAGAAAACATTAAGCAGTATGCAAATTGTCCTGGACTGATCATTTTCCTAAAGCATTATTAGCTTAAGGGAAATAGCCAATGGTGAGCAAGCATAACCCATATACGGTCACCACTATACAAAAGTGTGCAAGCACAATCCACAACCACCAGATGCAATACTCACACAATTTCTATCAAGAAAAAACGAAGCTTGGTTCAGTCAACACAGTTACACATTTTATTTTACTAAATAACGGTGGGAAAATGGCCAAATTCCATTCACTTTTACTGATAGAAAGGCAAGTCAAGAGAATGCTTTGGTTCCTGCTGACTAGTATGAACAAAAAGAGAAGGGCTATAAGCAGGCCATTTCCTATATTACTCACGAGGGTGTTATTGGTGCAACATTTCTAGAAAGCAATTCAGCACTATCAAGAGACTTAAAACTGTTCATACCCTTTGACAGGGTAATTACCCTTCTAGGAACTTATCACGAGGAAATAATGTAAATGAAGACAGAAGTTAAACACAAAGAAGTTTCATTACAGTATTATTTATAATAGAAAAAAATATATACATCACATAAATGTCCCACAACAAGGGAATGATTAAGCAAATTACCGGAGAACCATAAAATAAAATACTATGCAGTCATTAAATATAATGGTTGCAAAGAGTTTTGATGATATAACTATATAAAGTGATAAATAGGATATAAAATTATATGTATGGTATGATCTTAACTCTATAAATATATATCTACCTATAAACACATGCATATGATATTTAGAAACCATGAGAAGAACTAGCCAGAAGATTTCATAGTAATTATCCCTAGTACTTATTTTCTATTTTATGTATTAATATTTCCAAATATTCTAAATAGACATTCATTCTATTTTAAATTAAACTTTAAAACCATTGTCCTATCTGACCAAGTTTCAACTGTGCTCTTAGTTGGTTCAGGTAATATAAGCATTCTCTAGCCTGATCTTGTCTGTTTTGCTAAAAATGTCTTGAATACTGGCATGAATTTTTCTAAATTCAGAACATTCTCCTTCTACTAACATAACATGATAAATTTTAACTGTACAAGCTCAGCTCCTGATCCCGGTTACCCTATCCAGACCTTCTTTCTGAGAGGGAGGATAAAAATTTTTTAAAGTTCACATGCAAATGAAATCAATTATCAGGGACAAGGTCACACATTGTCTAGATATCTACCTTGGAGAATACTTGGGGGTTATTCTTAGAGGGACTTTGTGTAATACGCAAATAATAAAATCACCAGGAAGCCAGCTTGGATGTGTAGAAGAACAGAACATGCTGGGTCTACAAATTCTGGAACTAACTGGGCACTGGGGAAACCTATCTCCCAATAGCTTTGTTGCAATCATTATAAATAAGCTGGATATTTAAAATGGAAATACATTTTTCATGCCAAATGACCCAGGCAGTACTTACCTGCAGACATGTGTACCTCTCCCACTAGAAAATAAGACTTTGAGGGCAGGAGCCATTCATTTGATTGTTTCTATAAGATGGTCAGGCACAGGAAGTAAGTGCCCAAAGAAAGTGCTTCTTCCATGAATGAATGAATGAAAAAAAAATGAATGAATGGCTCTCATACCACACTGCTACAATTGTTTCCAGTGAGCTTAAGAAAAGCCAGTTGCATAGTACCATTCAACCAATATAAGGCCAAATGAACAGTGCATTTTGAAATCATTAATTTGAAGTAACACGAAATGCCTAGGAGAAAATGTTACTATACAGTTGTAATGAGAGCATCTCACACCCTTTTCTTGAGTTTCATCCATTTAGACTCAAATATTAATTTTCAGAGAATTTGGTGTTCTAGAAATGACTGCAGACCCTGATACAATGACACTGCTTCTAGACTGGGCACTTTAACAGCCTTGAAGAAGCAGATAACCTGTTTTCTGTGATGGTTCATCAGGGCCTGTTTTTCTGATTGATTCTGGAGCTAGTAAGTGACAAAAGAGGAGCCCTCAAGGGAGGAAGATGCAGCTCCCTCACACGAGAGTGTCTACAGCTCAGAACCCCAGCAGCCCCTTACCATTCACAAATGCACTTGGCTTCCATGGATAAATATAAGTATTTTTAGGTCAAATGACTATTTACTTATCTATCATTGGTCTCAACAATGTATTTAAGGCATGGTTTACAACCATCAGCAAGAGCTTGGCACTGGATTTCACTGCCCGGGGCACATGGCTTCCATGGGTTGGCAAAGGCCCAACACAATATTAATGAGTATGCCATTTGTCAAGACAATTATGCAAGCACTTGGCAACTGCACAAGGAGGGCAAGCCTTAAGAGAGACAGTGCCAGGGCATACGGATCAGAGAGCCCAAGAAATCCTTTGACACTTCAGCCTTTTTTGTAATAGCTACCTTTTGTGCAGACAATGTCTTTTTAAAAAATTTAGTCTAATGGGGAAAAAAAGTAGTGAGGGAAGCAATTCTAAAACAATTATTATCTCAATATACAATGCCATCTTCCCCATTAAGAAGAGATATCCTGGCCAGGCACAATGCCTCAAGCCTGTAATGCCAGCACTTTGGGAGGCCTAGGTGGGTGGATCACCTTGAGGTGAGGAGTTTGAGAACAGCCTGGCCAACAGGGCAAAACCCCGCCTGTACTAAAAATATAAAAATGAGCCGGGCACAGTCGCACGCACCTGTAATTCCAGCTACTGGGGAGGCTGAGGCAGAAGAATAGCTTGAACCCGGAAGGCAGAGGTTGCAGTGAACCGAGATTGCGCCACTGCACTCCAGCCTGGGTGACAGAGCAAGCCTCCATCTCAAAAAAAAAAAAAAAAAAAAGAAAGAAAGATATATTTTCATCACTGTAATTCAGTTGAGAAATGACTATCAATACTATTCTTTGCTAATAAATGCCATATGTTCAAGAATGAGAGATTTGAAGGTGTTCTGTCGCACTGGAAACTTCCATACTCGTGAGAAACATATCTTGTGACAAAAACAAATGGAAAAATACAACTTTTAAAAGTTTTTTTTTTTAGACACAAATCATAGTACTTAGTTCCAAAAGAAATCTATTTTGCTATCCTAAGTCAAAAGGTTAAAATCTGTAATTAAATGAATACATAAGAGAATGACTACAGACCAAAGACACTACAAAATTAATCTGAAGATAAGCATCTAAAGATGTCATTGTATTTGGAATTGTAGTGATTCCCAATCCTTCTTTTGCTATTGTTTTTAACTTTTAAAAATATATTCAGTTAAAATTAAGTTCACGTTACCAATATCCACTTGTACAAATGCTTTCTGAAACACAGCAGGGAAAAAAATTCCTCTCAATAAATAGAAAAAGCACAATACATACTCTCGCTTTCTCTCTCTCTCACACACAAAAATATCTAAATCACCCCTCATGTTTTTTAGCATCTCAACAAAATCATTTATTTTTGTTTTTAAAAAATGGTATTAACCAAACTATAGTTCTACATATTCCATATTTCAGGAATGTTGGCATAATTAATTATCCATGATATTCAGCATTTAAAAGAATTTTATAATAATCTTACTATGTACATATATATAACAGTTTTAAAATTAAAAATATTCAGCTAATGAAAAAGAATCAAGTTTTCCCCCACAAACAATTTAGCAAGCAGAACAGTTATGGCAAGTAAAATTAAAGTTTTTTTTTAAATCAACTCTCTACACTGCATATTAAAAACTATTTTAAGCAATTGAAAACATTACTGTGCTACAGAAGAAATAGCCTCCAGGTTAAAAATTCTTCTCTCCTAAATATTCTAAATAAACTGATTATTTATAAGAGTCTCTAAATGAAGTCAATGCATATAAACTCCTTGCTCGACTGTAGTGCAGCAATTACACAAAGGTTTCGTCAGTCTTCACACTCACAATTAGTAAGTAGAGTCTAACAGCCTGAAATATTTCTCTACCTACAAATGGTAAAGGAGCATCATCTTCTCTCTGAAGCCTTTTATTACTTCTTTCTTTTAATTCTCATAACACCACTATGAAAGACAAACATTAATCTGTGAAAATCATGCCAACTGACCAAAAGTACTTAAGTGGCGGCACCAGGATTCAAACCAGGTTCACGTGACTCCTACCTGGTTCCAGTCCACCCCTGCTATTTCCATTGCCTGCCCTCTCCTAAGGAATATTAGCCTACCTTGCATTTTTCAATAGATGGAGTCCTAGTAAGTTCTTGATAAAATTTATTTTTAAGTCAAAATGCATCTTCCCACTAACATGATCTATAATTCCAGAAATGTTTTACCTCTATGCAAACCATAATTTATCCTATATGCTCTCCTCGGGGAGAACTGAGCCATCTCTTCTCTCTTTCCAATTGTCTTCTGTACACACCTCACTCGTGGCACACAAAACACTCACTAAACTTACCAGTTAGGATGCTAGTCCATCTGTCAGATCTTAAGCAACTTGAGGACAGGGACAGTATGTCCTCAAGTTGCTTCAGACAATGTTTTGGACAATATGTCTGTCTTTAAAAGGAATGTTTCTCCAAATCAAACGGAGTAAACCCATTATGAACATTTATGTTATAAATTTCCAAATCATTGTTTAGCTAAGAAAAGATACCATTTATTTACCTCACAGTGACATTTCCAAAGCTCCATTTTCTCTCCATAGTGGATCTAGTGACAAAGTAGTTGAAAAACTAAAGCACAGCACTGAAGTTCATTTAGCAAGTCCTTCGAAAAGACAGACATCAAACAACTTTTTATTTTATAATTCAGAGTAGGCTGTTCTATGCATGGTAAGTCATATCCTGAACATAGTGGCAAGACTGCTAGAAGAGTAGAATTCAGGCCTATATATCAGAGTTCCATTAACCCCAAACAGCCCCATCATACTGTGCTCTCTGCTAAAATTCCCATTTAAAAAAAAAAAATATATATATATATATATATATACACACACACACACACACACAGCCCTCCACTTCTCTATAACCTTTGTAGGTCTGTTGTAAGGATTAGCAATACGTGAAATCATTTAGTTGAAACTGCAAAGCATATAAGAAATAATACATATGCCATCCATTCTTCTTATCTGCAGCATAGTCTATAAAGTTGCTATGACCACTGAATTAGCAAACAGTGAAGCACTGCTCCAAGGGGAAATATACAGTTGGTTTCCTGCGAGCCTCTGGTCACGTTTTTGTCAACTAATCAATACATAGTCTTGTCTTATGTGTGTTTCTGTTTAAAACATTTAATACATATTATTGACTCATTAACATTGCACTCACAGCCTATAATAGCATTATAACTCATACCTAAATGAAGCTCTTAACATACATGTTTTCTCTGTAAGGCATATCACAGCCTTCCTGTACTTAGAGACACTATACAGCACTTCGGTCAGGTCTATCTGTCTAATCTATCTAATCTATCTATCTATCATTTGACAGAGTCTCGTTCTGTCGCCCAAGCTGGAGTACAATGGCACGATCTCAGCTCACTGCAACCCTCTACCTCCCAGGTTCAAGCGATTCTTGTGCCTCACCCTCCTGAGTAGCCGGGATTACAGGCGTGCACCACCACACCCGGCTAACTTTTTGTATTCTTAGTAGAGGTGAGGTTTCACACATTGGCCAGGCTGGTCTCGAACTCCTGGCCTCAAGTGATCCTCCCACCTCGGCCTCCCACACTGCTGCGATTATAGGCATAAGCCACAGCGCCCGGCCCAGTCTCACCACTTTTAAACAGCAAAATCACAACAAACAGCACAAAAAAGTGTGAAATGTGACACTACATAGACCATGAAAAGGACACTTGTTTACAGTTTGAGAGCTGAACAAGGCAGAACATCACCGTGTTCCACCTCAGCTAGGAACATGCGTCTCAGGCAAGTCAGATTTATTCCCCTTGTTGTGCACATCTCTGCAAATGCCCATGAAAGCGCCTCAAGTGCTGATTTTGAGGTTACAAACAGATTTTAGAGAGCAGGCAAATTCACAAGCACGGAATTCATGAATAATACTGGATTGAGTGTGTATCAAGAAATTGATAATAGTAGGTGTCTCCAAGGAAGACAATGATGTGGCTGGGAGAGAGCAGGGAAAGAAATTTATGTTTTACCATATGACCTTCTAACTTTTTGCATGTTATACTGTGTGTGTGCATGTGTGTCCGTGTGTGTGTGTGTGTGTGTGTATGAATATTATGACCACTGCTCAAAAAACAGCATTAAAAATCTAAAAAGGCTGGGCACAGTGGCTCACGCCTGTAATCCCAGCACTTTGGGAGGCAAAGGCGGGTGAATCACAAGTTCAGGAGATCAAGACCAGCCTGGCCAGCATGGTGAAACTCCATCTCTACTAAAAATACAAAAAAATTAGCCAGGCATGGTGGCACGCACCTGTCATCCCAGCTACTCAGGAGGCTGAGGCAGGAGAACTGCTTGAACCCAGCAGGCGGAGGTTGCAGTGAGTTGAGATCATGCCTGGGTGACACAGTGAGACTCTGTCTCAAAAAAAAAAAAAACTTAAAAAAAGTAAAATTATCCTTTGGGTTCAAACAGGAAAGGGAAGCAAAATAAAATAAAAAATATGAAAATAGAGGTAAATTCAAAAATGGAAAAATCACATATATTTACAGTCTCTCTAAATTGAGGAAACCGAGGGCAGATTCCCATGGTGGGGGAATCACACAGAGAATTATTTAAAGGCAAAGAATCCCATGACTCTCAATTCACACCAAAGGAGGTAGGAGCCACAGGAAGTAGGATACAAAATGAAAATATTTTAAAAATAATTACGTAGTAAGGACTAAGCTTTACATACACGTTATTTTTCCCAGGAAATTTAAACTTCTTATTTTAAATAACACTTAAAATAATTTTGAATACAACAGTAGTTCTCAAAGTATAGTCCTAAGACCAGCAACATCGACATCACCAGAGAAGATGTTAGATTCTCAAGCCCTACCCTAGACCCAAAAAATAGGAACTTTGGGGCAGGGCACACCCGTCTGTACCCTAATAACCCTTTAGGGTGATTCTCATGCCAGCTATGGCTTGAAAACCGCTAGCATAGAAATCCACTGAAATGTTACTGTACTATTAAACAGAGGGTATAAATATATTCTAAGCTTTTTGCAATGACCATAGTAATTCTTTAGGAAAATCTGCATTCTGTGCAATAGAATAGTTGTTAGTGTTTTCATTTTTACCCCTTTGATTTCAGCTGGTCAGCAGATCCTCTACTGCTATTATAATAATAGTACTCAGCTCCTCCATCCTCTCTGAGTCTAAGAGGCTTTCATGCTGTTGTAAGCTATCTGGGAAGCAAAATAATTAAGCTCATGAGAACTGAATGTTAAGTAGTTTCAATGAAATTGGGTAAAGACCTAGAGAATATGGTGTCTGGTTTTAGTGTAAGAGGATTGAAATGGCCATGTTTTATCCTTAGAGGCTTTGAATTCTCAGTCCTGGGCTATGCTCCAGAGGATGACATGGAGAGAAAACTAATCTCTAGATGAGATGGAGATATTAACATAGTAAGATTAGAAAAAAACATTAAAAAAAGATTTTATCACTTAGACCAGAATATATGTCTGTGACCACTGTTACAAGAAATCACTTAAAAAAAACCACACACACACACAAACATTACAATTTAAACACAGGTAAAAAATCTGAAGACACACAAATGGCCAACAGATGTATGAAAAACTGTTCAACATCATAAATCATCAGGGAAATGCAAATCAAAACCACAATGAGACATCATGAGACATCACCTTGCCCCGGTTAGAATGGCTACAAAAAATAAATCCTGGCAAGGATGCAGAGGAAGAGGAATGCTTATACACTGTTGGTGGGAATGCAAATTAGTACAGCCACTATGGAAAACGGTATGGAGCTTCCTCAAAAAACTAAAAATAGGACTTCTATATGATCCAGCAGTCCCACTATGGAGTATGCACCCAGAAGAAATGAAATCAGTGTGTCAAAGACATATCTGCACTCCCATGTTTGTTGCAGCACTACTCACAATAGCCAAGAAATGGAATCAACCCAAGTATCTATCAACAGATAACTGAATAAGGAAAATGTGGTATATATACACAATGGAATACTGTTCAGCCATAAAAAATAATTAAATTGTCATTTACAGCAACATAGATGAATCTATAGCACATTATGTTAAACGAAATGAGTCAGACACAGAAAGACAAAAATCACATGATCTCACTCATGCAGGAGCTAAAGAAGGTGATTTCACAGAAGTCAAGAGTAGAACAGTGGATAGCAGAGGCTGTAGAAGGGAAATGCGTAGAAGGGAAATGTGACCCATGTACAGGGTCACGGACAGGAAAAGTAAGTTCTGGTGTGCAGAAGTTCTGTGCAGAAGGGTGATTATAGTTAACAATATTCTATGGTATGATTTCCAAATATCTAGAAGAAGGGATTTTGAATGTTTTCACTACAAAGAACGAATGAATGTGTGAGATGACAGAAGTGTAAAATACCCTGATTTAATCATTACACAATGTATATGTATCAAGACATCTCACTGTACCACATACATATGTACAATTATGTGTCAGTTAAAATAAAAATAAAAACTAATCCAGGAAGAAGGGAGGAAGGGAAGGAGGGAGGACAGAAGGAAGGAAAGCTCTCAAGGCTAGTCAAGCAAGTATTTACATCTCAAAAGAAACGTAAAATTTGCACTTAGAGGAAACTGAGAGATGAGTTAGAACAACCAGAGGGCATTTCCTAGATAAGGAAACCACGGCCCAGAGCTGGTCTTCTCTGCAGAAGCAGTGCTGACTGGAGGTAACTGAGGACAAAGCCTCAGGCCTTCCTTTCTCCCTTCCTGCTCACCTAGTGCTAATGACCGACCCACTGCATCTTCCTTCACACAAAGAAAGCACCAGCATGAGGCACTGACATAGTGGCAAGCCAAACACCTGAGCAGAGTGGACATGACGTTCTTCAAGTTAGAGTTTAAGATTTCAGAGGCCGGGCGCGGTGGCTCACGCCTGTAATCCTAGCACTTTGGGAGGCCGAGACGGGCGGATCACAAGGTCAGGAGATCGAGACCATCCTGGCTAACATGGTGAAACTCACTCTCTACTAAAAAAATACAGAAAACTAGCCGGGCGAGGTGGCGGGCACCTGTAGTCCCAGCTACTCGGGAGGCTGAGGCAGGAGAATGGCGTAAACCCTGGAGGCGGAGCTTGCAGTGAGCTGAGATCGCGCCACTGCACTCCAGCCTGGGCGACAGAGGAAGACTCTGTTTCAAAAAAAAAAAAAACAAAAAAAGGATTTCAGAAAAATATCAATGCTCATCTTCTGGTTAGGAAGCATTTTTTTTTTTTTAAGGCTCCCTCCCAGAAATCAAAGTGACCTTCAAAGAACATCATGACAGTGGATCACCTATCATATAAATCAGGGGTGTCCAATCTTTTGGCTTCCTTGGGCCACATCAGAAGAATTATCTTTGGCCACACATAAAATACACTAACACTAATGATAGCGGATTAACTAAAAATTTAAAAAAAAAAATCACAAAAAAATACTCAATGTTTTAAGGAAGTTTATGAATTTGTGTTGAGCCACATTCAAAGCTATCCTGGGCCACATGCGGCCCACAGGCCATGGGCTGAACAAGCCTGATATAAATGAAGGGCGGGGATAAGCTGTTTTCAAATTTCTATTTCCAGAGGTTTACTCTAGTAGACATGATGGCATCTTTTCATAGAGATAGCAAAAGTGTACTGCCCCTAACACAATATGGCAGAACAAGAAACAGTTATTATTCCTAATGAGAAACAACTTGACTGTCCAACACTAAGGGGCTTGTGCAATAAAGTATGTGTGACGTGTGAATGAAGATTGTTTTTTGACATTGGGCAACGGTCACAATATAGATAAAGCAGCTAAAAATTACACACATCTCATAACACCATCTTTATTTTCTATGTATGTAGGTGTGTCTTATGCTATTAAAAACATACCAGAAGAGTTCATAAAGAAGTTAACAGTGGCTTACGAGATTATGGCAATCCATCTGATTTCCTCCACCCTGCTTTTATGCACTGAGCTTCTGTAATCGAGGAAAATAAGAAATGTAGTTTGCTGTAGGGGGGATCAGTTAATCTCTGTCAATAGTCTATCAAAGAACATCTGAAAATCTTCCATAAGCTATTACAAGAAATATATCACAAATATGTGTTTTGAAGACTGGATTTTCTGGGTTTGCTAAATTTTGGGTTCAGTTGTCACCATACTGTGAAAAGATATGCTCCTGCAATCTATTAAAAAAAAGAAAAATTAGTTTTATATCTCCCTGTCCAGTCTCTTTGGTCAAATGGCTCACTGCTCTCATAAAAAGTAAAAGCATATATTCATGTATTAAACCAATCATTCACCATATTTGCATACAATTGCTTATATACACCAGCCACAAAGGCAGGTAGCTGGTATCTGAAGATGAACAAATAATGGCCCTATGCTCCAGTTAACAGGCTGGTAGAGGCAGCTCTGTGGAATAAATGCAATACAGAGAAACGAGTATTGCCTTGATGCTCTCTGAAATTATATATTCTTCTTGGGGTAATATCCTACCACCCATATGGCTCTGAATCTCAAATATTTATATCTAGACATGTACTCATTTTTTGAATTTTCAGAACCTATCAGTGAATTTGGCAGAAAGTAACAACTTACTAAATGATGAGTATGTAAATGACTAAATGAGCAAACACACAACAAGCTGGAAGACACCCCAGCTCTCCAGAGGAATTAGCTTTGAAGGGGATTTTTTTAATTAAACTTTTCATTTGAACATAACTATAGATTAACATGCAGTTGTAATTAAATAATACAGAGCAATTCCACGGACTCTTTACCCAATTTCTCCCCATGATAACATCTGGCAACACTAAAGTACAATATCACAACCAGGATATTGACACAATAGCAATGGTATTGATATATATACATGATCCATTTTCGGCTACTTTTTTACACAAACTGTGAGGTGTAGGTCAAAGTACACTGTTTTTCCTAGGGATGTCCAAATGTTCCAGGACCATTTTCTGAAGAGGGTAGCCTTTCTCCACTGAAATGCTTTCAGACTTTTGTCAAAAATAAATTGCGCATTATTTGTGGTGATCTACTTCTGGATTCTCTATTCTGTTCCACTGCTCTCTGTGTCTAACCTTTCACAAATGCCACAATGCCTTACTTACTATAGCTATAGCAGATATGAATATCAGGTAAAGTGATCCTACTGACTATTCTTTTTTAAAATTTTAGTTACTCTAGAAACATGTCTTTCCAAACAAAACTTAAAAACAGCTTGTGTATAAAAAAATCTTGCTGGGGCTGGGCACAGCAGCTCATGCCTATAACCCCAGCACTTTGGGAGGCTGAGGCAGGAGGAATGCTTGAGACTAGGAGTTTGAGATCAGCCTGGGCAACATAGTGAGACCCCGACTCTACAAAAAAAAAAAAATTCACCAGGCATGGTGGTGCACACCATGTAGTCTCCGGAAAGAAAGAAAGAACAAACAAACGAATCTTGCTGATTCCAAAGAGAATAGTAAAGAAAAGGTAGGGGTGGGGGAAGAGTAACTGTACAATGGAGAAATCTGACAAACACTACACTGCCAGGTGATCAAGGTCAACATCTACAGTAATAAGCTTTGTTGATGGTGATGAACCCATGTACGCTGTGATGAAAATAATGGCCCTTTACAACTGTAATCCTTCAAAAAAAAAAAAAAAATATATATATATATATATATATATATATAACTCCAGTCTAAAAATGAGAAAAACATCAGAAAGATCCAACTGACAGACATTCTTCTAAACACCTGACAGGTACTCCTTTAAATTGTCAAAGTCATCAGAAACAAGGAAAGTGTAACAGTCACAGTCAGGGAAAGATTACTGACTAAATGTAAGGTAGTATCCTGGAACGGAAAAAGGGTATTAGGTGAAAAATAAGAAAATCGAATGAAGTGTGGATTTGGTTAATAATGTAACAATAGTGGTTCCTTAACTGCACCAAGTGTACCATGCTAGTTTAAGACATTAGTGAAAGAGAAAGGGTGTAGGATATATGGAAACTCTCTGTATTATCTTCCCAATGTTTCTGTAAACCAAAACCTGCTCTAAAATACAAAGTTTACTGAAATATTTATATACATTTCTAAAAAGTACTCAAGGGTTGAAATTTTGAAAGTTTAATCATTTTCACTGTTTCATCGAGGATGCTTTCAAGAAAAAAAAACTTTGCTGATATTTTCATATGAATTGAATTAAACCTACAAGTCAATTAGGGACAACTGACATCTTTAGCATGTTGAGTTTTCCAGTCTGTGAGCACAATATGTCTCTCCATTTATTTGGGTCCTTTGTCAAAAATCAGGTTTTTGTCATCTTCAGCATACAGACCCAATATGTTTTGTTAAATATATACCTATGTATTTCATTTCCTTGAGAGTGATTGTAAATGATATTCTGTTTGGAATTTTGGTTTCCACATATTCATTGCCAATGTAAAGAAATCTCACAGATTTTCATGTGTTGATCTTATATCCTGAAACCTTGCAGAACTCACTTATTAGTTTAAGGAGGGTGTTATGTTTTATTTTTGATAGACTACTTTGTTTTTTCTATGTAGACAATTATATCATCTGAAAACAGACATAGTTTTCTTTCTTCCTTTCTAATCTGAATATCTTTTATTTTTCTTGCCTTATTGCAGTGGCTAGAACTTCTAGTATGATGTCAAGAAGAGTGGCAAAAGCAGACATCTTTGTTGTTTTCCCAGTCTTAGAGGGAAAGCATTCAGTCTTTCACCATTAAATATGAGGTTAACTTAAGATTTTTATAAATGTTCTTTATCAAGTTGAAAACAGATAGAGATCTGTAGTGTGTTGAGAGGGTTTTTTTTGTTTGTTTTGTTTTGTTTTTTGTTGTTGTTGTTGTTGAGACAGAGTCTCGCTCCGTCACCCAGGCTGGAGTGCAGTGGCGCAGTCTCGGCTCACTGAAAGCTCCACCTCCCGGGTTCACGCCATTCTCCTGCCTCAGCCTCCTCAGTAGCTGGGACTACAGGCGCCCACCACCATGCCTGGTTAATTTTGCTTTGCATTTTTAGTAGAGACGGGGTTTCACCATGTTAGCCAGGATGGTCTCGATCTCCTGACATTGTGATCCACCCGCCTCGGCCTTCCAAAGTGCTGGGATTACAGGCGTGAGCCACCGCACCTGGCTGAGAGTTTTTATTTTTATGAGTATTGAATTTTTCTACATGCTTTTTCTGTATCAATTGATACGATTTTTCTTCTTTAGCCTGCTGATAATGGTAGATTACATTTATTTGTCTTCAAATACTGTAAAAATTGAGTTTTAAAGGATAAAAGGAACTTCACCAGATATTCATAGAAGAGCATTCGTGTTTATTTGTTTAATGTCTATCCTTACTACACAACAAGAACCACAGTGGCACAGATTACTTATGTTTTATTTAATACTACATACTTAATACCTATCCTAGCTGCTAGCACATAATAAGCAATCAATAAATAAAGAAGTGGGCCAGGTGCAGGGGCTCATGCTTGTAATCCCAGCACTTTGGGAGGTCAAGGCAGGCAGATCACAAGGTCAGGAGTTGGAGACCAGTCTGGCCAACATGGTGAAACCGTGTCTCTACTAAAAATACAAAAAAATCCACCGGCTCTGGTGGTGTGCGCCTGTATTCCCAGCTATTTGGGAGGCTGAGGCAGGAGAATCACGTGATGGAGGTTGCAGTGAGCCGAGATTACACCACCGCACTCCAGCCTGGGCCACACTGCGAAACTCCATCTCAAAAAATAAATAAATAAATAAAATAAAATAAACAAGTAAGTAAGTGAGCCAATAACACAACATACAAGTACACAGACATGAGTGTATATATATTTGGGAAATGGCCAGTCAGCCAGGGTAATGGCAGCAGAGATTATGTTGAAGGAGTGGCCAGAAGAAGGCAGAGCTCCTATCTCACAGCACACACATACATCCATTCAAGACATAGCAAAGACCTAAACGTAAAGACTAGTGACTAAATGTGCAGCTTGTACAATAAAATATATGAGAATACTTTCATATCTTGGAGTGGACAAAGGTTTTTTAGAATACAGAAAGCAATAATGATGAAAGAAAATATGTAGAGAATGGATTTTTTTGAAAATTAAAATCTTACATTCCTCAAAAGACATCTTTAGGAAAATGAACAGGGAAGCCAAAGACTGGCAAAGAATATGATACAAACTGACAGCTGGATATATGAAGAATTCCTACAACTCAATAATCAAAAGACAAATAGCTCAGTTAAAAACAAATCAACAAAAGATTTGAACAAACACTTTACCAGAGAAGATACAAAAAAGCGGATAAAGACATGAAAAAGTGCTTGACATCATTAGTCACCAGGGAAAGCAAATAAAAGCCAGTGGAATACCACCATTAGTTATCACCATCATTATTATTGTTGTTGTTGTTGTTCCAGGAAAAAAACTAAATTTAAAAAGACTGAAAACACCAAATGTCAGCGAAGATGTGGAACAGGCAGAACTCTCAATTTGTTGGTAATGTTGTAAAATGGTACAGGCTCTTCAGAAAAAGGGCTGGCAATGTTTTACAAAGCTAAACATACACCTACCATATGATTCAGCAATTCTAATCCTAGGTATTTAACCAGGAAAAACCACTCAGAAGAAAAAGAGTTGTACATTCACTGCAGCTGTATTCATAACAGCCTCAAAATGGATACAGTCCAGATATCCATCAACAGAAGGGTAAACAGTGGTACATTCCTAAAATGGATTACACACTCACACACACACAAACTACTGTATACACAACGGGGATGAATCTCAAAAACATTTGATAAATGAAGGAAACCAGACACAAAGAATATATTTTATATATATATATATCATATATATATGGAAACTATATAACAGATAAAACAACTTTTTTGGTTGGAAAAAAATCAGAACAATACCTACTCTAGATGGTGTGAATGAAGACTGACCAGAAAGGGGCATGAGAGGACTTCTTGGGGTAAAAGGGATGATTAGTATCTTGACAGAAAGTTTAAATTGCAAAGATACATACTTTTCTCAGAACTTAATGTGCTGGCTCACACCTGTAATCCCCACATTTTGGGGTGCCAAGGTGGGAGGATCACCTGAGGTCAGGAGTTCAAGACCAGCTGGGTCAACATGGCAAAACCTCATCTCTACTAAAAACACAAAACTTAGCCAGGTGTGGTGGTGGGCGCCTGTAATCCCAGTTACTCGGGAGGCTGAGCCAGGAGAATCACTGGAACCTGGAAGACAGAGGTTTCAGTGTGCCAAGATCCTATCACTGTTTTCCAGCCTGGGTGACAAAACGAGGCTCCATCTCAAAAAAAAAGAACCTACTGAATGGTATAACCAAGGTCTGTGAAGTTCACTGTATGGAAATTTTACTCTAAAAAAGAATTATATATAAATGTTGAACTCCAGCTAATTAGTTATCGTTATCTACATCTAAGGGGAATTCGCAACATATTTGAAACCTGTCATAAAAAAAAAAGAATTGGTGGAGGATACAGGGATACACAGATGAATATGTGACTATAAAGCAAGTACAGTAATATGTAAATTGTAGAATCGAGGTGGTGGCTATATGAAGTTTAACTGTAAAATTTTTTCAACTTTTCCTGTATGCTTGAAAATTTTCATAATAAAATGTTGGTGGGAAAAGTAGGCACAGGATTGGATCAAGAATACAATAGTACACTCAGGAGCATGGATCTAACCCTGAATGTCTAATTTTCAAATCCTGGGGCTCTATGGATATCTCAGCGGATGCTCAGGGAGTGAAAGTGAAACAGGAACTTAGGGTTCAGTCCCTGATGAAACCACAGCAATTCTACTTTATTTATTTTACAAACTGGCCCTTCATATAAAATAATTTTCATGACTCCAATGATGCAGTGAAACCCAAATACACAGAAAATCACTGCTGGAGGTGATGATGAATTTTATCCACCCAAGTACTATGGGCATCAGTGAATAAAAATGTACTCATGTATTCTTCAAGAATGGTTGATATGCAGAGTGGTTTTTCATATGTATGCCCAAAGACATGGAACTCAGGAAAGAACCTTAAGGATCAGCTGGTTTAATATCTTGACCTTATGGATGAGAAAGCTTGGTCCTGCGAGGGAAGAGACTTCTGGGTGACTGCATCTCCCTGGTAGTCAGGGTGAGGTGGCAGGACGCCCCGGTCCATGAGCACTGCTGATCCAGGCCTGCTCTTCCACACCGCCATATCCTGCCACCATCCCCAGGACTCCTCAAGAGTCTTTTAATGAGACTTGCTCACGGTTTCAGGTGACAAGGCATTTGAAAAATAAGGTCTGTGCTTCACAGGACAAAATGCTTCAGAAACAAAGTCCATTCTCTTCATAACTGCCTGTGAAAGATTATAGGCCTATTTTCTGATTTTGACATTTATTTGAAATTCAGATTCTACTGTATAACCTAATAGGAGCTGTGGAGATAATTAACACAAATGGAAAATCTCAGGGTAAAATGGGAGAACGGAGGAAAGGGAACATTCTTAAAGTTCAAGCCACTTTCCTGTGCCACTTCCCAGCATTTAATTGTGAGCTATTCTCAAACACAAAATTCAAACAGTAACCTGAAATTACTCTGCTCTCTGAATCTCTTACCACTCATCTCTGTTGTATTCTGCAGAGAGCACGTGGACCTCATTTCACACATGCGTGCCTGAGAAGCTGTGGGTAAACTGCTACGTAAAGGAGACTAGAACTGAACTTTTGCTGTAATCAAGACGCTGCTCTCAATTTAACGTACCTGGGGGTGAAGTGACACTCCTGCCAAATACATTCTGCCTAACGACCAGGTTTACAATCTGTGCGGTCCTGGGTCTTTCTGAGATTTTTCAAAATCAAAAATAGCAGCTTGCCTTTAAGGTTTTTCACCTCTGTAGCAGATCAATGAGGAATATCTCTAAAAGCTGGTTACCTTCTTACTAACACCTCCAGCAAAACATCTGGTGGAAGAACAGACGCATAATAAAAATAATCATAATGGTGTTTTATTATTATTATTATTATTATTTCTTTATTCACCAACCAGGCACTTCACATACATTGTCTCATCTAGTCATCATCATAACTAAAGATCAATATTACATTATAGAAAGGGAACACATTGGTCAGGCATGGTGGCTCACGTCTGTAATCCCAGCACTTTGGGAGGCCAAGGTGGGTGGATCACTTGAGGTCACGAGTTTGAGACCAGCCTGACCAACATGGTAAAACCCCGTCTCTACTAAAAACAAAAAAAATTAGTCAGGTGTGGTGTCACGCACCTGTATTCCCAGTTAATTGGGTGGTTGAGGCAGGAGAACTGCTTGAACCCGGGAGGTGGAGGTTGCAGCGAGCTTGAGATCATGCCACTGCACTCCAGTCTGGGTAACAGAGCAAGACCCCCTCTCAAAAAAAAAAAAAGAGAAAGAGAAAATGAAGCACGGTGGTTACATAGAGAAGAAGCGGGACTGGCAAGCATCGGAAATCCAGATCTAACTCCAATGCCCATTCTTTTTTCCACTGAATTTGGTTGACAGATAAATGTCAGTTATCCCAGCCAAGCGAGCTCACTCTCACTTCACTGCCTCTGGTTAGTGGAGCAGATTTTATCAGTTGGTGCAATGTGTCCTTTCACACAGACAAAGACTTCAAGGAGAGGCTTCCATAACACGCTGCCTCCTCCCTAAACCACTCAAGGTCAGTAAAGGTTCAGTTGCCTGCACTTGACCTTTCAGCCCAGCAGATTAGGGGGGTACAGTATACTGAAGACGACAACATGGATTATCCAAGACACAAAGACAAGCAGCAGCAACTACTCCGAATGGGAAAAGGGGACATATCTACGTCAGGGCCTTCCTTCGGGTCAGTGTGATCTGTTACAAATCCCTGTCACTTCCTCTCTGGGCCTGTGCGCCTCCATCTCCAGGAACCCATTCCCATGCAACAATGGTATTAGCAAGCAGATACGCCCACAGGGAATGAGGTCCTTGCCTCAGCCAGACTCTCTACTGGAAACAGCTGCAGTGGCTTTCCTGAATCGCAGCTTCTGACTTTGATAAACTGGACCTGGAGGCCACTTGCTCTTTGGTCACCACATCAAATGCAGTGACTTCTGTGTCGTTTGGTAAACTAAAATCTAAGCATCCATTGAGGTGAACACATACCCAGAAACAAGCCTCCGAAGAGAAGCACGGAAGGCACAGCTGTCACGCAGCTCAGAGCAAAGACAGAGGACACCTGAGAAGCAGGCAGTGTCCATTCTTAGCCATTGCCACACACAAGGACCACTTACAGCTGTGGCTAGAATTTGAGCTAGTTTATTTTTATCTTTTAAAGGGACTGGGGAGGTAAACTTCATTTCTGAAATTCTGAAGTAGTAAAACTGACACCACAGACCCGGGCAGAGAGGCATGAATATTAGTACAGTAGACAGCTACCAAGGCAAAGGTCCCCTCCCTCCCACAGGAGAACCCCCAGACAGGACCCATGTCATACCAGCTCCTCCTCCACTTTCATTCACCATACATTCCTGGAAAAGGTGATAAAAACTTAATGTACAGAAGTTCAACACTGGGTTTACATGTTCCAGAGAACTAAAAATGTCTAAAATTTCTAGTTATAAAATGTATATTTTTATATCCAACTGTTAAGGAATGCGCACTTTTAAAACACATCAAGAATAACTGAAATGTAGGCTGGGTGCAGTGGCTCATGCCAGCGATCCCAGTACTTTTGGAGGCCAAAGCAGGCGGAACACTTGAGGTCAGGAGTTCGAGACCAGCCTGACCAATATGATGAAACACTATCTCTACTAAAAATACAAAAATTAGCTGGGTGTGGTGGCGTGCACCTGTAATCCCAACTAGTAGGGAGGCTGAGACAGGAGAATCGCTTGAACCCAGGAGGCAAAGGTTGCAGTGAGCCGAGATCGCACCTTTGCACTCCAGCCTGGGCAACAAGAGTGAAATTCCATCTCTAAATAAATAAATAGATAAATAAATGAAATGTACAGTTTTGTCTACAGTAATAAACAACAGTTTTGTCAGCAGTAGTACCATCTCTAATCGGTAAAATAAATTATTACTACCATTATTAACTGTAAGGAGATATCAATGGTCATTTCATATAGATTAGGGCAGAAATGAGTGATGTAGATTTTAATGAGGTCTTGTCTGTTTTCTTGTAAGGCACCAGCTACCTTCTGTTGATGACGAGTCTGTAGTAAGCTGGATACCTAGTGAATGGACCCATGAACTCTTTCCCAGTATTTGAGTTCCCAGAATATTCTGATAATAATTTTCATTTCATATTTTAGTGATCTTTTCTCAATTCTCTCTCACTTCCCCCTATCACTTGGACATTGTAGTCTTGGAATTTGGGATATGTTTAATTTTCGCCCCTTTGTGCACTGAGTGGATCAGCTTATATTTTTTTTTTTTTTTTTTTTTTTTCAGATGGAGTTTCGCTCTTGTTGCCCAGGCTGGAAGGCAATGGCGCGATCTCGGCTCACCGCAACCTCTGCCTCCCGGGTTCAAGCAATTCTCCTGCCTCAGCCTCCCAAATAGCTGGGATTACAGGTATGCACCATCAAGCCTGGCTAATTTGGTATTTTTAATACAGACAGGGTTTCTCCATTTTGGTCAGGCTGGTCTCGAACTCCCAACCTCAGGTGATCCGCCCACCTCAGCCTCCCAAAGTGCTGGGATTAACTTATATTCTGTAACTGGCCTAGTTCACCTTATATTCTATAACTGGTCTAGTTGACCATGAGTCATTTAATTGTGTCAATTGTCTGGCTGTTAGTATCAGCACTTATATTTTACCATTTCTGTTCATTTTTAGGAACTAATATAAATAAATGCACCACAGTATTCAAATAGTTATGCAAATAAACACTGCTTAGCAAAGTACAGCTGTTGACTATTGTGCTTGACTGTAACGAAGTAGTAGAACTGTTCATCCGCTGATGCATGGAAGTCCCAATTAGGCCTAGAAAAGGTAGTTTGAGGATATCTATCTTTTAATATTTGAAAGTGCTGATTGCATGAAAGTCACATTGTCAAGTTGTGGAGAACACATAAAGAGCTAGCATTATAAGCTTTAAGTTGCTTTCTAGGTCTCAGTTCCCTCTTCTACAAGATGACCAAATTAATCTTTATGATCTTTAAGATGCTTTAAAATATGATCATGTGATTCTACTTGGGCTCTTCAGATCCTTACAAAGAAACTGAGTTTTCTTACTTTCAATGTAATTTGAACCGGCTTATTTTACCTATCTCATTTTTGTCAGCCCAGGTAAGAACTGGAATTGGTTTTTTTTGTTTTTTTTTTTAACCTTCCTCTTAAATCGAATAATTAAAATCAGCTTACAGCAGAATATATAGTTACGATAAAAAATTAGCCAGATGCAGTGACTCACACCTTTAATCCTAGCACTTTGGGAGGCCAAGGCGGGTGGATCGCCTGAGGTCAAGAGTTCAAGACCAGCCTGGCCAACATGGTGGAACCCCATCTCTACTAAAAATACAAAAAGTAGCCGGGTTTGATGGTGGGATCCTTTAATCCCAGCCACTCGGGAGGCTGAGGCAGGAGAATCGCTTGAACCTGGGAGATGGAGGTTGTAGTGAGCCGAGATCACACCACTGCACTCCAGCCTGGGCGACAGAGCAAGACTCTGTCTCAAAAAATAAATAAATAAAATATAATAAAATAATAAAGTTATGATAAAAAATAAAAACAGAGTCCCAAGTAGGGAAACAGAAATAAGAGTGGAAAATCAGAACCATACAAAAGTATCACAAATATATAGATGATTAGGGACCTACTGATGTTTTGCAGTGTAGGCAGGTCAAGAGCAGCTGGTACACTGATGACTGAAGGGGCAGCTGTCAAACCCCACCCACTGTCTCCCAGGAAAAGCTTCTCACAGTTTTCTCAAAACAACTGCTCTCACAGGGGGAAAAAAAAAAAAAATCTCTCCCCATGGCCACAGAGCAGGCAAAGGAAAGTAAAAAAACGTGTGCATATGAAACTGAGTCAATAAAAATATTTCCTCATCCATTTTGTGTCTTCTGTTCCCTGCCAAGCCCCCAGGCAGATGGCTCCTCCTCCCCACAACAGCCAATTCATTGACAACCACAGCAGCACCCAGGCAGGAGGGCAGAAGATGGCTTAGCCTTGACCAGAAACAACAGGGAGCTCCCAGAGTTCCTACTGAAAGAAGGGGAGACCTTAATGTAGCCATTTCCTGAGACCTACTTACATCTTTGCATTTATTTTTTATCACCTATGGCACTGTTGGTGCTCTAACCATTCCTAATATTAAGAAAATGTAGGCTAAAAATGATTATTTAAAAAAAAGAACAGAAAATTCTGATTGATTTTTAAGGAAAAACTTTATGGGCTCATGTACTTACACTAAGATCAGAGAAAAAAGGTGATTATTCTTATAAAAGTATTCTGAGACCTTAGGAAGGAAAACACAGTAGGATTAATCTTTCACCAAGAGTAGACTTTAGATAGAATTTTCTACTTGACCTAATAAATAATCAATAAACTTGAGCTATTTCCAGGGTATACGCACGCATCCTTCTGAACACATGCCGATGCTCCAAGTCATGTAACAAAGCCTGCTTCCTGGACATGTAGGGTATTGGACAGAGCAAGGCCATGTGGAAAAACATGTTACAGGTGACTGGTTGCTACCTTATCACAAAGTATGGCCTCATCATTGCATAGCAAACGCATAGCAAAGCAGACTCAACATCAGTTCTGGGTCACTGTGATAAGTAGATGTGAAAGGCACCTAACAAGAACTCAGTCAGTATTTGGTTGTTATTAATATTGTTATTGTTAAAGAAAAATCAAATGGAGGCCACAGTGTGGGCATATCCTTAGGCCAACCACCCATAGCCACGTAAGAGAAAGGTAAGCTATCCTGACTTCTCTAAAATGCTGGCTCCGGCCATAAACGAAACTTAAGTTCTCTGTCCTTGTCAGCATGATAAAAGGGAACCAACCATCTACAAGCAAATAAGCTTTTACAGCTCTGCTTGCCCTGAAAGGAATGGAAGATTATAATAATAGCAACAGAGATTAATGTACTTCTTCATTTATGCTTTATAAGTTGCTGTGAGCCAAGCTTCTGTGAGTCAAGACTCCTGGTTTGGCTAGGTGCCATGGCTCATGCCTGTAATCCTACCACTGTGGAAGGTCGAGTTGGGTGGATGGCTTGTGCTCGGGAGTTTGAGACCAGCTTGGGCAACACAGCGAGACATCATCTCTACAAAAAATATAAAAATATAAAAATTAGCCAGGCAAGGTGGCATGTACCTGTGTCCCAGCTACTGCTAGCTGAGGCGGGAGGATCACTTGAGCCCAGGAGGTCAAGGCTGCAATAAGTTGTGTTTCTACCACTGCACTCCAACCTGGCTGAAAAGGTGAGACCCTGTCTCCAAAAAAAAAAAAAAAAAAAAAGAGGTCTTCTGGTTTGTGAATTTTTGGTATGCACAATAAACAAAAAATTTGCTAACTTGCCCGGATTTCATTTTTGACATTATCACTGATATTAAACATGATTTTAAAATATAGTTATCTTTGAGCCAATTAGGAATATTTGCTAGGCAAAATTGTTTGTTACTGAGACAGAACTTTCCCAGTTACATGACAGTGTCTAAAACATTACACATTGGCACTAGCACAGTATTTTTCATTAGAGGACATAAAATACTGACAGAGTAGGCTAGCCATGCCACTGGACACAAAGTCCTGGCTTTGGTCACAGTTGTATTTTTGTCATCTTGCATTTTTTCTGATCCTTTTGGTGTGTTTTTAATTTTTTTAAATGTTTGAAATGAAAAATCCATATAAAAATGTAAACTTTAGTTTCAACTCATTTTTACCAATAGCCACATATGACACCCAATAAAAACAAAAAGCATATACCTGTACGTATCTTGACAGTCATTAATATATTATTGAAAATAACAGTATATTGAGGGAAGGCTAATAAATCTGGGGACTGTATAGAAAAATCACAAGAAAACTGCATGTTCCAAGGCACTGAGCACCAAAGTACAGCAGCCCTTCGCTCACTTATTCAACAAACAAGGGTGATGCTAAGCACTGAAGATTCACAGAGAAGGTGATATAGCCATGAAAACACTGTGTCAAACTCTAAACATGTCTCAAATACACAGAATGCAAGCTACAGAGTATTAAATGCCATAGAGAATGCCAAGAAGTGCCCTGCAAATCCAAGAACTCATACCTGAGATAATCAGAGCGCTCTATCAAAGAGGTAAACACTTCTTCTGTGCAGGTGGGTTGGGTGGGCAGGGAAAAGGGAGAGCATTTTAGAGCAGAGGAAAGAGCATGAGGAAAGTCACTGCGGTCAGGACGACCTGGACAAGGCCATGTTCCATATGAATTCTACTCAGGACTGTGGGGCATTTGAAAGACTATGCAAAAGATTGCTGAGGAGAAAAGAAAGACAAAAAGTCTGCATCCAAGAAAAAGTACAGAAAGGGAGACGAAAACACACCCAGAGAGCAAACAGATAGATGGTTTCAGCTTCGGTAAAAACAAAAGCACAGTACACAATTCAGGAAATTAAAAACAGCACATCGTGAGAGCAAGTTAGTAGGAAAGTCACATGAATAATTTTTTTAAAAGATAACTCTACCTGAACCTCGTGAAAAAATCCGAACTATTTTATTCCATATAATCTATAGGTCTATTAAAACAATCATCCATAAAAGTTGGGTTTTACTTTTGAATCAGTGAACTCATTTTTTTTTTATTCTAAGTGTCTCTGTCTCAATATCACCAAGTTTCTTTATCACCAGAAATAGAAACTCAGTATCACCAAGTTTCTATATCTCTCAATATCACCAAGTTTCAATATCACCAGAAACAGAAAAAGGTATTTTAAAATCTGCCTTAAGTTTTCAAAGCTACTATTTTAATAGATTTTCCCTAAAATTCTAATTGTTCTACCAAAAATATGAAAAGATGTCATTGGTCATTACCACATGAACTTGATGCTTTCCCAGAAGCCTTTCTTCACAGTAATCTGTGGTCTCTGGATGAATTAGTTACAAAATCACTCCAAACAGTGAATAGGCAATTTACAGTCCATCATTTCTAAAATGTATAGGACTTCAGCCAATGTAAGAACATTAATTAGATGGGCACTAATGGAATGTGACTACTAGAAGGAAGAAACTGAGATACGTTTTTGGCCACAACACAATGGAACATCCAGAATGCTCAAGTGAATCAACTCATGAACTATTAGAACAAATAAAAGCGTGGTGAAGGGAATTAATGTACAATTTTGAAAAATCAACAGCTTAAATCCCAGCAATTACCAACAGTAAATAAAGATATAATGAAAAACATCCTTTACAGTAACAAATATATAAAGAGGCCTATGTGAAACAAGTCACAAAACTTTATAAGAAACCATGAAAGAAATTTGGAATTTAAAAGGGAGATACTCCTTGTATATGAAGATTGAATAGTATACAATGCCGCTCTACCCAAATTATTGTCCTGGAATTCACAGTGAAAAGGTCTGCAGAAGAAAGAGGAAAACAAGGGGAGCGACTTGTGAAAATGATTCCCAAGTTCGTTGGAAAGATTAAACAATTGACAGGACCCAGGAATTTTTTTTTTAATTCCTTAAATTTTATTATTATCTATTATTTAAAAAAATAGAGCAACAATAATGAAAACTAACATAAGACTTGACACAGCAAACAAACTCTGATATATTAGTTCTCTCTCAGTCTCTCTCTCTATATATATATTTATACACATACACACACACACACACACATAAAATCTCATAAACCAATGTAGAAGGAATAAATTACATACAAAACAGTGCTGAAAAACTATTTGGGTAAAAAAAAAAAAAGTGATATTTACTTCCTGTCACATGCCAAAATAGAATGTACAGGGTTTTATTACCTGTTTAAAAAGAGAAACAAACAAAAAATACTGGTAATTCTTTAACTGATTTTGTGTGAGGAATGACTATTTTACAAAAGAAATTTAAAAGAAGTATACAAAACCAAATGAAAGATACACACATTTGATCACATGAAAATTGAAAACTTCTGATGTTTACAAACATCAAAAACTTGCAAGGCTGAAAAAGCAATTGTGGGAAATATCTGCAGTGAATGAGGAAACACATGCAGATATTTTCTTTCAAAACTAATCTGAAAAAATAGAAAGAATGAAGAAGACCTACTATTTGATAGCACAATCAGGTGAATACAGTCAGTAACAACCGTACGTTTTAAAATAAAGGGTGTAACTGAATTGTTTGTAACTCAAGGATAAATGTTTGAGGGATGGATGCCCCGTTCTCCATGATGTGATTATTTCACACTGCGTGCCTGTGTCAAAATATCTCATGTACCCCATAAATATACACACCTAATATGTACCCACAATTTTTAAAATTTAAAAAATACAAATAAAAATAAATTTTAAAAAATCTGAACTTTTGAAAATAGGTTATCTGACCATAGGTTCATGAGATCCACATATGTAAAGAAAAGTCTTTGGTTTTAGAAACACTTTGAAAAGACTCATAGCTTCTAGTTACATGGGTATAAAATAAAGTCACCGAGACTTTTAAAATCCATCAGATTGCCACGTCTCTGTTCTTCCAGAAAAAAAGGCTGTCTTATTTTATAACCCTGAAGTGTTATATTTAGAACTAAGGTGTTTTTTATTTTCTCCTTTCTGAGTGTTTTTACCAAAAACCAAGCTTACCTTTCAGTCTGTTTATCTGTCAGATACTTTTAGTATCTGAAAAACAAAACTAAAACACAATAGGAAAAAAAAAGGTGAGAATTAACAGTTCCACTACATTTATACCTCTGCAAATTTTCCTATTAAGTCTTAAGAGAGCTCTGTGCTGAAGAAACAGGTCCACTGCTCCTCTGAGTGTGCACCAGAAAGACAGTGGGCAAATGGGGAGGCACCTCAGATTCAACACAGGCTTGACAATAAAATCTATTCCTCTCTCTTCTCCTCTAAACAAAGCAAAATAACTCAGAAGTACAAAAAGAATGGAATTAAAAACACAAGTATCACTATCTACTACACATACTGTCCTGCTACTTGACAATATGACTAAATTAAAATGAGGCCTATGTTTACATATCAAATGTTAACAATTTTTCACTTTCCACTTGGCTAAATGTTTTATACCTTTTGATTACTAGTCACATAATTTCTCCAAAAACTTAAATCTCCAATAATAGTGAAAAACTCATTTATGCCACTCTTACACACTGAATCATCCAATAAAACTTGATTTCACCAAACAGCAGTGATAAAGTATTACAGAAAACTGATTTACATTACAACTAATTGCTAATTGTTCAATAACATGTTAATATTCACCTAAGAAGATCTGTTCCAAAAAAAAAGAGCTTGGAACAGTTTCTATCTGAATGACAAGTCTAATTAATCAAATCAATTCTGCATTTCAATTTTGGTAAAAAAAAAAAAAAAATCAATATGTAAGTGCAAAATACAAAGATGAAAAAACGTTCATCCATATAGTAAGCTTTCAACACTGAAGAAGAAACATCAACATAAAGCACCTGTACAGTTAACTCTGGGTCCCTCCCTGACACTTACTCATTTCTTATTCTCATTTCCCCTCTCTGTTTGTTCCTCTTTCAGGCCAGGGCTGTTAAACAGATCACAAAGGATCAGATGGGAGCAGAACTGAAATGGATATGGGCTTTGCAAATACAAGAGTCACTTAAAGCAATGAAAATCCTGAAGTGAGGAGACTGATTTGGAAGTAGGAATTCAGACAACACCTTTCTAGAGTACGGTCATACGCGTGTCAAGGAACTAATGCTCTTGCAGGTCAAATGTCAAGAGATGGTGACATGCCTTAGAAGCCATATTCAGTTTCATCAATTTAAATCACCAAACTATCACAGAAACCATCAAAAAGCAGTATCAGATCCCAACCTTAATTTATAAATAGAAAGCTTTGCTTCTCAAAACAGGGCTTGCCTACATATGGAGCTGGGAAGCAGCTGTTCCACACTGCCCTAAGATAAACATGGCTCATAGGCCAAGACTACACATTTTCACAGAATAATATTTTTATTCCTGGAGAGATAATATTTTTGGATTGTTTTCCTGATATTAAGCGATTTATCATTTTATGTTAAAAACAAATGGGGAAATATTTCAGAGGAGAATAAAATCATAATTTGGTAACTAAAGCCCCAAAACTATTAAATATTTCACACTTTACATCATCTTGTATGTATAAGTATACATACCCATCTTCCGCCAGACTTGATTCTCAAACAAACACGAGCAAACTGCTCCACACCTCTTCTTGTCCGATAAGAATTAATACTGGTGACTTCTCACAGCAGTACAGTAGTGCATAGCGATCTACCTCATTCTTTTCAATGGTGCCAAGTATTCTGTCATATAAAAGCCCATGTTTACTTAGCTGTTTCCTTACTGATAAACATTTGTTTCCAATATTTTGCTAAAATCAGTAACTCTATAATGGAAATACTTGTATCTTTTCATACACATGCTAGCATTTTTAGAATAAATTTCTGAAGCTGACTTGCTAGTCAAATGGTTTGTGTGTTTTATATTTTAACAGATAGGGCCAAATGGATCTCCTAAGAGGGAGTGCACCAGTTAGGACTCCCATCAACAACGTACAAGTGCCATACTCCCCGCACCCTTTGTACCACTGTGATTAAACTATTTTACTGCTATACTGCCAAGTAGTTTTACTACAATAGTTACTGTACACTAAGTGATAATGTGAAAGGACTTTAAAAAAATGTCCTACTTTCCAAAATACTGTTGTTTAAATCATCATCCCTGGCCACAAACATTTTAAAATGTATGAAGCCAGAGGGCCACCATATTCATAGGGAAACATAAATACATTTCTAAAAGAGCATGTGATTAACAAGAGGACAGGCATCAAGTCCCTTGGAGGCTTAGGAGAAAGAACAGCAAATGTAGAGGATGCCAGAGGAGACATTCCTGGAAGAGGCTGAGGTTCCAACTGGATATTTAATGATGAATCATACTGGGGGAGCCCAAAGCAAACAGGGATGATGCAGTAGATGGTAGATGATGTACGTACAAAGTGCACAACGGCAGAGCTCAAGTCAATAGAGAATTATATGGTAAGCTATAGGTCTAACACCTGGCTAGGGACTGCTCAAAATACAAACAGGCCAGTCAAACAAGAGAATCAAAACAGTGGCCAGAGTACAGTTTTTAAAGTGCAGGAAACTCAACTATACTCAGCCACCACCAGTTCAGAAAGACACTTGCCTCTGCTGAAGGTGAATACATCCTCATTGCCCAGCAAGGTAAGAGGTTCCTCAGACATGTCTAAACTGTATAAAATATCTACTTAATATGATAGCATTGCTCAAAATAAGTAAGTCAGAAAATAACCACAACTTTCCCACTTCGTGTTTCATAATCTAGCTGGTCATTACAGTTCAGTCATTTCAAACTGCAAGAAGCAGCACACTCCAGCAAAAGAAAGGGGTTTTGAAAGAAACAGTCCTGGGCTCAAATTCTGACTGCGTCGTAACTAGCAAATTCATTCAACCTCTTAAAAAATCACAATGTCCTTATCTGCAAAATGGTCATCAAGGCTACGCAGATGAAATGGGATAGGTATGAAGCTAGAGGGCCATGAGAGACACAAGTCTCCTTCTCCTCCCTGTCCATCTATTTCAAGTAAGACAAAATAAACAGTATTGCTTAATTATTGACTGTTCCCAAAATCTTTTAGTTTTCTAATTTCATTGCCGTAACTCCATTAAAACAGTAAAAAAGTATTTGGTGATGAAAAATGTCAAGGCGATTCAGAAAGCAGAATGGTACACTTTAGAGGTTACCAATGCCAAGAAAAAGTATTATGGATTAAATTCAAAAGATCATATAAGAAAATCAATATTAGTATAACATTCTTGATTTGGTCTATAAACCTAAGAGCTGGGTCAACTAAGAATAACTTATTTTGCTCAATAAAAACCAATGTTCAGTATCCACTCTTCTCTATGACTTAATACTGAGCCATTACCTTTTTAATGCGGTTCATCCTTGTCTTGATTCTCATCACCCGCCCATGAAAGCATTTGCCCTACGTGCCCTGCACCATCATCACTAACCCCTTGGGCACAATATCATATGCAATATACAGACGATTGGTGTTGAAACCACCTAATATTGCCCTTGTTTTATTTGTTTCCTCTGACTCTGTAACATCTTACATCCAACATAAATAGGTAAATACCTTCAGGTGTATTAAAAGTAAGGTTCTCTGAGTTAGCATGGTTTTAAATAAAACAAGTGATGTTAATCGGAGTAACTCAGCTACTTTAGGTATAATATCAATCATCAAAATCAGCCAAAAACTGCTAGAGTAGCATCTTCCCAACTTCACATAAATAAATCTGCTAGTTTCTTAACATTCCATGCTTTCCATTAGCCTTTCTATGGCTCTGCTCATTTCTTTTTTATAACCATATACTTCTTTCTATTGATTCTTAGCACTTCATATATTGGCAGGAAACTATTGCCAGCCTAATGTCATGCATTTATGCAGTGCTTTCAATTAAGTCATTTTGGAACCTCCTTAGCATTCTGCTGAAGATGATGTGCTATGCCCCTGCAAAGTGGGTGGCTTCATTCTTCTTTACATTTCCAGCACACGACCCACTGCTTGCTGCACACTGGGTGCTCAGTGTCTATCACTGGAGCAAGATGACAGCATGTCTCTAAAGTTACACAGTCCTTAGCCTGAATCTCAGCGCTGGTACTTCCCAAATTTAACCTGAGGCCTGGGCAAATCATGTGACCTCTCAGGGATTTCGTTTCCTGTCTGAAACTAAAGGGGATCAGGAATATCTACTTCATTGACTTTCTGTGAAAACTCAATGAAATAATGTATTTACAGTGACTACTACAGCAGCTGTGCCATGGCACATTAGGGCTCAGGAAATTGGAGCCAATTCACTAAACCATGCACATATCCTCATTCAAGTTCTCTTGGAGATCATAAAGTACCTCAGCAATGTTGGGTAATAGGTTCAGAGTAGGGCAGTAGGTTCAGGGCTAAAGCCCTCTCTCTAAGACCAGTCACTATAGAGGTGTGACCCCAGGCCCCAAGAAGCAGCTAATGCTCTCTGAAATTCACTTTGATAATGCTGAATTATTTCCCACACATTGTTTTTAGTTCAATTCTGTCAATGTTGACCTCGCTCTGCCTTTCAGACTCAACCCCACTCTGACCCAGTAACGATACCAGCTGAGGTAAAACTGGGCTGGCTAATCCCCAGCTCTCCCTTACACATGTCCATCTTCATATCAAACCTTTGTTATTTCACTATTGGCAATAATAGCACCAGGGGAACTAGAGACAAATGTGAACAAGACACCAGGTAAATTAACTTATGTGATCAGACAGGAGAAAATCCCAGCCACCAGAACACTGTTATTCAAGCTCTTCCCTGTGGCCAGGGAATCCTAAGGGGTATAGTTTGGCAGGCTGGACATGGGACATGTGAACGCTCCCAGAGATGTGATCCGTGGCTCTGGTTAATCTCTCATTATGAGTATCTAAATACATAGCACTTTAAAACTACAACTCATTAGTCAGGCAAAAACTCTTTGAATGAGGTAACATTAACATGAAGAAGGCCATGATTAAGACAGCCAAGCAAAACAAAAGAGAAAATTCATTCTGTTAAAGCCCATCTAAGTAAAATACTGAAAACATTGTAGAAATAAGACTCAAAAAATATATACGTAGAATAAGACCATCAACCAATTTTTTTTTTTGAAAGAGTTTTACTCTGTCACCCAGATGTGATCTCGATTCACTGCACCCTCGACCTCCTGGGCCCAAACAATTCTCAAGCTTCAGCTCCCCAAGTAGCTGTGACTACAGACCATACCACCACACCCGGCTAATTTTTGGGACTTTTTTGGAGACGGGGTTTTACCATGTTGCCCAGGCTGCTCTAGAACTCCTGAGTTCAAGCAACCCTCCTGCTTACGCCTCCCAAAGTGCTAGGATTACAGGCATGACCCACTCCACCCAGCCAAAAATTACTGAATTAATGTCTACTACAGTAACATTCACTCCTGTAGAATTTACAAACTACACACTCAAATACATACATATTCTGACTTCTCAAATTTAACTACCCCATTAGAGAAGGGTGAACAAATACATGTCTGGGGAAACACACATAATCCAAAGGTATCTGTCAATGAACATAAAATTTCATTGATGCCACCTGTTTGTGAATCATTTGCTACTCCATAATATTCCTGTATTCATTTTAATTTCCTCCAAAGCTTTGAGTGAGATTAAAACTCCATGACGATGCGCTACAGTTATTCTCCTAGCCTATACCATATAGGAGGCAACACCCCACACAGTACCCTCGATGTTCCTGGGGTACCCGTGGAGCCAGCATAAGAAACACAGCTTCCTCTGGGGATACATAACACTGAGCTGAATGGAGCCACCAGCACAGAAGCAGCATAAGCTACATCTCCTCTCTCGTGGGACTTAAAACCTACTTTGGGACGTAAAACTGAAAAAGCAAACATCTACATGGCGAAGTAGGTCTCAGAGATGTTCAAAGAAAGGGAAATCACAAAAGAAAAAAGTGAGGATGGATAAGATTTAGAAGACAACACTACACAACACTCTGATATAATAATAAATCTATATATTTGCTCACTGTCCCAGGTTCCCAAGGGGCTCCTAAAATCTTTGTAGTATCTTGATTGATAGGAATAATAGGAGCAGCTTGTGTTCTAAAATTTGGTGTTTGTCCCATTCCCGATTGAGAACTCCTAAATCCCGCGGAATTTCTAGGAAGCTAGGAGTACATTTTGTTCTCATAATGCCACTCTTGGTGGCCCATGAGACAGCTTCCGGATGGACACAGGTCTCCAGAAATATCAAAGCAAGAACTGAGGGCCTCACGAACAGAAAGGGGAAAGGGGCTGGAGATTAAGGCAATGACCAATAGCCAATGATGTAATCTATCATGTCTATGTAATTAAAGCTCGATCCAAACTCCTGAACCACAGAGTTGAGAAAATATCCCGGCTGGTGAACACAACCAAGTGCTGAGAGAACGGTGTGCCGGGAGATGGCATGGAGGCATCACACCCAGACCTCTTCACCCTGTGTATCTCCTTCTGGGTTGTATTCTTTATAATAAACTGTTAATATAAGTGCAGTGCTTTCCTGAGTTCTGGGAAACTTTTTAGCGAATGATCAAGGGGACCCCCAATTTATAGCCGGTTGGTCAAAACTGCAAGTGATAACATGGGGTTTGAAACTGGAGCCTCTACTGTGGGTAATCTTGTGAGACAGTTTTTAACCTGTGCAGTCTGGGCTAACCCCAGACAGTGTCTGAATTGAATTGTAGAACACTCGGTTGGTGCCCAGAGACTTGGATGATTGATTGACATAAAAAAAAATTTTTTTTAACTCATACATTTGTTGTCACAAGTTTTATTAAAAACAAAACAAACAAACAAACAAAAAACAGGTTGAAAGCATATCAACTATGACAGGGCAACAAAAAGACAATTGAAAAACACTGGTGAATTCATTCCAGATCTCAATCACAATTCATAATTTGGAACCATCACTCTGACATCGGGAGACACTGAATAAGGTAAAGCATATGACTTGTTTTACAAACTGATAAGCTACGTTAACTTTAAAATATTTTATCACATGGTTTACCTCACAGTAAAAAAGGATTGCCTCCAATGAGCTTGTTTATAAGTTGGTTGGTAGCCACATTTTTTGTTTTAATAGAAACAACATTAAACAGAGACTTTAGAAATCGACCAGACTACACTATCACTGAAACACAGCACTCTAATACCACAGAACTTACCCACCACACAGAAAAGGATGACTTTGGAAAGTTATAGAGATAAGACACTTCCCTCCCTCGAACTGCTCAGGCCTGCTAATCCCACTTTATCTCCAGCGAAGATTTATAAGGTCATGTCTGAGGAAGTACGAAAGACGAGCTCTTTGGCACAAAACTGGGCAAACTGCAATAAGAAATTACTCCAATATTAACAGGTTAAAAACAGAAGGTTCCGGAACATGGGGCTGCAGAGAAAAAGTCTACATGTTAGGTTTTTTCTTTTATTTTTAAGGACCTCTTACTTATAAAGCATTCTTGCTAGGAAAAGATTCCTAACTCAATTTGCCATAAAATCTTAAAAGTCAACAGGGATAAGGTAGGAGTCACCAAGATACCATAAATACACTGCCATCAGTTATCCTTCAAACCATACAATAACACCAATGAAAAGATGTAGCCTTAGTGGATGTCAGAGACATGATGGACTAGAGGGATCAGTTTAGGAAATGGAGGCAGAGATTGCCCCCCATCATATGGGAGCTCAAGGGCACAGAGCTCAGCCAGAACCTAGGTCTCCTGAATCTCGAGCTGTTCATCTTTGATGACATGACACTGCCAATGGAGAGCCTATTTCACGGTCTTGGTGTGAAAAATAAAACACAAACAAAACCCCCTATCATTGTACCATTCATGCTTAAAACTCATGGGAGAACATAACCGTAAAATTATAAAGAATATAAAATTATTTCCTAGACCAACATTCTCAACCAACAGGGTCAATAGTGCTTTGGGGGGAAGGGTAAACAAAGAGGGAGACTGAGCATTTTCTGGCTAAAATTATTTTCCTAATTCCTTAAAAATACACCAAAGCTAACATGTAGGCTCTAAATGAATAAGCGACTTAACAGCAACAAAAACAAAAGGTATATATACATTTAGATATAAAAAATCTATTAAAATCAGTATTTTAAGGTGAATGCAAAGAATGACATGAATTGCAGGTACTCTTTTACTGTTTGACAACCAGTCTTCCTACTCTCTGCACAACCTATGAAGGGGTAAAATTTCCCCAAAGGGTATTGAAAGTCATCTGTACACACCAGTAGTCAGCATGTCATTCCAATAATGTGCAGGACAGTATCAACATCCAGTGGAATCCATCAAGTGGAAGTCAACACAGGGTCAGTGGGCAGAGCAAGCTGAGCTGTCCCCTTTCCCGTACTATCTACTCTCAAGTGAGGCAGGTGGTAGACAACTCACTCCAGGATAAAGGGTAAGCAAGGAGAAAAGGAAGGAAAGATAAACTCAGCTCCAGTGGTACACTGTAAACCCTAAGGGCAATGTATTAGTCTATTCTCACAGTACTAATAAAGACATACCCAAGACTGGGTAATTTATAAAGAAAAAGAGGTTTAATGGCCTCACACGGCTGGGGAGGCCTCACAATCATGGCGGAAGGTAAAGGAGGAGCAAAGGTATATCTTACATGGTGGCAGGCAAGAAAGTGTGTGCAGGTAAACTTTCCTTTTATAAAACCATCAGATTTCATGAGACATATTCACCATCACACGAACAGCAAGGAAAAACCTGCCCTCATTATTCAATTACCTCCCACCAGGTCCCTCCCATGACACATGGGGATTATGGGAGCTACAATTCGAAATGAGATTTGGGTGGGGACACAGCCTAACTCTTATGAGGCAAGCTCCACATAATCTACAAAATCTATAGTATAGCCTTTCCTGGATGTTTCAACTCTTCATAAACCAATTTGACAAATGATATAGACTTTGTATTAAATAATAGAATTAAAGTAGAATAATAACGGTTACCATTAGCACAGGCCTATAAAATGAAAGATAATAAATGTTAATTTCTTTTCCTTCCTTTTTTGTTAGGGTGTAGGCTAATTCAGCCAAAAGTTATGAAGGCACAATTTCCCTGGAATTTGTTAATTGAGATATCACTCCAGTGTAAGGAATCATGGCTAAGGAACAGCTATTGCCAGCTGCATTTGTGAGCGGCCTAAGCTGATTTACCATTACCATGATTACGGTTTTACAAATCTATTCAGTAATTCACAAGTTTAATGCCCTTAATGCTGAGTTGGGCTACAACACTGGTTAGCTGCACTAATTAGTTGAATAGAAGACTATCTGAAGTTATTAGAGGATTATATGTAAATTAATGCTAAGAGTATGTAAATAGGTTTCTAATTCCAAATATTGCCTCTAGAAAAAAAAATCCACAGCACAACTGCCCCATGCTCCCCACACCCCACTCTGACCATCTGATGACACTGGCACATGGAGATGCCATTCATGACGACAGAGCAAATCCTGCTGCTGTGAGTGCATCGGGTCACCCAAATGGCCACCAGGCTCCAGTGGTGTTCCTGAAGAGGGTGGAGGGAGAAGGCTGCTGCTCCTGGAACTTGAAGCTTTCACGAAGGTGACACAGGAGGGAGCCCAGGTCAGACTCTAATCCTGGCTGGTGCCAGTCAGTGCGGGAGACCAGACCTGCCCTGGCTAAATACCTGCTGGTGGATCTCAGAGCAGGCACACTGAGCCCTGGGGACAGCAGCCACATGGGCCAGGCTCTGTCTGCAGAGCTGACACAACTGCCGTGTGCTGGATGTTAATGATTTGCTTCAGGGAAAGACAAAGTGGATGCTGCTCACCAAGTGTCAGGGCCCCTGCACTAGAATCTGTGATTGTTCTATCCAGAACAGAAGAAATGTTCCTTCAGTCACTAGCCTGGTACCTTGGGTTTGCCCTGGGGCTGCGCATAAGCTCTGAATCCAGTGAGTTACACATCAGAGAGAACAGGAGGCAGAGCAGGCTCCACTGATGGCACAAATAAATAACACTGCACTCAGTCATCTTAGGTCATTCTCCTTTGGGGTTTGTCCACTTATCTTAGGATGAGTTAAGAAGAAATTCCCATGTCAGAAATTGAGTGTGCATAAACTGTTATCACACATTGCCAAACATTCTCATAAACACTGTCCCTGTAAATGCCCCTATCAACAATATATGAGAAGGCACTTTTCCCAATTCCCTCCTAACATGGTATATTGTGAGTTTTTTTCCATCTCTGCCAATCTGATGCTTAAAAATGTATGCTTTCATATTTATTTATAATATTAGTGATACTTAAAATTCTTTATTCAACTTTGGTACTTACTTTTTGTTAACAGCCTATCCTTGGCATTTTACTACTACTGTGTTGATTGTTTTCTTATCAATTTATCCATCATATGTACTGCAAATATTTGGTAATTTCTCCTTCATGCTTCCTTATGAAACTTAATAATAGAAAAAAATCATTTAAAATTTTCATCAAAAAGGATAAATTGAGGCATATTCATAAACAAGTAGACCATTTTTTCATGGCTAGCTTGATAATGAGTACAAGTAATTCTACCGGATACTTGTTTAGGAGCCTGCCGCTTGAGCTGTAGGAAGATTACTGGGCCCTACAATAAACTACTAGAGGTGCTTGTGGCTTCTGCTCTTCAGCGACTGAGTGATCCTTTGTGCTTGAAGCTTGGAGGCTGCACAAAGCTGAAACTGGCCCCTGCACAGGCAAGCAGCCCAGGCAGCAAAGTACTGGGAACCATGCCAGTCCCTGCTGCCACTGGATGGCAGGAGGGGGCAGTACTTAGCATGCCCACTAGGTGCATTTAGCACCAGGAAGCAAAATCAGTGATGCGTGGCTCTGTCAATTTCCTTACCTGCACTATTCAAGCTGGAAATAGATTTGCTTCAGGTGCTCTGGCTCCCACAATGTCAGCAGTTCCTCTCCCCTTTGACTCAGGAAAAGTATATTTGAGAAGCACCCACCAGAGCTCCCAGCTTACAAGGGGGTGAGGGATCCAGAAGCAGCTGCTATGTCGTGCATCTCTGGAGTAGCCAAGCAATGTTCAGCCATTCTTTCCTAACTAAAAAAAGACTGAACAAAACCAAAAAGGAACTTTTCAAACACTGAAAGCCTTTTTTGATAAAAGGTGAAGTTTCTCAAAATCTGCCACCATGAGGTACATAGATGTACAAGAAACCAGATGTGTTTGCCAGAGCTTGCTAACAAAATCCTTCCTGTGGCAGGGATGGCACGTCTCTCAACATGATGCTCTCAGGAGGCAGGGATAAGACAGAGGAGGGATAGGATCTCTTCTTGGTGGAGAGCCCTGTGACTCTCCCTCCCTGCACGGGGTGAAGTACACAGTGACCTTGGTGCACTTCTTCCTAGAAGGGGACTAAGACTCAGGGGCTACCAGTCAAGTCTGGAAAGGCTCGAGTTCATTGTTCATTTCATCAAGTTGTGGTAGTAAAGAGCTGGGTTTCTTCAAACACTGTCTATACACAGTTTACTGTATATTTATGCTTGGAGTATGTGTACTGTTCACACATTGGTAAACAGAAATTTACCTCACAAAAGGGCTCAACTGTTTTTTCACTGACATGTTCCAAAAACTTGCCAGAAGCAGAGCAATAAGTGAGAAAAGAAAGGGATGATGGTTGAAAGGTGGGGGGATCCACATTTTTCCAGAATAGTAGGATGGAATTGTAACCAACATCTTGGTAAAAAAAATAAATAAATAAAAAATCATAGTCTCTTCCCCACAATAATACCACAATACCTAAAAAGACCAGTGATTGGCAGGTAAGGAAAGAGAAAGGTGAAATAGATTATAAACTAATTGATAAAGCAAAACAAAAAAAAAAAATCCCAGAAGTAAATTCCCAAGCAGCTTCAAGCAGGTGAAATGCATATGTGTGATCCTCTCTCTTCTAAATAATTTTACAGCCCCATACAATAGGGTTTGTCACTACTGCTACGAGCTAAAACAAGAGGAAGGAAACATGAACTGCGGCTTGACAGTTAAAGACTGGTTTACTTTAGATAAAACCCGAGAGGGGCTTCTGGCTGATTTCACTCAGGAGCGCTTTCTCTTACAGACTAAGAGTATATATTGGTTTTAGGGTGACGGGGTCTATCACAAGCTTGGCATGTTTCCATGTGAGGGAGAAGTTTTATGACAGGTTGGAATGTCTCTGGGAGGAGGGGAAGTTATCTTGGGAGCTGGCATCTTCCCGGGTGGAAGGGGATTATCTTGGGGCTATAATGTCTCTGGTCGGGGAGGAGTTTGGAATGTTTCCGGTTGAAGATGTTATTTGTGGTTTATGGTTGTGCTGACCTTAGCCATTAGGCTGATGCCCTTTGAATTCAGGCAGTTTTTGATCAAGGTGAATTTTAAAATGACAGTGCTTGTCCAAGATGGTGATACTCCTGCTCTATCAACTACAGAACCAGGATCAGCTCTGGAAAGTACTTGAGGAAGCCAGCTTCCCTCCAGCTCTTCCCTCAGGCCCAGCAGGGATGAGTCCTTCCATCACTGGGTCATTCTATTCTGTCCTCTCAGTTGGTGGTAGAAACCTTGGTAAGATTCTGGATGGCAGTTCCTTTACATCCTAATTGTCATATTTTAACAGAAACTCATAATGAAAAAAGACTTCAAAGCCTACGTCTCTAATTGTATAATCTGAGGTACAAGGAAAGCAGCAGGAGGTTTTTTCAGCATCTCTCAAATCATAACATAAGAACAACCCAGGCTTCCTAAGGCCAAACCTTGGGGTCTCTATTGTGCAAAGAAGGTTAAGTCCAAGATGTCATAAAAGACAGGTTTATGCACTATTATCTTCAGTCCAACAAAGCTCTCTCACTTTAAATGACCCAGTGGGTCTTTAAAATAAATAAATTATGGAGCATAAACAAAGAAAAACTTTTTTGAGGGGTAGCATTTTACAGATCAGAGAAAAATCTAGAATCTTTGCATCTTATAAAAAATAAATTATATGCCCTATAATATCCAATATCTGTATCTATGAGTATATGATGAGTACTTCCAAAATAATTATTTTTAATTTTCCCCTCAAAATGTATAGATGTTTAATAAAAAAAATTAAAACCTGGAAACACAGATTTAATTGTTATTAAATTGATAAAAGTAATAATGCACTAGATGCTTGCAAAAGAAAGCTTTCAAGTAAAACAATTGTTTTTGGTAAGGACTGAAGATGGGAGCTATCGCTGTGAAATGATGAAACTAATCAGAACAATCCACGTATTGATCAATAACAAAGAGGGTAATCAGATGTCCAGGAATACTCAATTATCAAACTCTAATCCTCACTGGAAACACTTCTAAAGCTTTCTCTCTGAACACAAGCTTTTGTCTTTCAAAATAGCAGACAAAATCAAAACCAAAATAAACACCATATAGAGGAAGGTGAATCCTGCTTAGGCAGGCAATAAAAGGGAATTAGTGCCCGAAGGTCACATCTCTGCAAGCCCCACTGTCCCTCTGTGTGAGGGCTTACACCAGAACAACAAGGGTCCCACACAACAAGATGACCCCTCCAGGACCCTAATCTTACCTCCCACCCTATTACAACCAAAAGGAAACAAACCAAAGAAAGAAAAAGAATACATGCTAAAGCTTTAGTTCCTCACTTAAAGCAGCCAATGCATTTAATTGTAAATTCAGGCAATGGAAACAATCTACCTTCATTCTAGTTTAAAAAAAAAAACTTACTCCTTAATGAGAACATGCTCTGTGGTTCCTCATCATATCACCAGGGATAAACACTGCTCACTGGGGTTCATAAACAGCTCTTCTATACATTGACAAACATGAATTTGTTTTTATAAAAGACAGATAATACTCTGTACTTTTATTATCAAACTTTTAAACTATCCAGTGTTATTAAAATCATTTTACAATTCTTGGAAATAATTTCAATGGCTACCTAACATTAAGCCAAAACAAAATGACAGTTTGTTTTATCATTTCCCTATAGGACATTTAAGTTGCTTCCCATGTTAAATTTATATTTATATGACTATTTGATGAAAGCTTGCCTGCCTCATCAGATTGTAAACACGTGTTTGTTTTTGGTCACCATTATTGTTCATTCTCTAGCAAAACCTAAAATATAACAGGTACAAATAGCATGTGGTCAATAAATGAATCTGCCCTTCAATTCTTGCCTCAAACCAGCCTCATCTACAAAAGGTTTTAGCACCAAGAGCTGGTTGGAAATAATGTAAGATATAATTTATGTCCCACCACACCATAAATTTTGAATAGCTCTACTCTGTGTGTGTCATAACACACATGTGAAAGTGGGTGATCAAGTATCTAGTTAATCTTTACTAAAGATTCTGGGAAACGGCTACTTGACTTCCTAAAAGCAATCAAAATATGAGGCAGATTTAGTGGATGAGGGAGGAAAGGGTAGCATCTGGAGGTTCCCGCATTTAACCAGATTTGATTGTAGAGACAATCTTTCAAGCACTTTATATGATACATTTCTATATGGATGAAAAATGACACTAGGGTGTGAGTTAAACATAGAAGACACCTACCAAATGGGGATGAAGTAATTACAGCAAAGTTTAGTGCAAATGTCCCTGACTGAACAGCCTCACCTCTTCACCCCTGCACAGTCCTAACCTTGTCTCCTACAAGGCACAGAGGCCACACTCAAATTATGACAAGAGAGAAAGATAAACAAACACAGGAATGCTTCCCCCAACACATCACACAGGCCACACTCCACCCTCTGCTCACACTGTTTCCTCCCCTCTTCATGCAGAAGCTCCACCCATCCTTCCAGATCCACCTTAAAGGCTACTTCTACAAACAGTGCAAGAACACATCAAGTCCAATGCACCATCTGCCATCATGTGTAAAGACCTTTTCTACCCATAGGATTTTAGAAGTCTGAGCATCATGAAAAACACAAATGAAATACTTACTGAAATTAACACCTGGAAGGTACATAGTGACATCAGGAGAGTAACTGGGGCAATGATCACTTTGTACAAGTGACCCAAGAACAAAGGCTTTATGGAATCAGGAGAAATCCATAACTTTTTTTATTGCTTTGATGTCCAAGAGAAGGTCAGATCCTTTCTAAATGACCTGCCCTCATTGGTAACCTTGACATTTCCAATATAGCTGAGAGATGAATCTTATGTAACTTTCTCTAACAAAATTCAGCCAGCTTCCTGCTGTGGTCTAAATGGCAGAGCCCTCATGAATGAGATTAATGCTCTTGTAACAGAGGACCCAGGGAGTTAGCTTGGCCCCCACCACCACCACATGAGGGCACAGGTAGAAGGTGCCATCTACGAGAAATGAGCCCTCACCAGACACCTAATCTCCTGGTGCCTTGGTGTTGAACTTCTCAGCCTCTGGAACTGTGAGAGATAAATTTCTGTTGTTCAAAAGTCACTCATATTATCCTGCTGCCATTATAGCTGCTTAAATGAACTAACAAACTGCCTCTGACACTGAAAACGAAAGTCTTAGAAAGCATCATTTTCTCAAGGCTTGAGGTACCAAAATACATCAATTATTTTCTAACTTCTCCTCTCCCTATCAAAAATTCCTACTTTCTCCCACCAATATTACAGCTATGAAAATAAATGTTGATGTTAAAATTCATACAAGTCACAGTACCACCTTAAGAGGTCCAAAGAATGCAAAGGAGGAAAGAAGCAGGTGCTTTTCAGCCACAGCAGAAAGCTGGCACTTGGGGAGCTGAAGGGCTTGGTCCCCAGCACAGAACTAATGGATGGGCAGTCAGCAGAGGTGAACCTCAGTCCTCTGGACAGCTCCTCTTACTCTGTTTGTGGCCTCCTCCCATCATTAACACTTCTGCATCCCCTCCCTCCAGCTGCTTCTAGCTTGTGTTGATCTCTCTGGAGAGCAGCAGATCTTCAGGGAGATCCATCTGTTAGAACAGCCAGGGAGCATCCATGCCACTGGAACACTGGAAAGGTGTTTCCCAAGGTGCGCCCAGTTTCTCCAGACGCTCAAGTGAAACGTTGCCCAAACCTTCTGGAAACCCATGGACTCTTCTCCTTTTTAGAGTCACGATGGACATTTGCTTTTTCTGCACCAACTTGACCTTGGGATCTATTTATCAAGTGGCATTATCCCAAGCATTGTGTGTTCTAAAGAACATCTTCAGGAAAGCACTTCCTTTTTCTTTCTTTCCCACATGGGTAGAGTGCAAATTTTCCAAACTTTTACAGTCTTGTTTCCCTTTTAATTATAAATCCCAACTTTCAGTCATTTCTTTGTTCCCACATCTAAGTATAGGTTGTTAGAAGCAGTCTGGCCACATCTTGAATGCTTTCCTGCTTAGGAATTTCCCACCCCTACCTTCTTGCCTCCCTTTAAGCTGATCCAGGTCAGGTAACAGAAAGCTTCCCGTTACCAGCAACTATTCCATACAGATCTGCAGCAACTCGATTCTTTCCTCCTCGGAAGAAAGAATTCTGCCAAGGGGCATAAGGCAGAGTGACAGACCAAAGCAACTTTTAGAAAGGAGTGAGAGTTTATTAAGTTTTAGAGCAGGAACAGAAGGAAGTAAAGGACACGTGGAAGAGGGTCAAGTAGGCAACTTGAGAGATCCATGAGCACTGTCTCACCCTTGACTTGGGGTTTTATACACTGGCATGGTCCGAAGTTGGCATTTCTCCTCCCTTAACTTTTCCTTGGGGTGGGCTGTCTGCAAAAGCAGTGGCCTACCAGCACTTGGTAGGGGCCACATGCATAGTATGTTTACTGAAGTTGTGCACATGCTCATTTGAGGCATTTTTTCCCTTACCAGTCGAGTGTTCCTAAAGGAAGGCTATATACCAGTTAAATTCCATCATTTTACCTCTTAGTGTGCATGCTGGAGCCCACTTGCCCAACTCCTGAGATCTTATCAGGAAGCTGCTCGTCAAAAGTCCAGGGGTCCTCTACCTATTGGGAGACTGCCTTTCCCTGGCACCGGTAGTGACCAATTATTATTTTAGACAGTTTAACAACTTCCTGACTATCACCTGATGGTCACCTGACATTCCTGGGAGGGTACAGGGGGCCTCTCCACCTGCTCATGTCTGGATAGCTATCTACTTTAACAACCCCTCCTAACATAGCTGACAAAGCAGAATTCTCAACCATAAGGAAGAACCTAACCATTTATCTCCTTGAGTTACTTCTTAGCAGGTTGCTGAAGCTGAGACAGGACAATAGGGTCTGGAGGCAGGGAACCTAAGGCCGATGCATGCTGAGTGGATATCAGAGGCTACTCCCTTTTCAACCACGCCCTTTTCTGCATGGCAGTTGCTGACTGGCAGTCGGAAATGAAAGTACCTCTCATTGGTCCCCTCCTGCAACCAATCAGACTGCTTGCGGACCTACTCTTCCCCTCCCACAACCAATCATACTGGTCGTGGGCCACTACTTCATTTGAAAAGAGTGAGCCAATGGGAAAGCTCTAGAAGGTATTTAAACCCAAGAAAATTCTGTAACTGAGGCTGAGCCACTTGCTGGAGCCCGCTCCCACTCTGTGTAGCGTACTTTCATTTAAAATAAATCTCTGCTTTTGCTGCCTTGCTTTGTTTGTGCTTTTTATCCAACTCTTTAAGATGCCAAGAATCTGGACAACTACCCTCAACTGGTAACATAGTGAGACTCTGGCACTCCTGATAAAAACCTGACCAGATCCAGTCAGCTAAAGACAAGACGGACTCCAGCACTGACCTTCCACCAAGTTTTTCCTCATTATCTTGTTGGGGGTTTTTGGGGTTTTTTGTTTGTTTGTTTTTTCTTGAGATGGAGTCTCACTCTGTCGCCCAGACTGGAGTGCAGTGGTGCGATCTTGGTTCACTGCAAGCTCCACCTCCTTGGTTCAAGCGATTCTCCTGCCTCAACCTCCTGAGTAGCTGGGACTACAGGCGCCCACCATGCCCGGCTAATTTTTGTACTTTTAGTAGAGACAGGGCTTCACCATATTGGCCAGGCTGGTCTCTAACTCCTGACCTCATGATCCTCCCGCCTTGGCCTCCCAAAGTGCTGGGATTACAGGAGTGAGCCACCGCACCTGGCCTATCTTGTTAAAATACTAAAAATCAGACCCAAGGGTGGAGATTTAACAGGCTAATGAGACATATAACCCATGTACTGCACAGGTGTGAAAAGTTCCCCAGCTCTACATGTCTATATGTTGCTCCTTTCCCCGCCTCAACTTCCTGAAAATGATAAGAACGAAGTCCTCCAGAGAGATAGCACAGAGACCCCTTTCCTGGACGCTGCTCCCTTGTGACTGCTCCTCAAGCCGCAAGCCTACTAAAACTTGTCTGCGAAAAATTTGTTTGGCTGGTATTAATTTTTCCTTTTGTTCTGAGATAGGGTCTTTGCTTTGTTGCCCAAGCTGGAGTATAGTGGCATAATCATGGCTCACTGCAGCCTGGACCTCCTGGCTCAAGAGATCCCCCTGCCTCCGCCTTCCGAGTAGCTGCAACTACAGGCCCATGTCACCATGCTCAGCTAATTTCTGTATTTTTGCAGAGATGGGGTTTTGCCATGTCGCCCAGGCTGGTCTTAAACTCCTGGGCTCAGACAATCCTCTTGCCCCAGCCTCCCAAAGTGCTGGGATTACAGGCATGAACCACCGCACGCAGCCTGGCCTGGTATTAATTTATGTTTACGGGAAAGCCACGAACTCGAGTCTGAACTGTAGTAGCACGTGTATGCTTCCCCTTTTTCCATGAGCACCCCGAGCATATTAATATTAGTTACTTTACATTACTGCTCTGATAATTCAAAAACCTCTGCCTGAGTCTGGGCCTGTGGGTTGCTCTGCCTCTTCAGACTGTGCTTTCTGCCTTTTAGCATGCCTTGTAATTTTTTGTCAAATATTAGACAGAACCTATTATGTAAAAGAACTGAGGTAAACAGGCTTTTGGTGTGAGGTTTTCTGTTTATCTGAGTAGGATTTAGCTGTTTTTACTGTTTGCTGTAACTGTAGATGCCGGAGGCTAAAATTTCCTACAGTATTCTTGTTTGGTCTCCTTTAACCCTTGCATTACTTTTCACTGTAATCCCTTGTTACCACGCAAGAGCCTAACTGATGTGGCGGTGAGTGTGAGAGGAGGTGAGTGTGATTAGGTACCGGGCTGTGCCCTTCACAAGTGGGTCTCAGCTTTATTTTTCCCCCTTAATGGAGACAGGAAGGCTAGAAGGGGACAAGAGCTGGGCATTTCCCATCCCTTGGGTCAGTTAGACTCCGATAAAAGCTAAGTCTGCTGGGCTTTGGTAAATAGTTTGAGAGCAGGCTTTTGTTAAAGAGAAAAGCCTGTTCTGGATATATTTCAAAATGGTTACTTTCCCCCTCCCTCTGCCAGAAACAAGTAGGATTTTGGTGAGACACTGGTGAGACTCCTGGAACTAAAATTCATGAAAGTGTGGCGGCTCCCCTAACGCTGGGCCCCACGGTCTTTAACTCTCAAAGTCAGTGCATGCTGGGCCCCCAGCAATTTATCAATTATAGCTTATCTGTTCCCACTAGTATAGGGGGTTGGAGTGAGGTTCTGCTCCTGGACTTCTGTTTCTGGTAACCTGTCATTCCAGGTATCCTCTCTCCATTTCTCAGGGAAGCGGTTTACCCAGTCACCTCAGTTCTCCCATGGGTCTAGGAAGAGTCATTGATTTTCAGTTTGCTCAGTCTTTTCTCTTATTGCAAGGACAGGAGTACGGACGTTCAAGCTCTTTATATTTTGTTTCATTAATATTTTGGCTTATTAATGTGTCGTTCGAGCAGTTTTATACTCCTCTACATTTACAATGTTCATAACTTCCAAAACATATGTTTGTTTCAAATACCTTGTTATAACATGCTGTCTTAAAGTACTACTTACACACAGGAGAAACACACTGTGCACATACAAGCATTTAGAGAAACTGCTAATCCCTCCCACAGTGTCAGTCACCCTAAGTGAATCTTTCCCAGTACATCTGACATTTAAAATCTCTCTGGCTGTTTTGATTACAACGATCCTTTCTTTATAAATAAATTCTGAAACCAGATGTCAGCCAACAGGCAGATGGCTCCGTTAGTCAGTTCGGGCTGCCAGTTAGGCTGTCTGGATCACCATCAGCATCCCTCTCCATGATGAAGCCCCTGCAACATGACACAGTGAGCATCAGCACTACGTGCTTCTCCCTTCCTCATGCACCACTCATTTGTCAATGCCCTGTAAGGGAGCAGGAGGGAAATGACTTCATTTAAATAAAGCAGTTTCCTAGATGGTAGTTTATCATGGTCATGTGCCTCTGAACGTGCATTTATAACCAGCCCATCACAAATGTGTGAGGTATTCTGCGTCCTCTATTCCTTCCTTTCTTCTCCAAAAAAGAAAGAAAGAAATCAATATACCCTTTAGAAATGAAACAAACATTATATTCAAAATAATATGTTGGCAAGAGTAGATTTTGGTGTCTGGGGAAAAACTTGCTGTTTTTCAGATTGTAGATGGGTTTTGTTTGGTTTTTAGATTGTGATTTCGTCATTTCTCCTTGCTCCTTTTTCTCACCATCAAATGATTTTCCCATTTACTCCTGTGATTTTTGGCTTCAAGACTTACTTGCTTACCTAGATAAATCTATAGTGAATTTCATTACAGTTTATGACTTTAGAATTACATTGATGTCAACAGACCAAAATGTCACACACAGGGATTCGATTTCACTGTGGAGATCTTTAGGCGCTGCATGCAAGGAAGGAGATGGGAAAACTTTATACCAAAGACACAGTAATGGGGAAAGGCTAGACAGTGTATACACAAAGGAAGACTTCCTTTGTCTGACATTTTAGCATTATATGGGGGCAAAGGGGTCTTAATCCTTGCTAATCCTTGGCCAAGATTCTCATAACAATACATAGTAGATTATATACATTATAATACCCAGATAGGCTGTTACTTATTCCAAAAATTTATTCCTAAAATCCAAGTCACTTAAAGAACATAGAAAACTTACTTTACAAAAGATTCTCAAAGGACATCTTTTCACAAAGCCAAGAATTCGCTACCAAAATCATCAACCGCCAACTACCTCTACACAGAATGTGCCTGCTTTGTAAATTCAGATTTTTGTATATTGGATTTTCCGAAAGAAAGAACACAACTGAACTTTTGTTACAGAGGTTGTATTTCTTTCTCAAAGAACACTAGATTGCTACATAAAATTTGCCTCACATTTCTCCAAAAACTTTTCAGATAAAACTGAGATGTATTTCCAATTCAATTACATGAAAGAGTAATGAAATCTGTATTTCCCCAGCTGTCTCTCATTCTTTGCACAAGAGATCTGAAGTTCTCTGGAGGCCACTGAGCCAGTGGTAACCCCATATCGACCAGGACCTGCGTGGGTCACAAGTGTGAGGAGAATCCCCCTTAATCAAGGCCACAGATGTCTCATGCAAATGAGCTATAAGATGATTAATCATTAGAGAAAAAAACACCCACTCAAACTGAGGAGGAACAAGGCATCACCTCTGCCTGGAAGAAAACAGACTCCAGGCAGTTTATCATATAAGGTGAGTGCTCAGCAAACAGCTAATGGATTTTCTCAGCTACCTCTTGAGAGGAGAAACTAGTATAACTTGGTCACCCTGGTTCAGCAGGTCTGGTAGAGTGACCCCTGCTGAAACATGGAAACAATCTCCCAGGATCATCCCTTTCTCCCTGCTCCCACCCACCTAAGCTCAACTCATCCCTCCCTCCACCCCCACACACCTGTCCCATCCATCACACCCATGCTATCCATAAACAATTCTGCTGAATCCACCTCTTCAATATCCCAGCTAACCATCTGCCTCTTTCCACCTCTACTGCCACTCCCTCCTCCAAGGGGCCAGCCACCTTAACCTTCAGGGACCTTCAACCAGGTTCACTGCCTCCAGCCTAGACTCCTCGATCCAGTTTCACCAAAGCAATCTGAAGGATCTTTCTAATTTACACATCTGCTGGTTAAAGACTTTCAGTGGTTCCTCGATGCCATAAATCCTGTTCTGAATAAAATCCAAATGCTTTAGCATTAATTCGTAAGATGCTTAATAAACTGGCTCAGAGGTGCCCACATTTTGCTATGCATTGTAATCTGAGAAGGTTTTATAATTCGCAATGCCCCGGCACACTACATACCAATTAGGTCACAATGTCTGGGGCACAGGAGGTGGGGAGGAGCTAAGGATTGGGAGGTTATTTTATTTTATTTTTTTTAATTTAATTTTCCTCTAAATTCCCAGGTGACTCCATTGTGCAGCAAAGTTTAGGAACCACTGAACCAATGACTTACCTCTCTAGGCTCACCTGTTACCACTTCTCCACCACATATAAAAATCATTTCCCTGTTTTCAATACTTTCTTATGCTTTCTTACATCTATGCAGCTCCACCTAGCTCCACCTAGGCTGTTCCCTCCCTCTGAACACTTCTCCCCCATTAAGTCCTGTGCAAATCTCCTTCCCAAAATAGCTAAACTCAATTTATAGTAGAGTTCTAAAAAATGTCCTAACAAAAACTGCCTACTGGAGAAATCCATATGAAGTTACCAACCAGGAAAATATATACGAGACAGCAATAAATGCAGATCTGCGTTGTGAAAGCTGTGATATGTAATTAGGGAATACAGCCAGGAATCAGCTAAAACGATAAGGTATGGCTCCGCATCAATTAGCCTTTATGCAGTAAGTACTACAGATGAGCTACAGAGCAAAATATAAAGCCAGTAGTAAATTAGAATAACTGGGAAACTAGAAGGAGCTGATGGTAGTCTGTCTGAGTATGGACAGCCCTCAGCAGACAGACAACCTGCGATTTGCATAGAGAATTTGGTAGCACGTTCCAGCCTGATAACAAGGGGCAGGTGATTTTCTAACATCAAATTCAGATGATCCTTTAATAAGCCATTATCTGATGATCTTTCAATGAACCACTGTATGTGTAAACAACACTGAAGTTTGTGTTAGGGGGTGTTGGTTGGTTGTACTTTGCTGATTAGGTTGTTCTGCAGTACCACCACACACTTTTTCTTTCTTTTTTTTTTTTTCCTCTCCATCTCCCTCTCACTCTCCCTCTCCCATCCCAGAGTCCTCAAATTTGGATTCGATGCCATAGCTATGTGCTCTCCAGCAATGCATACATCCCCTATTATATCACTGAACACAAGGTATTGGGACTGCTCATTGACCTGACAGTATCCCCCAGGTTCATTGGGGGCAGGAATGTGTCCACCGCAGTGACCACAAGTCACCAACAGGAAGCCCCAAATGTAAGCTCCTAAAAAAAAGGACGGTGCCTTTGCTGTTCAACACCGTGCCTCCAGCACTTACTACAGTGCTTGCACATACTGGGCACTCAAATTCTTATTTGAGTCCAGGTTGGACTCCTTATAATTGATACTTAGCACTATGGTCTTGAAAATCTGAGAGGCACTTCTTTAGGGAACGAGAGCCCAGAACAGAAGGCAAGAAGAGAGAGCCCTACACTTTCTAACACGCATTGGAAATAACCCTACTTTTCAAAACCCTCCTCCATAGCACATTCCCAGCGGCTAGAGATGACTTAAACTTTTCAAGTTTTGATATTTCCTTTTTTCTGCTGTCTTAGTCTAATCTTCTGCATCATTGTTAACATCTTCTTTAAGTTGGCAATATAGTCCTCAAATATCAAACAATAAGTTCTTGGATAATAAAGAAAATTCCCAGTCTACTTCTCAGGGATGTTATGAAGTTTAAATGACAGTGTATAAAAAAGGCCTTCTGAAACACAAAAAATACTACACAGACATAAGCTATGAGACTTATTACAGATTAATAGTAAGCAAAGCCCAAAATAAATTCTTATTAAAATTTTTATACTTCAATTTCTGAGGATAAATGAATGCTATGAATTAAACTGCCACCCTTTTGAGTTAAAGGCACATTCAAAAGGACTGCAGCTTAATTTATAATCTGAATCACTTTCAGAAGATGGTCCCAAGTTATCTGCTTGTTCCTAGATTATTTATAAGTTTCAGACATTCGACACATGTAAAATGTTCATTAGAAATCAAGGAGCTTTATGTACCCAAATATGGTTTGTAGATGAATATGTTTGTATTACATAAAACCCCTAAACACACCAAAGAGTCTATGATGCACGGAAAGTTATTTAAGCTAACTTATGCTCCCCCAGACAACCGGCACATTCACCTGAGGCCACAATTAATATATTATATCAGTGTGGATCAGAACTACATTACAGCTGTGGAACAAAGGAATCTGTGAGTGGCTTTTTATCTCTCATTTTTGACAGTTAGATCCAAATATGAGCTGCTTCCTCCCAACAAGTACAAACCATTACGTTCTCACGTACCCTCCACGCCAAAAAGAGGCACATGGTCCTAGTCTTAGCTAAATAAGACAACCAGGTCAAAAACTGAGAACATCCCAATCTTAAGACAGCTTCTTATATCTAAAGAAGATAGGATAAATAATTTGATCTGAGGCCAATACCACAGTCAACAAATAAAGAACATTTTGTGGAAATTTTTTTCTAAGGAACACTTATTAGGGTTGTGTAAGTGTATGTATGTTTTAATACACAGAAGTAAAAAGAATGAAAAGTTCTGTAACCTCATACTCAGATAACTGTTGAATTAAAAATAATGAGAATAATAAAACACACCAAATGTACACACACACACACACGTGACTGAAACAGGACCCCTTCTGTATGTCCAACTCAGTGGCTTTTGCGACTTTTCCTAAGTTTCCTGTGATCCCTTTTGAAGGGGTTGAGGGAACCCCTGCGGCATCTATTTAATCTATCAGTAAAACATACTCCTTTTGATTCTTAACACAAACAGGGTCATGTACCACATCTTGTGCAGCGTCTATTTAATTTATCAGTAAAACATACTCCTTTTGAGCCTTAACACAAACAGGGTCATGTACCACATCTTCCTTTTTACTTAATAACAAAATGCACTGGAATTCCTTCTCTGACAGCACATACAGATCCTCTTCACTCTCAATAACTACAAACCATACCATCATCTGGATGCACCATGATTTATTTAACCAATGCCTCACTGATGTGTTCTGACTGTTCCCACGTTTCTGCTATGACAACCAGTGCTGAAATAAGCATCCTTGCCCACATATTTTAGCAAACTTTTGTAAGCACAGAAGAAGAACTTTTGTAACTTTTTAATGGCGGGATTGCTGGAGAAAGGGGCACATGAATTTTATTTTGATATTGCTAAACTACACTCCACTCAAGTGAGATTGCTCAACTTACTCTACCAAGAACAATATTTTCATGCATTCATTCATTCACCACATGTTCACTGACCGCTTATATTTCTCTATTTTCAGGATATGGCAGTGAAATAGATTTTTTGTTAAAAAGGGCCTCCGCCTATAGAACTTATGTTTTGGTAGGGAGTTTCTGTTTGCCCAAACCCTCATGAGTGCTTAGATTACTTTTTGTTTGACTGTTTGCCAAACGGGTCAAAAATGATGTCTCACTAACATACCTTCCATTAATTATCAATGAAGCTGCACGTTTTCATTTGTTTTTAACATTTGTATTTTTTTCTTAAACTACCAATTCACACACACACACACACACACACACACACACACAAAATGTATTAGACTGATAGCTTTTTCATTACTTATAACTTTTTTTTTTATTAAGATTGTTACTGGCAACTCTTTCTTGGTCATATGTATCACAAATAATTGCCAGTTTGTGGCTGATCTTTTGACTGCCTTTGTAGGTATTTTTTTTTCCTAAATTTTATATAAGCAAATCTAACAATTATTCGTTTATGACCTTTGAGGTTTTTGCCTTGCTTAAAGAAAGGCCTTCAACACTCCAAAATTATTAATAAATCTATTCATGTTTTCTTATAGAAATTATAATTTATGCTTTTATGTTTAAATCTTTTATCTATCTGGAATTTACTTGGGTATAAAGAATGAAATAAATATATTGCATTTTGTTTACTCTTGTTTCCTTAAACATTTAAAATTACTAGAAAATTTATTTTCCCTAGTGATGTGAAAACCATCATTATCATAATTTAATTTCAGGTCCATTTCAGGTTTAGTTTTGAACAATTATTTTGTTCCATTGATCTGTGTCCCTTTTTCTTTTTCTGCAGCAAGATCTTAAATTATTCAGTTCTAATGTTTAAATTATTATAGCTTCATAATGTATCCAACATCCAGTAAGTCAAGTTGCCCCTCATTACTTCTCTTTGGAGAATTTTCCAAGTTATTCTCACAATTTGATTTTTCCAGATGGATTTTGTATCAGTGTGCCAAATTCATCTGCACAACAAGAGCAACAAAAACTCTGTTGCTCTTTAAATTAGGATTTCATTGATTATTGGATTTATAAGGAACTGATATCTTTCAATATTGTCTTCCTTTCTAACCTGTTTCTTTTTCCATTTAACTCTTCTAGCAAATCTCCTTGTATTTTAAAGTTTTCATCATATATATCTTCCACATTTCTTATTTCAAATTTATCCACAGGTATCTTATTATTTTAGTTGTCACAAGAAACCTATTTTAAAACACATTTTACTGAGTAGGTACACAGGCACAGTACAAAATTCGAAACTCCCCCACCCTTATCCTTAGCCACCCAGATTTCTTCCTAGAGGCAGCATCTCATCAGGGAAATTCATTTCAAATCTGTATCAGTATGCTAATCTTTTTGCTTTTATGAAATTAGTATATCATCTCTCTAAAACATAAAAGTTCAAGACGAACAAGAATCTCACACAATCCTGCCAAGTCTAAAGAAAGTGTCTCCCTCCCCTCTGGAAACAGTGCCCCATCCCTGCCTCTCAACCTTGAGTCCTCCTTCTCCTCGAATCTTCCACAACCAATCCTTTAGTACGTCTTAGAGAGTCTATCTGCAATATATGCCTCATATTAATCTACTTCTCTCCCAATTCAACCTGACTATAAAATCTGAAAGGCAGAGACAACCTTTACTTCATATCCCACTGTTTATCTTGTACACACCACATTGTATGGTGTAAATAGTTGCTATAAACTCAATGTTTGTGTGCCCCCAAAATTCATATATTGAAATTCTCATCTCCAAGGTGATGGTACTTAGAGATGGCGCCAGTGGGAGGTGGTTAGATCACAGGGGCGAAGCCCTTATGCATGGAATTAGTGCCCTTATTACAAAGGCCTGAAAGAGATTCCTTGCCTCTTCTATAATGATACAGGGAGATGGTGCCATCTATGAACCAGAAAGCCGTATCAGACATCAAATATGTCCCTTGATCTTGGACTCCCCAGCCTTCAGGTCTGTAAGAAATAAATTTCCATTGTTTATAAATCACCCAGTTTATGATATTTTGTTACAGCACCCCTAATGAACTAATACAGTTGTTAGCCATATACCACGGCTTGATCCACAGAAAAGATGCAACACATTGTTAACGTTGGAGCTGCATTGTCAGCCAAGGCTATCAAAGTGTGGTCCACCTGATACCAGCCCATGATAAAGTAAGGACACAAGGCGAGAGTAAGTACATAGAAACTTTTGTAGCAATTTGACATTACTGTCACATTCAAGCTCATGGTCATTCTTCTGGTAATCCATGTTCCTTGTATTCTATAACAGTATCAGTGTACAACAGATTAGAAATAAAAACTTATGGCCCTTCACCAGAGATGGTTGAGGAAGCACAAGCACACAGGGTACCATCACCTCTTGCCTTGGCTTCTCCAGGAGGCACCCATCGGGAGTTGCTTCTTCCTCTCTTGGGTGAGGAAGCATCACCTTTCCAGGGTGATGCTTCTGTGAATCATATGCCTGCAACACAAATCCTTTGGTGATTTGCCATAGCATTTGCCCCGACCTACTAATGTCTGCATCACTGGGCTCCCTCCCGCCTTCTGTGACTTCATCCAGGTCTTCCTTGTATACATCCAGGTACCCTGGTTTCATCATTCTTCCCGGGACATATCACTCCCTTTTTTGCCTTGAGGCCTTTGCATGTGGCATTCTCTCAGCCCAGAATGCTGGTTGAGAGGAGACACTCAACAAATTGAGGAAATAAGAAGAAAAAGAAAGGAAGAAGAATTTTGTAGCAAGCTGTTTTTAAAAAGCGAAAAAATTCTCACATCCATGACCCATTTTATTTGATAAACATAAAAATCTCACACCTTCCCTACTGTCCTTAAAAAATCTCCATATAAATTGCAAATAGTTGCCAACTCAAACTGAAGCAGTAGTAAGGTCAAAAACAAACAAGCGTTTACTTCAGTGTTGAGAGATCCTGTCTTCCTAAAGCAACGTGGGCAGTGTAAGTGCTTTCCTGCCAACTCAGGTCAGGAGCCTGGAGGCTGACCCCTGAGGCTGCACAGCAGCTTGCTTCCTAACCCCGAGACTCTGGGTTAGTGCCCTCCCCGAGATTCTGACAGATGCCACTCCTTTCTAACCACTACAACTTCAAGGCCACGATGAATTAGTTCATAAAACAGGAGATCAAGTAGCTAATCAATGTGTGCTGAAGTGTTCAGGCTCACTACTAAGCCAAGAAATTTAAAACTTGATGCTATTTTTTGCCTATCAAGTTAACGAACTTAAAACAGCAATAATACCCAATGTTATGTGTAGTATATGGTTAGGTTTATACATTTGAGATTACTAGTGGCAACCTGCAGAAAACAATATATACAATACGATACGATGTAAATTGTGCATGGGTGTGTGCACGTGTGTGTGTAAAATATCAAAATGTCTCATAGAACTTATCAAAATGTCCCTTTTATGGACAGCAATTCTACTCTGAAAAAACATCCCAAAGAACTAATGCACAAAAAGCCCACTAGAGGATAATTTTAATTGGAAAAATATATGAGCCGTTCAGATCAATGACTCTCAAATGAAAGAGGAGGTCTGGCCACTACTGAGTGAAGAGACAGCCAACTCGCTAGTCATAATTACTGATGGACAGTGCCATTAGCCTCTCACATCCCACTGATAAGTAAAGGACTGAACCATTGGATAACATGTGGAAAGAACAATTAAAGATTTTAACAAATGCCCCTCGATGGAAAATGAAGCTTCTCTAGGAAAAAACATATAATAACAAAGAAAAACATACGTAATAATTTTTCAAATACCAAGTTTTCATAAACAGATTACAAGTACATAAAAATTATGCATTAAAAAAGAATGAAATAAAATTTAAAATGTCCTAAGTGGTTTGCATTCCATTGGAGGGGTCTTAGATAAGTTTTCTCTCAATTTTTTTTTAAGTTTTTCAAGACAAGTTCATATTTATCAGTTAAAAAATGTTAATCCCTTCAAAACCAAGCAAAGTCAAAATCCGCCCACCTCAGCACACTGTAGGAAAATATTTATCAACAGCAGGTCAGTAAGACTCTTCTAACTTCTTTTCACCATGTGACGTATTACTGTACAGAAGACAGTATGGAGCTAGTCTAGCAGAGAAGCAGAGAAAAATCCTCCTGTCTACTAATCCAAAAGGAGGATTAAGTAGATCATCTTTTTGCTGTCCCAGAAAGAAAGTGGCTTACACACTGGGACACACTGGGAATGTGAAGGGGCTTAAACACTGTAGCACCATGCGTAAAAAACAGTTATATCAAGGACAAGCATTTCTAATCCAAAATTACAGAAACATAGTAAAGGCCCTCTGAAATGTAAATAGCCATAAATTCCAAACCTGATTACCCAGTGGCTGTAACTGCTGACAGCCTACGAAGTTCACATCAATTTCAAGGGGCCTCAAGCCACCATGGAATGAGCAGGATCCAGTCATCTACAAATCATTCAATTCCCAGGGCAGCCATCACATGGCTGTTAAAAGAACCAGTAGACTGTTAATTCTCTTTCCTGCTTTGTCTCCTCAGTCATTTCATTCGACATTCACCGTGAATACTTCCCTCACTATTAATGCATTTAGCTTCTGAATCTCAACTACAGAACCAAATGTGCTCATCAGATTGGGGCTAAGGGGTTCTGGAAAGAAAGCAGGAAAAACAACCACGGAGTTGATACAATATTGAAGTTTAGATTTCAGTCACAGAAGATAAATCAAGAAGCTCAAAGTTAATGCTCCCTTAACAACCTTAAATCTCTACACTAGGCATATGGATCAGAATGGCAGTTTTATTAGGATCACAATTGTATCAAATACACACTCAAATCATGTACCACATCTACCATTATACGTTCTCCCTTTAAAATGAAAAAAGGTTATATTCCAAACTGGAGATAAGGCAACGCTGTAACTTTGAATAGAATTGAATTGTGATCTGGCACTGTCTCTTGGCACTCAGTATAAATCTTCATACCCCCATCTGACTACTGCCTCAAGGCCACAATCTCTAAACTCATTCCTAATTCAGTTACATGGGAGGACAAGCATGGTGAGACAGCAAAGAAAACTCCCAATATATACCTGTAGGGGCTATGGTGGGAGAGGGACAAGCAAAACAAGCATGCCAAGTTCTCCCAACAAGGTGTAGAGGAAAGGACATTGGACCAGGAATCAGGACCCAACTTGGAGTTCTGTGTGATGGTGGGGAAGCCATTTGCTCTTATTTGACTGACTTTACGCCTGTATAAAACAATGAGGTCTCATTAAATGATTTGGGTGGTTATATAAATGAGTCAAAGGTCTCTGTGGCATTACCTTCCCTAAGTTTCTCAGTTGAAATTTCCTTTCCTTTACTCCTGTGAGGTATGCTGGACATTTCACATGTGAGCAGGCAAACTGTGGGATCCCACTACTTAAACACAGGGCTTTGATAAAATGCCTGGGACTATGAGGATAAAGTAGTATATTCCCTCATTCATTCAATCAGGGCACACAAAACTACCATATACATACATCATATACAACACAATGTGCTAGACACTTTAGGAAATGGGTAGAAAATTATAATTTTAAAAGGTACAATTCCTACATGAAGGCATGAAATGTTTATAATCCAATTGGATAGATAACAAATTGAAGAAAATTGCAATGACAAAAATCTCAAACAAATTGCTAATTAATCACAGTATCTTTCCCACTGAGCCTAGGTGTGACCTCAAAATCCTTCTCAACACAAGCACTCCATTCAGCAACCAAAAGACTGTCCTCACCAGGTGAGGTGAGGTGCCTTGTGCAATCCACAATAGGCCCTCTTCTGAGCACGTGCCCAGCTACTTCCAGTGCCCTCCCACTACTGCTCCTAGCAAGCTCCTTTGACTTCCACCTTCACCTCCAAATCACTAGGTATTCCTTAAAAAAAGGGAGCCACTAAGAACCTAGTCACACTGGCTGAATGCTCTTGTCAACTCATCTTTGTCAATTTTTTTTAAAAGTTCGAATTCTAGGAAAAGAGGAAACACCTACACCTTGCTTTAATCCATAGCAAGCACACATCTATTTTAAACACTAATGGATGACCATTATGTTGTCAGTAGACATCTAGTACATTCCTATTAACAAAGGCAATGCATGGTGTCACTGGGCTTAAATCAATACACAAAGGCACCAACAAGTTTTATACACACATAAACACAAACACAAACACAGACACAGCTTCTCATCTACTGTGAGAGGCTGCATCCCTAACCAAGTTGGCCATCTGGGAAATGAATGCCTTTGTGGTGGCCTTGTAAATTGCCTCCACTCTTCTGGAAAGCCATCTGGCAATACATTTTAGAAGCCATAAAAATGTTCATACTCTTTGACCCAGTAATGCCACATCTGAGACTCTATCATAAGAAACTAATTCAAAATATGAAAATAGCTACATGCACAAATGTATGCCTTGAACTGTTATTAGTAATTGTAAAAAGTTGGAAGTAATGCACATGTCAACAACAGAGTTAATTAATGATGTGGCATCACAACGGAATACGATACAGCCATTCAAATGGTAACTATGGAGATTATACAGCAATAAGGGGAAATGTATATACAAAACAACTGGTACAACTATGAAAAGCCACTGAACAACTGTTTAAAAACTGATTACCATGTTTTAGGGTGGTAAATGTGGATGTTTCCCCTTCTCTATTTCTAAGCTTTTTGTAATACTGCTATGATGCCTCTATAATTAAAAGAGAATCTTTTATTTTAAAATGATATGCATGCCTTTGATCTCAAGGATAAAGAAAGAGCCACAGCAGACCATGCAGCCTGCTATGTTATCCAGGGAGGAAGAGGGACCATTAGCATTCCACAGACGCACGGGCATCATGGGCTGAGCCACACAGAGCAGTCCGTGGAGAGCCACCTGGAGGTGTTGCGTACTTGTCAATGATTGCCAAAAAATGAGCAGTGTCCATCTGCTAACCCCAGTCAATTCCCTTCATTACGAGCATCCTGAGGCAGAGAATTCCCCGGGCGCACTTCACGTACTATCAGCTTAGTTATCCATTTAAAAAATTTATTTGAGGTCACGTGGGGCTGTATAATCATTTGGTTAAAGTAACAAGCCCAGATTTTCATATTGGGAGCAATGAGAAATGTCTGTGGCAAGAAATGCAATAATCACAAGGATGGAGGAAGGCAAACAGAAGCAACTTTTCACTTTCAGAGAAGCAGGGGGCTTGGGGAGCAGCCAACGTGGCCGCAAACACGTTTGTCTAAGAAACAGAGTCGTGGGGAGGGCAGGGTCAAAGGGAGGGCAGGTATGGCTCTCCGGAGATGACACAAGGATGAAGACACAGGAGGTAAAGATATGTGTTCAGCCCTAACGAGCCTGAACCATCAGATGGCGACCGACTTCACCTCGGGGCCATTTAACCCCACATGCAGTTTCAGCCCTGTGCCAATCCAGGCACCAGCCCTACTCAGGAAAATCTCAGAGATCTTCAGTCCAGTTTTAACCATTCGGTCCCAGGAGCTGCTCCTGCATTCTTGCCCCTCATCCCTGTGTCCAGGCACCTCTTTATACCCTAGTGTCAAAGATCAGGTTCTTTTCTCTCCTCTATACCTTCACTTCCCCACTGAGTCCCTGCCAGGGAAGCAGCAGGGCAAAGAAGCCTCAGACAGAGGTTGTGAAATCAGACGGCACCGACTTAAAATTCAAGTTAAGCTACTCTTCTCCCTAGATGACCTTGGGAAAATTACTCTCTTGAACTTCAGTTTCCTTCTCTAAAAGATTTGTACCTGCACCATAGGATCGTCATCAGGGTCAAATGAAATAACAAATGTAAACCCCAGTATCTGACACTTATGAATGCTTAATAGAAGTTTGCTATATTTACTCTCATTCCTCAGCAGCTGGCACCCTGTGTGGCTTCTTCCTCCACTAACCCTGTCCACTGAACATGAACCACACAGTCCCGCTCTCTGTTGCTCAGCCCTCCTTATGTTGACCTCAGTCCTGAACTCAGCGTTCCTTCTGGAACCACTCCACTGCCCAAACTGAGACACTCTCACTTCTGCACCGTGAGCCGACTCTCCCTGCTGACAGTTGTAGCCCCCCACACGCTCAGAAAGTGCGCAATAATTTCAAAGCTTGGTACCGAAGCCACACTGCCTGGTTCAGAGCCCTGCTCTTTCACTCATTACTTCATGTGACTTTGCTCAAGCTACTTAACTTCTCTGTGCCTCATCTCCCCATCTGTAAAAGATAGTAATAGTGTCTACCTCCTACGACCCAGGAGAGGATTCAGTGTGCAAGTAAAGCTCTGAGAACTGTGCTAGCACATAGTAACCAGGCACATTTCTTTTTTAACTGCAACTCCCCAAGGCCAGAGGTACTTGGTTAGCCTATGTCATCCCATGTCATCAGATAACCCAAGCAGCTTTGCTACTCTCTGACACAGGGAGAGATAATATATCTCGACAGCAAAGCCTTGCTATCCACCACGTGGTGCATAGACCAACATGGGCACCGCCTGGAAGCCCGTTAGAATCTCAGGCCCCACCAAGCCCTACTGAAACAAAATCTGAATCTTAACACGTTTTGCAGACAGAAGTCACCTAGAGGTCTTGTTAAACAACACAACAACACAGGTTTGGATGGGGCCAGAGATTCTGCCGTTCCTAGGACCAAACTTAGGGGAGCAGAGCTCTAGAGGAAAGTTCTTAAGTAGAAGTGTTCCAACATGTGGGAAGACTGTCACCTGGAGTCTGTAAGTGACAAGGAGGGTAGGTAGGCGTGACTGGTAACTGGAAAAGTGCATGGCTAAGAAGATAAACGACAAACAGCATAAGGAGCTCCTTGGTAAGTTCTTAAGAGGGTAGGGACCAAGTCTTCTGAATCTGTTTTTTTGAGAGAATTCCTAACATGAAGGAGATGGTTCACCAAAATCATCTGACATAACCCTTACTTGTGTGGGGTCCACCAATTTATTCCCATTTGCTTTTTTTTTCTTTTTTTTTTTTTTTTTTTTTTTGTGAGTGTGTGTGTGTAGATAGCATCTTACTCTGTCACCCAGCAGGCTGCACTACTTTGCAACAAAACTGGAATGTTAGTTTAAAAAAAAAAAAAATTGTTGTATATTAGTTGCCCCTCCCCAACCCACCCTAATATATTAAACTACACACTTTCTGCATGGAGACAATGCAAACTACTCTTGATAGAAGGGAATGATTTCACAATTGCTTCCCTTAGAAATGATGCTGGCTTTGATCCAGAAGATGGAGTGGGTGGGCTGGAGACAAGAGATGGGGCTGGCAGAATATCTTGTGCAAAACATTGGACTGGGCTTTGAAAGAGAACTTGCAGTTACTTTGCTGCCATCGTCTTTGTTTTTTTAGAGACAGGGTCTCGTTCTATCACCCAGGCCACAGTACAGTGGCATGATCACAGCTCACTGCAGCCTCAAACTCCCGGGCTCAAAGGATCCTCCTGCCTCAGCCTCCCAAGTAGCCGGGAGTACAGGGGCATGCCACTATGCCCAAACTTTTCTACCATTTCATTTCAAACTCCCAGGATGTTGCAAACTAAGTTAAGGCATCAGAAAAGTTAAGTGCCTCATTTCTATAACCCTTGTTCTTTTCTTAGTGACATATGTAACTAACCGGACCCTGGAGGTCAACAACCAGAGAATAATAATTATAGAGAAGAAAAATAAAAGACTACAGACTAGAAAAAGCATACCAATTGATCCAAAAGGTCCTTAAACACTCCCTCCCACCCCCAGTAAGCCCAGTCTTCATTTTCTAGGACTTCAGAAAAAACCAGAGGTGGCTGGGTATGGTGACTCACGCCTGTAATCCCAACACTTTGGGAAGCCAAGGCAGGCAGATTGAGACCGGCCTGGATAATGTGGCAAGAACCCATCGCTACAAAAAAAAAAAAGTTTAAAATTTTTTAAAAAGTACCCAGGTATAGTAGCACATGATTATAGTCCCAGCTACTTGGGAGGCTGAGGCAGGAGGGTCGCCTGAGCCTGGGAGATAAAGGTCACAGGAACCTATGATGGCATCACTGCACTCCAGCCTAAGCAACAAAGCAAGACCCTGTCTCAAAAGAAAAGAAAAGAAAAGGAAAAAAGGAAGGGAAAGGAAAGGAAGGGAAAGGGAAGGAAGGGAAAGGGAAGGAAGGGAAAGGGAAGGGAAGGGAAAGGGAAGGAAGGGAAAGGGAAGGGAAGGGGAAGGGGAGGGGAAGGGGAAGGGGAAGGGAAAGGGAAAGGGGAAGGGGAAGGGGAAGGGGAAGGGGAAGGGGAAGGGGAAGGGGAAGGGGAAGGGAAGGGAAGGGAAGGGAAGGGAAGGGAAGGGAAGGGAAGGGAAGGGAAGGGAAGGGAAGGGAAGGGAAGGGAAGGGAAGGGAAGGAAAGGAAAGGAAAGGAAAGGAAAGGAAAGCAAGGAAAGAGAAAGAAAAGAAAGAAAAGAAAGAAAGAAAGAAAGAAAGAAAGAGGAAATGACCAGATGCCCATGACTGTTATCTAAGCAATCTGTCTCTCTCATCCAACAGTGCTCCCTGCCCCACCCACCACCTCCACACAGACACCTGTCACCTCAGTAATTAACTAAGGGAAAAATCTGCATAAATGTGAGAAGACAGCTACATTCCCAGTCCCCATAACCGTTATGAAATTATCTAAATGTGAATGCCATATCAAACCCAAACGTGCTTCTCTTTGGGGGAAAAAAAAAAAAAAAGTAAGGATCAGCATCAGATGTCCCTTCCAAGTCAAAGGTCAGGAAGAATTTCCACTGTGTCATTCTGAATCAGCAGCTATGTATGACTAAAAACATATAATATTTGGACATGCTTATGTTATATATACTTACATGTACACACACAGACACACATATCTCTGTTCTACCTATATCAAAAAAGGTTTTGGAGCAGGCAAGAAGTCCTTGTCCTCAACCACCAGAGTAATCCAATCATTTTCTGCCCTCAGTGAGGGCTCTAAAAGATACACAGCAGGAAATCTACCACGGGTCATACATCCTTTCTCTAACTACTCACAGAGTCCTCATAGATAAATAAAAAACAAAAAATGAAAACATTTTTAAATTTGACATCTAAACTTTCTGCTCCAACTACTGACAGAGCTCTCATATATAAATTTAAAAATCGCAAAGTTTTAAAATTTTATATCTAAACTCATCCTTTTTTTAATAGATAAAGGAATCTATTATGGAAATTGGCTTATGTGGCTATTGAGACTGTGAAGTCCTGTAATCTGTAAACTGGAGAACTAGGAAAAAGGGTAAGTTCATGTCCTTTGCAGGGACATGGGTGAAGCTAAAAACCATCATTCTCAGCAAACTATCACAAGGACAGAAAACCAAACACCGCATGTTCTCACTCATAGGTGGGAATTGACAATGACATCACTGGGACACAGGGCGGGGAACATCACACACTGGGGCCTATTGGAGGGTAGGGGGTTGGGGGAGGGATAGCATTAGGAGAAATACACAATGTAAATGATGAATTGATGGGTGCGGCAAACCAACATGTCACATCTAAACTCATCTTTTAAACAAAAGCAAGGCAAAGAGAATACTTGTTTCCCCTGAACCCCAAGTGTCATCCCCAAACTTTGATGAACTTTCAACCAAATAAGCTTAAAGCCACAGTCCAAGACAGCCATTGCTGTCATAGAAGAAAAGATAACACAGATAACGCAGTTTTAAACAAATCCCAGGGTCCCACAAGGGGCTTAGACAAAGCACTCCTTGAAACCAAAAAACTCTCAGATTGACGGTATGGTTCAAAGATACACCTAGATTTTCTAATTTAATAATGAGGCTAAGTGTTTAAATACACAGGAGTGTAGGAAGCATTATAACTATGTTCGCCAGAGGAGATGATGGTCTAAATGAGAAACCTTCAGGAACTATCAGAAATATCAGCACAGATGTCTACATAGGATATAGTCTTCAGTTTATAAAATGGAACTGCCATCAAAACCCAAAGTGAGCTAAAGGTTGCACTGAAATCTAGGCAAGCAAACAGTTGCTCCTTATCTTCCAAAATGCAAGGCTCTGCAGAGTAAACTAGATCTATCTTTTAGCAACCCGCACTGTATCATTTCAATGTAAAAATATACTCCATAAAGACATAAAAATGATCTTCCACCACAAATTAACAAAATAGAAGAAATTCCCTTCATACGTAAGGAATAAATTTCAGCAATCTCAGCTAATAAGGACACCCTAAGACAAGAAAAGACATTTTTGTGTCTTTTCTTTTTTTTTTTTTTTTTTTTTGAGATGGCGTTTTGCTGTGTCGCCCAGGCTGCAGTGCAGTGCCACAATCTCAGCTCACTGCAACCTCTGTCTCCTGGTATTTTTGTATCTTTTGACAGTAAAAATCTTATTTAATGCCCAAAGAACAAGGTATTAAAAAGAAATCACAGCAATGGTCCCACATCTTGATGGCACGTTAGAATCATCTCAGAAGCTTTTTAAAAATCCCACTGACCAAGGCCCATATCAAATCTGTTACACTGGAATCTCTGGACGTGAGACTCTAGCATCATTGTTTTTCTAACTTCCCCAGGTGGACTGCAGTGTACAGCCATAACTGGGAACCACCGAATTAGAGATTATTCTAAAGATATCTTCCAAGTCAGAGAGTTCCTCTTTTGCAAGATCATGGGCCCTTGATGTGCTGGGACAAGAAGCATTTGTCTAAAGCAAGTGTTTGTCTAACACCACCAGCTAAGATGCTGCACTGAACAAGCCACAGTTCAAGACAGCCATTGCTGTTAGAGAAGAAAAGACTACACAGATACAGCTCTGTAGTTTTAAACAAATCCCAGGGTCCCAGAAGGGGCCCCAGGAGTGGGGCTGAGGACCATGTACACCCCGGCTTCCCAGCCTTAAAATGCAACCCTGATGAGGCAGGGTCCAGGATGCCACTCAGTCTGTATTTTCAAGAGGCATCTCCCTGACAACAATACAAGAAGCAGTGGAGACAGACAGTAACATGAAGTGACGCACAGGCCCAGCAGAGCGGCGTCATCCAGGGGCGGCGCTATTTTCAGAAGGCCACGCAGCCCCACCGTGTCTCTGAGGGAAAATGCATATCCTCTTAACGAAACTAGTACAGGCAAATGTGTAGGTTTCTTAGCTGTTGCTCCTCTGTTGACAAAGCTGCAAAATTCACTTTATCTAAATGTCAGAAGTCCTCAGTGTTTACCACTGATGCCCTTCAGGCTTCCCCTAACCTATATCCCAGCTTTAGATACTGTTGCTTGGTTTTATTTAAAAGTAAACTTCTGATGGGAATGGGTAGAGTGGAGATGTTTTTAAAAACTCCACAAGAACCAACGCATATTTGCTTCAAATTATTTAAAGGCAAAATTTTACCCAAAAATCTTAAATAAAAGGGAAACCAAAAATACTACAGACTTTTTAAAGATGACGTTTTAAATAACAAGAACATTTTAAAGCATACATTTGGAAAGCATACATTTTAAAGCATACATTCCAGGAAAAAGTCATATAAAAATATGCGAAAATTAGTTTTTGTTGTTGTCGTTGTTGTTCTTTTGGTTTTTTATTTATTTTTTGTTTCTGAGACGGAGTTTTGCTCTTGCTGCCCAGGCTGGAGTACAATGGCACGATCTTGGCTCACTGCAACCTCTGCCTCCTGGTTCAATCAATTCTCCTGCCTCAGCCTCCCGAGTAGCTGGGATTACAAGTGCCCACCACCACACCCGGCTATGTTTTGTATTTTTAGTAGAGATGAGGTTTCACCATGTTGGCCAGGCTGGTCTCAAACTCTGACCTTAAGTGATCCGCCCGCCTTGGCCCCCCAGAGTGCTGGGATTACAGGCGTGAGCCACTACGCCAGGCCAAAATTAGTTTTTTTAAGAGAATTTTTATTTAAAAAGAGCGAACTCTACGAGTCCTTCACAACATGAGCTCTGAAGGCAGGCTCTGAATCACTGATGCTATTAGGCAGGGGCCCTCAGTCACACCCGTTGGACTCTCTGTGCCTCACCTTACCTGTATGTCACAGGAGTTAAGCTTCTGGAGTCAAATTCGATTCAGGTCTGCACATGTGAGCCATGTGAGCTCACTTAACCTCTCTGTGCTACCCTTCCTCCACTGTAACACTGAAGGACAAATAATTACCTACCTCCTGTGTGAAGAAATTGGAACCCCTGTGCTCTGCTGTAAAATGTAAATGGAACGTAAAAGGGTACCGCCACCATGGAAAACAGTACGGAGGTTCCTGACAATTTAAACATAGAATTGTCATATGATCAAGCAATTCCACTGTGGGTCTGTACCCAGAATAACTAAAAGCAGGATCTTGAAAAGATATTTGTATGCCCAAGATCATAGCAATATTATTCACAATAGCCAAAAGGTAGAAGCAACCCGAGTGTCCACTGGTGAATGAATGGAGAAACACAGTGTGCTCTGTCCAGACAATGGAATACTACTCGGCCTAAAAAGGGAAGGAAATTCTGGTACATGCTACAACATGGGTGAACCATGAAAATGTTATGCTCACTGAAATAAACCAGATGAAAAGGACGAATACTGTATGATTCCACTGATATGAAGTTCCTAGAGTGGTTAAATTCAGAGACAGAAAGTAGAATGGTGGTCGCCAGAGGCTTGGGTGAGAGGGAATGGGGAGTTCGTGTTTAATGGGTACAGAGTTTCAATTTGGGAAGATGAGAGAGTTCTAGAGATGGGTGTTGGTGATGGTTATACGAGACCATGAATGTACTCAATGCTAGCAAACTGTATGCTTAAAAATGGCCACAATGATAATTTTTATGTTTGTACATTTCACCACAATTAAAAGTAAAAATAAAAAAATGAGAAAGAATAGTACCTACCTCCTAGAGTTGCGGTGAGGATTAAACATGCGGGAAGCGTTTAGCATGCACCTGGCACACAGTAAGCCCTCCGTGGATATCACTGCTATCTTACCTTCCCGCCTCTGTAGCTCCCCACACTCCCTGCCACAGTGTTTTACGTGAAAAGATGCTCACTGCCTAGACTCTGATTCTCCCCCTTGGAGCTATACACCTTCTGTGACAAAACATTTCTAGCCCTGGGCTTCTTTCCAGCATAAACACTCCTTTGTTTAGAGAAAACTCCCACTGCAACAGGATGAAGATGAGAAGCCACCTATTCCTGAACTGAGTCTTCACCTTATACAAAGCTAAGATGACCCACTGAAAACAACCGAGTCTACTGTCTTTACCTCCTAAATGGTGTGTTAATAATTTTGGCTCAAAAATAGGTTCAAAGACTATGGTTATCGTATAAATCTGATAGAAGAGAGAAAAAAGTCCCCTTGCTATTCATAAACATTCTCTCATTTTTATCATTTTTTACCAAAACTATTTTATTTCTTTGCTTGATCCTTTTTAAAATATTTTATTATTAAATTTCCAAGCACACACAAAAGGAGAGTTCAGCTAGCATCAGGTTACCAGCTTCAAAGCCAATCGTAACCCTGTTGACTCAAACACCTAAGACTCAAAAAAAAAAGAATAATACCATCAGTTACAATTGAAAGAATTTCTAACTCTAACAACAATCATCATCATCACTATTTTTATTTACTTTTAAAAGATCTTTTACAAATATCTTTTCACCTCCTTTCATTTCTTCCTTTGAAACTTCAAATAATGTCAATGCCCACCTTGCTAGGTTATTGTGAGGATGTAATGTATATGAAGGCACATAGCTTGGTGTGTAGCATGTACTAGTTCCTGAGAAATACTAGTTCTCCATAGACTGCTGCCTCATGCCACTCTCCAAGACTGAGACACACCCCCCATCTGTGGTGTTAAGTGGTATGTTGGCTTTTGCCCACAGTTCCTGGCTCATAACTCCTACAGCCCTTGTTGTGAGTATGTTAGGCCATGTCAGATGCTTCAGGCCTCAGGGGCAGGCCTCTGACCTCCTGCCCTCCTTTCACTATATGTTCCCCCAGCTTTCTGATAGTGGGTCTTAAGTTCCTTCTGTGAGAGAGTCCCACACTATACTTTGGGGGAAGGAATGCTGATGTCATGAAGCTTCCATAAAAACCGAAGGGGAAAGGGATCAGGGAGCTTCCTGATAGCTGAACATGTGAAGGTTCCTGGAGGGTGGCACACCCAGGGAGGGCATGGGAGCTACACGCTACTTCCCCCATACCTTGCCCTGCACATCTCTTCATCTGTACCCTTTGTAATATCCTTTATGATAAACCAGCAATCGTAAGTTTCTCCCTGAGTCCTGTGAGCCTCTCCAGCAAATTAATCACACCCAAAGAGGAACTCATCAGTCAGAAGTTCAGGAGGCCAGGACTTGTGACTGTCGGGGAGCAAGTGGGACAGTCATGAGGACTGAGCCCTCAACCTGTGGGATCTGACACTATCTCTGAGTAGAGAGTGTCAGAACTGAATTAGAGGACACTCAACTGGTGCCTGCTGCTTGCTGTATGGGGAAAAACCCCACACATTTGGTCACAGAAGCCTTCTTCTGTGTTGATGATTGTTGTAGTGTGAGAGTACAGGAAAAACACAGACAGTTTCCCCTACACACCACCACAAACACGTGATTCTCCATTCTTTGTCCTCTACTCCTCCTTTCCGTTTCTAAACACTGGTCCTGGCTTCCTTCCTGCCCCTCCACCTCCTTTTACACCAAGAATCCGAAACTCAAATGCCTAGTCACCAATTCAATCATCAAGAAGACCCCAAATAAGTGGCTAAATTGAACTGATAAATTTATTTCACAATTAGGGCACTTGTTCCTGAATTAAAACTATAAAACATACCTCTTTATTATTTATAACTATATAGAACATCAGGCTAGATGCTAGGTTGCATAATAATCACAAACAGGAATTCAAATGCAGGTCATTCGTGTGTGTGTGTCTGTGTGTGTGTGTGTGTGTGTGTGTGTTTTAAACATTAAACTTATTTTTTGATGATCTAAGAAGTTTTATCTGATAATGAGATTCATTTCTTTGCAGTACTTCTCACCTGTGGCAGACCTGCCACCTCTAATTTGCTTTAAAAGGAATTCTAATCACCCAATCAATCATGTTCTTGACCTTCAGCCTTCACAGCCACTTCACTGTGGTCAAAATTGACTCTAAAAATTCCTGTTGTAACAGTTCTGTTGTCCTCAAGTTCCAAAATGCCAGTGACAGGGATATAATTTGAACAAACCTTCTGATCGATAAACAACAACAACAACAAAAAATGGTACATGGAGTTTCTAATTTGTTTTCTAACAAGATTCTTTAAATAAAAGTGAATATCTATGATATTATTAAGTAATAACCTTTCTCCCATTGGGGTTTAGAGATTTATAAATCATCCAAGTTTCCTGTAGTGAATCTAGTCTCTTCACCACAAAAATCTCATGGCCCAGTTGTGGCTTTAAATGCCATCTTTTATAATGTAGATATACAGAATGGTCAAGTAATAATCATTCCGTCCCCACCTCCTCCCCTCCCAGCATACATGCAACCTTAATTGCATTAGCATCCATCTTTCCTGCTCGCATCCTATGTGGATGCAAGCAGAAGCTTTCTGGCCTAGGCCAAAGCCTCATGGCTCATTCACTTCAGCACATAATTTCTCCTACTGAAACAAAAAGTACCCCCTCTCTTGACGATCCTCTCTTGATAGCTCAACCCCCTCTTTCACGGCCTTGTGTCTTTCTTTCCCAAGAAGGCACTGAGACATAAACACTAAACACTTCTTGTTTGCAATTCACCTCTCAACCCAGTGAATTCTGGGTTCTCTCTACCACTGCACTGCAGCTATTTCCAACAGTGCCACCAATGCCCTCCTATCTACTCAATCCAGCGGCCACTTGTCAGTGCTTTTCTTACTTGAATTCTGTGCAGCATTGGCCGCCATCGGTTGCACATTGGTTGTACCCTCTTCAGAACTGTGCCTTCCGTCAGTTTTTGTGGCCTCTCCTCTGGCCTTCTCACGTCCCTGAACACTCCCACTCATCTTCTTTAAGGATCTTCCATCATCCCTATCCCTCAATACAGAGTTCCATCTTTGGTCCTCTTCTCTCTCTACTACATACCCTTTTTTGGTCTCATCTACCTACAAATATAATAGGCTTGAATTACCAATTATACACCAAGGTCTCTTAAATATTTGTATTTCCAACACCAGTCTCCCTTAAAAGCTCCAGGCTACACGTGCACCTGTCTATGCGGGACTTCTCCATTTGGGTGCCCCTCAGGTACCTCAAACTCAACACAACCAAATCTAATACCACCTTGTACATTTACTACCTGGGTGAATACTACCAACCACCACCCGAGTACCCAATCCAGAAAACTGGGAGGCATCCTTCAGTGTCCTTCTCTTCAATTCCTCATATCCAATCAGGGACCACGCCTTACTACTTCCAAATCCCAAATCACTCTGGCATGTGTCCATCTCTCCATTTTGTCTATTGCTGGCAGTTCAAGACTTCCCCATCTCTCACTGAGATGACCAGAAGCAGAACACAAACGTAGTTCTCTGCCACCAGTGCACGCACGTGCCTCTGGCCTGCTCTCCGGGCTGCTGTCAAAATGATCTAAAACACAAGTCTTAAAAGGTCACTTTTCTGCTTAAGACTCTTCAGAAAAATCTAAAGTCTTTTGCCTTCATAATTTATTTCCTGAATACCTGACCAATCTCATGTGTTGTCATCAACTACCTCCCTGGAAACATCAACCATACAGACACATGTGTCATACAAACATAGTTCCCTCAGCCAAGGAAAGGTCTCCCAGCCCCTTCACCTGCTTACCTCCTGTTCATTCTGACAACCCTCCTGAGAAAACCTTCTCTGACTCGATCTGTCTGGGTCCTCCTTTCTGACCTCACAGCACATATCTGTCTACCTATCTATAATATGATCACCCATATTATAGATTTTTATTGTAATTGTTCACTTATTAGTCTCCCCTACAGACTGTGCACTCTTTGGAGGAAGAAAATAGTATATCTCACTGGACTTTGTATATGCAACAATTAGCACATCTTTGTAAAATTAACAAATGAATACTCACCAAGAAATCTGATTCTTCATCAAAACTATTCAATATTTAATTCTTTTTTTTTTTTTAAAGAGATGGGGTCTTGTTGTTGTCCATACTGGTGTGCAGTGGCTCAATCACAGCTCACTTTAGCCTCAAACTCCTGGGTTCCCGTCTTAGCCTCCCTAGTAGCCGAGACCATAGTCATATGCCACCACTCAGATATTCAATATTTAATTCTAAGGGTAAAAAGGATTGATAAAATCTCTCACTAATTATCAGTACCAGAAAGACTAAATAATTATTTTTCATAAGAAAGATCTCAGACTTCATTTTCTTAAAAATTATAAAAATCAAAGAGGATTCTTTCCCCCAAATTGGATAGTTTAGGAAGTTGGGATCACCATTGGCCTCTAAAGCCTCTTCACCCACCTCCCACCAAACCCTCCAGGACCTCACCTTCAGAGAAACGTTTTAAGCAGCACTGGATTTTGGAAAAAAGATTAGAAGGTGTTCAACTTATTCAAAATCAGCATCCTACTAAAATCCCAATGATAAATGAAAGGATCGAGGCTAAGCACCAGCTTCTTGTGGTTAGATCTTATATTACATCATGTCAACAAGACTGAATTAATCAGAATGACTAGGTACTTATTAGGTAAATGCTAACAAAGCCTGTTCTTCGTGGTAAATGCACATTGCACCATAAAGTTTCTACAACTATTTCTGAAGTGTATGAAAGTAATAAAAATACAGGTAGACTCTTATATACACTACATGCTTCAAGAAGACATTTGGAAAGAAATTTTCCTTGTAAGATTAGCACAGGCTAGGCATGGTGGCTCACACCTGTAATCCCAGCACTCTGGGAGGCTGAGGTGGGAGGATCACTTGAGCCCAGGAGTTCTAGACCAGACAGGGCAACATAGTGAAACCCTGTCTCTACAAAAAAGTTTCAAAGTAACTGGGCATGGTGGTGTGTGCCTGTGATCCCAGTTACTCGAGAAGCCGAGGTGGGAGGTGGGAGGCTGGCAGGAGGTGGAGGCTACAGTGAACCATGATTGTGTCACTGTACTCCAGCCTACAGGACAGAGTGAGAAACCATCTCAAAACAAACAAACCAAAGATTAACACAGTGCTGCCATTCTAGAATTATCTAAAACCACCCCCAGGGGGATAAAAGGGAAATACTACCAACTAATGTTGAGCTCATCAACCAATCACAGGTCATCAAAATAGGAATCTGTCAACCTAGAATTTTTATCCTTCAAGTAGAAAAACTGAGCTACTTTCCATATGAAGCATATTCTGCTTTAAAAACTCCTATATTATTTAATATAGGCTGTCTTGTTTTCTAACTTCGAAAATTTAGAAATAAACATATTATGCATTTTAAGTTATCAATTTAAAACAGATACCCAAATTGCTTTGATCTTTTCTCCCATGGAGTTTGCAATCTCAGAGGTAACTTAAATGCAATCTGTGAGATATCATGGTTTCCATCCACAGAACCTGCCAGCTTTGTACAGAAAGTGAACTACCCACCTAGAGAAACCTCTGTATCACGAAGCTTGAGTTGTCAGCCGTTACTGTCTCCCTCACACACAGAGTCGGTACAGAACAGATAAATGGGGTAAAATGTCATTGACTTAAGACTTCTGTTGAAGGTTCTGGATATCAAAATACACCAAAAGTCAACTTTCCGGTAGTTTCAGGAAATGTAATACACAGTAAGCTATTTCTTATTTCTGTCCAAAACTATTTTACACTTTAAAGCACCATTATTTAATATCAATCTTGAAAATTTTACACTCTCTAACTAGCTTTCAAAAAGAACCATGAACACAAAAGAGTGGCATTCCTTCTGTTTTGGATTTTCTCTGGTACAAGAATTCAAACTGAGGCAGGAGAATAAGGTTTGGAGGCGGGGAACCTAAGGCCAATTCACACTGACTTCCTACAACTAAATCAAAAGGAAAACCCCAACTTTCCATGCCCAAGTAACAAAAGAACCAGAGCCTACTTCTCCCCACTCTTCTCCATGTGGCAGATGAAAAATTGAAAGTACCTCTGATTGGTCCCCTCCTGCAACCAATCAGACTAGTCACAGGCCAAGTCTTCATTTGCACTGGAGTATAACCTTGTAACTTCACTCCAGCCTCTGATTAGTCCCCTCCTGCAACCAATCAGACTAGTCACAGGCCAAGTCTTCATTTGCACTAGAGTATAACCTTGTAACTTCACTTCAGCCTCTGATTAGTTCCCTCCTGCAACCAATCAGACTGGTCACAGGCCAAGTTTTCATTTGCATAGGAGTGTAACTTTGTAACTTCACTTCAGCCTCTCATTGGTCCCTTTCCGCAACCAATCAGACCGGTCGTGGACCACTACTTCATTTACGCAGAGCGTACACCAAGTAACCAATGTGAACCCTCTAGAGGGTATTTAAACCCCAGAAAATTCTTTAACTGGGCTCTTGAGCCACCTGCTCGTGCCCCTTCCCATTCTGGGGAGTGTACTTTCAAAATCTGTGGTTTTCTTTCATTGCTTTGTTTGTGCTTTTTGTCCAATTCTTTGTTCAAAACGCCAAGAACCTGGACACCTTCCTCCAGTAACAAAACAACCTTGACTTCACAATAAGTTATCAAACAAAGGTGCTCCAGAAAGAAGCGATGACCCCAAGAGTTCTGATAGTGATTCCCTCTTGGAAGGCAGGAGGGATTGGTGTTTGGGAGCAGCTCAGTGGTGTATGTAATGTTCTTTTTTGACTAGGATGGTCAGGGTATTTGCTTTGTTATAATTCATTGAGGTTAAAAAACAAGAAGAAGAAGAAGTCACTTCAAGCTATTGACTAGAAACATCAAAAGAAGCAGACAGCAAGATCTCAGGGCAGATGGTTGGACAAAACATGAAAGATGATCACTGGACTCGGCACAGTAGGAAAGCAAGAACCAGAGGAGAAGATCTTTGTCACCCAGTCCCGGCTGTGACGCTGCCAATGAGCAACATGGGAACAAACATGTTGGATGCAGCGACACTCCCTGGATAAATACGAGGAGAGCTCGGGGAACAAGGCAGGTGGGAGGATGATGACCAAAGGGAGAGGAAAAGAGAAAATATTGCAGGAGAACATGACAGATACCTGCACTACCTTAATAATAATCAGAGGCTTCTGTGACTGTTTTCCTCATCCCCAACCTCTGTCTTCAGTAGAGTGAACAGCTTTAAATTTCCCAAGTGTGGCCACAAAGATGAATCATCTCTTGAAAAAAACAACTGGAGCCACATGGGGCTGGAGCAACTTGAAGAGCTCTGCATCTTAAGGAATTCCCCGTATGTACTAAAGTGTTTTTCTGGAAGAGGCTGACATCCAGCCATTCAAATAAACAGAGCTATTTCTGACACAGAATTTGTGGCATTCTACAAGGTCCTCCAAGGGAGTAGCATCGACAGAAAGTAGGCCAACTCTCTAAGACTTTCTGTGGGACGGGGAAGGGCTATGAGGTGGGAGAAAGCACGAAGGAACGGCAGCCCGAACGTCCCCTCGTGGGGCTCGCACCAGGCCAGGGGCAGGCTAACTTGAGGGACACGGGAGAGCAGGAGGAAATAGGCAATGGAAAAATGGCCACTCTCAATGCCAAAAAGAGAACCAGGATAGAAAAAGGAAACAGTGCAGCCAGGAAGGAACGGGCCATGGGATGGGCTGAGAACACCTCCGTGAGAAGTTCTGAGCACTAGAACAGGATGATAACAAGGACCACTCCACCATTTCTCTTCTCCCTTCCCCACTAGCACCACTGCCACCTCTGACACAAGGTCCACAGCAAATGTCTACAGCCCAGTTCCCCACAAACAGAGCTGAGAAGCCAAGTCAGGCAAAGGAATGCCTCGGGCTCAACATGCAAAATCAAATCTGAACACTGTATCATACCTGGAAAATTTGCTTTCCTTTGGAAAGAATCAACACCAAAACCAAATTGAGCTTCTCTGGCTCTTTACCTAAAAAGCTAACCAGGCTAACAGTAAAGCTGGAGCTAACAGGCAGCCCTCAACAGAGTCAAGCCACGGGGCAACGGCCATGCTCTGTGCTCCACAGGTGGCCAGGCCTGGGACCACAAGTGCAGCCAGTGTTCCCGTGTTAGGTCTGATGAGGTCAGGCTTTCTGCACTCTGGGTTCGGAGGGGAACAGGCCCCAGGAGGAGTTTATCACTCTCGGAAAGATTCTGCAGTGGCACCAAAATTAACGTGGAAATTATTTAACCTATAGAAACTATTCTCTCTCACACACATACACACAGGCCAACATATGTGTTACATACATAAAAATAAACTATATAGTATGTATGTTCTACATTATATACATAATTATATGATATTAATGTATTTGGTACCCATATCATACATGTATTTTATAAATCGCATTATATATAATTATGTATATAATACACACACATACATATATATGTAATTTAGTTCTACATACAGAGTGATAGAGCATGGGTAGGAAAAAGCACTTTATATTCTGAATAGAAGTACAAATTGGCCAGGCACAGTGGCTCACACCTATAATCCTAGCAGTTTGGGAGACCGAGGCAGGCAAATCACTTCATCCCAGGAGTTACCAGTCTGGGCAACATGGAGAAAACCCCTCTCTACAAATAACGCAAAAATTAGCCAGGTATGGTGACATGCAACTGTAGTCCCAGCTACTTGGGAGGCTGAGGCAGGAGGATCACCTGAGCCCAGAAGGTCAAGGCTGCAGTGAGCCAAGATCACAGCCCTGCACTCCAGCCTGGGTGACAAAGTGAGACTCTGTCTCCAAAAAAAGTATAAACTTAGTGCCCTTAGGATAAGCACCATAAGATACTATAAGGAAACATGGACAGTCAGATTATAATTCTATCTAGGAAAAAGGGGTCCGTGTTGACCCCACTGACAACAATCAATCCAGTGTTCAACTTAAAGTGTACTAAATGCAGGCCTATGAATTAAAGTGTTTGGAAATCAGTATTTAGAGGATGAGCAAAAAAGGTTACCTTTATCCTGGAGAAAGAGACATAAGAAGGGCACAGCTACCATATTTGAAATGTTATGATGCAAACGGAGGAAGAAATGTGTTCTAGGCAGGTGCATGAGACTGTGGGTGGGAAGGAGAGAGCAAAGTGGAAGAACCATATTCTCCACAGGTACGAACTTTCTTAACACCCGGGGCAAACAACTGGAGAGAAGCAGCCCCGTGCAAAGCAGCAGCACCACCCAAGACCGAGGAATTCCAGGGAATGCCACGAGGCCTCTCAGGACTGCCGAGGGTGACTGCTAGCTGGGTTTCATGGCCCCTGACCACCCACAGAGGTGACATCGCTGAGACAGACACTGAAACTTGACCTAAATGGTTTGATTGACATTTCAGGAGATATGAACTCCTTCTCTACCTGCCCTAAAGCTGCTGATATGGAACTGCTAATGGAGAGACTGAAAAAGCAGTCTTCCCTGAAGACAGAATGCACCTGCTGATGCAGCCTTACATTCCAGGAATAACCGTCAGTACCCACCATGTGCAAAGATGAACCCTCCACGGTCCTCCACATCCTCCTACACACTTTAGGAGTCTCTCAAAAGTAGCTGAGAACAGCATTTTGCTCACAAAGGTATAATACACGTTAAGAAAAATGTTCAGAGGACTTAAAATGCCTATTCTCCTCAAGAACCAAACCCCACTCTTCTTCTCAGCACAGGCCTCATCCTCCAGCCGCTGGTGTTCCCCCATGAGTATCTCTGGATCCCACCTTCCTCCCCTTCTCCCTCTGGACTCCTCCTCCGGCTTCTACTCCCCTCAGTCGCCTCCTGGACATTGCTCCCTTGGCCTCTTCAGTCCCTGCATCTGATGCTTCTCACCCTGACTGCTTCTGCACCTCAGACAGATAAGGCTCCTGTCAGCCTCTCCCTCTCCAACCTGTGGCCTTTTCTTTCTCGCTTCAAGCCTCTTGAAATCTGTATTTGTTGCCTGCCCCCTTTGTTGTTACTTTTTCTCCTTGCTACCTGGCTTCTCAGAGCCAGGCACATGGCAGGCACTCCACACATGCTGGGGCCAGGATCCTTAACAGAACATTAGAGGTTGAGTGAGAAGCTGACTCGGGGTGGGGGTGACAACTGAGTTTGTTTCAGACACGTTGAGTCCCAGGCTATGGCAGGCCATGCAGATGACCATGTTAAGCAATGCTTGAGACAGGCCCACACCAGTGATCATGGGAGTCCAAAGGCCACGGAGGGAGGCTCTGGGCAGAAGACAGAAGTGCTGCGAGGAGGAAGAGCCACCAAGGACCACAGAGCTCAGCTCTTCACGTCACAGAAGAGGAGGGAGAACATTTCAAGAAGGTGAAATGAGAACACTAGTCAGGGTGCGAAATGCCACAGATGAGTGGAAGGGGTTGGAAGACAGTAAACAAGGTGAGGGAGTGTTAATGTAATCACCAGGAGGCTACTGGTGATCTTTGAAAAGTAGTTCCAGTGATAAATAAGACATAAAACATAAGCACTGTTTATGCTCTAAATGCAGAAATCCCAAATAACATATTAGCAACCAGAACCCAGAAGCCATGGAGGGAGCGCCGGACCACAGCCAGAGCAGGTGGCGGACAGCAGGCACACACGCCGCCATTCAAAATAGGAAATCTATTTCTCTACTTTGTCCTATGATCAAGAGAAACAACATACCATCAACTCCCCAGACATTTGACCAAAGTTAAAATTCCCTCTTAAGACAAATAAACTTTTAATAAAATAGAAGACTGTTGCCTCAATATATCCACCAAAACTCCGGAATAGTGATTTACTAGAAACCACCACCAGCATTCCATAAAAGTCCAACCTCTGAATAGCAAAATGAGAATGAGCTAATGACAGAAAGTTCCCCTGAAATGAATTACAAATACCTCTGAAAGCTATAATAAAGTGCTCAATAGCATTCATGAGAGAAATGCAAATTGAAATGACAATTAGATAGCATTTTCAATGTGCAGTTTGGGAAAGGTCAAATTGTTTGATAACACGATCAGTAAGGGTCTAAGAAAGAGGCATTGCTGGTAAAAACCTTTGTAGAAGATAATTTGACAATATCTATCATTTTAAATGCATATATCCTTTTATGCATTTAAAGTTTAAAGTAGTAATTTAAACCTACATATACACCTGTTTGTATGTGTGCAAAATGGTGCCTGAATGAGAGTATTATATTCACTAAACAATTTGTAAAAGCCAACGACAGGAAACAAATTTTTATCGATTGGGGACTGGCTAAGTAAATTAAGAATAAGGCACCTCTACATGTATTGACATAGGGTATCTGTGGGATATACTGTTAAAGGATAAAAGCAAGATACCTATTAGTGTGAATGGTACCTGACACCTTTTAGAAATGCAATATAAATGCAGTTTATGCATATACATACATATATAAGAAAACGTCTAAGACCAGGTAAGAGCTGAAGGACAGAGACAGGGGAGAAGCTGATTTTTCATCCTGTATACATTTATGCCTTTTGATTGTTTTTTTTTTTTTTTCAGAGTCTTGCTCTGTCATCCAGGCTGGAGTGTAGTGGCGCGATCTCAGCTTACTGCAGCCTCCACCTCCCAGGTTCAAGCGATTTTCCTGACTCAGCTTCCCAAGTAACCAGGACTACAGGTGCCCACCATGACTCCTGGCTAACTTTTTTTTTTTTTTTTGAGGCAGAGTTTCACTCTTGTTGCCCAGGCTGGAGTGCAATGGCATGATCTCAGCTCACTGCAACATCCGCCTCCCAGCTTCAAGCGATTCTCCTATCTCAGCCTCCTGAGTAGCTGGGATTACAGGGGCATGCCAACATGCCCAGCTAATTTTTGTATTTTTAGTAGAGATAGGATTTCTTCATACTGGTCAGGTTGGCCTCGAACTCCTGACCTCAGGTGATCTGCCTGCCTTGGCCTCCCAAAATGCTGGGAACACAGGCGTGAGCCACCACACCCAGCATTTTTTTTTTAACTTTTAGTCAAGACAGGGTTTCACCGTGTCAGCTAGGCTAGTCTTGAACTCCTGACCTCAAATGGTCCACCCACCTTGGCCTCCCAAACTGCTGGGATTACAGGTGTGAGCCACCGTGCCTGGCCCTTGAATGTTATACTATATGCATTGCAAGCTAGTGGCTTTATGGCCACTCTCTCCTTTATCCCTGCTGTTCAGCCGGCCTCGGTCTTGACAATATCTCTGCCATTTGGCCCTGCTTTCCACCCTCACCACAATGGACATAACGTAGAGACCCTCAGCGTCTTCCTCCTGGAGAATTACAACAGGCTTTAACCACTTTCCCTTTTAAATAACTTACCTTCTCCGACTGACGTTAGGCACCATTCCTGGACCGACCTTTCTAAAGCACCAGTTTATTAACTTTCACAAAATCAGGGTTCCACTTGGTCTATCAAAGTGCTCCATACGGGCCCAAGCCCCTTTCTCTTCCAGGGACTACATCGCACACTCCAGCTGATCAAAACTTGAACAGCTGCTCCTTTCTTCCCTACCACTAACCCTCAACTCCGGTGGCCTCCTTTATCAGGAATGCCCACGTCATGGTTGTCTCCCTTCCCCATGTGCACCAGCTAAAATGGCTCATGGCCTTCAGCACCTACTGAAACCACCAGCAACCTCAGGCGCTTCCCCTGGTGTCCACCTGGGATATGAATGCTCCCTCCCCTAAGCGCCATGGATTGTGTTTTTCCTTTGCAGCCCCTGCAATAGGCTGCCTCTCATGCCTGCTTGCTGCTGCTTCCTTCTAAGCAGCCATGGCAATGGTAGGCCTCTCCCTGCAGCGGTTGCATGCCCTGCTCTGTTCCTCAGTGATATTACCCTAGCAATACAGAGCAAGTCCTCTGGTAAGGTAACACTTTCCTTGAAATTCCAAAAATTCCTATTGCTCATTAAATGACTAAAAAGTCATCTGAATCCCTGTGTTTAAATGTACTTATTTTGTATGGTTGCACAGCATTCACAATGACATTATACTGACAAGCTAGTAAGTATTAAAAATATTACATAACAGTTACTGATTTTTTTTGCCTTCTCAGTGGAGACTGGTAAAAAGTTTGGAATATCAAGCACATACCCAAGACAGTCCATTTTACCACCTGTCAGTTAAAAGTCATTTTCTAGAATTATTGTTTTCTTAAATGAGAGAAATGATCTGACTCAGGGTGAACACGTAAGGTTAGTGATGGCTAGGAGCACTGACTAAATTGAATGGTTTCAGGTCCTTAAGAAGTGTCTACCATTTCCCAATCCAAGGCAATGATGCATTGAGTTAGGTTACAGTCATGTTAAAGGAGGTGATCGCTGAAGACACACAGAGAGGTATCATCATTATATATTGGTTTGGACAATCACTGTGGACAACAGTTTTATTTATTTTTTGAGACGGAGTCTCGCTCTGTCACCCAGGCTGGAGTGCAGTGGCGCATCTCAGCTCACTGCAAGCTCTGCCTCCCAGGTTCACGCCATTCTCCTGCCTCAGCCTCCCGAGTAGCTGGGACTACAGGTGCCTGCCACCGCGCCCGGCTGATTTTTTTTTTTTTTTTTTTTGTATTATTTTGTTTTGTTTTGTTTTTAGTAGAGACGGGGTTTCACCGTGTTAGCCAGGATGGTCTCGATCTCCTGACCTCGTGATCCACCCGCCTCGGCCTCCCAAAGTGGTGGGATTACAGGCGTGAGCCACCACTCCCGGCCGAGGACAACAATTTTGAAATATCATCAAATTCACAGAATAGTGGTTACCAGGGGCAGGGGAGTGGGAGAATGGGGAGTTGCTGTTTAAGGAGTACAGAGTTTCAGCATGGGATGATGAAGTCCTGAAAAATGGATGGTGGTGGTGTTTTACTCAACCATGTGAATATACTTAATGCCACTGAACTGTATACTTAAAAATGGCTAAAATGGTAAATTTCATGTTATATATATCTTACCACAATTTTAAAAATCCATTATGAAACATGACTTTCAAGCATTTTTTGACACAATAAAAACAAAACAACTACAGGTTCTTTTCATTTCTAATTTAAAGACTGGAATAAGACAAAACAAGTGAAAGAGCAGCAGTTTATTTTAAACCTGATGCCTCTAATACATTAATTATTACAGTTTATTCTATTAAATCTTTTTAAGTGTTACCTTCACTTATAAAGTATTAATATATTATTAAAGTTTAATCTGCTAATTCTTCTTTTCTAAATCCCATGCTTTGTTTAAGAAGCTTTTAGACTGCAGGACCAATCCATGCTATGAAGTCATAAAGGCAACAGTTGCATAAATACTTGCTGACAATGGTTAGCCCTACAAAGGAAACTGTGGAAGGCTCAAGTACAAAGTAAACCCAATCTTTACTCCCCAAAGTGTCATCCCTCAAACTAAAGTCCAGGATAGCTCCAGCTAATCTGACAAAATACAATTAAAATAATATAAATCAAAAATGAAAAATGGAAGGAAAATGCAATGACAATCGTAAGTCATAAAATGTCACTAAAAACATAAGATCTTCTACTCCTACATACTTCTTAACTAAACCTTAAAATATACCTACAATATATTGAAAAATGAATTACACATAGTGTATAATTTACTGTAAACCTAGGTACTTTCTGAAGCTGTGAAGGCCTAACAATTCAAGTAGGAATCATTAGAAACCTAAAAATAGGAATGGAGACCTTTTTTTAATTAAAAAAAAAAAAAAAAGATGGTTTGGGAAGGCCTGTCTGAGGAAGTAAGCTTTAAATCAAGATTAAAAAGATAAGCCATTCAAAAAGACAGTTTCCAGATAAAGAAACTGATATATCAAGGTACTCAGATGGGAAAGGCTTAGCATGTTCTAGAAAACGATTTTAGCTTATTCTACAGAGCTGTCTCATTAAACTTGAAACACCAAGCAAAGCATTTAACTGACACCCAAATCTATTCCAATGGGGAAGTTAGACAACAGTTCATATATTATCCAAGGGAGTTCTCCTTCTCCCTCTAAATCACCTGCCTGTCATTTAATCTCTTGAAGCACCAATTTCTGAGTGGGCAGGTACAGAAAAAGCAATTAATTTTGCTACTTCTTAGAAGAGAATAGGTGTAAGTGAGTTTCTGAATTACTGTGAATTTTAACTAGCTGTGTTCTTCCATGCCACTATTCATATGAGTAATTAAGATATTTTCATCATAGGTTCAACAGTTTCCATTTAATGGCACATTATCATTATTTATGCCAAGGGCAAAAAATGCACATAGACTTCAAGCAGCAGTATCCAGGAAATGTAGCTGGCAGACATGCAGCCACAGCACTGTCACTGCCCCACAGACAGCTCATAGATAGCAAGCCAAAAACACCCCTAGCCTTCAAAAGACAGGACTAAGGGGAAACTAGGTGTTTTCAGTGCCTTTGCCCAGTGTAATAGTTAGTCTTACATCAACGTAACTGGGCCTTAGGGTGCCCAGATATTTGGTTAAACATTATCTGGTGTGTCTATGAGCATGTTTCCGGATGAGATTAACACTTGAATCAGCAGACTTAAGTATAACGGATTGCCCTCTCCAATGTGGTGGTCCTCATCCACCATTCACTGAGGTCCTGAGTAGAAAAAAGGCTGAGTAAGAAAGAATTCTCTCTCTGCCTGTCTTTCAACCTGGGACACTGGCCTTCTCCTACCTTTGAACTTGGACCTGGACTAGAACTTACACCATCTGCTCTCCTGGTTCTCAGGCCTTCAGTCCTGAGCTGAAACTTACGCCATGTGCTCTCCTGGGTCTCCAGGTTGTCAACTACAGATCTCGTCTTCCTTATTTTATATAGATTAGATAGATAGATAGAGAAAGAGAGAGAGATACATATATACACACACACACATATAGTATATATATACACACACATTTATATTTTTTATTTCTCTATATTTATAGAGAGAAATATAACCAAATGAATACACTCAGCAACTCACTGAACTCCATTTACATATGCTTTTCATTCTATTATCTTTCAATCTTCTCACTGCATTTTCAACTCAATATTGTTTTCTTTTTTTTTTTTTTTTTTGAGATGGAGTCTTGCTCTGTCGCTCAGGCTGGAGTGCAGTGGTACAATCTCAGCTCACTGCAACCTCCGCCTCCCAGGTTCAAGTGATTCTCCTGCCTCAGCCTCCCCAGTAGCTGGGACTACAGGCACGTGCCACCGCGCCTGGCTAATTTTTTGTATTTTTAGTAGAGATGGGGTTTCACCATCTTAGCCAGGATGGTCTCCATCTCCTGACCTCGTGATGCACCCACCTCAGCCTCCCAAAGTGCTGGGATTACAGGCATGAGCCACCACGCCCGGCCTCAAGATTTTCTAATCTCACAGCCCTGGCTGTGTTCATCACAGCACACCATCCTTAGTTCAAGTTCCTTTCAAAGACCTATGCAAAGCATCTGCAGGACACACAGGACACATCGCCAAGACCTCCGAACCGTGTGGACAGGAGGGCCACAAGCAAGCGCTGAAGCCACCTGTCTTCTTGTGCACTCAAGGCCTCCTGAGGATGACTGGAAGACTCTACCCTCCTCTCTACTTAGTGGGAGCCAAACCACCCAGGCATTTCCTTTCCTCCTGCATTTCTTTCAGAGAGAGAAAACAGAACCTCTTTTTCTGGGAAGAGCTAAAGTGTATCATACTGGGTGGGGAAGGGGAAGCCTGCGTCTCAAACCAAATTAATTCAGAGTCAAATATGGAAATCATGCTACTCATGACAGGTTTTGATGGGTTTTTTTTAGTCTAATAAAGAAAAGACCATTGCTAACCAAACAGGGAAACCCAGTGAGGTTGAATAGTTATGGAGGAGAATGTTAAGGAATGTATTTTAAATCCACACAGGCTATAACATACATCAAGTATTTCAGTAATAAAAATAAGGCTTCTTTCAAATAAAGTATGCCATTTAACATTGTTATTTTTAGTAAAAAAAAAAAAAAAAAAAAAAAAAAAAAAAAAACTTTGTGTAAAAAATCCCTTCATTGTACCACATTTTGAAGAAACCATAATCTTTTGCTATTAAAACACCATGCAAGTTAAAAAACAACCAACCAAAAACCAGTGTTCCTATCAGACCCCAGCACTCATGGCAACAATACCAAGCTCTGCCTACACACCCTCCTTATTTCAGAAAACCAAAGCACACTAATGAGAATATGTTCTTAATCTTTACAATGTCCCTAGGGATAAAAAGAGAATAGGTTATTTCAGTTCTGCTTTAGATTGAAGAAAGCCAAGGAGGAAAAGGTCATTTACTCACAGACCATACAAGCTAGGGTACAGCCAGAGCCAAACTCTCATCTTTCAGGGCTCTGTTCAGTCCTTCCCCATTTCAGGATCACACTGTAATAACTGAAAACTGATCAACAGTCAACTGCTTTGAGACTATAATTTAGATTAATTACAGATGAAGTATACTTTAAGGAGAAAATATTGAAAAGATTAAGGTTTTAGTCCAAACGGAGCAGAATATAAGACATCAAACTCCTAAGTATCCATTCCGCTAACACTTCCCTCATTTATGAAGTCAGGATATCCAAAATGGACTGGGTACAGTGATATTCCTTAAAATGCGGGGTCAGGGGGCAGTGAAAATGGACAACATGGTATTAGGATTTTATTGCAAAAAAATTTTGAATAATGCTGAGCAAGGAAAAAAAGCCAATGTTCTTGCATATTATAAATTATGATATATAAAGATTAAATAACAAACCGAAAGTCCTCAAAATATCTTTCAAATCTTAAATATATTCACTGTAAAAATGGCATTGCTGATAATATGCTATAACATAGAAGTAGATTTTAGTTTTGAAATTGCCAGCACCCTTTATGCCCTACAGAGATTATATATCATCTCTTTACAAACAAATGTATAAAGTATTCAGAAGGTGGCATTCCTTAACTTTACCAATCTTTACTGCATTTTCTTTGCAGCTGAACTTGTACTTTTCTGGTAAATAAAAAAATGTGTATTATTGGAACTATTAAAAAAAAAGTATCTGCCACCACCCATTTGTAATTGCTATCCATTTTCTTTTCCTCAAAAATGTAACTGAAAAATAGTCATTCTAAAACCTCTTGGGTCAATTTAATTTGTTTAAAAAACCAACCATTTTGCCATTCTAAGCTGCTACTTTACTTTATTTTGCCATTCTAAGCTGCTACTTTATTTAATGTTTTGGTTTCTTTTAAGTCTTTCAAAAAGTCAGACATCTACATGTGACAAGCAACAATTGATCTGAAAAAATAAAAAAATAAAATACTGTGAACAATCCTGCTGACAAATGAAAAAGCTTTGAGTGACATGACACTGCACTCGCTATCTGTGTCACTATCTGTGCCTTCATCCAGCTGCTGCTTCAGTCACCATTTGATCAATGAATGACAGAAAGGTGAAGTTGATTACAGAGCAGCTTCTATTTGAATCAGGCTTAAACACCACAGGGAAGAAAAATTATTTCTCCTTACACCACAATGTACTGAGGCTGGCTCAGGAGATCCTGAGCCTGCACTGGAATAGTTGGATTTCACTTCAAGGTATAACAATAACATGTGTTTATTCCTCCTGTGCTGCCTGATTTATAGAGATGGGAAGGGTCAGCCAAGTCCCTGGGAGTGTCTGGCCAGCCCGACACGCCCTCCTCCTGGATGCCCAGCTACCTGGACGACCGACCACTCCCATCACACCAGGCCATGCACTCTGCTCACCATTTCCTACCAACAGGCTGGTTTGGTGTTTGTGTCGTTGTTTCAATAATTATGCACATGAGTCTGTGCTTATCTAGGGAGATAAAATCCGTTTCAGCTAGGAAGCAGCTTGAATTCTGTCATATTTTAAAACAAATGAAACTGATTTGAAAATATTTCCTGTAGACTTGAGAAGTTCAGAGCTGTCACCTATTATGGAAACAAAGAAGAGTAAGAAATTTGCTTTCAAAGATTTAACAAGGCAGGACTTGCAAGACTCCGAAATGAGGTATGGGCAATTACTATCACTTTATAAGTCACATATTCTGGGGGTAACACTAAGGCCAGCGTTTCTCAGTCCTGACTGAACATTAGAATTTCCTGGGAAGCTATTTAAAAATATCTCTGTCAAGGTGCCACCTCCAGAAATTTGTATTTGATTTATTGGAGGATGGAGGAAACTGCATGCCCTGACAGCAGTTTTACAAGCTCCCAGGGATTCCAAGGTGCAGCCAGGACCGAGAACCACAGCCTGAACCAGCAGTTCACAAATTCCTGCCATCGCTATGGTCCAGGATTCCTCATGCTGGTTCTCAAACTGTCAAGCGGTGTTCATGTCGGTCTTGGATTTCATGAAATACCTAGCACACTACCCATCAATTTCTTCCTTTTTTTTTTGCTTTATGTTCAAAAGACTTTCTGTAACTTGAACTTCAACTAGTATATAAACATAACTTAGAAGGCTATAAGCACATTTAGATAATCACTTTTAAATTTATCTACATTTCCCAATATCACTTTTATCAGAAAAATCACTTCATATGATAATTTCATTTTGAATTACTAGGATGTATCAAAATATTTAACAGAAATAAAAATATTTTGCAAAGAAGTAAAAAGCAAGAAATACTAGCCATTTTCAGAAAGATCCTAAAATTATCTTCACATCTTCTACAGAAAGTTTTGCTAAGACCAGTTCAACAGCAGGCTAAGATATAAATTCAGGCCTTTATGCAACATCAGATTTTGCTTTACAGTTTTGCTGTTAAGAGTTTGAAAGAATGACACACATATGTTATAAGAAGACTGGTTAAATGAGGTAGCAAGAAGTCTTGGTGTGATGTTAACTGTCACGTATTTCAAAATTACGGACAGAATCAACTCTAAAGCTGCTTAAGGAAGGAAAAGTTCAAGTACAGGACTTTTTTTACCCTAAGAGTAACTTCTCTCTCATGTCAAAGGAGCTTACCAAGAGAAGCTCTGCACACAGCTCACCCACAGTCATGAGTTGTTTCTGGACATCTGTGATGTGGAGACAAAGGTGGCAATTATTTTTCCTGGTGGCATTTATATCGTCCTGCTGAATTCAGGGACACATCACAGCTGTGCTGAAAAGAAATGGCAAAGACACACTTCATGGGGGCAACAGGCACAGATGGGTACCCTCTGCCATTCCACTCAGCTGTCTGACTCAGGCCTGATGAGCGTGGTCCTCCAACCTGGTGGCACGTTAGAAGCCTCTGGGGCTTTTTAAAGACCTTACTGCTGTGCCCCATCCCTAGAGTTTCTGTATCTTTGGTACAGGGAGAACCCTGGTATCAGTATTTTTTCAAAGGTTCTCGGCAGTCTAAAGAGAGGCCAGGATAGCTACCCAGTACCAATGAAACTAAAAAGTTATCTATCTGCCAACTCATGTGGCAGGAAGTAACTCAAGGGGCATAGAACTAGATGAACATGGGTCTGACCTCTGGGCTTGGTGAGATGATTCAAACCTTGGTCTCTAATCTAGACAGAAATATAAACAGAAGGCAAGTGAGAAAAGAGCTTGAACTCACAGTCATCCAGACAAGAGTTCAAATCCCAGCTTCACCAATAACTAGCTGTGTAATCTTGGTAAATTTGTGAGAGTTCTTTCAGGCGTGGTTTTCCCAAACGTAAAATGGGACTCAATTATATCTCATCCGGGTTTTGCCAAGATTAAAATGAACAAGATGTAAAAGTAGTGCAACAGGTATTCAAAAGTAAGAGCTGTGTCAACATCTGAGCAATCCACATGAGCTACGGCAATAAAGAGAAGCAACCCGTAGTTCAGCCCTTCACACATAAGAAGCATTCAATAAATCATTTCTCAAACTTTCACAACTTTCACAATCTCCAAATTTTTCTCCAAAAATCTCTCAGGGCTAACATGTGGAGAGAGCATAGCTTGCTTGTTAAACAAAATTGCCAGTAATGCCAAACTCTGAAAAAGAGGGAAGTGATTAACTTGAATGTCAGAGCAAAGGAAAAATGTTCAAGAGCCTCAGCCCCACATCTACAGAAGAATGGAATACTTAATTGAGAGGCACAGAAGGAACACAAATTCCAGAACAAACACATCCCTGTGGCTTTAGAGTCCCACGGTCTTGGGTTCAAACTCCAGCTTCAACACTTCAGTACATCATACACCCTTGCAGCTTCAACGTATTCATCTACTAGACAGGGATTCTGCCATCTTTCTCAGAGTTCTCATCAAAAGTAAAAGTGAAATGTAGAGAAAGTACTCAGCACAAGGTGATGTTTGGCCAATCTGGCTTTATTTCCCTCGTCCCAGCTACATTTTGATCCCTGGTCAAGAAGTTTCTGATTAATAATGCCTCTGAAATATTTCTTCTTCATGAATCAAACAACTGTCAAACATAGTGAGCAAAAATTCACAGACAATCCTATTAAAAGTCACCAGAAAGGTATCTTTGGTAGAGTGGTTTACCTTTTGGAAGCGAGTAATTAGAAAGGTAAGAAGAGGGTAAGACACAAATTGAGATAGAGATGAGTTAATTCCACTGAACACTGACTTCAAGTCCTATGTAACATTTCCAATGTCTGAACTTCAACACTATTGCAAAAAAAAAAAAAAAAATTCATTAAAAAGAGTAAGAATGATAATGTCATAAGTTTATTTCTTGCTCTTTCATGTACAATGGACTGTAATATCCTTCCAAATCTTGAAGTTGTCATCATCTGACCAGGTCTCAAAGGCGCACTCTATGGAGGTACAGATTAATTACTAAGCAGCAAACAAATCACATTAAATTATGAGATTCATATAGGAAATCTGTATCAAATACTGCAACTAAGTGACACAAAAGCTGAGATATGTGATCAATTGACGAACAATTGCCATTGGTTGACAGAAAAGAAACTCAACCGGTTTTCTACTTTAATTATAAACCTGTGAAATCTAGCAACCTACAGATGATGTTATATAATTATTATTATGGTTAGAATGAGACGGATGAGAAGTAGAGGTATATGATTATATAAACATCAAAATGACTTACTTTTTCCAGTAGTCTACAAAAATCCATCCGCATGCACTCTTCTGAAATATCACAACTAATATCACTGTTACACAGGTTTAGCCATTTTTTAAGAGTGAATTGAGTATTTGGCACCGTAACTAACAACTGGTCACACCTTTCAAGCAGCTCTCAGACTACCAGAGAACCAGGAGTGAGAGATATATAGGTTTGCAACTAAAACACAGGAAGTGACTACCCAACGTGGGGAAAGAGAAGAAGCAACGAAGAACAAAGATTTCACAACAAGGGAATCTTCAGTGGTTGACCACTCACACCATTAGACACTGTGCACACCTCTTCCCAATTCTTTGGTGTCTTCATGCTGGCATCCTGAAATGGAGTATAAATTCACCCCCCGTGGCCAAACACTGCAAATCAGCCTCCCTCTATACAAACCATTACTGAACATCTACCAGCACACCAATGATCTTAATGGCAAAGTTCTACTCAGCAAAGACCACATGTGCAAAGGACTAGAGGCAAGAGAGTGTAAAGACCATCAAAGAGCAAGTCGTTCAGGATGAATGAAGTGTAGAGAACACATGGGGTGGTAAAGAATAGGAAAACAAAGGGAGTCTGGGGCTACATATTGAGGAGCTAATAATACTTGTTTTTGCCCTAAAGAAAAAGTAAGGTCAGTATCATCAGAAGAGCAATAATAATGACTTGTGTGTTACAAATATCACCCTGAAACTCACAGGGGATGTGGGGCTGAAGGAAAAGGAACGGCAAAGATACACCACCTTTAATGTCTGCAACCTGTCAGTGAGTGACTGCCATAGTGGGGTAGGATTGAGGAAGGAAACAAAAAAGCAGCAGTCATTACATCACAATATACAAAGCTTTTAACATAAGCCACACTGACGTGAACCTCAAAAACTCAGGAGCCCTCAGACTGTGATAAATAACCAAACCAAAATGGAAGCTGCACGATGACTATTTTTTGACAAAAAGAAACTGCCGATCCAGAGATGAGGAATTACCAGAAAAGAACCAAATCAAAAACTATCCATAGACACTGATAGATGAAAACAAAACTTAAAATATAAGTGGAAAAGAGGAAGAGCACATTCCTCAGAACAGAAATTATCCTAGGAGGCTAAGTGTTTAGACAAATTGCTATCCAAAATCTAAAGATAAAGGTAAAAAATAAACAGGCCAGGCATAGTGGCTCAAGCCTGTGATCCCAGCACTTTGGGAGGCCAAGGTGGAAGGATGACTTGAGCCCTGAAATTACAGACCAGCCTGGGCAACATGGCGAAACCCTGTCTCAGCAAAAAATACAAAAATTAGCCAGGCGCGTTGGTGCATGCCTATAGTTCTAGCTACTCAGGAGGCTGAGGTGGGAGGAAATCTTCAGCCCAGGATATTGAGGCTGCAGTGAGTCACGAGCATGTCACCGTTCTCCAGCCTGGGCAACAGAGTGAGACCCTGTCTCAATAAATAGATGGATGGATGGATAGATGGACGGATGGACGGATGGATAGATAGACAGATAGATAGAGTAGTCTTGGGAGGGGCAAGTCAAACAAGATATACCAGAGATTTTAAAAAAAAAAGAGAGACATCTTAAGACAACAGAAGACAAAAAATATATTGGTACAGCTCAAAAAATAGAGGAGAAAAATGAAACTAATTCAAAATGATTATGATATTAGAAGTAACAAGATGTTAAGTAAGCATAAATAAAAATCCAGTCAAAAGAAGGGAGACGAGCCTGAGAAGCCTCACCAAAAAAGATGACGAAGAATACAAACACAAGCATAACCAGAAGGAAGATGCTGGGTATGTAAGACAACAGATCTAGCTTCACATTACATGCTCCTAAGGAAGAACAAAAAAAAAAAAAAGAAAAGAAAAGAAAAATATTCAAAGACATTATAGAAAAGAGAACTCTCCTAAATTAAAAGAGCAGACCATGCTCTGAGAAAAATTAATATGTCATGATGAACACTAATAGCCTGGTAAAGGTACTGAACTTCAGAGAAAAATAATTCATCACGTGGGCTCTGAAAGACAGCAGAGTCATTCAAAATATGGAAACTGGAACCAGATTCCGTATGATTAGGCAGAAAAAGCTAGTCACCCAGAAACCAGAAAAGTCAGGCTAGCATCAGTTTTAAGGCTGGCTGGTGTTTCCTGGAGTACAAAGGTAACACATATTCTCAAACATCCAATAACTCAAAGACATAATACTGATAAACCTTTCCTTGAAAAAAAGAAAAAAAGTTGGTCAAAATACACATCCAAGAAATGGAAAACTCTTTGAAAAGAACTGGTTGGCGGGCACCGATGCCACTTAAAAGAGTATAGCTAAACAACCACTGGAGTTACTGGGTAACAGCAGAAAGTTCAAGTTAAAAATCAAACAACATAAAAATAAAACAAATCAAAGGGTGGAGCAGGGAGGGAAGGTGGGAGGAAGTGCAAATGCACTCCTTTTATTCATCTTTCAAAGCAACCACAAAGACCAGCTAAAATCAAAACTTTCTGTCAAAAAAAATCATGACCCAAACATCAGTGTTTCATGATTGAAGTTCAGCAATACCTTCAGTTTCATAATGTCTCTCTCTCCTGTTACATTCAAGTAAAATTAAATATGTTTATCAAAATTAAAAACACCACGTGTGGTATGATCCTATCTTTGTAAAAGACTGTCTAGCCATCCATGCTTCCATTCATAGACATAAAAATTCAGAGAGGAGGCCGGGCATGGTGGCTCATGCCTGTAATCCCAGCACTTTGGGAGGCCAAGGCAAGTGGATCACATGAGCCCAGGAATTTGAGGCCAGCCTGGGCAACACAGTAAAACTCTAGCCGTAAAAAATAAAATTAAATAAATAAATAAATAAATAATACAAAAATTAGTTGGCTATGGTGACTCACACCTACAGCCCCAACTACTCAGGAGACTGAGGTGGATGAATCCCTTGAGCCCGGAAGGCAAAGGTCTGCAGTGAGTCAAGATCATGCCATTGAACTACAGCCTCGGCAACAGAGCAAGACCTTGTTTCAAAAAAGAAAAAAAACTCAGAGGGGTGAGGACATGGTTTGGCTGTGTCCCCACCCAAATCTCATCTTGAATTGTAGTTCCCATAATCCCCAAGTGTCATGAGAGGGACCTGGTGGGAGGTAACTGAATCATGAGGACGGTTTCCCTCATGCTATTGTCGTAAGAGTAAGTTCTCACGAGAGCTGATGGTTTTAAAGAGGCTTCCCCCTTTGCTTGGCTCTCATTCTTCTCTATCCTGCTGCCTTGTGAAGAAGGATGTGTTTGCTTCCCTTTCTGCCATGATTGTAAGTTTGCTGAAGCCTCCCCAGGAACTATGAGTCAATTGAATCTCTTTCCTTCATAAATTACTCAGTCTCAGGTATGTCCTTATAGCAGTATGAGAACGAACTAACACAGGTGATTAGAATGATGTTTACCAAATATTAACCACCATTATTTCTAGACCACAAGTCTTGGGGTGGCTTAATTATCTCCCACATCTTTTCCAACGTGTTTGGATTTTTAAATAATGAGTAGGTATCATTTTTCACAAAACCTGTATGTCAGGATGTTAAATGAAGTTTTCAATGAGGTAAAAATAAATAAATGTCACATAACAAAATGTTTAATTTACAAAGGGAATGGGTGAAAATTACTTCTGCTACTCTAGGACTATAGTCAGTCCAAAGAAGATACAAAAAGCAGTCAGAGTGTTGAAAGGAGATGGATTTTAAAAGGATTCCTTCAGAGGAAGCTTGGTGGAGCCCCTGGCCTCAAACCAAGGGAAGGGGAGAAAAGTGTTTGCCTCCTAAGCTCAAGAAGTTTCAACCAACCCCCTGGGGAAAGAGGCTGATGTGTGCTCCATGCAATGGGGCAGACTATGAACATGCACCCAACGGGCACTAGAAACCTGAGGAAGGGCCAAGAGTGAGCACAGAGGACTGCACCGCTGAGGTCACTGCACCAGCCAGCAGTGAGTTGTCTCATGGGCCAGACAAGGCAGTAGAGGAGACAGCCAGTGCTAAGCCACTGTAAGTCTTGCCCAAGAAAGCACCTGGGCAGGTTGGAGAACATTAACAATAACATTTCTTCTGTGGAAGGAACTTCTGAAGAGCCAAGGGCAAAGGGCGATATAGCAAGCCAAGGAAGAATAGCCTAATTCAAGGAAGATGGAGTTGGAAGGATCTACTAGGGGTCTTCTGAAGAATCCAAGAAAAAGCCTTGAGTACCTAAGCCACCCAGCTAACATGACTGTTGTGGTCCTTTACTCTCCTCTCCCAATTCTTCCACCCTGGCAGTGGCCTAAGTGGTAAACAGCCAGCTCAGGGGAAAGGGAGAAAGCAGAGAAAGAGAAAAAAAGCCAGACGTACACCCCAACCCTTTCCCATCACCAAATCCTTTGCAGGGGGAGTGGATAAAGAAAGAAGCTTTCATCCAGAGGCAGGAGAAGAATACCCTGAACGACCACATTTCTTTTTTAGTTGAAAGATCTCAACTGGCTTTATTAGGATTCTAGAACCACACAACACTTCATTTCATTTCATAAAATAAAATAAAATAAGTGTCCCTGAACACAGTTTTAAAGGCGTGCTGGAGAAAAAAAAAAAAAAATGTGTTTGATTTACATTTCATGGCTTGTGCCAGGTCCACATACTGGTTACATATGCAATATCACCAAATAATAAGCAGAAATGTAGATAGCTAGCAAGGTGCACATATACCTACAAGGTTTCTTCTTTACACTATAAATTAGTCTACAAGTAAAAGCTCATCAACAAAGCAGAATAGGGAAATAATTAGAACTGGAAACTATACAGCAGACCAATTAGGATATTACAAAGCAGTGAACACAAAATCTAGGCTAAGTAAGGAGGGAAGTAAAGATATGAGAGGGATATGCCACAGTGAAAAGGTGGGAAGGCCAATGGATTGTAAATCTAGCAGTTTCAAAGAACTGCAGAGTAGTGGGAGCAAAAGGAGTAAAATGAAATCTAAGAACATCAGAGTAAGAGAAATGCTTAAAATTGAGGTTATGGAGGAAGTTCAGTCAATAAACCATGTTTGACTCCAAATCCCAGCCAAGCCACTCACTGTGCATGTTTTCGTCCTTCTACAGGATTGCTGTGAGTATTAAATAAGGTAACACCTGAAGCAGCTACCCAACACCCAACACATAATAAGCACTCAGAGAGTAGTCCCACTAATGCAGATGGGAGCTGAGGAAAGCATGAACCAGGAACATCAGAGGGACAAGGAACAAAGGCAACTGAGCTACCAGAATAGAACCACGCACATTTTAAAATTCATATTACCTAGCTTCAAATACAAGAATCCTGCATCATGAAAGAAATCCAATTTTCAGGGGAAAGAAGTAAGAAAATCAAGAGACATTAGTAAACAATGAATCTACAGCAAGATAAGGGTATTCCAGTGAATAATTAATCATTCAATTAGCAAATACTTGTCGAATTCTATGCAAATAGTTATTGAATCCTACGCAAGGTGCAATCTCAGAATTTATCTCAGCATCTATCTGCTAATAATATATTGTTCAGCACATAAACAAAATCAGAGCTGGATTAGAAGCAAAATAGAGAGTTTTATTGATTGCTCAGTCAAAAAGGGGTGGGAGCCAAGAATGACATGACCCAGGAGCTGCCAACAGAATGACGAGAGGACATGCTTCTGCCACATGAGGGTAGATGAGAATATGCCATGTAGCCACAGAAGAGACAGAAGCCATATGGTCAAAATGGGAGAAACATCCTGACCTGATTATGACCACACCAGGGATTCCCAGGCTATTCTAGCCTGAGGGTAAGTTTTAACTTTGAAAAAGTATCCAACCCCCAACAAATCAGATACATACTTTCAACATCCATTGTGTAATTCAAAATTACTTGAAAGCATTAATGAATCACAGTAGCTTTTAATCACTGTGTATTTTTACAATCACTACACTGCCTGCATATGTTTGAAAGTGGGGAGGACACACATATGTTTAAAATTTTAAAACTCTTGTTAAATCAACAGATGATGTTGGGAACACTCAGGGATTCGTAAGCTTTTGTTTCTGTGACTCCCACAGTTGCCTAGCACACAGGTTAGAGACCAAAGTTGTCACTAATTAAGCTGACAGAACCACAAATCTTCTAAAATTCATATTCCCCAGCCTAGAATTGCAAAACCTGCAATATAGTAAGGAAAAAAAAAAAGCTGATATTGAAGTTGAAAAAATGCTTGCAAGGGATTCAAACTAAATACAAAATCAAAGCTCATGTTTCCTCGAATGACCAGGTAGCAAATATTCATTGACTGTTTAGTGTATGCTTACTAATGATCACTTTCTATAATCATACTTAAAAATCTACACACCCATCGTACTTCTTCAAGCATAGAGCCAAAGAGAATAACCCAATTATTGGACAACTAGGGCTTGAAAACAAACATTTAGTGGTAAAAATGCTTACCCAGTGTAGACGGATGCTAATTACAGACAGTAAAGAATTAAACATAAATAATTTTTTAGTTGTTCAAGGCTGCTTTTAATTTGTACCACCAAATCAAATATGGCATGCCATAGTCTGGCAAATGCACACATTTTGGAATCAAACAGTCCTCAGTTCAAGTATCAAATCTGTCATGTGAACTGGGGCCACTTATTTAAATTCTCTAAGCTTTGGTGGTGGTGGAAGAGCAAGAGGGGTGTTTCTGTTTTTGTTATTGATAAAATATGAGTAACAATGTCTACTTTGTTAAATTAGTATAAGAATCAACCAAGTAAGAATGTATGTCAAATGTCTTTTGCAATGCTGGGCAATCAATCAAAAACTGTTTGAGAGGCTGGGCGCGGTGGCTCACGCCTGTAATCCCAGCACTTTGGGAGGCTGAGACGGGCGGATCACGAGCTCAGGAGATCAAGACCATCCTGGCTAACACCGTGAAACCCCGTGTCTACTAAAAATACAAAAAATTAGCCTGTCGTTGTGGCGGCGCCTGTAGTCCCAGCTACTCGGGAGGCTGAAGCAGGAGAATGGCGTGAACCCAGGAGGCGGAGCTTGCAGTGAGCTGAGATCGTGCCACTGCACTCCAGCCTGGGCAACAGAGCAAGACTCCGTCTTGAAAAAAAAAAAAAAAAAACTGTTTGAGAAAGAAGAGAATTCAATATTGTCTGTGACTCTCAGGAAAATCTCCTACATGAGGCTCAAGACCACCTCACACTGACATGTTATCATTTTTCTGTTTAATAGAAGACAGACTGAGTTAACAGACAATCACTATCTTAACCAAGGAAAGGCAGGGATAGAGGCCCGTTCCAAAGCACAGATGGCAGAGCTGCAGCATGGGGAAAAGACTGCAAATCCTTTGCTAAAAGTTCCTGTACTGAAATGCCCAACTACTTTTTTATGTTCCTGTTGATATTCAGAAGCTTTCTTTCATAAGCCCAAATAATACAAAACAAGATCATGATTAAATAATCATGTACCCCCAAATTCTGTATTAAGCGAACATTTCCCTTCCTCCTGCACCTTAGTACAGCCAGCTAATCACGCACAAAGAGATTCATCCCTGAAGCAGAGAACACCCCACAGCCCCAGTCTCCTACTGCCCAGGGAGCCACATCAGTTTGGGGACCCAGAGTGATCCCCACAATTGAAGAATCACACCTCTGGGCAGAAGGTGTTGAGGATGCAGCCACTCTGTAAAGAATAAAGGGAAAGTAAAGCTCTTTGATGAGCCTCCAATTCTTAGTTCCTGCAATTCACAAGGGTATGCAGATTAACATAGTCATCACAGATTATTGTTATCAAATACAGTGACCATATGTCCCAGTATCCCCAAGACAGTTCATGTTTATGCTTGTCATGCCAGCAGAATTATTTAACAGCACCCACTTTCACTGATCGCAAGTGTCCTGATGTAGGAAATAAAGTATGTGATTGTCCAAATGCTAAGTAATTTACCGATAATGATGCGAAAAAACCTACGACACAGCTGCAAAATGAGACCAAATCGACAAAATCTTAGTCAAGTTTTCTCTCATTTCAGAAATGCACAATAAATCTTCCTCAACACAGTAAAACTAATACCACAATCTAGAATTACAGCATGCTGAAACTAAAAAATTTATTTTAAAGTATCTCCATTCTAAGTCAATAACTTGTGTCAATAATTCATACAACCCCCCCACTGAGCCTTTTTTGGAAAGAAAATAGGGTTTCCAAATGCAATTTTAAATGATTGTGACTAGTAACAGAGCTAAAATGATAGTCATTTCTGTGCTTCTAGCGCTATCCAAAAGCATAAAATAAAAACGTTCACTACTAGGGGCTCTTAACTTCAATTTATAAAAACAGTGCCAGCAAAGCTTAAGATAATGTAAAATCCTGGGAGAATAAATCGTAACGCAAGAGATAAAGTATGCAAAATATGAATCACTCTTCTGAAGGAACTGACAGGATGTTTACCCAGTTACTATGCTAAGTGACTATGCTACTCCCATTATATTTTCTATTGAGGTAAACAAAATTAAACTCTAAACGCCTAAAATCTAAACCTAAATCCTGACCAGCAGGGAGCAATATGATCCAAACAAATGCAGCAGATTCTATGCTGCGGCCAAACATTCCAAGTTACCTAATATTCCTGGTGGTGACTGGGAAGGAGGATGAAAGATGCAGAAATCTAAAAAAGTCAGGCTTCTATTCCTTCATTTCCTCATTTAACAAAGGTTTACTGCGCACTTAGTAGGCACTATGTCTCTAGTGATGAACAAAACAGACATGGTCCCAGCCCTCATGGAATTCACATTCTGGTGGGAGAACTCAACATTAAACCAAGAACCTTCTATCATGTAGATATACTTTGTACAATTTTAAATTATAAAAAGTTAAGGTAAAGAATAAGATGTCATAAGAAATAATAATAAAATCAGAAGGGTGTAATTTAAACTGAGGTTGGGAACATTCCCTGAAGAAGTAACATTTAAGCTGAGTAGTCATGACTGGAGTGAAGAGTATAAGAAAATATTGATTACTCAAGAGAATGACCCTCATATACAAATGTCCTTCAGTGCAAAAAAGCTTGGCCTTATATACACGTAACAAACACATTCTGTTGAAGAAAAAAAAAAAAGAAAATATCCCAGTGCTTCAAAAGTAGCAAAAACAAATAACCTTAAATTGACGAATATAATAAATTCCAAATAAAGACTTTTGGCAAGGCTGAAGCGGGGAAGCTCTATTTTTGGCACTATATTGAAATATGTTGGGTCAGGCTCACACCTGTAATCCCAACACTTTGGGAAGCTGAGGCAGGAGGAATGCTTAAAGCCAGAAGTTCAAAACTAGCCTGGGCAACAGAGCAAAACTCCATTTCTACCAAAAACAAATTTATTTTAATTAGCTGGGTGAGGTGGCATGTACCTGTAGTCCCAGCTACTTGGGAGGCTGAGGCAGGAGGATTGCTTGAGCCCAGGAGTTGGAGGCTGCAGTGAGCCATGATGGTGCCACTGCACTCCAGCTTGGGTAACAGAGCAAGACCTTGTCTCAAAAAAAAAAAAAAAAAAAAAAGGACCTGGTGAACTGCATGAAACAGAAAGACCAAATAATCATGGCTGAAAACAGGAAAACAGAAAGACATTAGTTGTTTAAAAAAAATATGAAGTCTAGAGACATCCAGTTCCAGGGTTCATTCCATGGCTCAGAAAAGCCAATGTTTAGGCTGGAATCTCATATTCTCTTAGTCTTTCCCTCACGCATGTCTGCTAAGCTTCAAGCTTTAGTATTACTTGCATTCCAAGCAGGGGAGAAGATGACATAAGTAAGCCCTCTTGTGTGAATACTTATCTTTCAATAGAAAAAATCTTTCCTAGAAACCTTCCAGACAACTTCCTGTTGTCTCATTAACCAGATCTGTGTCTTGTGGCTATGCCTGGCTATGACAAACAAGTATCTGGTAAAGAAGGAATGGAATCACCATGAAGCCTAAGACCACATTACAATTCATTTCCAGGAACTAGGCACACGGCCACCCAAACAAAATCAGGGTTCTAATGGCCGGGCAGAAGTACGGTTGATATGGTTGATGGGCAGCCAAAAAATACTATCTGCCAAAGTCACTCAATAATTTTTACAGATAAGTTACGGTAGTTCCTCTTTGTCTGCGGAGGTTCCAAGACCTGCAGTTGATGCCTGAAACCATGGAGCATACGAAACCCTAAGTACTGTTTACTATGATTTTTCCTGTACGTGAATATCTCTGATAAAGTTTAATTTATAAATTAGGTACAGTAAGAAATTTAACAACAATAACTAATAATAAAATAGAGAACCAGATATAAATCCACACATTTACAGTCAATTTATTTTCCACAAAGGTCTTAAGAACATACAAGGGGAAAAAAAAACACTCTTCAATAAATGATGCTAAGTTCCTATCTCTCACCATATACAAAAATCAAATAAAAGTAGATTAAAGATTTAAATCTAAGACCTAAAACTATGAAACCACTACAAGAATACATTGGGGAAACAACCCAGGATACTGGTCTGGGCAAAGATTTTTTGTGAAGACCTCAAAAGCACAGGCCATCAAAGCAAAACCAGAACAGTTAGATTACATAAAGCAAAAATGCTTCTGTAAGCAAAGGAAACAATCAACAAAGTGAAAACACAACCCAGAATCTCCCACAGTATAGGAGAAAGTATTTGCAAACCATCCACCTGGCAAGCGATTAATAACCGGAATATATAATGAGCACAAACAACTCAATAAAAAAAAAACACACACACACAATCTGATTAAACATTGGGCAAAAGATCTGAATAGACATTTCTCAAATGAAGACATACAAACGGCCAGTAGATATATGAAAAATGCTCAACATCACTAATTATCAGAGAAATGCAAATCAAAACCACAATGAGATATCATCTAACCCCAGTTAAAGTGGTTTTTACAAAAAGGGAATAAAAGATGCTGGCATGGGTGTGGAGAAAGGGGAACCCTTGTAAACTGTTGGTGGAAATGTAAGTTGGTATAGCCAACATGGAAAACTGTGTGGAGGTTCCTCAAAAAACCAGAAATAGAACTACCATATGTCCAGCAATTCCACTGCTGGGAATATATCCAAAAGAAAGGAAATCAGTATTATCAAAAAGATATGTGCATTATAAACAGCACACCCGTGTTTACTGCAGCACTATTCACAAAAGCCAAAATATGGAATCAACGTTAAGGGGACATCAACAGATGAAAGGACAAAGAAAATGTGGCATAAATACACAATACAGTATTATCCAGCTGTAGAAAAGAATGAAATTCTGTCATTTGCAGCAACATGGACGGAACTGGAGGTCATTAAATTAAGTGGAACAAGCCAAGCACAGAAAGACAAATATCATATGTTCTTACTTATACGTTGGAGCTAAAAAAGTGAATCTTATGGAAATAGAGAAGAGACTGGGGGTTACCAGAGGCCAGGAAGGGTACAGGGCAGGAGGGATGCAGAGAGGTTGGCTAATAAGTAAAAACATAGCTTCATAGAAGAGATAAGCCTTAGTGTCTGATAGATCACTGGGTGACTACAGTTTCTGATAATCTACTGCATATTTCAAAATAGCTAGAAGAAAACAATTTGAATGTTTCTAGCATAAAGATAAATATTGAAGGTGATAGATATCACAATTACACTAATTTGATCTTTACAAATTATGTGAATGTATTATCACATGTATCCTAGAAACATGTACATCTATTATGTATCAATAAAAATAAATAAATAAAAGAATTTGAGACAAGAAAAATACAAACCATTAAAATCATAGTTTTCTGCCTGTTCTGTGATTGCATTGTCTCCTTGATTTGATAATGCAACTGTTCGTGATATCATTTCTGCATAAGATCATGGTTATTATTATTTTTTGGAAAGAAAAAAATAAAAACCATCATTAATTCAACAAGAAAAACTAATAATAAAGTAGAACAATTATAACAATATATCTACTGTAATAAAAGTTATGAAAAAGAGAAAGAAGATGGTCTCTTTCTCTCTCTGAAAGTATCTCATCCCACTGCACTCACCCTGTTTCTTCTTGTGATCTGTCCATAACTAAAATCGTGATCTTGTGGTAACTGAGAAGGCAACAAAGCGACCAACGGGCGGGTAGCGTGTATACAGCATGGAGACACTGGACAAAGGGAGGATCCATGCCCTGTGCAGGTTTCAACACAAAACTCAGAATGCACTCATTTAAAGCATGCACTGTTTATTTCCGGAATTATCCATTATATATTTTCAGAAGATAGTTGACTCTGGGTAACTAAGAAAGCAAAACCATGGGTAAGGGTGGGGAGGGGGGCCTTACTGTATTTGGAGCTTATGTGATTGACTGAGTCATCACACTATTAATATTTATTGATCATTTACTATGTGCAAAGCTAGATGTAAAATGTTGAAGAAACAATAATAATCAAAAACAGACTTGGGAGGCCAAGGTGGGCAGATCACAAGGTCAGGAGTTCGAGACCAGTCTGGCCAATATACTGAAACCCCATCTGTACTAAAAATACAAACATTAGCTGAGCGTGGTGGCAGGCGACTGTAGTCCCAGCTACTCAGGAGGCTGAGGCAGAAGAATCGTTGGAACCCCGGAGGCGGAGGTTGCAGTGAGCTGAGATCGTGCCACTGCACTCCAGCCTGGGTGACACAGTAAGACTCCTTCTCAAAAAAAAAAAAAAAAAGACATAGTTCTTATACACAGCCTAATATCACAAAAAAATATTAATCAAATAAAGAAACATATAACTCTGGCAAGATTGCTCTAGTGAACTTTGTTACCTTTTACAAAAATTAATTCCCCTTTCTCTCTAGGAGCTAGGCAAGTTGTTCAAGACCAAAAGAATCCTATCTTCTCCCTGGCCACAGTTATTGGTTCAGAAATGGATGAGTACATGACACAAGGAGGGCCAGTGACATGAACGGAGAGGACTGCTGGGCACTCTTGGTCCAAAAGCTCTCTCACTCCTCTAAGATTCTGGAAACAAGCACCCTCAAACTGTTGATGGCTTCCCATAATCAAGAGAGGACTCTAGCCAGACGATAAAATTGACAGTAGAGAAGACAAAGTGGAGAAAAGCACAAAATTCAATCTTTGGCAACATCACTCAAACCAATCAACCCTAAAGCCCATCTGGTTTCTGAACTCTCAAGACACAGGATACAATAAAGTCACTATGCTTGTTTAAATCAATTTGACTTCAGTTTTCTGTTACTTGCAACAGCAGTCACTCTAAGCTGAAGAGCAATTCACAATTCTAAAGGAGCTTAACAGACGAAGGTTTACTCAAGTTAGAGAAGGTAGCTCTTGAGTAAGCATTTCTTAAACTGAGATCAGAAGAATAATTAGGAAGGGAAGGAAGGGCACTCCAGGCAGCTGGACCAGCATCTGCAAAGGCCCCCAGGGTAGCGGGGAAAGAGGTGAGTACTAAAGAATGAAAAGCAGCAAGTGAAAAAGAAAAAGCAGCAAGTGACATGGGATGGAGAAGTGGGTAAGTGCTATACTCATCAGGGTCTCACAGGCTGTGCTAAGGAATTAGACTTCATCCAAAAAGTGCTGCAGGTTTTTGCAGAGAAGGTGGCATAAAAATTACTGTCTATAGTGTGGTGACATTAATTCACATATACCTAAGGAACATACCTGACCACCAGTACTATAATGAACATTTAATTTTCAAATAGCTTTCAAGACAACAGAAAAATTTCAGGAAACACTGTAACTTGACACACGTGGAATCTCCTCTACCAAGTTAACAGAAGGGCATCCAGACAGCTTGGCAGTTCTAGTGAACCACACTTATGTCCTGACATGTGTTAATCCAGGAGAGTTTACTTGGAAATTATTTGAAGACATGGGCTCTACAAATGAAAGCTGACAGTAATTATCAACCAGCCCAGCTCTCACGGTGCGCTGAAGCCAAGGGTGTCAGTGGGATTCCTAACGGGGCTCACTGTCAGGAATGCCCAGGCACATGTGCTTGTCTCAAAGTGCTCCAAGACTGGAAATAAATAACAATGTGCTTATCTCAAAACGTCAAGAAACAGCTGCCTGCTAAGCTTTTTTTATTTAATGACTGCTTCATTTTACTTTCCCCTGCACTGCAGAATTCCAGGAATTACTAAAAAAATATAATTCTCCCAAAAAACTCATCTTCATTAACTGAAGCTAACTGTTTTACTCTCTGCCAATATTACTGCAATCCATTTCACAGAAGACAGGCTTTTATTACTCTCAAATATTGTTAGTTAACTCAAACTCACAATTACACATACAGATTACAGGTCTGCCAGGCTGAAGTGTTTCAATTGTGCTCAGAAAATAAATGTTTACATTGAAAAGTTACAAAATATTAAATCATGTAATTCACTGTAATAGCAAAGAAATCATTAATTCTCTGTATATCTATTGTTTATAACAGTCTACAGTATACTATCGATGGTATGTATCATCCTCTGAGAGATAGTTAACATCACAGATCACAGTACTGCATATCTTAAGACATTGACCTAGTATTTTTCCAGTGATTAGCAAAATGTTGGCTGTTTTTTGTAAACCGACTCAACACTGCAAATCCTAAATGTTTTCTGTAAACAACCTACTGACCTGAACAAACAAGAGATGGTGGCTAATACTCTCATTCAAAGAAGTCAATCAGAACTTGAAATATGTCACTAGAAAAATTACTAAAATAAGATATTGCTAAACAGCATGAAAAGGACTCTCCTTTATTCTTTTTGATTATTTTTTTTTATTATACTTTAAGTTCTAGGGTACATGTGCACAACGTGCAGGTTTTTACATATGTACACATGTGCCATGTTGGTGTGCTGCACCCATTAACACGTCTTTTACATTAGGTATATCTCCTAATGCTATCCCTCCCCCCTCCCCCGCCATGACAGGCCCTGGTGTGTGATGTTCCCCATCCTGTGTCCAAGTGTTCTCATTTTTCAATTCCCACCTATGAGTGAGAACATGCAGTGTTTGGTTTTCTGTCCATGATAGTTTGCTCAGAATGATGGTTTGCAGCTTCATCCATGTCCCTACAAAGGACATGAACTCATCCCTTTTTATGGCTGCATAGTATTCCATGGTGTATATGTGCCACATTTTCTTAATCCAGTCTATCATTGATGGACATTTGGGCTGGTTCCAAGTCTTTGTTATTGTGAATAGTGCCGCAATAAACATACGTGCACATCTGTCTTTATAGCAGCATGATTTATAATCCTTTGGGTATATACCCAGTAACGGGATGGCTGGGTCAAATGCTATTTCTAGCTCTCATACCTAGGAATCCAACTTACAAGGGATGTGAAGGACCCCTTCAAGGAGAACTACAAACTACTGCTCAACGAAATAAAAGAGGACACAAACAAATGGAAGAACATTCCATGCTCATGGATAGGAAGAATCAATATCGTGAAAACAGCCACACTGCCCAAGGTAATTTATAGATTCAATGCCATCCCCATCAAGCTACCAACGACGCTCTTCACAGAATTGGAAAAAAACTACTTTAAAGTTCATATGGAACCAAAAAAGAGCCCACATTGCCAAGACAATCCTAAGCCAAAAGAACAATGCTGGTGGCATCACACTACCTGACTTCAAACTATACTACAAAGCTACAGTAACGAAAACAGCATGGTACTGGTACCAAAATAGAGATACAGACCAATGGTACAGAACAGAGCCCTCAGAAATAATACCACACATCTACAACCATCTGCTCTTTGACAAACCTGACAAAAACAAGAAATGGGGACAGGATTCCCTATTTAATAAATGGTGTGGGGAAAACTGGCTAGCCATATGTAGAAAGCTGAAACTGGATCCCTTCCTTACACCTTATACAAAAATTAATTCAAGATGGATTAAAGACTTCTAAATGTTAGACCTAAAACCATAAAAACCCTAGAAGAAAACCTAGGCAATACCATTCAGGACATAGGCATGGGCAAGGACTTCATGTCTAAAACACCAAAAGCAATGGCAACATAAGCCAAAATTTACAAATGAGATCTAACTAAACTAAAAAGCTTCTGCACAGCAAAAGAAACTACCATCAGAGTGAACAGGCAACCTACAGAATGGGAGAAAATTTTTGCAATCTACCCATCTGACAAAGGGCTAATATCCAAAATCTACAAAGAACTTAAACAAATTTACAAGAAAAAATCAACCCCGTTAAAAAGTGGGCAAAGGATATGAACAGATACTCTCAAAAGAAGACATTTATGCAGCCAATAGACACATGAAAAAATGTTCATCATCACTGGCCATCAGAGAAATGCAAATCAAAACCACAATGAGATACCATCTCACACCAGTTAGAATGGCGATCATTAAAAAGTAAAGAAACAACAGGTGGTGGAGAGGACATGGAGAAACAGGAACACTTTTATACTGTTGGTGGGAGTGTAAACTAGTTCAACCATTGTGGAAGACAGCATGGCGATTTTTTTTTTTTTTTTTTGAGACGGAGTCTCACTCTGTCTCCCAGGCTGGAGTGCAGTGGCGCAAACTGGGCTCACTGAAAGCTCCGCCTCCCAGGTTCACACCATTCTCCTGCCTCAGCCTCTGGAGTAGCTGGGACTAAAGGCGCCCGCCACGACACCTGGCTAATTTTTTTTGTATTTTTTCAGTAGAGACGGGGTTTCACTGTGTTAGCCAAGATGGTCTCGATCTCCTGACCTCATGATCCACCCGCCTCGGCCTCCCAAAGTGCTGGGATTACAGGCGTGAGCCACTGCACCCAGCCTGTACTCTTCTTTTCATGGCAAAGCTCCTAGAAGAGAGAAAACAAATTCTAAATAAATAATAGCTATCATTACAATAAGCTGTAGCTAGTTTGATTAACGAATCATTCTAAAATATCCAGACAATATGAAAGCATTATTCCTAAAATACTGGTCCCTCATAAGCATCAAGAAAGAAATAATGAAAGTTATCTATAACTGATTACAACAAATCACACTGTCAAAGAATTCTCATGTTGGTCAGGGTTTGTCGTATGAAAAGACGGTTTCTTTCCTTTACAATGAAAGGAAGTAATGTGGGTTTTTTTAAAATAAAAAAGAAAACCTCTAGAAATAACTGACATTTGATATACTTTACACAAAATAAATTGTCAATTTTATTGTTACTGCCCACAAATATGGGAACCCTTCGCCTCCAATCAATGAAGCTAGAGTGTCTAGTTGCAACATATCATAGCTTTCAAGATTTCTCAAAACAGAGAACAGATTTTCATAAGTATATCTGAAAAGAGCTTCTACAGAAATGCGAGTCTCAGAAAATCCCCCAAGAGGAAATGTCTCACATACACACATAAATAGACAACCTAAAAAAGCACTAAGTCTTTTCAAAGAAATGTTAATAGAATAAAATGTAAATTTATCTTAAATAACTAAAAAGCTAGTATAAAATCAACACTTGAGATTCCCAGAATATTTATAATATTTCCAATACAAACCGGTTAGCTTTACAAATAAGTGAGAATCCAACTAAATTAAAATTCAAATATGACTAAAATGTACCCATGTTATCCAAGAAAAATCAAAAAACTTCAAATTCCTGAAGCCGGTGCTTTATCCGTGAAGCAGTGTTGCATCATAGCTAGACAGATCACATCTCAGGGCAAGGCCCACCCTAGCTACTTTCCAGTTGTCTGGCCCTGGCTAAATAAACTCTCAGCTTCAGCTTCAGCTTCAGCTTCATTTTTTTTTTCTTTATTTTATTTTATTTTATTTTATTGAGATGGGGTCTCGCTATGTTTCCCAGGCTGGCCTCAAACTCCCAACCTCAAGTGATCCTCCCGCCTTGGCCTTCCACAGTGCTGGGATTACAGATGTGAGCCAACACACCTGGGCAGCTTCACTTATCTTAAATGGAGATCACAGCTCTTCCATCAGGTCATGGAAAGATTAACTCAAGTCCTATCAGGATTCAGCTCATCTCGTGCGTAAAACATAGGAAAGCCGATGTATTAACTTTCCACGGGATCTCCCTGTTCTCACCCTCATGCACTCTACAGCTCTGGCCAAAGCCTTCTGCAGGTTATGATTGTTTTTTCTTAGATCTCAACCAGGGTTTCTCCTTCATCCTTTCAAGGTAAAGGGCTACAGTAGCCATCTTACAACCACACTCACACATTTAAATCCTTCCATTCCTTTCAAGGCCCAGGAAAAACTTAAATCCTCTCAAGCCCAACACAAACACTACCTCCTCCATGAAGCCCCCTAATTCCTTCAGGTCAATGTTTCTCAGCCCTGGCTATTCCCAGTCATGGAGGGAATTTTTTAAAAAATTAAACAAAATTCTCTGAAGCCTGGGCCTTAGCCATGCTGTTGGTCTGAGGTGTGGCCCAAGCATCAGGGAAGGAAGTGACCTCTCCTTGCACGGAGACCCCACAACACTTCACCAGCCCTTTCCTCGCAGCACTTTGTACAGGATGGTGGAAAACTTACTGTAGTTTTTACCATTAAAAGTAACGGTCAAAACCGCAGCTACTCTGGCACCAACCTAATACTTAATTTTAATCATATACAAATGCATTTAAACTATAAAGTTCTGGAAAACAGGATCAGTGTTTGATTTATATATCACCCTCAAGTTACCACAAGTACAATAACTTGAATTGCTAGGCTGCCAGCTATCTCCTGAATGCACAGGTAAATAAATAACATTTCAGTGCCCCTGGAATATAGGATTCAAATTCATGATTTGAAACAAAAGGTTATCAGTACCCAAATAAATAAATAATCTCCATTTCAACAGCTCAGCTGTTAAATTCTACTTATATGACTCAGCCAATGCATAAGGGAAAAAATAATTTATTCCAGAAAGAGACACAACATCGCTAAAATAAAGCTAGTACAGGGCTAAACACTTCAGTGCTCCCTCCCTTCCCACCTCCTACCATTCTAAAACACTTACAGTTCTCTAAATAGATCAAACACCCTTCTTCCTCCATGCTTGGAATATACACTGCAATCTTCAACCACATTCCTCAACTGGCTCTTACTTCTCATTCTGGAAACACCTTCTACGATGGAAAGCCTTCCCTTAGGTGAAAGTCCTGGCTCAGTATTCCTCTTCCGTATTCCTTTAGTGTTTGCTAATATTACTCATATCACAGCAACTGTCAAAAATAAATTACTGGCCAAGTGCCATGACTCACAACTATAATCTGAGCTCTTTGGGAGGCCAAGACAGGAGAGGCACTGAGGAGTTTGAGACCACCCTGGACATCATAGTGAAATCTCATCTCTACCAGAAAAAAAAAAAAAACTTAAAAATGTGTGAGGCATGGTGGCGTGAGCCTATAGGCCTAGCTACTCAGGAGGCTGAGACAGGAAAATCACTTCAGCACGGGAGTTTGAAGTTACAACGAGATACAATCGCACCACTGCACTCCAGCTTAGTAAACAGAGCGAGGCCCTGTCTCTATAAAGTAAATTATTGTTTGGCTTATCTAGTCACGTACAAGTTTCTTAGGGGTGGGGAGGCTCTCATCACTGTAACTATATCGTCTTATATAACATATGGTACTCATGGGCTGGGCGCGGTGGCTTGCGCCTGTAATCCCCACACTTTGGGAGGCCCAGGCAGGTGGATCACCTGAGGTCAGGGGTTCAAGACAAGCCTGGACAACATGGTGAAACTCCATCTCTACTGAAAATACAAAAAATTTGCCGGGCAAGATTGCACTATTGCACTCTAGCCTGAGCAACAAGAGTGACACTCTGTCTCAAAAAAAAAAAAAAGAAAAGAAAAGAAAAACCATAACCTATAGTACTCAGGAAGTGTTCAATAAATGCTGAAGGAATGAATGAATGAGGAAAAAGGCTTCAGTTTGTTCATCTGTACAAACGAATGAGTTGGTATCTAAGGTCTTTCCCCTTCATGTTCTATTAAAATGAAGGATCAATGTATAATACTTGGATTCATGTGTGGTGTAGAATAGAATAATTTCTTTTTTCTTTTTTTTTTTTTTTTGGTAGACAGGGTCTCACTCTATTGCCCAGGCTACAGTGCAGTAGTGTGATCATGGCACAATGCAGCCTCAACCTCCAGGGCTCAAGCAATCCTCCCACCTCAGCCTCCCAAGTAGCTGGGACTACAGGCACATGCCACTACACCCAGCTAATTCTTGTATTTTTTGTGTAGAGATGAGGTTTCGCTATGATGTATTTTTTGTATAGATGGGGTTTTGCCATGTTGCCCAGGCTAGTCTCAAACTCCTGGGCTCAAGCAATCCATTTACCTCAGCCTCCGAAAGTGCTGGGATTACAGGTGTGAGCCACCATGCCCAGCTGAATAATTTCTAAATAATACCATAAATTACTACTACTATACAAATTTTACTTTATACATCATTTTGATATTTAAGCTTAAGGACAGAAAATTGTTGTTACACTGTTTATTATGATTAGAGAAATTTCTCTTCACAAAGCATTAAGTGGTCATTGACAACCCTAATTTTAATAGAAGGTAATAAATGATCTTACATAAAGAACTACAGGTAGTCGGTAACTTTCGATAAACGAATACTAAAGAAATTTTTATGTTTTGATGCCTAAATGGTACCTCCTACTTTACAGATATTCGCTAAGAAAAATTTCAACCCAGAATAGAATGCATATTAAAGGACATATGTGTAAGGTCCATTCTTCAGCTTCTGGCCCAATTCTACTTACAATCTCAAATAGAGTTTTTTTTGTTTTGTTTTGTTTTATGTAATCTCTGCAGTGAAGATGTGCAAAAGTGAGATGTAGCTTCAGAATGATTATTTTCCTTTAGTTTCTCCAGGCAATGATGTCCAACACATTGGTAAACCATTTTAAATAAAATAATGAGGTATTTTTGTGAAGATTTGGCTCAGAATTAACCGGGAAGCTATCACTTTCCTAACTGCAACCATTGCTCGTACTAATGGAGGACTAAGCTACCCAAACTATTTAAACTATACATATTTATTTGGAAAAGTTTTATTTGATTACAACAAAGTTGAGTCATTTAGATATACCATATACATTAATGATTAAATTCCTTGATAATTAGGTAGAAACAATTGTATATAGTTATTCCAACTTTACTCTCAAAAGCAAAATATAAATAACATAATCCTTGCTATTTTTAAACAAGCCAAAATAATCTTCAAGTTTTTCCTTTTCACTCTGATAGCATTCTCTATCAGCAACTTGCATTAATGTTGCAGCTTTAAGGTGCCGCATATCATTTCATATCACCAGCACACAACAGTGTATCAAGAGAAATCAGCTCTGAATCTTACTCTGTAACAATGTGCAATTGCCTTGGTCTTGGATCCTTTAAGAAATACCAAAGGGAAACCTCAAAAAAGTCTTTTCAATAAACCCGAGGGTAGATTTGCTCAACGACCTGACCAACCAGGAAGTAACAGAAGTTTTGCTATCCTGTTGAAAAAAAAAACAAAAAAACAAAAACAAAATCACAGACATGAGATTGTCAAGAAGTCAGGGAGGAGACTTAAAGGTATCTTAATGAAAGTATTTTCTCCCTGCATCAGGATTAATAAGAATATCTGGATGCAAGGACACCAGGTTGCAAGTACACTAAAGAATGGTAAGGTCAGAGAAGTGTTTCCTGCCTTTAAAGTTCCTGAAAATAGAGGCTAGGCGTGGTGGCTCACACCTGTAATCCCAGCACTTTGGGAGGTTGAGGCAGGCGAATCACAAGGTCAGGAGTTCGAGACCAGCCTGACCAATATGGTGAAACCCCGTATCTACTAAAAATACAAAAATTAGCTCAGCAAGGTAGCGCGCGCCTGTAATCCCAGCTATTCGGGAGGCTGAGGCAGGAGAATAGCTTGAACCCGGGACGCGGAGGTTGCAGTGAGTCCGAGATCCTGCCACTGCACTCCAGCCTGGGCGACGGAGAGTGACTCCATCTCAAAAAAATAAATAAATAAATAAAAGGGAAAAAAAAGTTCCTGAAAATATAAAGTTGCTTAGATATACAGCAAGTTTATCGTTTTAAAACCAAATACACTAAAGCAGATGAGAACACAACCGTGACCAAGCGGTTGGGAGAAAGATGGATTTTAATGCAAAGTTGTTTTGTTTTTATGCATAAGGTACTCCTCGCTGTGCTCGAGTGCGGAAAGGTGGGGTTCTTCCTAAGGTTGATTACATAAAGCAAGATTCCAAAAACAAGAAAAGTGCTTTGCAAACACAGTAACTAGAACTGGCTGAAGCTTCCAGCGTCCAGTCCCATGCTCAAAGATCAGAAAAAGCAACTTTATCCACCACTTTAATAAAATGATTCAAAAAAGTTGAAGTCTTCTGAAGAAAGCCATGGTTGAAAACTTGCTCCGCTTCTTGGAGAACGCCTAAAGCCCTAACGGGCTCAAATTATTCTCCAAAGTCTAGAGCCCAAGCTGCATTTTACGCATTTATTAGACTACAAAACCACGGGGACTCTTCACTCAAAAGCAAAAACACATCCGGAAAGAGGAAAAAATCCATGGCCAATGTAACCCCCTAACCACACGAACCGCCCACGTCCTACCCCAGGCTGCAACGAGGTCGGCACTCACCCACCGCTCGCCCGGGAAACCCAGACCCAGGTATTTCAAAATCAGAAGCACGGCAGGCTCGTTGGCTCTCACGGGCAAGAATCTTAAACCCCAACTTCAGAGATACCCGTGCACGCTGGGCGCTGCCATTTTGACGGAAAGCGGGCCTTGCCCCGGAGGCCCCTACGCAGGTCGCCCTGAGCAGAGCCGGAGTGCCACGGAACCCCTGTCTCATCACCTCCACACCCAGACGTCGCATCCCCCGGCCCAAGGAATGCCAATAAATCCCACCCTGCCGACCATGATCGGGCGAAGTTAAGTCACCCTTGAAATCCCGCAAGGTCTCTCAGGCAGCGGCGAGGGCGGCCGCCGCCAGCGTGGGCGGGGCTGTCAGGGGCGGGGCGTCGACGCGGCGGCCTTCGGTAACCCGGGCAACGCGGCCTTCTAAAGGCACAAAGGGGCGCTGCGCCCCGAAACACAAATGTCTCCGCCAAAACCCCAGACGGTTCGCAAAGGCTCTCCGTGATGCGACTGCACGTCCCTCGAATGCCCGGACCCCCAATATCCGTCCCCCAGGAGCTTGGCTGGATGCACGGGCGGCCGGGCCTCTTATTTTCTCGCCCTCCGGCCGCGTGGAGATGCTGCTGGATCCCGAGCCTCCCGGCGGGGGCGGAAGCGGGAGCGGGGCGGGGCGGAGGCATCTCCCTCCTTGCACCGCCCCTTTAGCTGCCCCGAGCCCTGCCTTCGCCCGCCCCCGAAGCGGCGCGGGACGCCCGGCGCGGTCTGCGGTCCGCAGGGCTGCCGGCTTAGGCTTAGGACCGGCCCGCTGGCAAGGTCGAGCCGCTGCATTTTATTTCGTGCGTGGTTTCTGCACAGGCTGGAGTTCCGAGGTTGGGTCGTACTTGGGACCTCGGCGAAGAGGACCCGTTAATTTTTTTTCTTTCCAAAATGGCAGCCTCCAGTCGCGCACAAGTGTTAGATCTGTACCGGGCGATGCTGAGAGAGAGCAAGCGTTTCAGCTCCTACAATTACAGGTGACCCAGCGGGCACCGGGGACCGGGGGCCAGGGGCCGGGGACCGGGGATGTGGGTTGCCGTGGAATGTCCCCGGGAACTGGGAGCCACTGTCCTGCGCCGGCGTCCGCGAGGCAAGGACCGGGCTCCGCCATCGAAAAGCGTGCTCCTACCTACAGGTGTGGCCTCTGAGACCTCGGGGAGGAGCCCTTGTTTCTATCAGGGAAGACGTTCGTGTCCTGTGACGCTTTCCCCCTAACGACTATCTTGGTAGTTGTTCTAGGAGCATAATTAGTGTTATGTTTCTGCAGAAGAGAAAAAAAGGATGGAAATCAGCCATTGGTGAAGTTAAGGCCAATGTGTTGCATATGTAAAACTTCCCTTGAGCTGGAAGAGTTGAGAGTGGAAGTGGCCAGTGAGTTGCACACAGCGACAAAACTGAAGGCACACTCTAGCACCTCCCTAAAATTTCCTGGGTGTCGTAATGAGTTCTTTTGGTTGCAAGAATCAAATCCATTCTATTTAGGGTACGGTGGAAACGTGTAGCGGTAAAGGAAAAAGCGTCTCAAGCTTTAGAGCTGAAACAGTTTATCCTGGCTCACCAGACAGAGATCCCGCTTCCTGGACCTTGACAGCAGAATACTGAGGGCCTAAACTCTTACATCGTTAATATAACACATTCACTTTTTCCCACGCCTCCCCACTTCCCTATTTGCCTATGAGTCTTTTATTGTTACTCTTTGTATGTTTTTTGTAATTCAGAACCTCTGCTTTCACAGTGTTGCTGGTTGTGACCCATCATTTTCTTATGGATTCTCTCTGCATTTTTTTTAGGTTTGTTTTTTGTTTTGTTTTGTTTTTACTAACTACCTGCTCCTCTCTGAGTTTGAGCCATATTCCCATAAGAATCGGATTGGATCAACTCATCTCTTTACCCCAAGGCCCCCTTAGGTGACTGGCCAGACTGTGGATTGGATGTCATAAGAGCAGAGCCTACCCTTGGAACACACCTGGTTAGGTAGGCCGCGCTCCACCAGGTGTGTGAGCTGGCAGGCCCTGAGATGGGTCTGCCCAGTACAACCTCGGTCAGAGGACAGGAACACTAAGCCTCTTAAGCAATGATTCTCAAATTTTTAGAAACCTGCCTAGAAAATGTACTCACCCTGCAAATTTGAAAACAGCATCAGTGTCATGCCACTGAGGTTGTATCCACCCAGTTAAGTGGTAAAATTTCATGGGAGAGAATGATTTTACTTAATGACTTTGACTCTGGAGGATAAAGAGTGTAATAATAGGCATACTGGTGGAACTTTAGCAAGAATTAACCAAACATCTAGCATCAAGTACTTAACCAAGTCTGTTGAGGAAACACATGAAATATGCAAGTTAAATAAATAGAAAGCATTTGATTTCACCATAGTCTGGAGTAAGATAGTTTGTCATAAAGCTTACTCAGGATACACAAGGACTTGGAATCAGTAGGCAGTTCACACTGGCAGTGAGAGTCTTACGTGAGAGCACGTAGGAAAGTCAAGGTGGAGCCCTCGAAGACTATAACTTGGACAAGTTATTCAATCTCCGTATTTCAGTTTTCTTGTTTATGAAATAGACTGTTGGACTAGACAATCTCTAAGGACCCTTCCATTTCTGAAATTCTGTTTGGAAATGATTTATGAGCAAATGAGGCCCAAGTGTTTTCAAATGAGTAATTGCCAACTGAAGAGGAAAATCATTCAAACTTTAGGAAAATCATTCAAGGCTGTACCTGAAAGGCAGCAAATTGAAAATGGGTTTCAGTATGGGCAACTGTAAGATCATATGCGTTCAGAAAATAATTGTTCAAATTATACTTTATAAGCATATACTTTTAAGCTAAATTTATTATCCAAATATAAATATATTATCCAAAGGAGTCTGGTAATCATTTTATACTGTTGCCTGAGATCATGGACCTAAAAACCTAGATACCTGCTACTATTACCTCCCTAGATAAACTTACTTGTTATAAAATATGCCTTTCTTTTACATTAAGGCTGTGTCTTGTGAATTTCAAGAACAGTCCCTTTGTCCTTTCTAATCTCAGCAGCTGTTTGTCACTAATGGCAAATCAATGGCAACACAACATCCACTATCAATTCTGTGTGCCACTGCTATCTTATGTTCTTCACGTCTATTAACACATTTGTTTTGACAATAATCTTGTGAGGTAGGTACTATTTTTATTACCCTGTAAGGCAGCTGAGGCACAGGGAGGTTAAGTTACCTATCAAAACTAACACAGGTAGTGCTGAATAAGTAATCAAAAGTAGACTAGGAAACATTTTTTAATGACCTGCGAATTGTGGTGCCTAAAGTAATTGGAGTAGTGAACTAAATACTTTGGAACTCGCTTGCAAGACCTATAATACAGGCCACTTTTTGATAGCAGGAGCCCTGTCTGCTCCTCCAGTCTCAGCCCAAGTCCCACATGTGCATCCTGTCCTCTGTCATCATCTGTTGCAGTTTCCTAAATGTGCCACGTCCTCTTGGACCTCCAGGCCTTTGCAAGTACTGTTCTATCCAGCGGGACCTTTATCCTGTCTAGAGTGCCTCCTCTTCCTTCAAGATTCAGCTCAATTGTGACCTTCTCTGAACAAAAGTTTTCCCAACTCTCTTCATCCCACAGCCTCCACTCCCATCCCTCCCGCCACCCAAATAGGTCTCATTGCTGTGTGACATTTTGTAGAAGCATACTTTGCCCAGTGCTATCCCATACCTGGGTTAGCAGTCCCCAACCTTCTTGGCACCAGGAAACAATTTCATGGAAAATGACTTTTCCATGGACCGGGTCAAGGGAGGGTTTCAGGATGAAACTGTTCCACCTCAGATCATCAGACATTAGATTCTCACAAGGAGCATGCAACCTACGTCACTTGCATGCACAGTTCACAATAGGTGCACCTACGAGAATCTAATGCCGCAGCTGATCTGACAGGAGATGGTGCTCAGGCCATGATGCACACTTACGTACCACTCAATTGCTGTGTGGCCTGGTTCCTAACAGGCCACAGACCAGTACTGACAGGTCTGTGGCCCCAGGGTTGGGGACCTCTGCTATACCAGGCCCTGGAGAGAGAAAGTTGAGATTTTTGAGCTAAGCTAGGCACGTGTTATCAATGACTTTACAGGCCTATGTGGGACACAGGTACAGAGATAGTTATCACAGACTGGGTTAAGTGCTGTGACAGAAGGATGCACAGGGTGTAGAATCTAGAAGGCCTCCCAAGGGGTGACGTTGAATCAAAGGCATGAAGCAGCATGGTGTGCTCAGGCAGGCAAAGAGCACAGCACTGCCAGAGAGATAAGTATGATACAGGGGGTGACAGGAAGGCACTGAGGTTGGAGAGGGCCACTGATTTGAGGGTCTGGGGGCTGTGCTGAGGACCCTGGATTTAACCCTTAGCTCACAGGCAGCCACTAACATGACGTGACCAGGTTTGCGTTTTTTGATAGATCACTCTGGCAGCGTTGTAGAAGATGATTTTGAGGGGCCAAGGACATCAAATGGGAGTTGATTACAGCAGTGCAGAGTAGAGATTAGGACGCTAGTAAGGACCGGAATAGTGGAAGATAGAGAAAAATGTTGTATTTGAGAAATCATTACAAGGGAAAATTGTTAGAACTTGAATGATTGGATTGAGGACTAAGGAAGAAGAGAATCCAAGCAGAGTTTAGAATGGCATCCAGGTTTCTGGTGAAGCTAAAGCACAGAGAGGGTGAATTTAAACTTGCACATTTAACTGACTTAGGTAATGCAGAACTAGGTCTTGTGGAGAAAGGGTTTTTGAGTTCATTTTGAGGGTATCCTGGGTGTAAATTTCCCCTGGGATGCCCAGCAGAGGTGGTTAATCACAGGGCTCTGAGGCTCAGAGGAGTGGGCAGCACCGCAGTAGTCAGCAACAGCAGCTCTGTGTGACCCCGAGCAAGTCACATCACTCTCTGTTCTGCAGTTTCTTCATAAAATGAGAGTCATAATTGATCTGTCTCACACAGTGTAAAAAGGTCCTGAGACCAGTAAGTTTAAGAACCACATTTTTTTTTTCCAGTTGAAATCTTGCCCTTGTTGCCCAGGCTGGAGTGCAGTGGCGCGATCTTGGCTCACTGCAACCTCCACTTCCCGGGTTCAAGCGATTCTCCTGCCTCAGCCTCCCGAGTAGCTGGGATTACAGGCACCTGCCACTGTGCCTGGCTAATTTTTGTATTTTTAGTAGAGACGGGGTTTCAACATGTTGGCCAAGTTGGTCTTCAACTCCTGACCTCAGGTGATCTGCCCACGTCAGCCTCCCAAAGTGCTAGGATTACAGATGTGAGCCACCGCGCCTGGCCAAGAACCACATTCTTAAACTTTGTCTTCTTGGCTCTTCTTCAGCCAACTCCTTCAATTTTGATGTTCCCTAGAATAGCATCCGTAACCACTAATTTTCTCACCTTAAACTAGGATTTCTCAATCTTGGCATGACCAACCTTTTGGGCCAGCTAATTCTTTGTTAATGGGGGCTGTAGTCAGCACCACCGTTGTGAGTTAATGCACATCAAGTACTTAGGATAGTCCCTGGTGCAGAATAGGTACTTGATAAGTGGAATTATCACCGTAAGTCAAATTAAAACCTAGATATTAGATGAATTATCTAGGAATACTATTTAGGTTAGTAGTTCTCATCCTGGGGTGATTTTATTTGACAGTATCTGAAGACATTTTTGGTTGCCACAACTTGGAAAGGGGGTGCTAGGCGTCTGAGGCCAGGGATGCACGGGGGACGGTGTCTGAGGCTAGGGATGCACGGGGGACGGCGTCTGAGGCCAGGGATGCACGGGGGACAGCCCCCACTGACAAAGAATTAGCTGGCCCAAAGGGTTGGTCATGCCAAGATTGAGAAATCCTAGTTTAAGGTGAGAAAATTAGTGAGCTACAGATGCTATTCTAGGGAACATCAAAATTGAAGGAGCTGGCTGAAGAAGAGCCAAGAAGACAAAGTTTAAGAATGTGGTTCTTCAACTTAGCTGGTATTAGGCCTTTTTGAGGACCCCACAAAAGCTTTTGTGTATGTGGGACACGTTTATCGCATTAGAAAAAAAAAAAAAAAAAGCTTTTAAAAACACCTATTTTAAAATGACTAAATCCGTTATCTTAAATAATACTTTTATGAAGAATAACCATTTTTCCTCCCCCTAAATTAGCAGATTGATAGTTTGACACTTGTGCATGTCTCTTTCATGTTTGGCTTAATAGAAGACAACTGGGTGCTTATATTTGTTGCTAACTACAATTTGTTGCTATATCACGTGTCACTTAGTATCTAATAACTTCCCCTGTATGCTCATAAGAGAATGCAATGTCTTCCTGATAACTATGAAAATAGTTTTCCTGGTGGATCCGTGAAAGGTCTCAGAGACCCCCGCCTGGTCTCTTGGCTAACTACTGCAGGGTTTAAGAAATGGGAGGAGACCAAGTAAAGAGTAGTGGTGCAGAAGTCAAGATAGTCATATGTTTGGGGAAGGTAGCTGTGGCCAGCAGTGTAGCTTGTCTAAGCAATATCCAGTTCATAAAGAGGGCAGTGTAGAGACCTCTGGTTCCATTACCAGAGCAGCATTGTTAGTCAGGTGGTTATGGCAGAACCCAGATTGGGGGGGTTTAGAGTTGAATCAGAAGTGAGTAAATTGCTCCCACGAGTATAGATACCCCCTCCACCTCCCACCGGAATTTTGGTTAATAAAACAGGAAAGTAGATGACGCTAGAGCAGGACCCCATGAGAGGTGAAAAGTGGTGCCTGAGAGCACAGCTGGAACGGTGTTTCGTTTTACAGGAGTGGAATGAAGGAGAAGAGGGTAAGGTGGAGTATGAGAGGGTGGAAAGTTGAGTTTATGTGCCAAGCCTGACAGCCAGTTTCTGGGTAAAGCAAGAGATAAGCAGATGTTGAGGAAGCACCTGTTCTTACCTTTATTAGGGCACATATCACACATACACAGTTAGCAGAAATTCTGTCTTATCTCTATTCCCAGTGCTTAGCACAGTACCTATGTAGCAGATTGGTGCAAAAGTAATTCCGGTTTTTGACCATAAATTTAAAATTATTATAACTAGGCTCAACTGTATCTTTATTAATCAAAACAGGAAATATCATAATCAACACGTTTTTGCCAACAAGAAATAAGTTTCTTGCTGTGGTGTAAAAATCCATGCTTCGGGATTCTACAAACCCTTGGAAAGCATTTTCTTCATCCTGCTAGTCAGGGAAGCATTTTCCCTGCAAAAAGTTGTCGAGATGCTTGAAGAAGTGGAAGTCGGTTAGCGAGAAGTCAGATTAATGTGGTGGATGAGGCCAGTTTGTTCAACTTGTGAAGCATTGGTGTTGCGACCAGCAGTCGAGGGTCATTATGGAGACAGTTGGGCCATTTCTGTTGAGCAGTGCCGGCTGCAGGCATTGCCGTTCTCAGTGCGTCTCCTGGATTTACTGAGCATATTTCTCAGATGAAACGGTTTTGCCGGGATTCAGAAAGCTGTAGTGGAGCAGACCACCAGACAGTGAGCATGATCTTTCTTTGGTGCAAGTTTGGCTTTGGGAAGTGCTTTGGAGCTTCTCAGTCCAGCCACTAAGCTGGTCATCGCCCGTTGTCGTATAAAATCCACTTTTCATCACACATCACAATCTGATCAAGAAATGGTTCACTGTTGCATGGAATAAGAGAAGACAACACTTCATAATGACAAATTTTTTTCTTTTTTTGCTCAGTCATGAGGCACCCACTTACCGAGGTTTTTCACCTTTGCAATTTGCTTCAAATCGAATGACCATCAAATGGTCAACATTGAGTTCTGTGGCAACTTCTTGGGTAGCTGTAAGGGGATGAGTTTCCATGATTGCTCTCAATTGGTCGGTGATGACTTCCAATGGCCGGCCACTAGGCTCCTCATTTTCGAGGCTCTCGTCTCCTTTGCAGAACTCCTTGAACCACCACAGCACTGTACGTTCGTTAGCAGTTTCTAGGCCAAATGCATTGTCACAAGTTGTCTCCGCTGCTTTTTGACCCATTTTGAAGCTCAAATAAGAAAATTGCTCAAATGTGCTTTTTGTCTGACATCATTTCCATAGTCTAAAATAAACATAAACAGCAAGTCATTAGCAAAAAAAATAAAAATAAACTGAGAACTGCCCATTAAAATGATGTATAATATAACCACATTTATTCAAGAATGTATTCCAGTGTCAAACAGCAAATTCCAACAATGCAAAAACCGCAGTTCCTTTTGCACCAACCTAATAAATATTCATTGTTGAAATGCAAGGGAAAATTGTATTCAGAGGTATCCCTCTTACAAATTAAGAAATATGTTATTGTAAAACTTGAGAAAAGGCTAAAGTGATGCCCAAATGCATATCAGATGTAGTGTCAGAACTCCCTAATTCTTCATCAGATATTTGAGTTTTTATTAATGTGTTATACACTAAGCATTGTGCAAAGAGCTGCAGATCAAAATGAGCCCCCTATTAAGGGTAAAAAATTACAAGCTCCCAAAGAAGTTTATCAATGAAGTACAAACGAAAGGCCATAGACAGGAGCTGGTCTCCTAAGTGCCAACTTAAAATTAGGAATGCTTTTGACCAGAAGTCATAGGAAGCCCTTACACGGGCTTAAGTAAATTGGGTGCTTATTCTTCTCACATAGAAAATGTCTAGAGGTATGTAGCTGCCAGAGCTTATTTAGCAGCTAGAAAACGTGAGGTGTGTATGAGTCTCAGTGTTCCTCTCAGGCTTACGCCTGATGGTTGCAAACAGCTTTTGAAGCTCCAGATATATCCTTGTTTAGTCAGGAAGAAGAAGGGCAGTCACAGCCGGGAAAGGGTAAAGCTTTCCAGGAGGACTCTGCTTTTGTCTCATTGACCAAAACTTAATCATTACATTTTATATCACTAGGTAAACAACAGGCTGGAAAATTAGGATACAGCTATTCTAGCTTCTCTAGTGAAAAGACAGCAGAGAGAAAATGGTGGGAAGAACTACTGGTCAGGCAACAGTCTGTGTCAGCCACAGAGGTGGACATGCGATGGAGGAGCATTCCAGGCAAAGACAGTAAGGCATGTGAAAAGTAAAATGCAAAGTGTGTATCAGAACCAGATGTGGGTAACTGTGGCTGAAGCGTTGGACTGAGCTAAATGCCATGATGTTAAGTGCTAGGTAAAATCCCCAGTAAGTAACAAAATAGGTCTCAAAGCAGAGTGAGGGATAGAAAGGGGAGGCAACTTGATTGGCCTCACAGTTGGTCAAGGGCACAATGGGATTAGAAGGCCGCCTCACTCCCCATGGGCTGCTGCTTCCACAACCCCGTCCTTTTCAGAAGAAACTTCCTGCACCCGTGCATCCTGTGACTAAGCCTGCAAAATCTGTAGCAACATCAACCCGAGGAAATTTATTTTCACAGTTCTTCCTTACAGGTGAAATGGTTAAACAGGCTCCCTAGTTTCACGAGTTGTATGATTCCTAAGTCCTGATCAACCTAAGTACTGATCAACGTCAGATCTCGATTACTATGTACTACACAACTGAATGAAACATTATTGATATCTGTGATTGCAGTCTTAATGAAGGAACTAAATAATGATTCATGTTTAGGAGTCTTGTTTTCTTTTTGAGCCACCGGAACTCTTTAATATATTACCAGTTGCAATCCAGATTTATTGGCAAGCTGAGGAATTAGAACCATGAGCTCCTGGAATGGGAACCAGGCAGCCCTCTCACTCATCAAAGGATTTCTTTCGCATGTTTTCCTTGTTGCGAATCTTTTAACAGTGACTGCCTCTTCCACCCTATGTGTCACTGATTGATCAAGAAAGCTAGCATGAATAGTAATGATACAGTTTGGATGTTGTTTCCACCCAAATCTCATGCCAAAATGTAATCCCCAGTTTTGGAGGTGGGGCCTGGTGGAAAGTAGTTGGATCATGGGGGCAGATTTCTCATGAGTAGTTTAGCACCATTCCCCTTGGTACTGTCTTCACAATAATGAGTGAGTTCTCATGAGATCCAGTTGTTTTAAAGTGTGTGGCATCTTCTTCCTCGCTTGCTTGCTCCTGCTCTGGCATGTGATGTGCCTGTTCCCCCTTCACCTTCTGCCTTGATTGTAGGCTTCCTGAGGCCTCCCCAAACCTGAGCAGATGCCAGCATCACAATTCCTGTACAGTCTGCAGAACCGTGAGCCAATCAAACCTCTTTTCTTCATAAATTATCCAGTCAAGTGAGAACAGACTAATTCAATATCAACCCTAATTTGAATAGTATTCACAAGCACCTTTCACTTTGTAAAACAGGGCGGCTACAGTGAAAGCCTTCATGCCAAATATTCTTCCTCTTTGAGACAAATCAACAAATCCATTTCTTCCTAATATTTCTTGAACATTCACAGTGTGTGTGTGTGTGTGTGTGTATTACCACACTAGAACCTAGGAATAGGTAGAATACAAACACAAGATGGCCCTGCTGCTACAAGATTGTAGTATGGTTGGGCATATGAAATGTGCATATAAGGACAGCTCAAGAAACTCACAGAGGAAGCATGCAAATTGAAATAGTGCCCAAACAGTGGAGATCTGCAGAATGTAGTGGGGCTGAGGAGACACCTTGCATAACGTTTTGGCTGTCACATGTTATATTACAGAAATATTTTTAAAATAACATTGTATTCTATTTTCAGCAGCCAAATAAGAGTTTTGCTCACTGTGAAATGTTGAACACATCATACATATCGGTAAAAATTGTTTTAACTCTTTAATTATACCATACGTAAGAACATAGTAAAGGAAGGGAAAATTGAAAGAGAAAAAGACTGCTTTGTCAAATTTTCTCAGTTGTTTCCAAATCAGTTCTTACATTTGTTCTGAATTTGTGTGACTGGATCTCATATAGAGCCTGTGGCACTATATTACAAGGAACTATTGTTACCTGACCTCTTCAACAATGCACCACAGGCAACTAGAGGTAATTCATTTGTGCCTAAAAACAGTTTCTTAGACTTTTGAAAGATTATTCATTATTGTTAAATATGCTGGAGTTTCCAAAAAAATTTTTTTTCTCTTACGTTGCTAAGTTCTGCCAGGTTTAATGATAATGGTTTCAAAAAATAAAAACAGTACGGTTAACTTAGAGTAGAAAATATTTAAGATGTTTATATTGAGAAAATTATATTCAGCAGCCAAGGTTTTGGGGTGAAAAATAACATTCTTTTTTACTCTAGATATTAAAGCGAAGTGTCAAAAAGTTATTAGATCTCTGTGTCATTGCTGATTTATTAACTGTAGTTTACAAGAGTTTCTAAATTGCACTTATTCTATTTATACTCTGCCTTGGCCTTTAAAGCATTTTTAAAACTTACAAAAATACATATAGTAAAATATAATAAAATAAAATAATTGTTATAATTAAAAAATAATGAGGGAATCAAAGCAAAGAGAAAATAAAAGGGAATATAAGAAAATGAGGAGTAAAGTTAGGCCAGAAAGTACGATTATAAGTAAATAGAATTTTCTGAAAGTATCTCTAAATTATTCTTTGTTGCAGTAGGATGATACTCTTTTGTATGCAAAATATAATTACAAAACATTCTCTTTGAAGATGGCTATCATGAGCCTAATAGAAAATTACCTCTTAATGACTCATGTCAAGAGTCATATGCAGACTTTGCTGAGGATGAATGGCACTTCATATCGTATTACTGCTCCTGTATACCCCTTTCTTCACACTGAATCCCACCTCATCAGATCATAGATTTCATTTGTCTTAGTATTTCCCCAATCAACTGGTACCTAGCCAATTTAGGAAAGTTCTGACCTTCAGAAACCAAATGAAGTAATAAAACTAGGTAAGTTACATGAGCCAAGCTGAGAGTTTCTAGATTTAGCAAAGTTCGGCTCAGTTAAGGCGGGTCCTCCTGGCTGTTGTCTGGATCTGTGAGAGGAATGCAAGTTGCCAAGGTTATGACATAATGTATCACTGTGATATCTTCATCATCTGTGTGGTTTCATAGGTTCTCATTGGAATTCTGTTTGATTGTATTAATAGTTCTCTTAACTCAAGCATTTTGAGGTTAAAACACAGCTCGCAGAAATTATCTTTCGTGATTAAAAAAAAAAAAATCACAGTGACTTCCTTCTAGAAGTTTCCCCTAATTTTCTTTTCACCCCATCTTTCCCCAAAATTGTGACTCCTGAACTACTTTGACTTACATGTTGTTTTCACTATAACAAATGAGTATCATGAGTGAGGCAGTCTTGACTTAGAAAGATTTCTGGCCTTTAAGAAACCTTGGCTCAAATTTTAGGCCAACTAACTTTTTTATTCTGTGACTTTGGTATAAATCATATACTCCCTGTGTGTCATCTGTAAAGTGAGACTACTACAGTTGCAGAACTTTCTAGCAGAATATTTGGTATTCTAGTAAGTGCTCCAAAATCATTTCTGTATTTCAGTAGATACAGATGAATTAATTACTACATAGTTGTCTCTTACACTGGTAGTCCAGCTGCCAAATCTTTGAAATTTCTCATAACTAACTGTCACTTTGCCAACTCAGTTAAACTTGTTGAACCATATTCTCAACCAGGTATTTATTAGTCATCCAAAGAACTCTATCACTGTAGTATGTAGCTTTGATATGATGCTTGTTTGATGTTTCATTCAGCAAACATTTATTGGGTACCTGCTTTGTGCCAGACTCATTGTTCCTTGCTGAGGATGTGGAGATAAACAAAACATAACCTTTGCCCAAGAGGCACCTGTAGTTCAGGACATGGACTGATAGATTCCCTGAAATTTCTACAACAGCATGTTGACAAAATACCAATAGCGAAATGAACAGAATATTGTGGAAGCAGATAGGAGAGACAGCAGCCTAACCCAAAAGGGGATCGGAGCTGAAGAAAGCAGTGGTGGCTGACCTGAGCTATAAAGGGCTAGTAGGGACTCGCTGGGGAAGGGAGGCAGGAGCAGATGAGAAACGCAGCGTAGTTGGTGTTGGCTGTCAGGAACTCTGGTTTTGCTGACACTCGGGTTTTGCTGATGGCATGTAGTGGGAGATGAGGGTGGAGACAGGTGGGACTGCTAATCACAGAGAGCTTCATATGCTGTGCTAAGATAAGATGCTAGAATGTGGTCCTCGGCATTGAAAAGCCATTCAGGTGTTTTCAGCAGAGTGCAGACACTCCTTTAGCTAGCTCACCCCGTATAGAAAAGATGCTGAGGACGTGGAGGCCAGTCAGAAGGCCGTTGCCCTAGTTGAGTTTACTCAGATGATGCCAGAGGCTTGGCTAGAGCAATGTGACAGCACAGGGAGAAGGGGACTGGCTTTGAGGTATGTTGATAAACAGAATTAGCTGGCCTTAGTGTTAGGTTGAATATGTTGGATTAGAGAGAACAAATCAAACTAAGGTTATGGGAATATCGTTGGAAGAAGAAAAGTCATTCCAAATGAAGCATCAAACGTAGAGGACACTGCGTTCTTGGTATGAGGAAGACATCTTCCTTGAGTACCTTTTCGTACCGTGTCACTTCCTGAGAGCATCTGAACACAGTATCACTTCCTGAGAGCATCCGAACATTGCACGCGTGATCTTAAAGCAGGTACCTGGATCTGGGTCTTAACTTAATGTGTAGCCCTCTATATCTGCTTATTTCTCTCTTCTTTATCCAATTTTGATGTATCTTTTCTATATTAATGTTAATAATTTGCCTATTAATGTTCTTCAGTGCTCAATTAGTTGATTATGTCTGCTCTCAGAGTAATTTTCTTTTTTAATTTATTGGATGACTGCTGCCCTCATTAGACATCACTGATGCTTGTATTAAGCCGTGTATATTTATTCTTTTGTTCCTGGTGTAATGTTCTGAAAGGGTTTACCACCCTCTCCCTTTGACCTAGTTTATTCCGAGTTAACTTATGTGATCAATTCATTGTAATTATGAATATTACTCTGTAGCATAGTTACTGACTTAAGGATTCTATACATTTTTTCTGCATATTCACTCAGTTATTTTCCCTATACAGTTAACCGTCCTCCACATCTGATTCCTAAGAGTGATATTGTTTTAACCAGATATCACTTCTATAGGCAGAAGTGTCTCTTAACTAAAATCTTCTTTGCCCTTGACTAAACAAAAAGCTAAATTAAATGAGAATACAATTCCTTGCACACAGATTAGACCCAGCAAGAATCACTGATTCTCCTGTCTTAGTCCAGTTGTCTTTTATTCATCCAACAAATCTTGTTTGAGCACTCACTGTGTCCTGAAGTCTAGTGTTCTGTTTCTCTCCTCCTCAGACTAAGAATCAAAAGCTTCCAGCACTGTGGGGGCCTCTGGAGTTGTGGTGACATTGACATAGTGAGCATAGCATGCTTTCTCCTCAAACTTGAAACTTGAAGGAAATTCCCAGTGCGGGTATAACCACACCAGGGCAGACCCTGATCAGGCAGCCTTCTGGAAGGGGCATTGCTCACAAGCTCTGCCCGCTGTGAGCCACAGAATCCTGACCATGACCATCAGTCTCAGCACGGAGGGTTAGAGGAGGGTTAGACACGCCTCCTTTCCTGTGTTGCAAGGACTGTTTTCTCTTGAGGCTCTGACGTACTAGAATTATGTCCATATACCTCAGATCTCTGTGGTTCGTCCTTCACCCATTTCCTTCTTTGTACTTTCCCTGTCATTTTATCACATTCCATGGTTTCAATTGCCACCTCTGTCTTTACTCCCAAGTCTCTGTTTCCAGCCCCAGCCCCTCTTCCAAATACCAGACACATCACTCACCTGCCTCCTGTGAGGCTTCTTCAGAGGTACATAGGCAGCTGCTCCACATCCACCCAGACCTGCCACACCAGAGCTGGAACTGGGCATTTGTCCTTCCTCGCCCCAACTTCCCAGCATTCTGCCTGGACACCTCCCAGGCCCATTCCCTCCCCTTCACCCTCACTACCTTCGCCCATCCCATCCTGACTTCTCACCTGGATGGCTGTGTCTGTATACCACTGTCAGTCCCCAGTGTACCCTGGCTTCCTCTCTGTGAGGTTTCTCAAGTACAGCAGCAACTCACTTAGCTGTGTGCTGGGCACTAGGATAAATGTGGTAGTTGGGGGATTCTTAGGAAGAGGAAGTTCAGTGGTTTCTCCAAATTAAAGACCTTGTAAGGAGAACAGAGAAGTGAACCCAATCTTTGACTCCAGAACCTGCACAGTCTCACCCAGCCACTCCACCCCCTTGCTTCAAATGTGCCAGTGGCACCACGTGGTTTCTGGAAGGGAACTCATTCTTAGCTTCACATGGCACTCTTGTTCTTCCCCCTCGCTTCCTGTCTACTCTTCATGTCAGCAAATCCAACTTCCTGCATATTCTTAATAGTGCCACAGGGCTATAGACCTTCATGTAATTCCATATTGCTTCCTATGTTTGGAACACACTTTCCTCCCTTATTAGCAAAGTTTTATTCATCCTTCAAAATTCAACTTACAGGTCAGCTCTGGGTAAGCACTCTGAAACTGCGCAACACCACCCTGCTCCCTTTTTTAAATTTTTTAAAGGGAAGAAGAAGGAAAAGGAAAAAACTATAGTTGTTTCTTATTGTTCTTGGGCTAAAGTCCAGAATCCTTCCCATAGCCTGTGTTTCCCTCCCTTTCTCGCCTTATGTCCTGTCACCTTCCCATTTGAGGATGGTGTTGTCACTCTGGCGTTTTCCCAGCTTCTTAAATGCTCTCCTCCCTGGTGCTCATGCTGTTCCTCTGTCTTAAGATCTGCACTCACTCGCCTGGACCCCAGCAAGGCACTCCCTAGTCCTGTAAGCTCACAGCCCCATACACGTTTCCATAGTGACACTTACACCACTTGTAATTGTAAGTGTATTTTGTTCTGATCTGCATCATGGTTCTCTGGCTCAGGCTCCAGGAAGTCAAGGATGAGGACTAGATTTGCTTTTGCTCAGCACTGTCAGCCCAGCATCAATGCCAGGCAGCTTGTGGGGTGCACAAGTCCGTGCATATGAGTTATGTTTATGGCAGCCCCTCTCTTGTCTTCCAGACACTGTATGCAAAGTCCTGGCTGTAACATGTCCCCATCACTCTTGCCACATTTTCACTAGACTGCCATCTTCCGTGGGTGTAGGAACTGTGTTTGAGTTAACTCTTTCCACAGTGACAGAACATTGCAAAGCGTAAGAACCGTTGGCTGAGTGAACGCTGCATGTGTGCATGCTGCTTATTAACAAGTAGGAGTAAAGGGATTTGGGTGAACTACTGGGGCGGCCATGTTCAGGCCCAGTTACTCACTTCCTTGTCCTTCCTTCCTCATCACATCTGAACATGAAAGATTCTCATAGAGTTTTAATATCAGGTGCCATTTTCCCAAACCAAATTTATATCAATCTTTTTTGTTTCCAGAAATTCACCTATTTTATATATATATATATATATATTTTTTTTTTTTAAGATTTTCCTGCAAATGAAGTCAGCATGATTTCTTTGTCATCGGGATCAGTGTCACATATGTGTTGTAGGCGAACAAAGAGCTAATGCATAGCCGTGCAGTAACAGCATAATCTGGAGAAGACAATTAGCAGGGGATGAGCCTCAGCAGGAACCAGGAGAACAGCCCTCAGCCTGCCCCGCCCCACCTCAGATGCCATCCGCTTCTCACAACTACACTCAGCTGCCCCCGTCAGTGCCATGAAAGCTCCACGCTCATCCTGGCACCTCTTGTACCACAGCCCGCAGTCAGCGCAGATGGGCTCTTTGTGCCTCATGATTTGAACGTCCATGTGTGCATCCTGTCACTACTGACCCATCTGCCCACGTCATCACTGTTGTTGTGGCCCTCTCAGTGCCTCACGCTAGGTGGCCATGCAGACAGCGGGTCCCTCTATCCCAAGCTAGGTCAGAACTGCTTCTCATCACAGAGTAAGGGACTCAGGTCTGGGGCTCTTTCTTCCTGTGTTCTGGCTGAACTCACAAACTGGCCCAGAGAGGAGTCTCTCTTCTCCTTTCCAACACTCTCACCCCTCTGCTTTTGGCTCCCCATTCCCTGAGATCTTCAGAGCTGGTCCATCCCCTAAGGAACGAACAGGGATGGGGGAAGGGATGTATTACAGAGATGTCATGTCAATAGCGTTTTTAAGAAGGACAGATGCTCCTCGACTTAGGACAGGGTCACATTCCCGTAAAACCATCATAAGTTGAAAATATATTTAACGCAGTACACCCAGCCTACAGAACATAGAGCTTAGCTAGCCAATTTTAAATGTGCTCAGACCACTACCCTTAGAATACAGTTGGGCAAAATCATCTAACACAAATCGTGTTTTATAATAAAGTATTGAATATTTCATGTAACCTGTTGAACACTGTACTGAAAGTGGAAAGCAGTGATTGTATGGGTACTCGAAGTATGGTTTGTGCAGAGTGCCTGTTGCTCTCATGCCATCATAAAGTTGAGAAATCCTAAGTCAAACCATCATTCGTCTGGGACCATGTTTAGACTAAATTCAGGAAACAAGATATGTTAGAAATATAGTTTCTTCAAAATCATTTCCTTTCCCTTTTAAAAAATAAGAACATAAGGGAAAATTACCCCAGATATTGAGACATCTCAGATTATGAGCAAAATTTGGTCTAGGAATAAGAAAGGTTCGTGTCATTGGAAGTGTCTGCCACCATATGATTGTGGAGACGTTGTTTTATTAAGATGCCACCATCTGTTTCACCAACGATTTTCGAAGGCCGGAAGAACCAATTTGAAAGATAATGTATGGAAAAATAACTCTTTGTTTTAATTAATTAAAAATAACTGAGATATAAAAAGAACTTGTTTCATAACTTCTATTATCATATCCAGTCTTCTGGTAATATTGTTTTCATAGTAATTAAATTAACCCACGGTCTCTCAAACACCTTCACATACTTCAGGCATGTAATTATTATCACAGGGAATTATTTCCCAGAATTCTTCTAACTCTAGGGAATAAGAGGGAATCCAGTGTTTATTTTTATTGTATCCTCCATTTTTTCTTCTTCTTCTTTAAAAATGGAGGAAAGAGTTATTGCCTTTCAGCGCAACCTGTTTCATTTTGCAATTCTTTTATATTTTCATTTGCCAGCCTGGAGAAAAATGTGTTCAGAATATTGGTACGTAAGAAAAGAGAATATGGTTGATGTATTTCCTATTTGCAGAGTCCTTGCCCTGTGCACAAGAGTGGGAGCTATATGGCCAGCAGGATTAGAACCCAGCATGCTGTGCACCCCAGGCATGAGCGTCACCACAGTCCTGACTGACTGACTCGGTGACGGGGCACTGCAAATAAAAGAAAGCACAGGGTACAGGCAAAACAAATGGGACAAGCGTGGGTGGAGCAGACAGACGAACTGAGCATTTGCCCTTCAAATTTGCCCTTGAAGAATTCTCTCAGCCCTGCCATATTTCCAGCTATATTTAAGAGCAGAAATCCTATCATATTAATGTTGTTGTTGTTGTTGTTTTGAGAAGGGGTTTCGCTTTTGTTGCCCAGGCTGGAGTGCAGTGGCACGATCTTGGCTCACTGCAGCCTCCACCTCCCAGGTTCAAGTGGTTCTCCTGCCTCAGCCTCCCGAGTATCTGGGATTACAGGCGCACGCCACCACACCTGGCCAATTTTGTATTTTTAGTAGAAACGGGGGTTTTACCATGTTGGCCAGGCTCATCTCAAACTCCTGACCTCAGGAGATTAACCTGCCTCGGCCTCCCAAAGTGCTGGGATTACAGGCGTGAGTGACTGTGCCCGGCCTCACGTATTTTTAAATCTCCCACTGACTTTGCCTAGAATAGGAACTCTAATAAAAAGTGTAAATGACTGGGTGCGGTGGCTCACGATTGTAATCCCAGCACTTTGGGAGGCCAAGGCGGGCAGACGAGGTCAGGAGATCGAGATCATCCTGGCTAACATGGTAAAACCCCATCTTTACTAAAAGTACAAAAAATTAGCCAGGCATGGTGGCACGTGCTTATAGTCCCAGTTACTCGGGAGGCTGAGGCAGGAGAATCACTTGAACCAGAGAAGCAGAGGTTGCAGTGAGCCGAGATCACACCACTGCACTCCAGCCTAGGTGGCAGAGCGAGACTCCATCTCAAAAAAAAAAAAAAATAAAGTGTAAGTAAGCCAGGAAATTATAAATGAGAGAATTTGTGAGTGAAGACTTTGTAATCTGTAAAGCACTTACAAATTAAGGTAGTAGTAGTGTGGTTGGGAGTGTTTGGGAGTTTCTTATCTAGATTGGAGGATCTTACAGCCTTGCTAAAGAAGATGAAGGCCTCTATTAGAATCTCCATTATTTCTGAGTCAGACCAATGGCATGTATCACCGTTTTACTTCCAAATATCTCCACTGCCTGTTTTCCTGTCTCTAATCCTTGTGGACAGTAACTTTTTAATATTGATATATAACATATGCCTGTGAGCCATATTCATTCAATTAACAAATTTACTGAGCTTCCACCGTGTAACAGGCACTGTTCTAGGCACTGGAGATTCATCAGGAAAACGGAACTTACCAAGTTTCAGGCTTCATGGAATTTATGTTCTACTAAGATTTATGCTACAACAGAGACTTCCAATACTTTTGATCACTGAATACACTGGAGGCAGTAGTCTCATAAATGCCTTTGCTGTACAAAATTCTATACCGAGGCTAAGTTACAGTTAGATTCCAGGGATCAAAAACATTGGAAGAATTGGTTTCATTCAAATGCTGATGAAAACCATTGTAATGCTAATAAAGTCTGTACTTGCCTATGAGACTGTTTACTGCCTTAGGGATCTCTCTTCCCTACTCACACAAATCCCTTATTATTTGCTAGACTGAGAAGAAAGGGTAGCTCCAGAGTGAATTAACATTGATTGAATACATGCTGTCTGTCATGCAGTATATGTTATAGACTTTAATATGCATTGTTTTATTTAGTATAGAATCACTACGAAATGGGTATTCTTACTTCATTTTACAAATACAATCATAACAGCTCTTTTTTTTATTAACCATCTCCCATGGGCCAGACACATGCTAGGCCCTTCCTTGCATTATCTTATTTAACCGTCATAAAAACTCTATTAAGCAGACACTTTTAATTTCCCCCATTTTGCAAACAAGAAAGCTGCTGCAGTTCATAGAATAGAAGTAACAAACCTAAAATAACTAAGTTGCTATGGAGCCAGCTTTACACCGGATTCTCCAAAGCCAACGCTTTTCCCCATATTCCACATTGGTTCAGGCAGGTACATGCTCTGCCTCCACCTCCTTCTGCATCTTTGGATGTGCTTCTTTATGTAAGTGATAATAAGACTGGCAGGTTCCAGTGTCCCGCCAAGTGGGCCCCCGCCATTGAGCTGCTGCTGGTATTGCAGTGAAGGTTTTTCTGTTCTTGCCTCCCCTTGACTTCAAATTACAGGTCATAATGTGGACTCTTTAGTTGTTACTCCCTAAATAATTATTTTCATTTTCTTGGCAGTCCTTTCTTTCCCTGGCCATGCTCACAAAGCTGGGACCTCCATTGGATACTGCTACTGCGGGTTTACAATCCTCAGTCGACCTGTCTGCGAGGAGATGGAAGCCCCTGAGTACTTTACCCAGGATGTCTTGTCTTTGGAACTCCACTCCTCCCCCAGCTTGGCAAAACCCTTTGTGTGCTCTTCTTTTAAGACAGAGGGTAAAACAGATACTTAACAACCGTCATTTCACAGTTGGTATTTTAATAGATATTTCTCCCAGCTGCTATTGTTTCAGATTTCTTAAGTAAATATTGTTGTATTGTGTTTGAATATCCTGGGTAATATTATCACAAAGGGTACAGTTTTATAAATTGAAAATAAATTAACTTGGATGCATGCCATATTTCAAAGTGTCAACAGAGGAGGGTGAGTAGTGTTAGTGTAAAATATTTCTGCAAAGTAGTAATAATGGATGGCAGAAAAAATGAAGAGAAAGGAAAGATAGGAGGCAAGATTTTACCAGAGTGAGTCAGGGAACAAGCAGACATACAGAAGGCCTGGAAAGGTTGGATGTACTGTAAGGAAAGTTTTCAGCAATAGGATACAGCTGAGGCTAGGTTTGGCGGAGCTGGGTGGAGTACTGAAAGGTGATGTCTTCGAAGCCTGTTGGGTTTTGAGTCTTATTTTGCCCTGTTTACCTTAATGGAAGGAAAGATCCTAGACCACAGGCGCTGGGTTCTACCCGATTGGCTGCAGCAGGCAGCATGAGCATCCCTGCCGGGGGCATCAGCTTCCCTCCTCTCTCTGTCCTCCCGTGCACTTGTTCTATCCCATGGCCAGGTACTGTTCCCTATGCGGGTGGTGAGAATGTGGCTAAGGGCCTGTGCTCAGGGACCCTCACAGAGCAGAAACCCAGATTCTGCAGGTCCACATCAGGACCTGGAAGAGCCTGTGACCCTCCTGGGAAAAGACCAATGTGGCCTGTGCTGATTAGGAAGTCAGTGACACCCTGACCGCCTGCTGCTGGTGGGAGTGGCCTGCGTACTCTCCCTGCTGTCAGCTGTCCTCACTCCTCACTGCTGCAAGTCTGGCTTGCCACCTTCCTTCTTGTCACTTTCCTTCATTGTATCTTTGGCCTGTTTGACCAGTCTCCAGCTTTTTTCTTCCTTCCCTAGCCCGCGGGACACCACCTTCTCCTTGCCTCCTCCTTTCTTGGCTCCCCTTGACATTGGAGGCCCCCTGCACTCCATCTTGAGCGTCTCACACCCTCCCTAGATGCCCACACAAGTCATGGCTCCAGCCTTGTGTGCTGTAGTGATTCACCTCCATTTGTCCTTTCCAGGGGCCTCCTGGGCATTTTCTGGTTATGCTACCAACACTTCGTATCTAAACTAAAACTACACATCATCCTTATCCCATCCTGGCCCATCAGGCAAACGCAACACTCCAGCATTCCCTCTCATCATCGCAGTATGGACTTGCGCAAGCTGGAAGTCACTTCACTTTCTCCCGTTACTTTACCATAGTCAGTGGGTCCTTATGCCCAGCAGGTTCTCTCTCACTTATTTCCCTTGCGGACCTTCTTTATGTCTCAGAGTGACTGCTTTTTGTTGGGTCATCAGTTTCTGTCTGCATTTTTACAGCCCCCTCCGCGTCTATCTGATTGTGTACTTGTTTAACACATGGGTGTAAAAGTAGCATAATGGGTTATCAGAAGCAGAATTCTTCCTTTAGAGGCTAAAATTTTGTCAAGAAAATTTGACTAGATAGATTTCAAATGCATAAATGCTGAGTGAGAGCCCAGTTAATAGTCTTGGACTATGAATAACTGTGTCCAAGACATTATTATGTTTATATGAAATAGGTTGGATTTGCTTATAAAATTCAGGTATCCTAGTAGATTCATTTTCTGCTGCTGGAAATAGTAAGGTCTGACCCTGGGTCAAAATTTGCATTTGTTTCCTATCATGTAGAAACTTCAGCAAAATAGACAGGATCATAAAATTAACATTTTATTGTTCTTCACAGATCTGTATTCACTTCACCTCACTGAATTAAATCACCGTGTTATTTGTTTATATAAGGAAAAAAGAACAAGTCAACTGACTGAATAAAATATGGATTATTTACAAGGCCCTTGGACTCATTCCTATTTAAATGCTTATGATTTGTTAGTTGACTTAACTTACATATCCAGTGCCTTTACAAATTCAGATAATCAATGATGTCTCTTTAAACACAAATCCTCTAATAAGAATTTCTTTTTTAACCTGAATATAGAATTACCCTGGGAGTGACTTCTCTTAACACTGTCATTTTGCTGTATCATGGTTAAATTAAATTTCCCTGGACTGCCCTGTGAACTTCACCATCTTTTAACATTGTTGTTCCAAATTCTCAGTATGAAATTTTAGAACCCTATCATGTCTCTTAGTACATAGTTTATACTCTCATAGTTTATTTGAAAACAAGTTGCATTTAATTTTATTCTGAATTTCAATGTGTTTTTAACCACAGATCAGAATTGTTTGTGGGTGCTTTAAGTAAGAAAATCAGGAAAATAAGAATAAGAAAACCAAAATAAGCCCTGGGATGAGGTTCCCAAGCAAAAGAGTGGTTAGAAGGCAGGACAGACAGTAGGCAGCCAGGAGTACGGCCTCAGGTCTGGTTCTGAGCTTCCCAGCAGCCTATGCAGGGAGAGGACCATGATTAGTAATGTGAGTCAGAGTGTCTGTGGTACACAAGCAGCCAGTTTCTTAGAAGAATTGTAACTCAGGTACGAAAGCGCAAGACATTCTCTTATGCTTTTTCCATGAAGGGCAGCATCCTCAGCATAAATACAACGGTCTCAAAGGGCCTGTGCTTCTGGTATCCTGTCATGTTGGTAGCACAAGGCCACAGTAGGAAAGCATTTTGCAGGTAACCAAAATTACAGGTCCTTGGCACATCCACAGACACAGCTTAGCATATCCAGAAGAGTAGATATGGGGCTTGCCTTTTAGACAATCCTTCATAAGTAGTGCTCAGTCCAGCCCAACTTTTGATACATTTTAAACCAGTGGTCCCCACCCTTTTTGGCACCAGGGACCGGTTTCATGGAAGACAGTTATTCCACGGACTGGGGTTGGAGGGGGAGGGGATGGTTTCAGGATGATTCAAGCACATTACATTTATTGTATACTTTATTTCTATTTATTACATTGCACTATATAAGGAAATAATTATGAAACTCACCATAATGTAGAATCAGTGGGAGCCCTGAGCTTGTTTTCCTACAGCTAGATGGATCCATCAGGGGATGATGGGAGACAGCGACAGATCTTCAGGCATTAGATTCTCATAGGGAGCGCACAACCTAGATCTCTTGCGTGCGCAGCTCACAATAGGGTTTGTGCTCCTATGAGAATCTAAGGCCACCACTGATCTGACAGGAGGTGGAGCTCAGGCGGTAATGCGAGCAGTGGGGAGTGGCTGTAAATACACATGAAGCTTCGCTCACCTGCTGCTGTGCGGCCCAGATCCTGACAGGCCACAGACCCAGGGTTTGGGGACCCCTGTTTTAAACACCAATGAATGTGAAGTTACACTCCCATACAAGCTCTAGACTGAGTAGAGAGCCAGTTCTTTACCTTGAGAGATTTCCAATGGACAGTCAAAGACCCCTAAGAACTTTGAACCTGCTGCAATTCAAAGCCCTTCTATTCTGTTCCTTAGAGATTCTTTTTTTTAAGAGACAGGGTCTCACTGTCACTCTGGCTGGAATGCAGTGGCGCAATCACAGCCCACTGCAACCTCAACCCCTCCACCTGGGCTCAAGTGAGCCACCCACCTGAGGCTCCCAAATAGCTGGGACTACAGGCATGCAGCACCACACCGAACTATTTTTTGATTTTTTTCTTTGTTTTTTTTTTTTAGAGGCAGGGTCTCACTGTGTTGCTCAGGCTGGTCTTGAACTCCTGAGCTCAAGCAATCCTCCCGCCTTGGCCTCCCAAAATGCTGGGACTACAGATGTGAGCTACTGCGCTTGGCCCCCTTAGAGACTTTTTTAAAGGGATTGTTATAACAGACCATCTCTTTTAAACAAAATAATGTTCAGATGAGACCTTCAAATGATTTATAAACTATAGGTCTGTAGGGTTAGTTAGAGCTGGGAGCCACTTAACATGTACCAAAAATTGAAACTTTGGTTTCAGAAAATTTTATCTAACGCTTATTTTTTTTTTCTTTTTTTTTCAGTTGGAGTCTCTGTCGCCCAGGCTGGAGTGCAGTGGTGCTATCTCAGTTCACCGCAACCTCTGCCTCCTGGGTTCAAGCAATTCTCCTGCCTCAGCCTCCCAAGTAGCTGGGATTACAGGTACCCGCTACCATGCCCAGCTGATTTTTGTATTTTTAATAGAGACGGGGTTTCACCATGTTGACGAGGCAGGTCTCAAACTCCTGATCTCAGGTAATCCACCCGCCTCGGCCTCCAAAAGTGTGGGGATTACAGGCATGAGCCACCAAGCCCAGCCTAATGCTCATTTTTCTTAATGCAATATTTTGAGCTCAGTGCCATTATCTATTAACACCACTCCACTTGTTAATTGAGACCTCAATATCCACCTACGGGAAAATGGCTTTCCCTCTACGCTCAGGAAGAATATTTTGTTCTTGTAGAGTGGTCACCGATTTGTTGACATAGAGTTCCTTCTCAGATAGTGTCAAAAATGTGGCATTTAGCATGATGTTAACATTGTTTTCTTATTCTAGGTCAGTATATTACATATACAGTATTAGGAATCTCAAAACCAGTGAGAACATTTTATATTTTCACATTTTTTCCAGTGGCAGTCAGTAAACACATTTTCTTCTGATGAAACCACTTCGTAACCAAATAAAGCTCAAACACAGGGGTAAAAGAACAGACTTTGAGCTATGTTCTTAAGACTAATACAACCAAATTATTTTTCTGTTCGAAGAATTTGAAAGTAACTTACATCCACATACTTAATCTTGTGCCGGAGTAGAATTGTAATCATGTGTTTAAATACCTTATGCCTGATACAGCAAATGTTGAGTATAATATGCTGATAAATAGAGGTATATGTAAATTATTGCCACAACTACCAAATATTAGCATTTGCTGTAATGGCTGTTAAATGAATAATGAAGAGAAGATAAGCATGTGATTAGTTGCCAAAACATAAAACTATTATCCAAAATTTCTTGTGAAGTTAAAAAAAAAAATGAGTACTATATTAGTTTAGTCTATTGACATATATCATTCTTGTGACTAAATGTAACTGAATTCTTATTCCTTTTAGAATAGAAATCAGCTCATGGGTCTTTGTGATTGTATTTTTTTTTTAATTAAATAAAATTTACAATGTGCCGGGTGCAGTGGCTCATGCCTGTAATCCCAACTACTCAGGAGGCTGAGGCAGGAGAATCGCGTGAACCCAGGAGCTGGAGGTTGCCATGAGCCGAGATCATACTACTGCACTCCAGCCTGAGCGACAGAATGAGAGTCCATCTCAAAAAAAAAAAATTTTTCAATTCAACAGTGGTTTTGGCACCACTGTATGCAAAGCATAGTAGGTCCTGTGGGGGAAGTAATGATGGAAAGGGGCCGAGCACTGTCTTAAAGAGATGCAGAACCTGGTGGGAGGAGAGACCTGCAGTGAATCCCCAGGTACAAGGCAGTACAATAGGTAAGCAGCGTGCCAGGTACAAAGCTCGGCAGGTACACGGCTGGCAGTGAACCTGGGCTCTGGGGGCTTGGGAGTAGGGGGACAGGAGTTTGGCATTCTCATTGGTAGAAACCAAATTTTGCTTGCTAGCTGTAATTCTGAAACTACAGCTTTACTGGTAATTTCCTTCTCCCTCAATCTAATAATATTACCAGAGAATTCCATCCCACGTTCAGTTCCATGTACTTCTTTATAAAGTCACCTTTCTTTTTTTCTTATAGCTCCTCTCTCCTTTTTCCAAAACTTTGTATTCTTTCTTCCATATTTTTATCTTTCCTTTACTGTGTTTTCCTACTCAGGTAGAACATGGGATTTTGAATTCTGTATTTATTATTAGCCTGTCTTTGCAGAATTGCTTTCCCTGTGGTGAAATTCTATTCATCCTTCAAAGACATCACCTTCCCTGGAAAGACTTCTCAAAGCCCCTGGCTGAGTTACTCCCTCCTTCTCTGTTCTCAGAGCGCCGCATGTATACTCCTGCTATAAAACAGAGTCATTTATAATATGTCCCCAGCACCAGGAGCTTTGTAAAGCTTGTCCTGTTTTCGTTTGAATCCTTACCGCCTAAGGGCACCTGGCACCTCTGCAGAGGAGCGCAGGAGTGAACGGAGCTGCCCAGTGAAGGCCCCTTGCCGTTGGGTGATAAGCACACGAGGGCCTCATCTCACAGAAGTTCCTTGTTTTGTCCACATCTCAGGGATGCTAGACACAAACAGAATAAGCAATTTAAATAATAGTTAAATTTTCCCCAAAACTAATGCTTCAAATGTAAAGCAGTGCTAAATTTAGTCTTCCTAAACAAGAATGAGAGTTTTTTATTTTGTTCTTTTATGTTTTACATCATGATAGAAAATATATTGTATAGACTATTTTCAGAAATATGACTTGAAATTAGAGCCAATTTTGGTCACCTGTTTTAAACCAAATGAAATGATTAGTTACAGTTGTTGGGGAGCAGGGGGTGAAAGGGCAGGCTGTAGAACTGCATTGTGACAAAGAATGTTTAGATCAGACCAGGTTTCACTTGCCTGGGTAGGCATCTTCTCACAGCCAGTTGTGTGCATGACCATGACCCAACACAGGGATCTGTATGGTCTGGGACCTTTTGGGAGAAGGGACCGTGAATATATATTGAAGATCTCTGTTGTAACTAATGGAACTCACCCGGCTACGATTATCAGATGCTAAGCTAAGCATGGTGGCATGGGCCTGTGGTGCCAGCTACTGGGGAGGCTGGGGCAGGAGGATCAGTTGCACCCAGGAGTTGGAGTCCAGCCTGGGCAACATAGGGAGGCCCTGTCTTTTAAAAGAGAGAGAGCGAGAGAGAGAGCTCTGAGGCACTTCTTAGGATATGTGGCTAGAGGGTTATGTGAGATTCAAGTAAGATATGTTGAATCAGCCTCCAGCCTCCGAATGTTGAAGGCACTGGCTGGGTAGAAATTTTGTGCAGATCAGCATTTCCCACAGTATAATGGGTGTTACTGGGAGTGGGTAAGGTTCTGCGAATGAATCCAGGTCCCTAACTTTTCTTCTCACGTTCCAGGGCTTCTCCACTGCTTTAATATTCAAGTTTTCTTTGTGATTGTTTTGGGAGTAAAGGGAATAAGATACTATGTTTCTTCTTCCTCACTTAGGACTAGTATTTTCAGGTAACACATGCTGGGAAATGCTGGTTCACACGTCGAATCTGATTGTCACCTGCTTTCAGCTTGCGGAAGCACAACTAGGCAATCAGAAGGCCCTCCCCAAATTTGCCAAGTCACTCTTTTGGGGTTTTTTGGGGGGTGTTTTTTGTTTGTTTGTTTTTGTTTTTTTTACCTGCCGTTGATCATGTGGATGAGACCCTCTCTCAGGAAATGGGAGGCAGGGCATCTTCAGAGAGAAGGCAGTGAGGACAAAGTGGAGCCCCCGCATACTGAATGCTGGGGATGGGGCTTGTGTGCTAATCCGTGGATGAGTATTAAGAATACTTAAGATACTTAATACTCTCTTAAGTATTCTGATAAATACAGAGTATCACACTATTGTGGCCTTTAATGCAGGGTGCACAATTTTAAATTTTTAGTAGGTAGTTAAGATGGAACTCAGTTAAGTGGGTCTACCCTACATTGACACGGTTGCTAAACACCCACAGGGAAGCTGCTGTTTGTTGATTCTGAACAGGGCTTATTGGATCTTGGAATTACAAACAATACTGAGGCCAAATACCTTCTTGCTCTGAGCATTTATGTATATGGAAAACTCAGCCTTGGACTTAGGCCAAGTAATAAAAGTTTCATGCAACTCAAAATGAAAGTGTGTTGCAGATTTCTGATCCCTGAGGTTTTAGTGCTAAAATACAAGTGGTGGAGAGTAAACTCCTTATTTCACCATTTGCAACCTGGTATCTACATACTTAAGGACAGCATCCAAACAGCAACAGTTGCTGAGACCCTGGACTGAAGCAATTAGAAGATACCAAATTCAAAAAGAAAAGACTCCAGTGAGATATGTGAATGGTTTTGTTACCAATGCAGCAAATTCTTTCTTGTACTTCTTTGCACTGCTAGAAAATATACTGGCTCCTTTGATGTAATGACCCTCAATTGCCTGTCTTTTCCATGTCTCCTAAGCCAGGCATGCTCTCTTTAAGTGTCTGGAAATTGGCACCACCTCTGTGTGGCATCTTTATTTCTAGAGAATTTCCACAGCTGGGCTGTCCGGTCAAGCAGGCAGTTTTCCTCGGAGCTCTGCAGAGTGACTGCAGCTTACAGGAGTGACCAGGTTTCTTCCGCGGCAGTGTGCCCTGAGGGAGAGATGTGATACTCCCTCAGGTGAAGACTCCTTTTGCCAATCCTGTGGCAGGAAGGAGAAGAGTCCAGTTTATATTATTCATCAGTTTATTCTGAGACTGCATTTTTTGACTTGACCTTCCATGTCTGTTCTTCTTGTGTGTTGACAGATCAATGCCAAGTGCCATTCTGATATTGTTTGGTTAGTATTAAGAAGAAAAAAGTGGCATGGTAACCAGTAACAATTTGTAAATGCAAATGTTTGCTCAATTTTATTCAGCCTCAAAGTCCTCAAGTTCTTTAAAGTAAAAATAAATCCTAACACACAAACACCTACTGGATGATTCACAGGGATGTTATGGAAATAAATTATGTAATGCATGGAAATATTTTGACCTACTTGGAAGAAAGATGCTGTAACAAGTTATTTGTATTATAAATAGCCAAGCAAACAAACTTTGTTTCAAGACAATATGGCACTCCGATCAAAATAACTATCCCTAGTTATGTTACAGTGCGTGGTATTGTATTCCGGGTCTCATGCTGCTTACGGCATCCCAGCAGATGAAAGAAGCTAAGTGTATTTTCAAATTTATGGAATTTTAGACTGGACAAGACTTTAGAAATGCCCCTTCTCTGCAACAGGGAAAATTAAAGTTCTCCAAAGGGAGAAAGGGTTACCAGAATTTTTTAGTAAACACAGGCATGTGGTTCACATGCTCATCTGCATAAAAATTACAGACAGCATTTGGAGCCCTTTAACTTCAAGAAGTGAAGTAAAGTTAGCTGGTGGGTTCCCTTGCCCTAAATTCAATCCAGTATTCAGGGATTCAGGGAACAGAGGCCCAGCTTGTTCCCTTGCTGTCCTTTCAAAACCAGAACACTCGGAAGCCCAGCAAGCTTTTGACTATGCTCTGTGGCCTCCCCGAATTCAGCCCTGCAGCCTTTTTTCATTACCGCCCAGTTTGTAGCTTTCTTATAAATGGGTGAGGTTACTGTACACCTGAAATGTTCGGGGGTTGTTTGTGTGTTTGTTTGTTTGTTTGTTTGAGACAGAGTCTTGCTCTGTCGCCCAGACTGGAGTGCAGTAGCTGGGATTATAGGTGCCCGCCACCACACCCAGCTAATTTTTGTATTTTTAGTAGATACATGGTTTCACCATATTGGCCAGACTGGTCTCGAACTCCTGACCTCAAGTGATCCATCCATCTCAACCTCCCAAAGTGCTGGGATTACAGGCGTGAGCCACTGCACCTGGCCTTGAAATGTGTTTATGTAGACTTTTTTTCTTTCTGAATAGCCCAGTAAACATTCTGCCATTTCACATATTTTAGGAAGGGGGAGGGAGAATTGTACTGCATTTTTGTGCTGAGTTCATCATCCTTCATGACGTGTCCAGAAGAAGGTAAATGACTGATATGTGTCCCCTTTTCTCCTTCCTTCCTTGCTCTTGTGTTGTTGCCAGTGACTAATAGCTGTTGGAAAGGGTAAAGTGAAAGTCATTTTCTTTGACTCCTATTTCCTATTTCCAATGGAAATTTTAATGAAGAGGAATTTTCATTGTTCATGCTTTATTTTCCCCCATAAAGTGGAAAATCTAGAATTAACTGATCTACCGTAGGTAGTTATTCTCCATAAATTTTAAATAATTTAAAGGCCATGTCTTACATTATTGGCTGGTTCACACCTAATTTTAAAATAAAATTTAGAAAACTGTGTTCTGTAGTCTAATATTTAACTCCTAATACATGATGGAAGCTTGAGCTGGCTTTTCTGGTATGAGATCAGGCTCAGTCTGGTAGGTGGGGGAAAAAAATAAACCGGAAAACCTTTTCCATATACATGGAGCTTTTATACATGGGCACTGTACTGTCACAGTGACACTTTTATACATGGGCACTGTACTGTCACAGTGACACTTTTAGACATGGGCACTGTACTGTCACAGTGACACTTTTAGACATGGGCACTGTACTGTCACAGTGACACTTTTATACATGGGACTGTACTGTCACAGTGACACTTTTATACATGGGACTGTACTGTCACAGTGACACTTTTATACATGGGCACTGTACTGTCAAAGTGACACTTTTATACATGGGCACTGTACTGTCACAGTGACACTTTTATACATGGGCACTGTACTGTCACAGTGACACTTATACATGGGCACTGTACTGTCACAGTGACACTTTTATACATGGGCACTGTACTGTCACAGTGACACTTTTATACATGGGACTGTACTGTCACAGTGACACTTTTATACATGGGCACTGTACTGTCACAGTGACACTTTTATACATGGGCACTGTACTGTCACAGTGACACTTTTATACATGGGACTGTACTGTCACAGTGACACTTTTATACATGGGGACTGTACTGTCACAGTGATACTTTTAGACATGGGCACTGTACTGTCACAGTGACACTTTTATACATGGGCACTGTACTGTCACAGTGACACTTTTATACATGGGACTGTACTGTCACAGTGACACTTTTATACATGGGACTGTACTGTCACAGTGACACTTTTATACATGGGACTGTACTGTCACAGTGACACTTTTATACATGGGGACTGTACTGTCACAGTGATACTTTTAGACATGGGCACTGTACTGTCACAGTGACACTTTTAGACATGGGCACTGTACTGTCACAGTGACACTTTTATACATGGGCACTACTGTCACAGTGACACTTTTATACATGGGCACTGTACTGTCACAGTGATACTTTTATACATGGGACTGTACTGTCACAGTGACACTTTTATACATGGGCACTGTACTGTCACAGTGACACTTTTAGACATGGGCACTGTACTGTCACAGTGACACTTTTAGACATGGGCACTGTACTGTCACAGTGACACTTTTAGACATGGGACTGTACTGTCACAGTGACACTTTTATACATGGGACTGTACTGTCACAGTGACACTTTTATACATGGGCACTGTACTGTCAAAGTGACACTTTTATACATGGGCACTGTACTGTCACAGTGACACTTTTATACATGGGCACTGTACTGTCACAGTGACACTTATACATGGGCACTGTACTGTCACAGTGACACTTTTATACATGGGCACTGTACTGTCACAGTGACACTTTTATACATGGGACTGTACTGTCACAGTGACACTTTTATACATGGGCACTGTACTGTCACAGTGACACTTTTATACATGGGCACTGTACTGTCACAGTGACACTTTTATACATGGGACTGTACTGTCACAGTGACACTTTTATACATGGGACTGTACTGTCACAGTGACACTTTTATACATGGGGACTGTACTGTCACAGTGATGCTTTTAGACATGGGCACTGTACTGTCACAGTGACACTTTTAGACATGGGCACTGTACTGTCACAGTGACACTTTTATACATGGGCACTGTACTGTCACAGTGATACTTTTATACATGGGACTGTACTGTCACAGTGACACTTTTAGACATGGGCACTGTACTGTCACAGTGACACTTTTATACATGGGCACTGTACTGTCACAGTGACACTTTTAGACATGGGCACTGTACTGTCACAGTGACACTTTTATACATGGGCACTGTACTCTCACAGTGACATTTTTATACATGGGACTGTACTGTCACAGTGACACTTTTAGACATGGGCACTGTACTGTCACAGTGACACTTTTATACATGGGCACTGTACTGTCACAGTGACACTTTTAGAAGAAATATGACCCGTTTCATAAGAGGATATGTAGATATGAGGAAAGTGTGTTTTTCCCCTGACAAAAGTAGTTTGTAGGACTCCACAAATGAAGCATGTGGTCATCTTTGAGTCTAGGAGCATGTGGAGGGAACTGCGGATCTTAGCTACAGCCACCAGTTCTTAGCCTTCAGCCTTCAGGGAACTGCACTGTCTGAATAGGCACGTCTAAAACCAAACAAAAAAGGAGCCAGGGACCTCGCTGCTGCTTGATCTGTATGCCTAACTGCAGACAAGCTAAATACGTTTCGTTTTATAGGTGGCCTTTACTTTGATAAATTGGTTTACACTTTGAAAAATCTTATTTGCAACAAAATGTCAGTGGCTATGAGGATAAATCCAAGTGATAGAGTTTAATGTTGATAAATTATAGGTTAAAGATCTTAAATGTTACTGAGCACCGAGAAGGACGCCTGGGCAGAAATACTCCTAAACTTTTCCTCTAGGGACTGAAAGGAGCATCTGCTGTAGAATGGGGATGTTTCTTTCTTTCTATTATTTTATTATTTTTTTTTTTAATTTTTTTAAGACAGTGTTACTTTCAACAGACCCTGTAGAACCTGTCTCAAAACCTCCAGTTATATGAAACTGTGTCATGTTGTTTTGAATATACTTTTTTTGCACATAAATTTCATATTTATCTCAACAGATATCTTTCAATTGATTTACCATAATTTCTCTGACTGGTTTTTATTGGACATTTAGATTAGGACTTGAGTCCTACTTAGGGGGCTGAGTCAGAGGTTAGCCTAAGTCACAGGAGCTGGGGCTTTGGGAATTTTATAACTGTGGAGGAATAAATGACTAGCGCCACCCACTCTGAGCCATGGAGAGAGTTCTTCCCTCCCTCTCTGCCCTTATGTTACACCCATCTGTCAAAACTGCACCTGTGCATGTAATCAGACATCTGCCTTTTCTGTAACTACACCTGGCCATCAACCACAGCTGGAAGACAGCCACCCTCTTTGGCAAATTGGTACCGCCACATTGGCCATTTCCAGCCTCAGCAGCCTTTTTCATTTGCTTGGCAAGTTCTGGAGTCTGCCCACAGTTTTCAAAATGACTGTCCCAAATGAGGCTCTTACCAAAGCTCTTCACTTTTTTTGTTATAATTGTTTTTTCTGAGGTGTAACCCAAGAGCCACAACATTAAAAAACAAAATTGTCTTAGCTGTGTGACATTTTTTTTTTCACTTTGAACTTGTTTAACAAATATTTTTAAAACTTTGTGTTCTCTATTTTCTCATGGGAATTGTACTATTTTGCTTTTCTGGACTATTAGGAAATATTCTTAATTTATTAAACTTCGCTAGTATTTTATTATTAACAAAGATATTTAAACCGTTAAGTTTCATCTAAGTATGGCTTTGACTAAATTCCAAAGATTTTATGCATTATCTTTTTCATTATTTTAAAGACACTGTCTTGGCCGGGGGTGGTGGCTCATGCCTATAATACCAGCACTTTGGGAGACCGAAGCGGGTGGATTACCTGAGGTCAGGAGTCTAAGACCAGTCTGGCCAACATGGGTGAAACCCTGCCTCTACTCAGATAAACAAAAATTAGCTAGGCATGGTGGCACAGTCCTGTAGTCCCAGCTACTCCAGAGGCTGAGGCATGAGAATCACTTGTACCAAGGAGGTGAAGGTTGCAGTGAGCTGAGACCACATCACTGCACTTGCAGCCTGGACGACAGAGCGAGGCTATCTCAAAAAAAAAAAAAAAAAAAAAGACACTTTCTTATTGTGTAATGAATTTCCTCCAAGGCCCAATTATTATTTATGACTGTACTTCCATGAATTTAGGGGGTTTTTTCCTGCCATATTTACTACATTGTGATCAATAAGTATATGCTGGTGTTTTTTTGTTTTGTTTCTGTTTTCGTTTTGTTTTGTTTTACTTTAAGTTCTGGGATACATGTGCAGAATGTGCAGGTTGTTCCATAGGTATACATGTGCCATGGTGGTTTGCTGCACCTGTCAACCCATCGTCTAGGTTTTAAGCTTCACATGCAATAGGTATTTTTCCTAATGCTCTCGCTCCCCTTGCCCCCCACCCGCCAACAGGTCCTGGTGTGTAATGTTCACTGCCCTGTGTCCATGAGTTCTCACTGTTCACCTCCCGCTTATGAGTGCGAACATGCGGTGTTTGGTTTTCTGTTCCTGTGATAGTTTGCTGAGGATGATGGTTTCCAGCTTCATCCATGTCACTGCAAAGGACATGAACTCATTCTTTTTTATGACCGTATAGTATTCTGTGGTGTATATGTGCCACATTTTCTTTATCCAGTCTTTGATGGGCATTTGGGTTGGTTCCAAGTCTTTGCTATTGTAAATAGTGCTGCAGTAAACATAACGTGTGCATGTATATTTATAGTAGAATGATTTATAATCCTTTGGGTATATACCCAGTAATAGGATTGCTGGGTCAAATGGTATTTGTGGTTCTAGATCCTTGAGGAATCGCCACACTGTCTTCCACAATGGTTGAATTAATTGACACTCCTACCAACAGTATCAAAGCGTTCCTATTTCTGGTGTTCCTAAGCTGGTGGGGTTTTTTGCAAAAATCACTGACATCCTAACAATCTTATCTACTCTCTGTAAAATTTGCTGCCTTGTCTCCTGTGATTATTCTGGCTTTCCAGCTTCTAGGTTGACCCTTCTTGCTCCCTCTCCTTTCATAGATCCTTCTCTGCCTGCTCTTAAATATTATGATTTCTCCAGGGCTCCTTCCAAGGCTAATGCCTCTTCCCATTCTATGGCTTTCATCAGAACAAGCTCTTCTTACTCCATGGTGTTGCCTCACACTTCCTTGTCCCTGATTTTCAGGTTTATTGCCAGTCTGAACCTTCTCACCTGAGCTCCAAAACTTTATTTCTGGTAGCCTATTGGACATGTCCACCTTGTCCCATTGTTGCCTCAAAATAAACGGTCTAAAAATATACTCATAGAGCCTTTGTCTTTATCAAATAAATACTTCTTAATCCAACCCCTCTTCTTTTCACCAGGGTTTAATTCCTCATCATATATCTCACCTGCTTATATGTGTTGATCTAACTGTATATACCCTTCCCCATTCTCTTCTCACACAATTTGAGCCCTCTGTACTACTGATGTTTCCTTATTGTGGTATATTACTGATTTTTGTTATATCAATAGGTACTTTAAAATCATTAAGAAATAACAGTTATTGTAGTAATTTAGGAGGCATAAATTTCAATAACCAAAAGTAATTATTGTTAACATGCTGTCATATTTCCTTCTAATTTTTCCTACACATATATTTTCCATAATTGAGATCATCCCAAATATCAAATTGTATCTTTCACTTTCAAAAACTTAACAATGGGCCAGGCGCAGTGGCTCACGCCTCTAATCCCAGCACTTTGAGGGACTGAGGCGGGCGGATCACCTGAGGTCGGGAGTTTGAGACCAGCCTGACCAACATGAAGAAACCCCATCTCTGCTAAAAATACAGAATAGATTAGCTGGGCGTGGTGGCCCATGCCTGTAATCCCAGCTACTCAGGAGGCCGAGGCAGGAGAATCGCTTGAACCCAGGAAGCGGAGGTTGCTGTAAGCTGAGATTACGCCATTGCACTCCAGCCTGGGCAACAAGAGTGAAACTCCATCTCAAAAAGAAAAATGTTAAGAATGGATGGTGAAGTTAGATTCATATTCAACAACTTCCACCAAAACAAACTCCGGAAAGACCAGAGTTAAACATGAAAAATTAAGTTCTCGAGAACACATGGATGAATATTTGTTTAAATCTCACAGTAGGGTAGGCTTTTATACATATGAACAGAAGCCGTAACACAAAATTTGGTACACCTGACCACACAAAAAGTGAACATTTCTACATCACAAAAATAAAAAGCACCATAAACATAGCCAAATGGCAACAAACCAGAATGAATATTGTAACTCTACACAAAAGGCTAGCTTCTTAAAGACCTCCTTACAAATCCATTCGAAAGACCAATCACTCAGTTAAGAAGCGGCAAAGGATATAAACAGAAGTACAAATAGACTTGGGACAATGTGGTGGACATCATACATAATGAGAGAAAGCGAATTAAAAGTAAAATGAAGTACTGTTCTTCACCTATTAGATTGATTAGCAAAGATCAAAAAGTTCGATGATGCACTGTGTTGGCAGAGATGTTGGGGACATAAACTTATACTTCCTATGAGGAAAATAGCCTTATAATGTATAATTTTTATAATATTTTGCCCAGTAAAATATTTATCTATCTTTGAACTATCAGTTCCACTTTAGAGAATCCATCCCACACAGACATGCACGGGATGCTACTGTACGCAAGGATGCTGATTACCGCATTGTTTTTAGTAGCACAATTGGAGACAACCGAAACATCCGTTAATAAAGGGCTACCCGAATGAATTCTAGTTCATCTGTACAATAGGATATAACCATCTTTAAAACTGGTCACCTTTATTTGTGTTATCAAATGATCGCTAAGATAGATTTTCATTTAAAAATTAAAAGTCTACAGTATGTTTAGAATGCTACCATTTGTGAAAGAAAAAAAATGTACACATACAGATTTTAATATGAACCTAATGTCTCCAGAAAGCTGTAAAAGAAACTGACAACTGTAATAACATCTAGAGAGAAGTGGTTGTTTAAGGGACAGGAATGAGAGGGAGAATGATTTTCCACCTTACATCTTTTTTATCTGTGACTTTATGTTTTTTTAAAACATCTTTTTTTTTTTTTTTTGATTTGGGGTCTTGCTCTGTTGGCCAGGCTGGAGTGCAGTGGCGCATTCTCGGCTCACTGCAAACTCTGCCTCCCAGGTTCACACCATTCTCCTACCTCAGCCTCCGAAGCAGCTGGGACCACAGGTGCCCGCCACCACGCCCAGCTAATTTTGTATTTTTGGTAGAGACAGGGTTTCCCCATGTTGGTCAGGCTGGTCTCAAACTCCCAATCTCAGGTGATCCTCCTGCCTCAGCCTCCCAAAGTGCTGGGATTATAGGTGTGAGCCACAGCACCTGGCCTATTTTTTGAGACAGTTTCACTCTTGTTGCCCAGGCTGGAGTGCAGTGGCGCAATCTCTGCTCACTGCAGTCTTCGCCTCTGAGGTTCAAGTGGTTCTCCTGCCTCAGCCTCCTGAGTAGCTGGGATTACAGGCATGCACCACCATCCCTGGCTAAGTTTTGTATTTTTTAGTACAGATAGGGTTTTACCGTGTTGGTCAGGCTGCTCTCGAACTCCTGACCTCAGGTGATCCACCCATCTCAGCCTCCCAAAGTGCTTGGGATTATAGGCGGAAGCCACCGTGCCTGGGTGAAACATCTGTTTTTAAAGCTACATAATTTCATAATTTATGTAGCCAATTCTCTATTATTGAAAACTTAGGTAGTTTCTATTTTTAATGCTTATAAATCTAAAATGAACATCATTCTGTATATCTCTGCATATTTCAGGTTATTTCTGTAGGATAGATCCCTAAAAGTAGATTACTGGGTAAAATATTAAGAACATCAGTATCCATCCATTAGTATACTGTTTTCTTCACAGGAAGTACCAGTTCGTGCTCACACCAGCAGGGTGTACCTGTCCCTTTCTCTTTTCAAAAACTTCAGGTAATTTGGTGGACACAAAATGATGCCTCATTTAAATTTTCATTTGTCTGATGGTGACTGAGGCTGAACATTCACACATCTATATCTGTCTGTTATATCACTCTCTGGTCTCTTGTGAGTTACTGTTTTATGCCACTTATTTACTGTGGTCTTATTGTCTTTCTACTCAATTTATATGTGCTGTTTGTATTCTAAGGATATTAATATTTTGTCATATTTGTTTCTAACTGGCTTAGATCTTTAAAGAGGAATAGGAGTTAGCCAAGAATCCAGCTGGAAAAGAACGCTCCATGTGTGGAGAAATGGCAGGCCTCCAGGAGAGAAAACCCGGGAGACTGCAAGTCTTCCAGGATGGCCAGAGTTGGTGGTCCTTGCTGGAAGCTGCTAGATGGAGTAGGAGAGATGAGCAGGAATCCAGAGAGTCCTGTAGGCCATCCATGCCAATGCAGTTGATCGTTATCTCAAGATAATGGAAAACCATTTGGGAATTTTAATAGGGAAGTGTGTAATAGGTTTTATTTACAACTGCCCAAAAACCCGAAGCTTTGATCTCCAAAATGGATTTTCTCATGGTAATTTCACCTCCCACTGCACAAGCCTCCATTGGTTGCCCTCCTCCTTTTTAAAACAAACTCAATTATTTCACCTAGTGCTTTTATTAATAGTTCTTTCCCTTGAAATGCTCTCATCCATTTGCTTTTCTTAAGACATGTTTGGTGCTGAACTATTTGTAGGAACACTTGAAGCAGAGTTGAAAGGTTAGATGACCTTTTTAAGCTTTGTGATGCCGGAGACAATTTTTTAAATGCCTCTTCAAATGGACAACCACTCGGCTTTATACCAAGTACTTAACAAAGATTGGATAGGGGTTATCGACCTGTGGAGGAGGAATAGCCTAGGGTTGAAAATCACAGGCTCTAGAGTCAGCTGGGTTCAGAACCCAGCTCTGCCACTTACCAGACATGCGAGATCTTGGCCTACATTTTTTAAATCTTTCTGAGTTGTAGTTTGTGAGGATTAAATGAAATCAATATGTATCAGGTACTTAGCACACTACTCTGTGCATGGTGTGTGTATCATTAATTGATGATATTCTTTTGTTATCCTATTGTACCCTTAAAACAGCAATGCAAATGACTGTGGAAAGCAGCCTTTTTCTTTGAAGATTTGAAAATAGGTATCTGAGGATGTGCTTATCTGTATTCCATTCAATATTAACTGCTTAAAGTTCTTTCTTTGTCCTTAAAGTATTCTTTCTTTTAACCTTGGAGTCCAGGGTTTTATGAGTAAATATCTTGGCATTGTCCTCTGGTTGTTAAATTTCAGTGGTGAGTCTTCTCAATTTTTTATAATCACTTCTGGGACATTTCCTTCCATTATAAATTTAATTACCTATGCAGTTCAGTTTGTTCACACTTATTCATAGGTTATACACCTTTGCCCTATTCTGAAGGTTAATTTTTTTAATAGATGTTTCTCACCAACATATTTAATTTTTCCATGCTTTGTATTTGAATTTCTAGTTTGTCTTCTGTTTTCTTTGATTCAGTGTTATTGCTTCTGTCAGCCAGGTACATATTCTCTAGCATTCTAATCTTTCTTTTGTGTTTTCTCGTTTTGCTGTTCTTAAAAGTGGGCAAATGTAATATAACTTCTGTACTTTTTTTAAAATTTAATAGTCAACTTACTGAGGAATAATTTATATGCAATAAAGTGCATCCATTTTAAGTGTACAGTTCAGTGATTTGACAAACCTAAGGGCATGTGAAAACACCACCACATTCAAGAGAAGGACCACTCCATTACCTCAAATCAGTCCCCTTGGGCCCTTTGTGTTAACTTGGAATGGCTTCTATTTCTTATATCATCTCTTTATCTACAGATCTCGTCACCCACCGAACCTGAGACCAGCACCCTAGTTATTCTCCACCGTATTCCCAGCTCCTGGTATAATGCTTACATAGTAGGCATTTAGTATGTATTTCTTGAATAAATTCTAATTGTGAATTTTGTGATCATTGCCTTCTAGAAGTTGTTTTAATCTTTTTGCTGCAAACCCTTTTTTCATGGTTTTGTTTTCATTATTGATTATTGATATTTTTCTTGAAGTTCTTTTTGATATTGCCTATGGTATTTTGATAAGCTCATTTATTCATTAAACATGTATTGAATATCTGCTCTGTGCCAGACACATACAGTGGTGAGCCAGAAAGATTGAAGTTCCTGCTACATGGGGCTTACTTTGTACCAGGAGCTCACATTATCAGAAAGCAGCTTTCTGCTCTTCTTCATTCTGTTACATACCCAGAGTCCGTGTGACCTTCAAATGATCCTTGAGCTTCCTCTCCATAGGCATCATGATCCATTTTGTTATACACCACACACATACACACACCATAACCCCAAGACTGTTAAATTACTTTGAGAGAGAAGAGCCTGAGCCAAGATTGGGACTGAGGAGTTGGAGAAGTAAAGGTGATTTAGAAGGGATGTGGAAAGTTAACATTGGAAGATTTATGATTGGTTGCATATAGGGAGTTCTGGGAAAGGAAAGAATTTAGGATGAGTCTCTTAAGTATTTGACTTGGGCAGTTGGCTACATGAAGGTTCTCCTACCTGAGGAGGGAAATACTGGTCATCATGAGCACTTCAGTTATTTTTAGTGTTTTTTTGTTGTTGTTGTTGTTGTTGTTATTGTTTTTAGATATTGTCTTGACCCGTAGCCCAGGCTGGAGTGCAATGGCATGGTCTTGGCTCACTGCAACTTCTGCCTCCAGGTTCAAGCAGTTCTCCTGTCTCAGCCTCCCGAGTAGCTGGGATTACAAACATGCGCCACCATGCCCGGCTAATTTTTGTATTTTCAGTAGAGATGGGGTTTCACCATGTTGGCCAGGCTGTTCTCGAACTCCTGACCATGTGATCCGCCCACCTCAACCTCCCAAAGTGCTGGGATTACAGGCATGAGCCACCTCGCCCAGCCGGGCACTTCAGTTTTGAATGTGTTCACTGGAAGAGTCTATATTTTAGTTGACAATCCAAAAGGCAATTGGGTATATGGATTTTGACCTCAGAAGGAAGGTCTGGACTAGAGAAATATTGGTAGCCAATGGCATCTATATGGCAGGTGAAGCCTTTGACAGATGCAATTACTGGCAGAGATCTTATAAATAAGAAAAATGGTTCACATATGTGCCCTAGAGAATACAGCGTATAAAGGGCAGCAGAATGAGATGAGCCCACAAAGGAGCTTAGGAAGGAGTAGCTATGCCAGAAACCGTGGCTCACACCTGTAATCCCCACACTTTGAGAGGCCAAAGCGAGAGGCTCCCTGGAAGTCAGGAGTTTGAGACCAGCCTGGGCAGCATAGTGACACCCTGTCTCTACAAAATAAAAATTAGCGGGTCGTGGTGGCGTGCTGCTCTATTCCCAGCTACTTGGGAGGGTGAGGCGGAAACGGTCATTTGAGCCCAGGAGTTTGAGGCTACAGAGAGCTATAATAGCGCCATTGCACTTCAGCCTGGGTGGCAGTGAAACCCTGTCTCTAAAAAAAGAAACCTAAAACTGATGGCCTGTGTATTGCAATGAGTGCTCTTTAGACATTAAGACTTGAATATGAAGACTTGACCTCCAGAAATTAACAAGTAACAATGTCATGGAGGCGTGCAACACAGTATATGGCATGGCCTCAAAGATGCATAGGGGTGAATCAGTGATCTGGAAGCAGCAGCAAGCTCGCGGAATACACCAGCACCCTCTTCTGGGCCCTGTGGAATATGGGGACATGCTAGAATTTAGCAGCTTCCCCTTGCACATTTCAGTTAAGGCAAGTAGGTGGAGGATGTGTCCTTCCAAGTCGTTGGAGGTAGATGAGTTTGCCCCACAGAGACCAGTAGAAAGGACTGAGCTTTTTATTGTTCCTAGGATACTTGAGTTAAGGTTGCAGAGGACCAAGAAAAGCCACGATGTGTTTATAGGATGGGTACACAGAGAAACCAGCACTTGAGATGCTGATGAAGATGACAGAAATGAAAGGCATTACATTAGCTGGTTTCCACATCACACATTGGATGCTAAAGCTGATAGGAGCCTCTAAGTGCTCAGAGGCTGTGATTATGGCTGCATTTGGTGTTTCTCGGAGGGGACAGAGTAAAGCAGAACCTCAAACACTAACGAGCTTTCTTTACTGCCTGCTGTGTTGCTGTGCAGCTGGGAAATGGGAGTGAGTGGAGGAATCTCAGAAAAGAGTATATAATGCTTGCAATGGTAAAAAGAACCTGTGGGCACTTGAGATCTAATGACAGAATGAAGCAAAGGCTGGGGTGGAGAAGGAAAGCCCAATGGGAGTCTCCTGCGCAAAGAAGCATCAAGAAACTGCCAAGCTTCAGGACAGTGGAAAGGACAGTGTGTGTGAGAACATCATCACCTCGCCGTTTCTGTGGATGTGGGGCTGCTTCTTTGTATTTGATTGTGTTGCCCTTTGTGTGTTAGTTTTTCATGCTGTATTTCACACAGTGCCTGACTCATTAGGATCATCCTAATGCATGGCATTGTGTAACAGCTAGCTGCCATTTTCACTGCAACATCTGCAAATTTTTCTTTGAAATGTTCTTGCTCAGTGGTATGGTCAAGAGGCTGATAGCCAGAATCTGCAAAAAAAAATGGTAAAACCCAGGGCAGGGCCAGGATTGAAATAATTGATGATTAGCCCCCCCCCCACCAAATTTGAAGATTCACTCAAATTTGTGATGACTTTCACAAAGCTGTGATCATTTGAAATAAGAATTCTTACAACTAAAGAATCAACTGTTCATGCAGTAGGAGTTTTGTGTTTCTGAGCCAGTGAAATATTTTCCCTCAGGGCAAAGAATAACACTTGGTGCTGTAAGTGGGGCAGAAAGAGCAAGACAGAGAGGAGGGAACCATTACAGCATTCATCTCAAAAGTGCATCGAAAATTTGAATCATGTCTCTTGATTTCTTTAGACACATTTAAGTCCAAGATCTAGAGCTTCTTTTCTTTAGGTAAGGACTTTGGAGAGCTGGGGAGAGAAACAAGAATACATAGCAGAATATCCGGACCCTGGACCTTGAGCTCAGTTGATATAAATTGTTGAGTGTTTTAAGCTATTTTCTCATTTCCTTAAACTTTGGAAGACCTTCGGTCTTTACATTCCAAACAGTACTCCTTTTTTCCTAGCTATTCTAAGGTAGTTACTAGCTTTTAGAAAAATGAGTTTAGCAATGACTACTGTTGCCCATTTTGTTTGTCCAAGAAGCCCATGCAGCATACGAAATGAAAAATTGAAACAACAGATGATTCCTGGAGGTAAATTCATATTATAAACCAATTTTGCCTATGGAACAAATATTAGAATTAAATTATTTTGTCCCCTCTTTGCTGCCTTCATTGCCAAAAGAGAAACTGCTTTAGAGGAGTGTGTGGGTGTCAAGAAGAACAGTGATACTGTGTTATATAAATAGCCATTAGGCAATGCAAGAAAGTGTGCCAGAAATTGCTGTTAATTTACCTAGCTGCCATCTAAAATCTTGTTAGATTAGCAGCTGCACCTGAGGAGAGTCTGTATCTGATGTATTCTATTTGTAAAATCCTCACATATCCCTTTAGAAGTGAATGAGCCCCAGTTATGTAGCAGCTGCTAGTACATGGATTCCATGCTCAATCACTGTAGCCCTTTAGGATTGATACTGAGCACCCAGCAGCTCCTCTGAAATACTCCAGCTGGTTCACAGAGGGTTAAGATCAAAGTCTCAGCAGTGTCTTACGTTCTGAAAGTACCAGTTCCTAAACTCTTCCCTTCTCCTTTATGATTCCTAATATTAATAAGATTTAGTTTTACTCTTGCTTTTAAATGCAAATAGACCTGACATTTGAATTTTTTAATGTAAAATGCCTTTTTACTTTAAAAAACTTTATCTAAAACAAAATTTGTCCTTTTTAAGATAAAGTTTCCCAATAAGTTGTATGAGCTCCCAACACCCCCTCCCCGCTGCTCCCAAGGAAATTGATATTCCCTTCCTCTCATTTCTTTGCCTATATTTCCATTCTTCTATTGCTCAATATTACCACTGGCATCACATGGATTCTTTAACCGGTGCTCAAGGTTAAAAGCAGAGCAGTCTGTGATCATTAAGACTGGAGAGCCAGGCACTATGGCGTGTGCTTGTAATCCTAGTTCCTTGAGATGCTAAGGCAGCAGGGTAGCTTGAGCCCAGGAGTTTAAGACCAGCCTGGGCAACACAGCAAGTCCCCATCCCCCTCAAAATTTTTTTAAATTAGCCAGACGTGGTGGTGGGTGCCTGTAATCCTAGCCACTGTGGAGGCTGAGGCGGGAGGATCACTTGAGCCCAGGGGTTTGTGATTGTAGTGAGTTATGATCATGACACTGCCTGTGCAACAGAGGGACACCCCATCTCTAAAAAAGAAAAAAAAATAGAGAAAATGGTGTCTCACATGTCTGACTCAGTCTGCTTCTCCTTAGTCTTGTGCCTTTCATTCTGGAGTAGATGGGGTGGAGCTAGCGATAGACCATAGCCATCTGAGTGTGGGACTATGTCTAAGGACTGCTGAGTTGTCTGTTGTGGCTAATTATCCAGACCACTCTACCTTCTGTACGCACACTGTGGTGTGACTGTAAAGATGCAGGACTAAGGAAGGCAAGGTTATGGCATGAGGAGAGGGAATACTAATTGCATTAAGGCGTAACAAGTGTTAAGAATAGCTTTCATTTATTGAGTCTTTCTATATAACAGGCTCTGGGCCAAATTCCAGACCCATGTTATAAAGCCAAATCCTCCCAGCAGCACTTAGCATTATTATGCCTTTATGACAGATGAGGAGACATGGCCTTTTGTTAAAAAGCTTGCCCAAGTTCACACAAACAGTAGGAGCTGGAGCAAGGCTACAAACCCAAGCCTGTCTGATCCGCAAGCCTTGCTGTGGAACTGCTGTCCTGTACTGCAAGTGATCTGTCTGCTTGGGGGTGGGTGGTAGGCGTGTGCACTTTCAAGATGGAGGAAAAGAAAGCATGTTGGCCTAATTCCACAGGTTCAACTGTGGTGGGATCCTAATGTGGACCAAAGAAAGGGAAGTGAGAGCCAGAAGATGGGACAGGGATTGGAAAGCATAGGTCACTATCTGGGTACATGCAAATGTGATCATCATTTAACCTCTGAATTTTTTTCTTCCTTTTTTAAAGACAGGGTCTTGCATTGTCGCCCAGGCTGGAGTGCAGTAGCACAATCATGGATCACTGCAGCTAACCTCTGAATTCTTGATTTATGTCTGTACACTAAAGGTTCAATTATCCATGTAAATGGAGTGAAGCCAGATGTGAATAATGCTAAAGAACCAATAATCTAAGGAACTCTTCAGTAGCAGTTTGCCATTTGTATGTGGCTTGTTGAGAGTAGATTTATTTTCCTAAATCTGTTTGCTTAGTCATCCCAGAATGGTAATGGATCTGCCTGCGCCACGAGCAGAGATCAAAGTGGATTATCCATAGGGGAAGATTAGACAGTTAATTCTAAAGGAAAAGCTTTTAAATTCATTTGAAAGCATAGTCTCAGACACACTGACACCTTTTCTTTTTTTTCCTCTGAATTCATTTAGAACATATGCTGTCAGGAGGATAAGAGATGCCTTCAGAGAAAATAAAAATGTGAAGGATCCTGTAGAAATTCAAACCCTAGTGAATAAAGCCAAGAGAGACCTTGAAGTAATTCGTCGACAGGTAAGATGGTTCAATGACGTACTGTTTTTCATTAAGAGCTTTAAACTTTGACATATCCCCCTTGATTAGACAGCAGTGCTTTTGGTGTTGGTGATTTACAGAGCAGGATCATGAAACTCTGTTCCTTGTACTAATACAGACATGTAAAGGTGAACTCTCATATTTTCAGATTCAAGTTGAACTTAAAATATCAGCTTTCCAGAATTTCCAGGAAGTGTATCCTTCTGGAAAGCTGATACTTTAAATATGAGAAATTTCTGCATTACTGTTATTGAAAGCTAAGTTTTTATAAGATGTATTGCACATGTATACTTGGATATATTTCAGAGTATAAATATATTCTCCCTTTCCTAGTATTTTTAATCACAATTCAGGATAAACAGAACGTGGCGCTTTTCTTGAAGACACCATCGTGGGTGGTGAACCTGAATTACGTTGCCACATGGGCGGTGCATCTGCAGGTGCAGATGGTGTAAAGTCACCTGCTTGGGTGCTGACCCCATAAAGGACCCTGGAGGGCGTGTTTTCATTTCGTGGAAGTGCCAAGGATCACCTTGTGCTTCCTTCTCTCATTCTCGTGAGGCGGGCGGAGCTTCTCTCATCCTCGTGAGGCAGGCGGGGCTTCTCATTCTCGTGAGGCGGGCGGGGCTTCTCTCATCCTCGTGAGACGGGCGGGGCTTCTCTCATTCTCGTGAGGCGGGTGGGGATTCTCATTCTCGTGAGGCGGGCGGGGCTTCTCATTCTCGTGAGGCGGGCGGGGCTTCTCATTCTCGTGAGGTGGGCGGGGCTTCTCTCATCCTCGTGAGGTGGGCGGGGCTTCTCATTCTGTTGAGGCGGGCGGGGCTTCTCTCATCCTCGTGAGGCGGGCGGGGCTTCTCCCATTCTCGTGAGGCGGGCGGGGCTTCTCATTCTCTTGAGGTGGGCGGGGGCGTCTCTCATTCTCTTGAGGTGGGCGGGGCTTCTCTCATTCTCGTGAGGCGAGCGGGGCTTCTCATCCTCGTGAGGCGGGCAGGGCTTCTCATCCTCGTGAGGTGGGCGGGGCTTCTCTCATCCTCGTGAGGCGGGCGGGGCTTCTCATCCTCGTGAGGCGGGCGGGGCTTCTCTCATTCTCGTGAGGTGGGCAGGGCTTCTCATTCTCTTGAGGTGGGCGGGGCTTCTCTCATTCTCGTGAGGCGGGCGGGGCTTCTCTCATTCTCGTGAGGCGGGCGGAGCTTCTCATTCTCGTGAGGCGGGTGGGGCTTCTCATTCTTGTGAGGCGGGCGGGGCTTCTCTCATTCTTGTGAGGTGGGCGGGGCTTCTCATTCTCGTGAGGCGGGCGGAGCTTCTCTCATTCTCGTGAGGCGGGTGGGGATTCTCATTCTCGTGAGGCGGGCGGGGCTTCTCATTCTCGTGAGGTGGGCGGGGCTTCTCATTCTCGTGAGGCGGGCGGGGCTTCTCATTCTCTTGAGGTGGGCGGGGGCGTCTCTCATTCTCTTGAGGTGGGCGGGGCTTCTCTCGTTCTCGTGAGGCGAGCGGGGCTTCTCATCCTCGTGAGGCGGGCAGGGCTTCTCATCCTCGTGAGGTGGGCGGGGCTTCTCATTCTGTTGAGGCGGGCGGGGCTTCTCTCATCCTCGTGAGGCGGGCGGGGCTTCTCATTCTGTTGAGGCGGGCGGGGCTTCTCTCATCCTCGTGAGGCGGGCGGGGCTTCTCTCATTCTCGTGAGGCGGGCAGGGCTTCTCATTCTCTTGAGGTGGGCGGGGCTTCTCTCATTCTCGTGAGGTGGGCGGGGCTTCTCTCATTCTCGTGAGGCGGGCGGGGCTTCTCTCATTCTCGTGAGGTGGGCGGAGCTTCTCTCGGTCTCGTGAGGTGGGCGGAGCTTCTCGTTCTCGTGAGGCGGGCGGGGCTTCTCTCATTCTCGTGAGGCGGGCGGAGCTTCTCTCATCCTCGTGAGGCGGGCGGAGCTTCTCTCGTTCTCGTGAGGCGGGCGGGGCTTCTCATTCTCGTGAGGCGGGCGGGGCTTTTCTCATCAGGTGAGGTGGGTGGAGCTTGTGCAGCAGCTTGATCTCCTGGGCGGTCTGATAACATCCCCAAGAGTAATTAGAACGTCAGAGGTTGAAGTCACTGTCCACCGATGGGTTTTCTTACTCTCTAAAAAACACCCTTTTCACTGTTTTTCTTGGACTTAGCAGCAATCACGCAATAAACTCCATTTCTGCTTCCATTTCGTGTTTCTCTTTTACTTGCAGGAAATTTGTTTATAAAGTGTGGAGGGGGAAACCCTTTACCATTTCTGTAAGTTATGCTGTACTGTTTTGAGAGGGCTTCTTTAGCATCATCAGGAGATGCCAGCTTGGCTGATATTAAATTAGATAATAATCTTTCCCTGACCCTTCTTCATGCTTGACTCTAAACAATTCAAAAAAGAAGCAATATTTGAAACTATAATTTGCAATTTATGTCAAGATTAAAGGTCTTGTTATATTGCCTACATAATATAACAGTTCTTTCTAGAATAGCATTTGGGATTCTCATAACCATCCTTGAGTTCTACAGCTATTTAGTAATAGAATAACTGCCACACTCAGACAGTCCTGGGAAATGATCTCTAAAGCCAGAGGATAGTAGGGTACTCAGAAAAGAAACTGATCTGTACATTTATATATATTTTGAGAGTGGCATTTACGTGAGTAAACATTTTGAAAACTCTAGAACAATGGCATTTCCAGTCACCAGTGGTTGAATTTTATGAGATCCTTTAGCAGTGGAGCATAGAAGAACAAGCAGCTGAGTTCTTATTTTGCATAAACGCAGAAAGATTTTGTTCTTTGGCACTTACTGTGTGTAGAGGTTGGCAAAACAGGCAGGTTTTATCTTTAGCGTAAAATTGTACAGAGTATAAACTGCTTAGAAAAGAGGGATTGTAAATAATCTGTGCCATCATTTCTCCTGCTATATCTAATTGTCTGTGTCACTTCTTGGTTTGAAATGCTCAAACCACCCTTTCAACAAAAAAACAAAAACAAAAGACTAAACTGGCCCTCATCTGACATCCCAGTGATCCCCCCTCCCCCAGGACAGACTCACTGGAGCAGTGGCATGTGCAGGGCAAGGGCGCCCTCCCCAGGGCAGCCTGTCCACTGCACCTTCCTGATGGAGAATACATACTGCGGGGCCAGGGCTTCCATGGTGACCTTGCAGAACAGCATGCTGTCACCACCTCAGGGATGAAAGCGTTCTCATCCCTTCAGAGAACCAGTTAGACAGCAGCTGCTAGGAAGTTTCTACTCACTTCCCTTTCATGTCAAGACTCTTCCTGAATCCACATGCAGCCTTTACCGTAGTTAGGGTATAAGGCGTAGTGGCCTCCCAAGCCATCTGGCTGCAAGCTGGCATAAGATGCCTTTGGACTAACAGCCTGTGGTGAGGTGGAGAGTCTGTATTTTTGCACACTGTCCTCTCTAACTGGCTGCTGTAGTAGCCTTCTGACCTGTCCTCCGGGTGCCCCCACTACCACTGCACCCCACACACGGTCTGTTTTCCACACACCACCATCACAGTGATCTTTTTCAAAAGAAAGATTGGGCCACTGCCCCGCTCAACCCCTTCCAGGCTCTTGCTTCATGGCACCCTAACATAAAACCTGAAGCCCATCTGAGGTCCCCAGAGGCCCTCCATTGCTCTCCTCTCCCTCACTCTCCCTATTTCCATGAACTTGCTGCCATCTCAATGCCTGTGCACCCCCTACCTGGAGGAGTCCCTCCAGACGTTCCTGTAGCTCCCTTCCCCTTCCACCCAGGCCTGTGCTCAGATTTCGTCTTCCCATAGGGGCCCCCCTGGGATCACACCATATAAAACAGACTCACTGTCTCTCCCCTGCCCTGCCTTAGTTTTCCTGACAGCACTTATCAGTACCTACTATGACATTACTTGTGGCCTTGTCTGTTTTCTCCCTCTTTTGCAAGACAGCAGGGGGCATGAGGACAGGGATCTCCCCTGTCGTTGTCATCATCTCCACTGGGTGGGGAAGAGCATGGACTCTGGGGCCAGCCCGTCTGTGTTCACGTCCTGACTCAGCCTGCTAGCTATGTGACCCTGAGCAAGATATTTAACCTCTCAGTGCCTAATGCAAACTGCAGATGAAAGTAAGCCCTACTTTATGGGTGGTAGTGAGGATCAAGTACCCTAACATATGCGAAGCCCCTGGGATAATGCTAGCACATAGTAAATGTTGTGCAAATGCTTGCTGTTATTATCCACAGGATCGAGAACATCCCATGTAAGAACATCCTTACTAAGAGCTGGCTCTTAGTAAGTTTTCACTGACTAACTAAATGCATGAAGTATATTCCCTGAGGTCATACACCTCAGTCACGAGGTCTACACCACCAAAATCAGGGTCTTTTTGGCCACCCACGGTCTCCCTCCTGAAGGAATGAACCATGAAAGGAATATGGAAATCTGATGGGGATCGTGACATATTAACCCTCATGGAGTTGTGATAGTCTTCATATCAAGTCTCTCTTCCACTTGATGATTTGGACTCCAAGCCCCACCTGCCCAGGTGCACATGGATCCCAGCTTCACGGTTCCACCAGTGAGGAAGCCCACAGCCACTTTTCCACTTGCCAGACATGCACACCGTAAAGGCAGTGCTCACACTGAAATTCTCCACCCACAACACTTACCTGCTCCCCCTGCTTTCCACTCATTCTTCAGAGGGCGGCTTCTTCAGTCACATGAGTCCTCTGTGGTGCTAATGATACCCCCCACCCCTGGTCCCATAACCCTGGTAGATTTTGCTTTTTAAAATAAGTCTGTGGACAAAAATGATCTGGTTTTCTGGGTAGAGAAACCGAGGTGCAGGAAATCTGGAAGCCTTGTCTAAGGTCACATGGCCTGGCATGTGCTCAGCTCTTCTAGCTCCTTAGAGCAAACTCAGAAGTTCAAGGACATGGGCTCCTGAGTCAGTAGAAACTGAAGGATAGTCTTAAGTCACCCTCCCGTTTTGTTCTGATGATATTTAAGGACCACTTCAACTCTCCTCAGAGGTCATTCATTCTTCCTTTGTTGTCCTTAATGTGCAAGATCTTCGTCTTCATTGTGGCAACCCTGAGGGATTCTAGATACATCAGCCTTTGTTAGCCTTCACCCAGCGCTTAAGGATTACTCTCATTCCAAGAAGTGGCAGCTCGTTTTTCTTTCGTGATAAGCAAGTCAGCCTCCTTTTGCTCATTTCCCATGACTGTGGCCCACTCAGTAGAAGCCAGACATACACTTGTTCTTTCCTTAACATTCTTGGACCACATCTCCCCTGGAAAATTACCATCCAGTCTGTCAGTCTCAAATCTCTTTCCAACTTCATGCATCGTGTCATATCCCAGAATTAGCAGAGGCATTCTTCTACCTTTTGATAAACTGCCGTTATTTCCATATAAGATGATTCTGTAAAGCCAGCCGACCCTGAAAGCTCTCCCTCTCTGCTGAAAGCAAGTTCTGGGCTAGCCCCCACTAAACCTAATTTCCCTGTCTGCCCCCCGGGTGAGATCAGAAAGATTTGAGAGGCCTTTTATGTCCAGACCGGCTGGAGCCAGAAAGAATGGACAAACCTGGGTGGTTTGTAGGGTTGGGTAGATAGCTCTCAACAGTCTGAGCAGCAAAGAAGCACCAAAGGATTTCTACCCCAGACAATTGACAAGGCTTCTTAGGTGTTTTACATCAGAAACAGGAGCAAAAAGGCAGCCCGATTTTGCTTTTGTCTTTGTACTTTTCTCCATTTTGCTGTTCTAAATAAAGATACTCCTCTGGACCCTATTTGCAAGGCATTAGTTAGAATAACTATCAGTAAACTGCCCTGGCTTACAGGTAGTTCTGCAGTATGCCACTCCCCTTTGGTTTTTAACTCTAGTGTACCTTGTTTTGTGTCACTATTTCCTGTCTGTTAGCACCTGCTCTTCAAGCATCTTCTAGAGACTTGCAGCATCAGCATCACTGGGGCGCCTTCCTTCCCTGTATAGCTCATAGAGGTTTAGTGTTCACCAAAGAGAAAATATTTTCTAAGCATTTTGAAATAGAGTTGTAATCTTTGTTGTAGAGCTAGCTTCATAGCCTCATGTCTAGAGAAAACAAAGTAAAAGAGAGCGTTGTGGCCAGGCGCGGTGGATCACGAGGTCAGAAGATCGAGACCGTCCTGGCTAACATGGTGAAACCCCGTCTCTACTAAAAATACAAAAAATTAGCCGGGTGTGGTGGCAGGTGCCTGTAGTCCCAGCTCTGGAGGCTGAGGCAGGAGAATGGCGTGAACCTGGGAGGCGGAGCTTGCAGTGAGCCGAGATCGCGCCACTGCACTCTAGCCTGGGCGACAGAGCGAGACTCCATCTCAAAAAAAAAAAAAAAAGAAAAAGGGGAAAAAAAAAAAAAGAGAGAGAGAGTGTTGGGAATGGGAATGGGAAACAGGAATGGGAATGCACCAGATTCTAATGAGATTCCCCTGAACCACATGAATGAAGATCATGATTTCAGGAATATTCAGCAAAATCTAAGTATTTGGATGAAAAAATATATTGTTATTATAGTACATAATTGTGCAGTAAGAAGATAACTGGATGTGTTCCAATTCTAGATAATGGTAGGGTTTTGGAGTCGTGCCCATCTTCCCATCAGCTTTTCAGGGGTCACTGTTTTCTACCACAGCAGCTGTTCTTCAGCTAGTGCTTTTTTAGTTAAGCAACTCAAAATAGTGGATGTGTTACACTCAAGTTCAGAATCTGCAGTCGTAAGAGATTAAGAGCAGACACCATGTACAACCATTAAAGATTATTGGAGAAGGGGTTAACATTACACGTAGTATCCATTTTTGTTAATGTCAGTGTGAGATGAAGCATTTTCAGTGTTTCTTAGCTTACACTTTATTTTTCCTTTTGTAGAATACTAAGCAAAGTAATTTGCTGAATTTATTGCTATTTGGGGTAGTGCTAGTTGAGTCTCTGAAACCATACTTATTTTTACCTTTATTTGCTATTCTATGGTTCAGTCTTTGAATGTGCTGTTGTGAAATAAGAAGCTAGTGAATCATGACCAGGCCCTCTCTCATTGTCAGTCACTGCAATATCCACTCCAATGCCCTAGATGGTGGTTAAAACTTGAATGAAAGTAACAGCCTGAGAAGAAGTAGGTATGTTTGAGGTCCTTTGTGGGAAAACACATAGTGCACCCTGTATCTCTCCACTTGTATGCATTCAACTTAAGTATTGTTAATATTTGATAATTTGAGAGAATTTATAAAATTTATGTGCCTATTGTTTTAGTGGAATAAAGGGAAGTCAGTCCCTATCTAAGGGACATTTAAAATACATGAAAATAATTATATACTATCCACAATAGCCAAAAGGTAGAATCAGTCCAAATGTCCAACAATGAATGGATAAACAAGATATGGTATATACATACAATTGAGTATTATTCAGCCTTAAAAAGGAACAAAATCCTGTTACATGTTACAATATGGATGAACCTTGAGGACTTACTAAATGAAATAAGCCATACACAAAAAAATACTGTGTGATTCCATTTATATGAGGTGTCTAAAGCAGTCAAATTTGTAGAAATTCAAAGTAGAATGATGAATAACAGGGGCTGGAGGAGGAGAAAAAGGCAAATTGTTTAATTGGTACAGAGTTTCAATTTGGGAAGATGAAAAAGTTCTGGTCATGTTTCACAACAATGTGAATATACTTAATACTGCTAAACTGAACGCTTAAAAATGGTTAAGATGAGAAATTTTATGGTTTGTGTTTTTTCCACAATAAAAACAAACCCTTTTTTTTCAAAATGAATTATAGCCAGTCATTGATTTTTTTTTAATTTGGAAGAATGAAATTAAATTCTTCAGACCCTGGTATTTAGGGATAGGAAGCTTAAGTTATTGGAAGCTTGAACCTAGTGAATTTATATCTGTGAGCCCTCTGTTTTCTCATCTGTAAAACCAAAGGATTATACTGTAATTTCTAAGGCTGCTGCCAGTTCTAAAATCCCATGGTTCAACATTCACACAAATATCTGTCCCCTTCTTCTCTATTTAGAGAAACTACTGATACATGTTAGACTGAAATACTCTGTGCCCGGTTTTCCTTGGCCGTTTTTCACCAAGAACTTAACTCTACAGAGTTTAGGCTGCAGATGAACAAAGTTATATGCCAGCTATATGTTTATATCATCATAGATTCCATAGACTTCTCTTCATCTAGCCTTTCTGTTAGAAGGAAACGCAGAAAATTGAATTACTTCATTCATGTTGTTAGCACCTCTGCTGTTAGGCTTCTTCCTTCCTGGTAGAAGATGTGTTACCAGTACTAGAATATATCTCTGATCAGACAGTTTCTTCCAAAGAAAATGAAATAACAGTTGAAGAACAATAATGTAATAACTGATAGACAAAGAGAGATTTAAATGCTTTTCCCAAGCCCCATCTTAAGTTTATACTACTGTCTTGGTTTGACTTCTCCCCGTTCCCCAGTTGGCTTCTCAGCTATGTTCCACATCATCTTCTGGATAAGTGACACACACTGTATAGTTTACAATTCCGTTGCCCATGGTTTCTTTTCCTAGATATTTACTGAGCACCCACTCTATGCCGTATAATTATGAAGTGGGGAGTTAACATGGAACTATGAGGTCCTTCGGACCTTGTAGAAGTTCTGTCTCATTTTGACCCTTCGGGGACATAGCACTCTTCCCACTTCTAAATGTCCCATCTGTTCACTCATTTAATAGAACCGGGATAAAGTTTAAAAGCATACCCCAGCAGTACTTTCCCCTATACCTTTATAGATCAATTATGATTAAATCAAGGGATCAATGTACATATTTAAAAAGTAATAATAGGCTGGGTGCAATAAAAATGTAATAATAGGCTGGGTGTAATAAAAAAGTAATAATAGACTCAAACTTGTAATCCCAGCACTTTGGGAGGCCAAGGTGGGTGGATCACTTGAGGTCAGGAGTTCCAGATCAGCCTGGCAAACGTAGTGAAACCCCATCTCTACTAAAAATACAAAAAAATTAGCCGGGTATGGTGGCAGGCACCTATAATCCCAGCTACTTGGGAGACTGAGGCAGGAGAATTGTTTGAACCTGGGAGATGGAGGTTGCAGTGAGCCAAGATCACGCCACTGCACTCCAGCCTGGGCAAGAGAGCGAGACTCCATCTCAAAAATAATAATAATAAAATAAAAAGTAATAATAAACCCGTCAGAGGCAAAGGAGATTTAAATATTCTGTCTTGGACTGCAATAAAAATCCTCAGGAAAGCAACATGAATTTACATACAAAGACCAGAACTGCCCCCTAAGTGAACCCTATATCTTTTGGATATAAGAAGTTTTTCCAGATGAGTGGAAAATTCCCCAGCCCCCTGTCGAAGTTTAAGAATGCAAGGCAATGAGACAGTTTGTTTAGCTTTATAGCTTGGCCCCTGTTTGACATTCATTTTTTCAGTCTATTTAATATATAATTCCTCTGCAGCCATAAAAAGATGTCTTCAAATAGGAATTTAAACTAATTTCCTCCCTGCTTTTTCTAGAAATTCTAGTAAATCCTCAAGTCTGGGCAACAGCATTCCCATAGTCGGCGTTCCTGTGGAAGGAATGCCTCTCATTTGGTTGGAGATTGCCTGTTAGTTTTGCTTAATTCCTCCAAGGATAATGTGCATAAAACAAGATTCCATTTCCTTTCTAAAAGAAGCCTGTCTCCCCATGCGTCTTTCATATACAACAGTTGTCCTTGAGTGTATTTCCATGTGCTGGAGAGCTCCCAAAGAAGGCAGCAGTAATGCTCTGCGTAGAAAACTTCTGCAAGAGTTTCATTTGGGAATTTTTATTATGATACCCATCCTTCTCCCATTTAGTCCTCATATCATTCACTGTGGAATTCCTTGAGGAACTGTTTTGATGCTGAAGCACCTAAAGTGGAAACAGATATTATTAACTCTGGCAGAGAAAGCACATTGGTCTCAGAGGCAAGAAGCGGAAGTTCTCAGCTCAGATGGTATTTTACCTCATGATCTCGGGCAAGTTGCCTGTTTGCCTAATTTACCACATCTGTAAAGAGTCATGTTTATGATGGTGGTGACAGCAGTGGTGATGTGTGCTTGTCAGTGCTGCTTCCTTGCACACACACCGTGCACCACACACTGTACTCCACACTTTAAATATGTGGTCTCAGTGTCTCCTAAGAGAAAGGAACTCTTATCCTCATTTTTTTAGGTGAGGAAATTCAGACCTGGCATTCTGGAGTAATTCTCCCAAGGACACACAATTAGGAGAATGATGGGCCCATATGCACCCTCGCTTGTTAGTCAGCTGTCAGAAGAGGGATCAGATTATGGGTGGCCTTACCTTGACAGAAGGAAGACAAGACATTGAAGATGAAAGACGGTGGCAAGATGCATGCTTCCTTTTTCTAATTGTTCATTTAGAGCTCTTATTAGAAGGTAACAGCTTACCCTCTGTAGGCTCATAAGTAGCTTGATCCCTAGAGGCCTGGCTCCTTTATCGTTTATCAGAAAACACACTGTCTCTCTGCCTTCAAAAGAAAAAAAATACAAAAACTACACTCTGAAAATGTGAAAGTTCAGCCACCTTATTTAAGAAGTATTTGCTCAGAATTTCCCTGTAGATCTGAAGGCTGCAGCTCCAATTGTGCTTTTCCAGGCACGCTATCACTGAAGTACCCTTAAGTGGAAGCTTTTTGATGCCTCACTGCTTGTCTTGTCCTTTCAAGTAATCAAAGTTGACTCCAGTCCTGCTTATGCAGACCTTCTCCCAAGATGACAAAGGAACAGTGTCACATCTTTTAGGAAGGACAATCCAAGGGGCTCCCCCTTGTTTGTGTTAATTTGTATTTCTGTATCGCACCCTCTGAGGTGGCAGGGAGGTGATGACCCCTTGCCCGCTGTGTATATGAGGGCATGCACTCATTTCCTGAGCCCTTGATAGCTACAGCTGAATTTTCTTTTCGGACTGGTTGGATTTCACCTGTGTATATGTGAAGACTAGTTTCATCAGTGATGTTGGGAAGATCTCTCCTAATTATACATCTATCAGTCTAAAAAACGGCGTGACTTTTTCCTCCCTGAGATGTAATAGGAGTGGTGAATAAGAGAAGAGGTTTTGAGCAAGATACACCTAAATTTAAATCCCAATAACACTTACTCAGCAGCTGGTATTGAGTCTCTCTAAAGTCATGTCAAATACCAGAGCCAAGCGATGTGTCAGAAATTTTGTGTCTTCCCCAGTCTGGTAATTAAAGCTGCAATTTCATGGATTGGTCAGTTATGAATACTGAAAAGGCTCTAAGAATTGTCTCACATGTGGTACCAGAATGACCTTCGTTTGATTAAATAATGCTAGTGTGGAATTAAATCAGTATTTTACATATCTTTCTTTTCCCCAAACATTTCCACTTCATCCAGCCTAAGAAGCACTTTTCTCCCCACTCCTCCCGCCTCCTCAGTGGAATAAAAATAGCACCACCCTGAAGTCATAAGGATTCCCCTTCAAAGTCTGTCACAAGTTAATGATAGCATCACCACGAAGTCCTCACCTCTAGGCCTCACCTGTAGAAAGTAAGGAGTTGAGCATATTGCTTTCCAAGATCCCTTATAGCACAAGAATGTTTTCATGAATTGGCTCTATTGTTACAATCTAAATTTAACTGCCTTGTTGAGATCCTTGGGGTTTCTTTCAATAGGCTGTTCCATTTCACTGATAAGTGAGTGCATTTCGGAATTACACACAGAGATACCTATGCCGTGGGAACCCAATAAATACTCACTGATTGCTGGCCCAGTGAGCCCGGAGACCTAGGTTCTGCCCCAACCCGCCACTGGCTGGCAGCCAGCCCTCAGAGGCCAGCTTCCTCCTGTGGGTAAAGAGAGGGTTGCTCAGTGGATCTCTAAGGTCCCTTTCATGCCTGACATTTTCTGGTTCTGAAAATAAATGCTAATGATTGCTAAGTCCCAGAAACACCCTGGCGAATGCTGGATTTTGACCAAGGGTGAGCTATGTCACTGACCCTCTCTATTGACTAAACTGACTGTAAAGGGAAAGCCTGACTGCCCAGATCTCCCAGCAAGTGTGTTTTCTTGCACATGGGAGAGTAACTGGATGATGTAATGCTGAGTTATGTAATGCTGGTTCTTCACGGTCGGCCCCAGCAGCAGGGCCTGTTTGAGAAAAGCCTGGAGCTGCACTTTGTGAAAGCTTTTGACACCCAGCAGTGGCAGGAGTGTTGCATGGATCATCGTGACTTCTGGGGTACTGTGACCTGGAAAACAGAGCCCGCCCTTTCCTACAGGTGACAGGTTGTAGGTACCTCATTTACCAATGAGGTTTCCCTCCCTGGAACTCATCAGAGCTTGTGAGAAGGAGTGAGGTGGAGAAGGGAGGGGCTGGTAAAAATTGCAAAAATAAATTTTCCTCTTGCTTTGAACCAGGTTCTATTTTAACAGAGCCAAACTTAGTGTTTTGTTTCTTTCAAAATAAGTCTCAGCTATTATTTAAAGCTCACTGCTGTCTGTATAGCTGTTCATGTTTTTCATAATATTAAAGTATTTTTCCTACTGGAAATAATTTTTGAAACTCAGCCTGTTTTTTTTCTACAAGACGTTGACCATGCTTTTTTCTCTCCCAGGCAGATCAGGGAACCACTCGGAAAATAGCTCGCTCCTGTCTGTTTTTGTACTGTGGTCAGCCCGTCCCATGATAGTCTCCTTCATGGCCAGCCTCTGCAGTATTCCGGTTGATTCCTAACCATGAGTCTCTCTCCAGCCAGATTGCAGGATGCTGTCGGGCTGGGCCTTGCATGTCCTTGGAACCTAGCACAGCATGAGGCCCACAGCACACCCAGTGCACTTCTGTCTGCATTTACCTCCTCCCCTGGGGAAGGCCTTCAGTGACCTTCCTGCCCTTTTCTTCCTGTTGAAATCTCGTCGTCCTCTGGGCCAACAACACACTTGATTGTGACCTCTCTTAATAGCATGATCACATTGTTTTAGAATGGCATTTTAATAAGTCACCCTGTCCCTACCCTGTGAGCTACCAGAGGGACAGGGTTGTTTGTATTCACTGTGATACCCCCAGTGCCTTGTCGATGCAGAAAGCACTCCATTAATGCCTAATAAAGTCAAGCTGGCTTGGTAGAAAAGCACAGGGAGTTCTACTGAGACTCACGGTTCTGGTCCAGACTCTGACTTGCTTTCTGGCCAACAGTCTTCACCTGCCCTGCGCACCACCTGCTATCTGTGTGAACAGACAAAGTGAGATGATGTGCACTAGCAGCCTCTGAAAACAGCAAAGCTGCTGATCAGTGTAAACCAGAAAGTGACGGAGGCAGACCTCAATCGATAGAGGTTTATTTGGCGAAGGTTGAGGATGCACCTGGGAAAAAGAAACACGAGTCATAGGAGGATCTGTCATCTGTGCCTTTTCCAAAGAGGGTTTTGGGAACTTCAGTGTTTAAAGGCGAAAGAGCATGCAGGAGAGGAAGGGGAAAAGAAAAGAGAGAGGGTAGCAGTGAGGCAAGTGGTTCCGTCCTTGTGAGGCTCTGACTAGCGCTCAGTGAGTCTGCATTTCACATGTGAAGACGGGGGAATGTCAGTTATCTGTTTGGGAGCAAAAGGAAGGCAATTTTTGTGACTCACTTCCCAAGCTTCACTTTCCCCTTGGCATCATGAGTTTGGGGTCCTTCGATTCTGCTTTTCTTTCACACCAGTGAGTCCTGTTATCCTTAACTAACAAACACTCAAACTAATACTCCTCCTTTCCTTGATGAAGTGGCCGTATCCTTTTCCAGAAAAGAAGCCAAAGAAACTAGAGTATTCTCCTGTCTCCCAGCCCACCCCCAGAGTCAATTGAAAAGAAAAGGTGATCCATGAGGTAAGTTCCAGAACGATGAAAGGAGACTGTGGAACTCTTTTATTTTCCCTGGTGCCCCATGGGGAGGCATGAAGGCACAGGCCCAGGAGTACAACAGGAGTGGTTTCAAGTCCTGGCTGTCACTCCCAAGCTTTATGAGTTTAGGCAAATGACTTTCTGTGGGACTCTTTCTCTTCTGTAAAATAGGCATAATTGTCTGCCCTTCCTAGGGGTGTGAAGGAGACTGACAGTGTTTGTGAGGCACAGAGCACAGCACTGGGCCCATGGTAAGTGTTCAATAAGCAAGAGACAGCTGCAGCCTCATCTATACTTTAAACTGCTTTTTCCATACTACTTTTAAAAACTCAAGTGCTAAAACAAATCCCAATGGAGACATTCCCACTTTGGTTTCAGCCCCATAAGTGTGCGGAAAGGGAACAGCTGTCCGTTCTTCTTTCATGTGCTTCTGCTCTCCAGCCGCTTAGACACGACACGAGGGGCCCTGCCCAGCTGCAGGCTCTCGGCACGCCGTTCTCGTTATAATACACATCTGACTTTCCCAGACACTTTTCAGTGCGTTAGGTGGAGCTGTGAAGACTAAATTCCAAGTGACAGTTTCAGTATGAAATATTTATTGCATGCTGATAAAAGTATATCTACCCGAATAGAATCAGGAGGGCCAAGGGAGAATTTCAGTCCACGTACTCTTCCATATTTTGAACGTTCCCATCACATTGCCGACTGCTAGGCAATGAAGTGAAATAAAGGCTCCAGGAAAATAGAAATCTCATGTAGGGCAAGTTGGTGTTTGGAAGTAAAAAATGGGAGTCCCTTAATTTGAATAAAGGTGTTCTCAAATTCAGAAGATGGGAAGGCAGGACGAGGAGCCGTTAGGAGGCCTAGCAAGCAGCTATCCCAGACAGCAGACTACTGTATACAGACAGAAAGGCCTGATTTTCACTGTTGTCGTTTCCTCCATACCCATGTACATGGAATGGTGCCTGATCAACAAGATGTGCCTCATTAGAGCTTCAGTGAAATTGTCCTTGGATTTCTGTGCTACCCATCTCAGCCTGTCTTTCCGAGCATCATGGAGTGTCCCCTGGAACTCATTACCAAAGTCCAGGGGGTGTGGGTAGTTGATGGTTTGTATTTGAGGAACTTGTTTTCTAATGACAGATGAAGGACAGATTTCATGTGTGCATGTTCAAACACATGCCTATAGAGGTGGGCAAGAAATCAGAGTTGCTTATGTGACTTCTTGGTTTATTAGTGTTGTATGTCCTCCTCTCCTTGGGGACTAGGGCTGTCCTCTCTGTCTCACACTTGTCACAGTGCCCTACGCACTGATAATGCTTAGAAAATGCTGCCAAATGAATTATATGCTATAATTATAAAGAACTAGATTCCACAAACTTGAATTCCTTCATAGTAGCTCATGTCATTCACTATGTTTATGGAATACCCTTATGAAAAAGCAAAAAGTCTAAGCTAACAAAATTTTAGCTATATCTTGGAACAATAATTAGAGCTATAACTAATTATAACAGCTCTGTCTTTGGAGGCAGTTGGCAGCCCTGACATACATACAAACTTAGGGCAGGCTATTCATCTTTTCTTGGGAGGACTAGGGAGAAATAAGGTGGGTAGGGTGGCCAAAAACCACTTTGGAAAGGCCTGTTGGAACAAGTACTTCTTGTCCAAATCTGAACAAAAGGCCCTTTGCTGAGTTAGGCCACGTGGTCCATCCAGTGCCCATATCATCCTTTCGCAGCCTCTTGGGATGGCATAGAAAGTTCATATTCCTCCTGTTTGTATGTAAGGAGGTTGGAAGTTGGGAAATCAGGCTGCCCGTGTGAGTTGGAGCATCAAAGGCAAGTCCGGGAACCACACACCGCACAATGAGCCAGGCCCCCCTGCCTCTCAGTTTGTGTCTGGACTTCCAGGGAATACAGGTATTGTAGACACACAGACTTCACACAGTGTAATTTACTCACCTGTACCTGTGGGAGAATTCTATGTATGTGAATTCAGACATGATGAAAATACAGAAAGATCATATGCAGTAATGTTCTTGTCAGGGCACTTAGTTTACACAAATTCATTATAAAAATTTAGATTTACCAACAAAGTGCAATTCGGTTCATTGAGCACCTGCAAAAACAAGTGTTGGTCATGGTTATTCACTGATTGTGGAGGCTGAGGCTTTTCATTTATATTTTATATACCAGGTGCCGCAGGCATGGATCATTTCATGAAAGAGGATGACCCTGCAGGGCCTCCTTATTTTGCAGATGAGGAAACTGAGGCTCAGGGAAGTTAAGAAATGAGCTCAGAGAGGTTAAGGAGCTTGAGACTCCACAACCAGTAATGGTTGATGTGGTCTCTGTCACCATATCATGCTGCCTCCAGTAGGATCCTTTAATTACATTTTAATAGAATGAATTTTATTAAATTTTTACATAGATATACTTTTGTAGCCTTGGCTAACCCCTTCCAACTGAGAGCCAGTGACTTGCTCAAAGTCAGAGTGCATCTCTGGGGAAGGCGCCCCCAGCCCCGTGATTCCTGACTGCCCCGTCTCGGTGCCCTGGATCTTCAGGAGCTCACAGAGAGAAATGAGGCGCAGCTGCCCCCAAGCCCTCAGAAGTGTGAGGGGGTCACTGCCAGCAGGTTTGGAAAGACAGATGGTTCCCTCTGGAGCAATAAACAGATTAGCTAAGGAGGTGACCCAGCAGGCCAGCCCCAGAGCTGAGCGCAGAAGGCTGAAAAGAGGATTTAGTCAGCTCGGTGAACTGATTCACTCAAAGAAAAGTAAGACAGTTTGTGGCATGAGCTTGTCAACCCCCTTCCCTCTTGCCAGTTGATGACGATTTAATGTGTTGGTATGTTTCCAGGTCACTTTCAGGGGTCTGAAATTCTTGGCTAGACAGGGAAGATCATTGGAGCCTGCCCGTGCACTTGCACTGCCAGGACTGCTAAGCAGTGCTGAGGTTTCCCTGATCACTTGTCCCCATCCTTGATGGCAAAAGAAAACTAAATGAAGACTGATGCATTCCATACCAGATACCCATGTTGCACTCTAAAGTACTCTCCTCAGATACGTTAAACCCTACACAGCTGGAGCTTTCCACTATCTAAGCACTTGTAATATTTGGAAAGAAAAACCATAACCAATCTCAAAACAACCATGATTCACTCCCCCCAAAAAAATGAAAAATTTTAATTTTAAAATATTTTTTTCTTATACATTACAGTACACTTGGAATTTAGTTCAACTTTCTCTTTTACACAGTATTACTAGGTGAACAAAAGGCTATCTGGCTCTAAGGGTATCTTCAAAGACGAGACCTTATGCCAGTGGTTATCCGCCCTGACTGTACATCAGAACCATCTACAGTGCTTGTACAGTGACCAGGCTACTCCAGACCAATTGAGTTTGAATCTCTGAGTGTGGGACTCAGGAACCAGTATCCTGAAGCGATGACAGTGTGCAGCCACAGTTGAGAACCAGTGGCTTACAATGAACTAGAGAGGGGCCTTGGCCTGGTCCTCCACCTGTGAGCCCTGCGGAGTACATGTTCTCCAGAAGGCCAGTCTCTGGGCAAGCTGTCTCTGGTTTTGTAATGGCTTTCCCTGATCTCTGGATCTCTCTAAATTCAATCTTTGTTCTGCCGATTATTTTTATTCTGTTGCACTTCTACCGAGTTTCAGACTCTGTTTATGAGTTTTATTTTAAATTAAACAGTGAAAGTTTTACTGCAACTGAAAATTTCATGTGCTTCCACCCAATGGAGTAGAGTGCATACTCCTGATGAGGCTCTTTGGGGTTCAGGCTGATATCACAAGACAATACCCTTAACAACCAAGTAGAATAACAGGGCTTAGTGCCAAAAGAATACCAGAGACATATCCTCAAGAATGGAGTCCTCATCTGAGGGAGATGTTATTTAACATTCTTTTGCAGGCATTTTTGTAGTGCAGCTGAGGGTTTGCTACCCATACAAATTGTGGCTCATCCATCCTGCACTTCTGGAGATAGGCTTATCATGTAAACGCTGACAATAAGAATATCCACAGTGTCCTACATATTTATAGCAAGCATTTTCCCAAGTAGGATTCCAAGTACATGTACAGTTATTAAGAAAGTCACACACCTTCTGTCCTTTCAGGGGGAATTTGTGGGAAGAAAAGAAGATTAGTATACCTATATATCAAGAAAGATGCATGTCAAATGTGTTCAGCCCTTCAAGATTGTTGTTACGGGTATGCTGTAGACCAGTCTGTTTTGAAACTGTTACCGTCCTCAGCTGCACAACTTGTTCTCAATATCAACTCTCTCCTAGCACCTTGGGAGCAGCAAGGAGACCTGTAGAAGCAAAACAGGGCAGTGGTTTTTGGGAGCTGGCCCAGTGATAAATGCTAATACCCTGGGCCAAATGTCCTAGCATCCAAAGGAACTGGATGGCACAACTTAAATTGGGATGAGTTGGCCAGACCAGAACACCAAACTTTTTTCAGGCAGTTGCCTGGCAATTCCCTAGTCTGATTTTTCTCACCTTTGGGGCCATTCAGGGTTCAGCCTGTTGATGGAAATCTCTGTGACAGTTTCAGTCTGGTAGTGACTGTTCTTCCCTACAATACTGTGTAGATTTCACAAAAGCATTTATAACAGCTTTATTGAGATGTGATTCATGTACCATAAAATGCACCCATTTAAAGTATACAAGTCAGTGGTTTTTAGTATATTCAGAGTTGCGCAACCATCACCATGATCAATTTTAGAACATTTTCTCTCCCCAGAAAGAAACCCCATACCTGTAGCTGTGACTCCTCATTTTCCCCCAACCCGCCCTTCCCTAGCCCTAGCCAGTCATCAGCCTACTTTCTATCTTTGTGGATGAAATTTATATTCATGACTGGCCTCTTTCACTTAGCATAATGTTTGCATGGTTCATCCATGTTGTAGCATAAGGGAGTACTTCTTCCTTTTTAATGCCAAATAATCTTCCATTATATGGATATACTACATTTTATTTATCCATTCATCTGTAGATGAACGTTTGGGTCATTCCCATGTTTTTGCTGTTGTGAATGATGTTGCTATGAACATTCATATGCCAGTTTTTGTGTGGCCATATGTTTTCATTCCTCTTGGATATATACTTAGGAGTGGAATGGCTGGGTCATATGATGACTGTGTTTTAACTTTCTGAGGAATTACCTAGTCTTCTTCCAAAGTGGCTGCACCGTTGTGCATTATTACCACCAGCAAGGTATAAGGGTTCTAATTTTGCCACATTCTTGTGAACACTTGTTTTTTTCTGTCATTTTGATTATAGCCATCCTAGGGGTTATGAGTGGTGTAAGATACACCTTTTATACATAAAAGCAACCAGATTTAGATTAGAAGGCTAACTTTGATCTAGTTACCCTTTAAGGAAGGTTAAGACTCGGGGGAGGCAGGGAGGGTCATGAACCTTAGGCCAGTCCTCTGTATCCTAAACTCCATTCTCTGTGGATTGAGAACCAGTTTAGCCCTTTGCTGACTTTACAGTGCTGGTAAGAAATGGGTATCACTGGGCAATGAGGTTTGGATAGCTTGGGACTAATTCAGAGCATCTGGAGCTCTGGATAAGAATCCTGTCTCTTCACTGCTCCCTGTGGGCCTCCCTGAGCTGCAGTGGAAGAGAATGACCTCCAGATGGACAAGAGTAATGTGTCTTGCCTTTCGTGGTACCTCATAACCTTTAACACAGTAGGTGTAGGTTGATTTTTTTAACATCAAAAACACAGACCTTCTTAGTGCTAAGCCAGCCATACTTTTGTTAGCCTGATTCTTCTTGACAGACTTGATACTGTTTATCATACCTCCTCTTTGAAACTTCATCTTTAGCCTTCTTTTTTCATGCAAGATATAGGCCTCTGTGACAAATGAGTACTTGAAACCCGTGATGTCCAAAACTGAATTAGTTGCCCTCCCTTTCTCTTTTTTTTTTTTTTTCTCTTTTTTCTTCTTCGAGACGGAGTCTCACTCTTGTTGCCCAGGCTGGAGTGCAGTGGCGCAATCTCGGCTCACTGCAACCCTCCACCTTCTGGGTTCAAGTGATTCTCCCGCCTCAGCCTCCTAAGTAGCTGAGATTACAGGCGCCCGCCACTACACCCAGGTTTTTTTTTTTTGGTTTTTTTTTTTTGTATTTTAGTAGAGATGGGGTTTCACCATGTAGGTCAGGCTGGTCTCAAACTCCTGATCTCAGGTGATCTGCCCGCCTCAGCCTCCAAAAGTGCTGGGATTACAGGCGTGAGCCACTGCGCCTGGCACTGCCTTCCCCTTCTCTTAAACTAATTTATCTTCCCAGTTCCTCTATTTCTCAGTAACCAAGGCTCAAATCCTCCCTCTTGCCTACACATAGAAGATGGTACCTTGATTAGTTTATCTATTTAAAATAAATTCGGGACTTTGTTCAGGTCCTCCAAAATAGAAGATTGCTGTGAATATTAAAATATACCTTTTTTTGTTTTGTTTTGTTTTGTTTTTTTTGAGGCAGAGTCTCATTCTGTTTCCCAGGCTGGAGTGCAGTGGCATGATCTCGGCTTACTGTAACCTCAGCCTCCCAGGTTCAAGCAATTCTCTGCCTCAGCCTACCGAGTAGCTGGGATTATAGGTTCCTGCCACCATGCCTGGCTAACTTTTTTTGTATTTTTAGTAGAGACGGGGTTTCACCATCTTGGCCAGGCTGATCTTGAACTCCTGACCTCGTGATCCACATGCCTCGGCCTCCCAAAGTGCTGCAATTACAGGCATGAGCCACCATGCCCGGCCGAATACTAAAATCAATTCTAAGATATTACCCTTTTTCTTGAGGTTCTGCCTTGGCATATGCTTTAGACTTATATAATCAGGCACAGCCAACTCAGGCACTTGGCCCCCACCTTTAACCAACTCAGTGTGTCATAGTCTTGAACCCTCTTGAAGACCTTCCTTGCCTACCTTATCATGAATCACCAGTAAGCACCTATGTTTTTTTCCAAAGGACTTGGTTTGAGGTTCTGTTAGATGTTCCTGTTGACTGGATGCTCATCTCTTTCAGTAATCTCACTTGAATGTGGAAGCACCCTTTGTTTCCTGGCAGCCTAATTTCTCTGCACAGTTACAGTGGTTAGATGTGTATTGATGAGCATTACTCTCTAACTGCTTGTGTCAAAGCACTTGGAGAGGCTCATCAATCTTTTGCTTTTTTAATTGACATCAATAATGTGTTTGCATTTATCAATATTTCCTAATTGCCGAGTTATCACAGTGGAACTTCTGTAATAAATCATGCCCACAGATAACTTCAGACATTACAGCTTAACACTCCTGTCAGTATTTTGATGTATTATAGATTGTTTTTATGAGAATTTTTTCCTGGGAGGTAGGAGGAACTGTACAGCAAGAGACAAAGAATTGAGTCACTGTCACCATATACAATTACGTTAAAGAACCAAATCATTCCAATGGAAATAGAACAAAGCTATTTCCCAAGCTGGTACAATTCTTTCACATAGAGTTCGGCGTCATCATCTAGATTAATGCAAATATGTTTCCCCTGAGAGTGGTGTGCTGTGCCCAGCTCCTCTGAGGAGAGGCCTCTGGACGGTGGGACAGTGAGCGCTGTTAGGAGGAAGGCACCGCACCAACCTGCTTTTCAGAAGAGGAAACTCTGTGAGGAAGCTTAGTGAGCTGCAGTTACTTGCCCAGAGTCAAACAGTGATTTTGCAACTCAGGGCTGTCTGAGTCCATGTTTGGACTCGACCTTTTAGGGACAAGCTTAAACCCAAAGGAGGATGAGGCCTGGGTGTTAGAAGGCGTAAATGTCTGTCATCTGGTAAAGCAGGTAGAGGCAGTAAGGTGTTGGGCTTGGAAAAGGAATGGTTGTGAAGGCTCCTGTAGCTGCAAGACAGTCACATGAGGGAGAGTTAGACACGTTATCTGCACCAGATGATGGGGACTGGAAAGGTAGAGGGAGTTCACTGCCCTGGGCAGAGGCAGTGCTGCGGGGTCGGAGCCACACTGCCCCAGCATCCTTAAGCAACTCTTACCCACTCTCTGTCCCAGTTTCTTCAGCTCTGAGATGGAGATGTGGGAGCACCTCACTTGTGGGGTCATTAGGAGGATTCACAAACTAATACATGACAAGTGCTTATGATGATGCACGGTGCATACTAAGTGCAGTATAAGGATTTGCTGTTACTTTGTTATAAAGCCAGACTTTCAGTTGATGTGAGGAAGTTTTTCCCTAAGAAATCATTCAATATTTATTCATTAATTCTGGGGATACAGTGATAGATAAGACAGATATAGTATCTGCCCCTGCCCTCATGCAGCTTACAATCTGTGTTAGAAAGGGAATTGCCATGTGCATCAGGAGAATAGCTGTTGAGCACCTGAAGGAGCCATGTCTGAGACGGTGACCCCACCCTTTCCTTGTCATTGGAGATGCCGAAGCAGACACTGAAGTCCTTGTGAGAAGGGCTTCATACTGTGGGGGTACTTTGTTTTGTTTTGTTTTGATGAGACAAGGTCTCACTTTGTCACCCAGGCTAGAGTGCAGTGGCAGTCTCTCAGCTCACTGCAATCTCTGCCTCCCAGGTTCAAGCGATCCTCCTGCCTCAGCCTCCCGAGTATCTGGGACTATAGGCACATGCCACCATGGCCAGCTAATGTTTGGGGGGTTTTTTTGTTGTTTTGTTTGTTTGTTTGTTTGTTTGTTTGTTTTTGTAGAGATAGGGTTTCACCATGTTGGCCAGGCTGATCTCAAACTTCTGACCTCAAGTGATCGCCTGCCTCAGCCTCCCAAAGTGCTGGGATTATAGGCGTGAGCCATCGCGCCCAGCCTGATACTGTGGGGTTTTATAATGTCCTTAACATCCCTCTGCAAGGGAAGGTTAATTAAATGCAACCAATGATAACAGCATCAATATGTACATTGCTTTACTTTAAAACTACCTGGCACCCTCCAGGTCTCCAGAGTGAGGTGAGTAAACTTCAGGATTATGAAGGGCTGCAAGAACGAAAGGTAAGACTTCTCCTTACAATTTTCATTTATCTATTGTATGTATTTTAATGAGAACAATTTCGTGGCACAGGAACACGTACATAATTTTTAAATAAATGTATGTATATTAAGCCTTTATGTGTAACAGTTTCTTGCTAATGACGTAAACAATTTTAAAAGTTTAAAGTCTACCACTGTAGGTTTTACCGAAATACCTGAGCTTTGTAAAGCCAGAAGCTATTAGAGTAATGAAACAGTGTTTCCATAGCTGGGTGCAGTGGTGCACACCTGGAGTCCCAGCTACCCAGGAGGCTGAGGCGGGAGGATCGCTTGAGCCCAGGAGTTTGAGGCTACAGTCAGCTATGATCGTGCCACTGCACTCCAGCCTAGATGACAGAGTGACACCCTACCCATAAAATAAAATAAAATTAACAGCGTTTCTGTATTTTCCTAATGTCATGATTTAGCCATTTATGGATAATTTTCAAAGGTAGTATTTTTCCAAAGACACTGTCACTTCTACTGGAGAGCTTAAAAAAGAATCATGAAATACTTGATGTTTTTATAGGACTTAACAATGCTATTGCATTTAACCCTCCTAGGAGCCATGAGGTAGGTCTTATGTCCCACCTTGAAGAAGAGGGAACTAAGCCTTTTTGAAGGCATGCCCAGTTCTGACGGCACCTCATCATTTTGCCAGAGAAGAGAAATTACAGACTTAGGAACCGTAAAGCTGGTGCTTGTTACCAGCCGCACACCAGGGTATGCCTGTTCGCACGGGTCACAGGGGATGCTGGGAGGGACTGTGCCCATTTGTTCTTACTAGTGCCACCATCTGCTCTTACCCAAAGACAGCACCCTTCAAATATGTATCCTTCAACAAGATTTATTAGGAAACTAGTTGGCCAAACCTTCAGGAGCTTTCAGTTTATAAGAAGAGGTAACGTATCTTTTCTAATCCCCAAATGGAAAGTATGAAGCTGGCTGTTAATTAGTGGCAAACTTTAATTTGGAGGATAGTCTCCATGTTTGTCCTCTGTCTCTCTCTCTCATTCTCTTCCCCCTACCACACACACACGTATGTGGGTACACACAAACACACACCCTGTTGGTTCTGTTTCTCTGGAGAACCCTGCCTAATACAAGATCTAAACCTTTGAAGTCAGACCTGGCCTACGTAACATGCTTTTTTCACAATCGTGTATTTCTGTTAAAGCAGCTGAAATGAAGCATGAACCATTAAATTTGATCATCCATTTTATTAAAATTTGGGAAATTTTAAGTACCTAGGTGCTCTATGTCCCTTTTCAGAGTTTCTCTTAATTCCTAACTAAATCATATCCATAGTATGCATCTTTCTAAGTCACTGTCAGTCCTAGCTGTGTCATACTTTCCAAGGGCTTTTGCTGATGGGTTCTTAGTTTCAGCCTAGGAAGGTTGTCAGGATCGCTGGCTGTTCATCTATCTCAGCCATCAGCGTGGTCTCTTGATAACTTAGATTGTTGGTTAATTAGAGAACAGCTTTAGTTTGCCCTTTTAGCACTTCTGATTAACTAGGACAGTCTGCTTTACTCTCCCTCTGACTTCTCTAAGATTCCCTGCTGCCTTAGTTTCAAAGACCAAAACAGGAAGACAGAAACACAACACATAGAATCTCTCAGCTGAGTATAAAATTTCTGGCCATCCTTCACTGCTCTCTCTGAGGATTATTAGATGCTTTGGGAAGAGTCACAAAGAACCCTGCCCTCTATTTCATGTTTCTCAACTCGATGGCTAGCAAGCTACAATTTGAAATGGTCTTCAGAAATACTGCTCTTTACAAAGCTAAGGTGTTTAAAAAAAAAATCACATATAGTACATAGAAGTGCAAAAAAATAGAGCTTACAGTTATTTCTATTTCTTCACTCATAGGAGAAGAAAGCCCTGTAAGCCCAAGGGTTGTTCCCTTGTTGTTATTTTTGTTGTTGCTGTCATGTCAGCCCACTCTTCTTGTTGGAGGAACCTTGCATTTTGTAGGATTGTGTGCCTGTTACCTCTGCCTACTGAACTGAAATCCAACAGTAAGCTCTTAGGCCCAAACACATTTTGTTTTCTGTTTTTTGTTTTTGAGACAGCCTCACACTATCACCCAGGCTGGAGTACAGTGGCGTGATCTTGGCTCACTGCAATCTCTGTCTCCTGGGTTCAAGCAATTCTGCCTCAGCCTCCCAAGTAGCTGGGATTACAGGCATGCACCACACATGCCTGGCTAATTTTTGTATTTTTAGTAGAGACGGGGTTTCGCCATGTTGGCCAAGCTGGTCTCAAACTCCTGACTTCAGGTGATCTGCCCGCCTCAGTCTCCCAAAGTGCTGGGATTACAGGCATGAGCCACCACGCCAGGCCCTAAATGCACTTTGGATACCGTGAAATACACAGCCTGTTGTGGATTTGATGCCTTTTAACCATGCACAGTTTCAGAAAGATTAGATCTCATCATGGAAGAGGACAGCAGCAACAGCCCCATAGAGATGCAGTCCCCTGTGGATGATGCCCCTCACAGGCATTCTGTCCTGTGCTAATGAGCACAGTGGGACTCAAAGGCCTAACTCTCCCAATGCTGTGGTAATGATTAGGACCTCAGAACAGTTTTCGTTAAATTGAAAAAGTCAATTTTTCCTGACAGAGCCTTAGTACATGTCTCTTTTGGGGGACTGAGTAAGGGGAGGGGTGCTTCCTCAGAGCACATTCAGGAAGTGTATTAACACGGCTCCTGCAGTGTGTGCTGTCCTCTTCCTGCTCTCCAGGCGAGGACATTACGTACTGGCCTCCTGCCTTGCCCCCGGCCGTTCTCCACCCACACAGGGTCCCTCCACCACCCCATCCCAGGCCATCTTCAGTCAGAAGTAGCAGCACTTTAAATGTAATTCACAAAGTCCTGTGGGGAACAGCCCCAGGATGTCCAGCAGAGGAAACACAAACTTTTATTGCTGAAAAGTTGGATTATAAACCCGTTGCCTTTTCTAATATACTCTTTGTTTTCAAATTTCCTCGATTGTCCTATATTATCCTTTATAATTTTCTCTTTTTATCCAGAATCCATGCAAGCATCAAGCATTGCGTGGACTAGCTCCCCTGCGTTTTTTTTTAACTTTTATGACATTGATGTATTTTGCGTGGATTAGCTCCCCTGCATTTCTTTTTTACTTTTATGACATTGATGTATTAGTCCAAATGTTCTCCAATCTTTGTTTGTCAGATTTGTTTCTCTAAGATTACATTCAGAATAAGCACTTTCGACAGGAAACCTACGTTAAGTAGTATAGCATTCTTCTCAGTGCACCGCACCAGGAGGCCCGTAATGTCAATTGTACCGTTTCTGGTTCATACTGACTTTGATCATTTGTCAGAGTAGAACTGATCAGATGTTTACACTGTAAACATACTGTTTACTTCGAATTAATAAATCTGTTCCCCAGCAACTTTTCACTCAGTGGTTTTCAGGCCCATTAATGTGCCTTGCCTCAATCAGTTGTTACATTAGTGGTTGCAATATGGTGATTTTTCTAATTCTCTGATCACCAAGTTGTCTTCTTAATAACACACTAGGGCCCATTTTAATGAGAATTAAGTCCTAAATTACAATCAGGTAAATTTCTCACTAATCTGTCTCAGTTCTCATTCCTAGTTTAACAAATTCATTCACTTAGCTAAGTGTCACTTAGCTCAAGACAGTGAAAATACTCTCTCACAACACATTTTCAGGTCTTATCTTTGAGTTATATACTTCTCAGAATGGCACGTAGCTCTTCTTTCCACTCAGAAACATGGGGTCAGTCTGGCATGAAAAGGACTTCAGATTGCTTCCCTGAGCTGCCTGTGACAATCATCCAACCTGCCTGGACCACTGACATGGACGAAAATGGAGACCTATGTTCCCTTTCTAGTCTCTTTGGGATAGTAATCTCTTTTTACCAAATGCATGGTGAACTTTTCTCATGTGACCCCATTCTCTCTCGACTCATGTTGTTTTAATAGCTTCCAGTATTTCATTTTATAGCTTATCTAAATTTGTTTATTTTTCCTCCAAATGTTGAATATTTACTTGGTCCCTAATTTTTTTTTTTCTATTACAGTGTTGCCATAAATATCGTCGTGTACATCCCTGATTTTTTCTTAGAAAAAATCTTATTAAAATAACTAGATCAAATAATGTGGATGCTCTGAAGGCAAATGAGGCAGGTTTTTAATACAATGCCTTTATCTGATAAAAACTCGTCCGCCTTTCCCCAGAAATAGGTATGGATATACACAGAGGCAAAGTTTTGCATAACGTATCTGGAAGTCCTGCAGCTATAGGCTCAAGTTCAGAAATGAAATCTGAAAATTCCCAAGATTGTATTATCTAGGAAATTCAGGCTTTCTCTGATCTCACCATTCCACAGTTTCAGACACTAGATTTAGCATCAGCCTTATGACAACACATGAGTAACGATTGCACAGTGGTGTTACAACGGCAGAGTTGCGAGATGACAGGAATTTTTCAACTCCATTGTAATTGTATGGGACTGCTGTCATACATGGGATCTGTTATTATGTGGCACATGACTGGTTTTTGGGATTCCGTGTTTTGAGTCACATGAGAGATGGTCAAGTTATCCTGCTCTGCATGCATGCCTGTGTGTGTCCCCCATGTGTATATTAGGGGGCAGTGATCTTAATTAAATAAATATCATTTAATTGAATATTTAATGCCAGAGCCTGTTAGAAAAGATACGGTGTTACTACAGAATATCAAGTGAATTTTTTTCTAAATGGGCTTTTACCTAAGCAGAGTTACATTGTGCTAAAATACATCCATGCATCTATCTGTCTATTACGAGAGCATTTAGAAGTCACTGCTACTTAAAAATGTTGAGCATTCTCAGTTTGAGCCAAATTGGTTTAAAAAAAAAAAAAAGCCTCAAGGAAATCAGTTGCTTTGAGTCTATTAAAGAATTTACTGAGGCTCCAGTACTATCTACTCTGTGTACTTACTGTAATACTTTATTATTCCAAAATCAACTCAGAACTGATTCCAAGAAAATCCTAGGGAAAAATTAAAGTGAGGAGGAAATAATCCCTTTGTGCCGTGTTTGAGGCAAATTAGAAAGCAGGAGTCTCTGAACTCAAATCTGGTTCCGTCATTAAATCACTAAAGGACCTGGGGAAATTGCATAAATTCTTTTTGTTCTGTCTATTAAATAAAGACAACAATATCAGCCTATTTTTCTAGACCAGGGAAAGAATTATTTAGGTCAGATCAACCTTCGTTGTATACAGATGTATTGAACACAGTAGTACTACAGTGAAAATGCCTAGTTTTGGGGAGAACAGTGATTAGATTCATAGATTAGGTGAAGCATGTACTGATTTTTTTAGACAGGTGATTTAGCCACCTTTGTGTGTTTTATTTTTTTGCTTTTTGAACTCTTCTCACTCTCATGGCTAGCACTGTAGACAAATTTAAAAGCTTTTAAAGTCATGCTCATCAACAAAATGGAGTTATAAGTAACTCTTAATTTTCCTGTCCTAGGCACCATGTGGAATAATGTAGAGCTTTATGGTGCCTTGTGGCTAGAATTTCAGTCACCCTAAATGCATGTCAGAGCACCAGGACTGGTGGCTTACCGGCCTTCCGACAGCTGTGCTGGAGTGTGGAGTGACATAAACTCTTGAAGTCACAGATCTGCTTTCAAATCCTCAGCTAAACACTTAATTTCTCCAAAACACATAAAACTGGGGCTGTTGTGAAATTGAGATATGATAATAGTGTTTTATAATCTAAAAACAATATGTTAGCAAGAGGCAAATGTTAATAACAATTGTATGTAATACAGTATGGGAAAATGGGCCAGGCACCATGGGAGCCACGTGCAGTGGCTCACACCTGTAATCACAGCACTTTGGGAGGCTGAGACAGGCAGATCACTTGAGCGCAAGAGTTTGAAACCAGCCTGGGCAACATGGTGAAACCCCCATCTCTACAAAAAATATAAAAATTAGTCAGCGTGGTGACATGCACCTGTAGTCCCAGCTACTTGGGAGGCTGAGGTGAGAGGATTCCTTGAGCCCAGGAGGTCAAGGCTGCAGTGAGCCATGAGTGAGCCACTGCACTCCTACCTGGGTGACAGGACAAGACCCTGTCTCAGAAAATATATCATAATAATAGTGGGTCATGTTTATTAAGTTCTTACTGTGTACCAAGCTCTACACAAAATGATTTAATGCACTGTCTCATTTAATCCTCCAACAGTACTCTAAGCTGAGGAAACAAGTTTAGAGGGGTTAACTTACCCACTGTCACTCCCTGGTGAGTAAAGGAGCCCAGTTTCACACCCAGACCACTCAGACTAAGATCCAAAGCTCTTAATCAGGACTTGATGTGATTATTATGATCACTATTATTATTGTTAAAAATAAGAGGAACAAAAACCCAACCAATAATCCCCTTTTATCCTCCTTTGATTTACAACTTAGGTCACTTAATTTTTCTGAAATTTGTATTTATTTACTTACCATTTTTTAACCAAAATAAAGTACTGTCTCTTTTTTTTTTTTTTTTTTTTTTTTTTTTTTGCTTTTTAGAGTCTTGCTGTGTCTCCCAGGCTGGAGTGCAGTGGCATGATCTCACAGCACCTCCAGTGCTCAAGCGATCCTCCCACCTCAGCCTCCTGAGTAGCTGGGACCTCATGCCACAGGCACATGCCACCACTCTCGGCTAATTTTTGGTTGTTTTTTGTTTGTTTGTTTGTTTGTTTGTTTGTTCATTTTTGGTAAACATGGGGTTTCACCATGTTTCCCAGGCTGGTCTCAAACTCCTGGGCCTCCAGTAGTCCTCCCATCTCAGCCTCCCAAAGTGCTGGGATTACAGGTGTGAGCCACCATGCGTGGCCAATGCATTCTAAAGATTCGAAATTTAAACAAGAAACTTCAAAGTCAACAGGAAAGTTTTTCTCCTCTCCCTTTCTTCTGACTGCAAAATCTCACTTCCCACATAAAGATTCTTATGTAGCCTTCCAGAAATTTTCCGTGCATTTAGAGAGATTGTGTGTGTGTATACTCTTTTTTTTGTTTGTTTAACACAAATGAGATTACACTATAAATACTCCCTTATAGCTTCTTTTTTTTTTTCCACTAACACAACATATAGTACATTATTCTACATTGGAATATATAAACCTGTCTTTTATTTTTATTTTTTTTATTATACTTTAAGTTCTAGGGTACATGTGCACAACGTGCACGTTTAATACATAGGTATACATGTGCCATATTGGTTTACTGCACCCATCAGCTCATCATTTACATTAGATATTTCTCCTAATGTTATCCCTCCCCCAGCCTCCCACCCCCTGACAGGTCTTGGGGTGTGATGTTCCCCGCGCTGTGTCCAAGTGTCTCACTGTTCAGTTCCCACCTATGAGTGAGAACATGCGGTTTTTGGTTTTCTTTCCTTGTGATAGTTTGCAGAGAACTGTCTTTTATTTTTAATGCCCAAATACTCCACAGTGTGGACATGCTGTAATCTCTCTAATTATCCACAGAATGATGGACGTTTACATTGATTTCAGCCTTTTGCCATTATAAGCAGTGCTGTAGTGAACAAGCTGATATGTGTGTCTTTGTGATGGACAAAGGCCTTGAGGTAGGATGGCTGAATCACTGGGTAAGAACATTTAAAATGTGGTCTGGACGACTTACTGTCCCAGCCACCTGTCTTCACCCTGATTCTTCAGCCCTGAGAAGATCACATATTTTCACCTTTATCAACACAGCATGTGAAAGATAGTATCTCCTCTGTTGGGGTCATGTTAAGAATATTTGGTGCCATTAGCATGTGCATTTCTTTTCTATATTATTCATTCACCGTTCTATTGTTTCTTATATTTGTTACAAATACAGTTCCTTGTTTGTCATTTATTTTGGGGCCCCATTTATTATTCTTTTATAGATTTTTTTTTTTTTTGAGATGGACTCTCACGCTGTTGCCCAGGCTGAAGTGCATTGGCGTAATCTCAGCTCACTACAACCTCCACCTCCCCGGTTCAAGCAATTTTCCTACCTCAGCCTCCTGATTAGCTGGGATTACAGGCGCACACCATCACACCTGGCTAATTTTTGTATTTTTAGTAGAGATGGGGTTTCACTATATTAGTCAGGCTGGTCTCGAACTCCTGACCTCAAGTGATCCACCTGCCTCAGCCTCCCAAAGTGCTGGGATTACAGGCGTGAGCCACTGTGCCTGGCAGACAATTATAATTTTTATGTAGTTACATTTCACTTCATTGCCTTTGAATTTTGTGTCATGCTGAATTCCCACTGCAAGATTATAAAAATTCTCTTGTATTTTCTTCCGGTGCTTTTGTAGATTTTTTAAATGTTTAATTTTTGAAGTATTTTGAATTTATTTTGTTATAAGAAAGGAGATGGGAGTTCAGCTTAACATTCTCCAAAATGATAACTTTCTCCTATTCTAGTATCATTTATGGAATAAGGAGACATTTTTGTCTTAGTCCAACATACCAGAACGCAAGGCCAGAACTCCCTCAATTCCCTGCATTTTGCTTCCAAAGGAAACATCCATCCTTTTGCTGAAGTGGCTGGTCTGCTTTGCTCCGAGTTACCATGTTTTCCTCTGTGATGCCAGTAAGCCTGCTCCTTCAGCTGTCTGCTCTCCTAAACCTCCCCTTCTTCCTCTCCACGTTCCATCTCCCCAGTCCAGAAAGAAGCCTTTGGCTTCCTGGCTTCCAAGTCATACTTCTGCCCAGCTCTTTCCCCTACTCCTCTATCTGCAGGGTCATTTGCACTCATAAGCTTCACTCCCTCCCCTTAACACCTCAACCCCCTGGCATCCAAGCAGTAACCTCCCGTGCTGTGCTGAACCATCTCCTGCGCAGATACCCAGGGTTCTGATCGCCAAAAACATGTGCATGCCTTTGTCCAGTTTGACCTGTCCATGGCGTCTGACCATTCCGGCTGGCCACTCCAGGAGGTTCTCCCAGCCCTCCTCACTCCTGCCTCCCCTTCTGCTGGCCCTGGCCCAGTCTCCTCTGCTGGCCCTCCCGCTCTGTCCCTCTAAAACTCAGGCACTCCCCAAGCTTTCATTATTGGTCCCTCTCTTTCCCTGTGATCACATCCACCACCATAACACACCTGTCTCCTGCAAGGATGACTCTGAAGTCTGTCTCCTGTCCTGACATCTCACTTCAGTGTGGCGGTTCAGAGCACAGGTATTGAAACCAGACAAGCCTGGGTTCAGATCTCCACCACTAACCAGCTGACCCTGAGGAAGCCACTTAGTGTTTCTCAGCCTCCTTGTGGGCCTGTCTCTCCTCCTAGACTGTGGGGTTGTTCGGGCAGAGACTAGATATTAGATTAGATTCTAGCATATTGAATGCCCACTTGGTGTCAGGTGTTACACTGTGCACTTTATGCAGCTCATCTCGGATGAAGTAGGTATGTGTTTGTATTCGCTTTATATCTCAGCTCAGAGGTATTTGAATCCAAAACCCATTGCTTCCCAGTATTTGTTAGTATGTCTGCAGAAGCTTATGCTCTAGCAGAAGACAAGCCGTGTTCTCCTGGGAAAATGTCCTTTCTAGCTGTCTTAACTGCCTGTGCTCTTTCCACTGGCTTAGCCAGCTTTCTTTCTGCCTTTCCTTAGCTTGAGCACAGGGCAGATGCTTGGTCATTGTTTAGTCTCTGAGGGACACAGTATCCTCATTCATTCGTTCACTCATTCATTCATTGGACACATATTTATCCTTGTCTTTGTGCCAGACTTTCACTCAGGTATTGGGATTCATGGTAACAAGGGGCAGACTCGACCCTCTGAGGGTCGAGGAGCTAGGTAGGAGAGTATTGTGATGCAGCAAAGTAAGTACAGGGGCCAGGGAAGACACAGGGCAAGGAGGAAGGGACTTCAATGCACAAGTGACAAGAAGCAGGGCTTGTGAGGTGAGCCTCAGAGAAAGCAAGAGGCAGCAAGCTCGTGTGACCTTGACCCTGTGCTTGGGCTTGTGCGGGGGAAGGGCCCTTCTAAGTGTAATCAGAGGTGTGATGAGGCTGTGTTCCTCCGCTCTTCCCTGTTTTCTGTACTGATATCCGCAAGGACCATCTGCTCATTTACCACCCTCTCGGAGTGCCTGGAGAACAGGGACTGCCTTTTTCAGCCCCAGAACCCAGAACAGTGCCTGATCCACAGTAGGAGCTCAGCAAGAGTTTGCCGGGTGAATGAGTGGGGGTTACAGTGCAGGGCATGTGAGCAAAAGGGTCTACTTGTTCTTAAAACAAAAGCATGAACTCATGAGCTACTTACATCCTGTTCATTTATTTTCTTTGAGGAACAAGATCCATCTTCTAAGTACCCGATGACTTAAATTAATTTATTAAAATGTTAATGAGGTTGCCCTTTATAAAATGTAAGCCAGACTTTTTGTTTTCCTGTGTTCTTAACAGCATCTCCACAAAGCAAAACAATCCTTATGGCTATGTGGTTATTAATATAGGTCCCTTTTGGACACTAGGATGTTTAATATCTACTGCCTTCTGATGGGGAAAAAGAAAATTTTAACTTCTTTTCTCTTAAAGGGACAGCTCTTTTGAAGAAGGAAGAGAGATTATCCAGTTATAATTTTGAACCCCTTTCTTGTGAAACTCCATGCCACTCGCCATTTATATCCTGCTTTAGATTGTTGGGGTTTATTTATTTGAATAACTACAAAGTGGACATCTCGGGATCATTGTCTTTAAGAATATGTATAAAAAACATTTGTCTTCAATGCAGGCAAGTCTGAAGATAAGAAAATGGACTAGATTACCACTTAGTTTCTTGTATCAAAGCTTTGATACACAAGAAAAAAAAGTGTGACTTTTGGTTCTTACTCTTTTTAAAAAAAATGGACATGTAAAAATTGTATATATTTATGGTGTGCAACATGATGTTTGGATAGATGTGTACATTGTGAAATTTTTTAATCCAGTTACCACATCCATTACTTCACATACTTACCATTTGTTTATAGTGAGAACATTTGAAGTCTACTTTCTTAGCAGTTTTCAAGTATGCAATACATTATTATTAACAATAGCTCCCATGTTAGACAATAGATCTCCAGTGGTTCTTATTATTCTTAACAGCTCAAGTGAAGCATTAAATAAGATCCAGGCTTGCCTTCTTATTTAGTTGTCAGACTATTTTTCTCCCATTTTGTTTATTTCTAGTCGCATAATTGCACAGCTGAAAGATGAGAAATTACCACTTCTGTGCCATACACTTGATTTTGTCGATCTAAAGGGGGACAGAAGGGGTGTGGGAATAGGGAGAACTGAGGTTTGATGTGAAACTCAAAATTGGAGATTGTAGAGGCACAGCAGAATTGCTCAATAGTAAGCTTATTCTCCAGAAATTTTTTTACCAACTTTATTACATTGGTGCAAGTTGATTCCTTTTGAATAGGAGACCTTTCCTTTACTGTATATTATTATGGCTATAATAATAGCAGTTACCATTGAATGCATTACTTATATGCTACACGGTATAAGCTGTTCTCACTGACTAAGGTAAAAAAAAATGCATGCCACTGAAAGCCGCAGAATTCTACATTTAAGTATTTAAGATTATTTCTCCAACAGCAGACGGAGGATGCTGTGCAGGGATAGAGCACAGGGAACCTTTCATTTATGCATCATAGGAAAGGGTGGAATTACAACACAGCACTTTTATTTTCTCTTTCTTTCCTCCAACCATGTCCCCATAAGCTCTGGATTAGCCAGCTAGAGGCCTGATCCCTGAACGTCTTTCTACATAAAGACACATTGGCTGTAGGTTAGTTTTGGTAGCACGGGGAGCCTAAACCCTGGAGAGGGGAAAGTGGGGTGAAGGGAAGAAGAAGCTTTAGTAATGAAATAATGTAAATGTGCCAAGTACTTTCACTTAAAATCTACGATTTATGCCTTCATTATAGCCTCTACAACTGTATGTGGCAAATGCTAAAATATAAAAATAAAGCATGCATGCAGATTAAATTTTTTACAATAAAAATTTCTCTATAACATAAAATATTCCCCGCTCTTAGGCAATGGCTTCCTTCAAAACTGATGAATTTCAGCTAAAAAATACAGAAGGTCCATGAATGTCAAGCAAAATTAGATTTAACTAGTAATTCAGGTGTTAACAAAGGCTACACTAATTACTGTCCTCTCTCCTGGCTGGTTAAGGGATGAGTCTAAACCGTGGTTCTCAAACAGGTTACCTTTTTAAAATACACTTATTCAAGCTCGTAGTTCTGAGCCCGTGGGCTCTCCTAAAGTCATTGTTCTAAACCACTCTTAGGATGAAAAGAGAGATGTGTATGATACATATCTAAAGTATTGATGGGTTTTCAATATCTGCAGGGCTTATGAGTATGTATAAGTTTATTCTCAGTTTAATGATTAATTTATGAATTTTACACATCTAATAAATGAAACTTTAAAATGGATTTTTGTTAAACATTTAAGCATTGATTAAAAGCTAAATTATATTTCTATAACCAATTTAAAAAGCATTTGCTAATCTAATATAGCTGTTTCTTTTAAAGTTTTCAGACACCTTAAAGGGTAACTAAAACAACACAAAAATAGTCATTACAAAACCAGTTACTACATTTACAATTCTACCTGTTTCAAAATATTCACATCATTGGTTTAATTCAAATCTTCATTCTTCCTACATAACATCATAGGGGTTCAGAAATGTCGCATTAATTAATACCTGTCTCAGCTTAATAACATGAGAAAAAAAAATAGCTGCAGTTACTGGACCTGGAGGAGATATCACCTGACTCCCAGGCAGGGCACTGGTCACCAGTCTGAACTGCCTCATGGGCGAAGTTCATTTGTTCATTTGTTATAAAGTTTACTTATTACAAAGTACGTTTGGGGATCGGGGGGAGGTATTTTTTGGCTTGGTTCAACAGGAATGCTATTAACAGCAATAAGGAACAAAGGGGATCCATGGAAGGAAGGAGAGTTCTCTTGGAGACAGACTGAGTCTAAGATGCTAGCATTGTGTCTTCTGGGTACATTCAGCAGGCAGGTGAAAATCCAGACCTAGAGCTCAGAGGCCATCTGGGCAGGAGACCCAAGTTTGGAAGTCATCTGGTAAGAGGTGAAGCTGGACTATGTTACCTAGAGGGAGTGACCAGAAAGAGAAGAGGCTGAGAAGAGCAGTAGGAAGAAGAGAGTTGCGAAGTGGGGTGTTTGGCCACATCTCTTATTTACAGAGAGCTCGGCAGGGAGGCCAGTTGAGCATGGCCCGTAGGAAAGAATGGAATCTGCTCACAGTGGGCGTGGATCCAGGGCGTGGGCAGGAGGCAGGGGCACCAGACCCAGAGGAACAGTGTGGTGGGGAAGAGGAGGAGAGTAGGGGGCGTGGATCCAGGGCGTGGGCAGGAGGCAGGGGCACCAGACCCAGAGGAACAGTGTGGTGGGGAAGAGGAGGAGAGCAGGGGGCGTGGATCCAGGGCGTGGGCAGGAGGCAGGGGCACCAGACCCAGAGGAACAGTGTGGTGGGGAAGAGGAGGAGAGCAGGGGGCGTGGATCCAGGGCGTGGGCAGGAGGCAGGGGCACCAGACCCAGAGGAACAGTGTGGTGGGGAAGAGGAGGAGAGTAGGGGGCGTGGATCCAGGGCGTGGGCAGGAGGCAGGGGCACCAGACCCAGAGGAACAGTGTGGTGGGGAAGAGGAGGAGAGCAGGGGGCGTGGATCCAGGGCGTGGGCAGGAGGCAGGGGCACCAGACCCAGAGGAACAGTGTGGTGGGGAAGAGGAGGAGAGCAGGGGGCGTGGATCCAGGGCGTGGGCAGGAGGCAGGGGCACCAGACCCAGAGGAACAGTGTGGTGGGGAAGAGGAGGAGAGCAGGGGGCGTGGATCCAGGGCGTGGGCAGGAGGCAGGGGCACCAGACCCAGAGGAACAGTGTGGTGGGGAAGAGGAGGAGAGCAGGGGGCGTGGATCCAGGGCGTGGGCAGGAGGCAGGGGCACCAGACCCAGAGGAACAGTGTGGTGGGGAAGAGGAGGAGAGCAGGGGGCGTGGATCCAGGGCGTGGGCAGGAGGCAGGGGCACCAGACCCAGAGGAACAGTGTGGTGGGGAAGAGGAGGAGAGCAGGGGGCGTGGATCCAGGGCGTGGGCAGGAGGCAGGGGCACCAGACCCAGAGGAACAGTGTGGTGGGGAAGAGGAGGAGAGCAGGGGGCGTGGATCCAGGGCGTGGGCAGGAGGCAGGGGCACCAGACCCAGAGGAACAGTGTGGTGGGGAAGAGGAGGAGAGCAGGGGGCGTGGATCCAGGGCGTGGGCAGGAGGCAGGGGCACCAGACCCAGAGGAACAGTGTGGTGGGGAAGAGGAGGAGAGCAGGGGGCGTGGATCCAGGGCGTGGGCAGGAGGCAGGGGCACCAGACCCAGAGGAACAGTGTGGTGGGGAAGAGGAGGAGAGCAGGGGGCGTGGATCCAGGGCGTGGGCAGGAGGCAGGGGCACCAGACCCAGAGGAACAGTGTGGTGGGGAAGAGGAGGAGAGCAGGGGGCGTGGATCCAGGGCGTGGGCAGGAGGCAGGGGCACCAGACCCAGAGGAACAGTGTGGTGGGGAAGAGGAGGAGAGCAGGGGGCGTGGATCCAGGGCGTGGGCAGGAGGCAGGGGCACCAGACCCAGAGGAACAGTGTGGTGGGGAAGAGGAGGAGAGCAGGGGGCGTGGATCCAGGGCGTGGTCAGGAGGCAGGGGCACCAGACCCAGAGGAACAGTGTGGTGGGGAAGAGGAGGAGAGCAGGGGGCGTGGATCCAGGGCGTGGTCAGGAGACAGGGGCACCAGACCCAGAGGAACAGTGTGGTGGGGAAGAGGAGGAGAGCAGGGGGCGTGGATCCAGGGCGTGGGCAGGAGGCAGGGGCACCAGACCCAGAGGAACAGTGTGGTGGGGAAGAGGAGGAGAGCAGGGGGCGTGGATCCAGGGCGTGGGCAGGAGGCAGGGGCACCAGACCCAGAGGAACAGTGTGGTGGGGAAGAGGAGGAGAGGACACAGAGACCATTTGAAAATCTAGGGAATGGGCAGATGGGCCCATGTGGGGTCTTGTTTTGTTTTCTTTGGATTTTAGGTTGTGGTTTTTATAAGGATGTAAAGATCGTATTGTGTGTGTTGACTAGGAAGAAAAAGCCAACACAAAAGAAATCACTGGCGACACAATACAGGGTAGAAAACCATTCATGGAGCCTGGTCCCAGGGCAACGAGGGGAAAGCCAGGTTTCCCGCATGAGTCCTCAATATGTCGTGGAAGGAAAGAGGGAGGGAACAAATGAGAGCTATGCGGGACACTTCTAAGGCAAAGAAGTTAAAGAAGCTCACATTTTCTTTTCCCACCTTATCATTCCTCTTTCAACCTGGTTTGTGCTTTTTTTTAAAAAAAAAAAAAAAAAAAAAAAAAAAAAAAACCCTTTTAATTGTGTAATCAAATATTTCAATTATTTCTTTCATGTTTTTGTTTATTTGGCATGAAAATTCATCTTAAATGGGTGTGATCCTTTCAAAAAATTAAATGAAGAGAGCAAAACTCTGCATAAAGTCTGTGTTGTAGGATTGAGATGTGTTGCTTGAGAAAAGAGAAAAGGGTTCAGTAGTAGTGTAGTGGACGTGGGGACGGTGAGGACGCTCCATTAACAATGGGTTCAAGGATAGCTGTACGCAGTGATAGCAAAGGTGAGTGACACACTTCACTAGCAAGACCAGTCAGTCCTGTTTTACAGAATGCATTATCCCCCAAGCTGGCAGTGTTGAGGAGCACGTGAGGCCTAGTATGTTCTTGGAAAGAAATCTTTATTTCCCGATAATCACTTCTCATCCCTGTATAAATGCATGTGACCTGTTTGTAAGAGTATGAAACAGTTCTGGCGCTGATGGGAGAGAGAGATTGGTGCCGTCTTCCCCAAGCTGGGATTGGCAAGGAGAATGCAGCAATAGAAGTCAGGTGAAGCAAGGGTATCCACGAGAGCATCACTGCAGTGATGGGTCACCAGGTCCAAGCCGGCAGAGCAGCTGAGAGGCTGGAGGGGACTCTGGGCTAGAATAGGAGGAACCAACAAACCGGAAGTCATATTGAGGAAGAGCAAGCTCAGGGGTGACAGATTGAGAAAAGTGGGAAGATGGGAAACTGAGTCAAAGTCTAGGGCTCAAATATGTTCTAAATGGTGGTGAGATCCAAGCTGCAACCTACCTAAGTTTAGGTAACATTAGGGAGGCAACAAGGATCTACATTTGAGGATGCTAGGGCCTGTGTAGAGCCAGAGTGTTTGGAAGATCTTTAGCCTAGATGCTGAGCCTAAAAATGCAGGCTGAATATTGACAGGAAAACTGAGCTAGGTATTGACATTGTCACGGTAAGGAAATCATGAGACAACAGTCACACACTTGGGAAGAAGGTCAATACTGCCATGGTGTACACCTGTGCCACCGTACATGATAGCCCCGGGGAACGGCTACTGTCTGTGGAGCAGCAGGAGGTGTAAACTGCAGAAGAATCCGCAGGTTTTGTAGAGACCTCTAGGATTAGCAGCCCTTCAGATTTCATTAGTAACCAGCTCCTGTGAGATGCTGGCATTGTCAGATCAGCCCCGTAAACGAATCTGCTTATTTAGCTGAGTCATCATTTGTGGTTCTGTGTTGAGATTTAGCCTTGTTTGTTTCTGCCTGAGAAACTGGTATGTGACCAGAAGTAAAGGAAATTGATTATTCTGAGTGACTGGCCTAGTGAAGATTCTATCTGCCATACTTACATCTCCTATGATGAGGCACAGTAAGAAATTATTGATAAGCAGAGCCATAGTCTAAAGTGTGTTGTAAGCATGATGGGGCAAAATATTATAAAACCCAGCTTAGTAATGTTGTTTCTCCAAAAATGAAACACAGCATTACCGTAGGATGCAACAATGGCACTTCTGGCTATATACTCAAAGGAAGTGAAAGCAGGGTCTTGATTAGGTCTTTGTACACCCTATATGGGTAGCTGCATTTTCACAATAGGAAACAGGTGCAGCCCAAGTGTCCATGGATGGATGAAGGGATAAACAAAATGTGGTCTATACATACAATGGAATATTATGTAGCCTTAAAAAGGAAGGAAATTCTGATACATGCTATAACATGGATGAGTCTGGAGGACATGATGCTAGGTGAAATAAGCCAGGCACAAAAGAACAAATACTGTGCTATTCCAATTATATGAGCTACTAAAGTCAAATTCATAGAGATAGAAAGTAGAATGGTGGTTGCCAGGGGCTGGGTGATGAGGGGCTGGGGAAGGCGGAGGGGTGAGGATGGAGAGTTGGCATTTGATGGGTAACGTGTTTCAGTTTTGGAAGATGAGCAAATTTTGGAGCTGAATGGTGGTGATAGTAGAAAAACAATGTAAATGTATTTCATGTCACTGAAATTACACATAATTACAGTTTAAATGGTAAATTTTGCTATGAATAATTAAACACCTTTTTAAAAAGAAAAACATGAATAGGTCCTTCTGGAAAAGGGCTTTACATGCTAAATCTTGTGTTACATATATTTTGCCACAGTAAGGAAAAAATAAAAATAAAAACTTAGCCCTGACTTTGAATTATTGAGGGATGTTTCCTCTTTTCTTTCTCTCTTTCTTTCTTCCTTTCTTCCTTCCTTCCTTTCTTTCTTCCTTTCTTCCTTCCTTCTTTCCTTCCTTTCTTCCTTTCTTCCTTTCTTTCTTTCTTTCCTTGCCATTGTACATTTACTTCTTAGTGAGAAGAAAAGCAGCAAGCGCATGACCCATAGATCATTTTCTAATCTGACAAGGGCATGGAAAAATACATGCTTTATTCAGCTTTTGAAACAACGGATTTGAACTGCCAGTAAACTTCTTTCCTTAAAAGAAACTCACGGTGTTTCAACCCTTTGTAGCAGTGAGATACAATCAGAGGAAACTCCTCTTTCTCTCTTTTTTTTTTTTTTTTTTTTTTTTTTTTTTGAGATGGAGTCTCGCTCTGTCGCCCAGGCTGGAGTGCAGTGGCGTGATCTCGGCTCACTGCAACCTCTGCCTCCCGGGTTCAAGAGATTCTCCTGCCTCAGCCTCTAGAGTAGCTGGGATTACAGGCGCGGGCCCAGCTAATTTTTGTGTTTTTGGTAGAGACAGGGTTTCACCATGTTGGTCAGGCTAGTCTCAAACTCCTGACCTCAGGTAATCCACCCGCCTTGGCCTCCCAAAATGCCTAGATTACAGCATTTTAGGCACCCAGCCTATTTCTGTATTTTTCATTCCCCCCTCCACCCACTAATGCAGAAAATAAAAGAGTTTACTTTTAGAAGCTTAATTAAAAAAAAAAAAAAGTTGTGAATCCCTGAACAATTTTTTTTAAGAACCATGTGAGAATTCCTACATCCAGGTGTTACCTTTCAAATTATTTGCCTTAGAGAGTCTGTCTGTTTATTCCAATAAACTTCCATTTCAGAATGGCCTTCAGTTTTAGTTGATGATAAACATAAGAAAATTGAGTAGTCTAGTGGCTTCTTTCTTCATACTTGACTCCGAATGACTTTTGACTGTTACCAAAAGGTAAATCTACCCTCAAAGGATGAAACTGCCAACACAGACAATATACAAAAGAAAGTATGTGTGATTCATTCAATAAATATTGAGTGTCTACTGTGTTGCCAGGTGTTCTGCTAGACACCAGGGGTATAAGATGAAAAGACAATTTTAGTCACTGCTCTTAAGCTGCTGACACTCTTAGAGGAAGACAGACATTCTCACAAGTAATTAAATACTTCGTTTAAAAAAAAAAAAAAAGTAGTGGCATGTGTGGGTATAATGAGAGCCCAGGGTGAGGAGTGGCTTTCAGAAATGTTTTAAACAAAGATGTCATCCCCAGAATGCATTATCCCCCAAGCTGGCAGTATTGAGGAGCACGTGAGGCCTAGTATGTTCTTGGAAAGAAATCTTCATTTCCCGATAATCACTTCTCATCCCTGTATAAATGCATCTGACCTGTTTATAAGAGTATGAAACAGACATTACTATGTGTGATAACTTGTCCTCTAGGCCCTCAGACTATTCAGAGAAGATAACAAGTCACAACATCTTGTGACTCTAGTTAGATTTTATTTTTTTATTAGTCACTGAAATAACCTGGTGCCTCAAGGATATATTTGACAGATGTAGCTAAAGGGATTAAAGAAAGTACGTAAACAAAAGATTCCTCAAGCCAGAGCGCAGGACAGAAACAGCATGTCCTAACAAGACAACATGGGAGACTGGGTCTAGAGGCCAATTCAACAAGGTTCATTCGGGATCCTTCACCCGCATGATCATTGTGTTGGCACCAAGAGCTTGTGTCTCACTGAATAGTGCCCTTACAGAGGCAGGCAGTGCCTAGGAAGGGGTCATCCTGGAGAGCTGGGTAGGCTTTCCAGTCAGATGACTGAGTTCCAAGCGGTTAAAATGTTTGGATGCAGTACTCCTCCAAGGACATGCTTATCCCTAACTGTCACTGCCTTTCTAGGAAAACTTACTTGTTCAGTCCTTAAGAGGACTGTGTCATTTGAGGACAGCCTTAAGAAGATATTAAGTAGCAGAGAAACTTCTAAGCTCATCTGTGATTTCAGCAGCGGTCACACCTGTTAAGAGCAGAGTTCTTTTAAACACACAGGGAAGAGACAGGAGGCCTTGGTAATCCTCTGGCAGTTGTTGATGGTGCAACTGTATTCACACTTTTCTATATTTTCCCTTCATATTGCCATTCTCGAGTTTTGTCAAGTTTTGTGTATGATATTTACACAGTAGGGGCTCTATTGAGATAGTTTCAAAGAACCAACAATCCTAATCAAAATGTGTGCTACTGAAATAAGTTATTTGGAGTATTAAAACAAGTATCTTCCTGTGGACAACTAGTCATTTGTAATTATGTGATGGGAAGCTCGGGGAAATGTGCAGGAGATTTCAGAAGTAATACTTCTGCCTCCATACCATTGTAGATAAAATTATATACTCATACTTTTAGAAATCCGAGATACACATTTACCAAAACTTGTAACCACTGTGAAAGAAACAGGTAATCAGCTGTCATTGCCCTTATGTTCAAGATGAAGACCGAAACTTCATTTTCAAAGGCAAATCTGTCATAACATAAGCACACTTCCTTCAGTCCTTCAGGCCTCAGTAACAGCCAAGACTTACCTCTAAACCACACTACTCATCAGGGTGCAGTCTATGAAAACTGCCCAGGAAACCTCCTTCCCGTTGGTTCCTGAGGAGGGGAGGAGCAGACTGCACGCAGGTGAGTATTCAATTTGATCATCTCAGGTAAAGCTTAGAACCCAGCAAAGGCTAACAGTAACACTGGTAGCACAAAAGAAGCCATTTCAGATAATTTCTTAGTATTCCATAGGCCTTAGTATACCAACAATCTGTTTCTACCACCTTCAAACTTAATAGTGTAAGCCGGGCACGGTGGCTCACGCCTGTAATCCTAGCACTTTTGGGAGGCTGAGGCGGGTGGATCATGAGGTCAGGAGTTCGAGACCAGCCTGGCCAATATGGTGAAACCCCATCTCTACTAAAAATATAAAAAGTAGCCGGGCATGGTGGCGCGCCTGTAGTCCCAGCTGCTTGGGAGGCTGAGGCAAAAGAATGGCTTGAACCCGGAAGGCAGGTTGCAGTGAGCTGAGATTGCGCCACTGCACTCCAGCCTGGGCAATAGAGTGAGACTCTGTCTCCAAAAAAAAAAAAAAAAAAAATAGTGTAATACAACCACAAATATAATAAAACCATATATTTTTGTTATAACTCACAGATTATCTGGACTGGGAATGTGACAGTGCACATGCTATCAGCCTTAGCTGAGAAGACTGTAACACTGGGTGTACTCAAATGGCTGGGGTTCGGAATCACCTGGAGACAGGTCTGGTGCCTAGGCCAGGATCAGCGGCAGCTGTAGAACAGAACGTCTGTATGTGGCCGGGGCTTCCTCACATCATGGTAGCCTCAGAGCAGTGTGACTTCCTACTTGATGGGTAGAACTGCAGAGAAGAGTGTCCTGGAGGACAAAACAGAGCTGTGTGGCCTTTTGTGAAATAGCCTTGGAAATACGTAGTTTCATTTCTGCCATATTTTTGTGGTCAAAGGAGTCACAAGCTCAGATGTAAGGGATGGGGACATAGACCCCCGACTCTCAATGGCAGGGGTGTCACAAAACGTGTGACCCTGTTTTAAAACCACCACAGGCCCCCTCTCCTTAGCATTCCACTGGCCCTTTATCCCGGAAACCTCGGGAAATTGTTGTTCCTAATTATCTTCTTTAGTTCTCCTCTCCCATCCCTTCCTCAATCCAGTTCAAGGATGAGGGCCTAGAACTCCACCTGTGTCCTGTTCCCTCTTGAATCTACAGGTCGGGCAGGAAAGTGAAGGGTGAGGCTGGCATGTGTACAAGTGCCAGTGGAGGGCGCTGTGGCTGACTGGAAAGCCCCTGTACGTTCTAAAGGACAGCTGTTCCAAACGGAGGTGGGAATGAAGTCCTTGTGTTTCCAGATTTCCCATTTTAATGTGAAATTAAATATTGAAATGTTGCTTCGCAGTGTTTTAAAAGCATACCATGAGATCTGGGTTTATGCTGTTGTCTGTGTCCTGGCTCTGAGCCCCTCTTTGAAAGACCCAGAACTCTAAAACAAGGCAGTATTTAAGATTGCACATTATGTTTATCCCCAGAAATTTCCACATTGGGGTTGGGAATGCCCTTCCTTCTTTAAATACTTCTTTCTTTAAATCATATTTGCAAAGAATTCTTGTAACTGAGAATCTAGGCTCTCAATAAATAGACCTCATCCTTCCTTCATCCACACATGAATGGCAGCATTTTGTGCATTAATTATGTGTGTGATGTCTCTAAGCTGAATTGGCTGAGGAGCAGAACTTTCATGATTAGCTGTATAAAAAAAAGAGAGCTTCAATTTTGACGCTAAGGCTTGCTTATCTTTTCTATTCTCAGCCTTTCTCAATGTTTGTTAGAATTTAAACTTGTCCTAAGCATGACAACATCTGTTCAAAAGAAAAGGGGGATAGTATATGTTTATATATACACACCTTAATTTAGTATTGGGGACCCTCCAGTTACCAATTATAAGTGTAAAGACTAAATCAAAGTTATAGAAAAATAGACAAAATGAACAGTGACCAAGAGAAGATTTAAGAAATCTGAAGCTAAAGATTTATTTTTCTGCCTGCCCTCCTTGAAGTAATTATTAACTAAGTTTATAAATAGCCTCCTTCCTCTGAGAAGAAATGTCCAAGTGACACCAAACAGGCTGCGGCGTACTGAATGCTCTCCCGTTTCATTTTGAAACTCGAGCTTTTGTGAAGACTGTCGTTGTGCATGCCTCTGTCTCCCCTCATTACCACTTCTGGGTGGAGCCGGAAGCAGGACAGATGCAGATAGTCCTCATTTCAACCACAGGAATTGATTTTAAAGGTGACACTGTCCTCAGTAACGTGGCTGATACCCTGTAGGGGTAAAATTAGCTGTGTTTTCTGTGCAGGTGAAATGTTAGTGATTTTTTTGATATTCTGTACAGCACTCACTGCAAAATGCATTGTAAGATCTAAACACCTGCAGCTGATTGTGGAAGACTCTTTATTTTTTCTTTACCCTAACTTAAAAAAAAAAAAAAAAAGAGAGAATGTTTCCAGAGAATCTGCTAAGGAAAACATCAGGTCTGACAACAAGGGAGAACTGAGAGAGCGAAGAGGAGGCAGCTTTCTGCACTCTGCACACTGGGTTGCAGTTCTCACAGAATCCTGGGGCTCAGGACAAGATGGGAGCTTGCTCCTTGGACCTGCATTTACCCCAGGCCTCGAAACAAAGCCCCCCAGTCTATAGCTCCAGCATCACTTCACAGACCTTTTCATGCCACAGCAACCCATGCTGCCAGGAATCTGCCACTTGTCTCCAGGACAGCTTCCTATTGAAAGCAACTCTATGTTAACCTGCCTTAAAGCAGATTACAGCTCTATTTTGAAACCCACTGCAGTAATTCGGGACAGATCTTTTTATCAAACGGCTTTCTCTTTTGCATACATGTTTAAACATGAGCCACACACTCAGAACAATGGACTGTTTTATAAAAGGTGATTGTGATTAGCACATAGTACTCACTGAAAGAATTTGTAAATGAAAAAAGCTGAAAAATGAAATACGGATCACTGGGGTACTCATTAACTGTTCAAAAGCATAATTTAGTTGAATTTCAAATGTGTTAATGTAGGATATCATTCATTGAAAAAAGGATTGTAATTTTACACTTCATGTTTAACTTTGTAAACTGTGGCATCTTTAATGCGGGTGTGTGTTCTTAGAACTCTTAATTGTATGACTGATTCAGACTTCATGATTCATTAGCCCTGCACATCTCGAGAACATACATGAATGTGCTCATACAGAGGTTAGAACCTTGGGCTAGCTCAAGGGTAGCCTAAGAGAATATTGCAGACAGAAGGTTCTAGTTGCTTGAGCAGTGCCCAGAGCATAGCTCCATATATAGTGAGCATAACAGCGCTGATGTGTCTGATTGGTGTGTTGGTATTAACAAACATGTAATGGCACAGAGTACAGGAAATTTCATTACATCTCTGGCAAATTCATATTGAAAGAAAGAAGGACAGATGGTTGAAAACAGCCATAAAATATTCTATTACATGTCTGCAGAAATCATTAGCCAGCAGTTAAAGAGATGTTATTAATGGATCAGATCCACTTGGGGAGTCATGTTTCTATAATGCACATTAAAGCGATGGTACTTCTGGTGTTTTTAATGCAGTCAGGGCCAAAGACAAACGTGACTTTCTGAGTAATTAGAAAATGGATTTATTGGCAGTGAAGAAGCTGCTCTCCAACTTGACTCCGGATCATTTGGGGAGGTGGTTTTGATCATCTGTTGTCAAAGAGTAGAACATAACTGGCTGCTAGCCCTGTAGGTCACTGAAATGCCATATTGCTTTATTAGTATTTTGGGGGAGATAGGAATAAAATTAGTATTTCTGAAAATCATCAAGGGATAATCTTAATCTCTCAAGTGCCTGAACGTGTCTCTTTAGAATTAATGCAAACATCAGGCTTTTGACTTTGTGAGCATGAGAATGATTTTCGGTGCGTGTTTCTGTCTGCGTGATAAACAGTACAGTGTCTGTGAGATGCTGGGGAGCCCTTTGGACCAGGTGCGGTAATTTGTCTGGTCCTCCCTTCGCAGAGAGGAACTTTCAGCCCCGCGGGTCCAGGATGTGAGAATACAAGGTGCTCAGTCCCTGGGAGGAGAGGCTTTCCTTAGGGCATCTCACATTTCAAAGCAAGGTAGGGTCGGGGCAGCTTAGTGACGCCAGCATCAAAGCAAAAGGAAGGGAGGTGCTCATGGAACTGTGGTCATCGTTCCTGGACAGTCCAGAGCTTCCTCTCCCTTGAAAGTGTTTGGAAATGCACCAACAAATCCTCCCCCGTTAGCTCCTTTTAGTGGGCCTTCTGAGAATTGTTGCCGCTCGGGTGATGCTCTTCCGCGCTGTGCAGCCCGTGTTTCAGCGTGCTTTCCCAGCATGTTGGAACACACGACGTGCAGCACATGTCTTCGCTTGCTTCCTTTTGGATCAGCTGCCACCCTAGGGTTTCCAGGTAGACCTGTCATCAGGTGGTTAGTGTGTCTCCAGAGGACCCTTCAGGAATGGTGAAGGGTTCCTGTATGCAGCCTGTGAGGCTTGTGGTGTGTGGACTCTGCATTTTGTAACCCAGGAGAGCTTTCCCTAAAGGACATGACCCAGAGCTCCACATATAGACTACAGTCCTGTCCATGACCCCGTATTGCCGTGTGGGTGTCACTGTTATGGACTCTCTTCCAATGGAGTGGTGATTTACAGTGTTCTGTCCTAGAAATTGATAAACTATGAGTAGGTTTTCCCCCATTCATAATTCTTCCCATATCCCTTCAACCAAAAAATCATGATAAAAAACAATCTAAAGATGCTGTATAAATCTGCCATGTTTGATAAAGCAAGGGAAATCTCATCACCTACAATGACAGTGGTGTAAAAGCCCTGCATTTTGCATAATTTTGCTTAATGAGAGTTTTCACCACAGAAAGAGGTGCTTTGTCATCACTTTGGACTCTTAAAATGTTTATGCGGTTGGTTAACAAGCATCAGCAAAATGGTAACAACTGCTTATCGATTCTTATATTGAGTTTGGGAAAAGTTTAAACCCCCTGATTTATCTCTGCTTATAAAAACATCGCCTGGCTCTCTTTTAGCCTTCACTGTTTCTCCCCCCACCACTTCCCCCAACACACACACCAGGAATCATTTATTTTTGTTTGACGTTGGTGTGTCTTTCTCAGGCAAGAGGTATAAACTGGAGGTCGGAATAGGTCTTCCAAATATTAGGTGCTGAATGGCTTTAGTGATTCACAGTTGTAAACATGGGAGCTGGAGGGATGGAGGACTCTCCTGAAACAGTGCTTTAGTGTTGTGCCTGGCAGGAAAGGAGAGTTAGGGTGGGAGCTAGAGAGGACTGTAACGTTGATGGATGACTAGGGGTTTGGTTGGCATTAGGAGCGGTGGCTTAAGGGAAGTATTGCTTTTTTATTACACAGATAATCCATGGTTATTGTAATAATGTTTGAGGGTAGAAAGAAAAATTATTCATAATATTTTTATGAAATATTATTTTCATGTATATCCTTTCAAAATGTTATTCTGCAGATAGATAAATATTCATGTATAGTTTTCCTTAAATGGAATCCTACTAATCATTTATAACTTACTTTTATGATTTCCTAATTTCACATTAACATCTTTCATCAGTAAAAAATATGCCTGCATCATCGGTTTAAAATGGACACATAGGGTGCCACTCAGCACAGAAACTATCAGATGTTGGGCCAACCCCTAATGGTGGACCATTAGGTCACTTCAGCTTTTGCTTCTTTAAGTGATGCTGTGATGAACACCTTTGTGACTCCTATATCTTGGTTCACTAGGATAGATTATTAGAAGTGGAACTGACAGGCCAAAATGTATACCCAGTATAAAGAGATTTTATACATGCCCAATTGGGAAGAAAAGGGGGTGTGTTTGTTTTTAACATTCTGCTACTGTATTATTCTTGTGGTATGAGACTGAATGAAACCCTGTTACTCGTATAGCCCTATTTAAAAGAAATAAAGTTGGGAGGCTGAGGCATAAGAATCTTTTGAACCCAGAAGGCAGAGGTTGCAGTGAGCTGAGATCACACCACTGCACTCCAGCCTGGGCGACAGAGGGAGACTCCGTCTCAAAAATATAAAATAAATAAATGAATGAATGAAATGAAGTGAGAAAGCTCTTTTGATACCCAAGTATATTTTGGGTTACAGGCCCTTTGTGAATCTGACTAAGCTTTGGATACTCCCCTTGAAAAATACATATATGTATATATGCACATACACACACAGTTTCACTAAGGCATGGACCTAACCCATGGATTTCAGTTAAGTCTTTGATTTATAGCTACTTCCTAGTGATTGCTTTTTGTTTTTAATTATTATCTTCATGCCAGTTAAGAATGAAGTTAATTCATTGTTTCTGTGTTCATCTAGTAAATATAACTCCTTTTTTATAGTCTACTTTATATTGGACTATCAAAAAATTGAGAATGAAATGATTTTCCAGACATGTAGAATGCCCCTACTGCTCTAGGCTTAAATTTGGCAATGATTCACCAAAGATTTATCTGAACCATTTTAGTGAGACTATTGCAAATATACAGGATGTGGTGGTCTCATACTTCACCTTATTACATCTGTTCATGTATTTTCCCTGACTGTGGTTATTTATCCAGTTAAATACTGTCCCCTTTGGCGTGACCAAAGCCAAAGTCATTGTTTTTCTCTCAAAACGTGCTCCATCCGACCAGCCACAGTGGCTCATGCCTGTAATCCCAACACTTCAGGAGGCCAAGGCAAGCAGATCGCTTGAGCTCAGGAGTTTGAGACCAGCCTAGGCAACATGGTGAAACCCTGTCTCTACTAAAAATACAAAAAATTAGCCGGGTGTGGTGGCACGTGTCTCAGGTGGGAGATCTGAACCTGGGAGGCAGAGGTTGCAGTGAGCCAGGATTGCACCACTGCACTCCAGCCTGGGCAACAGAGCCAGATGCCCTCTCAAAAAAAAAAAAAAAAAAAAAAAAAACAATGCTCCATCCACCTCCTTCTATCCAAATACTTGTTCGTTGCACCCCACTTTTCCCAGTCACTTATGGTTGAAACTTTAGATTCACCTCGAGCCCTCATTCTCCCAAGAAACAGAAGAGGAGATGTGTGTGTGTATGTAAATATAGATGCAGACACAGGTATAGATAGATTTATGGATTATAAGGAATTGGCTCATGCCATTATGGAAGCTGTGAAGTCCTAAGATCTGCAGGATGAGGTGGCAAGCTGGAGACCCATGAAAACTGATAGAATTCCCAGCCTGAGTCCAAAGACCAGAGCACCGGGACAGTTGATAGTATAATTCTAGGTCAAAGGCCAGCAGACTCAAGACCAAGAAAGAGGTATTTCACTTCAAGTGTGAAGGCAGAAAAAATGCCAGTGTTCCAGTTTGAAGGCCATCAGGCACGAAGAATTCTCTTACTCTGGGGAAATCAGCGTTTTTGTTCTATTCAGGCCTTCAACTGATTGGATTAGGCCCGCCCACATTAGGGAAGGCAATCCGCCTTACTTAGTCTGCTGATTCAAATGTGAATGTCATGCAAAAACACCCTCACAGACACACCCAGAGTAACGTTTGACCAAATACATTGGCACCTTGTGGCCCAGTCAAGTTGACACATGAAATTGACCATCACACTCCACATCTCCACTTATTAATGGGCTCCCAAATCGTGTTAATTCCTCCTGCCTGGTGTCTCTTCATCTCTGGCTTATTCTCTCCATCTCCAGCTCTACCTGCTTAGTTCCGACTCTTCTCTTAACCCAGGTCTAACCCAGGTCTTTGCAGTCTCCTCCTAAATGGTATTTTTGCCTTTGTCAAGTGATTGTCAAGGTTTTTACCACCAGTACCCTTTTTCCTATTTTTCCCTATGAATCCCAGCCTCTGAGAGAGTTTTGTCTACCAAGCCAGCTGTTTTGCCATTTTTATTAATGGAAAACATTTATAGTTGTCAATAAGTAGCACTTATTATTTACTATATACAAGGCACTATCCTAGCCTTTGTATAAATCACATTATTTAAATGTGATTTATGTATTTATATATTTTAATATTTCTATATTTCTATAAATTACCTTAAGTATACAAATTACCTCTCTATAAGGCAGACACTTCCATTCCCACTTTATCATGAGGAAACGTAAGCCTAGGAGGCTACATAAACAGCCCAATATTGCACAGCTAGTAAATAGTAGAGGCAGGATTCAAATCCAGAACTTTGAACCCAGAGCCCTGGTCTCCACCTCACAACTACACTGCTTCCAGTTCGGTGCTGGGAGCGATCTGTGCGTTTCCGCAGCACGTTGGTAGAATCTCAACCAAGACCAAAAGGTTGATGGTTGGATTCACTTGTGCCATGTTATTGTAGGTCAGTATGCCAATTCCGTTAGGTTTGCTGGAAAAACAAAATGAAAATGCTTGCTTTCAAACAAAGATTTGATGTTGACATTTACCTTGCCCCCTTTCTCAGATCCAAAACCCTTTGGCATCCAAAAGGGCCAGGTAGAAATCACATAACCTCTTCTCCCTTCAACCAGCACTGTACACTGTAGCCAGGTTAGCCTTTTCTCCTACAATTCTGCTTGCACAACCGTTACCAAATCCCTGAAACCTCAGCTCCTTCAGCCCGCCCAGTTGTTGTCTGCGTGACCCTGGGCTGTAGCCGTATTTGTACCTTGTCCATAATATCCCTCCACGGCACCTTTGCTGGCCATTTCTTGTGAAACGCTTGTCTCTCTGAAAGCTTTCTCAAGTTATCCTACCCTTGGAGCTTTCCCTCCTACACTGGTCATGGGTTCCTCCTCCAATCCCAGTAGAGGGCTCACAGCAGACACAGAACACAAGGTGATCTGTGGATCTTACAAAACAGTGAGAAAAATCATCGGTAAATAGGCAAGCAAATAAGTCCGCTTGTCATTGTACGCTGTGAATCGTAACCCAAGACAATACCGTTGAAAAAAAAGTTTGAATTAAAGGGGAAAATGTGCATGGTATATATGTATGAAAATAGGTGTGTATTTCACATCCCGTCTACTCTCATTCTCATTATTCATGCTTATCAATTCGGCTACTCACTGAATTTATTTGTAACCTTAGAACCCATGCTCACTGCATTTTTGCCTTGTATAGTTATCTGCTCAGTTCCACTTATTTAACTATAGTCTTGGCTGTCATTAAAAGTCTCATTGTAATTCCTCGTCTTAAAAAGGATTCCTGCTTGAAAATACTCCGGTGTGGCCAGATACATTTTGTCCATGCATTTTGTGTGTGCCAGTTCCTTCTTTTTGTTCTTATTCTGGCCAGTTTTATCTCCACCATTGAATTACAAAATGATCAGATCTGACTGCTGTCATATAAGTGATAAGATTTGATATTCAGACAAGAGCAAACCAGTGCCAGACACGGTGGCCCACACCTATAATCACAGCTACTCCAGAGGCTGAGGCAGGAGAGTTGCTTGAGCCCAGGAGTTGCTGGCTGGCCTGGGCAACAGAGTGAGAACTTGTCTCAAAAAAAAAAGTTAAAAACGAAAAAAAAGAACAAGCCAAATGCACATTCGTCTTTTTCCCCCTGATTTTTTATGTTGCAAATTTTCAAGAATAAAAATAATGAAAACCCATATACCTTCCCCGATTCACCAGCTGTTACTGTTTGCCACATTTGCCAGGTCTAGCTCGTTCACACATGCCCTGGCCCTCCTCCCTCTCCTTTATCACCGTCACTCTCACAGTATATTCTTTCCTGAGCCATTTGAAAATAAATTGCACATGTAATGAGACTTCACCCCTAAATTCTTCAACATACGTCTCCTAAGAAGAATCGTGTTCTCCTGCATCACCACAGTACTAATGTCACACCCAAGACATTTATCAATGTTGCAATACTACTATCCATTACCATAAAATACAATCCAATGCAAATTTCTCCAAACTCCCCACCAAGCCCTTCCCTGCCCCTGCCCCTGCCCCATCCAGGATCAGTAAAAGGTCAGTCCATTGGCTCTCCTTGGCTCTCGTGTTTGTTTTATCTCCTGTAATCTGGGCACCCCCACCTTCTCCTTTTTTTGTCTTTCGTGATGTTTTGGTTTTGAAGAATCCAAGCCAGTTGTCCCGCAGTCTGGACGTGTCTCATTGTCCTCATGCTTGGGTTCAGGTTAAACGTTTCTGGCAAGAATACTGCATGCATGATGTGTGCTTCCCATTCTGTCACATCAGGAGGCACATGTTGTGAGTTCCATTATTGGTAATGCCAAGTTTCAGCATTTGCTTGAGATCTTTCTCCTTGACATTAGCAAGTAATATTTGAAACTTAGTTAATACCCTGTTCTGCAGCAACGTTTCGCCCACATTTTGCATCCATTTATGATGACCCTTGCCTGATTTAATTATTACATGAGTGGTTGCAGGAGATTAATTTGTATGTAGCTGGCATTATTTTATAAAGAAGAGCTTCTTTCCTCCTTCCTCTCTTTTCTCCCACTGTTTTTTTTTTTTAAGTATCATGATAGACTCATGGATTTTCTTTTATTCAGCATATTACAATCCATGACCATCCTTATTTTTGATGTTCACATTGTCCCACATCTGCCAGTGGGAGCCCTTGCAACCCAGTTCCTGTGTCCCTTTGACATGGCCCCATTAGTCTTTGAGCGCATCCTTGCTTTATTACAGTTTTTTTCCTCTGTCTTTTCCCACTAATATGATAAGATGCAATTGTTATTTTCTAGCCATAGTTGTATCAGAAGAGCTGAGTATTTCAAATCAGCAAACAAAAAAAGGTACACCCCATTCATAGCTTAAAAAAAAATGCAATGTATTTCTCTAGAAATGGATCTCTGGATCAGAGCCCAGCTACTAATAACCCAAATAAACAGGGACTTCCTATACATGAAGAGTAAGCCATTAAGAAATATCGAGCTCAGCATTGTTTGCGTGTGAAATGCCTCCTTCGTGACAGGAGAAGAAGGAAGGCGAATTCTACTTGTGATTCAGAATGTAAGAACATTCATCAGACAGGGGTTTTATCATTTATATTGCGTGCCTAGCACTGCATTAAGTGGTATTATAGATATAAAAGGAGGTGCTGTTAAAAAGGCAAAATAAGATGGAACTACTTGAAAAATAGAAATTGTTATTAAAAGTAAATACATTATGGTGTACTTACTAGTGTTACAGGAATTAATAGGGGAAGAGTGTGGAGGAATTAGTCTGTTTCTGTGTATTTGGGTAGACATAGAACAAGATATTTTCAGGTATAAGACTGTTAATGGTGATTATCTTTGGGGAGGGTGACCAGAGGGATAAGAGAGAAGGAAAATTAAACATTTAACTTTATTCCCTTCTGTGCTTTTAAATATTTTACACCTTGCATATATTACTCTGACAACAAAAAAACTAATTTAAGTTTTTTTTTAATTAAAAATGTTTGAACTTATGGGAAAAAGGTATCTACACCAACTGAACAAAATGCCTCAAGCCTCATAATGGACTGGGTCAGGTGATGAGAGTAGAGCTGATCTCAGGCAACAGTAACTGCTGAAAGCCAGTGATAAAAGCAGGCATTGGGCTGGGCCGGCGGCTCACACCTGTAAAACCAGCATCTTGGGAGGCTGAGGCAGGAGAATGGTTGGAACCCAAGAGTTCAAGACTGGTTTGGTTTGAGTGACTTTTTGGTTTTGACAGGTTTCAGGTGTATATATGTGGTGTTTGTTTGTTTCCCTCCCTTGAATATAACAATCTATATCGAAGGAAAATAATCAAACACTCTGAATAATTCAACTTTCATTCACTCACATCCAAGCGAGCTTTTGAAAAAGAATGTTTCATTCCTCATTCATTTTAAGCAACTTGTCACTTTCCTCCTGTCTCCAAAAGTAACCATGTGAAACCCAGACCAATATTTTGTTTCATCTGTGCTTGAGTCTTACCTGATTGTGGTGATGATAATGTACATGGGTTATTCTGGGGGTAAAATGACTCGGTTTTTTTTCTCTGCTAGTCTCGGACCGATATCCTAGAACAAATAGGACAAGTAGGAAAAGGCTTCGATACAGTAATGTTGTCTACTATCTTTCTCTCCTGCCCCCAAAATCAACAGTCAGTAGAATACCTTGAAAACAAATGAAGAATAACTGTATGATATATTCAGCTTAAAAAGTGAGCCGGAATATCACGTGACAGGGCTTTCTAAAATGACCGTCAAACACTCAACTCTCTGCTGTTTATGTCATGATATGACCATGTCGGGTAACCTCTGTGCTTTCTTTAATGAAACCTTTAAATATTTGATGTGGTTTTTAAAAGTTTTTCTGTGAGTGGCTTTCATAACTACCACAGATCTATTTGTAGTGATAGTTATTGTAATGTGTTCCTTAAAAATTTTAAGTGTTTAATGCATTACCAAAGCTGAAGTAAATACAGACACAACAACATATTCTTCAGGTTAGCTCTTTCACAGCACTTGCTATTCTCGTGTGTCAGAATTTATTTTTATTGAAATATAAGTTATAATTACAATTTTATATAAGTTTATAATTTTAGAAAACACTGAAATTATCCATCTAGCCATTCAGTATACTTGTTTGCTTAAATAATCTCAACTTCTTCCATAATTCGTAGTTTCATTTGAGAATTTTTTAGTGAATTATATGTGAGGCTCAATTACAGTACCATATTGTCTAAAAAGAAACTAAAAGGATATAAACTTGCATTCATGGCCGGGCACAGTGGCTCACACCTGTGATTCCAGCACTTTGGGAGGCTGAGGCAGGCGGATCACCTGAGGTCAGGAGTTCGAGACCAACTCTAGCCAACACGGTGAAACCCCGTCTCTACTATAATTGTGAAAATCTGTTCGGTGTGATGGCATGCACCTGTAGTCCCAGCTACTCGGGAGGCTGAAGCAGGAGAATCACTTGAACCTGGGAGATGGAGGCTGCAGTGAGCCGAGATCATGCCACTGCACTCCAGCCTGGGCAACAGAGTGAGATTCTGTCTCAAAAAAAATTTAAAAACAGAAAAAAAATAAACTTGCCTTTGTTACAAGTGTCTTCGGAAATCGGGTTGTGTCACATCTAAAAATGAATCTCCTGGAATTCAGTAATTGCATCTACTGATTAGTTTAGCGTTAACACAAAACTAGAGAAAAACAAATTATAGCAAGAACAGTAGCATAACTAATCTGCAGAACCTGAAAGAACACTTGAAGCCGCTGTGCCTTTTTATGATATTGTATTACAGTTCTTGGAAAACTAAACCCAGATACACACTTGTGTCCACGCTGGAGCAACTGATAAAGCGCTGTAACGGGGATGATAAGTGATCGTTTTAATGGGAATTAAGGCAAACCGATTGAACATGGGAATATCTTTTTAATGGGAATTAAGGCAAACCGATTGAACATGGGAATATCTTTTATTTCTCCATTTTCTCATCTAATAACAAAGAAAATGTTTCTAATTGTATGCTTACAAAGAATTCAGCATACTAGGAGGAAAGATATAATATTCAAAAAGTACTGCATTAAAATATTTAATTTACAATTTTGAAAGCTTTTATAGAACATAAAAACTTTTTTTCCCCCTTGGTACTAGTATTTTTTTTTAGATGGAGTTTTGCTCGTGTTGCCCAGGCTACAGTGCAATGGCACGATCTCAGCTCACTGCAGCCTCTACCTCCCAGGTTCAAGCGATTCTCCTGCCTCAGCCTCCTGAGTAGCTGGGATTACAGGCGCCTCTCACTATGCCTGGCTAATTTTTGTATTCTTAGTAGAGATGGGGTTTCCCCATGTTGGCCAGGCTGGTCTTAAACTCCTGACCTCAGGTGATCCACCCACCTCGGCCTCCCAAAGTGCTAGGATTACGGGTGTGAGCCACTGTGCCTGGCCTTTTTTTTTTTTTTTTTTTTTTTTGAGACAGAGTCTCTGTCACCCAGGGTAGAGTGCAGTGGCGCGATCTCGGCTCACTGCAACCTCTGCCTCCCGGGTTCAAGTGATTCTCCTGTCTCAGCCTCCCAAGTAGCTGGGATCACAAGTGTGCACCACCACGCCCAGCTAATTTTTCTATTTTTAGTAGAGACTGAGACTGGGTTTCACCATGTTGGCCAGGCTGGTCTCAAACTCCTGACCTCAGGTGATCAGCCCGCCTGGGCCTCCCAAAGTGCTGGGATTACAGGCATGAGCCGCCGCAGCCGGCCAAGATGGATTTTTATATACTGAAGATATGTATCATCTTCCCAGAATCCACATAAACAAAGGGAACCAGAAACACCTAGAATTTCTTTGCAGTCACTGTACTCTACCACCAATAACCACTATCCTGACTTCTGAAAGAGGCTGGTTTTTCTGTTCTTTCTCTTCTATAAAAGGAATCTCATACAGTGGTGCTCTCTTTATACGTTATCCCGATGGAGTCTGATTACTCTTGCTCATTAGTATTTGTGAGATTCATCCATATTGCTGCATGTAGATGTGGACAGTCCTTCCTCAGAGCTGTATGTTTTTTCATTGTGTGAATAAAGCACAATGTATTCATTCTTTTTACTACTGCTGGGCATTTGGGTGGTTTCCAATTTTGGGCTAGTGGGAATAGTGCCAATATGAACTTTCAGGTACTTACCTTTAGTGAGCTGTCATTCTAGGAATGGAATTGCTAGATCATAGATTTTGCATATGTGTCCAGCTTTAGAAAATATGACCAAACGGTTATCCAAAGTAGTTATGCCAAGATGCATTCCCATCAGCAAGGTGTATTCTAGCTTTTCTACATCCGTTCTAATACTTGGTATTTCCTGTATTATTTTTAACCATTCTAGTGGATATGGTGGTTTTAATTTGAATTTCTGTAATGAGATGATTGCCTTTTCATGTATTTATAGATGACAGCATATTCCATGTTTATAGGTTAGAATACTCAATAGCTTGAACCCGGGAGGCAGAGGTTGCAGTGAGGCAAGATTGTGCCACTGCACTCTAGCCCAGGTGACAGTGAGACTCTATTTCAAAAAAAAAAAAAATTTAATGCAGTCCTGGGACTAGCAAATTTTCTTTTGCAGAAACTGAGACACTCATTCAAAAATTCACATGAAAATGCAAATGGCCAAGAACAGCCAAAGAATTCTTAAAGAAAAAAAGTTGGAATGCTTCTGCCACCAGATGCCAAGCTCTGATGATGAAGGTAGTGTGGCATTGGTGCGAGGCTAGGCAAACTGATCAGTGAAACAGAATAGCCTGCAGAAAGAAACCCACTTTTATATAGTCACCTGATTATGTCAAAGATGTTGTGCAGTGCAGTGGAAATGGCACGGCCTTGTCAATAAATGGATTTAGCCAATTGGATTGCTATTGGAAGGGAAAGATGTCTTGACCCCTTCTTCATACCGTACATGAAATGGATTGTAGACTTAAATGGGAATGATGAAACAACGAAGTGTTGGAGGAAACAAAAAACACCTTTGTCAACTTGGAGCAGGCAAAGACTTCTTAAACAGGTCACAAAAGAGGGAACCATAAAAGGGAAAAATTAATACATTGGATCGTAAAAGTCTGGTGTCAGGGGCACTATTATTGAGAGAATGAAAAAGTAGAATGGAAAGGAAGAAAATATATGAAAAAATTTATATAAATATATGAAAAATTTATATAAATATATAAAGAATCCTACAAATCAATTTTTTTAAGGCTGAAAGCCAACTTCTAAAAATAGGTAAAGACTTGAATGTTCACTTTATGAAAGGCGGCGTCCAGATGGTCAATTAACATACAATGATTCCATCTTTTATTGTTACCAGTTTCCCTTTTCTTCTAGTGAGAGAATATGTATGTAATTCAGCTATTCCAATACTTCTATACTAATGACGTTCTTAAATAGTATGTTTATAAAGCATTGGCATTGTGTATGATTGCATTAAAATACAACGTCCTTTAAATATTACTGTTTAGGCTTACGATGTTTTGATGCCATAGACACGTAAACATACAGAATCTAAAGGATGCAACAGCAGGAAACACCAGATGGCTTCACGAATACTTATAACCCTTTGAAAAAAGTAGTTTTTCCATTACCATGAAATGTGAGCAAACAGATCTCCCCTGCCACCTGCCTCCCTTCTCTCTCTCTCTCTCTCTCTCTCTCTCTCTCAGTTTCTCTCTCTCTCATTCTCTCTCTCCCTCCCTCCCTCTCCAGTCTCTGAGCTGTAGACATCACATCCCTGACCCTGGGCCACATCAGGCTCACTGTCGAGGGTCAGTTGTGTCATCCTTCGGGAAACACTGAAGGGACATGTAAGGAGCAAGGATGAAGTATGGAGGCCTCTTGTGTGCTCTGCCTGGAAATTCTAAAAAGCTGGAAGACTTAGTGGGATTTTTAAAAATAAGGTAAATGAAATAGGTGTAAAATTGACACAGAGACCAAGTTAAAACATTCTGCTCTGATACATACTGATAGATTGAAATCATCTAGCGAGCTTCAGAAACTAGCAATGCCTGAGGCCAAGAGTGTAGCCAGGTGATCTTGCAGTGCAGGCAGGGTTGAAAGCCTTGGTGTGGTGCTCAGTCCTCTCATAGTGAAAGCTGAAATGCCTTGGTCACCCTCCTGAGCAACCCTGTTAGGCTACATGACTTGTGTTGTAGCTGGGTTGGGGAGGAGTTCTTTTTACAGTTTTTTTCTGGGAGCTGTTATAAATCCTGGGAATGAGTAACAGAAAGTGGTAAGAGTGTCTTTTCATGAATATGCTCACAGATTTCCTAAAGAGATAGATTTCCCTTCCTAATCACCCCTTGAGAACCTCGCTGAAGATAATGGGCACCCAATGTTTTCTCAGCAGAGAGAGCTCTTGCAAACAAGAAAGGCCTAGATTGTTTCTGTGTCCCTTCTTCTGTCCTTCTCCTCAGCCCTACTACACTGATTAGGAGTTCATGAGCGTAACACAATTATGTCAATACTGTGAAAGCACAGGGCTCCAATAGCTTCCTCCAATGAGAAATGGAGTGGTAGGCACTGTTTTAATTTTTATTTCTTAAATGCTATTGTGAATACAGATATACTGTAATGAAAATACTTTTCTGAAATATTTACATATTTCATACAGCCCTTTGCAACTGCTTTCTTCAGCAGCTAAAATCTTATTTACTCTTCAGTAACAAAAAATACTAGATATATTTTAATATTTTGTACTATACTGCTTTGATTTCATAAGTTATTCCAAATGCTAACCAGTAAGGCTGTACTCACCTAATAATCTATTTAAAGTTGTCATATGTTCAAGAAAACAGGTTATATAGAACAGTTTGAAGACAATGCAATAGAAAAGTCTAAATAAAAACTTTTAAAGATAGGTCCTACTAATTTATCATTTAGCTAATAGGTTTTTGCATTTATTTTATTTTTCTGTTTATTTACCCATCTTCTCTGCCAACCAAAGAGCAAACAGTAAATAAAATTTTCATCTACCACCTCCAACCTGGTTCTTATTCTTAACATAGTTTTTCATTCACTAGTTCAGAATATTGTTATTTAATTTTAAAAATCTAAATTTATATATCAATATAATGTGGAATGTTTTCTTTCTTTTTTTTATTTTAATGCTTTTTTTTTTTTTTTTTTTTGAGACGGAGTCTCGCTGTGTCTCCCAGGCTGGAGTGCAGTGGCGCAATCTTGGCTCACTGCAAGCTCTGCCTCCCGGGTTCACGCCATTCTCCCGCCTCAGCCTCCCAAGTAGCTGGGACTACAGGCGCCCGCTACCACGCCCGGCTAGTTTTTTGTATTTTTAGTAGAGACGGGGTTTCACCATGTTAGCCAGGATAGTCTCGATCTTCTGACCTCATGATCCACCCGCCTCGGCCTCCCAAAGTGCTGGGATTACAGGCTTGAGCCACCGCGCCCGGCCAATGTGGAATATTTTCATAATTCTGTAACTTAGCAATTTCTTCTTCTAGTTTTAGATATTCCACATATGTAGTATTATCAATGTAGGGTCTCAGCATTTTCCATAGTTTCGGACAAGACCATATCCTTCATTTGTCTAGTGAGAAAAGGAAAGCTGAAGTCCAGAGCAGTTAGACTGTGACTGACTTTCTTTGTTGTTAACATAGGGCACAGAAAATGGAATGCCATTTTTCTGGTCTAAATCATTTGCTCTCCATCATATATTTGGAACTTTCCCATGTCTATAAATGGCCAGTTGACTCGTAGGCATAGGGAAGGAGAGCATCTCGTGGTCATTGAAGGCCCGCAGAGCCATGCACCAAGCAGGTGCCTTTCCGCCTTACCTGGTGTGTTAGCTCGTTTTCATAATAAAGACATGCACAAGACTGAGTAATTTATAAGAGAAGGAGGTTTAATGCACTCACAGTTCCACATGGCAGGGGAGGCCTCACAATCATGGCAGAAGGCAAAGGAGGAGCAAAGGCACATCTTACATGGCAGCAGGCCAGAGAGCATGTGCAGGGGAGCTGCCCTTTATAAAAATATCAGATTTTGTGAGACTTAGTCACTATCACAAGAACAGCACGGAAAAGACCCACCCCCATGATTCAATCACCTCCCACCAGGTCCCTCCCCCCACACGTGGGAATTATGGGAGCTACAATTCAAGATGAGATTTGGGTGGGGAAACAGCCAAACCATATCTCTTGGGTTGAGACCCATACCTGATACATGATGCATCAGCCTTCTGTGCTCCACTTCTCAGCTGAGCATGTAGAGGGTCCGAGGGGCTAGTAACCAATCCAAGGGAGTTGAACCCAGGTTTACCAAACTCTGAACTGCCACCAGTGCTACTTCTCCGGGAGCTTAGCATCCACTGGGAAGAAGGGAATGATACACACACAAATAGACACAGCTGAAGAAAAGGGCCAGTTAGTGTTATGAGTTACAAAAATGGCAGTCACCAAGCTAATGGAGTCCTGAGAAATAAGATCTCACTTCCGGATGGTTGGTCCTCGAACTGCTTCTGCATTAAAAAGATCAGCCATAAGCTGAAGTTTTAAAAAGAGAAGTGATTTCAGGAAGCAAAAAACTAAAAAGAAAAACATCCCAGGAAAAAGTTATGGCTTCAAATGAGAAAGGCATAGACGAGGGGAGATGAGGATGTGGGAAAATAAAGCAGATTCCCAGCCAGTGCACATGTGTCAAGAGGACAGAGCTGTGTTTGATATAAGCCAAAGTCAATGTTCATATGCTTTCTGAGGTTATAAAGGAAGTATCAAAAACTGTGAACTGAGGAGTCCCATAAAACTTCCCTGAATGTGATGCAAGGTAGGTTATAAAAGATAGATATGAATTGTGAGGAAAGGTCTTGAACAGAATGTCAAGATGGGAAGACCCAAGACCTAAGGTGTGCTCGCGCAGTGGGAGGCTAGAGGACAGGTTTTCTTTGGAGAGAGCTTGAGATGGGCTTGGATAGTAGCCGTGTAGGCGGTAAAGGACCGCTAAAAATACTTGTGTTCAAACGCTACTCTTACCAGGGTCACCAGTGGCCTCTTTGTTGTAAATACAATGAATAAATTATAAGAAAATAAGTTTTTTCCATCCCTTCTCCTGCATGATCACTCTCAACTTCTGACAGTGCATTGACCAGTTTCTCTGGAAAATCCTGCTGCGCTGGTTTCTGAAACACCCTCTCTCCTGGCTTCCCTCTCACTATGACTCAGTCCCCTCCATGGACCCTTCTAGGCTTGTCCCCTTGTCCCAGCATTGCCTAGTCTGGCCCTGTCCTCTACTCACCTTCATCTTATCCTGAGTGGGGATGACACCCACGTACCTGTCTGGGGCCCACCCGCCTGCTAGGACCCCATGGGTACCATCCTACCTGCCTACTCTACAGTTCTCTGGAAGAGTACTATCACTGCTGCCAGTCTGGCCCCCTCCATCCCAGCTTTCTCCCGACACAGATGTGGTCATGCCTTTCCCTGAAACCCATGACGTTAGCATGGAGTGGCATTAGAATTTCCCTGATCCCATCTCCCCCATGCGGCCCAGCCGAGGTCCAGCTTCAGAGCCTGCCTGCACGATGAGGGGGCCAAGGTTGCCATCTCACCCACATTTCAGTAAAATGATGAACCTTTAAAATACTCCCTCTCAAACTGCTAGGCATGTTGCCCCTAGAAATCTTTGTTTCTTCCAGATTTGACCCTCTTCCAGCCTGGCAAAGACAGTGGCTGCCACTCTAGATTTCTGCTTGACAGACATGACCTCAAGACCTGCAGACTTGACCAGGCATGGTGGCTCACACCTCTAATCCCAACACTTTGGGAGGCCAAGGTGGAAGGATTACTTGAGGCCAGGAGTTTGAGACCAGCCTGGGCAACATAGTGGGACCCTCCACAAAAAAGTAAAAAATTAGTCGGGCGTAGTGGTGCATGCCTGTAGTCCCAGCTACTTAGGAGGCTGAAGTGGGAGGATCGCTTGAGCCCAAGAGTTTGAGGCTGCAGAAAGCTATTACTGAACCACTGCACTCCAGCCTGTGTGACAAAGCAACACCCTATCTTAAAAAAAAAAAAAAAGAAAAAAAGCTGCAGACCAGAGAAATAAACCTGCCATAGCCAATTTATCTCACTCTCTGTGTGGCAAGGGCTTTAGAAAAGAATATTATCATTAATGCTGGCTTGTGACAATGCATTCAGTGTAAATTTTTATTGCCAAGAATACTTGCCCAAGGTTTTTCTGTTCCTGTTTATTTATGCTTCTTGAAATACTTTGAAACACTGCTTAGTTACTCTTCTATCAGTATAGATACATATGTACATACATGAAGACACATGTATATGCATGCATACTGTGAACATACATGTGTGCATTCACATGCATGCATAAATGTACACACACACACAGACATACACATTATAAATTTGGGTTGGGGGGGCTGTTTTTCTTCCTTTTTTTCTTTTGTTCTTTTTTTCCTTCTCTCTGATCCTGTCCTCATAGCAAAGAGTGTGTGGTTTGTGGTGCTGCCTTGGCGTTTCGGGCCGGCCCTCCTGTCAAATCCTGCATCCTCTTTTCATCAGACCTCCTGGATGGCAGCAGAGCCTGCCAACAGTGCAGAGCAGCTGCTGGCCGGCCGGGGTGTTCTCACTGCAGTCTGCGCCTACAGGCTTTATGAAAATCTAATTCGTGTTACCCTACTCTGGCTCAGGCACTGTTAAAATTGAGAGATATATTCAATTTTAAACAAGAACAAACTAAATCTGTCTTCTAAAGAAAAGTACGAACAGCCTCTTGTGGCATTTCTTTAAATGGACTAATATGTTGATCTCGGAGAAACTGGGAGCCATCCTTCGTGTTTTCATTATTAAGCCAGGTAAAATGAAAACCAAATCTCACTCCCAAATGCCACCTCTGGGAATTCTCTGTTGTTTCTATTTTAAAGTAACCTACATGATTCCTTCTGTAGTTAAGGCATACTGTTGAAAATATAAGATTTCAGTCTTCTTTTTTTTTTAGTTTTAGATACTGTTTAGGTACTTCCTGTTCGCAGGGCTCATGCAAAGAACATTTCATCATGTTTACTGGTTGTGACTATCTGATTGTATGAGAAGTAATTGCTGTGGATCTTCCTTGACAAATAAACTACAATCCGAACCTGGCAATAAACTACCAATTATCAGAGTACTGCATCATAGTCCGTCGCAGATACCTAAGTCCTTATTTATTTACATGTTTTTAAGTGAAATTATGTGTCATAAAATGTAGGCATTAAATGGTAACTTTTGCCACACTAGGCTATTCCTGATGATCTAGGGAAAATACTTTTTCACATCGAGTGCTTTCACTCAGTAACTCTTTATAAAGGAGCAAATATTCTTAAGAGAACAGAATGCCTTCCTCTGTCTTTTGCTAGGGTCACTAACTCACTGACCTTGTAGCTCAGTACTGTTTATCTGGCTTGAAGGGGGAAATTCTGGAAAGTGGGCTTAGCATTGCTTTACTCTTATTTACCGGGAAAAACTCAAAAGGCCAGAGAGGTTTGTGTTTATTTTTCTCTTAAAAAGATGGAATTGGGCTAAAGCGAGAGCTTCAGGGGAGACTTGTGACATTCCCATCATGTCTATTGTGATTTGAAATCCTTGCAGGTTCATGAGCAGCTGCAGAGCTGCCCCTGGGATGTCAGGACTGCCTTGCAGTACAGATTCCCACCCGTACTCTCCTATCCATCTTCCCCGCCACCACCCCTTCCTGAAGAAGAGCTGGGTGTTTCTGTTTCTTGTTTTAGCACAAAACAGATAAGAGATCTGGATTTCGGTTGCATAAAACAAATCTGAGACAGGGCATTATTCTAATGACACCTAGAACATGAGGCGGCTCAGCAAGGAGCCTCCACAGGTCACCCACCCAGACTGGAAGTCCTTCAAGATGCATGGGCAGCTCCAGCCATTCCACACGTGCACCATTGCTTTCCTTTTTATCTCTTTGCCCTTCTATCCTGGCTTCTGCCCCCCGCATATTCTTTCTGCTACTAGTGGATTGGCTGCCACTGTGTTCTGGAATGCTATGATGAGTTCAGTATAGCAAATGCACAGGCACACTCTTGCACACATACATACCATGGGTTCCTGCCCCAGCCACTCCAAAGACCTGGACCACTAGCAGGCGCCTGTGGTCCCACGTCCTCTCCTAGGACCCAGGGCTCTCCACTTGAAGCACAGTGCCTTGCTGGAAGGAGCCGCCTCTGGACCACGCTGCAGAGAAGGGCTGTGAGCCTCAGCTTTATGAACAGCTGCCTTGCGTGTTGAGCTTAGGCTGTATCTTGGGAGCACAGTCTTCCTCTTCAGAGCTAACTTCATTTCATCATCCTGGATTTGATAAGGGTTATTCATTCTATCTCTTTGCCTCCTATTTTGGCAAACACTCCAGAAGACAGATGATACCATCCTATTGAGAAAATGACTGTTGAATAACAGATTATAAATCTGTGTATTTCCTCTGGAGAACTGTGTGTGAAATGAGAACACTGGGTTTGTCCAGCCTGCCTCCAAACGTATCTCAAGACATTTCTCTCTGCCTGTTGTCTTTAGCCACAGGAGTCAACTAATGTGTATTTCTCAGGGATCGTGTATAATACTTTGGAACATACACACTTCCGAGAGGTGTAACCTACCAAAGACCTGTGTTTTTTCCTTTGCTTTGCTTAATGCCTTAAACTTTCTTAAGTGCTCCTCCGGACATTAACATGTGAACCTTCACAGTAGCTAGGAGAGGCTATCCATATATTTTGCTGCCAAGAAAAACAGGCCCAACACTTTACAACAGAAAAATGGCAGGACCAGTGTGAGAATCCTGGTTTTCTGGTAGGCTGGTTCCCTGACATCCCAGTACAGCAACGTATCGTCCTTAAAAGATATATAAATGTTGGCATGACTACCCCGCCTTCCCAGTACCCACAGCCAGTGAAACCCAGTTACTGAAAAATGACGGAATTTACCAGCATCTGTAATTTCCTTCTGTGTATATGATCTCGGTGGCTGGGGAACTGCCTAATAACCTAGTAAAGGCGGACTCTGAAAACTGTCCTATGTTTCTGTAGTAGTATTTAATAGTAATCTATCTCAGCTGGGCTCAGCGGCTCACACCCGTAATCCCAACACATTGGGAGGCCAAGGCAGGCAGATCACTTGAGACTAAGAGTTCAGACTAGCCTGACCAACATGGTGAAGCCCTGTCTCTACTAAAAATACAAAAATTATCCATGCGTGGTGGCACACGCCTGTAATCCCAGCTTCTCAGGAGGCTGAAGCAGTAGAATTGCTTGAACCCGGGAGGCAGAGTTTGCAGTGAGCTGAGATCACACCACTGCACTCCAGCCTGGGCAAGAAAGCAAGACTCCATCTGAAAAAAATAATAATAATAAAAGTTCAGTCTCATAGTAGGCAGGGTAGGGGACTCGATGATTCTGTACAGAAAAGAAACAGTGCTTCTGTGTCACTCTTGCTCCATCTATCCATCCCATCCACCATCCTGTTAGAATGGCATTGTTTATTAAAAGTCCCAGGCCTGGGGTGAGGAGACCTGAACCCCGACGCCCCCCTCTGACACTGTGTAATTTGGGTTAAGTTACTGCATCTTTGTGAATCCGCCTTTATTTTTAATCTGTATGAGGTGTTGGGTTGTCTTGTGATGTTTCTATCCGTGTCCTGTGTGATCGTAGATCCTGCGTGCCACTCTCTGTCCAGCACGGGATCCCCTTTGCAACCTCCTTTCTCACCCACCCTGGGGCTTGGGAGCTGGAGGTGGGGGAAGAGGGGTGGTCAGTGAAATATTACAAATCAACCTTCTGTAGACCCAGTTTGCAGATGTTATGTGGAATTCCTTCTGCTGTTTCATTCCACTGCATTACATTTTTATGTTAACTTAATAGGCTAATATTTTATGAACTTGTAAGATTGAATATATGGAATGAAATCGATGTTTCTGATAATTACTTGTGGGGTGGGGAGGTTCAGGAGAAAGTCATTTAAAACTTCCAGACTGATATTGATTAAAATTAGTGGCTTAAAGATTTAGAATATCTAATTTATACAGTTTTTTTCTTGGTATAGCTTAGGTGAAAAATGTTTCTGTAGCATTTATGATAACACTTAGCAGGTAATTTTCTTTACTAGATTTAGGGAAGAGCCAGTAATGTACAATCAGAGCATTCCGTGTGTCCCTATTTAGGACGTTTCAGGGTTTATTGATGCAATTTAGCATTTTTGTCTGGGATGTTCAACTTCTAAGGGACAGGCTCTTTGTTTGCTGTTTTAGAATTATTAGAGTCTTTCATTGTATCTGTCTGTATTCACAGCATATATGGTCATTTCATTTGCGTGTTAATGAACAGGCATTATATCAATACTCAATAACAGACTATAAATCTGTGTATTTCCTCTGGAGAACTGTGTGTGAAATGAGAACACTGGGTTTGTCCAGCCTGCCTCCAAACGTATCTCAAGACATTTCTCTCTGCCTGTTTTTCCTTAGCCACAGGAGTCAACTAATGTGTATTTCTCAGGGATCGTGTATAATACTTTGGAACATACACACTTCCGAGAGGTGTAACATACCAAAGACCTGTCTTTGGTATGTTACTCTATATATCAATATATCAATAATTCCTTATATTTGTCAAGCACCACACAACGGTAGTTGCCAGTTCTGACTACACATCAGGATGTATTTTTGAAGATTTACAGAGATGATTTTGATGAGCACTACTGTTGAAAACCACAGGTTTTCCGAGAGTGTCCGTGTGTGTTTCACATGGCTTTACTCATCAGAAGAAGGTATTGCACATGGTACTGGTGATTGCCTCTTTTACAAAAGAGGAAACTGAGGCTCTGGAAGGTTCTGTGAGTTACCCCCGGTCACACTGAACAGCAGCACTTCATCAAGTTAGTTTCCAGATGTCCAGCTTCTCTCCGCCCAGCTAGGCAGGCACAAGAGACTTGCTGTGTTAGGACCTGGTGTCTTAGTCGTGTTTAAGATTACCAAGGGCACTGGGTGCAGTGGCTCACACTTGTAATCCTAGCACTTTTGGAGGCTGAGGTGCACGGATCACTTGAGGTCAGGAGTTTGAGAGCAACCTGGCCACCATGACAAAACACCATCTCTACTAAAATACAAAAATTAGCCGGGCATGGTGGTGCACACCTGTAATCCCAGCTACTCAAGAGACTGAGGCACGAGAATTGCTTGAACCCGGGAGGCGGAGGCAGAGCTGAGATCACGCCACTGCACTCCAGCCTGCACAACAGAACAAGACCCTGTCTCACACACAAAAAAAAAATAATAAGATTACCAGCAGTTCAACAGAAACAAAACTGACAGCATAGTGTATTGTGACAGTCATGGGACATAGAGGAAGAATTAGGTACGTACTGCCTTCATTTAAGGAAACTGCAAGCCCAGCGGCCTTAAGTATGCTGCAAAGGATATAGTAGTTGTCACATAAATAAAATTCTAAATCCTATCATTATAAAAGCCACTCTATGCCTTTCTCATCTGGCAGCAAGTTTGTCAGCACAGGCCAGTGGGTAACGTGTTGCCGTGTGTTTCCATTTGCCCCGTGATCTGGCCTAGAATTCCTACCAGCCAACAACAAAGGAGGCCCAAGAGGAAGGCTTTCCCCAGAAACATGCAGTCCCATCCTTGGGAACAGTTCCCATGAGCATGTTAGCTTCGCTGGTTATGAGCGTAGCGAGGCGTCAGCTCAGGCAGTGAGTAAAACAGACCTTTGTAACGGGGCTGTGGGAGGAAGGGTGTAGACCAGAGGGGAACAGCCAGGCCGGAGACAGACACGCAGCTGGGGCTGCCTCACTTCTCCATTTGCCTCCGCCAGCCATGCCTTCTGACTGGACATTTTCACCAAAGAAGGTACGGTGGGGTATGCTTTTTAAAAAAATATTAGAAGGATGGCAGGTTACTAAAAGCCAGCTGTCATTCCCTATTTAATCTAGTGCGTCGTGCCGGCACTGAAGACAGTACATGTGTGTTGTTTATTGTTTGTGGGCGTTTCCCCGAGTGGCATAGTTGTAAGGGAGGTACCACTTTCCTAGGACATGCTTTTGGCATCACATACCTCCCTGCGGCTGATCAGGGAAGCAGCTCGGCAGGGCAGGAGAAGCACAGAGCTGAGTCTGCCACTGCTCACTGGCATGCTAACCATGGGCAAGCCGCTTAGCTTCTCAGCATCGCATTCCTCAGCTACAGAACGAAATTGGCTCAATGATTTATCTCTAAGGTCCTTTCCAGTTCCCATACTTAGTGGTTCCAGTGATATATTGACAAGAATGTGGTATCATTCTTTTATTCATTCATCAAGTCTGTGTGAATCACCCATGTCTGGGAGCTTGCTCGATGCTGTGAGCGATGCAGCAGTGAATTCCACAAAGATCCTGCTTTCCTGGAGCCTGTCATCCAGCCAGGGAGACAAAATGGGGGCACACATGATTCTCCCAGAAAGCAAAACGTGAAAAATACCGGTTGAAAAGGACATGGAAAAATTATCTTCTATTTGTGACGCTTTCCTCTGTGCCCTAAAGACTCTCTTTGATAATTAATGGACTTTTAATTTAATTATGACAGTAATCTGGTAGGGTGGATATTATTATCCCACTTTATAGATAAGGAATCAAACCTTCAGAGAATAAATAATCTGCCCCTAGTCATGCAGCTAGTAAATTGAGCCAGGATTTCGAAATAAGCCTTTCTGATTTCAAAGCCCATTCCTTCTCCATTAGAACATGCTGCCTCCTGATAAAATGCTCAGAGAATTGATAAAGGGGATAGCGTATGCCACTGAGGGTAGGATAAGCATTTTCTGATAGAGGAGCCATTTGCTCAAGGACCTAGAAATGGGAGGACTTGGCGGAGAGGATTTCCTGGAGGCAACAACTGTGAAGGAGCAGGAGCAAACCCAGTGAACAGGGAGACCAGCCAGGCAGAGACTTCAGACGTTAATTAAAAGGCATTTTGGAGGCCAGGCGCGGTGGCTCACACCTGTAATCCCAGCACTTTGGGAGGCCAAGGCGGGCGGATCACAAAAGTCAACAGATAGAGACCGTCCTGACCAACATGGTGAAACCCCGTCTCTACTAAAAATACAAAAAATTAGCTGGGCGTGGTGGCGCACAGCTGTAGTCCCAGCTACTCAAGAGGCTGAGGCAGGAGGATCCCTTGAACCTGGGAGGCAGGGGTTGCAGTGAGCTGAGATCGTGCCACTGCAACCTAGCCTAGCAACAGAGTGAGACTCCGTCCCCCAAAAAAAAAAAAAAAAAAAAAAAAAAACATTTTGGAGCCCCCGAAGATTTGGAGTTAAATAGGTAAAGATCACCTCCAGTCATGCCTTGAGAGTACGAGTGTAGACACTAATTAAATAAGCTGATAGGGGCTTGAATTTAAGATTAAAAGTCAGGAAGGGAGAAAAGAAGACATGGAAGAGAATGCTATACCATTCTCGTAAAGGCTGTATCATCAGAAATACCAAACTCAGGAATAGGAGCCAACCTTAGAAACACATTGAGGACTCTGAATTTAGTGACTCTAAGCTGCAAGAGATTGCTTCAGCTGTAATTCTAAAACTCAAGACAGTGGTCAGAGCCTGAGTGTGCAGGGGTCGCACAATTGCAGGGCAGAGCTGGAGACTCGACTGAGAATTAGTAAATGCGTGGCACTTTGCGGCTCACGGAGCATGTGCACATTTGCTATCTGAGATGCTTTTCAAGGTGGCCAAACGAGAGACCACAAAGAAAGAATAATTATGTTAATAGCTAACAATTAGCGAGGGCCTACTGTGTACCAGGCACTGTGCTCAGGATTTTGCGTACCTCAGACCTCACTTCCTTATGAGGTATCATTATTATATCCCATTTTCATAGAAAGTACCTGAAACCAGGGTATCCATGGTCACAGAACTAATAAATGGCAAAGCTGAGACTTGAACCCAGGCCTGATGGTCTAAGGTCCCCAGCCTTGGTTAAACAGAGAAGGAAAGGAGGTGCAGCAATAGGGGAAAATCAGACTCCAAAAGAAGAAAAAAATTGCAAGGAGGGCAGATACGGTTGGTTTCTCTGTTGGTTCGTTTGCCATTAGAAACTTTGAGAATAAAGGTCGAGAATGTAGTTGCTTAAAATAATGTACACCTGGTTCACCACGGTTAATGATCACCTGCCTTCTACAAAGCTTACATATTGAGCTTTTATGGGACAGATGGGCTGCGGTGCATTACTGCCTCTTAATACCCTGCATTACTTTAGCCTGAAACAAGGGTGACTGTCTGAATGTCAGCGAGGACTTGGGAATGCCAGAGGCATGCTGCTGCGTTCATCTGCTTCTGTGCATAAAGATTTAACATTTGACGTTTGCCCTTTTTTCCAATTATCCTAGAGTTTGTTAACATTATTTTAAAGTGATGGATGTTTTGCTTGTAGGAAATCATTCAGAGGAGTAACAAACTTAGTACCACGATGAACTAGTAAGACGACATGTTCTGGGAATGGCTTGCACCTGCCTGTTGTGTATATGTGTGTCCATGTGTGGACAGGCATGCTTTTAAGTGGAATTGTGTATCTGATGTTTATGTATCTAAACAATTTATATATAATTTGGTCCAGATTTTCTATTATCTCTTAGTTTTATTAATCCAATCAGAACGTTTAAGATATAAAAAGCCCTCTGATATCCTGATCTCCACGGTAATCAGGGGCTTCAGGGTCCCTCTTTCCGCCCCCACCCTCCAGAAGACATACCAAGATTTTTAGATTAATGTTTCCCTTAATCCTAGAGTATTCTGGAGAATGTCTCTCTGAGAAGCAGTAAGGGTCAGTGGTTTGAGCCACGACTTTGAAAGCAGACATGTAAGGAGGTTTGAATCCCAGCTTTGCGACATGCTGTCTGACCTTGGTTAAACACTGAAAATCTCCCTGGCCTCAGTTTCAGTGTCTGAGATAATGAGCCAGACACCATCCTTGATATCTGTGTCCTGGGGACCTGGAGGAATTAATGAGCTGATGCCATAAAATCCTGATCCTGGTTTGAAGGGCCTCTCCTGTGAGGTCTTTCTGTTGCAGTACATCTTTGTTAGCAGGCTTTTCCCACATATGGGGGCTTCTTTCAGGTCCTCATTTAGTGTCATCACCACATTAGTGCCTAGTTTGCTTATTTTTGAAAACCTGAAAATATCACACATACGAATGGAGATTTCATTGAATATTGATGAACACTCAGAACTGTACATGCAACAGAAAGCGAAATTGGCTAAATATTACTCATTCAATAATTTATCTGAAATACGGTGTCATTTTGCAGTTCTAAAAATATAATAATTAATGTGAAATTTCAGGTTTAAAGTACAGTTTTAAAATATCAAACAAGCATCATGTCAAAAAATGAAATTTTATTAAAGGAGCTATTCTAGACGATTAAGAAATGAAAACTAGAGTTCTAGGGGAAAAATTCAGAACCACGTTTAATTTTATACTTGGTAGTGCACTGCAAATGGCAAGGTAATTTTTACGTGTATATTTATAGATTTAATTAGCAGTCATTTCATTATATCTTTCATATAACTATACATGGAAAATGATTTCAAACAATAGACTGTTATCTTCAAGAATTATTGTTAGTAAGGTTATGGGAAGCTGATTTCTTGGTCACTATAAACAGAGAGAGAAGTGTATGTGTGTAAAGGTCATTACTTGTCACCTAATATGAATTCTTTCTTTCATTAAAAAAAATTTTCTATAACGTTTCTCATTTTCTCATCCATGTTTTGCACTTGAGAATATTTAGAAGGCACCATGATTTGTTCAAGGCATATACCCTGAGCCCAGCTCAGGATTAAGATTCAGAGTTCTAATTCTGCCCCACACAGCACAGGGAAGTCTTGCATACCCTGTTGATCTGGGTGTCAGATAGTCTTGAGGCTCGTAAAGGTCTTTGCTTCTCCTTCCTGCTTTCACATTTCAGTGAATATTGAGGCACTGGGTAGTGGATGATGGAGACTCGGTACCCACTGCAGAGGGTGGGGACCAAGTCTGCATCATCCACTCCTCAGTGCCTCAGTCGGTCTGGGAGCCAATGTTCAACAGATGAGCATGCGGGTAAGTAAAACACAACCAGCTGTAAGAAGTGCTGTTCAAAAGGATGGACTGGGAGGGTGGCAGGGACACCCGTCTCAGATGTCTTCTATGAGCAGGAGCGCTTTAGTCTGGGACCTGGCGATGAGTAAGGTGAGGTAAAGGGAGAGGAGGGGAGGGCAGGTGGCCTGGGCAGGGACAGACTATCGGCGACCCTGAGTGCTAAAGAGCTTGGTGTGTTCTGGAACTAAAAGAAGACAGAGATTGTTTTCCCGCTGCATGTGGAGGGAATCTGTCGCCCACTAATTTACAAAAGAAAAGTCGGACAATAATCTCTCATCAGTGCAGCTATTAATGAGACCTGGAGCTTCCAGGAAAATCTGGCTTAATAACTACCACACTGTTACTTCCTCAGGAAAATTAAAAAGGAAGGAGCAGTGAGACAGAAGGGCCTAATTCACCCCCCAGTTGACCAAGTCTGACTTGGCCTGCTAACAAAGCAACTTTAGGCAGTAGGGAGAGAAGTGAGGGAAGATGGATGTCTCTACAGGGAAATATTTTATGACTGTGAATGTTAGTATTTCTGTTTCTTGTCTTCCTTCAGAGATTAAAAGGAATCCATGTATAAAACAGGTAGTCACATGAGCATATATAAAATTTGGTTAAGCAAATTCAAGGACATTTTTTTTTTTGAGACGGAGTCTTGCTGTGTCGCCCAGGCTGGAGTACAGTGGCGTGATCTTGGCTCACTGCAAGCTGCGCCTCCCGGGTTCACACCATTCTCCCACCTCAGCCTCAGCCTCCCGAGTAGCTGGGACTATAGGCACCCGCTACCACGCCCGGCTAATTTTTTGTATTTTTAGTAGAGATGGGATTTCATAGGATAGTCTCGATCTCCTGACCTCATGATCCACCCACCTCGGCCTCCTAAAGTGCTGGGATTACAGGCGTGAGCCACCGCGCCCGGCCGTTCAAGAACCTTTTCTGCTTACCTAGGTTCAGTATATTCTATGGACATTGGTAACCCATGGTTTTAACTGTAACCTCACATTGATCCTCAGTTCTCAGGGAAAGAGGATACTCATCTACTTCTGGTCACTGACATTTTAGGTGAAATCCTGAAGTGATTTATTAGTAGCCTAATTAGGTACTTTTTCCATTATTTAACCCAAAATCCAGGTTAAAATATTATGACATGAGTGACTTGAGCTAGACCATGACTACACATGTTTACTTCCTAGAGTCATTAACCTGGTTAAAGAAAAGAAAATCCCAGCACATCCTTGTTTTGTTAAGGTAACAAAATGAGCTCATATCGAACACATAGGTTTAAATTACTTTAAAATTTTTTTGTGGGCTCAAACACAAACATCACAACAAAGCTTACCTGTGACCCAATTAGGAGCATCATGGAAACATAAATCCCAATTCTACTCAAGTAATACCAATGGCCTGGTACCAGTGGCTTCCAGCAGGCCACTGGGGTTTGACTCCCAAGTAGGAAAAGCCCCTGCCTCTGGAGGGATAGATGATGGGGAAATCGTTCCATCCATCCCAGTGCTGAGCTCTCACATGCCCTTCTGCTTTTCTGTAAATTGACCTAAAATGGCCATCTTTGATGGTCTCTCACTTTCTCTCTCAATCCCTGATGTGAGAATGTATTGGAATTATTTTAAACAGTGAGTCTGCCCACAGACCGACCTCCTAGCTCCGGTTTAGCAGTGTCCAACAGTAACAATAGAAAAGCCCCTGACGTACGTCTTCTTTTGAGAGCAGAGAACCCTTTTGCAGAAGGCCCAGGCACCCCCTCCTCTAGCCACGTTGACCAGAGTTGTGGTGTACAGTTATGCCTAAGCTGTTCACTGGACAGGTAGCTGGACCGCACCACAACAGCCTTAGGTCGAGCAAGATTGATGGCTTGGGGCTAGGCTGGGAGGAGGCCCACTTCAGGGGAAAATTGGGGCTGTGTTGAGAAGGAAGGAGGGCAGCTGTGGAATGGGCCACTGAGCGGGACCGTGTTTCACAAGCACTCCAGGTCTTGCCTGGGGGTATAAATCCTGGCTCTCCCTTTTCCAGCTCTGTGGACTGCATAAAAGTTTACTATCTAACTTCTTGGCATTTCTGTGTTTTCACCAATAAAAAACATGAAGATAACAATACCCCTCAGAAGATAGCATGCGATGCAAGATGGAAACAGACCCAGCACAGGCCCCTTCTTTACTCTGAGTCAAGCTTCCTTAGGGACAGGGCGTCAGTAAGGGACCTGTCAGCACTTTGCATGATTCATGTAGTTCTCAGCCGTTCATTTGCTAGGACTGAACAAGGGAAACAGGCTACTAAACTGCCCCCGAACTCACAGGCTTGTGGTGTGTGCTGGATGAGACACAGCCTGTGCTCAGGCAGGCAGGTCTGAATCCAGTGCCACAAGCACCATGGGCCGTGAGGTGGCATTAGAATATTTGGAGCACTGATGCAATGTCATCGGATGTATACATGTGCTGGAGAAATTGCCATCATGAGAACAGTTAATCGTGGAGTTGATCGTGGAGGCATAGTGTCCAGGCAGAACCCTACTCCAAGCAAGAGATCATTTGACGGCTGAGGGAAGAGAGTGCCAAGGGGAAGGGAATGGAATGAAATGCAGGAACTCTAGAGGGGATTTAAAGTCTGAATGTGCTGGTTTGCAGGCTTGAGTTAGGAACCTGCATCTAGCAGTCAGTATTACTAGAGCACTGGTGATGAAGCCGTGGGTATAAATAAGACCACATGAAGTGGGCATATGTGAAAGACATATTGGTGACTTTTCTGATGTTTTCTACCATTTCATATGAATAGGCAAGAGGAATGAAAACAGGAAATGATTTTTCTTTCCTCCTCCCTGGCAGCCTTGTCTCCTGTGATGTTTTTTCCTCATGAGGCTGGGGTCCTGTTGCGTTCCCTTTCGATGAGGCTTTTTTGTTACTTGGTGGGTTGGGGGCCTTGGGTGTGGCAGAGAATTTCCACAGCCTCGCCCTCGCCGTCGCAGTGATGAAGAGCGTTGACTTTGGAGTCAGGCGCTGGGTTTCCTTCCCGCTGCACCACATATTAACCAAGTGAAATTAAGCACATGTTTTATTAATCTTTATAAACCTCAGTTCCCCTCCTGCAAAATGAGAACGATAATAGTGCCGACTTCACAGCACTGCTTGCAGTGGCAGTGAGCTAAGGCGCTTACACAGGCGCATGCCTCCACCTGGGGGAAATGCTGTAGATGCTGCTGGCTCCTGCACTCACCAAAACTGCATTTTCTCTCCTTTGTTCTAAAAGAGAAACCAAGAGTGGGGAGCAAATGGGAGAAAGGAGCAGGAGAAGCTTGCCTCAGATTCCAACTCATATGACCTGTTAGTGACTAAAGACGGAATGCCAGCACATGCATTGTGTGTTTGGAATGCCAGGTTGGTGTTTTCCACAGGGATGTGCCCATTGTTCTCTGTTTTCTGTGGAACTGTCTTCCAGCGCCAGACCTGGAGATGGGGCCTGCCCTTTTACCTCTCAAATATGTTCCCAGGGAAGTGTGTCCTTCTCTGGGGGCCACCCCATCACACTGAATCTCACGTTGGGCTCATTGCTAGAAACTCTGTAGCCTGTACCTGCTTCCCATGTCACATCAAAGCATCTCAGCACACAGACCTAAAGGAGACCTCAGAGGTCACCCAGCGTGGCCTCACAGAAACACCTGCGGGAAGGGATTACGGAGGTTTGCAGGGAAGGCCGGGCAGCCTGGGAGTGAGCGCCGCACTGCAGCCCCCAGACACACTCAGCTCCTGCTCCCAGGCAGGAATGAAGTGGTTTCCCAGCTCCTGGGGCCATGGGTAGCTGACTGATTAAATATCTGGTTTGGGAAATTCACCTGACATATTTCTTTTTTTTGAGACAGAGTCTCGCTGTCACCCAGGCTGGAGTGCAGTGGCGCGATCTCAGCTCACTGCAAGCTCTGCCTCCGGGGTTCCCGCCATTCTCCTGCCTCAGCCTCCCGAGTAGCTGGGACTACAGGTGCCCGCCACCATGCCCGGCTATTTTTTTTTGTATTTTTAGCAGAGACGGGGTTTTACTGTGTTAGCCAGGATGGTCTCGATCTCCTGACCTCGTGATCCACCCGCCTCAGCCTCCCAAAGTGCTGGGATTACAGGTGTGAGCCACCGTGCCCAGCCTCACCTCACATATTTCTTTCACGTAAGCCACTTCTTTTTCTTGTCCAAGCTAAGGCCAGCGCTCACCCAAGAGTCACCTGTATCTCAGTGCAGGTAGCTGAGCAAGGCACAGCCGCCAGGAGGAAGGCAGGGAACAGCAGCCGGAGCCTGGGGAAGCCCTGCACACATTGGCCTTGAGGAAACCACCTGACAGACGTTTGCTCTTCCTCACACAGAGTTGGTGGGCATTCTGACTACGTGGTCACATCAGATCACTCTCACCTCTCTAAGCATTTCTTTTTCTGGAGTATGAAATAGCTGTTCAGGGAGGAAAGCAGTTTGATGTCAGAGGCTCCTTTGAGCCCTGGGAATTAGACCTCAGAAGCTTAGAATTGGAGCTCTGCTGCTGGTGGAAAATACACTGTGAATGTTTTATTCAGTAATGCATATATAACATTGAGCAGAATCCAAATACATAAATCACTTATACAATAGCTGTGAAGAGCCACCTTCCAGCACTTCAGAACCAGGCAGCCAGTAGCTCACAAAGGCCTCTGTTGCCATCTGCTGGCCACATGCTTTCTCATGCTGTTAATTCTTGCTCTTTGGTATTTTTTGTTCCTGCAGCCTTTGGGGCACTCAGGTTCTTCTGCTGTAAAATTTGCCTCCATCAAAGCTGTATTGCCTTGTGTTTTTGAGGCTTTCAGAAGAGACCCTTAGCACTCTAAAATTCTGGGAGGACAGAGAAAGCAAGATGGAGAGAGATGACAAAGCCGATTTCTTCCCCCTGGCTTTTTTAACCGGTTATGTGCACTATCAGGCCGTCTGAGCTTAGGCCTATGCCAGACACATCTCAAGGCCAAGGACACAATACTCAGTTTGTCTTTGTAACAGGTCCTGTTATTGTGTCTGTCAACCTCCCGATGTCTGTGTCACAGTCACCAATATATTATACTAAGGAGATAGGAATTATTAACTTTGCCAGTAAAACTTGCCCATGTGTAAGCACGCAGTCACACAATTATGGGCCTGAAGAGTATCCCCAGTGGCGAAACTGTGCCCCAAAGGTTGCCGTAAGTCACTGGAGCCAGAAGGCAAATTTGTGTAAGATTGGCCACCATTCCCTGAATGACAGTGGTGTGCTGACACGGCATCAGACTCCTCTCACACAGAAGATCCGCTCGTGGTGCAGGGCTTGGCCTCCTCAGTGTGGCCACAGGCCCTACAGTGCTAACAGATGTCACTTGTCGGGATCGCCCCTGAGCCATTGTGAACATGAAGTGGCATCACTGATCTCTCACCAGCTCTGAACCAATACATGTGGCATCCCAACTTCTTGAGAGGCTGACAGAGCATATCCAGAATGCAGCCACATGGGGAGTCAGAGTAGGGCAGGGATATAGGGGTGCTGTTGAAAACTGAAAACACGGGGGACCAGCCCACGAAGCAGCCTTCTGGGAGACATCTGCATGAGGCCAGCAGGCCAAGGGTCCGTGGCTAGGGATGGCTGTGCTCTCCTTAGGGAGAGGCATTCCAGAAACTGCAGTTACGAGGCAGCCGTAGGTAAAGCATCCTGGGCTCTTCAAATCTGGGCATGGCTGTGAGCCCCAAAGAGTTGTCGTCGGTTTACGTCGTCTCCTAATACACAGGCTTTAGGGAAAAAATCATGTCTCAGGTTTTAAGGGGAAAAAATGAAAAGGTGCATGGCCTTTAACTGTAAACAGTGGAAGGGGGTGGGGAATGGTTGAATGGTAGAAATGAAAATCAAGAAATCTAACGATGGCTGATAACTTAAGGACCTTATGTATCAGTTATTGCTGCACAGTAAATCATCCCCTAAAACTTAGTGGCTTCAAAGAACAATCTTCATTTATTGCCACACCCCACTTCTACAGGTCAAGGATTCAGACAGGGCATGGCGAGGGGGACTTGTGTTGCTCCACAGTGATGGAACCTCAGCTGGAAGATTGGAAAGCTGGGGACAGGAATCATTTTTTACGTAGCTGTCTGGAGGTTGATGCTGGCTGCGATCAGGAGTCTGGCCAGGGTGTCAGCCGGAACGTAGCACACATGGCCTCACTGTAACCTGGGCTTCCTCACAACGTGGCGGGTGGGTTCCAAGGGCAAGAAGAGTCCCAGCAGAGAGAGCCAGACAGCAGCCATATTGTCTCTACGGCATAGCCTCAGGAGTTGTACAGCGTCACCTCCACTGTCAAGGTTACAGAACCTGTCCAGGTTCACTTAGAAGAAGATAAACCCCTTCCTTAGTAGAGGAGGGTCCATTCATTGTAAGACAAGCATTGGAAAATACCATCTGCCACACCAGTTTCCTTATCACCCGTACCCGCATCCCCCCCACACAGGCACAGAAGCAGGGCAGCCTGTCACAGACCCTCAGCGATCGTGGCGTGGGTTTGTGCTGGGTAAATAGGTGCGTTTGTGTGTCGGCTCTACTTGTGGTTTGTAGTTTGACCTGGTCTTAACCTCTCTGGATCTCAGTTTCTTCTTCTTGGAAACAAAAAGGCTGAGCTGCAAACCAAGTCATTGGAAACTTTAACCTTTTCTCTTAACCTTTTTTGTACCCTGATGCATATGTCTCAGTGGTAGTGAGGGTCACAATTCAGTTTGGTGGAGGGGGTAAAAGTTTGGAAAAGCCTCCCTCAAAAACTCTAGAATCCCTTCCAGCTCTGACCTCTGTGAGTGCTGAGACGTTGGTCATGCTCTTTGGCCTTTTGGGATTTTCCTTTCCTGCTCTGTAAAATGAAGGGTCTACTCAATTATCAGTTAAACTTTTTCCAGCTGTCACGTTTGATGGTAGTGTTCGTTTTGACATAATGAGGTTCCTTCATCCACACCAGTACTGTTCTGCTACTGTGGACATGTGAGTCGGCAGAAGAAATCCTATGTTTACAAGTTCCTGCCCGGGCTATTGAAGAAGTCTTCCTTTCTGTGGAATGATAGAAGCTTGAGTGGCTTTTGCAGCAGGGACCTGGGAAATCAGCATACTCTCCACTTTGCAGAAGAGAAAACTGATGCACAGAGAAGCCAAGCGATTGCCAAGGACAGAGGGCGAGTTACTGATAAATCAGGCTACAATCCTATGACCTAAGGCAGTGTACTTTACTGTTGTGACCTCATCCTCTTAATAGAAAATACGTGAGCATGAGGACCCTGAGTCATACCGCCCCATCTCTCCCATCTGCATTTTTCCTGTGAAGGGCCAGTGCCCTCAACAGTGCCATCTTATTTTTATTTCCACAAATGTGATCAATGCTCAACTGTTATGAAAGTACAGTTTTTCAAACATGAAAATTAGATTCAAAAGCTGAACGTGCAAAATAATTATAACCAAAGGTCGTGGTAGTCATAATCACACATAGAGGCTCTTGGTCTGATTTCTACAGAGAGAAACAATGCTTGAATACTTGTAGAACTGGACGCCTGAAAAACAAGTGGGAAGGCTTTTAAAGCCATTTGGTTGGTGATTTAGGAGGTGGAAGTGGCATAAGGAAGTCAGCACTGCTCACAGGCTAGGAAAAGGGAAAGCGTCTACATTTTGGTTTCGCTTTGTGTTACCTCTTTTATTTTTCATAGTGGCAAAATACACGTAACATAAAATTTACCTTCTTAACCATTTTTAAGCATGTGTGTTACATTTTTAACATGCTTTTGTTGAATGGTTAAGAATCTCGGAAATGATAAGCCTCACGTGTTCCCAAGTGCAAATCAAGTTGAAGAACAAATTGACTTCCCCGAGCCCAACTCCATGTTCCAGAAATGGGGTCCTCAGCCACACACTGTGAATACCTGTAATGCACTTAAGTACTTTTGACTTGTAAAGTATAGAAAGCACATCATAGTGTATCTAAACCTTTGTGTTGGTGTCCTGCAATGCCACAGCCTTATGTCCTTTGGAAATACTCATTGTACAGGTTTAAATACTCCTTCCTCCAAACAGACTTTTTCAATCTTTTCAAATTTTAGTTAAGCTTTATTTTGTTTTAAGTATTGTTAAAAGAAAAACCTTAGACAAATTAACCAAGTTTAACTGAGCAAATAACAATTTGCAAATCAGGCGGCCTATGAGTCAGAATAGGTTCAGAGAGGCCCGTCATGTGCTGAAAGATTTTTTTTTTCTTTTGAGACAGGGTCTCGCTCTATTGCCCAGGCTGGGAGGCAGTGGTGTGATCACGGCTCACTGCAGCCTTGGACTCCCAGGCTTAAGTGATCTTCCCCCCTAAGCCTCCCAAGTAGCTGGGCCAGGCACAGCACCATGGCCCACTAATTTTTGTATTTTGGGAGGGACAGGGCTTTACCACGTTTTCCAGGCTGGTCTCAAACTCCTGGGCACGAGTGATCCACCTGCCTCAGCCTGAGAATTGGTGGTGTGCTTGTCCCAGCTGCTTGGGAGTCTTATGTGGGAGGATCACTTGAGCCTGGGAGGCCAAAGCTGCAGGGAGCCATGATCACACCACTGCCCTGGAGCCTGGGCAACAGAGCGAGACCCTGTCTCAAAAAAAAAAAAAAAAAAAAAAAAGTGGTGGGGTCACAGGCATGAGCCACCACACCCTAGCCTGGAAGAAAATTTATAGGCCAAAAAAAGGGAAAAGGACGTACAGAAAATGGAAGTGAGATGCTAAACAGCCAGACTGGCTACAGTTTGTTTGTTTGCCGTATTTGAGCGCAGTTTGAACAATTGGCTGCCGGTAGCCAAAGCTCAGTGATCAGCACAAGAGTAGATTATAGTCTGTGTAATACATCCAGTTAGGTTACCGTTCACTATATACACAGAAACCTTTAAAATATGTAAAGAGGCAGCTTTAGGCTAACCCTAATTTAACAATATCTTGTTAATATTAAACACAATCATAGCAAAAATGTCGAAAACTAGTCAAGTGCTACTGTTTTAAATCGAGCCAAACATTAACTTTTATCTGATACTCGTCCGTGCCCTACTCCAGTGTGTATTTGTAAATACAGAGTGACCTGTGTCATGAATGAACCTTGATATCCTGTTGCCTAACTTTGAATGAAGCCTGCGCCTTCACTGGTCAGAGTTCTGGATATGATATGCTCACCATGTTTCCAGAGTCCGAGTTCTGGATATGATATGCTCACCATGTTTCCAGAGTCAGAGTTCTGGATATGATATGCTCACCATGTTTCCAGAGTTGCTGGTGTTTCTCCAGTTAGCGAGGTGGAAATGCAGCGGTGCCTGGGAATATCAGAGGCATTGGGCTGACAGGCCTACTTTGCTCTGCCACTCACCAGTTATTGTCATTCAGAACAAGCTACTTCTGCTCTCCAGGCCTGTCTTCTCCTACCACAGAGATGTCAAGACCTATTTCCCGAGAATGTTAACAAGGACGACATTCAATTACATCGACAAAGTACCTAGCGTAAGGGCCTAGAACATAGTAGGTACTCAATGAACATTAATATTATTCTTCTTTTGAGATCAAATTCTTTTAGGCTTATGTGTAACAATCACTTTGAAGTCCTCTGATTGCTCAAAAGACTTTCTTTAAGACTTCAAAGTATTAACCTGATTTTGAAGAGCAAAATGTCTATGTCTAAAGGATTAATCTCATTTCTATCTTTTAACCTGTCTTAAACACCTCTAACACTTGCTTCTGTTTGAAATCCCAAAGACCTCTTTCTTTCTGTTAACTCTTACTCTTAACTTTCTTTTAGTTTTTTCTCTTTTTTCCCCCCAGGCATAAAGTCCATAGTCATGTCTGCCACCAGGTTTGTTTTCTATTGCATCTTGATATTTTCTTGTGTTTTCAGGGGGGAGCATGTTAGAATTCCTTAATATACAGATGTCATTGTATATAAGGTTTTCTTGTGACTTAGTCTAGAAATCAGTCATTAAAAAAAGTAATTATTCTTACTGGCTACTGATAAAAATTCTTTAAGAAAAACTATCGAATATATATATATATATATATATATATATATATACACACACACATTTTTTTTTTTTTTTTTTTGGATACAGGGTGTCATTCTGTTGGCCCAGGCTGAAGTGCAGCTGGCATGATTATGGTTCACTGCAGCCTTGACCTCCCCAGTCTCAGGTGATCCTCCCACCTCAGCCTCCCGAGTAGCTGGGACTACAGGCATGTGCCACCATGCCTGGTTAATTTTTGTGTTGTTTGTAGAGACAGGGTTTTGCCATGTTGCCCAGGCTGGTCTCAAACTCCTAGGCTCAAGCAATCTGCCCACCTTGGCCTCCCAACGTGCTGGGATTACAGGTGTGCGCTACCACACCTGGCCTTTGAATATCTTTTCTTCTATATATAAAATCTTGGCAGAAATGTCTTCTTTTGTCATCATGAAATTTACTTTCATGAAACCTTCTGAGAGCCCCTTATCTACCATTAGTCTTTTTGGAATCCTTTTTGACCTGCTGAAAGGCAGCACCATGGTATTTTTCTTGGCGACTTGTGGAGCCACCACCATACCCAGTACATTTTGACCAAAGTCAAAGTTAAGTCTGCACCACTTCAAGTCTATGAGTAACACAGTGGAAAGGGGTCAGAAGACTTGGCTGTTGTGATTTGCAAAAATGGCAGGACGAATGCTCCATATCCTCCCTCAAAAATACATTCAGATGAGGATAATTTGGGTGTTGGCCACAGGCAGCTTGCAAACTCAAAGCCTTGTCAACTCTTACTCCAGTGTGTGACCTGAGTGGAAATGTCTGCAAAAGAGCAGGAATCCTCTCTTCTTTGAGAATAGGGCAGCAATCGAGTGGGTAGTTTTAATTATTCAGATGGAGTCACAGGACATTAGATGCAGAATATTAAAATCTCCATCATCCAGGGAAAATTATTTTAAATACAGGTAGACATATAGAGGCATATCACCAGCTGGGTAGCAAAGTCATTATTTAAAGAACACCAGAGTTCCTTTGTGAGGAGGAACTGCGCGCAGAGATGATGCTCAGTATCAATACAGTGAGATTACGAAGTACAAACCTGAACACCTTTGTAAGCTTCTCACTAAGTGGAGGAGTGGGGCCAATTCCAAGAGCTTGGTGTTTGCTTGTCTGGTAATCTCTTGACAGATCCTAGAAGCAACAATTCTATGTTGAGGCTTAAAAAGAAGAGGTAGTGTGATCCAGCAATCCCATCCCTCCATGTATACTCAAGAGAAATGAAAACATGTCCACACAAAGACTTACATGCAAATATTTATTGAAACTTTATTAGCAATAGCCAAAAAGTAGAAACAACTCAGATGGCCATCAGATAATAAATGGATGAGCAACATGTGGTGTAGCCATACAATAAAAGTATTACTGGTGGTAAAACGGAACAAAGCACTGACACGCGCTAGAACATGGATGGCCCTTGAGAACATTATGCTATGGGAAAGAAGCCAGACACAAAAAGTCACGTATTGTATGATTTCGTTTTTATGAAATGGCCAAAGTAGGCGAATGCATAGAGACAGAAAGCGGGTTAGTGGTTGCCAGGGGCTAGGGAGGATGGGACATTTAAAAGGTGACTAATGAGTGGTGTTTCCTTGGGAGTAATGAAAATGCTCTAAAACTGATTGTGGTAATGGGTGCACAACTGTGAATATACTAAAAACCATTGAATTGTACACTTTAATTGGATAGATTTGATGGTGTATGAATTAAATCTCCATAAAGCTGTTAAGAGACATCAGGAAGAGACCAGAGTTTCTTCTGTGCAGAGCCCCGTGCCATAGGAAATGAAGGAAGTCTACCCAGTCCTACAGGCGTTGCTCCTTGGGGTGGTTTAGCGTGCCGTTACCACAGACCGTGGCTAGGACCTGTGAGACTCATTTGTAAATGCCACCTTCTTTGACAATACCTGGGATTGTTGAAAGGGAAGTAATCAATTACTAGAAGCCATAAATTGAATGCTGTGTGCCAGGCGTTGTACTAAGACATTATAAATACCATCTAATTTATGTAAAATTGATATTATCCCATTCTGTAGGTGAGGAAACTGAGACTACAGAGTTAGGTGAAACCCAAGGTTTCTGAGCCAGTGATTGGCAGAGCAGGTGTGTAAACCGGGTTTATCTTGGAACAAACCCCAGGCTCTTAAGTACTACATTAGCCTGCCTTCTCCCTTCTCCACCCTCAACCCAGCCCCAGTCAAAAAAGCAGCAGGAAATGGGCCAAGTTATCACTTAGAAGAATATTGATTTGGTTTTAAAAGTATTGAATAGAATGACCAAATGATCTAGTAATTCCGTTTCTCAGTATATGCCTCAGAGAACTGAAAGCAGGGACTCAAAATGATACTTGCCCACCAACGTTCACAGCAGTATTATTCACAACAGCAACCCAGTGTCCTCAACAGATGGATGGATGAACAAAGTGTGGTGTAGCCATACAATGGAATGTTACTCAGCCCTAAAAAGGAAGGAAATTCCGCCACATGCCACAACAAGGATGAACCTTGAGGACATTGTCCTAAGTGAAGTAAGCCATAAAATAAACAAATGCTGTATGATTCCACTTATAGGGGTCCCTAGAGTCCCCCTATAGACAGAAAGTAGAATTGGGGTTGCCAAGGGCTGGAGGGGAGGGGGAACGGAGAGTTAGTGTTTAATGGCTACAGGGTTTCAGTGGAGGAAAATGAAAAGATTCCGGAGAAGGGTGCTGTTGATGGTTGTACAACAGTGTGAATGTACTTAACGCCACAGAACTGTATGCTTAAAATGGATAAAATGGTAAATGTTGTGTTTTGTATATTTAACAAACACACACACACACCAGTATTGTGTTTGTTTGAAAGTCTAGAGCTAGAAAGCTTTTTTGAGTGTATTTAGCAGGAAAACTTAAAAGAAAGTTCTTGTCTTTGGAGGAGACAGGCCTGAGGCATCCAGAGGGAATGAAGGCCACCTAGGGAGGCAATTCCATTCCCACGAAAATCATACCTGGAGCAATCTGCACTCGTCACAGTCCTAGGAGTGTTGTTACCAAGGGAGAGGAAGGAGAAGGAATAGGGATGAGGTCTCTTAAATAGACATTTGATGACATTTTCCCCAATTTGTTAGTTTGCAATGTTATTATGGAAAAATGTGAACATATACAAAAGTATGTAGAATTGTCAAATGAGTCCTGTGTATCCATCACCCATTTTTAAGAGTTAGATACTCTGTAATATCAATAGCTGGTATTTTTTTCATCCTTACAGCTACCCATGCTCTCCCGTATTGTTTTGAGAAAATGTGTATTCGTTTCATATTAAACTATTTTGGTACATATCTGAAAAGATTATTCTTTTTAAAACATAGCTATGATACCATTATCATAACTAACAAAATAATACTAATTCCTTAATATCATCAAATACAAAGTGTTAAAATTTTAATGTCTCACAAATATCACCAATTTTCAAACTGGGTGATCTGTCTGTAATAGGTCTTTAAAAGAAATCTGTAGGCCCATGTGTATGTTTTTTTCTTCCTTGCTCTTCTTTTTCCTTATAATTTCTTTGTTGAAGAAGTCAGTTCTTTTATCTAGATTTTGCTGATTTTATCTTTATTTTCTTGCTTATCTTATGTAAAAACTGAAAGCCCTATCTTAACCAACTTGGTTCTTAGCCTTGGCCAGACATTATACTCACCTGGGAAGCTTGTAAAATCCTGACATGTGTGGAAAGCGACTTGTCACTTCCTCAATAGGTTAAACATAGAATTACCATATGACCCAGCAATTTCACTCCAAAGGAATTGAAACAGGTTCAAACATAGTCTTGTATTCGTATGTTCACAGCAGCACTATTTTCAGTAGCCAAAAGATAGAAACAATCCAGATGTCCTTCAGCTGAGGAAAGGGTCAACAAAATGTGGTATATCCACGCAATGGAATAGTGTTCATCCTTAGAAGTCACGAAGTACTGGTGCATGTTTACAACCTGGATGAACCTTGAAAACACTGCGGTAAATGAAAGAAACCTGACACAAAGGCCACGTAGTATATTATTTCATCTGTATGAAATGTCTACAGAAACCCATAGAAACAGAACATAGATTCGTGGTTGCCAGAGGCTGGGAAAATAAGAAAACGGGGAGTGCCTGCTTAATGAGTATGGAGTTTCCTTTTCGGGTGATGAAAATTTCCAGAACTAAATAGTGTTGATGATTGTACAATTGTGAATGTACCTAATACCACTGAATTACGCACTTTGAAGTGGTTTAAATGGTTTTACGTTATGTGTATTTTACCACAATATTTTATAATTCTGATGTATAAGAACACCCCAGACCAAGTATCATAGTCTCTTAAGTGTGACCCAAGCATCAGAATATTCTAAAGCCCTCCAAGGGATGCCAGCATACAAGCAAGGTTCGGAATCATTGGCAGAGGCTGGACGGGCCAGGATCACGTCTTTCAAGCCTTCCTCGCAGGTGGTGGTGGCGTGCTATATTTAAACCCGTGCAAGTTTGCTTCTGTATTCTAAAGGACAGCCACGTCCGTTGCATCCCTGTCAGACAGCAGACACTGTCAGGAATCTGCTGCCTACAGTCACAAAAAAAGTTCTGTCCTTTTTTAGAAAATAAAACTTAGTAAAACCTAAGAAGAAAACAATCGATCATCTTGATTTTGTTTTTATATGAGAGGAAAGGGCCCTCTGTTTCTAGCTACCATCTTGATGTGTAAAACAGTGCTGCCTATGGCCTCACCCGTGAGATGGCAGCACGGGGACAAGTGGCCCTCAGGCTGCCCAGCACACGCGCACACACCCTGCCCAACACAACAACAACAACACAAAAAAAAAGAGGCAAGAGACAAAGTAACCACTCCTGATTCCTTGGGGAGACTGGCAAATCTCCTGTAGTCATCTTTCTCCTGCAGTGTCTGGTGCTGCCGTCACACGCATAGAATCTCAGCAGTGCGTGCTTCCCTACCCTGGGAAGGAAATGTCATTTCCTTGCAAGACTCACTTCTCATGAGCACTGATAGGCCACAGCTGCTGCTGGCTCTGCAGCCTTGGCAGAGCTGCAAATAGGTTAAATGGAGATGGGAGTTCTAGTTCTCCTTTGCTTCAGCCAGCTTCCTTTTCTGGCTAAATCTGAATAAACTCAAAGAAACTGGGCAAGTGGTTTGCGGCTCCCCGTGGAGCTTCACAAAGATAAGTTCCACTTATGTGATCCAAGAGATGGTTAGCTTGTGATTTTCTTTGCTCAGCATTACTCGTTAATATCCTGAACTCACATTTCTGAAAACAACTGTAGCTGAGATGTGCTCCTGGAGCAGAACTACAAGTTAAACTTGGAAATCAAACCTCCCACTTTCACTCTCAGCCTTTTGTAGCACAGACTGGGTACTCCTCCTTGAAAGCATGGGATTTTCATTTAAAATGTTAATTAGAAAGAAGACACTCAGAGGAGGTGTGTTGTAGTTTTCATTTTTGTTTTTGTTTTTGTTTTTTTAAGTGCTAGATTTTGAAGTCAGGAAGACCTGGAAAGGAATATCTCAGCTCCATAATTCATTTACCAGTTGTGCAAATGTACACAGGTTACTTAGTTTCTCTGATTCCATATACTCATTCCTAAGGAAATGTGAATATTATGTATTGCATAGGACAGGGCAAAAACTGTGAGAAACTAAAGCATGTAAGCTTAGCACATGCCCAAGAAATGTCACTTTCCTAAATATGTGTTGCTTATGTATTAAGCAAGTAATCCTCAAACTTAATCCCAAAGAGGCAGGGAGGTTAAGAGGCGAGATGCAAAAATGCCCTTTTTCTTTTCTGTGGGCATGTCCCGAAAGCCACAAGGAATTGAGTACAATCATGAAAACTTGCTTTGGGTTAAACCAAGTAAAAATTTAGGATCTGCCGATATGTCTTGATCTGTCAACTGGGGATCCACGACTGCTTAAAGATAAAGGCGTACGCCAGGGATAAGATAGAGAAGCCAAGGCATACAATGATTGCCTCTCAATTATGAGTTGTATCCTGCTGCTGCTTTTCACAAAACATATTTTCCAAGTCTTTAAATATTCCTCTATAATGTCATTCTTAATAATTGCATAGTGAGGATATGGCATAGGAAAAAGCGATGGACAGCTCTGTGGCAGCTAATTTGAAAATCTAATAAAAAAGTAAATTAACCTGAGGAATAGAAAGCTTGAATAGACCAATTACCATAGAAGAGATTAAAATATCTACTGGTTTGAACCTTTTCAGACTTTCTTTTGGCCTAGCCCTTGATGAATTTTTGTGAATGGCTTACAGACAACGTTTTCTTTGTTGCTTTTGGAGGGAGCTTTCTTACAGGCACAGTTTTCTTTTTTCTCTTTTAAGAGATGAGGTGCCAAGTTGGCCTCAAACTCCTGGCCTCAAGTGATCCTCCTGCCTTTACCTCCCAAACTGCTGGGATTACAGGCGTGAGCCATTGCACCCGGCCAGACACCATTTTGTTTTTAATGTATTCTCTGAGATACATGTGTGCGTAGCGTATTTAGTTTGTCCATTGTATTATTCAAATTCTCTGTCATTACCTTTTTAAATGTACTGTTTCTATCCAGCTTGGAAAGAGGAATGTCAAAGTTCCCTACCATCATTTTGCCTTTGTCAGTTTCTCCTTTTATTTCTAATAATTTAGGTTTTATGTGCTTAGCTACAGTCTTATTTAGTGCATACAGGTTTATGACGGCTGCATCCTTTCTGTAAATGTTGCTCATTATTTAGTTTGAAGGTTTTAGACTCAATTCTGCCTTGTCAAATGTTAATATAGAACTTTCCCCCACAAATGTATCCAGTATATCTTAACGCATCCCTTGATTTTCAGTCTTCCTTTACCACTTTTGTTTAAGGGGTTTTTGTCTTGTTTTGTTACCTATCCCAGTTAGTCCATTCACATTTCATATTATGCTGATGGAGTTGATTTTATTCTGTCTTATGCTATTACGTATTTTAGTTGATTCTCTCTTTTCCCTTCCTTATCTTTAATGGTTTTATCAGGTAACTATTCATTCCCTTTTTATCTCTCTTTTCTTTTGTCACTTTGGAAATTCCATTCTACTTTTCTGTGCCCTTAATGACTGTCTTCTGTAGCCCAATGCTTATAATTAGAAGCATATATTTTTTACTATTATGTGTAAGAGGAAACCAGTTGTTCCCACCAAGCCCTGTTTCCCTAGACATACATTTCATAAGTAAGTGTATTGCTTCCTAGTTGTTCCGAGTCTCTGAGTGCTCTTCCTGCGTACCGCTTGTCGTCCTCTCCTCCGCAGTTTGAGAAGCAGCCATTTCTTTCCGATTTGTTTCTCTCTGACTCCTGGGTTCCCTTAGACGTATTGGAATTTTTCTTTGTCACCTCACTGGGGCCCAGGTCTGCTTGTTAGAGTGCCCCCGGTGGCTGCAGTTCTCTAGGTGATAAAGGTGAAGGGCTCCCTACTCCGGAGGACCAGTGGGGCAGCAGCAGCGGCAGCTGGCAGTCTCCCTGTTCCCAGGTCCCCTGTGCAATCCCAGCCTGAGGAGCAGGGAGCAACAGCCTTGCTCTCTAGCCCCTCCTTGGCAGATAAAGCTCACTTGGGAGGCCAGTGTCAGCCGGATCCCCAGGGCCCCCATGTCTCCTCCAGCCCCACTAATCCCAGAATCCCAGCGTTGGCCTCCAGGCCCTGCGTGGTCCACCAGGAGGAAAGCTTTCCCGAATTCCCCCTGCAGCCCACTCCCAGGCCCAAGACCTCACTCACACCAGCATCGCCCCCAGCCCTGAGGTGGCTACAGGGGAAGCATAGTCTATTCAGGGCTCCACAGTTCAGAATTCCTCTCTCTAGTACCTCTTAATAAAAAGATTTCAGGTTTAATTAGTTTTTGTAGTCAGAGCTGGGAACCTAATCCATATTTAGAACATAATCTGTAAGAAAAGCATATTCCAAGTACTTCACCAACTTTGAATGAAGACTTCCGCAGCACAGCTTCCTTCCCACCCTTCCACACCCCTGCTTCGCCTCGGCACGAATCTCTCTGACTTGGCCTGTTGGGCTGCTCTGCGCTCTCGCTTCTCCCTCCCTTCAGTGTGGCTGGTAGAGTAAGGATAGTCCTAGAGCTATATTTTCACATTTTCTACAGTAAGGTACATTAAAATTTTTTAAAATAATTGTTTTCAACAAAGCCATAAAGTAAGATATGGTAGGTTGAATAATGACCCCCAAAGGCGTCCACATCCTAATCCACGAGACCTGTGAATGTTACATTTTATGGCAAAAGGAGCCGTCCTAGAAACCACTGGAGGTTTCTGGGCCATGGGCTGATGTGATGAGCATGTGTCTGTAGAGGGATGACTTCAGTAGCCGTGCAGGTGCAGCAAGGTGGGGCACAGGCCCCTTCTCCTTACCATGGCTGCACCAGCCACATCAGCAAGGCCAGGAAGATGCCCACAGGTCTCGTATGAAAATGACCGGCTTCCCAGACTCTTAGGAATAGTTTCACTAGGAGATGAGGGAAGCTCTGCACTGCTAGGTGCTGGGGACATGAAATGGGCTCATCCCCTGAGTTCAGGGAGCTCACAGTCTCATGTCAGAGACAAACACCAAAACCACACAAAGTATATTGACAGCCCAGTATGGCTGGTGCTGGGATGGTGACAGAGCACAGTTGTGAATAGCTGGAGCAGTTTTCCTAAGCATGGTCTGCAGTCTTGTCCCAGGTCTACTAACTCATAATCTGTGGGGTGGCAGAGAGCCCTCCGGTAAATCCGACACCCACTGCGGTCTGAGCCCTGCTGGCCAGGGGAGCTGGGCAGGGAGGTGGGTCAGGGACACTTGCTGGTTGGAGCGCCAGCCCCTGTCAGGATGAAGTCCGCTGCCCACTGTTGATCCTTTGTTAAATGGCTACCTACTTGCAATCATGGTGATTAAAGTTGAATCCCATCTCCCTGAATTGAGGTGATTATTGCTTGGAGGTTCACCCATGAGGGACGAATATTTCCGAAGTCACACTTTAGGCCAGTCAGAGGCAGAGGCAAAAGGGGAAATGGAAAAGAGGAGAAAGAACAGAGAAGCAGAGAACACATGAACTCATTAAAGCACTGTGTCCGCTAGGAAAGAAGCCTTTTCTCTAAATTTTCTTAAAACTGGAAAGTAAGGCTGGATGCAGCGGCTCACGCCTGTAATCCCAGCACTTCGTGAGGCGGAGGTGGGAGGATCGCCTGAGACAGAGCAGCAGGGGCGGCTGCGGGAGAAAAGTGGGCATGTTCTGGTGTGGAGGCCGAGGCTTCTGGGCCGGTGTGGAGCCCGGCAAGTGGATTATTTTCCCTCTAGGTGTTTAACTGGAAGGTGTATCCAGTAAACTGGGCTTCAGGAACCACACTAGGGCTATGGAGCCACCAGCCAGTTCCCCATGCCCTAAGACAGTCCCAGGGACCCGAGAGGAGAGCTTGCTTGAGAGAGTGTGTGTGCCCGCCCTCTCCATGGCCCTGGGAGAGCAGAGGACTACCAAAGAGCCACCACAGTTGGAGGACTGGCACCAGAAAACAGGAGACCCAGCTCCCCACCTCCCAGACCCCGGTGTCATCTGAGGCTCCCATTCGCGTCATCTTCATCTCTTGCAGCACAGGCTGTTCTGTGCAGCTGTGCGCGCATCTCCCCTGCACAGTGCTGGAGAGAAACTGCACTGTGAGTTGCTTGATCGTGGCCTGTCACCACAGACCATGGTTTCCTTTCCAGGGACAGCCCAAACTCTTACTCCGAGGTCCTCACCCTCCAGGTGACGCTCAAAATACTGAACTGCTGTGGGCCATCAGCCTGGGCCCCTCAGAATGGAATCTGGTCACGCTAGAGCAGCATTTCAGGGACCCACCAGGCCAGACGGGGGTCAGGGCACCCCAGGGGAGGGAAAAGGGAGGAAGGCGGTTTATTAAGGAGGGGCCCTGGGAACAGCTGGAAGTTGTTCAGCTTCTGACCACAAGACCAGGACATGCTAGCTGAACATCAGTTTTGTCCTATACCCTGGCCAAGGGTCCCCTTCCCCCAGAAGTGCTTATACGTACACTCAGACATCTCCTAGGCCCTGCCATGTGGGGGTCCTGCAGAAGAGTCTAGGACCAGCGTCTTCGGGGGTGAGTCATGTTAACCAGGGCACTGCCTTTTCTCTGCTTACCGCCCCCTGCCCCACCACTGCTGACTTCCCATGTCCCACCCTCTGTTCTCTCTCTCACCTCCACTCTCGATGACCAGCTCTTCCTGAGGGCTTCTGGGAACAGAGCTGCTGCCTTCCCGTGGCTGGGGTTGGGATGAGGACATGTGTGCTGGGCGGGGGTCAAGTATTCTCAGAGCACTGGGCCCACCGCTCCAGCTGAGGCCCTGTCACGCCCTGTGGCTCAAGGCGATGTTTCCCCCGCTCACTGTGTTGGTGCTCCCTTCAGCCTGATTTCTGGGTTAGGGGGAGACAGAAGGGAGCCCAGGTAGTTGGGTATGTTGGTATACATATGACCCCGATATTGTTAGCCCATGACATCATTCCTGGAAGGCTCCCAAGCCCTGGGCCATTGAGAGGGTGTTGCTGGCCATGTGTTTTCAAGTCCGTGGATATCACGTAGCTGCTCCCTGTTGAAGGTGAGCATAGGAACATAGTGCAGCCATCGGGAAGAGACAGTTACGTGGAAAGATGCCTGGGATGCTGAGCGTGAAGGAGAGCACGTGCTAGGAAACCGTGCGGACAGGGATGTCGGCCTCATTGGTCTCTGTTGGTATTCACCACCATTTCTTGCATGAGCCAGATGCCAGCCCATCAGGGCAGAGGTAGGACAGCTGCCACCAGCCATGGCATGCAGTCAGGAACAGGTGGATGTGGGACTGTCCAAGAGAAACTTCTGCAAAGTACTGGGTTGGCAAGAGGAAGGAGCCCAGCAGGGAAGGGGCCCTCATTGTCTCTCCTCAAGGGATGTTCATTCCTGACTATTTGACGCCCAAAAGTGTCAAACTCCCCTGGACCGCTTATTTAAGGAGGCTGGTAATCAGCACATTTTACAAGCCTGAATTTAAAGAAAAAAAAAAAAAAGTGTGGCTCCTGGTTCCTATTCTGGAAGCCCTTTCCAGTCCTCAGTGTCACGTTTCTAGTGCGGGACCCTTAACTTGGGTTCTGCTGTGTTTGTTGCTCTGGAGATTGTGAAACTCTCAGAGTGGTGACTTTTCAATTAATGCTACCCCCCATCTGGAAGCCCACAAGGTCAGGAACTTCTAGAATCAAACGAATTAGTGTGGGTGGTTATTCTCTGTACTCTCCAACCAAGCAGGGTGTTGTCAGTCATCACCGGGCGAAGGCGACAGGCACAACCAAAGAGGCAGTCAGTATTCCAGTCTCTGCATAGAAGTCATCTGGGCTGGGCGAGCAGACTCGGGATGCGCCTTTTTCCGCAGGTTTCTGCTGAGCTTCCCTGCTCAATTCTATTCTATTAAAGCAAATATCAAAACCAGAACTGGTTCAAGTTGACTTTTAAAAAAGGTGTCCCTGGAGGGGTAAAATAGAGGCAGACTGATAGCCCCCAGAAAGTTTGTCAAAGATATATATCCCCCAGAGCAGGTGGTAAACACACCATCAAGAACTTGCTCATTCCCCGGACACATCCCAGGAAGGATCAGCCTCACATTTGCATCACCTTGTAGTTAATTGTAGAGCAGCCAGGATTCTGGCCTTGCCGCTGTGGTTTTGGTGGTGTGAAGCAGAGTTCAGGGAAAGACATGCAGCTGAGCTTTGGTCTCTCCCCAGATGTGGGTGTGTGACCTCTGATAGGACATGACCTCTGGCAGTTTGCCTGGGCTCTGTTGTCGCCATCCCAGGGAAATGCCAGGTCTTCCTCTGACGTGATGTTTGGGCCTTGAGTTCTGCCCAGTTCCCAGAAGGGCCTGGTGACAGTTGCAGCAGTGCTGACATGTAACATGGTGTGCTGACTGTTTGGGTGCTTTTGTCTCAGGGAGGCTCTGTTGTGCAATGCTGCAGTGCCAGCCCCAGGGGACTCCTGGCTAGTGGCTGGCACTGTTGATATCCACTGTCCCCATGTGGCCTTCTCTGCACTGACCATCAGGGGTCGGAGAGGGTGGATGTGTAAGTGTGATGGTAGACAGCTACCTGTCTCCTGTTTTATAACTGTCTCTCCACCCTGAGCAATGGTCTAGAGCAGCAGATAGAAATCACCCATAAAACCCAGCTCCCCTATAAAGTACAGGTGTATGTATAGAAGACAGGAAGATATTCCCTGCCTTCAGCTAGCAGCGTAGCAGGCGATAGCATCCTGTAGGAACACCATAGGGTGCAAAGGCACTTCTGTCCCCTGGTTTTGTAGTCCATGGCCCTGCCTTCTGGAAGAACTGTACCCAAAGTGCACCTGGTAGGAAAAGCGCTACCCTGGTTTTTTGTTTTTTGGATAAGTATGCACTCCATTGCAGGGCAGGGGTGGAGGGGGAGGAAAGCCAGGCAATACTCAAAAAATAAGTGCTCAGCCTGAATCCCCATAGATGAGCACTGCTTCTCATTCAGGGACGCTAGTCAGAAGCAAGGAAGCGATGATATGCGTGCCCCCACCCCCCAGTTACCTCCCTAAGGAGAAATTCCACAGGTGGGGCTGGACCACCCAGGTCCTACAGAGCAGACCCTGTGACTCCAGTGCACAGACCTCAATAGGAACCTCTGCCTTAACCCGTGTGTCCATTCAAAAAGGACTCATTCCTGCAGAGGGAACAGAAGGCTTGTGAGATGGGAACCTCTGCTAGCTGCCCACAATTTCGGACTCTTTGAGATCCATTAAAATAGTTTCATTCCCAGCCGGGCGCGGTGGCTCACACCTATAATCCTGCCACTTTGGGAGGTCGAGGTGGGTGGATCAGGAAGTCAGGAGATCAAGACCAACCTGGCCAATATGGTGAAACCCTGTCTGTACTAAAAATACAAAAAAATTAGCCAGACATGGTGGCACACGCCTATAGTTCCAGCTACTAGGGAGGCTGAGGCCGAAGAATCGCTTGAACCCGGGAGGCAGAGGTTGCAGTGAACCGAGATCACGCCACTACACTCCAGCTTGGGTGACAGAGCAAGATATCATCTCAAAAAAATAAAATAAAATAAAACAAAATAAAATAGTTTCATTCCCTTTCCTGTGATGATGTGGAATGCCACGGAAAGAGACCGTCACATGGTGGGCCGGTTTTTTTTTTTTTTTTTTTTTTTGGAGAGTCTCATTCTGCCACCGAGGCTATAGTACGATAGCACAATCTTAGCTCGCTGCAACCTCCGCCTCCTGGGTTCAAGCGTTTCTCCTGCCTCAGCTTCCCGGTAGCTGGGATTACAGGCATATGACACCACACCCAGCTAACTTTTTTTTTGTATTTTTAGTAGAGGTGGGGTCTTGTCACGTTGATCAGGCTGGTCTCGAACTCCTGGTCACAAGTGATCCACCCGTCTCAGTGGTGGGATCACAGGTGTGAGACGCCGCACCCGGCCTTTTTTAACTGAACATGAGACATTCAGAAAGACCACAAGCTGGGGCAGCATGCTGATAAAAGTGGATAAGAGTGAGGGCAACTGTGTGTTCATGATTGAGGCAGACACTTGAGAGTGGACAAGGCTCTATCTATAGTCACCCTGGGACAGTGGATGTGGACTGGACGTGTGGTCATGCTGACGAAGAGTGCACACTCTTGCACCTTGTTTCTCTCTTGTCCCAGCAAGCAAAGATGAAACATATTAATTATTAACTGTGACACGGGATAGTGGGCAGGGATATGAATTTACTCATCACTCTGCCGGCAACAACACAGAGGAAATAAGAGGCCGACTCCCCACCACCTCCCCCCACATTAAGATATCCCGGCCGGGCGCAGTGGCTCAAGCCTGTAATCCCAGCACTTTGGGAGGCCGAGATGGGTGGATCACGAGGTCAGGAGATTGAGACCATCCTGGCTAACCCAGTGAAACCCCGTCTCTACTAAAAAAAAAAAACACACACACACACAAAAATTAGCCGGGCGAGGTGGCGGGCGCCTGTAGTCCCAGCTACTCGGGAGACTGAGGCAGGAGAATGGCATGAACTCGGGAGGCAGAGCTTGCAGTGAGCCGAGATCCGGCCACTGCACTCCAGCCTGGGCGACACAGCGAGACTCCGTCTCAAAAAAAAAAAGAATATCCCATATCTGGAATTCAAGGCTTACAGGAAGGATGGAGATGGAGTGTGTACCGGGAGAGGGGAAGCAAAAAGAGGCACTCCTGCTTCTTTGAAATGGCCTTCTTTCTCAGCTACCACACGTCATTGGAGATTGGGGTTTCAGTAAATCCAGTTTGGATGATCCCTTCAGGCACCCTTCTGTTGCATAAAATGGTGGCAGAATTAAACGTAGCAGTGTTATGCTATTATATGTAAACATTTTGAAGAACAAGCCTACTGGATTCTAAAAAGAAGAAAAGGTTATGTGGACTGAGGGCTGTTTTTAGAGGAACACCATGTGGTCGATATTCCTAAGTTTGGGTTTCACAATACTTCTTGTTACCATACAGAAAAGACTGAAAAAATGTAGACATAAATTCATGCGTGCCTATTTCAGTGTGCTTTTTTAAAAAAAATGGGAAATATAAAAAACATGATAAAAAACAGTCTATTTGACAAATAAGCTTTTATCACTGGTGACTTGACTGTGACAAGGCTGTGGCAGTGCCTCTCCATGCTGGGATCTCACCAGGGACAGTTGCTGCAGGAATTGCAGGCAGCGTGAAAGCATGTCCAGCCTTGTCATAAGCCAGAGGAGGGGCACAGATGTCATGCTTACCTTCCCCAGTGCAGGTGAACAGGAGCAGGCAGCTTAGCATGTGCCATCTGAGACCATATGTTGAAATTCTGTCAAAAATGTGTTGGCCGGGCATGGTGGCTCATACCTGTAATTCTAGCACTTTAGGAGGCCAAGTCAGGCGGATCACCTGAAGTGGGAGTTTGAGACCAGCCTGGCCAACATGGTGAAAGCCCATCTCTACTAAAAATACAAAAGTTAACCAGGTGTGGTGGCACATGCCTGCAGTCCCAGCTATTCAAGAAGCTGAGGCATGAGAATCACTTAAACACAGGAGGAGGAGGTTGCAGCGAGCTGAGATCACACCACAGAACTCCAGCCTGGATGACAGAGTGAGACTCTGTCTCAAAATATATATGTGTATAGATATTGTTTTGGTGGCTCAAGGGGGGTTTTTTTTGTCTTGCAAAGCCCCCATGAAAGTGTAGCTATCTTAGGAAAGTGCAGTATCTTAAAAATATGTTTCTGAAACTGGGTGTATCAGAAGGCACTCAAAGGTAACGGTAAAAACAGTACGTCCTCTTGGAGGGTCAGGGTTACTTGTCAACTTGGAGGGAAAAAAACTGTGAAGAGACCGGGTCTTGCTCTGTTGCTGAGACTAGAGTGCAGTATGTATTCACAGGCGAGATCATAGAGCACTATGGCCTTGAACTCCTGGGCTCAAGCAATCTTCCCACCTTAGCCTCCTGAGTAGCTGAGACTACAGGTGTGCACCAGGGTGGGTTTCCCTACCACATCTGGCAGGGAAAACATTTTTATACGAAAATAAGCACAGATATGCTGTACAGCAGAGTACACCATTTACATGAAGATCAATATGAGACTTCCAAGAAATATTCTGGCTACCACAGCCCTTTTAAGCTAAGTCCCAAATCCCCAGGAGAGCGATTTTGGTTTTTGTTTGTTTTGAGACGGAGTCTCACTCTGTCACCAGGCTGGAGTGCAGTGACGCAGTCTCGGCTCACTGCAACCTCTGCCTCCCGGGTTCAAGTAATTCTCCTGCCTCAGCTTCCCGAGTAGCTGAGACTATAGGTGCACACCACCACACCCAGCTAATTTTTGTATTTTTAGTAGAGACGGGGTTTCACCATGTTTGCCAGGATGGTCTCGATCTCTTGACCTCGTGATCCACCCGGCTCGGCCTCCCAAAGTGGTGGGATTACAGGCGTGAGCCACCACACGGCCAGGAGTATGGTTTTATGTGTTAACTACCTCTGCATAACAGGGTCTGGTTTGTAACTCTCTCGTGTGTGAATTTCTCTCTCCTTGGGCCAATGCCATTATGTTTTAATAATATCTCAAAAACGCTTTAAGATTTTCCTTTACAAAGGTTTTCTTATTCGTGACTTTTTATTCGTGACAAAAACCTTAAAGTCATTTTGTCATGTATTTTTTAAAATCTTGTCAGATTTTGTATTATCATTGTATTAAATGTGAATTCATTTGCAAAAATTGGCATTTTTATGTGACTCAGTCTTTTCATGAATATGGGTATCTCTCACTAAAATTTTATATTTCTTAGCTTTTTAGTTTCTTTCTAAAGATCACACATGTCTTACTAAGTTTACATCTAGTAGTGTTTTTTGTCACTGTGACTGTTGTTACTGCCCTTTCCAGTATGTTTTCAGTGTGATTCACTGGGGTGCCAGCTTCTGACATGTGAAATGGAAGAGCATGCCTAGCAGAGCAAGTACACACCCTCCAAAAATAGAAATTAAAAGAAAACATGACAGAGTTTGCCTGTAAAAGCCTACAAATTGATGATAATACTGGTACTTTCCTCATAAAGTCATTGTGAGGCCAAAAGAAATACTTTCATTTAGTTATTAATAATTGATTAAGCACTTAGAGCAGTGCCTGGTACATAGTAAATGCTCATTAATCGTCACTATTGCTTTCATCATCATCATTATTTTGTACTAGTCATAGCATTATCATCATTAATTGAAAAAGTATCATCATCGTGACACCAGAGGCAAGATTTGGTACTGTGCCCTGCGGCCCCCAATCTCTGAGGGGGAAGAGAGCAGAACAGTTTGCCCCTTGGCTTCACAGCAAAGCCACACATCCATGTCTCTGCTGTAACTTCACAGGGCACAGCCACCTCCCTCTCGTACCAGACTGCTCTGACCGACTGGCAGTGTCATGGGCCCTGTCTGGGCAGGAAGCCGATAAGAGGAGAGATGAGGAAAGAACAACTCAGCAGTCAGTCCTTGAGTCCAGCCCGGAAAGCTCACATTCACACCCAGGTGGTGAGCTCAGCTGTCATTGCCACCATATTCTGCAGTTGGGGGTTAATTATTACAGAATCAGGTGCTCTTATAGCTGAAGGGTGAGGGGCCTTGAGATCCTAAGATCAGGATCTGGGACCCCATGATATGCATTTTTTTTTTTTTTTTTTTTTTGGTTTTTTTTTTTGAGACAGAGTCTCGCTCTGTTACCCAGGCTGGAGTACAGTGGCGCGATCTTGGCTCACTGCAACCTCCGCCTCCCGGGTTCAAGCTATTCTCCTGCCTCAGCCTCCCGAGTAGCAAGGATTACAGGCACCCACCACCACACCCGGCTAATTGTTGTATTTTTAGTAGAGACAGAGTTTCACCATGTTGGCCAGGCTGGTCTCAAACTCCTGACCTTGTGATCCGCCCACTAGGCCTCCCAAAGTGCTGGCGTGAGCCACTGCGCCCCGCCCATGATATGCATCTTGACAGAAACAGGCCTTGCACAAATCTGTGCATGTAAGTAATGTTTAGCAGGCCCTTGCCAGGTGCCTAGCACTGTGCTTATTTGATTTTCCCAGTAGTGTTAGGACATTTCATGTATGTGGGCCCTGGGAAAGAACTGGGGGAAACGGTAGATTTTCTTCACATCTAGTGTTTCGTTTGATTCCTGTAACAACTCTGCGAAATAGGCTGGAAGTGGCAGAGGCAGGAGTAGGATCCCAGCCCAGGGCTGCGTCCATTCCCCACCTTCCCCACCCACTCCCCTGGCGAGTGAGCCCAGTTCCTGGGACCCAGGTCCTGTAGACATGTGTTGCAGGGATGGCTGGGCATTGCTTCAGGAGAAGAACTAAGCAGTGAAGACCTGAAACATTGTACCCAGTTGTATTTTCTTATATCTTGCTCCTTCCTCCCCTGCAGGTTATTTGTCTAATGAGTCTCAGAGCTCTTAAGTGTTTCTGGGCCATCTAGTCATCCCGGCTACTGGCAGTTGAGTAATCTGTGTGCTTTTCCAATGAACTCTAATGCCAACCCCCGAAACTTAATAGAATAAAAGTGTGATCAGCTTTAATGACCAGTTTATGCACAGTACTGGTTTGATGTGGCTGTATAAGTCAATTTGGGATTCTAGAGGGACTGGAACTTGAAGCTGTTAATTGCACTACCTTACTTGCGTTGACCAGACCCTCTCACCTGCAGCTTGGAGCATCATTCTCTGCCATTAGCACCACAGCATCAATCCTGGCTAGCCTCCTGTGTGTGCTGACACATTTTACAGCCCAAATAAATGCAACAGAACTGCGACACAAACATTTATTGCCTCAACTCCTTAGCCCTCATTGAGATAACTTTTTAATATTCCCCCCCTGTGTGAACTGAGTATTTCCCCTACTTCTTCTGTAATGGCTGTAGGTAAATCCCATATAGCCCTGGATTCTAGCCTTAAACCCTCTGCTGGGCCACATTTAAATCATTTCATTTCACTTAACGGTCAGTGAACATTCTTGTTGCACTAAATGGTCCTACTGCTGTTTTTATTCACTTGTCTTCATAAGTTCTGTATTTCCACTTGTGGCTCACCATCAGAGCACTCGGTAATCACTCAGCTATCTGGATTTTAGAGTCAGTGGGCACAGACCCTCAGAACCGTGGAGTACGGGACTGATATTTTTAGTTGTCAGGTACTTTCTGAGCACTTTGTATGTGTCTGGCACGGTCCTAAGCTGCGCTTTGAAGGCACCTAAGTCAAGTAACATGATCCCTTCTGCCCCCTCCCCTCAGTCACCGATGCTCATGCTGGGGAACTGAGGCAGGCCCACTTACCATTACAGTATAGGGACCATGTGGGTGGCCCCAATATATGCAGTATATATGTCAGACAGACATGCATCTCTATATCCTCTTAATACCATTCACATTGTAAGACCTGATGTCATTAGTTTTTCCCCCCCCAAGGGCCATAAAATTGTCATACTGGAATGGGGTTTGTTTTTTGTTTTTTAATTTAATTAAAACTTCTGTCAAAGCAGACTATAAATTTGGTTTGTTTTGATTTCAAGTTTCCTGAAACTTGGCTCTTCAGATTGCCCCCCAGTTCTTCATTCTGTGGGTTTCCTTTGGGGTCTTTTCTATGGGGCCGTTCCCACCTCACAGCTACATGCCTTACAGGAGAGCACCCCTCCCCCAGAAGTTTCATCCTCTAGATTGGTGGACTTTGTGAAATAAACATGATGGTAACTACTGTAATGGGGGCTTTTGTAAGACACACAGCAGAGGGCTGCATTCTCCTGTTGGAGAATCCTGTGTTCTTGTTCTAGCCGGCACATAGAGAATACGGCCTTTAGCACGCAGAGCTCACGCACAGGGAGCTACATGGGGAGAAGCGTGTTTGTTCTGAGGCATGATAAGTGTGCCACCAAAGCCTTCAAAGGGACCACCAGAGGAAGTGTCGGCCAGACAAACAGACCTTCTGGAAAGTAGTTTTGCAAGATCCATCAGTAACCATAAAAATATTCATATCTGGCCGGGCGCGGTGGCTCACGCCTGTAATCCCAGCACTTTGGGAGGCCGAGGTGGGTGGATCACGAGGTCAGGAGATCGAGACCACGGTGAAACCCCATCTCTACTAAAAACACAAAAAAATTAACCCAGCGTGTTGGCGGGCGCCTGTAGTCCCAGCTACTCGGGAGGCTGAGGCAGGAGAATGGCGTGAACCCGGGAGGCGGAGCTTGCAGTGGGCCACTGCACTCTGGCCTGGGCGACAGAACAAGACTCCATCTCAAAAAAAAAAAAAATTCATATCTGTTTATCCAACAATTCTATTTCTAGAAACCTTTTATAAGGAAGTCAGATTTGATAAAAGGTTATATATGAATGATAATCCTGGCATTAAGTGAAAACAGTCTAAATGTTCATCATATGGGAGTGATTAAATAGATTATGATACATCTTTACAATGGAGTATTACACAGTTACTGAAAATATTCCTTCAAAGGACAGTTAATGACATAAGGATCATAATATGAAGTTAAGTTCAGAAGCAAGTTATGCTATGATCCCACATTTAAATATTCTGTATATTTTAAATCTACATGTGATTTAACAGACTACTCAAAAATACCAAACTACTAATAGCCACATATCCGAATGCAACTAAATATTTAGAGCAAGCTTGTCCAACCCACAGCCTGTGGGCCATGTGCAGCCCAGGATGGCCTTGAATGCAGCCCAACACAAATTTGTAAACTTAAAACATGAGATTTTTTTTGCGATGTCTTTTTTCTTTAGCTCATCAGCTTTTGTTAATGTTGTGGGTTTTATGTGTGGCCCGGGGAAGCAAAAAGATTGGACACCCCTGATTTAAAGAGAAAAAGAACAGAATCTTTATAATTTCCCGTGTCGCTTTTTTAAACTTTGGAAACAGCTACAGTAGGTACCTGTTAATTGCACCTCCCCAGGTGACAGGGACATTGTTTCCACTTGCCACAGGGCACAGATCACCCCCTTCTCTGCACCAGCCTTCGTTTCATTAGTCCTATGATCTCACATTAAAATTCTCATTGTGCATTCAAGTCAGTAAAGATTGGTTTAGCTGTATGTAGCAAGAAACCCAATTAACAGGAGCTTTTAAAAGATGGAGGTTTATTTTTCTCACACATAAAAGAAAGCTGGCAATAAGGTGTCCAGAGCTGGCATGGTGTCCCCATGGTCATCAAGCACTCAGACACCTCCTTTCTACCCCCCAGCCTTAGCGTGGAGCTCCCATATCAAACTTACCTTACGGTGCTAGATGTCTGCTGGTGTTCCAGCTATCAAGTTCATATTCCAGGCAGAACGGAGACACACTAGGGGGCAGGCAGGCAGTGGAGTGCCCCCAGTCTGAGGCGGCCCACTTTAAAGAACTTTCCTAGATGCTCCTGCCTTGATGACAGCTGACACCTCATTGGCCACGTCTAGCTGCGCAGGAGTCTGGAGAGTGTAAACTTCTAGATGTGCACTGACCCTGTAAGGAAAAAGGAGAGATGGATGCTGGGCAGTCCACAGTTCTCTCATGTGGTTATCTCAAATTTTCATAACATAGGTTCATAATTATAGTGATGTGTAGTTTGCGTTATGAAGAAATCATTGATTAGCCAGGCATAGTGGCACATGCCTGTAATCCCAGCTACTCAGGAGGCTGAGGCAGGAGGATCACTGAAGCCCAGGAGTTCAAGACCAACCTGGGCAACATAGTGAGAACCTGTCTCTAAAAAAAAGAGAGAGAAAGAGAAAAGAAAGGAAGAAATGGTTGGGACCTGGTAGAGGAGCAGCATTTTGGAGAAAGCACTGGACAGAGATCAGAAGATCTGGGGTTCATGTCTTTGCTTCTATGTGGATTGATTCTTGTGGGCTTCATTCTTCACCAAAAGCTGAGGGCAGTGATTCTTACAGCCTCCACGTGCAGCAGTCTTGGACTTGCAAGGGTGGGTCCCCTTTCAGGGCAGCACCCATTCCTCTGGCTGCCCCTCTATAACTTCTGCCACTCCTTCCAAGCTGAGTCACCTCTCACCTGCACTCCTTTTCTTTTTTTTTTTTTTTGAGACGGAGTCTCACTCTGTCACCCAGGCCAGAGTGCAGTGACACGATCTCGGCTCACTGCAACCTCCGCCTCCCGGGTTCACGCCATTCTTCTGCCTCAGCCTCCTGAATAGCTGGGATTATAGGCGCCCGCAACCTTGCCCCATATATTTTTAGTAGAGACGGGGCTTTACCATGTTGGTCAGGCTGGTCTCGGACCTGTGACCCCGTGATCCACCCACCTCGACCTCCCAAAGTGCTGGGATTAAAGGTGTAAGCCACCGCGCCCAGCCTCACCTGCACTCTTACTGGTCCCTTAACCGGGTCCCCTGCCACAACTCTCCACCTCTTCCTTGCCTTGACCCTAGGACAAGGTGATCTTTTTAACCACAGGTCTGGATGCTCTGGTCCTCCATTTTTAACATTCTACCAGCTTTCCATTCCCTCCAAGTGGAGCATGGCATCTGTGTTCTGGCCCTACCACACTTTCCTTTTATTCTCTCTTCTCTGCCGTCTCCACCCCCATCCTCATCCTCACCCTTCCGTATCCACACTTAGTCTATTTCTGTCTCTGACAGTCTCCGCATCCAGTCGTGTCATGGGCTTCTCACCCCTGCCGCGGCTCCAGCCTCTGGGCCTCTGAGCTCCTCCTCCCCTGAGGCTGTCTCCTCTGAGAAGTCTTCTGTGACTCCCTCAGGCTGAGTCACATCTTCTAGATCCCTCTAGTCCTGTGTGCCCTCCTGTGCTAGTACATTCCAGATGCTAGGTCGTTTATCTCAATTCTTGTCTGTTTTCCCTTCCTGGACTCAGAGATTTCTGCAGGCATTAATCACATCTGAAAGTCTCACCTGCACAAGGTGCCTGGAACAGGAGGTGCTCACTGCTTGTCTGCAGAATGACTCAGGGCTGGGGCTGCCCTTCCAGGGCTCCTCCGGGTTTTCTGGGTCTTTGAACACCTGTGCATTGTGTGCTGTGTATGCCTTTCACTTGTAGGAAAGGGCCCTGCCTGCCTGTCCATCTTCGCTGCAGAGCCACTTGCTCTGAGTGCACTGGGCTCAGATTCCTTCTCTCGCTCGCTCGTCACAGATCTGCTGAGCAGTGTTGTCTCCTAGGACTGTGTGGGGCCCAGGGACACAGAAAGCAGCGTTCACCAGTCCTGCCCTTGAGGGGCTCTCAGGGGGCTGGAGAAGGGAAGACAGACGTGAACTAGAGCACGTGACCTCATAGGGACCACACACACAGACCACACACATGGTCCAGGTGGCTGCAAAGAGGAGGGCGGGCTTCGCGAGCATGCGCTGCAGGCGGTGAACGGGTGGACAGAGGTGTGCCCTCCCTTCAGGAGGGAGCGGGAAGCCAGTCACCCCTCCTGCTGCTGCAACATGTTTCTCCCCTCCATGTCTGCCATGACTCTCCCTTGGCCAGATTCCCACCAGCTGCCCTAGGGACTCCCATGCCATGTAGGCGCTGTACTGGTTGGGGACCTCACACATCTTTTTCTTGACACTGGCCAACTTTATTGAGGGCCCAAAGACTGCTGGAGCTGCAAAGGACCGTAAAGATCACCTAGAAGTTTCCAGACCTCATCCCACAGGTGAGGAACTGAGTCTAGAGGAAGTGGAGAGTCTCACATGGCAAGTGGCGGAGCCATCCCAGCTGCAGCCCAGCTGTCCTGTTCCCGCTGCCCCCCTCCCCCTCATCCCAGGGCCTTTCCAGGGTGCCGCCTTTCCTTCCAGAGTGCCAGAAGTAGAACATGTGGATTAACACTGGGCCATTCAGAGACCATGCGTCCCAGATGGATCCTGGAGCCATGGACAGTGCCTGTAATCACAGAAGCTGAGAGTCGGAAGGAATCCATCTGGTTCACCCCTGGTCTAGCATATACCTTCCTTCTCCATCCTCACTTTCTGCTCCTCACGGGGACAGAACTCACAGCTTCCCAAGCCAGCCCATTGCAGTTTTGAACGGGTTTCTTCTTATGCCATTCCATAACCCCTGCCTGCCACTAAAGCCTTGAGAAGATGATGGTAAACTCTGTCAAGTACTCATGGAATGTCCGATTGTGGATACTTCTAGGATGGGTTCCTGGTGAATCCCCTGAGATCAATTAAATACAGAACAAGCTCCCAGGTAACTGAACCATCCAAGCTGTTATACAAAATTGTTTGTATTAGCCTTGTTTTAATTATCCAAAAAGTAATGGTTCCCTTTTTTTTAAGGATCATTGGTATTCTAGCCTTTCTGTTCTCAGTATCGTTTGATAGTGGGTGCATCTATCTGTTGAGGTTAATATATGAGAACAAAGCCGTGTACTATTCAGGGTGGAGGACAACGCCAATCCTCCTCTTCTCTGTAGGAGGGTATAGATGGCTTCGGCTCACCCAGTAGCGCTTTCAGGTTGTCCAGCAGGGAAACTCAGAAAGTCCCTGCATTCATCATGACTGTACTGTAGCCCCCAAGAAACCCAGTGCGGCTCCTCACAGCCCTCAAGATTATTTCCGACCTTGCCACCTAAAGTGTGGCCCATGGACCAGCAGATCAGCATTACCTGCAGGTTGTGAGAAATGCAGCACCCCAGACCCCCCACTCCCATCCACTTGTATCCAAAGTCTTCTCTATATTAGTGAGCGGAAGGGAGGACTGAGGACACAGTAGCCAAGCTCATCACTGTGACTTGTTAGGAGTTGTGCTGGAGCGCTCGTTCTCTACACCGCCTTCCCATAACTCCTACCTATCTCTTTTGGTTTTTAATTAGGACATTCACTTGCATTTAAAAATACTTGCAAGATCTCCCCCATCCCCCAAATCTCCACTGTCTACTTTTCTTTCTTCTTAGATGACCCGCTGCTCTTGCCTCTTCGCTTTCTCTTGCACCGCAACACTTAGCAGTTATTATCCGTGCCACGGACCTTCAGGATACCTCTGTGCAAGGGCAGACCGAAGACCGAGCAATGGCATGGAAAACAGGACACCTCAGATGGACCGCGGGGCTGTCCTTGGTGACAGAGTACTGCTCTTTAACACGTGCTGTAGTAATGACATGATCGCCTTCTGTCCGGGGCCTTCACTTCGAAACAGAGCACTAAGGTCGGGGAGGAAAACCATATGAGGATGTTGAGCCCTGGCTGCTCTGGGTGGTAGCTGTGGCCTTTAGGAGTTTACTATCGTTTGCTTAAACAGCAGTTACTCACCTCGAATTTCCCATAGATAGTGACCAACTGGTCTGAAATCCAGATAGAGCTGCTAATGGTCAGCCCTTTCTTCACCAGTTCCACTTATCCTTAAAAATGTATCACTCAGGAAATGCTTTTACAGAAAAATTGTGGCAAGACCCTTTGTTCCCGAGGAAAGACCTGCTCTAGCCCCAGATGATGACTCCAGCATCCACCTGGGACAGTGGAAACATTGGGCATGAAGACACTTAGTAAAAGGACACTTTAAAAAGAAGGGGGCAGGAAAGGTGGAAGGCAGGAGGTGCAGGCACTCAGACAGCTGCCCTCAACCCCACCCGGGACGGGCCACAGAATAGTGTTCGCATTACCCCGAATGCAGTGCTTTTTCTACCCCAGCATAGTCGGCACCCATTTCTGCATTGTTCTAAAACCCTTTCCCTATGCAAGAAGCAGTTCAAAGGGAAGGAAACCGTCTTAGGAAAGGAGGTACTGGGCACACATCTGACAGCTACGCCAGCAGCAGGCAGGCCTCACCCGGCTCAGCACAGCCCCCTATGCTGTTTCAGAGAAGGAATGGGTGTGTGGATCTCTGTAACTTCTCACGGTGAGGGAAGTGGGCGTTGGATGGTGCAAGGAGCTAGCCAAGCGGCTCTAATGACTGGCTTTGCCCCACAGTGCAGTTGCCAGAAGGGAGCAGCCGTGGGATGGCCAACATTTGTATTCGAAATGTTAGAAAATGTTCCTTCTGACCTTTCCCAGGGGCTAGAGGGCCACGGTTCCTGACCTGTGTCCTTTCTTTGCCTTCAGGTCCACATTGGCCAACTGTATTCAACTGACAAGCTGATCATTGAGAATCGAGACATGCCCAGGACCTAGCAAGCCGGGGACCAGCCACCAGCGGCGGCCAGGGACCACCTTCAGCATCCACTCTCTGTTTGAGATGGGGGCTCCCAAAACCAGCTTACAATAGCCTTTTGCGCTGCCTGCCCTGTGGGAGCTGATAAACCAAGTCACGTTTGCGTTCTGTTGCAGCCTTAGTGAAAAAGGATGGCTGTGTCTCCTTGGTTCACGTGTTAGAATGGAGAGCTGGAGTTTGTTCAGAATAGTGCTGTGTGTTACCACGTCTCCCCTCCACCCCACTCCTATCTTGTAGCTCATGGCCATTGTGTATAGCATTTCTACATGTTGTTTCTTGGTCCTTGACAATAAAAAGAATTATCTCCCTGAGCCTTTCACACCAGATAAACCCCTGCCGATTAATGCATTTTCATTTTCTACTGACAGAAGGCCTGGAGAGGGCTGTTGGGGGCCCTCAGGGGAGGGTTCGACCCGAGAAAAGAAGTGCCTTGGTGAAGGCAAGTCCAAGCCCCGCTTGAGACTGGGGGCAGTGTGGAGTAGGGCAGGGCTGCGAGGGTACACAGTGCACCCTGTAACTTACACCTGAACCCAGTACAACAACGGTGACGGGTGTGTAGGTACACGCCCAGAGATGGCGCACTGCAGATCAGCAACCTTAGCCCCACCTGGGAGCTTGCTGGAAATGCAGGCTCCAGCCCCTCCCAACACCTGGTAAATGAGAGCCCCCAGCCTGATCCAAGCCCAGGACAACCACCATACCCTGAAGCCGGGAACGTGCTGCGCAGCACTGGTGCCCACATCTGGCTGGTGGACAGAAGCACCTGGAGAGTTGGAGCGCTTTTTTAAAAGACGTCTCAGCACTTCGCTCTCTGCAGATTCTGACTCAGTAAGTGAGAGGTGAAGCACATTTTCCTCTCTTTCTAAAGCTCTGCCAGTGTTTTTCATGTTTAACCAGTTGGGGACCCCTGCTCTTTAAGCATATGACAGGTAATAAAGATATTGTTTGTATGCTTTTATTCTTGGAAACAGATTCATTCCAAACATAGAAAGAACGTATTAAATAACTTGCTTGTCATCTGGGGTGTTTACGAGGGACCAGACCCGTCAAAGTGGTTTCTTGTTTCCCTTTGCATACAGTGCTGAGTGGATTTGGTATCTGTGTGTTAAGGTTTAGAACAGGCTCATATAAATAGCACCGGTCCTGGAATAGCTGCAGCGCTGTCACCCCCTCATTTTAACTCTCACAGTCATGGGAGTGGGCACACGCAGTCTGAGCCCACGTTCTTCTCACCCTCACGTGAGAACTCATGTCTTCTGCTGTCTTCCAGAGAGCATAGATTTGCTGCAGTGATGCATTCAAGTAGATGTAACATGTAGCCACTCTATTTGGCAGTACAACCTTTGATTTCCGGATAAAGTCTTTTTTTTATTATTATTGAGATGGAGTCTCGCTCTGTCACCCAGGCTGGAGTGCAGTGGTGCGATCTTGGCTCACTGTAACCTCTGCTTCCTGGGTTCAAGCCATTCTCCTGCCTCAGCCTCCTGAGTAGTTGAGATTACAGGGGCCTGCCACCACGCCCAGCTAATTTTTTGTATTTTTAGTAGAGATAGGGTTTCACTATGTTGGCCAGGCTGGTCTTGAACTCCTGACCTCATGATCCCCTCAAAGTGCTGGGACTACAGACGTGAGCCACCGCGCCCTGCCAGTTTCAGGATAAGTCTTGAGCATCTGTGAAAATAATGAAGCTCTTAGCAAGTCCCAGATCTCTTACCCTCTAACCAGTTCCTGCCTGGGAGCTGCAGTGTTAGAGCACATGCAAAGCCCTTAATGTGGGGAGAGCCCTTCGGTGGACAGTGAATGGAGGTGACGTGGCAAGAGTAATCACTCCCTTCAGCTGACTGTCACGGGGCAGAGCCACCCAGCCCAGCCCTGTGTGTGGCTCTGGCTCAGGTTTCCCACCCTGCATCAGTGGAGTTCGTGGTCACTCAGCAGTGAATGCCTCCAACCACGGTACTAACGACAGCACTGCCGATTTATACTTAATTTAAGCAACTGCTGCTTGGAACCGAAGTCCAGATTTGAACCTCCGTGCTAAAGGTATCAAATTGCTAGCAAGATAACAGCTCCATAGTAGACTTCTCCCACGCCTCCAGGTTTTAAGCAATGAGGCAGTCCACCCAAACTTAACGTGGGCTGCAGGCTGTAACAGCAGGTTGCTTTTGTGTTCATTAAACTGCATGAATGGGTTTGAACATGCCCAAAGCCTTGCTAATGCAAACTTAATTTTGTAAAATTAACTATGCAGTTGGAATTTGCAGAAAGATATAAATCCGAATTCTGTGGTAGGAAATGCCACAAACAGGCCTGGTCCTCCGCATCTCAGGTGTATATCTGGCAGGCAGAGCCTGGCACTGGGTACTCCCCAACTCAGATGACCCAGTATTGATGCTAGAGCTTTGAAGAAAGCGGCATTCCCATGGGGATGATCCCTGGTGTTTCTCTAGGGAATCTTTCCGCCTCCTTGACTATGCACCAACTGAGGGGACTGTGGGCAGCTCGAACGTCCATGGCCTGCCAGCCTCACAGAACTCTCTAGAACTTATGCCTGCTCTGAAGATAGGATCCAGGCTGGGGTCTGGAGATCACTTAGCAGCGCTAACATTTGGCAAATGAGAAATACTGTCATTAGTTAACTTCCCAGGCAAAAACTCATTGGCCGAGCAAGGCTATGTCCTAGACATTCAGAGATGGCTCTGGGCTGGGCTGGCTGGCATGACCTCATGGCTGGGAAGTCTTGCACAGCCAAGTACAGGGCTGTGTTGTTCTGATGGCTGTTGGGATCAGGATTTTGGAACTGAAAGAATTGGCTAGATTACTTTAGGTATACTCCGTCCTGCTACTAAGTAATTAGCTACTAACTCCCCTCATCCACAGCCTCGCCCATTTCTCAAGCCCTGCCATACAACCCCCCGTCATCCAGGAGCAAAAGGGACAGGCAGAGGGTGAAGCCTACAAAGATGGCAAACACCAGAGCTCCCCTAGGCCAACGCTCAGATCTTCAGGTGTTAAAACGAAGAGCCTGAACATCTGCAGATCATGTACAGAGTCAGGGCCTTTTCTCTAAACCCCTTTCGGCCAGGCGCGATGGCTCAAGCCTGTAATCCCAGCACTTTGGGAGGCCGAAGCGGGTGGATCACGAGGTCAGGAGATCGAGACCATCCTGGCTAACACGGTGAAACCCCGTCTCTACTAAAAAATACAAAAAAACTTGCTGGGCGAGGTGGCGGCGCCTGTAGTCCCAGCTACTCGGGAGGCTGAGGCAGGAGAATGGCATGAACCCGGGAGGCGGAGCTTGCAGTGAGCCGAGATCAAGCCACTGCACTCCAGCCTGGGCGACGGCGCGAGACTCCGTCTCAAAAAAAAAAAAAAAAAACTCTTTCACTCATTAATTTGTTTACTCAGTATTGACTAAGGCCACCGAGTGCCAGGTGCCAGGGAGCAACCAGTAAACAAGACAGACGTACCTTCACAGAGCCTGTGTCTAGCAGGGAAATCCAAGAAGAAAATGACAAGCCTTATGAATGTTACAAAGGGGAAAATAAGAGTGCTGCCAGAGCCGATGGGATGGGCCAGGGAAGGGCTCCCTGGGGAGGGGATACTTAGGCTTGCAAAGTAATGATGTGAAGCAACTGCTGTGTGAAGGTGGGGAGAGGAGCTGTCCAGGCAGGAGGAGCGGCACATGCAAAGAACTGAAGGGAGTCTGGGATGGCGGCAGGCAAGGAAGAGGGCTCCTTCCACATCGTGGAGCAGCTTGGAGCCTCAGCCTAAGGATGGAGCAACTCAGGAGTTTTTTAAGCAAGGTGAGGTTTTTGTTTTGTTTTGTTGAGATGGAGTCTCGCTCTGTTGCCCAGCCTGGAGTGCAGTGGCGCAATCTCAGCTCACTACAACCTCTGCCTCCCAGGTTCAAGCACTTCTCCTGCCTTAGCCTCCTGAGGAGCTGGGACTACAGGTGTGCACCACCACACCCAGCTAATTTTTATATTTTTTAGTAGACACAGGGTTTTGCCATGTTGGCCAGGCTGGTCTTGAACTCCTGACCCCAGATGATCCGCCTGCCTTGGCCTCCCAAAGTGCTGGGATTACAGGCGTGAGCTACCACCCCCCCCGCCAAGGTTTGTATTTTTTTAAAAGGTCACGTCGTCTGATTTTGAGGGGATACACTGGGGGAGATGCGGGGAGACCAGCTTTTGGGGGGAGTGGGGATTGGGTGTGGCATTCCAGGCAAGCGATGATGGTAACTTCACCAAGAGACAACAGCTGAACACAAGCAGAGTCAGCATCACCCTGAGAACTGGGGGGGCTGGGCCGCCGGCCAAGGAGGACAGGAAAACTGGAGCAGAGCTGCCGCAGCTGAGCACAGCCCGAGCTCCCCAGCCCACCTGCGGACACACGAGGACGTCCACAGAGTCCCCTAGCCTGGGCTAGCTTAGGTCAGTCATATTCAGCCACCCCTCAGACATGTGCTAAACAATTAACTGTTGCATTAGTCACTGAATTTGGAGGTAGATTATTATGAGGTAACAGCAAACTAATATACAGAGCATCTCGTGTAATACTTTATTACTTTCTCAGGGCCACATAGCAAACCAAAGAGTAGGTAGACAAACGGCCAAAACTGACGTCTCCTGTATGGGGACATTTCCACAAATATCTTCAGAATACAGGTCACTCCCTTTAGAGAACAGGTCCTGGAGAAACAGTCATCACGTGTCCTACAGATAGAAGGGCTGGCCAACCAGAAAGGAAAGAAAAAGTCGAGTCAACAGGACCTGGTGATTGATTGGATGAGGAGACCAGGGCTGAGGACTGCGGGGAGTCCAGGAGGAGTCCCAGGAGCAGAGCCTGAGGAACGAAGAAGGGGCCCTGGCTGAGACCGGGCAGGAGCAGCCACTATCTGGAATTTTCCCCCCTGCTGACTTCGAACAGCCTCAACTTCAAACAGAAAGCCCAGACTCTGTGAATTTATCTTTTCTTCCCAGAGGTTAGAAATTGTTTATTCATTTAATAATTTAAAAAATCACTGGAGTCGGGTGTGGTGGCTCCTAACTGGTAATCTCAGCACTTTGAGAGGCTGAAGTGGGCAGATCACTTGAGCTCAGGAGTTCGAGAACAGCCTGGGCAACATAGTGAAACCCTGTCTATACAAAAAATACAAAAATTAGCTGGGTGTGGTGGCATGCAACTGTTGTCCTAGCTGCTCTGGAGCCTGAGGTGGGAGGATCACTTGAGCCTGGGTGGCGGAGGTTGCACTGAGCCATGATCGCACCACTGCACCACTGCACTCCAGCCTGGATGACAGAGTAAGACCCTGTATCAAAAAAAATTCACTGGAATAAAACAACTTGAAAGACCCTTATAAAGATTTTAACTGTAACTCTCTATAGAGCAAATAACTTCCGTTTTTAGGCAAAGCTCTTTGTGTGTAACTTCGATTGGAAGAGGAGGGCTGGTAGAGGGGAAATTTTCTACTTTGGTCACGAGATTAACATTAAAAGTTTGAGGAAGGTTGCTCTATATATTGGCTGCCTGTTTCTAAGAGTGAAAATAAAAGCACAGTAAAATAACAACAAGTATACAGAAAATATAAAATACATTTGTAGAAAATGAGCTGGGTTTTTTTTGTTGTTTGTTTGTTTGTTTTGCTAAGTACTTCATACAAACTAGTATTTGCTTTCTAGATTAAAGAATATCGGCCGGGCGCAGTGGCTCACACCTGTAATCCCAGCACTTTGGAAGGCCGAGGTGGGTGGATCATGAGGTCAGGAGATTGAGACCATCCTGGCTAACGTGGTAAAACCCTGTCTCTATTGAAAATACAAAAAATTAGCCGGGCGTGGTGGCGGGCACCTGTAGTCCCAGCTACTCAGGAGGCTGAGGCAGGAGAATGGCATGAACCCGGGAGGCAGAGCTTGCAGTGAGCCAAGATCATGCCACCGCACTCCAGCCTGGGCGACAGAGAGAGACTCTGTCTCAAAAAAAAAAAAAAAAAAAAAAAAAAGAATATATCATCTAGGCGCAGTGGCTTACACCTATAATCCCAGCACTTTGGGAGGCTGGCCGAGGCGGGTGAATCACAAGGTCAGGAGTTCAAGACCAGCCTGGCTAATATGGTGAAACCCCATCTCTACTAAAGATACAAAAAAAATTAGCCAGGAGTGGCAGTGGGTGCCTGTAATCCCAGCTACTCAGGAGACTGAGGCAGAGAATTGCTTGAACCCAGACGCGGAGGTTGCAGTGAGCTGAGATCACGCCACTGCACTCCAGCCTGGGTGACAAAGCAAGACTCCGTCAAAAAAAAAAAAAATCTCAGATATTGAAGCCAACCTATAAATACAGCAGAAGCTGAAGAAAAGATAATGGCTCAAAAAGCAAAAGGAGAAAGCTTCCCTGTCCCTGAGGACCTGCCCATAGTTGTGGATGAGAAGTCCCTTGATAAGTAGGGTCTGAACCCACATGATCCAATGTTGGCTCTGTGAACCTGGGACAGTGGCTGTGTGTCAGTAACCCAGGGTGATTCAGAAGCCCCATGAAGCAGCCATCTTGCCTGGATCTCTGGAATGGACACATCTGCTGAGATCACAAAGACGAAGCTGGCAGAGCCCGTGTGGATATTCATTATTACGAACGAAAGAACAGCCAACAGGAGCCGTGCCACGTGCATACCGTGAGTTCACAGATGCCTCCCTGCTTCTTCTAATGTTTGCCAGTTGTTACAAAATGATCTAGAGAAAAACCGGAACTTGATGGAGAAAGCGATGACTTACGATTCAGCAGGCTTTCTTCGAGAGTTTACCCAAAATCTCTATGCACAGTGGCTCAGCTCACCTCTGAGAACACTAGGATCTTCACTTTTCAATCTTTCTGCAGCCCTTATTAGTGCCGCAGGGAACCAGGGATGAAAATTGCTTCTCGTATTGATATCCATTTGGGGAATAGGATGGATGCAGTTGCTTTTGTTCAAGGGCAGAGTTCTAACTCCAAAGACCCTGAAGAGAACCCAGAAGGAAAACTCTCAGAGATTAATGGACTGTATTCTTTACCTGGGGGATCGTTGACGCCACAGCCGTAACAGCAAGGTCAGTGTTGTGCTGTCTTGAAATTAGATGACAAGAATAACTGACAATAGAGCTGGACCTGCACTTGGAGCCTGTCTGAGTAGCCTGTCTCAGGCTGACCATATCTGTGCTGACCACACCGTGGCCGGTGTTCATCATGAGGCATTCTGGCTGTACCTCCACAGGGATGCCAGCCTTCCAGTGAGAGGCTGGTCCAGCAAGAAAATACCCGCCTAGAGATGGTCCACTTTCTCTTCCTAGTAAAGAAAGATAAGCTTTCTTAGTTCAATGGTACTAAATAGAAACCGTTTTCTTCCGTCAGCCAGAAAGGTACTTTATTTACTTTGTTTGGGAGTGCCAGTTAAATATCGTTGAAACATTTCACTAGAACTTTCTGTCAGTTACCTAGTGAATCCATGTGACTTCATCGGTCTTGAATACAGAGACCGTTTAATAACAATACAATTGGTTCTAGTCTTAAAGGAGTGTTTTATTGATGTGCACGTGTGTGAAATACACAGCACATATAGGATGTATGATCAAGGACTACAATGCTGAGGCTAAGTCTTGTCCAGAGTTGCCAAATACACTCTTCCATTCGTATTTCAAGAATGTAATGGGTTTTAAATTATTAATTTGCCAAATTTTAGCATACATTAAGATACTTAAAACATAACCAACACTTCCCTGTGGTTCTATGTAAATAGAAGCTTGTCCAAAATCAGACCAGGTGCAATGGCTCACACCTTTAATCCCAACACTTTGGGAGGCCAAAGCAAGAGGACTACTTGAGGCCAGGAGTTCAAGACCAGCCTAGGCAACATAACTCTCAAAAAAAAAAAAAAATCAAAACAACATTAGTTGGATGTCGTGTTTCGCCTGTAGTCCCAACTAATCGGGAGGCTGAGGCAGGAGGACCACTTGAGCCCAGGAGGGCAAGTGAGCCATGATCACACCATTGCACTCCAGGCTAGGGGACAGAGTGAAAAAAGAGAGAGAGAAAGGGAAAATGGTGTGGTGGTAGTTATGAGAATGGTGAAAAGAAACTAGTCACTGGATGGGACTGTCTGAGCCGGTGAATGTCTTCATGTACGAGGGACTCTAACCCCAGCCCAGCCACTAGCTGGCTGTGTGATGTTGCCTGAATCCTGGTTCATAGAGGCTTCTTGTTGAGAAAATAAGAGCAGGTCAACTATATGTGGCCCCCAGGTATGGACAGCCTAGAAAGTCATTCATTCCTTCATCTTCCAGCCCTGCCACTTCCTGGCGGTGAGATCCTGGGCAAGTAGCTTCACCAAATTTCTGTTTCCTCATTCATAGAAAGGAGTTAATCACATACCTACTTTGCAGGGTTGCTATAAGGATTTTAAATGCATAACACAAAATTCTTTCACGAGGTTTAATGTACAGTAAGCAATAACTGTTAGCTCCTGTGTCATTCCTTCTAGAAACTGCCAGATACCTTAGGGGATGAAGAAATGGACCAAACATGGATTCATCATCCATTAATCACAGAACATTTTGCATTGTCCTTAAGACATGTATGTAAATAGCTTTACGAGTTCTATAAATTCCCTGGGAGAGGCACAGATAAAATAGGGCTGGAAGAGGGAGGGAGTAATATTCAGAAGGAGGAACTACTTCTACCTGAGCCAGGCGTGTGGGGGTTATGTGGTGGCAAAGGGAGCTGTTATGCAAGGGAACAGCGATGTATGGCAGCGATGTGTGGTGGAGCAGCTAGGGGGAGATACAGAGTGGCCACTGAGTGAGGAGGGGGACCAGCTAGGGCCCTGTGGCAGGCATGGAGATGTGAGGGGACTACGGGCTGGCAGAGGGCAGTGTCTGTATGGGTCAGATGGAGAAGAAAGAATGAATCTAAAAGGCATTTCCAAATGATGGACTGGATAAGTAATGGAGACACAGAATAAAGGATGGGGGCGAAGCAAAGATAACACCAGCGCTTTGATCCTGAAAGACTGGCAGGGAGAATGCCCCTCACTGAAATAAGAGGCAGGCAACAGCACATCCCCCTTAACAGAAACACACGTCCACAGGAACACACCTCACGCACCGCTGTATGCCTGTGTTTTGCAGTGTCCTGGTTGCAGTAGAGACATTGGGGTATCAGCCAAGCTCACAGAAACCTCTTTTGATCCTTCACAACAGGACTTGGGGGCTCTTGACCACCAGTTTGCATCATAACCCCATCCCCACCTCTAACCGCAGCTGATGGAACTGGGATGACACCCGTCCCCAAGTAGGCCAAGTACTTTCTCTTAGAACTAGGAGTTGGCCAGATGCGGTGGCTCACGCCTGTAATCCCAGCACTTCAGGAGGCTGAGGCGGGCAGATCATGAGGTCAGGAGATGAAGACCATCCTGGCTAACACGGTGAAACCCTGACTCTACTAAAAATAGAAAAAATTAGCCAGGCGTGGTGGCACGTGCCTGTAGTCCCAGCTACTTGGGAAGCTGAGGCAGGAGAATGGCGTGAACCCAGGAGGCAGAGCTTGCAGTGAGCCAGGATCATGCCACTGCACTCCAGCCTGGGCAACAGAGCGAGACTCCATCTCAAAAAAACAAAAAAAGAGCTAGGAGTGAGAGCTGCTGTTTCTGTCTGGGATTCTTGCTGGATGGAGCTCAGATGACATAGGCCTCGGAGGTCCAGAGCAGCCATCTTCCATCCATCATGTAGACAGAGAAGAGAAATCCGGTCTGGAGGGAGAGAAGAATGAGCCGTCGAGATCAGAGATGAGGCAGGGACCGTTCCTGCTGGTTCCAGGACTCCATATGTCTTGGCTTCCAGGCCCTGGAGAGGCCCCACAGCCCTTAGATTCACAAGAACCCAGCATCCATGAGCCAGCTCTCCTTCTTGCTCAAGCTGGCTTATATCAGTTTCTGTAACTTGCAGTTTGGCACATGCTGAGTTTTATTGAAATACGGGGCCATGTTGAGACCTGCAAGAGGTAAAGTCCCATTTTTTAGTAGGTAAGTTCCCTACTGAGAAGGGGACCTCGTCCTGCTCAGTCCTGCAGAACAGCCATGACAGGTCCAAGGTGGTAAAGACAGGAAGGTGGCCTGTGGTCCAGACATTAACAGGTCCAAATGTCTAGGGCTGCATCCTGTGGAGAGACTAAGGAGGGGAGAATCAAGTGCAGATGTGCTGTCTTCTCTGGGTGTGTATTTGTTTTATGAGTAGATTGTTAAGAGCAGTGGATCTGGGTCAGATTGACCTGGGTTCAAATCCAAGCTCAGGCTCTTATTTCCTGGCACATGACTCAACCTTCTGACAGTCAATTTCTTCAACAATAAACTAGGAATAATGTGCCAGCTGCAGTGACTCACACCTGTAATTCCAGCAACTCAGGAAGCAAAGGTGGGAGGATTGCTTGAGGCCAGGAGTTCAAGGCCAGCCTGGGCAACATAGCAAGACCCCATCTCAAAACAAAAGAAAAGAAATAAAAAAATATGAAGATCATAGAGACAGAATGTCACCTTGATAATTGACATAGACTACAATGAACAACATGAGAGTCAAAATTGGTTCTATCCCGGCACTTTGGGAGGCCAAGATGGGAGGATCACTTGAGCACAGTAATTCAAGATCAGCTTGGGCAATATAGTGAGGCCTCATCTCTACAAAAAAAAAAATATATATATATATATAAAAAACATATATATGTACGTAACATATATATAACATATATGTATATAACGTGTATGTGTGTGTATTTTAATTAGCCGAGTGTGGTGGCACGTGCTATAGTGGTCCCAGCTACTCAGGAGGCTGAGCTAGGAAGATCACCTGAGCCCAGGAGGTGGAGGTTGCAGTGAGCCTAGATCAGGCCTCTGCTCTCTAGCCTAGGTAACACAGTGAGACCCTGTCTTTAGGGGGAAAAAAAAAAAATCTGTAAGTGTGTATCTTCAACCAGCCCCCTCAAATCCAAGGGAAACATGAGTCTGCAAAGCACAGGCGCTGCCCAGGTTGTAGCCCCCACTGGTACAAAAAGAGAGAAGAAAGCTGTGACCCACCCTCAGAACCTCTGATAGACGAGATGATGCCACCCGTCAGTGTGGACAATGGCTGTCACCCACCGAGCAGGTGACTGTGAGCAGCGGTTGCGGGGGAGTGGCAGGGGAGAGACCACAAATATGGGAAAAGTCCTCTCCGCAACCAGGTGTGAAGAATAGGTGTTCCTCCAGCCCACCCCCCAGCTGAGAGTTAGGATTGAGTAAAGTCATCCAGGAAAGTAGCATCACATCCTATGAGTACCTAACCAAGTCGAAAGCAGCCATTCCCCTCAGCAAGGGAGAGACACAGTTGACAAGCGAGGACACCAGGGGTTCTGCCCACCTGACACCGATGGGTGCGTGCCTCGGGTGATGTAAGATGAGGCGTGTGGACGTGTACCTCCCTCACTCTGTTCCAGCCACCCTGCCTCAGGTGGGCCATTCGCAGCATGCATTGCTCCCAGCTTTTGACTATAGCAGATAAAGCCACTGTCAATGTTCTTGTGTGTGTCTCCTGGCGCTCATGTGTACACACTCCTGTACCTAGGTGGATTTCTGATCGTGAGGTTGTTCTGGTTCAGGAGATCCTGCCAAACAGGTTTGCACAGTGACAGGCCCACTCCAAGGTGTGTAAATGGGTTTGCTTATGAGAATGGCATTGATGTGAAGCGGGCATCTCTGGGCCAAACTCAGGCTGAGAAGCAGCTCTCTGCTGTGGGCAGCCTGCATCCAAAGGCCGCCCAGCCCTACACCGCTCCTGAGCAGAGCAGAGCCACGTGGCCTGCTGGCCCTGCCCTAACAGCTATTCACGATGCCAACCCGGGGGAGGCTGAGGGTCCATCTGAATGAAGAAAATGCCATTTCCTTGCATGTGTGGAGCTGGCTGGGTTTGGAATGAAGCAGGATGTGTAAACGCAGAGACTGTATCTGTAGATGTAGGTGTGGAGTTGTCCATAGAAATTAAGGTCCAAGCTGGGTGTGGTGGTGCACCCCGTAGTCCCAGCCACTCAGGAGGCCAAGGCAGGAGGACTGCCTGGCCCAGGAGTTCAAGGCCAGCCTGGGCAACATAGCAAGATCCTATCTCTAAAAATAATTTTTTGTTGTCGTTTAAAACACACAAAAACAAAAAGAACAGACAGCAAACAGGAGGCCCCTCAAGAGTAGCTGCCTCAGATCGGGCGGATACTCTCTGAAGAGGCTGTCGTAAGGAAAGGCAGTGTATGTAGGTGAGATTAGCGTGTGTACACCATGTATATGATGTCATAATGATGTGCATGCTTAATACACATCTGTGGTGGTTTGAGTATTTGTCTCCTTCATTGCTCATGTTGAAACTGAATCCCAAAGTGGCAGTATTGAGAGAAGGGGGCCTTTAAGAGGTGATCAGTTCATGCAGGCTCTGCCATCATGAATAGATTAATCCATTAATATATTAATTTATTGGCCGGGTGCAGTGGATCACACCTGTAATCCCAGCACTTTAGGAGGCTGAAGCAGGAGGATTCCATGAGCTCAGGAGTTAGAGACCAGCCTGGAAAACATAGTGAGATGCTGTCTCTATAAAAAATCAACAAAAATGATCCAGGTGTGGTGGCTTATGCCTGTAGTCCCAGCTAATTAGGAGGCTGAGGCTGGAGGATCACTTTAGCCCAGGAGATCGAGGCTGCCATGAGCCCTGATCGTGCCACTATACTCCAGCCTGGGTGACAGAACAAGACCCCATCTCAAATATATAGATATGTTAGACTGGTGGCTTTCTAAGAAGAGGAAGAGAAACCTGAACACGCCTGCTCAGCCCCCTCACCACGTGATGCTCTGCATCACCTCAGAACTCTTCAGGGAGTCTCCACCAGCAAGAAGGCCCTCACCACACGCAGCTCCTTCACCGTGGACTCCTCAGCCTCTATAACTGTAAGACATGAATTCCCTTTCTTTATAAATTGTCCAGTTCCGGGTATTCTGTTATAAACCACAAAACAAACTAAGAGCATCCCGCCATGTGGACAAGAAGCAAATGGATGCTTTCTGCCCAGGTAGCAAAAACAGTTCGTCTGGTTAGCACACTCAGGGCTACTATCATTTGTTCTCCCAACTGCAAGATTCAGTTATGCTTCCTACATTCAGCTGGAGCCAGACACTGTTTATCCTCAGAATAAAATCAGCAAAAACCAAACTGGCAGAGGCCAGAGGGAAAAGAGAAAGATGCTGAGACCAACGGCTTGCTTGGCACTTCACAACTGACTTCCCTCAGTGCTCACAACAAGCTATATTAGGCAGGAGTTACTGCCCCTATTTTGCAAGCAGGAAAACTCACTATTTTAAGGGTCTTGTCTGAAAGCACTTGGCTAGCCAGGGGCGAGCTGGTGGCACCTGCAGGCCTGGCTGTCCTGGAGCCAGTGCCTCATCCCCACACAGGCCATCTCCCCCATAGCTAAGGGTACTTCTTCACCAATGCTTTATACACTACTCAGTGGTAGGGTTGGATTTTTGTGTTTGTTTTTTTGAAACAGTCTTGCTCTGTCATCAGACTGGAGTGCAGTGGCATGATCATGACTCGCTGCTGCCTCTACCTCCCAGGCTCAAGCAATCCTCCTACCTCAGCCTCCCAAGTAGCTGGGACTACAGGGGTGCGCCACCACACCCAGCTAATTTTTAAATTTCTTTGTAGATATAGGGTCTCACTATGTTGTCCTGGCTGGTCTCAAACTCCTGGCCTCAAGCAATCCTCCCACCTCAGTTTCCCAAAGTGCTGAGATTACAGGGATGCACTACTGCACCCACCTAGTGGTAGTTTTTTCTCTCTATCTCTCTTTTTTTTTGTAAGGTTTTGCTTAATTTTTATTATTGTAACTCTTATTGTGAAATGGTTTAAAACTCACAAGAAATTGCAGAAATAGCACACACAGGTCCCATATACCCTTCACACAGATTTCCACAATGAAAATGTCTTTTGTAATCATAGTACATTGTCAAAATCAGGAAATCTACTTTGGCATAATACCCGGGGTTTGTTTTGTTTTGTTTTGTTTTTTGTTTTTTTGAGATGGAGACTCACTCTGTTGCCCAGGCTGTAGTGCAGTTATGCGATCTTGGCTCACTGCAGCCTCCACCTCCTGGGCTTAAGCAATCCTGTCTCAGCCTCCCGAGTAGCTGGGACGACAGGGGTGAGCCACCATGCCTGGCTAATTTTTGTATTTTTAGTGGAGATGAGGTTTCACCACATTGGCCAGGCTGGCCTCGAACTCCTGACCTCAAATGACCTACCTGAGTCGGCCTTCCAAAGTGCTGGGATTATAGGCATGAGCCACCGCACCCGGCCAATACTCAGGGTTTTTAACCTCAGCAATGAGGTTTGTTAAATTAAGTTTATCCTAAAGCTGTCTCCTTACATATTTTAAGTTTGGCCTAGAGGTTTTTCTGTACATAGTGCACTGTAACCTAACTGGATATGTAAACAGACTGTAACCTACATTTGTGCCAATCATTGAGTTTCAGCCAATCACAGGCAGCCAACTGTTGAAATCAGCTTCAAATAAGGCAATAAGTTGTAACCAATCCGGCTGTTTCTGTACTTCACTTCCATTTTCTGTACGTCACTTGCCTTTTTCTGTTCATTAATCTTCTTCCACCACGTGGTTGCACTGGAAGCCTCTCTGCATCTATTCTAGTCCCCAGGCTGCCTGACTCATGAATAGTTCTTTGCTTGGTTAAACTCTGTTAAATTTAATTTGTCTAAGGTTTTTCCTTTAACAGGTTTTAGGTCAAATAATTCTTTATTATGAGGAGCTGTCTAGCAGCACCCAGGGGTCCTGCCACTAGATGCCAGACTCACACCCTCTCCCCGACTGTGAGCACCAAAAAATGTTTGTAGACACAATGATCACTTTTAAATCTTTAATTGATATATAATAGTTGTACATATTTGGGGTACATGTGCTATTCTGATACCTGTATAATATGTGTGATGATCATATCAGGGTAACTGCACTATCCATCATCTCAAACAGTTATCTTGGTGTTGAAAACATTACAAATCTTCTCTCCTGGCTATTTTAAAATACAGTAAATTATTGTGAACTATACTTTCCCTCCAGTACTACCGAATATTAAACATATTCCTTCTATCTAACCGTATATTTTTACCCATTAACCAACTCCTCTTCATCCCCCTTTCCCTTCAGCTATCCTTTTTAAAGTAGCACATTGCTTACATTCTGTATTCAAATTAGGGCTTCGGTTCCACAATGTTTAGGTGTAATACATACAGAAACATAACCATACAGTCGCGCAGCAAACAAAAAGTACAAGAAAATCCTCAGAGTTGAACAGACATTTTCAAGCCACACGCATAGAATTACCCTGTTTAAAAACCAAGGAGACAGCTGAAGGCTGGGCTTGGACTGCAGTAGTTTTCAGTGTAAATAAACACTGTCAAAACCACATTCACAGAAATCTGTTAGTCATCCCTAATATTCCACCAGGCACGTTGCTCAAGCAAATGTTTTTTCTAATTTGTTGTTTTGTTGTGTTAAGAAACAGGATCTCACTCTGTCATCCAGGCTGGAGTCCAGTGGTGCCATCATAGTTCACTGCAGCCTCAAACTCCTTGGCTCAAGCGATGCTCCCACCTAAGCCTCCTGAGTAGCTTGGACTACAGGTGTGTGCCATCAGGCCTGGCTAATTTTTAAAAAATTTTTTATAGAGATGGGGTCTTGCTTTGTTGTCCAGGCTTATCTTGAACTCCTGGCCTCAAATGAACCTACTGCCTCAGCCTCCCAAAGTGCTAGGGTTACAGGCATGAGCCACTGCACCTGGCCTCAAGCAAATCTAAAAACAGAGGTACATGAGGTTTTTTCTTTCACCTTATTAGAAGGAACTGTATAAAATTCCACGTAATCACATTAAAATACACCGTCTACCATAGTGGCTTGTTCTCACCATGGCTTATCACTACTTGTGTAGCTGATGAAGGAGCACCCAGCCCCATCTGGTTTCAGTTAAGTCAGACAGTTTACCAACAGAAGTGGATGGCTGTCTCTGCCCCAGCTGGGGTCGGGGGCCTCATCAGGCCCACTGGCAAGTCAGGATCCTGCACAGGCAGCATCCCGAGAAAGCTCAGGGACTCCAGACACACACCCGGCTAGGCTACCTTGCATTTTCAGACCCTGAAGAAATGACCTGGACATTTCAGTGATATTACAATGGTGGACGATGGACTATTACTCACAAGGAAGCCATTGCACATGAAATTGGGTCTCCCTTGCCCTACAATCCCAAACCCCTGCTATCACGTAATGGTTAATGGACCACAAGCATCTGCCGTTGCCTCTCATGCGTGTGCCTGCAGAGAATGGGGCCGAATTGTTATAGACACCCTTGAATCTAACAAATCTAACCAGATAGTACAGACTCTTTTTAAAAAAAATTTTTGTGGCTGGGAACGGTGGCTCACACCTGTAATCCCAGCACTTTGGGAGGCCGAGGCGGGCGGATCATGAGGTCAGGAGATCGAGACCATCCTGGCTAACATGGTGAAACTCCGTCTCTACTAAAAGTACAAAAAATTAGCCGGGCGTGGTGGCGGGTGCCTGTAGTTCCAGCTACTTGGGAGGCTGAGGCAGGAGAGTGGTGTGAACCCAGGAGGCGGAGCTTGCACTGAGCCGAGATGGCGCCACCGCACTCCAGCCTGGGCGACAGAGCAAGACTCCGTCTCAAAAAACAAACAAAAAAAAATGTGTAGAGTGACAAATTACAGCTGGATATACCAGACTCATTTTGTAAGATTTTCTGAGTCAACTGGATGTGGCAGAGTCTAAAGTGAAGGCTCAGAAAGCTCTGCCTTTGCCTTTGAAGCAGCATCTGGGCACTTCTGCCCAGGCCAGAGTCAGCAGAGGCCAGGGAGAATAACCCACAGCCTGGGCCTGGAGCCCCAAGCAGCGGTTCCATCCCCTCCACTGTCATAGTGGTGGGCCATGCTAGGCAGGGACAGCCCCTGGCCTCAGAACTTAATATTTTTACAATACATCTTAAAGGCATCGTTTCCTCTGCCAGAAAAAAAAAAAAAAAAAAATCAGTCCTCCAGGGCTCAGTGCACCAACATATAAATTCATCTTTAATTACTTTGGTAAACAGCACAATCCAAAATAGCTCAGGATTCTGGTTACAAAAGCAACATCTAGTTCAGGTGGTTTTTTGGGAGGGGTTGCAGGTGGGGGGCTCACAGACCTTTCTAAATGTGTACTGAGTTATTTTATTTCCAAAGAGCATATCGTGTGTTTCATTGTTAACACTTGTCTGCAGTTTAATATCCAAGTATATTCACAGATATCTTGGGGACCTTCACACCCAGTTGGATCTATGCTTTTACAATCCTAATGCAGCAAACAAACTCACTAATCCCAGGTTCTGCACCTGATGGTGATCCAAGCGTCACAGGGGCTCTGGGTTTGCTGGCTGAAAAATGCAATTTAAAAAAAAATGCCTGAAGTCTGTGCACATACACATGACTGCTGCTTCACCAGACCGAAAGGAACGCAAACAGAATGCCTCAGCCTCCTTACGGTGGTTCTGAACATACTCACTGCACTTTTTTTTTTTTTTTTTGAGATGGAGTCTCCCTCTGTCACCCAGGCCGGAGTACAGTGGCACGATCTCAGCTCACTGCAACCTCCGCCTCCCGGGTTCAAGGGATTATTCTGCCTCAGCCTCCCGGGTAGCTGGGACTACAGGCGTGTACCACCACACCCAGCTAATATTTATTTTCATATTTTTAGTAGAGACGGGGTTTCTGGTCTTGAACTCCTGACCTTGTGATCTGCCCGCCTCAGCCTCCCAAAGTGTTGGGGTTACAGGCGTGAGCCACCACGGCCGGCTATTTTTAAAATACAATGTAAGATCTATGGGAAGAAAAACTTTCAGGGAAATAGTGAGTTCTTTCACGTACTAAGGGTTTATAAAGATGGTGCCTCACCTGCTCCAGAACAGCCTCCTAATGACAAGGGTTCTTTACCCAAAGCCATCAAGGGAGGAGCTGAAACCGCACATCCTCAGAGAGCATAGCAAGACTATCCCTTTAACGGCTGTTAGTTTCCCAGGAACATAAAATTGTCATCTGCCAGAGTGGACACTTCCTCAACCTGACCCTAGAGTAGCTACTTCTAGGAAAACCATCTGCAGGATGTGCTCATGAAATTTTCAACTTAAAGATAAAATGTTTCAAGCTTAGTTCATGAAATCTGTCTGCCCCACTCCTAATTCCATCCAGATTTTCAGACCGAATTGCCTATTTCCAGCTATGTTAGGATGCTGTTGACTCTGTGGGAAATGACCTCAGGTAACAAGTTTCAAAGAACAGGACCTGACCAATGACAGCGATGAGAATGGGAGGAGGAACTACAATCAGAGAAATTATACCAGCCCAATCTCCTTAAATGTCTTATAAGTCACTTGAAAATGACTTTGCCTTACCAGAAAAGTTTGCATATGTGTACGTGTGGTTTGTATAAATGTGGAGATTCTGGTTGAACTTGCTCTGAACTCATGACTTAGTTAAATAGCCTCCATTGATCTCACCTATTTGATTCTTCTAGTACCCAACTCAGCAGGAAAATCTCACCAGCAAATCTTAAAAAGAAGCCCTTGATCTTTGCCATCTCAAACATCTTCATTTAGCTGACATGTGCCTCTGTTCTTTCCAAAATTTTCCTGTTCACAGTCTACCAAAGTCAAAGAACTAGACTTCACAAAAAGCAAATGCAATGTCTACCAAAAAGATTCAAAAGAGTTGAAATCTGAATATGCCTGAAGTTACGGTATTTAGCCCTCTAACAACCAGACCTTGGAGGATTTAAGGATCGGTGACGGCTGCGTTCTGATGGCACCTCCCTGATCAGCTACAGGGAGTCCAAAGAGGAACGCAACAGATCACAAGGTGGAATGTGTCTATTTTGTGGTCTGGAAGCAAAAAACAGTGTTTCCCAGGTTTCCAAGCACCTGCCCACTTACACACAAGACAGCCAGAACCACTGTGTGGGAGGGGAGGCCGGGACACTGCAATGAGCCCAGGTTGTCAGCTGTTCCCAGCCCCTTGCCTTAGTGACTTCAGGCAGCACATCCCCGATTCCAGGACCCCATCGGGTCCCGCATCTTGGGGACTGGCTGGACAAACGCTGGACTGCAAATAGCTCACGATCCGTGTTGCCAGTTCAGTTTCCACAAGTCACAGCATAGTCTTTTAATCTCCAAACCTGGGTCCTATTGTGTGAACCAAAAATGCAAGTTTGATTTCGTTTCATGATGCCACACACACAGACACACAAATCACATTTCCTCCCTAGGGCTGTTCCTTACACTCCTGACAAAGAACACGTGGCACCAATCACTCTGTCCCACAAAGCTCCAAGCCACAACACTCCAAAGAAACACACAGCTGAGTCGGGGAATGAAAGATCTTAGCCTGCTACAATAGAAACCGTTGTGCTAGAAAGCTGAAATATGGAAACCTGTGAAATGATGTATGAAGAGTCTGACACTAACGCTCCTAAAATGAACTGAGCGGGAAGGCTGTGCTTCCCTGTGGGTGGACTCCTTGTGGACAGGCTCAAGAGCCGCAGCGTTGCAGGGAAGCCCTCAACCTGGGTCAAGGCAGAAAAAAGGATGCTGCGTGAGGGGATGGTCAGAATGGAAAGCCCACTGCACACCTGAGAGGAGAAAATCCCCTGCCCCTACAGCCGAGGTTTGTGGATAACAGCAATTACCCCCTTTCCCAGTTGCTCCTGAAAGGCTGCCTGAGCTGCGGCTCTTGCTGCCCTGGAGAGACTTCTGGTGTCCCCAGAGCTCAGTGGGCTTCCAGAGTCCATAGTACGCTTCCTGGAGCAGGATCCTAGCCTCTCTAGTTAGGTCTTGGAACTGGCTGACCACCTTGCTCCATACACCGGAAAGTTCCCAGGTAGAATATTGTTTCATACAAACTGCCACATTCTCAGCCCATGCTTCTGAAGCTCTAGATCGGGACACAATTCATCCAACATTCCCTCACCCAGTGATCCATGGACACGCTGCCAATAAGGGAGAAACTAGACTCCCTCTCTGGTGGAGGACAGGGTCATTAACTCAGCTGAGAACTTAGTTTTTATCACTAGAGCTAGGTAACATGTTAAAGTTACTGCATTTTTAAGGAGAATGACCTTCACTTACTCAAGTTGAAGCAAATATTGCTGCAAAAAAGCACTGACTGCATGGCAAGAATTTTGTTTGTGGTGTGTGTGTGTGGGGGGGGGTGTGTGTGTGTTCCTTTCAGGAAATGCACTCTTAAATACTTCCTGACTCTGGCCATATTGCCCTTTCCTTTGAAATAACTTTTCAAAAACAAAGAAAACCTATTTTTATTACCTTTACATCACTGCGTAATGTTTGCTATTAGTCTACAATGAGAAGCTGGCACTTTTATAAAATAAAATTGACATTCAAAAGATTGCCAATGCTAATGCTTTGGAAAGGCTGCACGCATTGGTGAAATACTGGGCTGTTTAAAATATTTTACCAAATTATGAACATTTGAAGCGTTAGTACTACTCTGAGACTGGGAAGAGAGCAAAACTAGGTTTCCTTTCCTAGCAGCCATACTGGATGCTCATTATACTATGAAATAATTCCTTTTAAAATGAATCATTTGAACTTTAAAATATAGTTCTGAAAATCAGTAATGCTGTTATGACAGAATAGAAAGTCTTCTGGACATAACACTAAAAATCTATTTCTCTCTGATTCTAGATTCAATGCGTTACCATTTTAAAGGATACTAGACAAGAAGATCTCTGGATTATTATATTGGGCTCCTCATTTAATTTTAAGTAATCCAAAACAATCCAAAATGTTGCTTATTGCCACATAAACAAGCATTTTCAAACAATGTTATAGCGTATGTATATTGTCAATATCTTAAAAATTAATGTATTTATAAATACATAGGAAAAACACGGTTATGCACTAATGTACTTTTAAGAAATGGTATACCAGATCAAGATTACCTGATGATGCATGAGAAGGCTTGATTGCTTTTATATTTAGTAACAGAAAAATTATGTCATTTTGTCATTTATTTTTAGTCATAAAGTTTTATAAGCATATATGAATTAAGTATTCATTATTTCATCGATGTGACCATTGACCATTTTTAAAAGTCTAAATTGTAATTTGTTAACTCCTGATGGCTTGTTATCAATAAATTATTTTTTCCTATGATCCGTTTCCTTTGGAAACACTGCCATAGTCAAAGGGATATCTCCAACCCGAAGTTCAAACTAAATACGTCTATCGTGTAAGATGCCACATTTTGAAGCACAGAAATACCTGGCAGTTTTGTAGTTTGAAGCTAATTCAAACAGGTGCTGTATTTCAGTTGCACTGATGTGTTATTATTTTTTTAGGTGAAAGAAGGCAACAGGTAGATTCCCCTATCCGACACAATAATAACCGCACTTTTCACATTTTTGTGTTTATTCTAAACAAGATTACTGAGAGTCATATAAAGTTTTACCTTTACCCAAAGGGGGTTTATTTCAAGTGGCAAAAGCTCATTAAAAGTCTAAATGCTTTATTAACTATAATTCTTAGCATATAGTGTTTTAAAAACACTACTTCTCTAGAGCAGGGGTTGGCAAGTCTTCTGTAAAAGGGCTAGACAGTAAATATTTTCCACTTTGCCATCTGGTCTCTGCCGTGTCTACTCCACTCTGCGGCAGTAGCATGGAAGCAGCACAGAGAAGACAGAAACGAGTGTGTACGGCTGTGTTCCAGTAAAACCTGATTTGTGAACACTGAAATATGGATTTTATATAATTCTCATGTACCACCAAATAGTACTGTCTTTGGATTTTTTTTCAACAATTTAAAAACGTAAGGCCGGGTGAAGTGGCTCATGCCTATAATCCTAGCACTTTGGGAGGCCAAGGCGGGTGGATCACCTGAGGTCAGGTGTTCAAGACTAGCCTGGCCAACATGGTGAAACCCTGTCTCTACCAAAAATACAAAAATTAGCCAGGTGTGGTGGCAGATGCTTATAATCCCAGCTACTCTGGAGGCTGAGGCAGGAGAATCGCTTGAACCTGGAGGGCGGAGGTTGCAATGAGCCAAGATTGCACTATTGCACTCCAGCCTGGGCGACAAGAGTGGAACTCCGTCTCAAAAAATAATAATAAAATAAAATAAAAAATCAAAATGTAAAAACTATTCCTAGGTCGCAGACCTTACAAGAACAGGCGATGTGCCAAATTTGGGCTATAGTATGCATGCCCAGCCCTGTTCTATCAAGCAACAGTGAAACTGCCCCTCCTTAGAGACTACCATCCCTAAAACCACTGATTGTACTCGCCACGTGCTGGAAAATGGGAAGAATTAAAAAAAGGGAAATCACTGAGGCAGAGTCAAGGGGTGACAGACCTTACTCGGGATGCCCTCCTGCCTGCCCGTGCATCCACAGCCAGCACAGCGACCAAGGCCGTCCATACCCCACCCCACAGGCCTGCAGAGGTGGCCGTCTGCGTCTGCGCAGCACTGACTCGCTGGGCATGCTTCCTCTTCCATCAAGTCACCACTCGCCACTGTGGCTCTGAGAGGAACAGAGAGCCACCTTTCCATCCCCCATCCCCTGCGCTCGCAGTCCAGCGACTAAAAGGGCCCAACTTCTCTGACCGCTAATGGCCCGGCGAGTCTCACAACAGTGTGCTCTGTCTACACAAAGGGCGCTGGGGCGTGCGTGCCCGGCTCTCCCAGATCACAGCCAAGGCCTGCCCGAGGATTCTGGCATTTCAATTCACAAACGTCTTAATTCGGAGAGGGTCAGAACACTTTCTACAGAACATTTTAAAGCACAAGGGAAGTTTGGGCCCTTTCGCAGTAAAGAGGGAGGACTGAAGGAGAGGAATTTGTAGGCTGTCGTTTAACAATTCTTCAAGTGCGCACATCACCAGCTGACAGAGACTGGCTGACTGCCAACGCCTCCCCAAACGCACGAAAGCCAAAATACAGAGCACAGCGTCAAACGGGGTGCGAGTGGCCTTTACTTTTTTAAAGGACATTTGTACACAATCGCACAAATAAACAATGTCAAGTCTGGGCAAATATTTCCCACATCTCAGTCAAAAGAAAAGGGTGGCCTGACCCAGCCGCGACTGGGTTTTCTCTGAGAAATAGGTTGGGATGTAAAGGTCCCACGCGTCCACCCACAGCCCGTGGCACCTTCCGTTGGTGCACGGTGGCAGGACCTTTGTTCTTTCCCTAGGGGTCTTCAGCAAGCTGCAAGGGCTAAAATATGTTAGAGTTAAACGCCCATCCCACGGCCTTAGAACCACGCCCGGGAGTCAGCAGCCTTTTCCTTGGAGGCAGCTGCTCCGGGCCTTGGAAGTTTCTTCCTATTCTGACGCAGGCTGGGAACTCTAGAGGCCTTGTAGAAAGGTCCAAAGGACGAGAAGACTGGGGCCAGAGGCTTTCGGAGCTTTGCCCGGCCTCTCTCAGCCCGCTCACTTCTCTGCTGGGGTGCGAGTCGACGGTTCAACGTCTCCCTCCTTTTCCTCCACGCGCCCCTCCCGCCAGATTCGCCATGCTCAGCAAAACGTCGCAGCAAGTCCCTTGGGGCGGCAGCCGGAGCTCCACGTGCTAATCAACCCCGCCCCACGGCTCTTCGAAGCTCTCCAGGCTCACAGCGCGTCCGCAGGGCGCGCGAAGCGCAGCGTGTAGTTGGCGCCCGCGTTGTTGTCCCAGTACTCGCCCTGCGCACAGCGGTAGCAGACAGCGAAGTGGACCGCGACGCCGCGCGCGTCAGCTTGCTCTTCGCCCTCAGGCTGCAGGCCCGGGGGCAGGCACAGCGAGAAGTGGAAGGACTCAGCGCCTGGCTCTTTCTTGGCATCCCCGGAACCTGGCTCGGAGGCCCCCAACTGCGCCTCTGGCGGCTGTGACTCCAGCGGCTCCGGCTGCAGCTCAGCTGGCACGTCCAGGAAGGAGCGCCACTCGGTAAAGGTGTAGCGCACGGTCACGGCCCTGGGCCCAGGGCAGCTGAGCACGCGGCCGGAGCCCTTCACCTCCGCGCCCGAGGCCGTCGAGCACTGCACGCGCTCCAGGCACACGCGCTGCCGCTGCAGGCGCTCGGCCGCGGCGCTTGGCCCCGGGAGCTGGAAGAGCGGCCGGAGCCGGGAAGGCTGCGCTGAGAGGGGCGCGGCCAGCAGTCCCCCGAGCTGCTCCAGGTCCTCGGCACGCATAGGGAAGCTTCGGAGGCGCGAGAGCACTGCGGGCGGCACCTGCGGCTCCTCCGCCTCGCTGAAGTGCTTCACGCTGGTCAGGGTCAGCCCCAGCGTGTCCGCGAACTGCACCCGCTTCTTGCACTTGGCGCAGCAGCCGCCCGGGCCGAGCGGCGCGTCCTCCGCCCCTTCGCCGCCCAGCACTGCTGCCTGTTGCTGCTGCTGCTGCAGGAACTTGGCCGCCTGCAGGATGGGGTCGGCGGGCAAGGAGAAGGAGCGCGCGCGGCAGCGGCGGCGGCATTGCAGCAGCTCCTCCTGCTCCTGGAGGGCGGCCTCTTCCTTCGGGGACAGGGGCCTGTCCCCTAGCTGAGCGTCAGGACTCGGGGTCTCCGAAGTGCCACCGCCGTCGCCGCCACCCTGCACGCAGAGGACCCCCGGGACGGACGGTTCCTCGACCAGCGGGGTCTCTCCGAAGGGCGCTGGTCCCGGCGCCTCCAAACTTAACCGCGCCCCTGTGGGCTCCATGACGCCGTTCGCCACTCTGGAGACGTAACTAACTCCTCGGACCGTGGAATGAGCGCAGGGCTGCAGTTCAGGCTCGCCCTCCCCGAGGCGAGTCGCCCCAGGCTCGACAAGACACCACAGTTAGTTCCACTTTGGAGCCTCCGGCTTTTAGCTGCAGCAGGGCGAAGTGGGAGGAGGATGCGGGCCTGGGGCCGGCTCCGGGGCCACGCCGCCTCCTGGTTGAACCTGCCCGCGACGGGGGAGGGCCGGGGGCGGGGAGGCGCGGCCCCTGCAACACCTGAAAGCGAGTTCCCGAGTGCTTGGGTGCAGTGTAGGGGGCGACGTCCTGTCGTTCGCGGACTCCCTGGGGCCCTCACCCGCACCCCCGGCCGGGCTAGCGTCTATTCCGCCGCCGGAGTGCCTCGAAGTGGGAGTATAGACGCCGCGCTCAACCTTCAGAGACCCCCACGTGCACAAAGTCTTCCTGCCCATGAACTTGACCTGACGTGTCTGCCCCCCGGAGGGTCACTGAGCGCTCTCCTCTTGGCTGTCTCACGGGCCTGGCGAGTCCCCGGTGCAGCGCGCAACTGGGGAAAACTTGCCTACGCAGAGGCCTGAAGGAGGCCCATGCCGCGCCGCCGGAAAGCAGGGAGCGCATCCCTTCCCTTCTGCTCCTGCCTTCCCCAGACTTCAGGGTGCCCCGGGTTCCAATCCCACTCGGAAGCCCGACTCGATCAGGCGCGCTCCGCTCTGCGCTTCCGAAAGCCGGGAGGCAGGAGCCGCCGCCCCCATCCGCCCAGTGGCGGCGCGGGGTGGGCTGCAGCCAGACTGGGGCGGGGACCGTGCGGGGACGCGCGGGGGAGCGGCCACGGCCAGCAGCCGAGAGCGGCGGGAGGCCATTCGCGCCGGGCCCAGGAGCACGTCCCGCCCCTCCCCCTGTCCCGCCCGCCGCGCCCGCGAGTCCGCGCCCCGGGTGCCTGCAGGGAGGGAGGAGAGGGAACCCCGTGGGGCCGGCGCCCACGCCGCATGCACCACCTCCCACCGCGACCGGACGCCGGAGCCCTGCGCACCCTCCCCGCCCACCGGGAGTGGGGGCCAGGCCCGGGCCGGACTGAGCTGTCACCGCCCTGCCGTTCGGCCTTGCCAGGGGCCAAGGCCTGAACCTGGGGCCGGGGAGGGGTGGGGGTACCCGGGGGTTGGTGGAACTTCTAAAAGTGGTGTTTTTCTTGTTTTAGTTTTAAGGCCACCCTGAGGGCCATCTAAGTCAGTGATTCTCACTTCAGCCTGCATAGACATCACTGGGGGGCTTGTTGGCACATCACAGGGCCCCACTTCCAGAGTTTCCTTCTTTCTAACTTTTTCGAGATAGGGGTCTTGCTATGCTGCCCAGTTTGGTCTCAAATTCCCGGCCTCAAGCAGTCCTCCCGCCTCAGCCTCTAAGGCAGCTGGGATTACAGACACGTCCCACTGCTGCCAGCTCCCTAGCGTTTGTGACTCAGTGGCTTGGGCTGGGGTCTGGAAGTATTTCTAACAAGGGGGTGCTTATGCTGGGCTCTGGGGACCGTATTTAAACCTATGTGGATGTGTCTACAGTTACTTACATAGAAAGATGGGGATTCTAGAAACAGAACCACTAATTAAGAAACGTAATTAATTGAGGCTTCATAAATAAAACATGTCATGGTTTGGCAGAATTGAAAGGGGCCAGGACTTTAGCCATGTTAACAGAGGGCAGGTAAAAGAAATGGTGAGTGGAGGGTGAGAAGCACGTTAAGAGCTAACATTGATTAATTGAGTAGCTACAGGATGTCCCATCCATGAAATAGGAATCACATAATTCCTGACCACAGATAGGACACAACACTGCAGAAAGGTTTCTCATCACCAAGGCTCCCCAGGGTGGCTCTCAAGAGATTTGAACCCAGGCAGCTTAGAGGAGACATTTCCCCCATCACTACTAATCTTGGGCTGGGAGTGGTGTCCTGTAAAGGGGGCCCGGTCGGTCCCTTTGCTGGACTCTTGCTGGTCGTTTTACGCCAGTGTGGAATTCCATGATTGTGTCTCGACATGGGCGTGGCACCTCATGCCCTGGGGCGTGGCCAAGAGGCCCCAGGCACACATAGCCTGTCTTCCTGCAGCAGCTCTGATTTGGAGAAGGATATTGCTTTTACACTTGAACAAACATTGCTACATCGTGGACTTGAATACAAAATTCACAAGCTATTTTAAAGATAAAATAAGACTTAAAGGAGATTTTGAGGTGATGGTGACCCTTTGGGCTATAACCCCCATTGGGGCACATGTTCGCTCCAGGACAGGAAGATGGTGAGGGAGGTGCTGGGGCATAGAATTTAAGGAGGCGTCACTCTTAGGGTCATGCAGGTGCACTGGTCCCAGCCCCAGCCCACCCTCCTCTGTGCGGTGGAAATGCTAGAGGTCCCACCCCTGGGGAGCTCTCAGTGCATTGAAGGGGCCAATACTATACAAACTCAGCCCCTCTGGCTGATGCTGAGAAGGCGGGATCTGACCTGGTCAGGAGGCCAGGGAGGCCTGTGAGGAAGGTGAGGTGGAAGGAACAGCTCGGACTGCAGGAAGAACACGCTGGGCCACGCAGAGGCTCTGTGTTGGAGGGAGTGTCAGGGGGCTGGACTGGAAGAAGCCCAGGATGGCCTGAAGGCAGAGAGCAGGGAGGAGCTGGCAGAGCTGAGGATGGGAGGGGACAGCCACTCAACCTTGAGCAGTGAGAGGCACTCAAAAGGTTTTGAGTGATGAATGTGACTAACCAGATTTAAATTTTGAAAAGATCATTGTGGATACAGGACAAAGAGCAAATTACTGGGGACAGAAACAATGGAGTGAGCCCCGTAGGAGACTGTTGCCATTGTTGCAGTGAAGGGTGATCATACTTAAGAGATGGCTGTTGTGGGGTGGACAGATCTGAGAGCTATTTAGGAGTGAAAACCAAGGTAGCACACTTATGGCCCCAAGTGGGGGGAGGTGGGGGGAGGTAGGGGGAGGGAGGTGCCTTAGGATTTGGACGTGAGCTGTTGGGTAGAGATAGTAGCAGTCACTGGGGCAGGGATCCCCAGAAGAGGAATAGAGGGAGGGCAAGGTCATGAATTCTGTTTTGACCAGGTTGAACTTCTCTGGTTCTTTCCAACACCAAGTGGTATCTAACACCCGTTCTCCAACAGGGTGTCCAACAATTCAATTCTGACATTATCTACCTGGAGCTACTGTCTGTCTCCACAGTTTAGAGGCTCAGTCCCACAACACTGCCCCCACTGCAGAAGCCACTTGCAAATGGGTGCCCAGGCTGCCTGCATTTCTGCCCTGCCAGCTACAAGTTAGTGTTCCCACAACCCATCTCCAGCTTCCAGATGTCTCGTGGAACTCAGGAAAACCCTCTGCTTGAGTTCACAAGTTTGTTATAAAGAAGAAAACTCAGGAAGTGGCAAAGGGAAGAGATAGAAGACAGAGTGTGGGATGGGCATGGGACTTCCAGGACCCCTCTGGGTGCACCAGCCTCCAGGGTCTCCACATGCTCCCCACCCAGAAGCCCCACCAGCCTTGCTCTTCAAGACCTCTGGACCTCAGTCTCCAGCCCTTGCCCCTTTCTGGAGGTCAGTGAGTGGAGTTATGACTCCTCTAATGACTTGGTGTTTCTGGTACCCAGCCCATCTGGAGGCTCTCTGCGGAGCCCACTCTAAGTCATCTCATTAGCATAAATTCAGGTGTGATCAAAAGGGTTTCTTTATAAGAAACAATTATGTTACAACAAAATAACACTAACAATGGAAATAATAACAAATGTCCTATCAGAAAATTCCAAGAGTTTTAGCCTTTCTATTCCAGGAACCAAGGACAAAGACCAAATGTCTATTTTTATCATACCACAGTAGGTCTATAGCTGAGAAGGGACGAGGGTCCAGGACTGAGCTTTGAGCAGCCCTGATGTTCCCAGGTCAGCAGGAGGAGGATGAGCCTGCAAAGGGGATAGAGAATGAACAGCCAGAAGGGTTGGAGGGAATGGGAGAGGGTTGTTCTCAGAAGCCAAAGAAGGACTTCAGAAGCAGAAACGGTGTGCACCCACCTTGGGGCCCATGAGGACTTTGGGATCCTCCCCCTTGCCTCCCAAAAGGTACAGAAACAATGGGTGATCTGTGGCTCCCACACCACTCCTCCACTCTGGCACAGTGGGTGGTGGGGATGGACTACTCTCCCAATCTCACTGTCCCCTAAGCTTTCTCCTGGGGACAGGGCCTAGGTCTTCTCTACTCTGAGATGCAAAGCCCTGAAGTTAATAGTTAAATGATGTAACATGCAAAATAACTTCTTGAAATTTAGACTGTGCAGTCTACCCCCACTGACGTGTGTTCAGTCCTACTTCAAACATCATGTGCCTCCACTGCTAAAAGATTTACTCCGGGCATTCAGAGGCTCCAAGCTTTACCGTTTGTTCATGTTACCTATTGCTGCATAACAAACCACCCCAAACAGAGCTGTTTTTTAAAATAACAAATTTTTTCTCTTTATTAATCTGTAGATTGGGCAGGGCTCTCTCAGGAATAGCTTGTCTCTTCTCTATTTGCAGTGGTTTGAAGGCTGGGGCTGGGATCATCTGATCACCAGGTTTGGGGTCTGGACCCTTCCTAGGTGATACACCACGGCAGTGTTGCACTCAAACCCTGTAGTCAGATTCCATAGGTAGCATTCTCAAACCCCTCATGGAAGTCATAAGTGGTTCCTGCACGGCCTTTTAAGCACAAATCTTTGCCAAATTACCAAATGTTTCAGCTGTTTCCCAGGCCACGCTTGCACAACCAGAGATAGTTCAGGTGCTCCCCAGTTCGGATGCTCGACGCCAAAAATTATGAATGAGTAGACCGAAAACCTGGAATAACTTGGCCAAGTAACAAAACCATGCCTTAGAACTTCCAGACCCAGATTGCAGGCCTCCTGTATTAGATATATGGCAACCAGTTCTGCTCTTCCAGGGGCACATGGAGGTGTGCAGATCCCAGTATGACCAATGACAAGGGTCGTGAAACACATTAGATCTGGAGAATTGCAGATTCCACTCTGACTTTGACCATGAACAGCACTGGTCTTTTTCTCTCTTTTTATTTTATGTGGCAACAAGGCATGTAAAGGGTTTTCACTTAAAAGGTCAGGACAGTGTGGACTCAGATATCTGGAACTTTCCATCACCATGTACTGTATCTTGAATGCTAGCCACATCACAAACTCGGACTCCTTCACCCATATAGTAGTGCCACATAAACATACCAGATGAGATGTCATAGAATACCCACTATATCCTCACTCCAAGTTCTTTTCAATGTTGAGAACCTTATTTCCAAGTTTTAGAATTTATGGTTTGGAAAAGGTGATCCTAAATCTTCCCATGGTAATAGAACCAGAGTTCAATACTACTGTGCAAACACTGGAAGTATTCCAGTCAGAAATGAGTAGTTTAGCGACTATCATACTCCAAAATAGTTGTGCCCTGGATACACTGACTGCCCAACAAGGAGGAGCTTGCACAGTCATTGGTGAAAAATTCTGCTTCTGTGTGAATCAGATAGGATAAGTGGTGTCCAATTCGTACCTTTAAAAACAGGAAGTTAACACTCTATCAGATCAATGAGGCTCAACCATTTGATTGGACTGGCCTATTCCCGGGATTGGGAGGCTGGTTTAATGGTATAATGAGAAGTATGTTTAGATGTTGTTGTTGTTCTGTTTGTTTATTCTTGTTCTAATCCATCTTCTTCTCTTCTTTTGCAAATCTGTTACCACTCAGCTACTGATTCAATTTTTCTCTTCACATCCACCAAGTCAGCTTTTAATATGTGATGCTTCCTGTGAAGTTTCAGATAGGGAATTGAAGGGGATCAGAACATGTGACCCCAAAATATGTCATTTTAGCATGTTGATTATTTTGAGCTGGAAGCAATTGAGAAGATGCTGGAAGACCTCTCAAACTTCCCCTTCCTACCTAAAAGCAGGACGTAAATATTCTATAGGAAAGATGCCTGCCTTCACCAAGAAGAGGAGAGTATTCTTATCATTAGAGATGGGAAGTCATTGCAGAGATGAATCTGTGCAAACAAACCTACTAAATTAACCTTTATCTTTCATTAGTTTCCTCCATATATTTCCTAGTTACTTTCTGACAGTTTACTGACCCCAGCTCAAACCCCTTTTTCCTTTGTTTTATTACATCTCCACAATCTACCATTCTTTATTAAAAGGGTGTGTAAACTCTCAGACCTATCCAGTTCTTTGGGTTTCTATTTCTTACATAGGAAGGGCACTGTGTACACATAGAAATATTCGGATTAAGTAAAATTTGTATGCTTTTCTCCTGTTTAGCTGCCTTTGTGAGTTTAATTCTCAGGCCCAGTCACAGAACCTAAAAAGGTAGAGGAAAAGTTTTTCATCTCCTACACTATATATAATATGCCAAAGTATTTTTTTAATATTTAAAAATTTTAAGGATTTCAAAAGAGCAAAAGCATTTTAGAAATAACTTTCCTAACTCTTCTTTGGCTTTTTGAAAGAGATTAGCTTGCTTAAGCTAAAGCCACAGTGATTTTTCAGGGGCTTAACTGCAGCAGTGGAAACTTTCAAGAAAAATGCCTTATAACTTGAAGGGATCAAGTTCTATAGCACCTTAGGCCCCATTTATCAACGGAAACTGAAATATGGCAAGGGAATAAACTTGTAATGAATTTGAAAAAAAACATGACCCTGCTTGCCTGGATCATTTGTTTTCTCATATGAGTGCCTTCTAATAGAATTGAGGAACCGGAAGAGCTCAGAAAATAAAGCCAGAGAGATTTAAATAATGTGTTTGACCAAAGCCATTTAGCCAATCCAGAAGAGCCAGTACTAGAATGACATCTAGTACAGCTGACACCTACTGGTCACCGTGTACTAAACACTGCTTACATCATTCGTCATCCTCACACAGCCCTATGGGATGAGGATGATGATTACACCCAACAACAGGTCTTGGAGGTTGAGAGAGGTTAAATGAACAGCTCTTGTTACCCAGGTAGCAAACTGCTGAGCCAGGAACTGAGCTGAAGGGCACTGGCACAGTCCACTGTCTGAGCCCCATTGCAGCCCTCTCTGGAATTCCACTTGAGACAGGTCATGTTGCTTTTGATTTGGAAAAAAAAAAAAAAGTACCCAGTTAAAAGGGGCCATCCCACCTTCTTACAACCAAGGGGATGAGGAGTAAATAGGAAAGATTTGAGGCTTTTTATGTGTTTTTAAAATTCTTACTCTCTTTGGCTTCTCCATGTCAATGTGCTTTACTTATGCTTACTTAAGACTTTAACATGATTTGCATAATCTTGTCTCAGTGTTACTTGTAGGTCGGAACTGACTGGCCTGAGGATGAAACCCAAAATGTTTCTAAAAGTAACAATAATGTAAACTTTAAATTCTGCAATTATTGTTAATGTACAAGCGATACAAATTTGTTAAGGTTACTGAAGAAAGTTGAAGAACCGTCCTTCATATTTTAGAAGAAGAACCCTAAATGGATTCTGCTTCTGAAGAATCAGTTTTAACTCAGTTTTACTTCTATTTATATGATTCCGTTAGTTGTGTAATCATTGATTTTACATGCTGTTTTTAGTAATAAAATTCTTAGAATATTTCCACCAAATAAAAATTAAAGATAAAAAACCCTTTACATTCTAAAGGGACCACTAGAAGATAGTTGACTTTCTTTCTATTAATTCTTCAAGTTTTAGTGTCAAGTTTTCATTCTCATATAGATCTTACACCCCTTTTAAGTCATTTCACTTGTATTTCATAGTTTTCTAAAATTTAATTTTGGATGACTGTAAATACGCATCATGATAAACACAAGTATGTGAAAATGTCAGCTCTTGATACATGTGACAGGATTCTAACTGATGAACAGAAAAAACCGTTGGGAGTCCAGGACTGACGGCGACCTCCAACTTCCACATCATCACCAGGAGCAGGTCCCGTCCCCAGCCTCTTTCAGCTTCTGGGAGGAACGCCCTTGGTTCGCCTTCTCAGCTTCCCTGCCCACAGAGCCTGCCCGTTTTTCTATGGGAGGTGGAACTAAAGGGTTAGGGAAATGACCGCGTTTGACAGTTTTCTTTGAGGGAAGAACTTTGCGTTCTCACTGTATGACAGTGACCATGCCTTCTGTAATCCTCATAGGAACCTAGTGAGGTGGTGGGGCAGGCAGCGTGGCTGACCTGCCCTAACGGGTATCCCCATTGTCCCACACAAAGCCCCTGGCTCGGGGGAAGCTGACCCCACCCTGCTCCAGAAGGGTGTCCGCGTGACCTACAACCAGCCTAGGACGAGTTCAGGAAGGAGCAAGTAAGATGTGGTAGCGGGAGCCTTCGAGGAGTCTCCGGAGGGAAGGTTCCTTTTTTCTCAGGAGAAAGTGAAAGATATAGCCTCTCTTGTTCCCTGGACATTGTTGCATCACCCTGAATGGTCGCAGCCACCCTGCTACCGTCAGAGGTGAAGCCATGAGCATGAGAAATGGAAGCGAGAAGAATGGAGGTCCTTGGCGTGGTCATGTGTTTGAATGGCTGGATCAATGCTTCTCAATGAGCCGGCTATCGGCATTTTCAGCAGAACAGTTCCTTGATGTGGTGAGCTGCTACAAACATTCTAACATCTCCAACGTCCATGATCCCACCCTCAGAATGCTGCTAGCAGCCCTTGGAATTGTGACAACTGAAAGTTCTACACCCCTGTTCCCAAGCACCCCTCCTTGGGTGGTGATACCATCTCAACCCCGTTGACAGCAAAGATGCACTGTGGCTAAACCTCCTATTGTGTGGGATGAAAAACACAACCTTAGGTTTCAGCCAGCTGGAGTTGAGTTGACTGCTCCTTGCAGCCCAGAGTGTCCAAACAGGAAGACATTATAATAATAATTTTGAAAGAAAGAATACATTGAGCCTCCAAGAGCTCAAGAAATGTGCCCAAGGCTATCAGTGAATTGGTAACAGAGCCAGGATTTGGCTCAAGGTCTAACTCTATGGCCTGGCTATTTTCTCCCTGTCTACCTTCCTTCCGGTCACATGCAAGTTACTCTGGCTGGTTAGTTCAAAGGGAAACAAACAAACAAAACCAACAAAGTACAGAATAGTTATGTGGAAAAAAAAATAGCTGGGAGCAGTGGCTCGCACCTGTAATCTCAGCACTGTGGGAGGCCAAGACGGGTGGATCACTTGAGCCCAGGAGTCTGAGACCAGCCTGGGCAACATGGTGAAACCCTGTCTCTACAATAAAAACAGAAAAATTAGCTGGGCGTGGTGATGCACACCTATAGTTCCAGCTACTAAGGAAGCTGAGGTGAGAGGATTACCTCAGCCCAGGAGGATGAGGCTGCAGTGAGCCATGATCGCACCACTGCACTCCAGCCTGGGTGACAGGTTTTTTCTGAGAAACCTGTTTCAAAAATAACAATAATAATACATAAACCCAGTTAGCAGGGGGGTGCCTCTGAGGAGCTAAGGTATATGAAGTGGGAGGGAAACTTACTTTTCATTGCAGATTGAATTCTTTATCTAGTGCAAATATCTTTCTATTTTGTAAAACAGCAAAATTTAAAAAGCAGTTGTAAATAAATGTTATGTTATGTATGTTTTGCCACAATTTAAAACATAATAAGAATTTTTTTAAAGCATTGTAGCACTCAACATTGTTCTTACGGGATTCATTACAGCATTTGACTTCTGTCCTCTCATTCGCTACCTTTGGCCACTTGGTCTTATTTCTGTGCCCATTCTTCCTTTCATTATAATGTCTTCCTGTCCACTCCTTCCTTTTCCAGATCGCTGTTGCCTGCCTAGTGTGACCCACCTCCAGTCCTCTGGTGCAGCTCTGATAGAGAAATCTTTGATGCCAACTATATCCACCTACCAAGTATGTTCCGAACTCCTCACCCCAACATGATCTGACACCGACCATGTGTCCATCCTCCTCTCCTCTAGCCCCCTTAAGACAGCGTTTTCTGCAGAGCTTCCCCAGGAACCCCTTGGGCTAATGTGAGCTCCAGGCCCTCTGCTCCAAATTCAGCTGAGAGCCATACTTTTACCTGTTTTGCATGTGCAGATTCCCTAAGATTTTGTTTGAGCGAAGTGCTTTTCTTACGCTGTTCTTCCACTGCTATAAATATCTGAGACTGGATAATTTATAAAGAAAAGAGGTTGATTTGGATCACAGTTCTGCAGGCTGCACAGGAAGCATGGCATCTGCTTGGCTTCTGGGGAGGCCTCAGGAAGCCTGCAGTCACGGCAGAAGGTGAACGGGGAGCCAGCAGGTCACAGGCAAGAGAGGGAGCAAGGGTGGGCGGAGATGCCATATACTTTTAAACACCCAGATCTTGCGAGAACTCGCTCCCTATTGTGAGGACAGCACCAAAGGAAGAGCACTAAACCAGTTATGAGAAATCCGCCCCCATAATCCAATCACCTCTCACCAAGACCCACCTCCAACATTAGGGATTACAATTCAGCGTGAGATTTAGCAGGGACAACGTACAAACTATATCAGCACTCCGCAGTAAAACAGTGTCACCATTATGACCACCATCACCACCACCACCACCATCACCTTGTATATCAAAGCCAATGCCTTAGAGAAAACGCCTCCAAATCGCTTCCCTTAAAAGTACTTGTGCTTCTCCATATACACCTATATAACACATCTGCATGTTGTGCACATGTACCCTAGAACTTAAAGTATATTAAAAAAAAAAAAAAAAGAAAAGCAACTCCTCACTTGTTCAAGTTTTGTTATGAAATTGCAGCAATTCAGTAACAGCTTCAGGCTGTACTCGGAATTCTAGTTCTCCTGCTGCTGTTCCTACCACATCTGCATCGACTTTTCCACTGAAGTCTTGAACCCCTCAAAGCCATCCATGAGGACTGGAATAAACTTCTTCCAAACTCCAAAAAAAAAAAACAGTACCTGTGCTTCTCTCCCCACCTCGTTATCAAAATTAGCTAGTCACAGACAATTTACAAATTTTACCACCTTTTTGCCGTTTTTCTGGACCAACTTAGTCGGTAATAATGGCCTCCACTCAGAGGCCAATTTATGGTGAAACTACTGAAGCTTCAGTGCTCTTTGACCTCTTTTCTATGTATTTACATAACCACGTTTTTGTAGAATTTGCAAAAGTAAGGTATTTTAACTGTATTCAGTTAAGGCCATTTGTATAAGATGGTGTTGGAGAGGCCAGTGGCATGTTGAGGATCTAGATGGGGGGCAGGTGAATTAAGGACAAACAAGGGACAGATGAGTTTAATGGTGTACATAGAGGTGGCTTGCAGTCACTTGTGTGTCTAGCTGAGGCATTGATGGATGTTGGAATAGTGTCAGAATGGCTTCCAGGAGGCTTCTGTGACCCCTTGTGCCCCCAGCTAGCAGCATGACAGGAAGGTATAAGGCCAGCCAGTCGCAGAAGAACCCCACTTCCGGATGTTCACTTCCATGTTACCCACTCCCCTGAGTGTGGCGGGGCCTAGAGCCCCCTGCCTACTGAATAGTCGTGGGATGTCATTTCTGTGATTAGGTCTCTTGCCAACACTCCCTCTTGCTGACGTTCTGATGAATCCAGCTGTTGTGCCTTAAGATGCTTTCTAGAGAGGCTCACATAGAGAGTCACATTTTATTTTATGGTGATCATGCGAAGTGGAATGTATCAGATTTCTGTGCTTGTTGGCACAATCCTATATATATATATATGATTATATATTATATATACTAGATATAAAATATATATACTATATAGATTATAGGATATATAGTAGAGAATATATATATATATAGTATAGGAAAAAATATATATATGGGTTTTTTTTTTAACAGTCTTGCTGTGTCATCCAGGCTGGAGCACAGTAGCACTATCTCAGCTCACTGTAACCTCCACTTTCCGGGTTCAAATGATTCTTGTGCCACAGCCTCCCGAGTAACTGGGGTTACAGGCATGTGCCACCATGCCTGACTGCATTTTTGTATTTTAAGTAGAGATGTTGGCTAGGCTGGTCTCGAACTCTGGCCTCAAGTGATTGGCCTGCTGCCTGCCTCGGCCTCCCAAAGTGCTGGGATTACAGGTGTGAGCCACCATGTCTGGCCCCATACTACACTTTTTTTTTTTTTTTTTTTTTTTTTTTTTTTTTTTTGAGACGGAGTCTTGCTCTGTAGCCCGGGCTGGAGTGCAGTGGCCGGATCTCAGCTCACTGCAAGCTCCGCCTCCCGGGTTCACGCCATTCTCCTGCCTCAGCCTCCGGAGTAGCTGGGACTACAGGCGCCCGCCACCGCGCCCGGCTAGTTTTTTTTTTGTATTTTTAGTAGAGACGGGGTTTCACGGTGTTAGCCAGGATGGCCCGATCTCCTGACCTCGTGATCCGCCCGTCTGGGCCTCCCAAAGCGCTGGGATTACAGGCGTGAGCCACCGCGCCCGGCCTCATACTACATTTTTTAACAACTGACATACAAAGGAGACTTCATAAAGGTCTTCCAAAATTTTTCTACAAAAATGTAAAGGAAAATGTAGCATAGAGACATGTCATGCAATTAATTTAAAAATTATGTTTAATACGTTTTGTGATGTTTGTGGTATATGTCAGTCTTTAAATGTTTAAACTTTGTTATTTTTTTATTCTAAATAAATACTTCTTCCATCTAATTTTTACTGGAAATTTTGTGAACTTTTTCTAAAAGAAGTCTTGATCCCCTGCCACTCCCTGATCACCTACAACCAGAAAAGCTTCAGGCTCTGTAGAGTCTGGATCTGCTTTTAAAAACAAACAAACAAACAAACAAAAACCTGGTCTTATCTTTGTTTAAAACTTTGATGAGGGCTAGGCACGGTGGCTCACGCCTGTAATCCCAGCATTTTGGGAGCCTGAGGCAGGCGATTCACCTGAGGTTAGGAGTTCAAACCAGCCTGGCCAAAATGGTGAAACCCCATCTCGACTAAAAATACAAAAATAATTAGTCAGGCGTATTGGCACATGCCTGCAGTCCAACCTACTCAGGAGACTGAGGCAGGAGAATTGCTTGAACTCAGGAGGCGGAGGTTGCAGTGAGCCGAGATCGCGCCACTGCACTCCAGCCTGGGAGACAGAGCGAGACTCCATCTCAGAAAAAAAAAAAACAAAAAACAACAACAACAACAACAACAAAAAAAAACAAAAAAAAAAAACCCACACAGAAAAGAAAAACAAAAACAAAACAAAACAACAACAAAAAGAAAACTGGCCAGGTGCGGTGGCTCACGCCTGTAATACCAGCACTTTGGGAGGCCAAGGCAGACGGATCACCTGAGGTCAGGAGTTTGCGACCAGCCTGACCAACACGGAGAAACCCTGTCTCTACTAAAAATACAAAATTAGCAGGGCGTGGTGGCGCATGCCTGTAATCCTAGCTATTGGGGAGGCTGAGGCAGGAGAATCACTTGAACCTGGGAGGCAGAGGTTGCAATGAGCCAAGATCTTGCCATTGAACTCCAGCCTGGGCAACGAGTGAAACTACATCTAAAAAAAAACAAAAAAACAACAACTTTGATTGAGAAATGCAAATCAGAACCACAATGAGATACCATCTCACACCAGTCAGAATGCCTATTATTAAAAAGTCAAAAAGCAACAGATGCTGACAAGTTTGTGGAGAAAATGTAGCCTTTTACATTGTTGTTGAGAGTGTAAATTACTTTAACCATTGTTAAAGGCAGTGTGGCTATTCCTCAAAGACCTAGAGACACAAATACCATTCAACCCAGCAATCTCATTACTGGATATATACCCAAAGGAATATAAATAATTCTATCATAAAGACACAGGCACACATATGCTCATTGCAACACTATTCACAATAGCAAAGACATGGAATCAACCTAAATGCCCGTCAATGACAGACTGGATAAAGAAAATGTGGTACATATACACCGTGGAATACTATGCAACCATAAAAAGGAACAAGATTATGTCCTTTGCAAATACATGGATGGAGCTGAAGGTCATTATTCTTGCTAAATTAACAGGAACAGAAAACCAAATACTGCGTGTTCTCACTTATAGGTGGGAGCTAAGTGATGAGAACACATGGACACGTGGTGGGGAAAAACACATGCTGGGGCTTGACAGAAGGTGGGGAGTGGGGAGGAGGGAGAGGATCAGGAAGAACAGCTAATGAGCTGGGTGCGGTGGCTCACACCTCTAATCCCAGCACTTTGGGAGACCGAGGTGGGCAGATCACTTGCGGTCAGGAGTTCGAGACCAGCCTGGCCAACATGGCGAAACCCCATCTCTACTAAAAATACACACAAAAAAATTAGCTGGGTGTGGTGGTGCATGCCTATAATCCCAGCTACGAGGGAGGCTAAGGCAAGAGAATCGTGTGAGCCTGGGAGGCAGAGGTTGCAGTGAGCCAAGATCGTGCCACTGCACTCCAGCCTGGGTGACAGAGCAAAACTCTGTCTCACATATATATGTGTGTGTGTGTATGTGTGTATACATATACACACACATATATACACATACATATATACACACACACATATATATTCGCACATGTATATACACATACATATATACACACACACACATATATACACATACATATATATACACACACATATATAATTTATCATGAGTGCTGAGTTTTCTGGCACTCCCTTAAATTTGACACCCAAGCCAAGTGCCTTGCTCACCTCACCAGAGTCCTAGCCCTGCTTGCTGGAGGTGGCTGAAAAGTAACCTAAGATACATTTTCTTCCTAAGTAGCCAGCCCTTGGGTTAAAGTTGAATTTAGTGTGGTATAAAAAAATTTTTTAAATAGCTGTAATTGTATGTGACTTTTATGCACAGACTCTCATTGAAAGGTTATCCAAAAACTAGTAATAGAGTTCACTTTGAGGGAGGGAAAATGGAAAGATAGGAAAGAAGCTTATCTTAGACACTTACCTCAGAAACGTTTTATTTTTTTTTTGAGACAGATTCTTACCCTGTCACCCAGGCTGGAATGCAATGGCAAGATCTCAGCTCACTGCAACCTCTGCCTCCTGGGTTCAAATCATTCTCCTGCCTCAGCTTCCCGAGTAGCTGGGATTACAGGTGCCTGCTACCATGCCCAGCTAAATTTTGTATTGTTAGTAGAGACAGGGTTTCACCTTGTTGGCCAGGCTAGTTTGATCTCCTGACCTCGTGATCCGCCCACCTCAGCCTCTTAAAGTGCTGGGATTACAGGCATGAGCCACCGTGCCCAACCGGAAATGTATTTTAAACCTTTTTTTTTTCTTTTTCTTTTCTTTTCTTTTCTTTTTTTTTTTTTCTTTTCTTTTTTTTTTTGAGACATATATATATATATATATATATATATATATATGAAACAGGGTTTTGCTCTGTCACCCAGGCTGGAGTGCAGTGGTGCGATCATGGCTCACTGCAGCCTTGAATTCCTGGGCTCAAACAATCCTCCACCTCAGCATCCCAAGTAGCTGGGACTACAGGCATGCCCCACCATGCCCAGGTATGTAAAATACATAGTGTAGGCCGGGCACTGTGGCTCACACCTGTAATCCCAGCACTTTGGGAGCCCGAGGCGGGCAGATCATGAGGTCAGGAGATGGAGACCAGCCTGGCCAACATGGCGAAATCCTGTCTCTACTGAAATACAAAAAATTAGCCAGGCATGGTGGCACGTGCCTGTAGTCCCAGCTACTTGGGAGGCTAAGGTAAAGGGTTGCTTGAACCCGGGAGGTGGAGGTTGCAGTGAGCTGAGATCATGCCACCACACTCCAGCCTGGTGACAGAGCAAGACTCTGTCTCAAAATAAAACAAACAAAAAAAACCCCTCCAAAGAAACCCCATATATATGTGTGTGTGTGTGTGCATATGTGTATATGTGTGTGTGTATATGTGTGTGTATATATATGTATATACGTGTGTGTATATATATGTATATATACGTGTGTGTGTATATATAGTGTAGCTGATGATATATGTATTGTGGAAAATATAAAGCTCTGGATATCATAAGTACTCATTAGATATGAACCGACTGACTAGTTTTTTTATGTTAACATGTAGATGTTTATTACTTTTGTTTTTTAACAAATTAATATCTTTAAAATATCTGAGTTTTAATTTCTAACAGAGTACGCATTAGTAGATATAACCCAAATAAACTGATGGTCTTGGGATCCTTAACAACTTTGAAGAGTGAAAAGAAATCCTTAGAACAAAATGTTTGCAACGCTGCCTTACGGCATTTGGTATGGAAGCTTTTCCACGTGGAACAGCGTAAGTATACAATGGGTCTTCAAAAAGCTCATGAAAAATGCGTATTATTTTAAAACTATGCATGGATTTCCTTTTTTTTTTTTTTTTTTTGCACCAAATAAACTTGTACTAACTTGTTGTAGCATGTCTGAACAGGATCTAGGTTGAGGCTGTAAGAAGGATGAGACACCAGTTTGAAAAGACCCCTCTATCAGAGAAACATGAATCCTGCTAAAATTGAAGCAAGAAGAAACATCAAACTTATGGTGAAGTTTGGGTGGAAGACTGGTGAAATCACCGATGCTTTACAAAAAGTTTATAGGCACGATGCCCAAAGAAATCAGCAGTTTGCAAATGGATAACTCATTTTTTAAAATTCTTTTTTATTATTATTATACTTTAAGTTCTAGGGTACATGTGCACAGCGTGCAGGTTTGTTTACATACCGATTGACTAATTTTTTCCCCAGACTCCCCTCCTCTACTTTCTCTCTGTTCCAGTGCCCCCTTTCCAATGGGATTAAGTAACGTGCACCGGGTCTGCTGCTGAGACAGCATGCAGTGGGCCCTGAGTGTGCCGTTTGGAAGGGCTGGGGCATGGAAGAGCCAAGCCCCAAGGTCATGGGACATTTGAACCTAGGACGTCAGAAGATACCAACAGGTGTTTTGATGTGAGTTTTCCTCTGGACCATCACACTGTTGTACTCTTGTGTTTGCGCTCACCCGTGATCAGTAGTCATGGCACTGTGAGGTCAGGACAGTAAACAGCAGCCCGTGGTTCTGTGTGGGGTGAGGGGCTGGCACCCTGGCAGGAGGCGTTTGTGATCCCAGGCAAGTCCTGACTGTGTCTGGCTGGCTGCTGCTGCAGGACCTTTCACCGTGTTTACCTTTGCTCTGCTCCCCAGCGGACGACGTTTGACGTCGCATTTCCAAACAGACCTCTACTTTGACCTCATGCAGCGTGACGGGGAATAGACAACAGAATTGTAAGGCAAACACCTGTTTGTAAATAAGGAGAAACCCAACCACCTGGGTCAAAATGAATGAGCCCAAACCTAAAATAAATCAGAGTAGGGCCAAGAGGGTTCCTTTATAAAGGAAAAATAAAACTTAGAGCCTGTTTTCCGTAAGCGTGTGCTTTCCGTAGCACCTTCAGCACTGTGATAAATGTAGGGTGTTCTTGTGAGGAGATTTTAAGTATGTGAAAGTTAATTTATTCCTGCAATCTTCCCATATCCAAACCTTAACAGATCAGTTCTCACAAAGTTTAAATCATCACACTATATATGTAATCATTTTTTCACTACTATGATGGCTAAAATTCCTCAACACAGATTGTTTGCTACAAACTGGCATGGGATGTGTTTTAATACTGCTTGCTTTGTGTGTATCAGTAAAGCTTAAAAACGATGAAGATTTGTAACTTTTCCTTTTCCCAAATGTAAAGCTTTCCACAAAAACTACAAAAAAATCCATTAGTTTCTCTACATGGTAGTCAGTCTTTATAAAACAGTCGCCAAGCCTTGCCTCCTGGTGTTCACACCTCTCCCATAGCCCATGTCACCAACAGGAGGCTGCACAAGTGGTAATGTGTAACGTCCAAGGCTGAGTCACAAAAGAGCTGAGCACTCCCCCAACCCTCCCCTGCTTTGAGGAAGCTGGCCGCCATGTTGTGAGAACACTCAAGCAGCCCTTCAGAGCAACCAGCATCAATTTGCCAGCCATGTGAGTTAACCTCCTTGGAAGCAGATTTAAGACTCTGATGGCTGTAGCCCTGGCTGACAGGTTCATTGCAACCTCATGAGAAACTGAGCCAGAACCACCCTAATAAAACATTCCCCAATTCCCTAACCCTCAGAAGCTGTACAATTGTAAATATTTACTGTTGCTAAAGACATACTAAGTTTGAGGTAATCTGTTACACAGCCGTAGATAATTAACATACTCTGTGTACATAAATATCTATAAATGCTTAGGAAGGATCTAGAAAGATGCACATGGGGAATGTGGTGAACTTGGAAGAGGTGGAATAGTAGCAAAGAAATAATACTTTTGTCTGTATTGCTTTAATTTTTCCTCCAAGTGCATATATGTATGTTTCAATTATATAATTAAAAATAAATTTAGGGATTCACTATAGTAGCGACCCTGGGTAATCCTTGGAGAGGGCCTGAGAGACAAGGACATGTGGATCCCAGTGGCCGGGCTTCCTCCTTGGCTGAGGCTCTCCGCCTTGGCGGGCGCTGGTCACTTTTGCATTTGAGGGTCTGGAGCCGCGACGGGAAAGCACTTGCCGGCGAGGAACCGCCGTGGCCTGTCTGACTCCTCTCCGCAGCTGTGGCCCAATCTGGATTTCAGGAACACGCCAAGGAAGATGTCTAAGTCCAGCTTAGACTTTAAGCGTTACGTAACAAATCGGAGATTGGCTGAGACCCTGGCGCTGCCCACTGTGGGCAGTGACAAATGTCGCCAATCGTATAGAGAAAACAAAACAGACCTCCACACCTATTGCTGCAGTGCAATCCGGGTCCTGGAATCCTGACTCAGGCATTACTTGAAGTTGATGCCAAAGCGGTTGCCCTTGAAAGTGACAAAACTTTTATTGCACATTTGGAGTCCTTAGGAAAAAATCTGGATGGAAAACTACAAGTGAGTCACTGTGACTTCTTTAAAATAGATCCTAGAAGTGGTGGAGTAATAAAACCACCTGCTATGGCTTCTCAAGGGCTGTTTCAGAATTTGGGAATAGAAGCAGTTCCTTGGACAGCAGGCATCCCTTGAAAAGTAACTGGAATGTTCCCAAGTAGAGGTGAAGAAAGGGCATTTTGGAAACCTGCATATGACTTGTATTCCTGTACTTCTATATATAAATTTGGACGAATAGAATGAAATATCTTTATTGGTGAAAAAGAATTCCAGAAACTAACAGCAGATACCCGAAATCCAGACTTGTATCATGTATGAAGTGTTATCTGGCACGCAGCTTGTGAGATTAAGGTTCTGCACATGGAGCCTTGGTCATCATTTGATGTGTACACCCGAAATGGGCGGCTGGAAAACCCAAAGCATAGGGAATTATTAGAACTATTACAACACAATCTGTATCTTATTCGAATGACTCCTTGTGGAAATTTATTTACCAAGAACTTAACACTTATTCACTATAATATATTTTTTCACATGTTAAAGCACTGTTTTGTGAGGCGCAGTGCCAATGTAATAGACCACTTACGTTCACTGACTCCACTTGATGCAATGGATATATTGCCGCAAATAGGAAAAAAGGAAGAAGAGAAAATAACTAACGTGTACCCTCAAAACTTCAAAAAACTTTTTGAAACTATAGAGTGTTCCAAAGATTGTGCTTATAAATGGCTATATGATGAAACCCTGGAAGATACGTAGCACCTACACTGTTGTTTTTGGTGGAGCAGTTTATTTGGAAACTATGACATGAAAACCAAATTTGAAAGCTCATATCCTTTCAGCAGAAGATAACTGTTCTTGTTTTGCACATGCCAGGCAGATCATTTAGTTGATATCATTGGCATATTGGATGAAATAGTGGCTGCTATTTTATTCACAATCGAATAAAATGAAAACTTCAATTAATTGTGGATTTGATCAGATTGAATTCGTTTTGTTTCAGATTCCTATTTAAATATTTCACTTTCACTGTTGCTGATTTTTGCATCTTCTTGAGGAGCAAGAGTCTGTTTATTATTAAGCTTAGAAAGTAAACAAAACCTGATTTACTGATTTGTTTTGCATTTCAGTTGGTTGAAATGTATTGTCAAGTACTGTACAATGAAATTGTTTAAATTTTAATATGATTTAAACATTTTTAGAAATTAAAATATTTTAAATAAAAATAAATAAATAAATTTGAAGCCAAAGCTTGGAAGCAACGAAGATGTCCTTCAGTAGGTGCATCAATAAACTGTAGTATATCTAGACAGTGGAATATTATTCAGCAGTAAAGAGGAACACACTGTCAAGCCACAAAAAGACAGGGAGAAAACTGAAGTGCATATGACTCAGTGAAAGAAGCTTGAAAAGACTGTATACTGTATGATTCTCACTATGACATTCTGGAAAAGGCGAAACTTGGAGATAGGAAGAGCAGTGGGTGCCATGGTTTAGGGGAGAGAGGGATGAGTAGGCAGAGCACAGAGGTTTGAGGGCAGTGAAACTATTCTGCATGCCACTGTAATGGTGGATGCATAACATTATTAAAACCGGTAGAATGGGCCGGGCGCGGTGGCTCACGCCTGTAATCTCAGCACTTTGGGAGACCGAGGGGGGCAGATTATGAGGTCAAGAGATCGACACCATCCTGGCTAACACGGTGAAACCCCGTCTCTACTAAAAATACAAAAAAATTAGCCGGGCGAGGTGGCGGGTGCCTGTAGTCCCAGCTGCTTGGAAGGCTGAGGCAGGAGAATGGCGTGAACCCGGGAGGCAGAGCCTGCAGTGAGCCGAGTTAGTGCTACTGCACTCCAGCCCGGGCGACAGAGCAAGACTCCGTCTCAAAAAAAAAGAAAAGAAAAACCCTGTAGAATGTGCAACACCAAGACTAAGCCTTAATGTAAACGATGGACTTTAGTTTAAAATAATGTATCCAGGCCGGGCGCGGTGGCTCAAGCCTGTAATCCCAGCACTTTGGGAGGCCGGGGCGGGTGGATCACAAGGTCAGGAGATCGAGACTATCCTGGCTAACACGGTGAAACCCCGTCTCTACTAAAAATACAAAAAACTAGCCGGGCGTGGTGGCGGGCGCCTGTAGTCTCAGCTACTTGGGAGGCTGAGGCGGGAGAATGGCGGGAACCCGGGAGGCGGAGCTTGCAGTGAGCCGAGATCACGCCACTGCACTCCAGCCTGGGAGACACAGCGAGACTCCGTCTCAAAAAAAATAAAATAAAATAAAATAAAATAATGTATCCAGCTAGAAGAGCACATTTTAATGTTCCCAACACAAAGAAATGATGAATGTTTTAGGTGATGGACAGCTTAATTACCTTGATTTGATCACTACACATCGTATACATGAATTGAAATATCACACTGTACCGCATAAATATGTACAATTGTGTTTCAACTAAAAATAGTAATAAGGCTAGCCACAATGGTTCATCCCTGTAGTCCTAGCACTTCGGGAGGCTGAGGCAAGAGGACTGCCTTGAGGCCAAGAGTTCAAGACCAGTCTGACCAATATAGTGATACCCTCGTCTCTATTAAAAAAAATTTTAAGCAAAAAGTTAATTAAATTTAAAAATATATGATACAAAAGAATGTATCAATGTCTCATCACCTGAAACAAATACATTACATTCATGTTCATTGTTAACAGAGCAAACAATGAGCTTGGGTTGCCGAGGGGTGTATGGGAAAGCTTCCGCTCAGTTTGTCTGTAAACCTAAAACTGCTCCAAAGATAAAACATATTAATTATTTTTAAAATAAAATAAAATTATAAGATGACTAAAGACAAACAGACAAACATAGATATCACATCTAATTTGCCATTCAGGGCTTGCTGGAATAGCAACTTTTCTGAGCAAGGTGGGAAGGCTGATTCATTTGTCACCCTTATTTCTGCCCCCACCTTTTTTTTTTTTTCAGCCAGCAGATGGGATAAAATTTTAAAAACCTTGACTTTGGAATAAAGAACATTCTAAAACCTGGGTCCCTTACAAGCATGTATTGTTAGAAACAGGCCCCAAAAAGCCAAACACAAGTTGAGAATGGGCTCCCATGATGTGCTGAGAGGCTCTGGGGAGCCAACAGATCTGGAAGAACTCAGCCGTGAACCTCACTGCATGGATCTAGGCCACAAGAGAGGCAGCTCGCACTGGAGCCACTGCCCCTGGCCTGGCAAGTCAACTCCTTCGCCCAGAGGCCTAGTGCGCCCAGACAGCTCCTGGGACCCGCGCGTGCCCACTTTCTGGGTCAGGTTCTTAACACGCGGGGGTGAGCAGAGAGATGAACAGGACTGTCCAGGGTCTGGGGAAGGGGGCAGACTGGAGAGGTGCTGGGTGGCACCAGGCTGGGCAGTGATGAAGGCTGAGTCTGGTCCCGGGAGACGGCTTCCCCAGTGTGGTCCACGGTGGCACCCACATGTGATCTGTCGGGGGAGGAAGCCACACACACCAGGAGCAGTGCCTCTCACTCACTGAACAAGCATCACTCCAGGCCAAGCTCAGTGCTGGGGAGACACAGGTGAACAAGCCTGGGTTCCAGGCTTCTTCCAGTGGGGTTCAGATTGTGTCAGAATAAGCAGCCACACTAGGGTGTAAGTAGCATCCCATGGCGACAATTGCTGTGAAAAAACCAAAGCGAGGGAAGGAGGCCAGGAGGAGAGGCCCGCGGGAGGGGCCGGGTAGGATGGGGGTCGGGAAAGGCTTGCGGGGCTGCAAATGGGCGGTTGGCTAACGTGCCTTCCAGGGACTCCAATCCCCCCAGAAAAGCACCAGGTCCTCCCTGAGGGCTACAGTGCATCCGAAAAGCCCAGGGTCAGCCAGGTCTCAGTGCACAGAATGCTTCATGGGGACCAAGGCTTTAGTCGGTGGATGAAATGGCCTGCCCGTCTGTGCCATTCTCAGTGCCTTCCTAAGAAAGAAAAATCAAAGCTTGCTGCCCAGCTTGCCCCATTCAAAAAAACAATCCTATTCAGGAAGACTTTGTGTTGAGGGAAAATGTCCACAGTGACTCCTCTCGTGCCCGTTGAGAAGGAGGTGCGGGGATGGAAATGACTCATGGGAAGCTGCTTTGTGAACCAGCAGACCTAGTGGTTCGATGATGGATGCCCACAGCACCCTCCACCACGGTCCACTTGACCACAGGACAGTCAGCGGCACATGAGTCCTTCCAAGGGCCCTTGCCAGTGTGACCTCCTCCTTCCCTTCCCCTCCTGGCTTGCGGCAGGCTTTGATTTGCTCCAAATCCAATAGTTGCATTCATCGGAGATCACAGATTCTAAAGTGTGCAGCCTCGCCCATGAGGCTACAATTCCAGCGGTCACCTGACAGAGCCAGAAATGCACGTGCCGCTTGCACAGAGAAATAAATTATGTCCTGAGAGTTGCCTGGATCCTGGGGAGGTGGAAAGCTGTCCTCAAATAGGATGTGCGTTCAGTAGAAAAGGCAGCTGGCACCTCACCCGGAACGCGCAGCGAGGTGGGCTTCTCACCCTTCCTGCCGTGCTGCCCGGCTGATACCATCCCTTTGGCCACGCCTGTCTTGGGCCTTTATTAAAAGGGAAGGGTGAATTAAATAAAACAATGATGTGGAAGAAATTCAGGGGAAATGATATTATTATGAAATGAAAATAAGGCCAGACATGGTGGCTCTCAGCACTTTGGGAGGCTGAGGTAGGAGGATCACTTGATGCCAGGAGTTCGAGACCAGCCTGGGCAACACAGTGAGACCCTGTTATAAGTTAATATAGATTATGAATATAATATATATTTATAAGTTAATTATATTTGTAAGTTAATATATATTAACTTATATAGTTATATATAAACTTATATAGTTAATATATTATATATTATATAATATATAAAACATATAGTTAATGTGTATAACTATATAAGTTTATGTATTATTAAATGTTAATTAATAGGTATTGATATTAATATCTAAATATATAATTAATAGATATTAATTAGCTGGGGGTGTTGGTGTGCACATGTCATCCTAGCTACTTGGGAGACTGAAGTAGGAGGATCACTTGAGCCCAGGAGTTTGAGGCTGCAATGAGCTATTATCGCACCACCGCACACTAGCCTGGGCAAGGAGCGAGACCCTGTCTCAAAAAAAAAAAAAAAAAAAGAGAAGAAGGAAGAGAAAGAAGAAGTAAAGAAATGAAAATAATAGTTTTTTTTTTTTTTTTTTGGAGACGGAGTCTCACTCTGTCACCCAGGCTGGAGTGCGGTGGCCGGACCTCTGCTCACTGCAAGCTCCGCCTCCTGGGTTTACGCCATTCTCCTGCCTCAGCCTCCCGAGTAGCTGGGACTACAGGCGCTCGCCACCTCGCCCGGCTAGTTTTTTGTATTTTTTTTTAGTAGAGACGGGGTTTCACTGTGTTAGCCAGGATGGTCTCGATCTCCTGACCTCGTGATCCGCCCGTCTCGGCCTCCCAAAGTGCTGGGATTACAGGCTTGAGCCACCGCGCCCGGCCAATAATAGTATTTTAAGCCAGGAGAATGAAGGAAGAAAAGGGCAAAATATCAGTATGAAACACCCTGCTATTGTGGAGGTGGTACAAAAGTACCAGAGTTAATTATAAAGAAGTTGAGCAATGACCACATATACAAGACCTCCATTGCCAGAGAATTACAAAGGTGATAACATTCTCAATTATGGCATAAATATTCCATCTCTGGGTCTTGCATCTTATTCATGGTGTTCATTTCTTGCAGTGCTTTGTAATTCTTTGTGTGTGAACTGATTTTTGTGAGTTTTCTATGGGAGTCCTGTGAGTTCTGGGTGGTAAAAATGTGGCTGCGGAATAAAACAATACAAGGCTTCCTGTTGCCAGAGTCTCTGGGGATTTCAGTGGTCATGGGTCCAGTTGTGTGTTCATTTTTCAGATTTTAGTTCTTGCACCATGCAGGGAGTTAGATTCAGATCCCAACCCCATAGCTCCTAGCCACCTTCAGCTTTTGCTATTGAAGACACATTGGATCGGTGTAATGCTGGTAAGTGAAAAGCTTGGGAGGCAGCTAATATTTCTATATTTCTCTCATTATTTATGATACAAATAGAATTGCATTTTTTATTTTAGACTTGTTCACTATTTTGTATAAAATAAGGGCAAAATGCAATAAGATATTCAAACAATTGTGAAATCATCATTTTACTATTGTGAAACAAAGGTGGCAGTTCAGCCAAAACTGAACTATTGACTGACAGGCAGGCCTCTGCACGTGGTGTGATAGTTTGTGCATGAAAATAGACAACTTGTAGTAAATCAGGTTTGGGATAAAAGAGACAAAAAGCTAAAGGTGATAAATAAGTTAAAATCAGAAAAATAGATGAAATGAAGGATTACAAATTAAACACTAAGAAGTTAAAAGTAAAATAATCCCTCACCAAAAAATACAGTTAATTAATTGTCTTTTTAATTAATTAAGTGACCTGCATGGCCAGCCTCCTGTCTCCAGGACCTGAAAGGACTATAAACTGTTTCTGAGCCTCTCCTGTGTCCCCTCTTGAGGTTGCACCTGATTGGCCATCACCTAAAAGAACACAGAACTGTATGGGATAAAGGTGGCATTCAAAATTGGTCAGGAAAATATGAATCATTTAATAAATACCACTGGTATAACCAGTTGGCTATGAGGTGGGAAGAATCTCTCTGACTTCTAATTCTCAAAATAAATTCCAGGTAGATTGAAAAACGTAATACAGCTGGGCACGGTGGCTCACGCCTGTAATCCCAGCACTTTGGGAGGCTGAGGCAGGGAGATCATCTGAGGTCAGGAGTTCAAGACCAGCCTGGGCAACACAGTGAAACCCCATCTCTACTAAAAGTACAAAAATTACCCAGGCATGATGGCACACTCCTGTAATCCCAGCTGCTCAGGAGGCTGAGACACAAGAATAACTTGAACCTGAGAGGCAGAGGTTACAGAGTGGAGATCGTACCACTGCACTCCAGCCTGGGTGACAGAGTGAGACTTTGTCTCAAAAAAAAAAAAGTAATACAAAAATCGAATCCCAAGGGGACTCTAAGAAAGTGTAAGCGAGGAAAAAAAAAAAAGAAAAGAAAAAGAAAACCCTCACTGGGCAAGACCTGACTCAAGCAAGAAACAAAATCAAAAGGCCAACATGAATGTACCTGCAAAGCATAAACAGTAATTCACCTGCTTAAAAATCCAACATTTCTTCGCGGCAAAAATTATAATGAGCAAAGCCAAAAGAAACCACACAGGGATCAATATTCCCACCATCTTTGACAAAAGGCTCACTCTTTGGTGGGCAATAAAATAATATCTATCAATGTTTTCAAAGAAATAGTTTTGACCTAATAAGTCTGCTTCTAGAACTTGATCCCATACTTTCATGTGTACATATGTATTTCACTGAAGCACTGTTAGTAACAGGAAAAGAGCAGAAACACTGTACATGCTCTGTGAAGAGGGCACAGGTTCAATATACTATGGGACATCCATAATTTATGTCAGAGGGGCCAAAGGAAACCTTCCCCTTTGCCCTCTGAATGCTGGCTGAAAATCAACTGACAAAAGATAGATTAAAGCCAGGTGTCACGTCTCATGCCTATAGTCCCAGCTACTCAAAAGACTGAGGAAGGAGGATCACTTGAACCCAGGAGTTCAAGGCTGCAGTGAGCTATGCTTATACCCTCTACTCCAGCCTGGGCAACAGAGCAAGATCCCTGTCTCTTAAAAAAGAATAAAAGGCAGATTAACAGGAGAAGAGTCATATAAATTTATTAGTGTGTGATTCTCCCACCATGCAATGGGGTACAGATGGTTAAATACCCTTTCTTTTAGGGAAAGGGAGGTGAGGAAGCATGGATGATGTTAGGAGGGTAGTAAAGGAGTTTTAGGATGATTCAATGAACTTGAAGAGCATACAATGGCCTGGGGACAAAGTCTGATGGGGCCGCAGAGCAGGCATGTCCAGGTGTGTTGACAGACCACAGTCCTCTTCCTGCGACATGAATTCAGTTAATGGGAACTCAGGGAAGGGAGTCGAGTAGCTATTCTTGTGCGGATATGAAGCAATCCCCAAGATACAGAGTTAAGAAAAAATCAGGGAGGCCCAGAACTGTGTGAATACCAAGCTTTTATTAGTGCAATAAAAGGGGAGGAGTGTGCTTGTTATGTACATAGAGGACTTTTTTTTTTTTTTTTTTGAGACAGGGTCCCACTCTGTTGCACAGGCCGGAATGCCGTGGCACCATCATAGCTCACTGCGGCCTTGAGCTTCTGGCCTCAAGGGATTCTCCCACCTCCCGAGTAGCTCAGACTACATGCGTGTGCCACCACATCTGGTTAATTTTTCAATTTTCTATACAGACTGGGTCTCTCAGTGTTGCCCATGCTAGTCCTGAACTCCTGGGCCCAAGGGATCCTCCGGCCTCAGTCTCCCAAAGTGCTAGGATTACAGACATGAGCCACCATGCCTGTCCACATAGAGGACTTCTAACAGGCAACACAAGAAGCCAGTAGCAGTGTTGCCTCTGGAGACAGGGATTAGGAGAGCAGAGGTCTTGCTTGCTTTTCATTGTATATGCTTTTCACCTCTTTCCATTTTCGTCATGTGCTTTTATTACTTTTTCAATTAAAAGCAGTTAATACTAAATCAGGGAAAACAAGTTGGAAGCAAGACATTTTTACCTTAAAGGAATATAAAGAAAATTAAACTAGAAAGAGAAAATGGAAAACAAAACAGCAAGCGTTCAAGCATTTTATATATATATACACATACACACACACACACACACATACATATATGAATAGTGTGGAGACAAAGGGCTGTAAAACCGAATCAAGCATGGCTAAAACAGGGGAATAAGGAAGGCAGAAGGCAAAACATAGCAGGGGGAGGCAGACAGAGCCGAGTCCTCTGAGGAGGACGTAGGTTGGACACCGGGTGCCCATGGGTTCCCCCCGAGGGATGCCTGAAGCTGAGTCACATGGAGGTGGTGGAGGCTCAGAGGCAGAAAAGGAGGACAGAGAGAATCCAGGCTGAAGGGGGAAACCACTGTGTGGCGGGTGCAAAGGCTCACCCAGGCCAACTCTCCATGGCCCTGTGGCTGTGGTTTGGAGAACGATGGCTGGCGTGGAAGTGGATGTTAAGTCCCGGACTTTAGAGCACCTATTCCCACGGACATGCGAGAGCAGGCTTGGGACAGGCTGTTGAGAGAGCAGGCAGCACGCAGGGAAGACCAGCAGCTCTGAACCGACATCTGCTGCCACACTGCGCAAGACTTGGTTTCATCAATGACCCCGTATGACAAAAAGAAGCAGTGGTTCCCATGGTTTCATGGAACTCAGGTCCTCTCCTCTCTCCAGTCACAGAGAGCCTCGTGTAGACTCTTCATAGGGTGCAACCCTAAGAAGGAGACACTGGGTCTCGGGTAAATGGAACAATAAAGGAGATGTTGTATTTGGAACCTAATGTGGAGGAATGGGCCACATAAATAACTGAATAGAGGCCGGGTGTGGTGGCTCATGCCTGTAATTCCAGCACTTTGGGAGGCCAAGGCAGGAGGATTGCTTGAGGCTGGAATTTCAAGACCAGCCTGCGCAACAAAAAGAGATTCCATCTCTACAAAAAATAAGAATTAGCTGGGCATGTGGTGGTGCACCCAGCTACTCAGGAGGCTGAGGTGGGAGGATTGCTTGAGCCCAGGAGGTCAAGGCTGCAGTGAGCTATGATTGCACCACTGCACTCAGCCTGGAGGACAGAGCAAGACTCTGTCTCTTTAAGGAAAAAAAAAAAAAAAAAGTGAGAGTTTCACCAGGAATGGGGGAAGTTGTTGCTTCTTTTTCTTTTTCTTTTTTCTTTTTTGAGATGGAGTGTCGCTCTGTCTCCCAGGCTGGAGTGCTGTGGTGTGATCTCGGCTCACTGCAAGCTCCGCCTCCCAGGTTCAAGCAATTCTCCTGCCTCAGCTTCCTGAGTAGCTAGGACTACAGGCACCATCACGCCCGGCTAATTTTTTGAATTTTTAGTAGAGATGGGATTTCACCATCTTGGCCAGGCTGGTCTCGAACTCCGGACCCCAAGCAATCCACCTGCCTTGGCCTCCCAAAGTGCTGGGATTACAGGCTTGAGCCACCACGCCCAGCCGGGATGAAGGAAGCTTAAACTCCAAAGCTAGAGTCCCTTTGGGTCTTCCATTCTGGTCTCTTTTGTCCCAAAGTTGAGGGAAAGGGTGGGCAGGGAGGAGAGGGAAGGAAGAAGATTGGGAAGGCCTTGAGCTCCCCCTTCAGGTCAAAGTCTGTGCAGACTTTAGCAATGACAGCAGGCTAGGAGAGCAGTTTTTGGTGTGTGGCTGGTGGGCCCCCAGGTCTCCTAGAGCCTTTGGGGAAAGGGAGTTGGGTTGTGAGGTTGAAACTATTTTCGTAACAATGTTCAGACATTATTTGCCTTTTTAACTTTGTGGACACTTGCACTGATACTGCAAAAGCAATGATGGGTAAAACCTTGCCAATATCACTTAAAAATATCCTAGATAAACCAATAAAAAGAATTAATTTTATTAACTCTCAACTCTTGAGTGCATGTCTTTTTAATATTCGGTGACGAAATAGGAAGTATTTTGTCACTTCTACTACCAATGTATGACGGTTGCCTTGAGGAAAAGCTCTTGGATGATTGAGTTTTGAATTGAACTGGCTGCTTTTATAGTGAAACACTATTTTTTTTACTTAAAAGAACAATGGATAAACTATAATTATTCAGACTTGGGCATCTGGTAGACATTTTCTTGAAAATGTCCCATGTGAGCCTCTGACTACAATGAAGCACAGTGAAACAACTGAAATAATGCATTGCTGATGCGAAAATCTGAACTTTGAAGGAAAAATGATAATTTTGAAATGCTTGTATGCACCATGAGCTTGGCAGCTACCTGGTATTTAAAGACTTTTATGGTGAGCTTAGCATTGAAACAAATGTGATTGTTATTATTGGATAAGAAAAGCTGTCAACATTTGGAAGACCTGCATTTTTCAGTGAACCATACTTTCCAAGTGATCAACGTATAACGTTACACAACCATGCATTGGTAAAAGATCCATGTAAAGTACAAGATAAACCGACTGTAATGTAACATAGTGTGGACAGTTTGATGATAAGGTTTCAGATTCCACATTGTAACTACCTTAAAGAAATGACATCCAGTTTAGTCTTGGTGTCATATCGAAGAAGAATGTCTACAGTCTTCTGAAAAGGCTGTTAAAGACACTCCTTCCTTTCCAGCTCTGTATCTATCCGAGGCTGGATTTTCTTCACATACTTCAAGCAGAACACATGTCAAAACTTGTTGAATGCAGAAGTAGGTATGAGGATCCAACCGTTTTTTAAAAAGCCAATCATTAAAAAGATTTGCAAAAAAGCCAGGCGGGCATGGTGGCATGTGCCTGTAGTCCCAGCTACTCAAGAGACTAAGTGGGTGGGAGGATTCCTTGTGCTCAGCAGGCTAAGATGGCACTTGTTGAATAGCCACTGGATTCCAGCTTGGGCAACATAGTAAGAACCTGTCTCTAATAACAAAAAGAAAGAGAGAAAGAAAGAAGGAGAGAGAGAGAGAAGAGAGAGAGAGAGAAGGAAGGAAGGAAAGAAGGAAGGAAGGAAAGAAGGAAGGAAGGAAGGAAGGAAGGAAGGAGGGAAGGAAGGAAGGAAGGGAGGGAGGGAGGGAGGGAGGGAGGGAGGGAGGGAGGGAGGGAGGGAGATCCAAAAACCAAAAACGTGAATACACTGGCCTGAGGTTCTAGTAGGTCTATCTGGCAGGTGCACGTGGTTTTTAACTGTTCCCAGGTTACGTTGGTGGGTCCCTTTGGCCCTGTCTCTCAAGCCCCACTGAAGGGAAGCCACAAACTGACCCTCTGAGTGGATTCTGGCATGGGAACCAGAGATCTCTTAGCTAAGGATCCTTTCTCCCATTTAGAAGCTTTCTCTGAACCTGAGTGGTTTAGGGGTGGCGGGTAGAGTGAAGGTATATTCAGTTTGGAGATGCCAGTCAAGAATGTGACACACTTTTAACTGAACCAAGAGGATTCCAGGGTGGGGAGTACAAAGTGGGACAGATACTAGGTAGCATTTGAGCCTAATCTTGAGGAACGTGTCCTATTTGGCCAGGCAATGTAATAATCACAGGTCTGAGATATTACTCAGCACACTGACATCATCAGGGTGAAACCATGTCCATTCTTCTCTTCTTTGGCCTACTCGTACTCCCATTTCTACTTTTCTTCTGTAAACCAGAAAGTATTTGAGACAGGCCTCCATCAATTTAGAGGTTTATTTTGCCAAGGTTAAGGACCATGGCCAGTGACACAGCCTCAGGAGGTCCTGAGAACGTGTGCCCAAGGTGGCTGGGTTACAGCTTGGTTTTATACCTTTTAGGGAGACAGAAGTTCCCAGGGAAATACGTAAATTAATACACGTAAGGTATACATTGGGTCTGCCCAGAAAGGCAGGACATCTCGAAGCAGGGGCTTCCAGGTCATAGGTGGATTCAAAGATTTCCTGACTGGCAATTGGTTGAAAGAGTTAAGCTGGGCCGGGTGCGGTGGCTCAAGCCTGTAATCCCAGCACTTTGGGAGGCCGAGACGGGTGGATCACGAGGTCAGGAGATCGAGACCATCCTGGCTAACCCGGTGAAACCCCGTCTCTACTAAAAAATACAAAAAACTAGCCGGGCGAGGTGGCAGGCGCCTGTAGTCCCAGCTACTCGGGAGGCTGAGGCAGGAGAATGGCGTAAACCCGGGAGGTGGGGCTTGCGGTGAGCTGAGATCCGGCCACTGTACTCCAGCCTGGGCGACACAGCGAGACTCCGTCTCAAAAAAAAAAAAAAAAAACAGTTAAGCTGGAGCTTAAGCCAAGGTTCTTGTCATGTAGATGAAGCCTCCAAATAGCAGGCTTCAGAGAGAACAGGTGGTGAATGTCTCTTGTCTGACCTTAAGAGGTGTCAGCCTCTCCAGAAAAGGCCTAATAAGGGAAGAAGATTATAGAATGCAAATTTCCCCCACAAGAGACAGGTTTTCAGGGCCGTTTCAAAATATGTCAAGGAAATATATTTTGGGATAAAATACTGCCATTTCTTTCAGGGCCTGCTATCCGCAATGTAATTCCATACCAGAGTCAGGTGGAAATGTGGTAGGTTATTGCTACAAAGAGTTTGTTTTTTCAGTCTTAAGGTCTCTGAGTCAATGTTAATGTTGGTCAGTCGTGTCTGAACTCCAACGGGAAGACAGTAGAAGGAGGCAAGTCTGACTCTCCGGAACATCATGGGCTGATGTAGTTTTTCAGGTATTTTTTGGAATCCCTCTTGGCCAAGAGAGGGATCCATTCAGTTGGTTGGGGGCGCTTAGAGTTTTATTTTTGTTTTATACTTCTCATAACCAAGTATGACTCCCAAGACTCTCGGGGCATGCCGTAGAGCAATGCTGTTACCAGGAATTTGTCAGGAAATACTCTGCATGATTGGAGGCTGAGAGTAAAGGCTTAGAATTTGGTGTTGTTTGTACAAACCTCCCATGAAAAGACCGTGCACACTGGAGCAGGACAGTTGCAATTTTGGCTTCCCTCTCTCCTGACTCTGGGATCTTGAGTAAATTACTCCAAGTCCTTAAGCCTCTGTTTCCACATCTGGAAACTGAACATAGTAACACCAACCTCTCAGAGTTGCTGGGACAATTAATCAGGAACATATGTGGAAGCACAGTGCCAGGGACAAGGCATTCGTGTGATAAATACTGGTGTCTTTCCTTCCTTTCCTCCCCCTTTTCTTCCTCCCTGCAGAGACACTCAAACTGGGATTCTGGTCACGGCCAGGTGACTGCCATGAGGACAGAGCCATCTGGCGTTAGTTCCTGGATGAAGGTAGGAGGCTAATTAAGCTAGAAAACATTGCGTACCCTGTAAATGGCCATCTTAATAATTTTCTGCTAGTGGTGAGTCAGCAAGAACACAGGTGTTACTCTCAGAATTTATAGAATAACCAGACTATCTTAAGTCCCATTAAAGTACATTCTGGGAGCCTGTTTACCTGTTTGGGGGCACATTGAGTTCTAGCTGTTTTTACTGTAATAGGCAGAAGGCACCCCATGAATGTATGTATGCTTGACAGGTTACTTACCTTGGGACTTCACGAAGGCAACAAAGAGAGTCGTCGAAACTGGCTGAGATTCCTCCAAACAGGCCAATTACTTACAATTGTCTGTACAGATAACTTGGAAACAATACAAAAATACTAGAAATAATTTCCTAGGGATTCTGGTTTTAATGTTCAGTTTCTTTCCTTTTCTTTTCTTTTCTTTTTTTTCCAAGAGACAGTATTTCACCCAGGCTGGAGTGCAATGACAGGATAATAGCTCACTGCAGCCTCAAACTTCTGGGGCTCAAGTGATCCTCCCAAGTAGCTGGAACTACGGGTGAAGTCACCTCACCAGTTTTCTTTCTCTTTCCACCTCTCCCTCTTCTGCTCCCATGTTCCTCCCTCTGCTTCTCTATCCCTGTCTTCTCTTCTTGCTCCCCAGCCCCATATTCATGGCCCTGAGGTAGAGTCAGAGACTTTACCCTATATCCAGCCATTTCCATTTTCTGGATTCTGTGCTCTGTGGAACTGTTAGTGGGCTGGAGTAGAGGAAAGGGTTTATCTGTCTCACTTTCTGGCAGGAACAAGAACTTCCTGATTTAGAGTAAGAACTGAACATAAAAACCCATTCTGGTGGAAACAGATCATCATGGCATTTCCTGTTTAAAATCATCTAAAAAAAAATCCCCTATCCCCACTTTCTGCAGAGCTTCCAAGGGGATGACTACTTAACCATTTCATATCCAAAACAGCTAGTACTACATAGCACCAAGAGAAGTAGAAATATCTTGTCTTTCTTTCTATTATACATAATCATAATATGTATTTTTTTGGTTTGCATGGCTCCATAATATAAGAGACAGTAGCTGGTCTTCACTAGTAATAGCCAAAAGTGACAGAAAGAAAAAGCATTACCCTTTGAAAAGAAGAATCAGTTAATGGGAGCAAGTTCAAAACTGAGTGTACATGCTCCTCCTCAAAAGTGAAGTGAGTAGGAGTGAAGCATAGAGAGGGTAGGTAGAAAAGCATAAGCTGCCTCTTCTTTAATTTTTTAAAAATTATTTTTCAAGATTGTAAACATGCATAACATAAAATTAACTATTATGTAACCGTTTTCAGTGTGCCGTTCAGTGGCATTATGTACATTCACATTACTATGTAACTATAACCACCATCCATCTCTAGAAAATTTTTCACCTTTAAAACTGCACTTCCTGATGTTATACACTGGGCCAGACAGGATGGCTCACACCTGCCTGTAATTGTAGCACTTTGGGAAGCCAAGGCAGGATGATCACTTGAGGCCAGGAGTTTGAGAATAGACTGGGCAACATAGTGAGATGCTATCTCTGCAAAAAAAAAAAAAAAAAAAAGATATACACTGTAGTTTGAATTTATAACAGCTTAACTTCAAGAGCATACAAATGTTCTGCTTCTATGCAGCTCTGTTCCTAACCCCTTTCAGTTATTGATATCACAAAATGATATATTTGTGCATCCTGTCACCACAAATATAAACTAATAAGTTTTTAAATACATTACTCTCTTGAATCATGTAGAAAATAAAAAGTGGAAGTAACAAACCAAAGTTGCAATAATACTATTTTATAATTGTTTATATATTTACTTTTGCCAGAGATCTTCATTTTTCACATAGCTTTGAGTTACTGTTTAGTGCCCTTTTATTTCAACCTAAAGAACTCCCTTCTTGCAGGGCAGGTGCTACAGTTTGAATGTTTGACTCCTCCAAATCTCTTGTTGAAATTTGATCCCTGGTGTGGTGGTGCTGGGAAGTGAGGCCTAATGGGAAGTGTTTGGGTTATGGAGGCAGACACTTCATGAATAGATTAATACCTACACAGTCACAGGGAGGGTGAGTTCTCACTCTATGAGTTCCCATGAGAGTTGGTTGTTAAAAAGAGCCTGGCATCTCCCTGCTACCTCTCTTGCTTTCTCTCTCACCACATGATCTTTGCACATGCCAGCTCCCCTTCACCTTCTGCCATGAGTGGAAGCAGCCTGATCCTTCATTAGATGCCCAATCTTGAACTTTTTCAGACATGAGAATTCTAAGCCAAATAAACTTCTTTTTTCATTAAAAAAAATTACCTAGCAACAGGTATTCTTTATAGCAACACATGACAGACCAAGACAGCAGGTCTAGTAGTAACAAACTCCCTCAGCTTTTGTTTATCTGGGAATGTCTTAATTTCTTCCTCATTTTTAAAGGATAGTTTTGCTGGATATAACATTCTTGGTCAACAGTTTTGTTTTGTTTGTTTTTTCCTCCTAGAGCACTCTGAATGTATCAACTCACTGCCTTCTGGCCTCTCCAAGGTTTCTGCCGAGAAATCTGCTTACCTTACCAGGGATTCATTGTATGGGATGAGTCATTTCTTTCTTGTTGCTTTCAAGATTCTTTCTTTGTCTTGACAATTTGAGTATAATGTGTCTGGTGTGGGTCTTTTGAGATCATTGAGCTTCTTGAATTTATGTTCATGTTCATATTTGTGTTCATGTCTTTATCATATTTTAGAAGTTTTAACCACGATTTATTAAAATAATCTCCTTGCCCCTTTTTCTTTGTCTTCTCCTTCTGGAACCTCAACAATGTATATGTTGGTTTACTTCATGATGTGCCACAGGTTCTTAAGGCTCTGTTCACTCTTCTGTAATCTTTTGGCCTTCAAGTCCTCAGAGTCAAGAATTTCAATTATTCTATCTGCATGTTTGCTTATTCTTTCTTTTGCCTGCTCAAATCTGTTTTTGAGTCCTCTGTGAAAATTTCATTTCAGTTATTGTACTTTTTAGCTCCTTTAGTTCCTTTTCATGTTTTCTATCTCTTTATTGATATTTCCATTTTGTTCATACATTTTCTTGATTTTTGTCTACATCTTTAAGCTCTTTGAGCATCTTTAAGACAATTGTTTTAAACTCTTTGTATAGTAAGTCTACCATCTAGTCTTTCTCACGGATGGTTTCCATTGACTTTTTAAAATCTTACACTTTTCTGTTTGTATGCTTTGTGATTTTTTGCTGAAAACTGGACATTTGAATCTTATAATATATAACTCTGTAACTCTCTGCCTTGGTAGGGTGTCTGTCTGCCAAAGTTCAGCCTTAAGTGCAAACTTAAGGTCTTCTCAGATCTTTTTTTGAGCCTGCACCTTTCCCTGGGCATGTGTGATGACTTTCCAAATGCCTCTGTATATGTTGTTGTTGTTGATGTCCTAGTTCTTAAATATTTTATTACAAAAGGGGAATAAAGGAAAAATAAAGAAGAAAAAAAGAGCAGGCTCCAAAAACAGGTGCTGGCCCTTTAATTCCCCTGGAAGTTGCTTCAGCCAGAGAGATGAAGATTGTAAAATTGCAAATGATGGTTGCAGCAATGCTGCTCACCTCTGTGTCTACACTTCCATAACCAGAAGCAGCAATTAGCAATCACAGCAAAGATCCCCATTATTTGTAGGATAGGGTCCTTACACCCACCGTGGCTCCTTCAAGCTTTTTGCAAGCTGTCTCAGGCACACATGCATAGCTGTTTGCCTGGCTGGTAGGTGACAGCTGCTACTGTGCTGAGAGCTAAAATTAACCAAAATCAACCACAATTTACCGCCCAAGTCTTCCCCTGGATGTTGCAAGCCTTCAGTAGACACCAAAGTTCCAAAATAGTTACATTCGAGAGATCCTGCCAGTGCAATTGTTGTCTAAATGGGGAGACAGATTCCTGGTGCTTCTATGCTGCCATCTTCTTGAATGTCAAACGTCAGAGTGCTTCTTAGTGCAGGGTTTGGATGTCTATGGCTGAAAAGCCAATGCCTTTATATTCTAGAAGAATGACACTGCCCAGGCTGGGCACGGTGGCTTACGCCTGTAATCCCAGCACTTCAAGAGGCCGAGGCAGGCAGCTTACGAGGTCAGGAGTTCAAGACCAGCCTGGCCAACATGGTGAAACCCCGTCTCTACTAAAAATACAAAAATTAGCCAGTCATGGTAGTGCGAACTTGTAATCCCAACTATTGGGGAGGCTGAGATAGGAGAATCACTTGAACCCGGGAGATGGAGGTTGCAGTGAGCCAAGATTGTGCCACTGAACTCCAGCCTGGGTGACAGAGCAAGACTCTGTCTAAAAAAAAAAAAAAAAAAAAAAAAAAAAAAAAAAAAAAAAAGACGCTGCCCAAACCAAACCAGAAGGAATTCAATTTAGGTTCTCACTCAAGGAGGCTATGTACTATTACAACGAGCTGTTATTATGTTACAGATGAGGAAACTGAGGGTTAAAACAGTTAATAACTTACCTATTAAGTGTTCCTTAACTGCCAAATGTCAGGTCCTACTAATTCTAATATCTATGATCTCAACTAGTACTGTGCTCTTTTGTCATGGGATGGTTTCCTGGGGGTGGCAGGAAGCAGGGAAGACTCGAGGACAGTATGTCATGACTATTAGTTGACCTAGGTAAGAAGCTTGTGCTCCCAGTAGTTGGGTGCTCTGAGGATAGGATATTAATTTGGCAGTGCATTCAGAGTCAAATGGAGAGCCCATCCTCAGCTCTCAATTTGGGTGGTGGTAGGGGGCTCATGTTATCTCTGCAGCTTCTCATTCCAGTAACATAGCTGCTCTTGGGACCAGGGATGGAGGTGAATGTTGTCCTGACGAATACCAGGTCTGTCTCACAGTGGTCATGCCCATGAGACCTTTACTACCTCACTCTGCTCATCCTTCCACTGCCATCCCCCTTCCCAATCTTCCTCTGCAGTGACTCCTCCCAAATCTTTCTTACACTGTAATTAAAGCCCTCTTTGTTCTCAAAGTTTATCCTAACTTCCTCCCTGAAAGTCTACTCGATCTTCTGGCTCTCCCTGAGTGCACTGACTCCCTTGCAGCCCTCTGGAGCAAGTCCTGCTAATTCTTCCACATTTATTTCCAAGTCCCACAAGCTCAGTGGAACGATTGGCTTTCTTTCCCTTCCCCTTGCCCCATTCAAACCATTATTTACCTTCCTTTATGCAATTGCTCTCCTCACTTTAGGTACATACTATTTGGCTACACCTACCCTCCTGTGAGCTGCTATATGCCTCCATGGATTATTGTACACATGGGGCTCTGAAGCAAGAAGTGATAAGTGAAGTAGGGGTCTGTGATGGACAGCATAGAATGCATTAATGGAAACGCAAGGGCTGGGCACGTTGGCTTACACCTGTAAACCCAGCACTTTGGGAGGCTGAGGCAGTAGGATCACTTGAGCCCAGGAGTTCAAGACCAGCCTGGGCAACATAGTTCAAGACCAGCCTGGGCAACCCTGTTTCTACAAAAAATAAGAAAATGACCTGAGCATGGTGCCATGCACCTGTAGTCCCAGCTACTTGAAAGGCTGAGGTGGGAGGATCACTTGAGCCCAGGAATTCAAGGCTTCAGTGAAATCCAGCCTGGGCTGGATCACATCACTGCAATCCAGCCTGGGCAACAGAGAGGGAGCCTCCAAACACACACACACACACACACACACCCCACAAAGTGTCAAAGCCTGTCTTTAAATGTAACGTTGCCATTCTGCTGAAGCCAAGATAGCATGAAAAGAAGATTTATCACATGGAAAAGTTCCTACAGAATCATCAAAATTTGTCACTAAAGTTTTAATCTATCATCTATATTCAATACAAATCTTAGAATATGGATGCTCATAACTTTAACAGAATATGAACTATGTTCGTAGACATTGAGACTAAGAGAGATTAAGCTTATCCAAGACCGTTCAATGACCCAGAATTTACTGAACATATACACTGTAGAAAACTATTGAAGGAGATTGATGCTGTCTGATTTTTAAGTCGTCTTCCAACTTTAATGGTGACCTCAGTGTGGAGGAAGCACACCTGGGAACCCTTCCTCATAACCCCCACCCAGGGTACAGAGCTACTCAGCAGGACTCCTGTCCACCCAGAACTCTTTTTACTTTGTGATATTTTATTCTATTTTAACAAGGTAACAAGCATGTATGTATTAGTACTAATAGTGTATTGGTGTTCATAGTCCAAATACAACTTGAATTGCTTTTTGATTATGTTTTTTGTCAAATTGATGGTTTTTTGAATATGTCACTCCCACCAAGACAGGGTCATATGAACACCCAGATTTATATTAGTTACATTTTAAGGCTTATTGTATGAGATTTTAGATCTAAGATATGGTGTTCAGCTGTATCTTCGATTAAAATAATAACTGTGGGCCGATAAAAGAATGCATTATCACTGTCATATTATTGGATTTATACAGCTCTGAAGTCAAGTGGGTCCTATACAAACCAGAAAGACAGAGGAATATGAGTAGAACTCATCAGGATGGAAATCACAATTTTAAGGCAGATACATGTTTTTGGAAGATCAACCTTATACAACATGGAGTTCCTGAAACTGAGGAGGTCTAAAAGTAGGGTGACCAACCATCACGGTTTGACATAGACTGATAGATATTTCCTGGGGTGCAGGACCTTCAGTGCTAAGACTGGGGAAGTTTCAGAAAATTCACTGATAATGGAAATCTAAAGTATACTCAGAAATACGTTGATCATCTTATCTAAAAGATGGTGACAGATTGTGGTAGCTAGTCTCCAAAGACAGTTCCCCAATAAATTATACCTTCCTGAATCTGTGACTTTGTGTAATCCTATCCCCTTGAATCTGGGTGGACCTGTGGCTTTTTTTTTTTTTTTGAGACAGGGTCTCACTTTGTCACCCAGACTGGAGTGCAGTGGCATCATCATGGCTCACTGAAATCTCAACTTCCCTGGGCTCAGGAGATTCTCCCACCGCAGCCTCCCAAGTGGCTGAGACCACAGAGATGGGCCACTATGCCCAGCTAATTTTTGTATTTTTTTGTAGAGAGGGGGTTTCACCGTGTTGCCTGGGCTAGTCTCGAATTCCTGGGCTCAAGTGATCCACCCGTCTTGACCTCCCAAAGTGTTGGCATTACAGGTGTGTACTACCATGCCCCACGTGTGGCTGATTTTTGACCAACAGAATATGACAGAAGCCATCTTGGCGTGAAATCCAAGACCAGGTCGTTAGAAACCTTACAGCTTCCACCTGGGTATCTTGGCATATTTACTCTGAGGGAAGCCAGTTGCCATCTAAGGTCAACTACTTTAAAATCACCAAGCTCAGACTAACCATATGGGGAGCCTGTGTGGACGGAACGCGATGCCTGTGCAGGCCAGCTGTCCCAGCTGTCCCAGCTGAAGCACCAGATGTGTTAGTAAAGAAGCCATGTGGGACGTCCAGCCTTCAGAAGACGGCAGCCCTGCGAGAGACTCCAAGTGCAAATCACCCAGCTGAATCCAGTCAGTCCACACAATTATGATAAAAAATAGTGGAATATCTGAATCCCAGCACTTTGGGAGGCTGAGGCGGGCAGATCACGAGGTCAGGAGATGGAGACTTGCCTGGCTAACACGGTGAAACCCCATCTCTACTAAAAATACAAAAAATTACCCAGGCGCGGTGGCGGACGCCTGTAGTCCCAGCTGCTCGGGAGGCTGAGGCAGGAGAATGGTGTGAACCCGGGAGGCGGAGCTTGCAGTGAGCCGAGATCGCGCCACTGCACTCCAGCCTGGGCGGCAGAGCGAGACTCCGTCTCAAAAACAACAACAACAACAACAAAAAAAAAACAAAAACAGTGGAATATTATTTTAAGCCACGAATTTTTTCCTTAAAAAAGCTGTGGTAAGCTCATGCTGAAGGTCTATTTCCCTACCTAAGCACTGGAGACCTCTTCTTTACTTCTGTGCCTAGGGGAAAGTGCCTGGGCTCTGGGCAGAGTGCCCCGTGCTCATGCAGGTAGACGTTCCCGCTTCCCACTGCAAAGCCCACTAAGCAGCACGATGTCCTGCTCTTTTAGTTATGCAGGCACCACAAGCTCAAAGGGCAGCAGAAAAATACTGACAATAGAGGTAAGGCCGTTCTGGGTAATTCAGTTCATAAAGCTCGCTTTGGAGGATTTCATTTCTCCATGTTAAATACACTATGTTATTCTTTTGAGATACCTCTTTTCAGCAGGAAAATCCTGCCATCATCATTTCCCATTTGAGTTCCATGAGCTTCTACCTAGAGGCAAAATGGAAATGGAATTTTACAATGAAAGAAGCAGACGGCGAAAAGAATCTGCCATCATCTTAACAAGCCAGTAACAGGCACCGAAAATCTGAGAGCTGCCAATGACAAGCATGTTCATACTCAGCGCAGCTGCTCTTTTACAAATCGTGGTAATATAAACAACATAAAGTCACCATCAACTATTTCCAGAACATTTTCATCTTCCCAAGCTGAAAGTCTGTACCCTTTAAACAATAACTGCCCTTTCCTCTCTCCCCGAGTCCCTGGCCACCCCAGTCTACTTTCTACCTCTGTGAGTTTGATTATCTTTGGTACCCTATAAAGTGGAATCACACAGTATTTGTCCTTTTGTGCCTGGCTTACTTCACTTAGCATAGTGTCCTCAAGGTCCATCCATGTTGCAGCACATGGCGAGACTTCCTTCCTTTTTAAGGCTGAATCATATTTCATTGTATGGATGGACCACATTTTGGTTATCCACTCATCTGTTGTTGGACATCGGGTTGCTTCCAGCTGCTGGCTATTGTGAATAATGCTGCTATGAGCATGAAATGTGCAAATATCTCTTCCAGACCCTGCTTTCATTTCAAGCCACTGAATGTTGAGGTGGTTTGTTACATTGCAATAGACAACCAGATGTTGAGTGACGATTAGAGCGTGCCACTGACATGGTACGAGGATGATGATCACTGAAGGAGAGAAGTGTGTTGTCCATGTGAGTGCCTGGGGTCCAGCTGGAGAGATTATTAAGCAGGCTGTAGAGTAGTAGAAGTTTAGAAATTGCACTCCTAACTGTGTGTCAACAAAAGAAAAGATTATTCTGGATTTGCATTCAGATTGGGCAGACTGCTAGTGTTCCCTCCACCAGGATGGTCTGAGAGCCAAGCTTGGAAAATCGGAAGTGATTGGGTCATCTGGTGCAAGACAGTTTAGCACCATGAATGGCCAATCAAACTTGGATTCCATCACAAACTAGAGGGGATACTTTTTCTTCTGTTGAACTTAATCAGGGCTGAGGAAGAAAAAGAAGAAACCATGGCTACCTTTCTGAAACAAGTCCAACAAACAGGTCAGAGAGAGGCTCCAGGCTGCACGTGGGGATCTGGAAGTAAAGCAGGTGAGCCCCGCCCTCCTGAAGCTGGACCCTGCACTGGTGATGAGGATAAGAGGTTTCCCAGCTGTTTAAAAGAAAACAGTGTATCAGCCGGGCATGGTGGCTCACGCCTGTAATCCCAGCACTTTGGGAGGCCGAGGCTGGCGGATCACTTGAGGTCAGGAGTTTGAGACCAGCCTGGCCAACACAGTGAAACCATAGCTCTACTAAAAATACAAAAATTAGCCAGGCATGGTGGTGTGCACCTGTAATCCCAGCTACTCGGGAGGCCGAGGCAGGAGAATCACTTGAACCCGGGAGACAGAGGTTGCAGTGAGCCGAGATCACGCCACTGCACTCCAGCCTGGGAGACAAGAGTGAAACTCCGTCTAAAAAAAAAAAACCCCACAATAAACAGTGTATCAATACAAAAACTGTGAGGTATGCTAAGGCCAATGGAGAGGAAAGTTCCACACGGTTCCCAAGACGAAGGTGTGCACCACACCACAGGGCCGCACAGGGAAGCAGGAGGCAGAGCGAGAGGGGGGCTGGGGACAAGTGCCTTTTTTTTGTGGTTTCCATGGGAAGAAACAGGAAGGCAAAGTAAAGAGGCTCAGGATTGACTGGTTTGCTAGTTTCAGCAGGCTCTGAGGTATAGGGGCTGTCCCTAGCTGTCTGGTACCCGACTTTGGGTGATTAGGGAAAGTGGATAGTGGCCCAGCATGTGAGAGACCAATAAAGGAGGTGGTTGGGGTGTGGGCTCTGGATTGGTTGGTTTGTATTTGAAAAGTGCACCCCTGGGAGGAGGAAGACTTCTGAGGAATGGCGGGTGGAACAGAGGAGGCGACAAGGGAGGCCTGAGGCTGAAGCAAAGCATATTGTTGGGTTTTCCAGATCAAGGAATGTTTGGTACACGCATGTAGGACAGATGTTAAAACATTGACTTTATGGATGCCAGAAACATGGTCAATACATTTGGCCCTGTGACACTTTAACATCAAACTAAGGCACCTTTGCAGCGATGATGGATGAGACTTAGAAAGAAGGCCATCATTTGCCCTAAATAGTATAGAAAATATTTTTTTATGAGAATTGAAAGGAGGAACAAAAATCAAAGTATAAGGAGTCCTTGTAGGCCAGCCTGTATCTAAGTTTCCCATTCATATGGCATTAGCAGGGGAAATAGATTCGAAATTTCCAGGATCTCTACCAATATCTTGGTGGATTGCAAAGTATCTTAAAAGTATAAGATAGATATATACCTCCAAAAAAGTTGGACAATAATATCTTGGTGTATTTCTCAGGTCATGGTGGTAAGTGCTGCAGTTATGTTGTTGGGGGGTATGATCTGAGAAGTCAGTAAAGTACATGTGAAGATTGGTGATATTTGTGTGTAACCAAGGGGATGGGGTGGTTGTGGTGGTAACAGTTGGAAACAGGGCAGGAGGTCCTGGTGGAAAGCTGGAGGGTGGAGTAGAAGTCACTAGGGAGTGTATGACCCTCTCCCCAGGGTCCGAAGGATTCACTGACCTGCAGCAGCTGCCTTTTGGGGAAAACAATACTCTTCGTTAATTTTAGAATGGCATTGAGAGTAGTAGCTTCTACCAGATTTTCCTTTAGGCGTGGAGGGGAGGGTGCATGTTTTGGCAGAGAGCAAGGAACATACCAGGATCATAGACCAAGTAGATAGTAAATTCAGGAAACACAATAGAGCTCCTAATTCAAAAGAAGAAAAGCAGTAAATGTCCCATGTCCATTTTGTCAGCACCTTGGGAGAGGCATTCCATGGGTGTCACTGGGGTGGGGGCTTTAGTGTCCGGGTGATGCATCTCTAATAGCGATGTCTTGGGCTAGGGTGATGTTGTCTAAGGTGATGTCATCTCCAGCTGCGAGCTTCTGAGCAGTGTCATCTGGGATGTGGGTCTGAGGTGCCCTGTGCAACTGCCGAAAGGTGGGTGTGATTAAGATCTTGTCTGCAAAGATAGTGCGCAATGGCAAAGCTGTTGAGGTCCCCTGGGTAGCCTAGGAAAGGTAAATTGTGACCCGTTAGAGGTGAAGGCAAACTGTGTGAAGGGTTTTTGAAGGGGGCAATGAACAGAACACAGTAGCCAAATCTGTAATAATAAAATACCAGTTATTGACTGGGTGATGTCGATTATTTTAACAATACTGAAATATTGCATATGGAGCTTTTTTTTTTTTTGCTAGGAACTTCTGGTTTTTATTTTTTAAACATCATTTAACAAGAAAAACAGTCAACCAAATTAAAAAAAATTAGGTTGGATTAATTTACAATAAAATAATCAACTTAAAATATCAGCCCTTCCATTTAGGGCCAAGGAGGCCAATAGTTCCTGTTTAAACAGCAGAATTGCACAATTGTTTTTACCTATATTTGATGACACACAAAAATAAAAGTCTTACAGTTTCTGCTGACACCCTCCCCACCCTCCAGAGTAGAGTTCATACAATTGCATCTTAGATCAGTACTCAGGCTTTTAAAAATCATCTCACATTTTGAAAGATAATACAACTACTCTGGTAACAAGAATACTTTTAAAACAATTCTTACAGAAAACAAATACCTTAGATAATTCTGTGGCACATTAGACTGCTCAAAGAAACAGCGAAGATGAACAATAATGTACAAGAATTATAGTCCCTTGTTTATAGAAACCATCCAAATAAAATATTTTCCCTAATTTTCCTTACTTCTTATAGTTTGTTAGCAGAGATGAATTACAAGAAGCTGAATGCACCATTTTTTGGTTCTTGGTTGTAGCTGCCAGCTTAGGAATTCATGACTATAAATATCAAGCAAATATGATTATACTCACAAGTTCTGGAATGGGAAAAAACCCCAGATATCTCTAAAGTGTTTCTCTATCCTTTCTTTCAAGTCATGACAAAAAAAAATCACAGCAGTTTAAAGGATGGTGAAAGACTGAACATGGGCCCACTAAAATAGAGATTAATTTTACATATTACACTCCTATAGTAAAAATTGTAATAAGTATGATATTCTATTAAGTAACATTCTATAGTAAGCTGTTGGAGCAAATACAGCATTTAACAGGTTCATTTACAGACCAGGCATAGTAGCCTTTAGACAGAACATCTTATTTTCACACTCTTGAACATGTAACCTTTAAAAAACCAAAAGAAATATGTAATTTATGACAGCTGGCCAGGCACTTAATTTGGGGAAAGAGAAGGATTCTGAGGTAAACGAGAATTATTTTTAGCAATCACAAACATAGCCTATAAACCACATTTTACACCACACTGAAGTTATTCAGCTTTTAACTATAAGTTTGTCACTCCTTTGTGCCAAAATTCACACCTAGGTGTAACTTTATTTTTTGAGCCGAGTCTCACTCTGTCACCCAGGCTGGAGTGCAGTGGCGTGATCTCCGCTCACTGCAACCTCCACCTCCTGTGTTCAAGCGATTCTCCTGCCTCAGCCTCTCAAGTAGCTGGGATTACAGGCACGGGCCACCATGCCCAGCTAATTGTAACTACTTAAGAAGCTCTTCAAATAACATACTCAAGTCTGAATCTTGGCCCTGCATATGGGACTCTTCATGCATGGAACCACAGCATTGAGGTTGCAGTAATCCACCATCAGGCACCACTGATTTTCTTCTGCTTCCCAAAATTTTGACAAAATTGGATTGTCAAATGGAGAAGCAGTAAAGATAACTCTTCTATTAATTAGGTTTTTATTGATACATAATAGGCGTACATATTTTGGGGGGTAATGTGATACTTTGATACATTCATATAATGTGTAATAATCAAATCAGGATAATTGGGATATAATCACCTTAAACATTTATCTTTTCTTTATGCTGAAAACATTCAAATTATTCTCAAAGTTGAAGCTGTTTTGAAATATACAATAGATTACTGTTTTCTATAGTCACTCAACTCATTTATGGAACACTAAATCTTATTTCTTCTTTCTTCTTCTTCTTCTTTTTTTTTTTTTTTAGAGATGAGGTCTCACTATGTTGCCCAGGCTGGTCTTGAACTCCTGAGCTCAAGCAATCTTCCCATTTTGGCTTCCCAAAATGCTGAGATTGCAGGGATGAGTCACGATGCCTGGCCTTCTTTCCTTAAAAGACATTTCTTTATCTGTGTATCTATGTATGTGTGTGTGTACATATGTATGTATGTATGTATGTATGTATGTATCTATCTATCTATCTATCTATCTATCTATCTATCTACTATCTATCTATCTATCTATCTATCTATCTATCTATCTATCATCTATCTGTCTATTGTTAGAGACAGGGCCTCACTCTGTCACCCAGGCTGGAGTGCACTGGCATGATCATAGCTCGTCTCAACCTCTTGAGCTCAAATGACCCTCCCACCTCAGCCTCCCAAGTAGCAGGGACTAAGGCATGCACCACCATGCTCAACTAATTTTTTTGTATTTTTTGTAGAGATGGGGTCTCACTACATTGCCCAGGCTGTTTAAAGCTACATTCCTTCTGAAATTGATTTTTGTGGGTAGTTTAGGATATGTTTCAAGATTTTCTTTTTGCATATGGCTAATTGATCTATCAACATTAATTTCTTAAATATATTTTTAATCACTAATCTACAGTATTTTCTTTGTCACAGATATGTGTCCACACATGTGTGGGTCTGTTTTTAGGCTCTGTTCTTTTCCATTGGTCTATTTTCTATTCTTATTTCAACATTACTCCCTTAATTCCTGTGGCTTTATATTAAGTCCTTATATCTGTAAGTTAATTTCTTTTATTTAGTTCTTTCTTCTGAAGAATGTCTTTTCTTGGTCCTTTTCACCTCACATAAATTTTAGATCAGATATTCAATTTCCATATCTGAAACCCTGTGGGGAGTTTGACTTATTTAGTTTTAATTTTTAATTGGATGTCAGAATGCTCCCTTTCTCTGTTTCCAATTTTTATTATTATAATTATGATGTTTCATAGATGATAGCAGGATTACAAAATATCAGAAAGCAGGGTCAGTATTTTATATATATTTTTTAATGTTAAACACATCCTGGCTGGGTGTGGTTGCTCACGCCTGTAATCCCAGCACTTTGGGAGCCTGAGGGGGGGGGTTGATCACCTGAAGTCAGGAGTTCGAGACCAGCCTGACCAACATGGAGAAACCCCATCTCTACTAAAAATACAAAATTAGCCAGGCATGGTGGCAGGCACCTGTAATCCCAGCTACTCTGGAGGCTGAGGGAGGAGAATCACCTGAACCCAGGAGGCAGAGGTTGTGGTGAGCCAGGATCCTGCCACCACTGCACTCTAGCCTGGGCTACAAGAGCGAAACTCCATCAAACAAACAAACAAACAAAAAAAGACATATCCTGCAAGAAGAAACCCCTTTTAAAGTTTATAACTGGTCGTCACAATAGATTTGTCAGCATAGCCATGCCATCAAGATTGGTGGATCAATCTGGAATTTTATGAGAAGCTCCAAATCCTGGGAGGATTGGGGGAATGGATGGAGCTCTTAATTGTTTCTGCAGAAACGAACTATGGGAGGGTTCACAAAACTCCCAGGAATCTATAGACATATCCCAATGAGTCCAGATTTCTCAAAAACGTTTTTAAATGTTGTATTTTACAGGGTAACCTTAAAAAATGAGATAAGCATATTCTGGATCTTTTCGATGACCTTTAAAAAATTAAACAAGTCATATAATATCTATGCCCAAATCATGGTAAAGAAAACCAGAGAGTGATATGTAAATTTCTTAATGTTTTTCATATCGTACGTCACAGATTCACCTGAAACCTGTAAGCCTCACTTCACCTGGTGGATGGGGTAGACTTACTGGATGAGGGCTGTAAAGATGTCCACTGTTTCATGTATCAGTAAGCTCTACAATCACCTACCAGATTTTAGTAATAATTGGTACTTTTTTGTTTTATTTGAGATAGAGTTTCACTCTTGTTGCCCAGGCTGGAGTGCAATGGTGTGATCTCGGTTCACTGCAACCTCTGCCTCGTGAGTTCAAGCGATTCTCCTGCCTCAGCCTCCCAAGTAGCTGAGCTGGAATTACAGGCATGCGCCACCATGCCCAGCTAATTTTGTATTTTTAGTACAGACAGGGTTTCTCCATGTTGGTCAGGCTGGTCTCAAACTCCCGATCTCAGGTGATCCACCCTGCCTCAGCCTCCCAAAGTGCTGGGATTACAGGCATAAGCCACCGCACCTGGCCCAATAATTGATACTATTACTTTAAATACAAAGATAGGCTATCACAATAAAAATCAATATGCCCTTACAAAAACCTATTTCAGTCTTACAAATTTACCAGCATGACAACTATTTTAATTTAATCTCATAATATATATGTTGTCTTGTTACTGAATCCAGCAAGCATTCTACCAAAGCGGGTAAAAGCTGCTCAGACACTTCCCTGTACCTGTAAGTCAATCAATGTCCAAGGGTGACGTGTCCATCAGGTGGCTTCCAGGTAAATCTGACAGCTGATTCATTTTCCAACAGGAGGTCAGAAGGATCCTTCTTCCAGTGAAATGGCCCAGGAGCTCAGTATCACAGGGTGCTCACTTTCACGGTTTAGGATTATAATACTATCTACATTGAAAACAGTTAGGGTGGGAGTTGGGGCTGAGTGAGTGGCTGTACTTACTAATTATGTAGATATTAGGGGCCAAAGATGGAAAGAGACTTTGGTTGAAGACACAGAGTATTATAAACCATTTCAGAACATAGAAGGAGAGTTGGGTGAAGCTCAAAAACGTAAATCCGTGTCCCATTTTAAATAAAGTGATATCAAAAAAATAAGATAACTAGGATATATTTAAGCAGGAGATGAAAGATCTCTACAAGCACAACAAAACACATCTGAAAAAAATCATCAATGACACGAGCAAATGGAAAAACATTGCATGCTCATGGATTTGAAGAGTCAGTGTTGTTAAAATGGCCATACTGCCCCAAGCAATCTACAGATTCAACACTATTCCTACAAAACTATCAACGTCATTTTTCACAGAACTAGAAAAAATTCTTCTAAAATTCATATTGAACTGAAAAATAGCCCTAATAACCAAAGCAATCCTAAGCAAAAAGAATAAAGCCAGAGGCATCATACTATCTGGCTTCAAACTATACGATAAGGCTACAGTGACCAAAACAACATGGTACTTGCACAAAAAACAGGCACATAGACCAATGGAACAGAATAAAGAACCTAAAAATAAAGCCACACACCTACAACCATCTGATCTTAGACAAAGTTGTTGAAAATAAGCAATGGGGAAAGGACTTCCTATTCAATAAATGGTGCTAGGATAACTGGCTAGCCAGAAGAATGAAACTGGACCCCTGCCTATCACCATTTACAGAAATTAACTCAACGTAGATTAAAAACTTAAGTGTAAGTCCTCAAACTATAAAAATCCTAGAAGAAAACCTAGGAAATACCCTTCTCAACCTCTGCCTTGGCAAATAATTTATGGCTAAGTCCTCAAAAACAACAGCTGCAACAAAAACGAAAATTAACAAATGGAACCTAATTAAGCTAAAGAGTTTCTGCAAAATAAACTATGAACAGAGTAAATGGACAAACAATAGAATGAGAGAAAATATTCACAAACTATGTATCCAACAAAGGTCTAATATCCAGAATCTGTAAGGAATTTAAATCAGCTAGCAAATACCAAATAACCTCCTTTAAAAGTGGGCAAAGTACATGAACAGACATTTCCTAAAATTAGACATACAAGCAGCCAACAAAGATATGAAAAAAGTGCTCATCATCATTAGTTATCAGAGAAATGCAAATCAAAATGCAATGAGACACCATCACACACCAGTCAGAATGGCTATTATTAAAAAGTCAAAAAATGCAGAGAAAAGGGAATGCCTATGCACTGTTGGTGAGAATGTAAATTAGTTTAGCCACTGTGGAAAGCAATTTGCAGATTCCTCAAAGAACTAAAAACAGAACTATACAGCAATCCCATTACTTGGTATATACCCAAAGGAAAACAAACCATTCTACCAAAAAGACACATACACCTGCATGTTCATCACAGCACTATTCACAATAGCAAAGACATGGAATCAACCTAGGTGCCCATCAGTGGTGAACTGGATAAAGAAAATGCAGTACATACATGCCATGGAATACTACACAGCCATAAAAAAGAACGAAATCATGTCCTTGGCAACACCATGCATGCAGCTGCTGGCCATTATCCTAAGTGAATTAATGCAGGAACAGAATACCAAATACCACATATTCTCATTTATAAGTCGAAGCTAATCATTAGGTACCCATGGACATAAAGATGGAAACAGTGAACACCGGGGACTCCTAGATGGGGAAGACAGGGAAGGGGCAAGGGTTGAAAAACTACCTAATGGGTACTGTGCCAGCATGCTACCTGGGTGATGGGTTCAGACATACCCCAAACCTCAGCCTCATGCAATATGCCCTTGTAACAACTCTGCACATGTAGCCCCCGAATCTAAAATAAAAGTTGAAAATAAATGAAGTGATACTAATATTGTTCAGGCACAGGCTGGGGTTTGCCTTTTGGGCTCAGTATCCTTTGGGTTGGAGGAATGATGTGGGCATCATCTGTTGATCCTGATCGGAGCAGCGATGTTCTGGAAGCAAAGTCTTCCCCTGGGAATCTGGGCCATTGAAGGTTCTAGGCAGTGAGCAGGAAGATGTTAACTTATATTTTCCACGCTTTCCAGAAATCGGCTGCTGAGCTTCCGCTGCCTGCAACATGCCCTCTCGGTGCTGAGAGTCACCGTACAGAGGAGAGCCCCATTTGGGGTGCATACTTTGGGGATTTTAATGGGACCATTCTTTTTTCGTTTTTGTTTTTTATTTTTTGAGACAGTGTCTTGCTGTGTCCCCCAGGCTGGAGTACAGTGACCATATAGCTCACTGCAACCTCAACCTCCTGGGCTCAAGGGATCCTTCTGCCCCAGCCTCCCAAGTAGTTGGGACTGCAGGTACACACCACCATGCCTAGCTCGTTTTTAATGTTTTTGTAGAAATGGGGTCTCCCTTTGTTGCCAAGGCTGGTCTCGAACTCCTGAGCTCAGGCAATCCTCCTGGCTTGGCCTCCCAAAGTGCTGTGATGACAGGCATGAGCCACTGCACCAGCCTAAAGGGATCGTTTTAAAGGAACTGCTTCGTGAGCAGTGATGAATTTGCTGCCAAAAAAGTAAATCAGAGCTGGAAGTAGGTCAGGGTCTTCATGCCCTTCAGGGGCCAGATGGACACCGGCTGAGGCAGCTATGAGTCTTCTGTGGTGGAAACTGGGTTGTAGAGCTGAGGTTTCATCGCATAGCACTGGGTTTATGAGATCTATCCAGTAGGGAAGATATCAGCTGTCAACTGCCAGTTATTTTTTTGAGAGTTTTGGGTTTTCTTTTCTTTTTAGTCAGGGAAAATAAGAGTGAGAGAGAAGGAAAAGGAAGCAACCAATTAGTGGCCTCAAGACCATTAATAATCACAAATCTCATTAAGCATGATTCTGACTCACAGCTGGCTTAAAGTTAAATTGCCGTTTTCAATGTTCAAATTGCGAATTTGGTGGCATAAGGTTGTTCCTTCATACTGTAATTGGAAAACTTTGGGGCAGGACTCTAGGACTTACTTTTGACCCTCATTCCACCCCTTACCCTGCTCTTCATTGTTCTAAAAAATGGGGACACAGACTGATTGAATACATACTATTTAAGTTTCATGAAAGCAGGAATATGTTTGTCCTGGTCACTATTGTATTCCCAGCACTTAGAACAGTGCCTGGAATATAGTTGGTTCTCAATAAATATTAATTGAGTAAATGCTATCTTACACATTACCTTGCTTTGAAATTCTAAGACAAAACAATACTAATAGCTTTTAAGTAATGGTGGCTTCTGGTAAGCTTCATACCAATTTCTCTTGTAGTGTTACATATTTATTTTTAAAGCAACAACTCATTTATTTAGATTAATGAAAACAAATACTGTATTGTGGGCCCACCTTTTCAGTGTTCCAGTGATATCAGGCAATCTTAAATTTTAACCATAAATAATTTTGATAAAAGAAACATATGCAAACATCCCATAAACCAGGTGTGGCTGTTCATCCAGACTTTGCAGGCTTAATCCAAATATTTGAGGCAGGTTTTAAAAAATACAATCTAAAGAGACAAGACTTCTCAATACTGGAGCAGTGATGTGCTTCAGAGACCTAGATAACAGGGGGGTTTTGAAGGGCACCCTCCTAGGAAGGACCTCCTAACTTCTCAGTTTCTGCCTCTGTTGACTCAGAAAGGAGCTCCCAGTGGTGTGACTTGAGTGTGTCCCGTGCCCACAGGTCTCCTGAGAAAGTGGACTGTGTCTTCTCAATGTCCGGGCCCAAGGAGAAGGTGTTGAACTGAAGGGAAGCTCATTTAGAGGGAGGCCTTTATCTCAGGAGAGAAATCGATGTAAGTTCTCAGTCCAGCAGGAAGGAGAGTGACTATCTGAAGCAATCGGATGCTTTCTTTGCAGAGGGATTTGAATTTGAAACTGTAGAGACCATCAGCACTCGCTAGTCTGGACAGAAGCAGATGGCAGGCAGAGACAGCAGTGGTAGAAGTAACGAGTCAGGACAAACCATGGCCAAGCAGGGCTGAGCGGCCAGGGCTCTGTGACAGCAGCCCCAGCTCCCGGAGCAGCAAATGCCAACTCAGCGGAGGCAGCTGGTGTTGCCTCTCAGAGCTGCTGTTGAAACCGTGTGCGGGCTGCCTGTGAATGACCTTCCTTTCAGGCTCCAGCAGCCTGCTGAGGCTCTCTCTGTTCTTTCCTTCCTATCTCCTTGGCTAACACACGTGTAAATTAAGATCTCCTCTGGCTCAATATTCTAGAATTACACTGAGAAAGCTCATTAATTCAGACCACTTCTTCCACATTTTTAATTATTCGATTTGGATTAAACTGGAGTTTATTTTGCTCAACAAAATTTTATTATAGATAGCTCAAATTAAAAAGAGAGGGGGCAGATGAATTACTTAAAATATTTAAGGGAACATGCTCTTAATTTAACATGTTAATTTTAAACTATTTATTAAAAATTCATGACACAAGGAAGTTCAGTTAGGTAAAATAAATAGAATTGTTAAGCTTTGTGCTTTTTTTCAGCAAATATTTATTGTCCTTTCTTTGGGCCAGGCTCTATGCTAAATTCCAGAACACAACATCAAATTAAGTAAATAGGCATGATACTGTAGTTTAATTTAAAAATAAAACTGCAACATAAGAAATATCTTGAAGTATTGTTTTTCACCGCCATCCCAAACATGTCTATATGTATACACATATACTAATATACATACATACGTATGTGTAGGGGGAGGAGGAAGGAAGGAAGGAAGGAAGGAAGGAAGGAGGGAGGGAAGGAAGGAAGGAAGGAAAAGGAAAGAAAAGGAAAGGAAGGAAAGGAAGAAAGAAATGAAGGAAAATGGAAGGAAGGAAAAGAAGGAAAGAAGGAAGGAAGGAAAGAAAGGAAGGAAGGGAAGGGAAGGAAGGGAAGGAAAGGAAGGAAGGAAGGAGGGAGGGAAGGAAGGAAGGAGGGAAGGAAAGGGAAAGGAAGGGAGGGGAAGGAAGGAAGGAAGGAAAGGAAAGAAAGGAAGGAAGGAAAGGAAGGGAGGGAAGGAAGGAAGGGAAGAAAGGGAAGGGAAGGAAGGAAGGGAGGGAGGGAAGGAGGCAAAGGAAAGAGAAGGGAAGGAAGGAAGGGAAGAAAGGAAGGAAGGGAAAGAAGAAAGGAAGGAAGGAAGGAACAAAGGAAGGAAGGAAGGAAAGAAGGAAGAAGAAAGAGCCTTGCCTTGAAGCAGCTGGTGGGGGAGGTGCAGGAGTGTGCGACTGATCTCGCTGCTGTGATGCACACTGAGCCACAGGTGTGTGCAGGGCGTGTCACCTGGAACTGAAGAGGAAATTCTCAGCCGCCCTAGGGGAGGGTCCCGAGAGATTTCTTGGGCATCACTGGGGCTGAGGCTTAACAGACGGATCTGGGTGACTAGACAGAGAGGAGAGGGCACCCCAGGAAAAGCGACTTCAGGCAATTACAGAGAGTTCAATGGGACAGGAGCCCCCGGGCTAAGGATAGTGGGAAGCACAGCCGATTCTTGTGATTCAAGGTAGTTATGTTCTACGAATGTGCTTCAAATCCTGAACTAGCAATCACTGAGCTATTTCTCCTGGGGAAAGCATGGGTTGGGTTCTGTGAACCTGTGGTTACAACATTTTTATCAGCTGAAACACTATTTGTGTTACGTAGGTTTGTTTACCAACAAACCTGTAGAACACGCAGGTCTCGTCAGCACTGAGAACCTGCCCTTCCACATAACCCTTTTCCTGGATAGCACTCAGAGGGTGTTTTCACAACTCTCCCGCAGCCTCCTGATCTGCAGAACCCGCCTCGCCTGCAGGTTTAACCTTTTTCACATTGTATCGCCTTCTGGAACATGGGAGCCAGTCAGCGCTAGCTGAGAAGGGCTTAACATTGTCCTGACTGTAAACTTCACTGGCTTTCAGACTCACAACAGTGTTGCTACCATGCTTTTTGGGGGAAAAAAAATCATTTATTGTCAGTCTTTGCATTTCTATAAAGGAATGCCTAGGCTGGGTAATTTATAAAGAAAAGTTTATTTGGCTGTTGGTTCCGCAGGCTGTACAGGAAGCATGGTGCCAGCATCTGCTTCTGCTAGAGGGTTCAGGCTGCTTCCGCTCATGGCAGAAGGCGCAGGGGAGCCAGCGAGTCACATGGCGAGAGAGGAAGCAAGAAAGAGAGGAAGAGATGCCATGCTCTTTTTAACAATCAGTTCTCATGGAAACTCAGAAGAGCGAGAACTCATTCATTACCGCAAGGATGACTCCAAGCCATTCGTGAGGGACCAGACTCCGTGACCCAAACGCCGCCCACCAGGCCCCGTCTCCCACGCTGGGGGTCACATTTCAACATGAGATTTGAATGGGACAGACATCATCTCACGAATCCACAAATTCAGCTGCTTTTCTTTCTTTTCTGTAGTTTCACAACCTACTATAGAAGCCCTTTCCAGAGGGGCCTGCAGAAGTGAATTTCCTCTTCCATGGCCTCGATGTACCTGGCTGTTGATTCAGTAACACTGAACTCACTGCCAACAGCACTGCAACTCATGCTGAAGGCAGCTCATCCAGCTCACGCTGAAGGCAGCTCATGCAGCTCACGCTGAAGGCAGCTCATCCAGCTCACGCTGAAGGCAGCTCATCCAGCTCACGCTGAAGGCAGCTCATGCAGCTCACGCTGAAGGCAGCTCATCCAGCTCACGCTGAAGGCAGCTCATGCAGCTCACACTGAAGGCAGCTCATGCAGCACAGGTATTGTCTCCACAGGCACGTCGCAGCCCCCTGCACTCAGAGACAGTAGACAGCACTTCAGCACCGTGCCTGGGAGCATTTTAAACAGCAGAATCACCAAAAAAGTGCAGAAATGCAAAAGCATGGCCCTGGATAGACAGCAGGAAGGACCACTTGTTTACAGTGTGAGAGGCAGATGGGTCACCTGGCTTCGCCTCAGCTGGGCACAGGTGCCTTGCACTACTCAGATATATTCCCTGCTCTGTACAAGCCTGAGAATCACTGTGAAGCCACAAGTATTGATTTGGTTTACAAATACGTTTTAGTGAAGAGGTGAATTTGCAAGTATGGAATCCAGAAATAATGAGATTGGACTGTAAGGCTGGAGACGAAGATGGAGAGGCTGCTGCCAAGTGAAGGGCCGGCTCTTGTCCCAGAAGCTGTGGACTGCCACTGGAGTGTTTTAAGCAAGGGAGTGGCTTGATCTGTGTTGCAGGAACAGCGCCTTTTCTCAGCTTAAAGTGTGGCTTGAAGAGAGGAAGATGGGAGACTGCTTAGGAGATGGATGTATCCAGGCGAGGATGAGGGTGGGTGAACCGAGCCAGGGGTAGAGGTCCTCGGAGGAGCGGATCTGAGAGCTCTGTGAGTCTCGGGTCCTGACAACGAGGCAGCGGTGAGTGGTGAAGGGGAGGCATTGAGGACAGCGCCCGGGTCCCTGGCTGGGGCACATGCTGGGATGTAGGGCAGTGGTCAAGGGCCCTAGCCTTGGAGTCAGACACCCCTGATTTTAAATCCAGTCTCCACCACTGGAGGGCTGTGTGGCTTAGACGTGCTCCCCGACTTCCCTAAGCCTAGTTGTTTCATCTCTAGTATAAAGATTCTGTGTGGCAGGAAGAACACACCCCCTGGAGTTATTCTGAGATTGAAATGAGTGCTGGTGCTTTTCACCTGAACAAGGACAACGGGGAGAGAAGCAGTATGTGGGGTGGGAGGGACAAGGAGAGGAGTCTGTCTGGGCGTGGGGAGTTGGAGCTGCCTGGACACCCATGGACAAATATCCTGAGGCCGTCTGATGTTTCCCGGGGCCGCGGGGGTGGGGGGAGTGGGAAGCTGGGGTGGAGACACAGACTCGGGCATTGCCAGCAGGTAGGAGGCTGCTACCGCCATGAAGAGCGGGCAGTGCCAGGATCAGAGGCCGGGGTAAAGCTTGCGGAATTCCCACATTTCGGAAGAGGCAGGGAAGGAGGTCTAGGAAGAGCAGCAGGATGAGGAAGAGGAGGAAAAGCAGGAGGCTGTGGAGGGACTGGAGGCGGGGAGGAGGAGTTCCAGGAGGGAGTGGCCGAGGTGACTGTTCTGAAAGCATGGACTGGAAGCCACAGTGGATTTGGGCTGCAAGGAACCCGGGAGATCTTTCAGTCTAATCCTCTTTTAGTCTCCATCCCGTCCAGATGAAGACAGCGAGATTCAAAAGTAAAGTCAGTTGTACTGTGACTTCACAGCAGGATACCCTAACTCCTAATTCATAATAAAACTACAGACATCCTCAGTTCAAAATTCTTCCTGTTCAGTCACACTGGACTTTCTCCCAATGTGACAAAATTATTGAGATTTTATTGACTTACTGAACAGCTGTGGTCTTTGCCATGTACTAAGATGCTGTGTAGTCAAACTGCGCCTCTGAAATCTATTTTTATTGTACATTTAACAAATTTTGCTGTAAACAATAAGTTTAAAAACAATAGTCATAACTCATTAAACTGTATCTTTTAATTTTAATATATGTTATTATACCTCAATGAAGCTCAGTTTTAAAAAACAGTGAACAAAAAGTTGAGCTATTAAAACTAAAAGGTAATTATTTGCTAATTTGTATACAGACATCCAAGAAATAGAAACATAGGAATATTTGGTACTTGCTCCTTCTTACAGCCTTGAGGGAACCGCTTATCCCTTATTACGTCTTGGTTTCCCTCAATGAAACCAGAAAATATTATCTTGCAAGACTGCTCATAGTTAATTAATATGTATGAAATTATTGAATCTAAATATTAAGTACTTGATGATATTGTATGGTAAATATTATCTAACTGCATTTATAAATACTAGCATTTTTACAGCCTAGTTGTAATCACAAAGTATAGCCCATTTAAAATGTGCACAAATATATGCATATATATTTTTTCCTATGAAAGTAGGAAAAGAAAGTCGAAGTTATGCAAGAACAAAGTAGGAAAATATGCCTTTCATATAAGTTTGTTTCCATTGATCAATATAATTTTTAAAATGTGATGATTCTGTTTTCACTTAATTGGTTATGTCATTTGCACTCTACCTACCTGAGATATTAATAAAATTGCACATGATATAAATAGCAGGAAACAAAAAGAACTGCTGGCCTTATTCATAGTTAATAAAGAGAACCAGATGATGAAATTGTCTGAAAATAAGACATTTTGTTTATTCAAAAGTTACTTCTGCTCCAGGGATCCAAGTAATAGAGCTTTGTATTTTTGGAGGAAATGATGCCATAAATCAAGGTATCACAACCTCAGCAGTGCTGAGGTTTGGGGCAGCTGGATAACTCTGTTGTGGGGGCTGTCTTGTGGGCTGTGGGATGTTTAGCAGCATCCCTGGCCTCTGCCCACTAGATGCCAGTAGCACCCCCTCCCTCATTTGTCACAACCAATTGTCCCCAGGGGGCAAAACTGCCCCCAGTTGAGAAACACTCCTATAAGTAGCATGTTGATGCTGGAGTGGGTGTACTTTTACATGTACTGGGGACAGGCCCATAGGTTTGGCAATAAGTCCTGGGATTCCAAATTGGCCTTTCCCAGCAGCTGGGCTGATGCGACAGCCTTCAGTTGCTTGGGCCTCCAGGCAGAAAGTGGAGGTGCAACAGGGGCTGTTGGCATGCTGCCTTGGCAGAGTTGGGGTGACAGGCACATCTCATGTGTTCACAGACACTGCCAGGCCCTCTCAGAGCTCATGACTTGCCTCCCCTTTCCCTGCAGTTAGGGAACCTTTTGTCTTGCCCTCAATTCTCCAAAATAACACAAAAGGTTTCCTTTATCTTTAACTCTGTTATAAACATGTTGACACTTCACCAAACAAAAACCTGGTGAAACATATTCTGTATTTTCTACTTTCCTACATAAAAACTTAAAAACAACAGGCTGAAGGAAAGAATGTGTAGAGAAGATACAGGAAGTGGCGTCATAAAGCTGGGGGAGACCTTAGACCTGAGCGGCTCTCGGCCACGTGGCATACGGTCCCAGTGCTCAGTCACCAGGTGTCCTGCCTGGCTCCCATGTTGGATGGCAGAGACAGAACAGCTCCATCATTACAGGAAGTTCCACCAGATGGCGCTGTCTCCAGGGACATCTAGGGCACAGGCCTTACTTTATAGGGGAGTAACGACGTCCGAGAGATATTTATTTATGTTCACCCTGCTGAAGAGAAACGACGAGCTCAGGACAGAACCAAGACTGGGAACCAGCCCAGTTAACCCCACACTGTGATCTCTCCTGCACACAACTGCCTTGTGGCAGGTCCACACCTGGAATGCCACATGGGGTTTTGGCCATTGTAGCCTAAGAATGAGGGTCAGATGGGTAATTAAGAGAATGGACTAACTCTAAATAAAAATTTAGTCCAGTTCAGTAACCATGTCTCGCATACCTGCCATGTACCAGAACTTGGTCTGGTTATGAAGTTGAAAACAAACAAACAAACAAACAAACACCGACGAGATCCCTGTCCTAGTAGGGCACACAGACTGGGAGGCACTCACTTTTAAACCCTCAAAGCCATCCATTGCAAAGATAAAGACAAGCCCAGGGCCCAGCCTAGGGTGGGGAAGGTGGGGAAGGCATGCTTGCTAGAGGAGATAGCATCCCTGTAAAGAAGGCAAGAAAGGAGCTGGGATGGAGGGAGCTGCAGAGCCCAGGACACAGGGGAGCAGATGGGAGGGTGGCCTGATGATTCCCCTGACTGTGGCTTTGTTCCATTCACCAGGCTCTGCCCGGCCACCCCATGTAGAGGTCCCTCCTCAAGGCAGCATGTTCAGGGCACCATCCGCACACAGGTTCCCTTCCCATCTTGTGGTCCCGCTTCTCATCCTCCACACCCGCCTTGCTCAGTGATGCCGTGCTCCACATAGGCTTATGCTTCTGGGGCCTGAGAACCAGCCTCCACTCTTCTCTCTCACACTCTATATCTAACCTGTTGGCACACTCTATTCCTTTTTTTTCTATAAGTTATAGAAACTGCTTCATCCATCCCCACGACTATCTTTGTCCCAGCTTCCATCATCTTTTTCTCTCTTTCCCTCTCTTTTTACTTTTTTTTTTTTTAAGAGATAGGATCTTGCTCTGTTGTCCAGGCTGGAGTGCAGTGGTGTGATCATAGCTCACTGCAGCCTTGAACTCCTGGGCTCAAGAAATCCTCCCACTTCAGCCTCCTGACTAGCTGGGACTACAGCATGCTCCACCATGCCCAGCTATTTTTTAAATTTGTTGTAGAGGTGGGGTCTGTGTTGGTCGGACTGATTTTTGAACTCCTGGCCTCAAATAATCCTACTCCCTTGACCTGCCAAAGCACAGACTACAGAATGAGCTATGATGCTTGGTCTTCTTTTTACATTTAAAAAAAAATTGAGATATAATTCACTGCCATAATATTCATCCTTTTAAAGCGTACAATTCAGTAGTTTTTAGTGTTTTCACAAAGTTATGCAACCATCACCACTATCTTATTCCAGAACATTCCATCACCCCAAAATAAGTCCCACATCCATGAGCAGCCACTCATCTCCCCTTCCCCTCTCCCTGGCAACCACAAATCTCCTTTGTGTCTCTATAGGTGTCTCTGTTCTGAACATTTCATATAAATGGAATCCAACAATGTGTGGTATTTTGTAACTATCTTCTTTCACTCAGCATAATGTTTTCAAGTTTGTTGAAAGGTTTCCATGTTGCAGCACACATCAATATCATTTTATTCCTTTTCATGGCCGAACAATATTCTTTTGTATGGCTATAGTGCTTTTGTTTATCCATTCATGGGTGAGTAACAGTATGCTTTTGTTTGCCCATGGACATCAGGGTTGTGTCCACTTTGGGGGGATTATGAATAGTGTGGCTATGTACATTCCTGTCTTAATCCATTTGGGCTGCTATAAGAAAATACCACAGCTGGGTGGCTTACAAACCACAAAAATTTATTTCTCACCCTTTTGGAGGCTGCAAGTTCAAGCAAAGATACCAGCAGATTTGGTGTGTGCTGAGGGCCTGTTTCCTGGTCCATGATGGCACCTTCTCACTGTGTCCTCACATGGCAGAAAGGGCCAATGAACCCTCTGGGTTCTCTTTGATAAGGCAGTAATCCCATTCATGAGGGCTCCATTCTTATGACCCAATCACCTCACGAAGGCCCTGCCTGCAAATACCATCACCTTGGGGGTGAGGATTTCAACATAGGAATTTGGGGGAGACACACACTTTCAGCCTATAGCAATTCTTGCTCAAGTGTTTGTGTGAACTTATGGCTTCACTTCTCTTGGATGCGCCTTCAACTCTTCGTAAGATTGGTGAGTACATTGCTCAGTTTTTCCTGCCTCCAGACTTATCCTCTCAACCCATTCTCCAACCTTTTAGTCAAATTTATTTATTTATTTATTTATTTATTTATTTATTTATTTATTTATTCATTTATTCATTCATTGAGACAGACTCTCACTCTGTCTCCCAGGCTGGAGTGCAGTGGTGTGATCTCGGCTCACTGCAACCTCTGCCTTCCGGGTCAAGCGATTCTCCTGTCTCAGCCTCCTGACTAGCTGGGACTATAGGCGTGCACCACCACGCCCGGCTAATTTTTGTATTTTTAGTAGAGACAGGGTTTCCCCATGTTGGCCAGGCTGGTCTTGAACTCCTGAACTCAAGTGATTCGCCTGCCTCGACCTCCCAAAGTGCTGGGATTATAGGCGTGAGCCACTGCACCCAGCCTAGTCTAGTTTTTTTAAACATGTAAATCTTTTAAATGTGTAAATTGTATCATGCTGAACCCTGTATGTAAAAATCTTTCCATAATTTTCCATTGCACTGAGGAAAAAAATGCCAAAGCTTCATCTGGCCTTCCTCTTCAACCCCATCTCTGGGGGATGGGGGAGGGGAGTCGGAGATGGGGCTAGGAACACCCCTCTGTTTACCCCAGCTCGCTTTGGGGTACAGTGGGGCTACAGTCCTCTGCAGCAGAAACACTGTTGCCACTTGCCTCTCTCCTGTGTCCAGCCCTCCACCAGCCCAGGGCACTTAAGCAACCTGAAAGGGAAAGGCCGTGGTGCCACCAGTCCTCTTGTCTCCAGGCCCCTCTTGAAAACTCCACAGCCCAAGACCCTTGAAAGTTAGAGCTGAGAGGGGCTTGGGGAGCACCCAGCCTGGCTGGCTTTCCAGCTGTGCCCTGGGCAGCTCTGTATTGCGGGGGACCTGTCAGAGCTGGGAACCAGGGAGTGGTGCTGAGTCTCAGGGCTCTGTGGGTGTGTTTCCTGGCAGTTTTGTTTGAACAGAATTCTTATCAGCAGAAAGAAAAAGTGATCTGAGCCGGTGTGGTGGCTCACGCCTGTAATCCCAGCACTTTGGGAGGCCAAGTCTGTGGATCACCTGAGGTCAGGAGTTCGAGACCAGCCTGGCCAACATGGGGAAACTCCGTCTCTACTAAACATACAAAAATTAGGCCAGTCATGATGGCTCATGTCTGTAATCTCAGCCCTCTGGGAGGTCAAGGTGGACAGATCACCTGAGGTCAGGAGTTCAAGACTCGCCTGGCCAATATGGTGAAACCCTGACTCTATCATAAATTATAAAAAATTAGCTGGGTGTGGTGGTGAGCGCCCGTAATCCCAGCTGCTCAAGAGGCTGAGGCAAGAGAATCGCTTAAACCCAGGAGGTGGAGGTTGCAGGGAACCAAGATTGTGCCACTGCACGCCAACCTGGGCAACAGAGTGAGACTCCGTCTCAAAATAATAATAACAAAATAAATAAATAAAGATACAAATACAAAAATTAGCCAGGCGTGGTGGTGGGCACCTGTAATCCCAGCTACTCGGAGGCTGAGGCAGGAGAATTGCTTGAACCCAGGAGGTGGAGGTTGCAGTGAGCCCAGATAGCACCACTGCACTCCAGCCTGGGTGACAGAGTGGGACTCAGTCTCAATAAATAAATAAATTAATTAATTAATTAAATAAAAAGAAAAGGGGATCTGGAAACAGATTAATTTAATTCAGCCTTCTTCATTTTACAGAGGAAGAAACCCAGGCTAAGGCAAACACAGCTCCTTCTTCTCCAGACCAGAAGCCAGGAGTTGCTGTCCACTCTCCCGGCTACCCATGGACACAGGGCAGTGGCTTTGCCTTCCCCAGGAAGCCTGTGGAGTCACCAGAGCAGGGTCAGCGCTCTAGGACACCAGGGCACAGAATGAATGCAGGAGAGAAAACCAGACACGGGCATTCAGCCAAAGGTGGAAACAGCAGAGTCGCCTGCTCCGGCGGGGCGGAGACCAGGAAAGTGACTCTCCAGAGACTCGGGAAGTGCTGCCTCCAGAAACGCCGTCCCAGACCGCCGAGAGCAAAACCTCAGAGGAGACCTCACGTGACCAGGCTTTAAAGAAAGTTTGGGGGGAGGGGTCCCAGAAATCAACGAAGGGAGGAAGGAAAGAAAGGCGCTGGGTGGGAGCCTCAGGAGAGGCTCCGGGGGGCGGGAGGCTGAGCTGTCCCCTCCCTCCTCGCTCCCTCCCTCCGGACCCACCCCGGGAGCAGCAGCTGTCGGGATCCAGCTGCAATTTTTCAAACCAATTAAGGAGAAGTGCCTCGGTCGCAGAAGGGAGCGCTGTGGGCCTCTCCTGAGTCAGCAGGCACAGACCAGGACCTCTGGGGACGCGATCTGAGGGCTCCAATTGATCCCCCTTAAGGAAGAAATCACAAGTAGCAGCAGCTACTCTTTCGACTTTAAACTACTGAAGGTGCTGCCTGTTTTTTAAGAGGTTCTCCACCGAGCGCGCGGCTTCCCGGCTGCCTTAACTATCTGCAGGCCGGCAGGTTTCTCTCTTCATTCCCAGTGTCTCCTGCACAGGTCTCCTGTCCTGCATTCAGCAACGAGCCTCCTCGAAGTTGCATTGGGTGTGACCTCGCCATCCAAAACAAAGAGGCCCAAGAGTCTGCGGCTGAGAAAACTCACAAAGACTTTGTGCACGGTCTGAAATGGCCAATCCTCAGTTACAACTGAGTGGAAACAAAGCCCGGGAATAAAGCAGAGACCCAGAGCCAAACCACCCTCTTCGGTTATTCTGCCACCCTTGTAGGCCAAACCGCTCGATGTCCCCCAGCTTGTTTGGCATTGTGTGGATGTTTCTTCAGAAAAAAAAACCCGATGTACCTGATTTACCTCCGAGACTGAGATCAGAATAGGAAGCTCCGGGCTTCTAACCCCGCCCTTGGGGAAGAAGGTGAAGCCAGGATTGCTGTCCTTAGATCCCACACCCACCTTTTCTATCTTCCAAAACATGAAAGCAGGAGTGCTTCTGCTCTGCTATAAAAATTGGGTGGCAGCAAAATCCTCACTGACTGTTGTTTGTGAAAACACAAGTCTCAGTGCAATGTTATTCATATAAACATGGAACCCCAATAGGGCCCATCCTTGCCACCTTCCAAAAAATAATAGCCTGACATAAAGAAAGACTGAAAGCAGTCCAAACCTTTATGTAGTCCTTTGAGGGAATGCTAAGAAGGAACATTTGTTCTTAAGACACAGCAAAACATCTATTAAAAATTATGCCTCTTGATCTCCCCTTTCCCTCACACTCCCTGACCACCACCATGGCAGCCTCCTGAAGACCCTGCCTCCGGCACGCTCGACTGTGTAAGATCCAGCCCGCAAGGCCCCTCCCTCTCTTCTCTCTCCTTCACTCTCCATTCTCTGCCTCTCTCTCTCTCTCTCTCTCTCTCTCTCTCTCTCTCTCTCTCTCCTCTCTCTCTCTCTCTTTATAGAGACAGGGTCTCCCTCTGTCACTCAGGCTGGAGTGCAGTGGCACAATCATGGTTCACTGCATCCTCAAACTCCTGGGCTCAAGTGATCCTCCCACCTCAGCCTCCCGAGTAGCTGGGACTACAGGCATGCATTACTCACCCTGCTAATCTTTTCATTTTTGTAGAGACAGGAGTCTTGCTGTGTTGCCCAGGCTGGTCTCAAACTCCTGAGCTCAAGCAATCCTCCCACCTCGGCCTCCCAGAGTGCTGGGATTGCAGGTACGAGCCATCACACCTGGCCTCTGCCTATCTCTTTATTCTGTCATCCATTTAACCTTTCTGGATGCTATAATTTTCTTTTTTAAAAAAATTTCCTAGCACCTGGGTTCTGCAAAAATTGCATCCCAGAAACCAGGAATTGATCTAGCAAGAAAGTTGGAGGTGACCAGAGGAGCAGGGAGGAGGAAAGCTGTTCAAAGGTAAATATATACAGTTTTTTGTCCCTCCCTTGTTCGATCTTTGTGGGGGTCTGCCCAAGGAGAACATGTTTATTGCACCTCCCTGTGAAGCTTTTCCTCAGCCCCATACCCACCTTTGCCTTTTCTCCTTCTGGCAGATCAGGAACCCCAGAACCTGGGAGCAAAGACCCTGGCTTAAGGCCTTCCTCCCTCGCTCCTCCAGAGCCTTTGTGAGTAGCAGGCCGAGGGCGCTCACTGTGCTGTTTCCTTCAAAGCGGCCTTTGGCTGCTACATGGCCTGTGCTGCCAATCAGAGCCAGCATGGGACAGCTCGCCCCAAGTCTGAGAAGGCTGGAGGTGTCTCTGGATTGGCACCACCCATATTTGGGGCTTGTGAGAAATCAAGGGAAAGTGGCTAAAAGGTTGAAGCAATCCCATTTGTCACCCACCCAACCACACCGAAAGTCAATCGGGGCATGGAGTCTATAGGCTGCACCCCAGCCTGGCTCTGGACGCAGAGGGAGCTGTCAGGGCTGGGGTGTGTGGACCTCATTGGCAGCGTCTGTGAACTTGATGCTTTCACATGCATCCTGCAAGCACATGCCTGACACGCCTTTGTCCGGACATTTCAGGCCACCATGTTGAGTAGAGGGAGGATGTGTTTTGGAGCCGTTCATGTTTCCAACCCCACATGCAGTCAATGTGGGGCGTCCACCTCGGGCCATGGCTCCCACAAAAGTGCTGTTCTGGACCTAGTCTCATGTTGTTGCTGTCTGTATTCATCCCTGACTGTAATATGAGATCCCATCATTGGAGACCCATGGTACGATGTCTAAGGAAAAAGGAAAAAGAACAAGCAGCATTTCCTTCTGGCCCCTCTTAAAACCCCAGAGTGGGTCATGCAGTTCATTTAGGAGTGCAGAGCACCCAGCAGTGTGCCCAGACTTCATTGAGCACTGCTGCCTATGAACTCAACAGGGGCCTGTAGCCTAGAAAATTCGTGCAAGGCCACAGTAGCCTGGCTAGATGCTGACCCCACCCTAGCAAGTTTGCTTGGGACACTCCGGAAAAGAAGACCACTGTCTACAGGCAGGGCCACTACACTCGCAACCACCAGAGTTTATCCAGTAAACGCTGAAGGATAAAAAGGGTTGGAGACAGGAGACAGAAAAATTTTTTGTTTCCCACCTAGAGATATAAGGAATTCTGAACAATTTTGCCATGCTGCCCATGGTGGCTCAGTAATCCCAACACTTTCGGAGGCCAAGGCGGGCTGATCGCTGGAGCACAGGAGTTAGAGACCAGCCTGGGCAACATGGCAAAACCCTGTCTCTACCCAAAATACAAAAATTAGTACAAAAGTCAGCAGGGTGTAGTGGCACATGCCTGTAGTCCCAGCTACTTGGAAGACTGAGCCTAAGAGGTGGTTGCAGTGAGCTGAGATGGTACCACTGCACTCCAGCCTGGGCAACAGAGCCAGACCCCATTTTAAAAATAAATAAATAAATAAATGATTTTGCCCAGATAGACAATGAAAAAGGACTGATACTTCAGGCAAGGGGTCTAAGTGCATTGTTACACATGGTTAGACAGGGGATGTCTAAATGTACTGTTGGGTCTAAATAGAGGGAGAGGCTGCGATTACTCTTTAAGTGCAAACCCCAATCTGTGGGATGTGGAATGGGAGTCTTTGAAGCCCAAGGAGGAAAAACCAACCTAGATATGGGGGAAAAATAAGAGGTAAATAAATAAATTACATGTCTATAATATTTTCAAATTTTAAAATGTATATATGTTTACATATACAAAGGTCCATAATTTAACCCAATTGGAAATTCAAAAATTTCAAATTCATAGACTTAATCAATGCAGAAGCTCAAATTATACTTTGAGATGCCACTAAGTTTAAACACCGTACCCCCTATAATCTTAGGAAAGTAAATATAAAATAGAAGAAAAATAGGTGTGGTTCACTTTAACTATACTCTTGCCTAAATGTCTCATAGTCATCGTAGCTGGCCATTGCCCTAAAATATCTGATATTGGGAATAAATGTGCTAACACAATGAATAATACATGTAAAGAATCAAATTTTTGGTATTTACAAATTGGCTTGATTAAAATGGGATCCCAGTGGTTGGGCACAGTAGCTCACACTTGTAATCAATTACCTAACACTTTGGGAGGCTGAGGCAGGCAGATCACCTGAGGTCAGGAGTTCAAGACCAGCTTGGCCAACATGGCGAAACCCCATCTCTACTAAAAACACAAAAAATAGCCAGGAGTCATGGTGGCTGCCTGTATTATAATCCCAGCAACTTGGGAGGCTGAGGCAGGAGAATCGCTTGAACCTGAGAGGCAGAGGTTGCAGTGAGCCGAGATCGCACCACTGCACTCCAGCCTGGACAACAGATGGAGACTCCCTCTCAAAAAATAAATAAATAAATAAATAAATAAATAAATAAATAAATAAATAAAATAAAATGGGATCCCACAGATTCACAATTAAAATAGTTAATATAGCCTTATGTAAGTTAAAACAGGGCTTTCAAGGATTAAAACTTATGTAGTATACACCTAAAAGAAAGGAAATCAATATATGGAAGAGATTCTGCACTCCACGTCTAGTGCAGCACTCTTCATAATCATCAAAATTTGGCCAGGTGCAGTGGCTCACATCTGTAATCCCAGCACTTTGGGAGGCTGAGGCAGGCAGATCACTTGAGGCCAGGAGTTTGAGACCAGCCCTGCCAACATGGTGAAATATTGTCTCTACCGAAAATACAGAAAATATCTGGGCGTGGTGGCACACGCCTGTAGTCCTAGCTAATCAGGAGGGTGAGGCAGGAGAATTGCTTAAACATGGGAGGCAGAGGTTGCAGTGAGCCGAGATCATACCCATCAACAGATGAACGAAGAAAGAAAACGTGACACACACACACACACACACACACACTAGAATATTACACAGCCATAGAAAGGAATGAAATCTTGTCATTTGCAGTAATGTAATTTGGATGGAGCTGGAGGCTGTTATCCCAAGTAAAATAACTCAGAAACAGAAAATCAAATACTACATGTTCTCAATCACGTGGAACTGAAGAAAGTGGATCTCATGAAGATATACTCTATCCAGCAGTTACCAGAGGCCAGGAGGGGTCGTGGGAAGCAGGGACGGGTGAAAAGAGGTTAACGGGTACAAAAATACAAGTAGCTAGACACAGTGGCTCACACCTTTAATCTCAGCACTTTGGGAGGCCAAGGTGGGTGGATCACTTGAGTTCAGGAGTTTGAGACCAGTCTGGGCAACATAGCAAGACTCCATCTCTACAAAAAACACAAAATTTAAAAATATATTTAAGAAATTAATGCTGACAGATCAATTAGATAGCCATGTATAAAAAGAAAATCTTGAAACATATCCTAAACTGCCCACAAAAATCAATTTCAGAAGGAATGTAGCTTTAAATGTAAATATTAAAAAATAAAATAAATTATTTTTATAACTTTGAGTAGGGAAATATTTTTAAAACAGATCACAAAAACCAATAGCTGTAAAGGAAAAGATTGATAAGTTAGGCCACATTCAAATTAATAATTTTTATTTATCAAAAGACACCATCAAGAAAGTGAAGAGGCAAGTTTTAGTGTGGGAGAAAATATATACACAAATAATTGACAAAGGGATCACATCTAGAATGTGCAGAGAACTCCTATAAATAATAAGAAAAAGACAATAGAAACATGAGTAGAAGGCAGAATAGATAATTTACAAAAAAAAAAAAAACCAAATGTGTTCAATTTCCTTAATAATCATGTAAATGCAAATTAAAATCAATGAGATATCACCACACATCCTCCAGAACAGCTAAAATAAAAGAGACTGATGGGGATTTCTGGCAAGATATCTGAATAGGAACAGCTCCGGTCTGCAACTCCCAGCAAGATCAATGAAGAAGATGGGTTATTTCTGCATTTCCACCTGAGGAGCCTGGTTCATCTCACTGGGACTGGTTGGACCGTGGGTGTAGCCCACAGAGGGTGAGCCAAAGCAGCGCGAGGTGATGCCTCACCTGGGAAGTGCAAGGGGTTGGGGGATTTCCCTTTCCTAGCCAATGGAAGCCATGAGAGACTGTACCAGGAGGAACAGTACACTACCGCCCAGATACTGTGCTTTTCCCACAGTCTGCAACCGGCAGACCAGGAGATTCCCTCTGGTGCCTGACTTGGTGGGTCCAACACCCATGGAGCCCAGCAAGCTGAGATCAGCTGGCTTGAAATTCTCACTGCTAGTGCAGCAGTCTGAGATCAACCTGGGCTGCTGGAGCTCGGAGCAGGGAGGGACATCCACCATTGCTGAGGCTTGAGTAGGCAGTTTTATGCTCACAGTGTAAACAAAGCCTCCAGGAAGTTTGAACTGGGTGGAGCCCACCACACTTAGCAAGGCAATGGCCTCTCTAGATTCCACGTCTGTGAGCAGGACATCTCTGAACAAAAGGCAGCAGCCCCAGTCAGGGACTTATAGATAAAACCCCCATCTCAATGGGACAGAGCACCTAGGGGAAGGGGCAGCTGTGAGCACAGCTTCGGCAGACTTAAACGACCCTGCCTGGCAGCTCTTAAGAGAGAAGTGGTTCTCCCAGCACAGTGTTCAAGCTCTGATACCAGACAGACTGCCTCCTCAAGTGTGTCCCTGACCCTCATGTAGCCTGACTGGCAGACACCTCCCAGTAGGGGCCAACAGACACCTCATACAGGAGAGTTCTGGCTGGCATGTGGCAAGTGACCCTCTGGGATGAAGCTTCCAGATGAAGGATCAGGCAGCAATCTTTCCTGTTCTGCAGCCTCTGTTGGTGATACCCAGGCAAACAGGGTCTGGAGTGGACCTCCAGCAAACTCCAACAGACCTGCAGCTGAGAGGCCTGACTGTTAGAAGGAAAACTAACAAACAGAAAAGAATAGCATCAACATTAACAAAAAAGGACATCCACACAAAAACCCCATCCGTAGGTCACCAACATCAAAGACCAAAAGTAGATAAAACCAAAAAGATGGGGAGAAACAAGCACAGAAAGGCTGAAAATTCCAAAAAGCAGAATGCCTCTCTTCCTCCAAAGTATTACAATTCCTCGCCAGCAAGGGAACAAAACTGGAGGAAGAATGAGTTTGAAGAATTGACAGAAGTAGGCTTCAGAAGGTTGGTAATAACAGACTCCTCTGAGCTAAATGGGCATGTTCTAATCCATTGCAAGGAAGTTAATAACCTTGAAGAAAGATTAGATGAATTGCTAACTAGAATAAGCAGTGTAGAGAAGACTATAAATGACCTGATGGAACTGAAAAACACAGCACAAGAACTTCGTGAAGCATACACAAGCTTCAATAGCTGAATTGATCATATGGAAGAAAGGATATCAGTGATTGAATATCGACTTAATGAAATAAAGCAAGAAGACAAGATCAGAGAAAAAAAGAGTGAGAAGAAACCAACAAAGCCTCCAAGAAATATGGGATCCCAGTGGTTGGGCACAGTAGTTCACACTTGTAATCCTAACACTTTGGGAGGCTGAGGCAGGCAGATCACCTGAGGTCAGGAGTTCAAGACCAGCTTGGCCAACATGGCGGAGAATCGCTTGAACCCGAGAGGCAGAGGTTGCAGTGAGCCGAGATCACACCACTGCACTCCAGCCTGGACAACAGATGGAGACTCCCTCTCAAAAAATAAATAAATAAATAAATAAATAATAAAAATAATAAAATGGAATCCCACAGATTCACAATTAAAATAGTTAATATAGCCTTATGTAAGTTAAAACAGGGCTTTCAAGAATTAAAACTTATGTAGTATACACCTAAAAGAAAGGAAATCAATATATGGAAGACATTCTGCACTCCACGTCTAGTGCAGTACTCTTCATAATCACCAAAATTTGGCCAGGTGCAGTGGCTCACATCTGTAATCCCAGCTTCCAGAGATGACACTTTTAAGTCCAGAGCATGAAGGCCCTGAATCACCTCAACATTGTGAAACTATTGGAGGTGCTGGAAACCTGGGAACACTCTTCCTGGTCATGGCTGCTGCTAGTGAAGGAGAAGGTCAAGGCCCACTTACTGGGCCATGACCGCATGAAGAGAAAGAAACTAGAGACAAACTCTACCCGATGGGATCCACTGGGCAGTACTGCCACAAGAACAGGAGTGTTCACAGAGACTTAAAGCCAGAGAACCTACTTTTGGATGTTGACCTGAACATCAAGGTTGCAGATGTTGGCTTCAACAATGAGTTCACCTTAGGAAACAACCTAGATACCTTCTGTGTCAGTACTCCTTATGCCATCCTGGAACTCTTCCTGGATCAAAAGTAGCATAGCTCTGTGGTAGATGGGGGCAGCCTGGAAGTTATTCTCTACCCCATGGTCATCAGGTCCCTGCCTTTGAATGGGATAAACTTTGGGAGCTGCAGGAGCAGGCACTGAGCAGAACATATCATATTTATTTTTGCATGTTCATGGAGTGTGAGAACTTGCTTTGAAACATAGTAAACATTGTTACATACATTAAAACATGTAAACTATATCAAAATAGCACATTGTGTCCCATAATGTATACTATTAATATTTGTCAGTTAAAATTAAAATTTTAAAAAGACACTATCAACTAAGTAAAAAAGCAACCCACAGAATGGAGAAAATATTTGCAAATGATATATCTGATAAGGGATAACGGAGTTTGTTGTTAACATTCTGGATATTAATCCCTTCATAATAAGCTTCCCAAGGCCGTGGGAGCCTACTCTTGCAAAAGAAAAACCCGCTGAGATCTCATAATCCCTTCATAATAAGAAATTAATATACAGAATGTACAGAGAATTCCTAACATTCAACAACAACAACAACAACAACAACAAAAAAGATTTAAAACTGGGCAAGGACTTGAATAGAACTTTCTCTAAAGAAGATTTACAAATGGCCAATAAGCATGTGAAAAGATGCTCAGCATCACTAATATTAGGAAATGCAAATCAAAACTACAATCAGATACCACCTCACATCTATTAGGATGGCAGCTATCAAAAAACCAGATGTTGGTGAGGATGTGAAGTTGGAACCCTTGAGCACTGTTAATGGGTATGTAAAATGGTGCAGTCACTATGGAAAACAGCATGAAAGATTGTTCAAAAAATTAAAAATAGAATTACCATATGATCCAGCAATTCCACTTCTAGGTATACACCTGATACAGTTTGGCCATGTCCCCACCCAAATCTCATCCTGAATTGTAGTTTCCATAATCCCCACATGTCATGGGAAGGACCTGGTGGGAAGTAATTGAATCATGGGAGCAGTTTATCCCATACTATTCTCATGATAGTAAGTTCTCATGAGATCTGATGGTTTTATAAGGGGCTTCCCCTTCGTTTGGCCCTCATTCTTTTCCTTCCTGCTGCCATATGAAGAAAGATGTGTTTGCTTCCCCTTCTTTCATGATTGTAAGTTTCCTGAGGCCTCCCCAGCCATGCTGAACTATGGGTAGATTAAACGTCTTTTCTTTATAAATTACCCAGTCTCAGGTATGTTTTTATTAGCAGTGTGAGAACAAAGTAATACAGTAAATTATTATTGGGTCGTGAGTTGCTGCTGTAAAGATACCTGAAATGTGGAAGCAGCTTTGGAACTTTTGGTAGTGAGTTGCTGCTGTAAGATTCCTGAAATGTGGAAGCAACTTTGGAACTTTTGGTAGTGAGATGCTGCTGTAAAGATACTTGAAATGTGGAAGCAACTTTGAACTGCGTAACAGGCAGAGGTTGGAACAGTTTGGAAAGCTCAGTAGTCAGGAAGATGTGGGAAAGTTGGGCACTTCTTAGAGACTCATTGAATAGCTTTGATGGACACACTTATAGTGATATGGACAATGAAGTCTCTGCTGAGGTGGTCTCAGATGGAGATGAGGAACTTGTTGGAAACTAGGGTAAAGGTCATGCTTAGTATGCTTTAGCAACGATACTGGTGGCATTTTCCCCTGCCATAGAGATCTGTGGAACTTTGAACTTGAGAGAGATGACTTATTGTATTTGGTGGAAGAAATTTCTAAAAGGCAAAGCATTCAAGAGGAAGCAGAGTGGCCAGGCGCAGTGGCTCAAGCCTGTAATCCCAGCACTTTGGGAGGCCAAGATGGGTGGATCACGAGGTCAGGAGATCGAGACCATCCTGGCTAACATGGTGAAACCCCATCTCTACTAAAAAATACAAAAAAACTAGCCAGGCGAGGTGGTGGGCGCCTGTAGTCCCAGCTACTCAGGAGGCTGAGGCAGGAGAATGACATAAACCCGGGAGGCAGAGCTCGCAGTGAGCTGAGATCCAGCCACTGCATTCCAGCCCAGGCAACAGAGCGAGACTCTGTCTCAAAAAAAAAAAAAAAAAGGAAGCAGAGCATAAACATTTGGAAAATTTGCAGCCTGATGATGATAGAAAAGAAACCCCCCATTTTCTGGGGAGAAATTCAAGCCAGCTGCAAAATTTGCATAAGTAACAAGGAGCCAAATGTTAACTGCCAAGACAATGGGGAAAATGTCTCCAGGGCATGTCAGTCACCTTCACAGAAGCCCCTCCTATCACAGCCTTGGAGGCCTAGGAGGGAAAAATGGTTTCCTGAGCCAGGTCCAGGGCCCCCCTGCTGTGTGCAGCCTGAGGACTTCGTGCCCTGTGTCCCAACTGCTTTAGCCTGGCTAAAAAGGGCCAAGGTACAGTTAGGGCCATTGCTTCAGAGGTGGGCTCCCATAGCCTTAGGCAACTCCAGCCCTGTGGCTTTGCAGGGTGCAAGCCCCAAGACATGGCAGTTTCCATGTGGCGTTGGTCCTATAGGTGCACAGAAGACAAGAATTGAGGTTTGGGAACCTCCACCTAGATTTCAGAGGATGTATGGAAACACTTGGATGTCCAGGCAGAAGTCTGCTGCAGGGGTGGAGCCCTCATGGAGAACCTTTGCTAGGGCAGTGTGGAAGGGAAATATGGGGTCAGAGCCCCCACCACCGAGGCCCCACTGGCCCACTGCCTAGAGGAGCTGTGAGAAGGGGGCCACCATCCTCCAGACCCCAGAACGGTAGATCCACCAACAGCTTGCTCCATGTGCCTGGAAAAGCCACAGACACTCAACGCTAGCCCATGAAAGCAGTCAGAAGGGGGACTGTACTCTGCAAAGCCACAGAGGCAGAGCTGCCCAAGGCCATGGGAGCTCACCTCTTGCATCAGTCTGACCTGGATATGAGACATGGAGTCAAAGGAGATCATTTTGGAACTTTAGGGTTTAATGACTGCCCTATTGGATTTTGAACTTGCATGGGGCCTATAGCCCCTTTGTTTTGGCCAATTTCTCCCACTTGAAAGGGGTGTACTCACCCAATGCCTATATCCCATTTATATTTAAGAAGTAACTAACTGGCTTTTGAGTTTACAGGAGCATAGGCAGAAGATACTTGCCTTGTCTCAGATGAGACTTTGGACTTGGGCTTTTGAGTTAATGCTGAAATGAGTTAAGACTTTGGGGGACTGTTGGAAGGACAGGATTCTGTTTTGAAATGTGAGGACATGAGATTTGGGAGAGGCCAGCAGTGAAATTATATAGTTTGGCTGTGTCCCCACCCAAATCTCATCTTGAATTGTAGTTCCCATAATCCCCACATGTCATTGAAGGGACCTCATGGGAGATAATTGAATCATGGGAGTGGTTTCCCCATGCTATTCTTGTGCTAGTAAGTTCTCACTAGATGTGATGGTTTTGTAAGGGGTGTCCCCCTTTCCTTAGCTCTCATTCTTCTCCTTCCTGCTGCCATGTGAAGTAGGATGTGTTTGCTTCCCTTTCTGCCATGATTATAAGTTTCCTGAGGCCTCCCCAGCCATACTGAACTGAGTCAATCAAACCTCTTTCATTTATAAATTACCTAGTCTCCAGTATGTCTTTCTTTTATTTTTTAATCTTTTTATATTATTATGCTTTAAGTTATGGGGTACATGTGCAGAACTTGCAGGTTTGTTATATAGGTATACACATGCCATGGTGGTTTGCTGCACCCATCAACCTGTCATCTACATTCGGTATTTCTCCTAATGCTATCCTTCCCCTAGCCCCCGACCCCCTGACAGGTCCCATTGTGTGATGTTCCCCTCTCTGTGTCCATGTGTTCTCATTGTTCAACTCTCACTTATGAGTGAGAACATGTGGTGTTTGGATTTATCTTCTTGTCTTACTTTGCTAAGAATGATGGTTTCCAGTTTCATCCAAGTCCCTGAAAAGGACACGAACTCATCCTTTTTATGGCTGCATAGTATTCCATGGTGTATATGTGTCACATTTTCTTACCTAGTCTATCATTAATGGTCATTTGGGTTGGTTCCAAGTCTTTGCTATTGCGAACTGTGCCACAATAAACATACGTGTGCATGTGTCTTTATAGTAGAATAATTTATAATCTTTTGGGTATATACCCAGTAATGGGACTGCTGCGTCAAATGGCATTTCTGCTTCTAGATCCTTGAGGAATCACCACACTGTCTTCCACAATGGTCGAACTAATTTACACTCCCACCAATGGTATAAAACTGTTCCTGTTTCTCCACATCCTCTCCAGCATCTGTTCTTTCCTGACTTTTTAATGATCGCCATTCTAACTGATGTGAGATGGCATCTCATTGTGGTTTTGATTTGCATTTCTCTAATAAGCAGTGATGATGAGCTTTTTTTCATATGTTTGCTGGCTGAATAAATGTCTTCTTTTGAGAATTGTTTGTTCACATCCTTTGCACACTTTTTGATGGAGTTTGTTTTGTTCTTGTAAATTTGTTTAAGTTCTTTGTACATTCTCGATATTAGCCCTTTGTCAGATGGACAGATTATAAAAATTGTCTCCCATTCTGTAGGTTGCCTGTTCACTCTGATGATAGTTTTTTGGCTGTGCAGAAGCTCTTTAATTTAGTTAGATCCCATTTGTCAATTTTGGCTTTAGTTGGTATTGCTTTTGGTGCTTTAGTCATGAAGTCTTTTCCCATTACTATGTCCTGAACAGTATTGTCCTGAATGGTATTTTTCTAGGGTTTTTATGGTTTCAGGTCTTACATTTAAGTCTTTAATCTACCATGAGTCAATTTTTGTATAAGGTGTAAGGAAGGGATTCAGTTTCAGCTTTCCGCTGATGGCTAGCCAGTTTTCTCAACACCATTTATTAAATAGGGAATCCTTTCTCCATTGCTTGTTTTTGTCAGGTTTGTCAAAGATCAGATGGTTGTAGATGTGTGCTGTTATTTCTGAAGCCTCTGTTCTGTTCTGTTGGTCTATAGATGTCTTTTGGTACCAGCACCATGCTGTTTTGATTACTGCAGCCTTGTGGTACAGTTTGAAGTCAGGTAACATGATGCCTCCAGCTTTGTTCTTTTGGCTTAGGATTGTCTTGGCAATGCGTGCTCTTTTTTGGTTCCATATGAACTTTAAAGTAGTTTTTTTCCAATTCTGTGAAGAAAGTCAATGGTAGCTTGATGGGGATAGCACTGAATCTCTAAATTACTTTGGGCAATATGGCCATTTTCATGATATTGATTCTTCCTATCCATGAGCATGGAATGTTATTCCATTTATTTGTGTCCTCTCTTATTTCCTTGAGCAGTGATTTGTAATTCTCCTTGAAGAGGTCCTTCACATCCCTTGTAAGTTGGATTATTATTCTCTTTGTAGCAATTGTGAATGGGAGTTCACTCATGATTTGGCTCTCTGTTGTATAGGAATGCTTGTGATTTTTGCACATTGATTTTGTATCCTGAGACTTTGCTGAAGTTGCTTATCAGCTTAATGAGATTTTGGGCTGAGATGATGGGGTTTTGTACATGTACATCCAATATGTCTTTAATTAGCAGTGTGAGAATGGACTAAATATAATACCCAAAAGAACTGAAGGCAGAGACTTCAAGAGATATTTGCACACCCATGTGTATAGTAGTATTACGTACAATAGCCAAAATGTAGAAGCAACCCAGGTGACCACTGATGAGTGAATGGATAAACAAAATGCGGTACATCTAGACAACGGAATGTTAGCCTTAAGAAACAAGAAAATTTGCAATGTGCTGTAACATGTATGAACCTTGAGGACATAAAATAAGCCGGTCACAAAAAGAGAAATATATAATTCTACATATGAGGTACGAGGAGGGGGGATGAGAGTGATTGTTTAATGGGTGGAGTTCCAGTTCGAAAAGATGAAAACCATTCTGAAGATGGATGGTTGGGATGATTGTACAACATTGTGAATGCATTTGATGTCACAGAACTGTACACTCAAAAATGGCTAAGATGGTAAATTTTATGTATATGTATATTTTACCACATTTTGAAAATATGAAAAAAAGGAAAAAACTACCAAAACCCAAAACCTGATTCTCATTCCCAGTGAGATAAGCTACTTTAGAGGAAATCATGAGGAACCTATGGATGAACATGGTTGATGAAGAGGAACTGAAACCTTCCATTGAGCCACTTCCTGACTACAAGGACTTCCGCCTCGTGCACTGGGCAGAATTAGTGGCAGATCATATGTTGCGAGCTTGTGCTATTCACTGCCCTTGGCTCAGGCCTCTGGGTAGCTACTGTGTGCCTGCATGGTGCTAGAGCTAGATGAGTAAAATGGAATACTTGTCCTTGCAAAACAAATACACCTGTGCAGTCTGAAAGTCATTCACAAGGATTTATTCAGCACCTTTCTATGCCCAGCAACAAGCAAGTAATAAGGCAGCATTTCTCTGCTTTTCTTTGTTGAATGGTGGAGATAAGTACAGAGGGGGGCATTTAATTTAGTCTGAGGAGGGAAGTTAGGTTCCTATAGGAAGTGATGACTGAATAGCTGGATGGTGAAGTTAGCTAGCCAGGGAAGGAAGAGGACAGGCTTTCAGAGACCTAGCACCAAGAAAGATAGTAGAAAGTGCATTTCAGCAGTGAGCACAGGGCTGAGCAGGTGGTAAAAACAGCACTTCTTTTACCTGGAAAAATAGGGCAGAAGACATGAGTTTCAGGCTGTTGGGGACCAACAGAGGCAACAGACATGCTTTATTCACCTTACTGGGTTGCCTGAAATGCAGACAATGATTAAGATTTCAGATGCATAAACATGATGCTTTGCAGAAGACATTCTGAATGACACAAGGTGTTTGCCACTTGATATATAGGTCCCAGGGTAAAATTGGTTCAGAAAATGCAAATGTCCATTGGGAATCTGAAAAGGGGAAAGTCCATAGGTTTCCAGAAAGCTTGGGCAGCTTTTCACCTGTGTACCTGGAAAAACTGGGTGCACCTTGGGAAATGCCTTACCAGTAGCAAGGATGCTCCCTGGCTGGTCTAACTGGTCTGGATCTTCCTGAAGGCCCACTGCTCTTCTGAGGGATGAACACAAGCTAGAAGCAGCTGGAGGGAGGGACTGCAGATGTGTTAATGATGGCAGGCCAAAAACAGAGTGAAAGAAGCTGTCCACCCCTGCTGACTTCTCATCTGTTCTGTGCTGGGGACTGAGCTCTTCAGCTCCCCAAGTGCTGGCTTTCTGCTGTGGCTGAAAAACATCTGCTCTTTTCTTCTCTCACTTCTTTGCATTTTTTTGATCTCTTAAGGAGGCACAGAGACTCACATGAACAGTGAAATAATAGCTATTTTTTCAGCTTGAATATTGGTTGGGAGAAAGAAATTCCTGACAGGGATAGGAGAGGTTGATGGGGAAATAATTTCATGTTTTGGTTCTTTGACACTTAAGAAAATTGTGTTTTCTAATAACTATGGTTTTGAAAGTCAACACAAGTTAACTTTCTTTTCTTAGTGAGAGTCAACACAAGACAGCTTCATTTTTTTTAATTTAAAATTACTTCAGAGCTATCTCTCATCTATACTAGAAATGTCAGTGTTATTAGTGAGGGCTGGTCATTCAGAGAGGATCGGACTTACTGTCAGACATGTTAGGAAAAAAGGCAATGGATTTCTCCGGATTCTGAATAGTCTCTGCTCACCCATAGAAGGTTACTCTCCTGAAGTCACTATGTACCTTCCAGGTGTTAATTTCAGTGAGTATTTGGTGTGTGTTTTTCATGATGCTTGTAGACTTCTAAAATCCTATGGGTAAAAGAAGTCTTTACAGATGATGGCAGATGGTGCATTGGGCTTGATGTGTTCTTGCACTGCTTGTAGAAGTAGACTTTTGGGTGAGTCTAGAAAGGTGGGTAGGACCTGGGCATGAGCAGACGAGAGGAAACAGTATGAGCAGAGGGTGGAGGGTGGTCTGTGGGATGTGTTGGGGGACGTTCCTGTGTTTATTTATTTTTCTCTCTTGTGATAATTGAATGTGGCCTCTGTGCCTTGTAAGAGACAGGGTTAGAACTATGCAGGGATGAAGAAGTGAGGGTGTTCAGACAGGGACACGTGTAGCGAGCAAGATTTTGCACTCAGCTTTTTTGTGTCTACTTCATTCCCATTTGGTTGGGGTCTTTCATGTTTAGCTCATACCGTAGAGTCATTTTCATCGATATAGAAATCTATCATATAACTGCTTGACTTTTGAAAGGTTATGTTGTTTCTAAAATCAAATCTGGTTAAATGTGGGACCCTCCAGCTACCATCCCCTCCTCCCTCCCTCCCACATCCCTCTCATACATTGACTGTCCTTAGGAAGTGAAGTAGCTTTTCCCAGAATCCTTAGCCAGGACTAGCTCCATGCCTGCTCAGCTGCTTTCACACGTGTTGTGACGCACACAAAAATGGAGCTACGAACCTTTATGCGTGGAGGAACACAAATGTCTTGCATTATTTTCAATTAGCTCTTGGTGCTGAAGTCTTGTGAGTTTTTTGTCTCCCATATGTAAGGTAGAAAAAAATCTGAGAAATTCATTAGTTTATAAAGTGTCATTTAAAGGAGGAAGGAAATTCAGATCTCTGTGAACTTGAGCAAGTGAAACTTCACATAACTATTTCTGGCTTGCAGTTTGAGGTGGGAGGGGAACCGTCTTGATTTTGGGCAGGAACTTCTGAGGAAGTATAATGTGTTAACAAGGCAAGAAAGTCTCAAAATAACTACTTTCTTCTCTCTTTCTCTAGAGAGTGGGCCAATGACCTCCCATCCAGGTTTTCTCCTTTACTTCCCCCTCTTTGCAGATGATGTCACAAGGCTCTGCTGACACCCTCTGCGATCTTCAGAGCTGTGCAGAACTCACTCTAGTGCCCATTCTTCTAAGACAATCTCCTAAGCTTCTGTCCTCTCAAACTGTCCCCACACAGAGGGGACAGAGACCTCACTGAGGGTGGGACTTCAGAGCTTTTTCCAGAGCCAGATTAGTTGATAGAGCCACTGGAGAGTTCTAGAAATTTCCTTAATTGAACATTTCATGGCAGTTTGTTTGTTTGCCTGTCCTCTAGGCTAAGGTGCAACCTTTTTGGCACTTTTTCCCTTAATATGACTATCACAGTGCCTGACACATAATAGTACTCAATTAATAGCCTTTTACCTCTTTTCTCTGCAAGGGAGGTACAAAAAAATAACTACAGGGAAACTTTAGAAGAAAGAGAGGCAATTATGTATGGCTGAAGTGAAGATCAGAAATGTTTTATAGATGAGACTGATTTGAGCCAAGAATTAAAGGACAGGTTCATTCACCAGATACTATAAACACCTGGTGTATTTTAGGTTCTGCTATGAAATGAGAAATAATGGTGACCAAAAACAAACACAAAGGTTTACAATCTGATGAGGCAGATGAATGCTCACCAAATAATCACATAAATAATATAAATTTACATAGGAAACAACATAAATGTCCAACAGGAAAATGGTGAAATAAATTGTGACATGTTCTTTTATCTTAATGCTATATGGCCATTGAAATGGTTTCAAATAATCATAAAGTGATTGCAATAACACTAGTATTTTAAAAATTGGATATCAAAATACAGAATCTAATCTCTACTTTATAAAAATAAATGCATGTTTGTCTATGATAGGGAAGCTGGTTATAGACACAGTGAACAGTGGTTTTCCCTGGTGATGAATTAGGAAGCGTAGAGCATGTTCTCATTAATGACGAATGTTTTGCCAGGAGGCAAGTGGATTTGTTTTTCCATTGTTTGAATTTACAGTTAGATGCTTTGCATGCTTTAAATGAGGATTTAAAGCTTTAGCAGGGATTCCTTCTCTCTCTTTGGGTTGTTTCCATTTGGTTCTGATAAGCAGGAGGAAGGTGAAGGTCACCAAGCACTTACTGAGTGGGTTGTGTGGCTCTGGCAATAGTTTATCTGGTTGTGGGTTTCGTCTGCTTTTTTTTTTTTTTTTTTTTTTTTTTGAGACAGGGCTTCACTCTGTCACCCAGGCTGGAGTGTAGTGGCATGATCAGAGCTCACTGCAACCTCAACCTCCCACCAAGTGGTTGAGACTCAAGTGGTCCTCCCACCTCAGTCTCCCAAGTAGCTGGAACAACAGGTGTGTGCCCCATGCCCAGCTAATTGTTTTGTATTTTTCAGTAGAGATGGGGTTTTGCCATGTTGCCCAAGCTGGCCTCGAACTCCTGGGCTCAAGCAATCTGTCTGCCTCGACCTCCCAAAGTGCTGGGATTACAAGCATAAGCCACCATGCCAAGCCCTGTCTGCTATTTTTGAAGGCAAAAACTTGTACCCAAGGAGAAAGTTCTAAGAAATGCTTCCAGTGATGACGATAAGAGTTTGAGTTTCAAGCGAGTGTTTCTGAGCATCTGATTAAACTCCTACGTCAGTAACAAAAACCTGCATTGTTCTGGATTAGTTGCACCATTTCACAGTGATAGCTCCCATCTTCCACATTTCCCTTGGAAGCCACTGGCATATTATTCCTTTTAACAGCTGTTTAAAAGTCGTTTCTGTGCCTTTTTTATTTTTTTTTTAAGTAGCTGGGCATTTTTGAGCCTAAAGTCAAAAGTATTTATTATGAAGGTACTGATGATATACCCATAAGAATAGAATGGGGTATATAATTTGTTATACAATGTAAAAATTCTAAAGGTTTTTTCCTCTGACCTGCAAAATTTTCTCTTTCAAGATAGTTTGTCATTCTATGCTCTATAATGTATTTATTTTAAAGACCCACCATGTTGTTTAAGGTGAGAGAGCCCTGTTGGACTGAAGATAATGGTTCACACAGCCTGTCTTTTATGCTGTCTTGGACTTACCTTCCTTTGCATAATAGAGATACCAAGGGTAGGCCTTTTGAAGGTGGGCATGTTTTTACATTATGATATGACAGATGCTGAAAAACCTCTTACTGCTTTCATTACATCCAAAATGGATGAAATGCAGCTGTCTTCCAGAATCTTACCAGGGTTCCTGCCACCACCTGAGAGGACAGAGTGGACTGACCCCGTGGGGGAAGGACTCATCCCCACTGGGCCGGAGGGAAGAGCTGGAGGGAAGCTGGTTTCGCCAAGGACTTTCCGCAGCTCACTCTGGTTCTGCAGTGACAGCAGCTCCTATAGCAAGGGCTGTACAGTTATTCAGAAGAGTGAGGATAATGCACGTGCATTTTATATGCTTGAAGCTGGTTGACAATTTACTTTAGGGATTTATTCTTCTCACCAATTAATTTGTAACCTATTCCATCTTTGTTTTTCCTTACCTGCCAATCACTGCCCTTTTTAGGGATTGTGGTGGGGAAGAGGCTGTAATTTTCTACCAAAGTGTTGGTTACAATTCCATCCCACTATTTTGGGAAAATGTGGATCCTCCCACCTCTCAACCACGACTCCTTTCCTTTCTCAGTTCTTGCTCTGCTTCTTGCAAGTTTTTTGGATATGTCAATGAAGACGCAGTGGAGCCATTTTGTGAGATGAGTTTCCATTGACCAACATAGGAAGGAACACATGCTGCAAGCAAAGGGAGACTATGAACTGTGGACCGTGTTTGAGTAAACCTGGCTGTTTACTGCTATAACCTGATGAAATAAATGGTGGACTCGAGACTTTACGGGCTTGGCTGGCAGCCCCTAAGTCTCAGTCACCTTCAAGGAAGAAGTACGTGGGGAGAAAGAGTCACATGGCTCTCTACCAAGAACAGGTCCCATCCCTCTTCTGTCTCATCCCTGCCTCCTGAGATTGTTATTCCATCCCTGCCACAGGATGAAGGTTTGTTAGCAAGCTCTGGCAAACATCTGGTTCCTTGTACTTCCTATATACCCCACAGCTGCAGATCTCAAGAAACTTGAGCATTTATCGAAGATGGCTTTCAGTGTTAAATTGTTCCTTTTTGGTGTTGTTCAGTTTTTCAGTTAAGAAGAATGAGTGATCATTGCTTGGCTACTCCACAGATGCAAGGCAGAGCAGCTCCTTCTGGATCCCTCACCGCCTTATAAGCTGGGAGCTCTGGTGGGAGCTTTTCAAATCTACTTTCTTTTTCTGAGTCAAAGAGGAGAGGAACTGCTGACATCCTGTGAGCCAGAGCACCTGAAGCAACTCCATTTCCAGCTTGAATAGTGCAGGTAAGGAAATTGCCAGAGCCACGCATCACTAATTTTGCTCCCTGGTGCTAAGTGCACCTAGCGGGCATGCTGAGTACTGCCCCCTCCTGCTATCCAGTGGTGGCAGGGACTGGCATGGTCCCCAGTGCTTTGGCTGCCTCGGCTGCCTGTCTGTTCAGGGGCCGGTTTCAGCTGTGTGCAGCCTCCAAGCTTCAAGTACAAAGGATCACTCAGTCGTTGAAGAGCAGCAGCCACAAGCACCTCTGGTAGTTTATTGTAGGGCCCAGTAATCTTCCTACAGCTCAAGCGGCAGGCTCCTAAACAAGTATCCGGTAGAACTACTTGCATACATTACCAAGCTAGCCATGAAAAAATGTACTCATTTTAAAACATGCCAGAATTTACGCTTTTTGGTGAAAATATTAAATGATTGCTTATATTAATTATTAAGTACCATAAGGAAGGATTAAACATAAATGATCAAATATTTGCAATATGCAATACATATGACGGATAAATTAGTAAGAAAACAGTCAACACAGTAGTAGTAGAATGTCAAGAATAGGCAGTTAACAAAAAATGAAGTACCAAAGTTTAATAAAAAGATTTTAAGCATCACTAATATTATAAATAAATATGAAAGCATGCTTTTCTAGCATCCTAGCATCATATTGGCAGAGACGGAAAAAACTCACAACACACTATGTCAGGAAGGAACTGGGAAAAGTGCCTTCTCATATACTATTGGTGGGAGCCCTCACAGGGACATTTTTGTAAAGCTGTTGGGAAATAGATTATGATGGTTTGGAATATGTACACTCTTTTTCTGACATGAGAATTTCTTATTTCTTAACTCATCCTAAGATAAGCGGACAAATCCCAAAGGAGACTGGCTCAGGATGGCTGAGTGCAGTGTTATTTATTTCCCGTGCCGTCAGTGGAGCCTGCTCTGCCTCCTGTTCTCTCTGGTGTGTAGCTCACTGGATTCAGAGCTTATGCACAGCCCCAGGGCAAACCCAGAGTACCCGGCTAGTGACTGAAAGAACATTTCTTCTGTTCCGGGTGGAACAGTCACAGATTCTAGAGCAGGGGCCCTGACACTTGGTGAGCAGCATTCACTTTGCCTTTCCCTGAAGCAAATCATTAACATCCAGCACACGGCGGTTGTGTCAGCTCTGCAGATGGAGCCTGGCCCATGTGGCTGCTATCCCCAGGGCTCAGCGTCCCTGCTCTGAGATCCACCAGCAAGTCCTTAGCCAGGACAGATCTGGTCTCCTGCCCTGACTGGCACCAGCTAGGACTAGAGACTGAGTGGTCTGGGACTCAGAGAAGCAGCCGGCTCCCTCATTCCTCCCTCCTTCGTTAAAACTTCAAGTTCCCGCCGGGCGCGCTGGCTCAGGCCTATAATCCCAGCACTTCGGGAGGCTGAGGCAGGCGAATGACGACATCAAGAGATCGAGACCATCCTGGCCAACTCGGTGAAACCCCGTCTCTACTAAAAATACAGAACAGCAAGTGGAGACTCACATCATGAACTTTTGCTCCAAGAACTACCACAGGAACAAACCAGGAAAACCGAAAGAATTCACAGACTCTACGAAGGAACTGTGAGTCTGTTTGCTTTCTTAGGCTCATGGTCTGGGGCGAGTTCTCAGTGGCCTTTGAACCACACCCCTAACCCCAAAAGCAGCCATAGCAAGCCCCACCCACAGGGAGGCTGAGCTCGGAAACATCTATCCCTGCCCCCACCTGATGGTCTTTCTTTACCCACCTTGGTTTGCTGAAGACAAAGGATATAACCTCTTGGGAGGGCTATGGCCCTGCCCACAACCCAAGAAACCTGAATACTTAACCAGGCATCCCTAGGACAAGTTTGCAACCTCCCTATAGTACCGCAGCTGATGCACTCTTGAATGCGCCACTTCTTGGCTGGAGATCAACCAACACAAAACCAGTGCAGTAAACAAACACACAACCAAGAACCCTCACAGAGTCCATTTACCCCACTGCTACCTCCACTGCAACAGGTGCTGGTACCCACGGCTGAAAGACCTGAAAACAGATCACATCAGAGGACTCTTTGCAGACACTCCGCAGTACCGGCCCAGAGCCCACTGGGTGGTTAGATCCAGAAGAACAAAAACAATCATTGCAGTTTGGCTCTCAGGAAGCCCCATTCCTAGGGGAAGAAGGAGAACACCAGATCAAGGGAGTACCCTATGGAATGAAAGAATCTGAACAGCAACCCTTGAGTCCCAGATCTTCCCTCTGACATAGTTTACCTAAATGAGGAGGAACCAGAAGAACAATTCTGGTAATAAAACAAGGTTCTTTAACACCCCCAAAAATCAAGCCAGCTCACCAGCAATGGATCCAAACCAGGACGAAATTTCTGAATTGCCAGAAAAGAATTCAGAAGGTCCATTATTAAGCTAATCAAGGAGGCACCAGAGAAATGTGAAGTCCATCTTAAGTCAAAAACATGATACTGGATATGAAAGGAAAAATCTTCAATGAAATAGAGAGCATAAATAAAGAAAAATCACGATTTTTGGAAATCAAGGATACACTTAGAGAAATGCAAAATGCATTGGAAAGCCTCAGCAACAGAATCAAGCAGAAGAAAGAACTTCAGAGCTCAAAGACAAGGCTTTTAATTTAACCTAAGCCATCAAAGACAAAGAAAAAAGAATAAAAAAAAAAATGAACACAGCCTCAAAGAAGTTTGGGACTATGTTAAATGTCCCAACCTATAAATAATTGGTGTTCCTGGGGAAGAAGAGAAATCTAAAAGTTTGGAAAACTTATTTGAGGGAATAATCAAGGAAAACTTCCCCAGCCTTGCTAGACATCTGGACATCCAAATACAAGAAGCTAAAAGAACACCTGGGAAATTCATCACAAAAAGATCATCGCCTAGACACATAGTCATCAGGTCATGAAAAGTCAAGACAAAAGAAATAATCTTAAGCGCCATGAGGCAAAAGTACCAGGTAACCTATAAGGGAAAACCTATCAGATTAACAGCAGATTTCTCAGCAGGAACCTCACAAGTTAGAAGGGATTGGCGTTCCATTTTTAGCATCCTTAAACAAAACAATTGCCAGCTAAGAATTTTGTATCCAGTGAAACTAAGTGTCAAAAATGAAGGAAAGATACAGTTTTTTTCCAGACAAACAAATGTTGAGAGAATTTGCCACTACCAAGCCAGCACTGTAAGAACTGTTAAAAGGAGCTCTAAGTCTTGAAACAAATCCTCGAAATACACCAAAATAGAACATCCTTAAAGCACAAATCTCAGGGGACCTATGTAACAATAACACAATGAAAAGAAACACAAGGTATTCAGGTAACAAATAGCACAATGGATGGAATACTACCCAACATCTCAATACTAATTGAATGTAAATGGCCTAAATGCTCCATTAAAAGATACAGAACGGCAGAATGGATAAGAATTCACCAACCAAGTTTCTGTTGCCTTCAGGAGACTCACCTAACACATAAGGACTCACATAAAGTTAAGGTAAAGGGGTGGGAAAAGATATTCCATCCAAATGGGCACCAAAAGTGAGCAGGAGTAGCTCACTCAGGCTGGAGTGCACTTGCACAATCTCGGCTCACTGCAACCTCCTGGGTTCAAGCGATTCCCCTGCCTCAGCCTCCCAAGTAGCTGGGAATAAAGGCATGCACCACCATGCCTGGCTAATTTTTTGTATTTAGTAGAGATCGGGTTTCACCATGTTGGCCAGGATGGTCTCAATCTCCTGACCTCATGATCTGCCCACCTTGGCCTCCCAAAATGCTGGGATTACAGGCTTGAGTCACCACACCCGGCTAGGAGTAGCTATTCTTACATCAGACAAAACAAGCTTTTAAAGCAACAGCAGTTAAAAATGACAAAGAGAAACATTATATAATGATAAAATGATAAAAGGACTAGTCGAACAGGAAAATATTACAATCCTAAGTACATATGTACCTAACACTGAAGCTCCCAAATTTATAAAACGATTACTAATAGACCTAAGAAATGAGACAGATGGCAACACAATAATAGTAGAGGACTTTAATACTCTGCTGACAGCACTAGACAGGTCATAAAGACAGAAAGTCAACAAAGAAACAATGGGCTTAAACTATACCCTACAACAAATGGACTTAACATATTTACAGAACATTCTTCCCAACAACTGCAGAATATACATTCTATTCATCAGTGCATGGAACATTCTTTAAGGGAGACCATATGATAGGCCACAAAACAAATCTCAGTAAATTTATGAAAATCAAAATTGTATCAACTACTATCTCAGACTATAGTAGAATAAAGTGGGAAATCAACTCTAAAGAAATCCTCAAAACTATGCAAATACATGGAAGTAAAACGACCTGTTCCTGAATGACCATTGATGAACTCAAGATAGAAATTTAAAAATTCTTCGAACTGAATGATAATAATGACACCATCTATCAAAATCTCTAGGATACAGCAAAAGCAGTGCTAAGAGGAAAGTTCACAGCCTGACATCGAAACGTCTGAAAGAGCACAGACAGACAATCTAAGGTCGCACTTCACAGAACTGGAAAAACAAAAACAAGAACCATTCAAACCCAAACCCAGCAAAAGAAAGGAAATAATGAAAATCAGAGCAGATCTAAATGAAATTGAAAGAAAAAAATACAAAAGATGACAAATGAAACAAAAAGCTGGTTCTCTGAAAATATAAATAAAATTGATAGATGATTAGCAAAATTAACCAAGAAAAGAAGAGGGAAGATCTAAATAAGCTCAATGAGAAACAAAACAGGAGATATCACAACTGAAATCACAGAAATACCAAAGATTAGCTACTATGAACACACTTACACACAAAAACTAGAAAACCTAGAGGAGATGAATAAATTCCTGGAAATATGCAACTCTTCTAGATGAAACCAGGAAGATATAGAAACTCTGAACAGACCAGTAACAAGCAGTGAAATTGAAATGGTAATTAAATAATTGCCAACAAAAAAGAGTTCAAGGTCAGACAGAATGACAGCTGAATTCTATCAGACATTCAATTCAAAGAAGAATTGGTACGAATCCTGTTGACAATATTCCAAAACACAGAGAAAGAGGGAATCCTCCCTAAATCATTCCATGAAGCCAGTGTCATCCTAATGCCCAAACCAGAGAAGGACATAACAAAACAAGAAAATGACAGACCAATATCCTTGGTGAACATACATGCAAAAATCCTCAAAAAAATAATAGCAAACTTAATCCAACAGCATATCAAAAAGATAATCTACCATGATTAAGTGCGTTTCATACCAGGGATGCAGGGATAGTTTAACATACAAAAGTCAATAAATGTGATACACCACATAAACAGAATTAAAACCAAAAAATTACATGATCATCTCAATAAATGCAGAAAAAGCATTTGACAAAATCCGGCATCCCTTTATGAATAAAACCATCAGCAAAATTGGCATGGAAGGGATATAAAGCCATCTATGACAAACCCACAGCCAACATTACTCTGAATGGGGAAAAATTGAAAGCATTCCTCCTAAGAACTGAAACAAGGATGCCCACTTTCACCACCACAAGGATGCCCACTTTTCACCACTTCAACACAGTACTGGGAGTCCTAGCCAGAGCAATCAGAAAAGAGAAAGAAATAAGGGATATTCAAATCAGTAAAGAGGCATTCAAGTTGTCGCTGTTTGCTGTTGATATGAATGTACACATAGAAAACCCTAAAAACTCCTCCCAAAATCTCCTAGAAGTGGTAAGTGAATTCTGTAAAGTTTCAGGATACAAAATTAATGTACACAAATCAGTAGCTCTGCTATACACCAACAGCGATTAAGCTGAGAATCAAACCAATAACTCAATCCCTTTTACAACAGCTGCAAAATAAAATAAAATAAAATAAAATAAAATATAAAACAAAATACATAGGAGTATACCTAACCAAGGAAATCCCCTACAAGTAAAACTACAAAACACTGCTGAAAGAAATAACACATGACACAATTAAATGGAAACACATCCCATGCTTATGGATGGGCAGAATCAATATTGTGAAAATTACCATACTGCTGAAAGAATCTACAAATTCAATGCAATTCCCATCAAAATACCACCATCATTCTTCACAGAACTAGAAAAAGCAATCCTAAAATTCACATGGAACCAAAAAAGAGTCCACATAGCTAAAGCAAGACTAGGCAAGAAGATTGAATCTGGAGGCATCACCTTACCCGATTTCAAGCTATACTATAAGGCGATAGTCACCAAAACAGCATGGTACTGGTATAAAAATAGGCACATAGACCAATGGAATAGAATAGAGAACCCAGAAATAAAGCCAAATACTTACAGCTAACTGATCTTCGATAATGCAAACAAGAACATAAAATGGGGAAAGGACACCCTATTTAACAATTGGTGGTAGGACAATTGGCTAGCCACATGTAGGAGAATGAAACTGGATCCTCATCTCCCACCTTATATAAAAATTAACTCAAGATGAATCAAAAACTTAAAACTAAGACCTGAAACCGTAAAAATTTTAGAAAACAACATTGGAAAAACTCTTCTAGACACTGGCTTAGGCAAAGACTTCATGACCAAGAATCCAAAAGTATATACAACAAAAACAAAGATAGATAGATGGAAATTAATTAAACGAAAAAGCTTCTGCATAGCAACGGAAACAATTAGCAGAGTAAACAGACAACACACAGAGGCAGAGAAAAATCTTTGCAATCTAGACAAAGGACTAATACCCAGAATCTACAATGAACTCAAACAAATCAGCAAGAAAAAAAAACCAAACAATTCCATGAAAAAGTGGGCTAAGGACATGAATAGACAATTCTCAAAAGTAGATATACAAATGGCCAACAAGCATGCGGAAAAATGCTCAATATCACTATTTACCAGGGAAATGCAAATCAAAACCACAATGTGACACCACATTACTCCCGCAAGAATGGCCATAGTCAAAAAATAATAGATGTTGGTGTCAATGTGGTGAAAAAGGAACACTTTTACACTGTTGGTGGGAATGTAAACTAGTACAGCCACTAAGAAAAGCAGTGTGGAGAATCCTTAAAGAACTAAAAGACATCTACTGTTTGATCCAGCAATCCCACTACTAGGTATCTATCTAGAGGAAAAGAAGTCATTACACAAACAAGATAGTTGCACATGCATGTTTACAGCAGCACAATTTGCAATTGCAAAAATATGGAACGAACCCAAATGCCCATCAATCACGAAGTAGATAAAGATACTGTGAATACTACTCAGCCATAAAAAGGAATGCATTAATGGCGTTCACAGCAACCTGGATGAGATGGAAGTGAAGCAACTCTAAGCAATTCTAAGTGAAGTAACTCAGGAATGGAAAACCAAACATCATATGTTGTCATTGATACATGGGAGCTAAGCTATGAGGACACAAAGGCATCTGAATGATACTATGGACTTTGTTGGGGGAAGGGTGGGAGGGGGGCAAGGGCTACAAATAGGGTGCAGTGTGTACTGCTCAGGTGATGGGTGCACCAAAGTCTCACAAATCACCACTAAATAACTTACTCATGTGACCAAACACCACCTGTACCCCAATAACCTATTGAAAAAGAAAAAAATATATATAATAAATTAATTAACAAAAACTATCACAATATAAAAAATGAAAATCTAAAATCAATAATCTAAGTTTCCGCCTTAGGAATCTAGGAAAGATAAGCAAATTAAATGCAAATAAGAAGAAAATAATAATAAAAAGTGAAGCAGAAATCAAGGAAATTGAAAATAATAGATGAAATCACTAAAACCAAAAGCTGATTCTTTAAAAAGATCAATAAAATTGATGAACCACTAGCCAGACTAAATAAGAAATAAAAACAGAGAGAGAGAAGATACAATATTAATATCAGAAACAAATGAAGAGAGAATGCCAGCAAGATGGCTGACTAGAAGCCCCTAGTGCTCCTCTTCCCCACAAAGACCACAACAATGTATAAAGAACTACATTTTGATGAAAATAACTAAAGGAGAGTGCTGGAGTACATCAGAGGAGTAGCAAAAGTCCTGTAGAGCACAGAAACCAAGGATGGCCACATAGAGAAGGGAAAGAAACACCTCACGTTTGCTGCCACATTCTCTAGTCAGGATCAGCTTGAATAAAGGGGGACTTCTCCCACTGGGGAAGGGGTATGCAGGAGGACCCAAGAAGCCCTTAATACCACGTTGGACTCCTACAGTCCTCACAATGGGGATTCCTATATCCTCAGAGGTATTAAGCCCAGTTGAAGGAGCTGCCTGGAGTCCACACAGCTGTACTCTTCCCACTGAAAGAGCCTCATTGTGCCCTGTCCACTACGGCCCATGCTATTACCGCACTGTGCCATCCTGGAACTGGAACCCCTGCTGGAGTCTGGCCTGCTCTAGGAAGTGAGTGGCTCCACAGCACCCTTTCATCCCTGAGGCTTTATTGCCAGTACACCACCCACATCTAGTGACCCACCATCACTGAGCCAAGCTGCTGCTACACCCTATTTTGTGGGGCCAGCTGACACGGAGCCACTCCGTATACCCCTACTAGTCACTACTGCACCTTGTCCCTCAGGACCTGAGTTGACTTAGTGCCCTGTCTCCCGGAAAAATGGTGCCTTGGCTATACAGAGCATTCATAATCCCTGGGGCTGTTGTTGTAGTGGTGTCCTGCCTCCATGGAAATGGTGCCTTGGCCATCCAAAGCAGTAATGGCCCCAGAGCCTGAACTGAAGAGGAACCCTACTTCATGGGGAATCGATGCCTTACCTGAGCTGAGCATCCAGGCCTCCCAGGGCTGAGCTGATGTGGCACCTCATGTCCTAGGGAAACAAAGCATTGGCTGAGGTGAGATCCTGGTATTCCAAACCAAACAACTGTAACACCCTGTTTCCTTAAAACCGAGCTAGCCCTCCAGAGTATGAGCCGCCAAAACACACTGTCTGGGGAGCGGAGTCATCACTGTACTTTCTGCCCTCTGAAGCTCCAGTCACAGCTGTGCTTCACCATTTCTGGGTCCTTCCTGCCACTACATCCGGCCTCAGAGAGCTTGGGATACTGCTGTGCCCTACCACAGCCAGATTTAGAGTCACTACTTCATGGTGCTTCATCCTCCAGGGCGTAAGTTGCCACTGTGCCCTACTGGGCTCTGGGTCCCAAACTGCAGCTGTGCCCTGTACCTGAGGGCCCAAAACCCGTTCCCTAGGGCCAGCCCAGTGCTATGCTCTGTCTCCCAGGGTCAGAGTCACAACTAAAACCCATCCCTGTGGACCCAAGCTGTTGGGGTGTCCTTCAGGGTCACATGCTTTGGCTTTGTGGGCAATCTGCATCTACCTATGCCCCTGAAAGTGAACCTGTGCCCCAAGTCCCAGGGACCACAGAAGGCTTTCAAGACTCTAAGCCCAGGACCCTGGCTCCACACTACTCTGATCACTTGCACCCTGAAACCCAGTGTCACTGTGGCTGCTTATAAACCATATCAGACCCATTGCCAAGAGGAGTTTCCTGAGCTATGACTCTCCATTGTAAAGAAAATGAGAACAGGAAGACTCCCAAGTCCCTTGTCACTAAACAATATAACATCACGAGCTGCTGCTGCCACTGCCACAAACTCCTGTAGCTTAGGCCAATGAGGCACTCGCAGTCATTGATGTTGATCACAGCTGAAATGGTTGTAGGAAGGCTATTTCACTGGGTCCACCTGAATTCAGAGCACCAAACCCTTTCCAACTGGTACTACCCTGACACATCTGCAAGTAAACTCTCTCTATAAAAGCCATTCTGTAAAGTTTGAATGAGGTCATTGTTCCATCAGGTGTTCAGACATTGATACAAGGACACAGAAGTAAGAACAAAACAAAATAATGAAACATGTTACCACGAAAGGAATACAATAGTTCTCCAGTAACTGGCCCTAAAGACAAGATTTATGAAATGCTCAAAAAGAAATTCAAAATAATGATCTTAAGGAAACTCAGTGAGATATAATAGAACACAGATAGACAATTCAACAAAATCAAGAAAACAATTCATGATCTGAATGAGAAATTCAACAAGGAGATAAATATAAAAAAGAACTAAATAGAAATCCTGACACTGAATAATCAGATGCATAAAACAAAAAATACAACAGAGAGCTTCAACAGCAGACTAGATCAAGCAGAAGAATCTGTTAAATTGAAGACAGATCTTTTGAATCTACTCCTTCAGAGGTAAAAAAGAAAAAAAAAAACAGAGAGAGAGAAAGAAAAAGAAAAAAAAAACTAATAAAAAAGAGTGAAGAAGGCCTGTGGGACTCAAGGGAAACCATTAAGCAAACAAACAATCACACTATGAGAGTTTCAGAAGAAGAAAAGATACAGTAAAGGACATGAAGCTTATTTAATGAAATAATCACTGAAAACTTCCCAAGTCTTGGGAAAGATATGGACATCCAGATCCACGAAGCTAAAGGTTCCTACACAGGTTTAACCCAGAAAGGAACTCATTGAGGCATATTGTAGTCAAACTATCAAAAGTCAGAGACAAATAGGGAATTGTAAAAGCAGCAAGATAAAAGCAATATGCCACATATAAAGGAATTATTGTTAGACTGTCCATGGACTTAACAGAAACTTTGCAGCTCAAGAAAGAATGAGATGATATATTCAAAGTGCTGAAATAAGAAAACTGTCAGCCAATAATATAATACCCAATGAAAGTGTCCTTCAGAAATGAAGGAGAAACAAAGTCTTTACCAGACAAGCAAAAGATGGGGGGATTCATCACCACTAGACCTGCCTTACAAGAAATGCTTAAGAAGGTTCTTCAAGTGGGAAAAAAAGGATACTAATTACTAACAAGAAAACGTAAGAAGGTAAAAAAATATACCAGTAAAGGTAAATATATAGTGAAATTCAGAATACTCCAATACCATAATGGTGGCTTATTAATCATTCATATGTCTAGAATGAAAGATAAAAGTCAAAATGGACAAAAATAACCATAAGTACAATAAGTTAAGGTAAATACAATGTTAAAGAGATGTAAATTATACATGGAAACTATAAATTGTGAGGTGCAGGGTAAAAGTCTAGTGTTTTTGTATGCAACTGAAGTTGTTATCAGTATTAAATAATCTATTATAAGGTGTTGTATGTAAGCCTCATGGTAACCACAAAATGAAACACTATAGCAGATACATAAATGATAAAGAGAAAGGAATAAAAACTTAGCACTACAGAGAATAACCAAATCACAGAGGTAGACAACAAGTGAAAAGAAACAAAGGATGTACAAAACAACTAGAAAACAATTTATAAAATTGCAATAGTAAATCCTTACCTATCAATAATTACTTTGAATGCAAGTGAATTAAATTATCCAATGAAAAGACACAGAGTGGCTGAATAGATAAAAATAAGATCCAACTATATGCTGGCTACAAGAGACTCTATTAGCTTTAAGGACACATAAGTTGAAAGTGAAGAGATGGAAGAAGACATTCCATGCAAATGGTAACCAAAACAGAGCAGGAGTAGCTATACTTACATCAGATAAAATAGACCTCAAGTCAAAAACTCTCATGAAAGACAAAGAAGGTCATTATTTAACAATAAAGAACTCAATTCATCAAGGGGACATAACAATTTTAAGTATATATGCAACCAATATCAGAGTACCTATATGTATAAAGCAAATACTAGTGGACAAGAAGAGAGAAATAGCAAAATAATAATAGTAGGGGACTTCAGTAACCCACTTTCAACAATGGGCAGACCAACCAGACACAATATTACTAAGGAGATGTGTCCGGAGTTGGTTCCTGCTGGTGGGTTCATGGTCTTGCTGACTTCAAGAATGGAGCCACGGATGCTCGTGGTGTTACAGCTCTTAAAGATAGCACGGACCCAAAGAGTGAGCAGTAGCAAGGTTTATTGTGAAAAGCAAAAAGACAAAGCTTCCACAGCATGGAAGGGGACCTGAGCAGGTTGAAACTGCTGGCTGCGCTGGCCAGCTTTTATTCCCTTATTGTCCCTCCCCATGTTCCATTTCTGTCCTATCGGATTGCCCTTTTTTCTATCCTCCCTGTGATTGGCTACTTTTAGAATCCTGCTGATTGGTGCGTTTTACAGAGCGCTGATTGGTGCATTTTACAGAGTGCTGATTGGTGCATTTTACAATCCTCTTGTAAGGCAGGAAAGTTCCCGAAGTCTCCACTCAACCCACGAAGTCCAGCTGGCCTCACCTCTCAATCCCCCCTCTAAACAGGACACCTCAACTGCTGTTGGGAACTGGGCAATGACCGCTCTAGCTACTTCCTGCTGGATGGGGCAAAGAAGGGGCCCTGCAGTTGTAGCATCCCCCAGAGGGGAACTCTCTAGGCCAAAGGGCCAGTGGGTTGGTCCAGGGGTCCTCAGTAGAAGTTGTGAGTTGAGCTCATTTGGGGATCCATTTGTAAGACCATCTGTAGCTTTACGGCCTGGATACTGGAAGAGACAAATTTGACAAGGAGGTTAAAAATATAGGTCCCAAAGGCGAGTAATAGCAAGATATCTGTCATGGGACCTAAAAAGGGGAGAAGCCATGTCGCCCAACTCCAGAGGTTGGTATAAGAGTTTGAAAGCCTTTGTCTGATTTCAGAAGCCTTTTCCTGTAAACACTGGGTGGCGTCACATACTATCCCTGACTGGTTAGTGTAAAAACAACACTCTTCCCCTAAGAAGGTGCAAAGTCCTCCTTTCTCAGCAGTGAGGAGGTCTAGGCCTCAGTGGTTTTGGAGAGTCACTGCTGCCGAAGCATCTATTTGGGATTATAGAGTAAGTATAGATTTTGTTATGTCTTGCAAACTGTCTGAGGAATCCTTTGAGAGTGTATGGTAGTAGGATAATGAAGTAGATAAAGAAGTAGGTAAATCTGATAGGACGGAAATGGAACATGGGAGGGGACAATAAGGGAATAAAAGCTGGCCACCCTAGCCAGCAGTATATCCAGAAGTAGGATAATGAAGTGGCTATTCTGGTTGCTGTAGCAGTGGCCATTGCTAACCCTAAAAGTAGGGGTGTTAGTTGTACAGCTCTGCCCCGAGGGACTTGAGCTTTGAGGGGGCACTGATAGGGTCTCATTTCCTGGGGCAACGTCAATGTAGGGACTTAGGAAGACTAAGGTGCAGGTGCCTGTCCAGTTAATGGGGAGGCAGATATAGGTTGAAGTTTCACATAAGAAGAATATGCCTTGGCTGGGTAGACAGAACTGGTTGTGTATGTTAAAAAGGTGTGTGAGTTTGTTTTTTTCATTTTCCCATACTCCTAGAGTACTTGCCAAGGTAGCTCCAGTGAGCAGCTGGAAAGGGGTGTTGGGAGCAAATGAGTGGCTCCCTGTGTTCTATTTTCCCACTGGAGAAAAAAAAAAAAACATTTTATGTCTACTAGGAACCATTCAAGAGAGTAATTGAAAGAGGGGATGAGAAGGCATTCATTAATGGTGGGGGCGCTGCTGCAGGGGGTCCAGGGGTGAATGATCATGCAGGAAGTATGTTTGCCATTACAAAACCCAGACTATTTGTTAAGCAGGGAGGAGGTGAAGATTTTGGGGGGCCCTGAGAAGCGGACAAGCCATCTGAATGGAGCTGTTTGGGTGACTTGGAAATTACTATGATCATTTGGGGCTTGAAGTTGTAGGGTGTAATTACACTGATAGGATAGTAGGTGCCCCAGGGGCAGGCCTGATAACAGGTTGCATTGGATGCATAAAGAGGCTTAGAAAGTTAAGATGGTATTCGTGGTTACAGGGCCGTGTATGGGCTTTTCATTGCTCATGTAATAGGTGAGGTTGGAAATGTGAGAGCGTAAAAGCTGGATTGTGCATCCTGTTAGGGTATTTTTGGTCCTATCAGAGATGGAGAAGTTGGCTAATGATTGCATATTTAGAAGTTGGAAAGGGTCTTTTCCTTCGTAACGGGGGTGGTAGGTTAAGTTAGTAAAGACCCAGTTTTTGCAGGAATGGGAGTGACAACGTAAGCAGTGGCTGATAGAGGGATATAAAGCTGACAGTCATTTGCCAGGGAAGGATTGGACTGGTTTAACAGAGAGTGGGTTGAGAGTCTTGTAGAGGTAATTAGGAGCTAGAGAAGGGGAGGGGCGACTATGTGGGGTAGCCCAGGAAGCAGGAGGGATAGATAGGCAAAGAGTAAGTAGGAAGGAAAAGAGGGTGCCCTGGAAGATAAGATCGTTTTATCCAGTCTGAGTTGAAGGTGGGAGTAATTGCTGTCAGAAGGAAGGATGATAGATAAAAGGTTGATGTGATTAGGATTTTCATCCCAGCAGGAGCTACAGTATATAGTCCTACTGCAAAGAGTATGGTTAATATACTGCTTAATAATGTGATGAAAGAGTAAAAGGATTCCATTAAAGGGGCAAAAAGAGGTGTTAAAGATTATGTAGGGTTTCACTTATCTTTTTTAAGTAGGAAGGGGTTTTTCCTCAGGATCAGCTGTAGGAGCCTTTTTAGTCTGGGATGTTTCCTTCTGAAATAGGAGATGCAAGTCCTCCAATGGTTCACAGGTGTATCGAGGCTGGTCTGGCTGATCTTGGGACTCCTGAGCTGACAGTCCCGCAGGTTCTTCAGGGGGTGTCCAAAGTTTAACTTGGGCGTGATGAGTCCAAGATTCCACTCCTGCTGTCTAAACTACAGTGGAGGTAGAGAGGATTAGAGTATGGTCCTTCCCACAGGGAATCCATAGAGGGGAGGGACTTGACCAACAATAGATCTCCCGGTTGGAACAACTCTGTTTCCTTGTCTCTGTAACATCTTTCGGGTAGATTTTTAAGGTTTTGTTGATATTTTGCCAAGGAAGTTATATCCTTGGCCAAGTTGGCTGTTTCCTGATCAAGTAAGAGGTCATTTGTGAGAAAAGGTCGTCCATACAGCATTTCATATGGACTGAGCCCCATTTTGTGAGGAAAATTTCGGATTCTCAACAAGGCCATGGGCAAGAGGGTAGGCCATGGGAGATGAGTTTCTTGTATTAGTTTCCTTAAGTGCCTCTTGAGTGTTTCATTTGCCTTCTCGACCTTCCCTGAGGATTGTGGCCTCCAGGAGCAGTGAAGGTCATATTGTATCCCTAGCGCCCTGGAAATTCCCTGAGTTACTGGCTTTAAAAGCCAGACCATTTTCCCTTTGTAAGCTTTCGGGAAGCCCAAATCTAGGAATTATTTCATGAATTAGGACTTCAACCACTTCCTGAGCCTTCTCTATCTTGCAGGGGAAAGCTTCTATCCAATTTGTAAAGGTATCAACACAGACCAACAAGTATTGAAATCCCCTTGACTTAGGCATATGGTGACATCTAATTGCCAGTCCTCTCCAGGATAGTGCCCTATTCTTTTTTTCCCCCAGAGGGGCCTTACAATGGACCAGGGGATTATTCCTTTGGCACACCTCACAGGCTTTGACTACTTGTTGGATGGTCCGGAGGAGATTTGGCCCTGTAAATAGGGATTTGGCCATTTGATGATTGTTCTCAATACCCATATGAAAGTTTGGTGGAGGTTCTTAAGCATTTTCCACTGGCTGGCTTCGGGTATCAGTACCATTCCCTCTTCTGTCGTTAACCACCCCAAGGGGAGAAAACTGTGCCCCCACGAAAGTCCCCATTCTGTTTTGATTGAGGAATACTGAGGCTTAATCTCTTGGAGACAGCTGTTCCATACCAAGGGTCCTTCTGTAGGTATTTCTAATGGGAGGTTCCACCTTGCAGCAATTTTGGCCTCAGCATCTGCCCAAAGGTTTCCTTCTGCCTTTTCTCCTTCACCTTTTTGATGGCTTTGGCAGTGTAAGACTGCCACCTCCTTGGGTTTTTGCACTGTGTGCAATAACTCCATGATTTCTTTGTGGTATTTAATGGGGGTTCCCCCAGAGGTTAGGAACTCCCTTTCTTTCCATATTACTGCATGGGCATGCAGGATTAGATAAGCATACTTGCTGTCTGTATACACATTTATTCTTTTTTCCTTTCCCAGTTCTACGGCTCAGGTAAGCAGCAGTAGTTCTGCTAACTGGGTGCTAGTTCCTGGGGGAAGAGGCTTCTTTCAAGTCCGGTTACATCACTAACTATGGCATAACCTGCCCTTCACATCCATTCTCCACAAATGAACTTCCATCGGTATATATAGATTAAGGTCAGGATTAGTTAAGGGGACTTCAAAGAGATCCTCTCAGGTGGCATAAGTCTGAGCTACAATTTGTTGGCAGTCACGCTCGATTGGTTCCCCATCCTCTGGGAGAAAAGTAGCAGGGCTGAGGGATGCACACATGCATATTTGAAGCATCGGTCCCTCAAGGAGTAGTGCCTGGTATCTAAGCAGGCAGTTGTCTGATAGCTATAAATTTCCTTTGGCACCTAGTATGCCATTTACATCATGAGTAGTCCAGATGAGTAATACAATTCTTTCCTTGTATTATTTTGATAGCCTCTGATACTAAGATGGCCACTGCCACAACTACCCATAAACAGTGAGGCCAGCCTTTTGCTACTACATCAGTTTCCTTACTTAGGTATGCCACTGGTTGTGGGGTTGTCCCACGAGCCTGAGTAAGGACTCCAAGAGCTAGTCCTGCTGTCTCTGTGATGTATAAAGAGAAGTTTTGTCCTGTGGGAAGGCTTAAGGCTGGAGCTTGTATTAGGGCCTGCTTTAAGGTTTTGAAAGATGTTTCTCCCTCTGGTTCCCATTCTACTAGATGAGTATTTGCCCTCTGGGTCTCCTTGATTAGAGTATAGAGGGACCTGGCCCATCTCACTATATCCGGGGATCCATAGTCAGCAAAAACTGGTGATCCCAAGGAACCCCCACAACTGTTTTCATGTCTTAGGGTGAGAATAAGCCAGTATAGGCTGTATTCGTTCCTTGCTGAGGGCCCTGGTTCCTCTGGCTAAGATTAGGCCTAGATATTTGGCTTGTAGGCAGAGCAGGGCCTTCGATTTAGACACCTTGTACCCTTGATTAGCTAGAAAATTCAAGAGATTTAGAGTAGCCTGCTGGCATGAAGCTTCCGAACTGGTAGCCAAAAGTAAATCGTCCACATATGGAAGCGCCAGAGTGTCTGGACCTGAGAGGTGGCCTAGATCTTGGGCCAGTGCCTGACCAAACAGATGAGGGCTATCCCTAAACCCTTGAGGCAAGACCATCCATGTAAGTTGGGATGTGTGGTCTGTGGGATCCTCAAAGGCAAAGAGAAACTGGGAGTCAGAGTGCAGGGGAATACAGAAGAAGGCATCCTTGAGGTCCAGAGCAGTGAACCATTCTGCTTCCTCTGGTATTTAAGAGAGCAGGGTATAGGGGTTGGGTACAGCTGCATATAGAGGATTTACTGCCTCATTGATGAGCCTAAGATCTTGCACTAGTCCCCACTGACCATTTGGTTTTTGTACCCTAGAATTGGGGTGTGGCAGGGACTGCTACATTTTCTTACTAAGCCTTACAACTTTTAAATGTCTAACAATATCCCGTAATCCTTTATGAGCTTCAGGCCTTAAGGGACATTGCCTTTGATAAGGAAAAGTGGTGAGGTCTTTTAGCCCGATTTGGACTGGGCAGGCAGTTTTTGCCCTTCTGAATTGTCCTTCTAATGCCCAGACTTCAAGGTTGATTCCCTCCTCAAGTAAGTGACAACAAATGGTTAACTTGTTCCCCATATTCATATAGATAATAGCTCCAGCTTTGGTAAATACATCCCTCCCTAATAAGGGTTTGGGACTTTCAGGCATAACAAGAAGGGCATGTGAAAAGAGCAAAGTCTCCCAATTACAACTGAGGAGGTGAGAGAAATACCTGGTTACAGGCAGTCCCAGTATTCCTCGGATGGTAACAGACCTTGGGGACAGCCATCCAGTGCAGGAGATTAACACTGAGAAAGCCATGCCAGTGTTCGGGAATAAGTCAATTTCCTGGCCCTCAATGGTTAAACTTACCTGGGGCTCAGTGAGGGTGATGACATGAGCTGGCGCTTGCCCGGGGCACCTACAGTCCTGTTGTTGGATCATCTGGTTGTGGGCTTCTGGCCCAGAGAACCTTTGTCCTCTGGGGCAGTGTGCTTTCCAGTGATTGCCTTAGCATAGTGGACATGGGTGAGGGGGAGACTTGTTTCTCATTGGACAATCTTTTTTAAAGTGTTCTTGCAAACCACACTGATAACAAGCCCTACCGGGTGATTGGCCTGATCCATTTTCTGTCCTCTCTGAACCACCAAGGTTTGTTTGTCTGAGGGCCATGACTAAGGCTGCAGCCTTTCTCTTATCTCACTTTTCCTTCTTGGCCTGTTCCTCTTGTTCCCTATTATAGAACACCAAGGTTGCCAGGTTTAATAATGCTTCCAAATTTTGTTCAGGGCCCAGGGCTAGCTTTTGAAGCTTTCTCCTGATATCTGTGGCTGATTGGGTAATAAACTTATCTTTTAGGATCAACTGACCCTTGAGGGAGTCTGGTGACAGGGGAGTATATTTTCTTAATGCCTCCTGTAGCTACTCAAGGAAGGTGGTAGGATTTTCTTCCTTTCCCTGAGTATGGGAGACATCATTGAATAATTCACGGGCTTTTTCCTAATTCTCCTTAGTCCTTCTAGAACACAGGTCAGCAAAGTTTACAACTCCAGTCCCCATGATCTGAGTCTAGGTCCCAGTGGGGATCCATACTGGGGACAGCCTGCTGACTGGTAGGGAATTTGTCCCTTTCTTTGGCTGTCATTCTACCATTTACTTGACTAAGATACCAGGTATCTCCAAACTCTCAGGCTACAGCTAAAGCCGCATTCTTTTCATTAAAGGCCAGGATTTGATCCAACAATAAGCATGACATCTCTCCAAGTGAGGTCGAAGGTTTGCCCTAGACCCTGTAAGACACCTATATACCTATCAGGATCATCTGAAAACTTCCCCAGGTCTACCTTGGCACACTTTAAATCAGTGAGGGAGAAGGGGACATGTACCTGGGTTGGGCCAAATTCCCCTCCCCCTACAGCTTGAAGGGAACATAACCGATAGCCTGGGGGGTTTTGTGGTCCCTTGAAGATTTCTCTGCTTGTTTCCTTCTGGGTGGGGGAGATTAGAGGAGGCTCATGATTAATTTATAAAAGGGAGCTTTAGGGAGGCTAGGATACGGGGGTAAGCTGAGAGGTCCTCCTGTGGAATGTGGATTGCAAGATTTGCATAGTTGTGGATTATCCTTCAATGAAAAGAAAGGTTGGACATAAGGTATTTCCTCCGTTTGCCTCCCCTCCTACAGAAAAGTTCAAGCTGCAGGATATTATTGTAATTATACTTCCCTCAGGTGGCCATTTTTCCCCATCAGAGAGAGAATATTGGGGGCCAGGCTGTAATGCAGAAAAAAATAAGCTGTTTCTTTCTCAGGGTTTGTGGGTCAAATTGCTCCCAATGGCTTAGGATGCATTTCAAGGGTGAGCTTATTGATGCCTGAGTGTTTCCCATCTAAAACAGAAAAAAAACTGCCCCAGGTTTTGGTCTGTTTATCAGGGCCCACCACTCCACCTCTGCCCAAGAACCCACCAGGGTCCCTGACCCTGCTGTTCGGAATAGTTGTGCTTTACCAAAGCAGCCGCGGAAACGCTCGTTTTCCTGCTAGACCACGAAGAGGACTGAGGAGGGTGGGATTTAGTGGCCCTTACTAACGCATTCTCGAAAACCTGCACCCTTGCCTTTCCTCTTAGACCACAAAGAGGACTGAGAAAGGTCAGATTTAGTGGCCCTTACCAACACATTCTTGAAAACCTGTTAGAGTCCTAATTGTTTGATCCTGTTGGTATTGGGAGCTTACTTTTGTCATATAAAGATCATATGCCTCAAAATGGAGTGAAGGAAGGGAAGGGATCTCCAGGGTTGGGACAGTGATGCCTTTTGTCCTCACTTCTCATATGAATAGGAAGGGCATCCTCCCTAATTTTGGAGTCTATAATTTCTGAGGCTCCCCATATCCTAGCTTTGGGAATAGCCTTCATTAGGCCTACTAGTCTGAGGAAGGATCCTAAAATTCCAGATAGTCCACCCCACCGACGGGGCTTTGGGCAAAAGTTATGTTCCCCAGGGCACCTATTTCCCATTGAAGAATTTGGCTCTTTCTGGTCGGTGAGCCCAGGTGCCTAAAGAAGGGAACAGAGTCGGAAATTTATATTAGAGATCATCCTTATAAGAGAAACTAGAAGAGCACCAGGGACACGAAGTGGTTTTTAGAAGCAGGATTAGCCTCAGAGAAGAGAGGCAGGAGGTAATTTGTCTGACAGGCATTAGGACCCAGGAGACAAGGGTCAGGATAGATAGGATAGATGGGAGAGTCTGGCTTGAGAGACATAACTTTGAGAGCTCCACTCAAGTCTGCAGGGTCATCCAACGTTTTGTCAGGACCCTGGAGCTGAATGGCTTTCCTCTCTGTTGATCCTTGGCTCAGCCCAGAAGTGCAGGAAAAGCGAAAGCTGGTTCCAGGCAAACCAACGCTCCCAACTCCGAAAAGTTTGGGGGTTGTTAGAGAGCCCTTTCCCAGAAAGGCTGACACCTGTGTCTTTAGTCCGGCAGTCACTTTTAACTGGCTGACAGGTGCCTGGTGTTTAGCCCCCGAATTCTAAGGAAAAATAGGACAGAAAAGCAAGTGAAAGGGGTCCAGTGGTACTCACCGCGTGGCAATATCCTCGACGAGTCCCGAAGATGTGTCCAGAGTTGGTTCCTGCTGGTGGGTTCATGGTCTCGCTGACTTCAAGAATGGAGCCGTGGAACTTCGCAGTGAGTGTTACAGCTCTTAAAGGTGGAACGGACCCAAAGAATGAGCAGTAGCAAGGTTTATCGTGAAGAGCGAAAAGACACAGCTTCCACAGTGTGGAAGGGTACCCAAGCGGGTTGCCGCTGCTGCTGAAGTGGCCAGCTCTTATTTCCTTATTGTCCTCTTCCGTGTTCCACTTCTGTCCTATCAGAGTGCCCTTTTTTCAATCTTCCCCATGATTGGCTACTTTTAGAATCCTGCTGATTGGTGCGTTTTATAGAGTGCTGATTGGTGTGTTATACAGAACGCTGATTGGTGTGGTTTACAATCCTCTTGTAAGACAGGAAAATTCCCCAAGTCCCTACTCAACCCAGGAAGTCCAGTTGGCCTCACCTCTCAGAAATACTGAAATTGAACTACACTTTATACAAAATGGACCTAACATTATATATATATAATTTTTTATCCAACTGCAGCAGAATATACATTCTTCTATTAGTGCATAAGAAATATCTCCAGGATAGACCATACATTAGGCCACAAACAAGTCTTAACAAATTTAAGAAGATAAAAATGATATCAAGTATTGTGTCTGACCACAATGGTATAAAACTAAAAATTAAAACAAGAGGAATTTTGGAAAAGTCATAAATATGTAGAAATTAAACAACATGCTCCTGAACAATCAAAGTGTCAAAAAAGAAATCAAAATGGAAATGTAAAAATATCTTGACACAGGCCAGGTGCTATGGCTCATGCTTGTAATCCCACCACTTTGGGAGGTTGAGGCAGGAGGAACACTTGAGGTCAGGAGTTTGAGACCAGCCTGTCCAATATGGCGAAACCTCGTCTCTACTAAAAATACAAAAATTAGCTGGGCATCCTGGCGCATGCCTGTAATCCCAACTACTCAGGAGACTGAGCAGGAGAATCGCTTGAACCTGGGAGGCAGAGTTTGCAGTGAGCCAAGATCGCACCACTGCACTCCAGCCTAAGCAACAGAGTGAGACTCTGTCTCAATTTTTAAAAAAATCTTGACACAATGATAGAAACACAACATACCAAAACCTACAGGATTCAGCAAAAGCAGTTTTAAGAAGGAAGTTTATAACAATAAGTGCTTACATTAAAAAAGAAGAAAGATCCCAAACAGTGTAACATTATGTGTCAAGGAACTAGAAAAAGAACTAATCCCAAAGTTAGCAGAAGAAAGGAAATAAGATCAGAACAAAAATAAATCAAATAGACTACAGAAAAATCATGGAAAAAAGTCAATAAAACAGTTGTTTTTTAAAAATAAATAAATAAATAAAATCAACAAACCTTTAGCTACACTGAGGGAAAAAAGAGAGAAGACTCAAATATGTAAAATCAAATATGAAAATGGAGACATTACAATAGATGTCTGAGGAGTAAGAAGGATCACCAGGCACAGTGGCTCCCGCCTGTAATCCCAGCACTTTGGGAGGCCGAGGCAGGCAGATTACTTGAGCTCAGGTGTCAAGACCCAGCCTAGGTCACATGGTGAAACCCTATCACTACAATAAATACAAAAATAAGCTAGGTGTGGTGGCACATGCCTGTAGTCCCAGGTACTCAGGAGGCTGAGGCAGCAGGATCACTTAAGCTGGGAGGTCAAGGCTGCAGTGAGCTGTCATCACGCCACTGCACTTTAGCCTGGGTGACAGAGCAAGACCCTGTCTCAAAAATAAAAATAAAAAAGAAAGAAAAGAAAAGAAATAAAAAGCATCATAAAGGATTGCTGTGAACAATTATATGCCAGTAAATTTGATAATCTAGAGGAAACTAATAAATTCCTAGAAAAAGACAACTTACCAAGGTTGAATCAGAAGAAATAGAAAGCCTGAAAAGAAAATACCAAACAAGAATGAGGTAATAATTTAAGGTCTCCCAAAAAAGAAAAGCCTGGGACCAGATAGCTTCACAGCTGAATTCTACCAAACCTTCAAAAAAGAATTAATGACAATACTTCTTGGCCGGGCACAGTGGCTCACACCTGTAATCCCAACACTTTGAGAAGCCAAGGTGGGTGGATCATTTGAGGTCAGGAGTTCGAGACCAATCTGGCCAACATGGTGAATCCTCGTCTCTACTAAAAATACAAAAATTAGCCGGGTGTGGTGGTGCACACCTGTAATCCCAGCTACTCGAGAGGCTGAGGCAAGAGAATCACTTGATCCCAGGAGGCTGAGGTTGCAGTGAGCCAAGATCTTGCCACTGCACTCCAGTCTGGGTGACAGAGTGAGATTCCATCTCAAAACAAAACAAAACAAAACAAAAACAAAAATAAACAAAAAACTTCTTAAATTTTTCAAAAAAATAAAGCTAGAGGGAATACGTCCTAAAACATTTTACAAAGCCAGCATCACTTTGATACCTAAGCCAGACAAAGACACCACAAGGAAAGGAGACTATAAGTCAACGTCTCTGATGGGCTTTGATACAAAAATCCTCAATAAAATATTAGCCAACCAAGTTCAACGACACATCAGAAAGATCATATACTATGACCAAGTGTGATTCACCCCTGGCATTCAAAACTGGTTTGCACACGCAAATCAATGTGATGCACCACATGAACATACCGAAAGGCAAAAACTATGTGATTATCTCAATCAACACAGAAAAAGCATTTGACAAAGTTCAACAACCATTCTCAATAAAAACTCTCAGCAGTTTAGGTAAAGAGGGAAAGTTCAACATAAGCCATTTATTTAAAAACCAACTGCTAACATCACAATCAATGGGGAGAAACTGAAAGTTTTTCATTTACGATCTGGTACAAGGCAAGGATACTCACTCTACTCACTTCTATTCAATAGAGTACTAGAAATACTATCAAGAGTAATCATATAAGAAAAAGAAATAAAATACATCCAAATCACATTGAAGTAAAATTATCTATTTGCAAATGACATGATCATATATGTGGAAAACCCCAAAGACTCCTTCGAAAAAACCTGTTAAAACTAATAAATGAATTCAGTAAAGTTGCAGGATACAAAACTAACATACAAAACCTAGAGAGTGACCTAGCTGAAAAATAAATCAAGAAAACAATCCCATTTACGATAGCATAAAAAATACCTAGGAATAAATTTAACATGGAGGTGAAAGATCAATACACTGAAAATTATAAAACATTGATGAAAGAAACTGAAGAAGACACAAATAAATGGAAAGCTATCCCATGCTCATTGATAGAGAGAATCAATATTGTTAAAATGTCCATACAACATTGCAAAGATTTAGTACAATCCCTATTCAAAATCCCAATGGCATTCTTCACAGAGATAGACAAAACAATTCTAAAATTCAAATGGCACCACAAAAGACCCCAAATAGCAAGGCAATTTGGTGAAAGAACAGAAAAACAGATCAATGGAACAGAATAGAAAGCTCTGAAATAGGCCTACGCGAATAGGGTCAACTGATCTTTGACAAAGAAACAAAGGCAATTCAATGGAGAAAGGATAGTTTTTCCAACAAATGGTGCTGGCCCAACCAAACATCCCCATGCCTAAAAACAACAACAACAATAAAACCAACAACAACAAAACACAGAAAAGGAAAAAACGAATCTAGACAGACATCTTTCAGAAAAATTAATTCAAAATGGATCTCAGACCTAAATAAAAAATGCAAAACTATAAAACTCCTAAAATGTAACATAGGAAATAATATATATGACCTTATGTTTGGCAATGACTTCTTAGTACAACACCAGAAAGAAAGAAATTGATAAGCTTGACTGCATTAAAATTTCTCCTTTGTGAAAGACACCATTAAGAGAATGAACAGACACACCACAGAGTGGGAGAAAAATATTTGCAAATGACACAGCACCAAAGAAAATATACAGATGACAGATAACCATATTAAAAAGTGCCCAACATCATATGGCATTAGGGAACTGCAAATTAAAACGATGAGATACCACTACACACCTAGTTAGAACGGCTAAAATATAAAACTGGTATGGGGTAGGGTTACATGGGAATTCTGTGTACTTTCTACTCAATATTTCTGTAAACCTAAAATTGCCCTAAAAAAATAAAGTTTATTAATAAAAAAACAAGATGACCATCAAGACTAGAATGGACAATTTGCAGTATGTTCCTATCATTAAATACTACGCAATAATTAAATGAACAGACTCAGATGTTAAATGTGATCCCCTCGGTGGTAACCACCCCTCCACCCTGCAAAAAAGATAACTATATATACCAACAAAAAAGAGAAGGAAATTAAAATTTTCACCACAAAAAAAGTCAGCTAAATACAAAAGAAGACAGGAATGCGGGAAATGTGGGACACAATGCTCTCAGGCATATATTAAAAGTAATAGCAAAAGGCTGGGCACAGTGCTCACGCCTGCAGTCCCAGCACTTTGGGAGGTTGAGGAGGGTGGATCACCTGAGGTCAGAGGTTCAAGACCAGGCTGGCCACCATGGGAAAACCCCATCTCTACTAAAAATACAAAAACTAGCCTGGCTGCTGGACACAGTGGCTCACGCCTGTAATCCTAAAGCTTTGGGAGGCCGTGGCAGGTGGATCACTGGGTCAAGAGATAGAGACCATCCTTGCCAACATGGTGAAACCCCGTCTCTACTGAAAATACAAAAATTAGCTGGGCGTAGTGGCGCACACCTGTAGTCCCAGCTACTTGGGAGGCTGAGGCAGGAGAATCCCTTGAACCCAGGAGGCGGAGGTTGCAGTAAGCCAAGATTGTGCCAGTGCACTCCAGCCTGGTGACACAGCGAGACTCCATCTAAAAAAAAAAAAAAAAAACCCAGGAGGCGGAGGTTGCAGTAAGCCAAGATTGTGCCACTGCACTCCAGCCTGGTGACAAAGCGAGACTCCATCTAAAAAAAAAAAAAAAAAAAAACCAAAAATCCAAACAAACAAACAAACAAACAAATACTAGCCGGGGTTGATGGCAGGCACCTGTAATCCTAGCTAGTCAGGAGGCTGAGGCAGGAGATCACTTAAACCCAGGAGGGGAGGTTGCAGTGAGCTGAGATCGCAGAGGGAGACTCCATCTCAAAAAAATAAAATAAAATAAATAAAATAAAAATAAAAGTAATGGCAAAACTGCAATTACTTTTGCACCAACATAATAGAAAACAAATAGCAAAACGACAGAAGTCCCTCCAACCAAATAGGTTGAAAGTGAAAAGATAGAAAATGGTATTCCATGCAAATAGGAAAAAAAAAAAAAAAGAAATCATGAAAAGCTATACTATATCAGACAAAATAGACTTTAAATTTTAAAAATTAAAAAAAGAAGCATATTATCTAACAAAAGTTTCAATATAGGAAGAAGAAATAACAATTATAAACATTTACATACCTGATTATATACCACCAAAATATAGGAAATAAAAATTGACAGACTGAAGGGAGAAGCAGTTTTACAATTGCAGACTTCACTATCCCACCCAATAACAGACAGAATAATCAGGCAGAAATAAGTAAGGAAATAGAAGACATGAAACACCGTAAACCAACCAGACCTAACAAACATACAGAAAACTCTGCCCAACAACAACAAAATGAACAGTTTTCTCAAGTGCTCATGGAACATACTTCAGGATAGAGCATATGTTGGACCACAGATTAAGTCTCAATAGACTTAAAAAGACAGATATCAGGCCAGGGGCAGTGGCTCACACCTATAATCCCAGCACTTTGGGAGGCCAACGCAGGCAGATCATGAGGTCAGGAGTTCGAGACCGTCCTGGCAAACATGGTGAAATCCCGTCTCTACTGAAAATACAAAAATTAGCTGGGTGTGGTGGCATGCACCTGTAATCCCAGCTACTTGGGAGGCTGAGGCAGGAGAATCGCTTGAACCCGAGAGGTGGAGGTTGTGATGAGCCGAGATGGGGCCACTGCACTACAGCCTGGGTGACAGAGAGTGAGACCCTGTGTTGGGGAAAGAAAAAAAAAAAAGATAGCTGTCATACATAGTATCTTCCCTGACCACAACAGGACAAAGTTAGAAATCAATAATAGAAGGAAAATTTAAAAATTGAGCAATACATTCTTAAACAACCACAGGTCAAAGAAGAAATCAAGGGAAATTAGAAGGTACTAGAGACCAGTGAAAATGAAAACAGCATACTAAAACTTCTGAGACACTTCGAAAGCAATCCTAAGGGGGACATTTATAGCTATATTACATTAAAAAGGAAGAAAGATTTCAAATCAACACCCTAACTTTACAACTTAAGAAATGAGAAAAAGAACTACATCCAAAGTTAGCAGAAGGAGGAAATAGTAAAGATTAGAGCAGAGATAAATAATGGAGAATAGAAAAACACAAGAAAATCAACAAACCCAAAAGTCAGTTCTTCAAGAAGACTAACAAAATTGACAATCCTTTAGTTTGACTAAGAAAAAAGGACAGAAGAAGCAAGTTACTAAAATCAAAATTAAAGTGGGGACATGACTATCAATTCTAGAGAAATAAAAAGGGTTATAAGACTGCACTATGAACAACCGTATGCCAACAAACTGGACAACCTAGATAAAATGGGCAAATTCCTAGAGACACAAAATATTGAATTGCAAAGAAACACAAAATCTGAATAGATCCATAATTAAGGGGACTGAATGGGTAATCAAAAACCTCCTGACCAAAAACAAACAGCCCTGAACCTGTTGGCTTCACTGGTGAATTCTACCAAACCTTTAATGGAGGACACCCATCGTCTTCAAACTCTTTTTAAAAATTGAAGAGAACACTTCCAAACCCAAGTGATGAGGCCAGCCAGCATCATGCTGACACAAAAATCCTAACTCAATATCTGAGAATAACAGCAGAAGTTTTTTTAAAAGTGGAATACATTCACTTATGGTGTCATCAGACGGATATTAAAATTCCAAGGTATCTATTCATGTTCTCTCAGGTGACCACCCAGATATTTGTATTTTTGCCTCAGTTTGGTAAATGGCATGGTTTTTAGTTTTTATAATACAATTTTTTTTTCCCAGCAAAGTCCTTCCCCAACAATGATGCTCACCAAGGCCATGACACCTGCCACACTCTTCTGCACATAAAATGCCCTCAATACCCATGGAACTGGGTTGAACCAGGAACAAAACAAGCAGCAGAGGTTGGTTTGTAAAAAGACAGTAAGTAGGTACCACAGATAAGACTGAAAGCCGAGGCTGGGCGCGGTGGCTCAAGCCTGTAATCCCAGCACTTTGGGAGGCCGAGACGGGCGGATCACGAGGTCAGGAGATGGAGACCATCCTGGCTAACACGGTGAAACCCCATCTCTACTAAAAAATACAAAAAAAAAAAAACTAGCCGGGCGAGGTGGCGGGTGCCTGTAGTCCCAGCTACTCGGGAGGCTGAGGCAGGAGAATGGCGTGAACCCGGGAGGCGGAGCTTGCAGTGAGCTGAGATCCGGCCACTGCACTACAGCCTGGGCGACAGAGTGAGACTCCGTCTCAAAAAAAAAAAAAAAAAGACTGAAAGCCTACAATTCAGCAGTGAACATTTTACATTTATTTGAGAAATTATTTGCAACTAGTTCATCAAAAGATGCTGGTTTAAAGCAGTGGCTTTTCAGCCTTGACCACACAATATAACCACATAGAGAGCTTTAAACAACACCGTTGCCTGGGTCCCACTCCAGGGAATCCAACTTAATAGGTCTGTTGTAACTTGGGTTTTGGGAATTTTAAAAGCTCCCCAGGTGATTTTAATGTGCAGCCATGGATGTGGACCACTGGTTCAGAGTGAGGGATGCATTAGCTGTGTGTGATTTCCATGTGTGCCCCATGGCAGTTCCTCAGTTTGGGGTCTTGGAAACAGCTTTGCCCTGTGAAAATCAAAGGACTGCTTCAATACACAGTCAGCTGTTTGTCTAAATTGCAGCAGGTGGAAATGTCTTCTCAGCAGATCTATCTTTATGTTGCTTGCTTTTCAGAGTAAGAGGTTGTTTCAGGCACCGTTTGATTTAGCTTGCTTTGAAAATCATAAATAGCCTACAAATACTAAAAATGGACGAAAAGAATTTGCAAACATATGGAGTGCACTATATGTGTTTTCAAATTTCCCCTATAATTAGAAATAAAAAATATGAGCCTTGATTTCTAAACTCAGCCCTCAGCTGTTTCCCTAAGTTATTTTAAGTTCTTCCAAGACAGTTCAGCTTTCTCTGGAGGGAATTATACCCAATGGGTATAAGTGAAGAGCCCTAGATGGGCATTTACAGAAGTGTCACTCTCCAGAATCTTGAAGGAATAGGGGAGATGTATGAGTACTGTGGTCTATAGAGGTGTCTGGGCTTTGGAGTCAAGTATAGTAGATACTACTGAGTTACAACCTAGTCAGTAACTTCAAGGTTTTGAATTTGATTTGGAACAATTAGGTAAACCTCATCTGCAAGAAAAGGCATAATGATACTGATTGAAAAAATAAGAACAATTCTTCATACTTCCCTATCTATGACCTTTGCAATGAGATTTTATAGCTGCTCCCATAAACAGACAGAATTTGTTTCCCCAAGTCTTGTATCTGGGCTGGCCTTATTTACTCTGGCCAGCAGAATGCAGAGAGTATGACAGTGTGCTAGTTTCAGGGTTAGGCTCAAAAGATCTTGAATGCTTCTGCTTTTTCTTTCAGAATGCTTTCATCTCCATGAGAACAAGCCCATGTTAGCCTGCTGGAGGAAGGGATACCATAAGCAGGAGAACCAAGGTACCCCAGTTGACAGCCAGCTCACCCCCAGAAGCAGAGCAAAACACACACACACTACACACACCACACACATGGAGCTGAGCTGAGACCAGAGGAATGGCCTAGCTGAGCCCAGCCTAAATTGCTAACCAGCTCAATTATAAGCTAATTAAGTTTTGGGATGGTTTGTTATGCAGCAATAGCTAACTCATACACACACCCATTGCAGATGGGACTCAATGACATGTTGATTACAAGTTACTGGTAAACAGCAGGCCGCCTCTACATTCTGATTTCCTTTTCCCCCTATTAAAGTTGGATCTCTTGGGTTGTACAGAAATGCATATAGATATGTGTGTATGTGACTGGTGCTTCAACTCACACATTTCCCCACTCCAAAGAGGAAACAGACAATCATAGCCTGGCACTCAGGCCCCAAGGCCAAACTGCAAAATAAGAAATTTGCTTTCCCAGATGCAGTGGCTCGTGCCTCTAATCCCAGCACTTTTGGAGGCTGAGGTGGATGATCACTTGAGTCCAGGAGTTCAAGACCAGCCTGGGAAACATAGAGAGACCCAATCTCTACAAAAAATACAAAAATTAGCTGGGTGTGGTGGCACACACCTGTAGTCCCAGATACTCAGGAGGCTAAGGTGGGAAGATCACTTGAACCTGGGAAGCAGAGGTCGCAGTGAACTGAGACTGCACTCCATCCTGAGCTATAGAGTGAGACCCCATCTCCAAAACAGTAACAACAGTGACAGTTTGTTTTTAGTCTATTCCTCCCATATCTAAGGTCTGCAGGTCAAAGCTGTGAATAGATCAGAAGGCATGAGATTTCCCTCTCCTGGGACCCCATCGTCCTTTGATCACTTCCATTTTTCACATATTCTCTTCTTCCGATGTGATTAGGGAATGAGGCCAAGATTAAATTTGAAGCTCTCAGAGACCACAAGCTTTTTCTTTCCAAGGTTTACCAGCACTTTAGTTTCTAACATCGCAAATACTAACTGCAACCCAGTGTGGTGACTCACACCTGTAATCCCAGCACTCTGGGAGGCCAAAGTGGGTGGACTGCCTTCTCTAGTTTGAGAAGCATGTAGTAACATACTTGATTTTGCCCTGAATCAGTAACGTACCGCATGCTGGGAGCCGCAGTCTCTTAACCGCACCAAGCCCGTGACAGAAAAACTAAATGGAAAAATGACTTAGGAGAATTATCACTATAACCCCCAGAAACACCACATCGTTAAAAGCGGTTCTGAAGGCTACTGAAAAGGGAAATCAATAGTAGTTTCAAAGGAGTCCTATTGTAAGGCAAAAATTGTGCTTTACCGTCCCGCACAAACCTCCCTGATGTTTTGGGAAGGGCGGAGGCAAACCTTTAGTCCTGTTGGCCTGTGTTAATAATGGCCAAGAGGTCCCCAGTGGGTAACAGAGTCCTGTGAAGCAAACAGCGTGAGAAGTCAGAAAAGCAGCTGGGTGTGGACCCCCAAAGCACCTTAGGGGGTTACTTAACTGTGCGGCTACATTTCTTGACCACACACTAAAGGAACTGGGCCTTTCCATGCGATGTTTTCCTTTCATATGGGTGGCAGGAAGCGGTCCCTCTGAAGGACCTGACCGAGGTATGTGCCGGCGCCAGGCCGGGGTCCCAGGGGCGCTCCGAGGCGGGGCCCATAGAGGGTTTAGGGCAATTCCGAGGGATGGCGAGGACGGAGGAAAGGTGGCGTTGAAAAGGCAAGAGCCAGGTTCCCAGCGACTGGATATTTCCACTTGAGGCAGTGAATTTACATTTTCAGACATCCACCAGGGAGCTGCCTGCTGCGTGGGGTGTAAGAACGTCTCAGCCGCCCGGCGCCTCCAGCCCTACTCCACCGCCACCAGGGGCGCACAGCGGCGGGTACGCGGCCGGAGGGAAGGGGCGGGGCGGGGCGGGGAAGGGGCGGGGCCTGCCCTGCCAGCGAAGGCCGGGAGGACCAGGAACCCAGGAGCGCATGGCCACGCTGCGCCGGCTTCGGGAGGCGCCGCGGCACTTACTGGTTTGCGAGAAATCCAACTTCGGCAACCACAAGTCGCGCCACCGGCATCTTGTGCAGACGCACTACTATAACTACAGGGTGAGTCCGGTTGTCCTCGGCTTTTCGGGCCGTGCTCAATCGCTGCGTGCGAGAGAGGTTTAGGGAGAGTGCTAGGCTTCGCGGGGCGGGGCCGCCGGCGGTGCGCGGAGGGGCGGGGGCCCTCGCCTGGCTTGCTGGAAGTTGTAGTCTCTTAACTACTGTAGGCCAGTGGTCTGCAGGGCTGCAGGACTACAACTCCCAGGATAGGTAGGGCGTGGGGGCGGCACCCAGTGTGGAGGGAGCTGTGTCCAGGGCGTTCTGGCTGCTCACTCGGGTCAACCCGCCTAACTGGGAGGGGGTCCAGGGAGGGATTCGAGGTTTAGGGCCGGGACCGGAGAGTTACGACGGTGTGACGGCTGCGATGTGTAGCTGCCGGGCAGCCACGTGCACCTCTCTTTTTCCCGAAATCAGGGCGGGTCTCCCGCCTCGTCCCCACCACCGCCTCTCTCCCCAGCTTGGATCTCTCTCCCACCTGCACCACCTGCGTACCTGTGGATTTCTCCGCAGCATTCTGCCTAGGCTCGGCCCAGGAAGCTACCTGATTTTCTAAATTGGTTGTGGGAACTAATGTGATATCTAGAAACTTCAAGAAACCAACCTTATAATGGGGGATTAAACATTTTACACTTTAAATGGTTCAGCTTAATAACTCAGGTTTGACTGAGCAGTGTCTCAGAGATTTAAGTGGTGACCTGATCAGTCAGGACAGGCTAGTGTTTGAGCCTTGGGACAGTGATGACTTTTACAGTGTGGCAACATTTGAAGCCTGTCCTGTTTTTAACACCTATTATGGATGGAAAGCTCATCACAGCAGCCAGGGATGTATACCTTAACTCGCCTGTTGCACTTTTCTCTCTCGAAATTGGAAACATACAGGAGCGCCATTGCTTGCACACAGCTTCTTAGTAATTGGATATCCATAAATTAATTCCTTATGCCCCGGCAGACAGTTCATTTCCTTCCAGGATAACACCAGGGTAAACAAATCAAGGGATATTCAATTATACTGTATTTCCTTGAAAATGGTGAAAGGAATAGGACATAAAATATACAGTATTGCTAATTTGCAAAAGATAAAATGCAAGCAAGAGTTTTCCATTAAAAGTATTCTATTCAGTCCCCTTCCTGTGCTGTACGTTTGAATGCAGAAATGAAAAACTTGAGTAGTCAGATTTCTCTTTGCCTGAGATAGGTAAGTTAACGTGAGAGTTTTGTTGCCTGTGTTTTTATATTCCGGTGAAACTCGTGGAGAAATAACAACTTTCATGATCTTATTTCATTCCTAAAAACCTGGGTGTTCATCTTCATGGAAGTAAGACCTTGTTTGTATTACACATTCCAATAGGTTTCATTTCTCATTCCTGAATGTGGGATACTATCGGAAGAACTGAAAAATCTGGTCATGCAAACTGGACCCTATTACTTTGTGAAGAATTTACCTCTTCATGAATTAATTACACCCGAATTCATCAGTACCTTTATAAAGAAAGGTAAGAAAAACCTGAAATGGCTTTAAACAAGGCAAGATGAGGAAGTGTAGGTAGACCACATCACAATGCTGGGGCTGTTATTTTGTTTTGAACAGGGCCTGTGGGATAGTCTGTGTGGTCAGGTGCACACATGCACTACCCCCCGCCCCCTGTTCTCATCCTGTTCTTTCTTGTGCCCTCTTTAGGTGGTGGTTTCTGATTGCAATTGCCCACAAGTGTTGGATGGGGACGTTGTAACATGAGGGTATCCGTCCCCTTAAAATGAGGATTGATGGAGAGGACAGACTTGCAGTCTGTGTTCAGATGCACTGCTTTCGAGGAAGTGGCTGCGAAGACCCTGTGCTGTGAGCAGCCCCACAGCAGCTGCCTCAGAGGGTTGGTCTCCAGATGCAGCCACAGCTACTGTTCACAGAGCAGAGTGCTCGTTGGGGTCCAGTGTCCTCTGCTTAGATTTTGTAGCCATAACCCCTCTCTGCGCACCCCATTTCCACCCACATCTGCTGGGTTGGACTGGTTTGTTTCAGTTGTTTCCTGGGAGCCGTTTGTTTGAAACTATTTCAAAGGGTATTTAGGGATTCCACCCACATACGTGAGTCACCTGTACAGTGGCCACATGCTTATCTTGTGCTAGCCCCCACATGTGTCCTCTCCAGTGAAGATACGAAGAATTCTAGTTACCAGTAGCTCCTCTCATTCTGACACTGCTGGGGCTACTTACGAGCTGGGCGTCTTGTCAGGTCTCATCACCATTATTCCTTTCATCTATTTTGAGGTCTGACACCACTCTGTCAATTACATGGACACTAGCTGTAGCAGGCACTGTTCAATATCTTACCAAATTTAACCCTTGCAACAATGTTATGAAGCAGGCCTATGATCCTCATTTAACAGGTGAGGAAACTGAGGCTTGGAGAGGTTGAGTAGCTTTTGAATCTTAACCCGGAACTCTGCCTCTAAGATGTGTATGTTTATCTACAATTCTACTTTGTACCCCTCTCCATGCATCCCCAAAGGTCACATTCCATTCTGAGTCAATTTTTTGCTTGATGATAGTACACTTGCACAAATAGGCCCTTGGTCGGGGAGTGAACTAGCTGGAGCTTGGTCTTCTGCATGCTCCAGCTTACCTTTGGCAGATGTTTGGTTTATTGAATGAACTGGAGCAGTGGTAGAAACTGACCTTTAATTACCTGGAAGACAGGTTATCTTGTGAAAATAATCCACTAACATCTTGCAGGTGTAATTTATTCTTTTAAATTTTTCCTCTGGACTTTCTCTTACAGGTTCTTGCTATGCACTAACATGCAATACAAATATTGATGAAGATAATACAGTTGCCCTGCTACCAAATGGTAACGCTTATTTTTTCATCTTTCTTTAATTGTTAAAAAAAAAAATGCCTACTGTAAAAAAAAAAAAAAAAAAAGCCAGGCACGGTGGCTCACGCCTATAATCCCTGCACTTTGGGATGCCAAAGCAGATGGATCACCTGAGGTCAGGAGTTCAAGACCTGCTTGGCCAACATGGTGAAACCCTGCCTCTACTAAAAATACAAAAATTAGCCAGCGTAGTGGCGCATGCCTGTAGTCCCAGCTTGGGAGGCTGAGGCAGGATAATCACTTGAACCCAGGAGGCGGAGGGTGCAGTGAGCCAAGATCGTGCCACTGCACTCCAGCCTGGGTGACAGAGTGAGACTCTGTCTAAAAAAAAAAGAAGAAGATATTCAAAAGAATGAGTATACCATGACTTATTTATTTCATCTTTAGTAGAAATTCAGATTATTTCTAATTTCATTATTATGAATAATATCCTTGGATGTATAATGTATAAATAATATCTGTGTTATAAGACATGTATACATATAAATATTCTTGTCATATAAATAAGATCCTTGTATGCAGTTTGGTACATCAATATCTAACTGCTCAATTTGCTTTGCTTTCTTTTAATCAGACAGCATAAGTTCTATTTTTGGTATCTCTTACGCAAGTTATTATTTGATTTGTAGGGAAATTAATTTTGTCACTGGATAAAGACACTTATGAAGAAACTGGACTTCAGGGTCATCCATCTCAGTTTTCTGGTAGAAAAATTATGAAATTTAGTAAGTATCATGTGTGCTCCATCTGTTTCTAAGAAGTCTGTAATCTTCTTGTGGTAATTTAAATTTAAATGTTTGAATTGCCTCTAATCTCTTTGTTCAGAAAAATGTGGCTTTTTAAAAAAATCTACCAAACTTCTGACTTAAGCTTCATAGAGGATAGGATGATGCTTTTAAGTTCATTTCTTTTCAGCTGTAGATGCGTTTGATAAAGATCGTAGACTTGGACTGGTCAATTAAATATATATGTTTTGGGTTAAACATTCAAAGTAATTTGGGAAGCCTAGGCAGGCGGATCATGAGGGCAAGAGATTGAGACCATCCTGGCCAACATGGAGAAACCCTGTCTCTGCTAAAAATACAAAAATTAGCCGGGCGTCGTGGCAGGCGCCTGTACTCCCAGCTACTCGGGAGGCTGAGGCAGGAGAATCGCTTGAACCCAGGAGGAGGAGGTTGCAGTGAGCCAAGATCACAATCAGTGCACTTCAGCCTGGTGACAGAGTGAGACTCCATCTCAAAAAAAAAAAAAAATTCGAAGTACTGAACCCAAGATAGGAGTCTGCTTATTATAATGAAGAATTTCCTTTGGCTTCCCCAGGTCTTTATGATTACTAGTAGAAATTCACCCAGGAGTGAAGAGATCTTTTGCTGACAGTGTCTGGCTCAAACATCAATAGCTAAGGCTGCCACATCCATTAGTAGATGAAACCTGACCTCTCAAGGTCCTCTGCCCTTGGTCTTTGACCTAGGAAATATATAAATTTAAAATGTCTGTTTCTGTTAGCTCTCAAGGTTAGAAGTGCCCACCAAAGGGATCTTTTTTATTTGGCAAACCAAAGGGAGTGGAAGAAGAATAAAATAATTTTACTATCCATAAAATTTCCCAAAATTCTGGTTTTTAAAAATACAACACTTTTTCCATAGTATAAGCTGTATGTATATGAATGAAATATATATTCTTTTTTTCATTTTTAAAGTTGTTTCAATTGATTTGATGGAATTATCCTTAAACTTGGATTCTAAGAAGTATGAAAGAGTATCTTGGTCCTTCAAAGAAAAGAAACCATTGAAATTTGATTTTCTTTTGGCTTGGCATAATACAGGTATGAAGAAACAATTATGTAATCATACAGTGATTTTGAAATTAATTGTTAATTAAAGAGGAGTAATGGAGGATTGAATGGTGATTCACTCTTATAGTCAAGGAATATTGTATATATATATAAAAATAGTATTAAGGAAATTAGCCCTTCTGACATCTCTGCAAACCATTGTTCAGGATTGTCTAGGCATGCAGGCCTTTCTGCCTGAGTCTTTTTGGGTTATACATAAATCCAGAGATCTTGAGAGTGGCTTTAGAGCAGCTAAATTTTATCTATTTCTCCCCTTTCCTCTCTCCAGCTTACCTTGAACAGTCTTGACTATAATGTTTTTATAGTTATATACACAATCTGCTTATTTATTATCACAGGGCACTAACTCAGACCTACCATTAAATGTCAGATTAATTTGTAATAACTTTTAATTGATTAGGACACTAAATTTAGTTCGAAGTTTGCTATTCACCACACAGTGTCATCTGCCAAAAACGGCCATGTATGTTGCTGCTTTCAGAAGTGTATCTTTGGCCAAGATCATAATGGATCAAGTCATCAGGAATTAGGGTGTAGTACTCTCTTTTGGAGGATAGGAAGCATGGTGGTCTGTTTTAGAAATAGACCCATCTGTCTGCTCCTCGTGGGAGGTGTCTGGTCACTGGGTGCTCCAAGTTGCTCCCGTGAGCCCTAGGTCTGGCCTTCGGTGCCTCTTCTATGGTATAGAAAAGAGAGCAGAAAGGCTTATTGAAGTTTCCGTTGCGTAAAGTCTTCTATGCGGATCATCCAGACATTGGGCTCCGAATAGCTCCCTGTTCCTAAAGCTCCTGCTTTAAGGATTTGTCAGGAACTGTGAAAGGTCTGAGATTTCCTCATACTTGCAGGCTAACAAGATAGCCTGCCACGTTCTCAGGGATGCTGGCAGAAGACACACGAGCCCTGGGTCAGAGACACAGGACTTAATCCTCAGAGGAATAGCCGTAGCCAGAATATATCAGTCAGGGTTCTCCAGAGAGAAGGGACCAATTGGATGGATGGATGGATGGATGGATGGATGGATGATGGATGGATGGATGGATGGATGATGGATGGATGGATGGGTGGGTGGGTGGGTGGGTGGGTGGGTGGATGGATGGATGGATGGATGGATGGATATTAGGGGAATTGATCACACAACTGTGGAGGCTGAGGAGTTCCATGACAGGCTGTCTGCAAGTGGGAGACCCAGGGATGCTGGTAGCATGGCTCAGTCCAAATATGAAGGCCTGAGAATCAGGAAAGAAGATGGTGTAATTCTCAGTCCAAGGCGGAAGCCTGACAACCTGTGAATCTGCTGGTGCAAGCCCCAGAGTCCAAAGGCTAGAGAACCTAAAGTTCTGCTATCCCAGGGCAGGGGAAGAAGGGAGTCCCAGCTGCAAGGGACAGCGCATTCACTTTTCTTCTGCCTTTTTGTTCTGTCTGATGCCCCAGCCGGGTAGATGGTGCGCCCACAGTGAGGGCAGATCTTCCCACTCAGTCTTCCCACTCACATGCCAGTCTCCCCCAGAAACACCCTCACAGACACACCTAGAAATAATGCTTTACCAGCCATCTAGATAACCCTTCATCCAGTCAGGTTGACACCTAAAATTAACCATCACACCGAATATCACCGTTTGCACCAGTTCACCAAGTCCCATTTGCCAGAGTGACACCAAGCGATGCTGGCACATGCAGTAGGTTGCATTACAGGAGAGGAACCTGGAGTTTAAGAACTCCAGTCCTTTGTAAGGGGCAGTAAGCCTGCTGATCTCTGCCTGGAGAGAGGGAGGGTGACATTATTTCTATTATACTGGACAGTAAACAAGCCTGCCCTTTGCTGTGGAGGGAGTACCATCTCTATCTTCCAAGGCCATTGGCTACACAAACATCCCTGAAAAGATACACTGGATTTTACTGGGTTTTCAGAGTCAAGTTTGGATGAGGTTTCATCACCATTCAGTTTCTCTTATTTTTCTTTAATAGAGATTGTGCAGATAAGCTGCTTCTCTCTGGAGTTCACAAATGTTATTCATACATCAGGAATGCTTTTGGTTTTAAGTGTGAAGTTGAAATTTTTTATTAGCACACACAGTGAAACTAGTTTGGGTCTGATCAGAAACTATTCTGCTTTTCCAGGAAAAGTGTGAAAAAAGATGAACATTTACAGAACTTGGGCAAAAGGAGCTGAAAGCAGCTTTAAATGATTTTAATTTGAATGCAGCGCTGCACAGCTTCCATCTTACTTAATCTTGCCACTCAAATGGGAATGGATGGGTTCCGGGATTCACTAAACTTGCTTACGATGGTCAAATGGATTCAAATGGCTTTGTATGGTGTGTTTTTAAGGTTCGGAAGAATCAACAATGATGTCATATTTTTCCAAGTACCAAATTCAGGAGCATCAGCCAAAAGTAGCACTGAGTGCAGTGAGAGATCTCCAGTGCCCGGTGCTGCAGAGCAGTGAGCTCGAGGGAGCGCCGGAGGTGTCCTGCCAGGCTCTGGAGCTCTTCGACTGGCTTGGCGCCGTCTTCAGTAATGTCAGCCTGTGGGTATCTGGACTCCCTGTGTCTTCTAGGGCTCTGGCCTGCTGCTTGTTTTTAATACGAGTTTAAGACTTTGGAAGGGATCATGTGATGGATATCAATGTGTTATCTCTCTCTTTTTTTTTTGGTGACAGAAATAATGAGCCTAATAATTTCATATCAACCTATTGCTGTCCTCAGCCAAGCACGGTGGTGGCAAAAGCTTATTTGTGTACAATCACTGGCTTCATACTTCCAGAGAAGATCTGTCTCCTATTGGAACATCTCTGGTGAGAACTCTTTGCCTTTTATATCGCTCATTGTTGCTGTATAGAACAGTATGTAAAATAGTGTAGATTTTTCATTTTGGGAGGTAGTATATAAATAAAATGTACATTGAAAGGAAACTCAAATCCCCTATTGCAAAGACTGTACATTGAGTATAATCCTATTTAGTAAGCATATCTTCTGAATCTTCCCTTTTAAAATGTCAGATTTAAGTCTTGAAGGTTTCCCTTTTCACATTTATTGGTTTAGTACTTTGATCTTCTTCAACCGGAAGGCTGGATATGAAAACTCTGGTGAATTATCCTTCAACGTTTCAGTTTAACTGAGACTCTGAGAACAGTACTCTTAATAGGAGGGAAACTATCCTTAAACGCCTGTGGGGTTTTTTGTTTTGGGTTCTTTTCCTCTTAAAGACCTCCCAGAATGAGGGTGGGAACAGCTGAGGTTTGTTTTGTGTGTTGTATATTAGTTAACCCTTATGGAATTCACAGTGTGACATCAGGAATTGATCACACACTTCTTGATTTTCATAAATTAAAGCTAAGATCTAAGCTTTATTAGAGTATCAGAAATACTACTTATCCTGAATAAATTTTTTAAAAATCAGACATTCCTAACTCTCCCTGTTTAACAATTACCTTTTTTTCAGTCACTACTTTGATGAACTGAAGTTAGCTCCATGGGTTACATTGTCCGTTCAAGGCTTTGCAGACAGCCCTGTTTCTTGGGGAAAAAATGAACATGGTTTTTGGAAAGGAGGAGAACATTTATATAACTTTGTGATTTTTAATAATCAGGACTATTGGCTTCAGATGGCTGTTGGAGCGAATGATCACTGTCCACCATAAAAATTACAAAATTAAAAATCATGTTTGCCTACGTTTATGCTTGCTTTCAGATTTCTTAATGGTAAAAGGTCTGTGTGTGCCACTCAGGCTTGTGTGATGGTGACGTTTCTCAGATCAGCATTTGCTAGCATCCTGCACTGCACCTGGGCCCCATCTGTGATGGCGGCAGGGCCTGCTGTCCAATGAATAGCTCATAGTTGATTTCTCTCTGTCAACATAAGCACAAGGTCGTGGTTACTACGTGGTAGACTGGGCCAGGATGTCCAAGTGAGATGGGTATTGGTCCCCATCTCACCCCATTGGGTGAGATATATTTTGCTCATTACAACTTTTTCAGATAATAAAAAGAAATCTCATCCTTACCAGGGCCAGTCCCTGTTGTAAGTGCTGTTTATATGTTACCATGTTAGATTCTCACACCAACCCTTTGAGGAAGCTGAGGCACAGTGTGTAAATACGCTACCGAAGTTACAGTGCTAGTGGACCTGAGACTTGATCTCAGGCCAGCCTAGTTCCTAAGTGTGTTCTCACGCTAATGCCCTTGGATCAGAGAGGAATCAGTGGATACTGTCAATTGTTACAGAACAGGTTGAAAGAATTTTATTTCCAGCAGTAAGGCTGATAAGGACCAGTTGAAAACAACTAAAACTTTAGAATACATATGAAGAACCATTTTTTAAATGTAAAAAGTAAGAGCTGCAAAATAAGAGTTCTCAAAGACAAAAAGAATTTTGTGTGTGTGTGTGTGTGTAAATGGAAGCAGAAACCCAAAGAAGTAAGTGACGTACTGATGCCACTTTTCAGCCTTAGTGCATCTGCCAAATGTCAAATTGAATTTTTCTTCTCATAGCCTGGGGTGGGAAGGGGCTGCAGAACCGCACACAAAGCTCAGGGCCTGCCCAAGGGAGGAAAACTAAGAGGAGACCTCATAAAGTGAGACCCCAAAAGGATAGATGTAATGTAGGGGTGAACTAGGAATAAATCCATCTGCTTCACCCATCCCCCCAACCCCTGGGAACAGCAAGGAAGATTTCTGTCCTGGGGGAAGACATCTTACTTGAGAGCCTATATACAACCACAGGCAGTTTTTAGGGTGGTTTGTTTGCTCAACCTGGGTAGTCTTAAATCTCAAGCTGCCCAGCACTTTGGGAGGCCGAGACGGGTGGATCACGAGGTCAGGAGATCGAGACCATCCTGGCTAATGCAGTGAAACCCCGTCTCGACTAAAAAATACAAAAAACTAGCCGGGCGCGGTGGCGGGTGCCTGTAGTCCCAGCTACTCGGGAGGCTGGGGCAGGAGAATGGCGTGAACCCGGGAGGCGGAGCTTGCAGTGAGCTGAGATCCGGCCACTGCACTCCAGCCCGGGTGACAGAGCGAGACTCCATCTTAAAAAAAAAAAAAAAATGTCAAGCTGGAAATTTCAAGTGATAACAGGATTTTAGTGCCTTACAGGTAACTGGCAGAAGCAAAACAGATTGTCTTTGGAGAAACTCGGAGAGTTTCAAGGAATATAAGTTCATAGAAAAAAAATCACAAACGTAAAATAGGCAAGAACCAGCAGAAACAAGGGGCAGAAGAAGGCCACTAAGTCTTAGAAAGACTTAAGATGTTAAGTTAGCAAGCACATCCATAAAGTGTGCTTTATACTTACAGAAATAAGGGGGGTTAAATGGCATGAGCATAAAAACAATGAAGCAGATTGTAAAAAGTGCCAAACAAATCTAGGAATGAAAAATATAATTGAAATTGCAAGTTCCACTGGTTGGTTTAACAGCAGACTAGATGCCACTGAAAATAGAATAATGGATATGAAGAAATTAAGATCTTTTCAAATTTGCAAAAGCTGAAAGACTGTCATCCATATATCTGCACTACAAGAAAAGTTAAAGGATGTCCTTTGGGCATAAGGAAAATGCCTGCCTTCTGAAGGAAATGAAGAACACTGAAAATAGTAAGAACATGGGTAAATGTAGGATTTATTATTTAAACCTCTTTAAAAGACAGTTGTTTAAATGAAAGTCATAGTGTGGGATTTATATGTGTAAAAGTAGAATGGATGACCACAATAGCTTAAAGACCAGGAGAGGAGAATCATTGCTATTGTAAAGTTCTTATGCACAAAGTGACATGCTACCATTTGAAGATAGAGTGCGATAAGTTACAGATGTGTGCTAAAGCAGCTGTTAAAATGACATACCAAAAAATCATACCTATTAAACTATCAAAAGATAAAATGGAATTATTTTTAAAACTTGATTCATCAAAAAGACAGAAAAAGAGGTAAAAGGGAATAAAGACCAGATAGGATGAATAGAAGACAAATAGCAAGATGAGAGACTCAACCTAACTGTATCAAAAATCACATTAAATGTGAATAGTGTAAACACCCCAATTAAAAGGCATAGATTTTCAGACTGGATTGAAAACACATGACCCAATTATATTCTGTCTACAAGAAATGTACTTTAAATAGAAAGATACAAATACTTAAAGGATGGGAAAAAAGATATGCTAACACTAGTTACATGAAAATTAAAGTGGCTATATTAATCAAAATAGAGCAAAAAGTAATTCCCAGCATATTAGTCCATTCTCATACTGCCATAAAGAAATATCTGAGAGTGGGTAGCTTATAAACAAAAGAGGTTTAATTGGCTCATATTTCTTTTTTTTTTTTTTTTTTTTTTTTTTGAGATAGAACCTCCCTCTGTTGCCCAGGATGGACTGCAGTGACACAATCTCGGCTCACTGCAACCTCCACCTCCTGGGTTCAGGTGATTCTGCTGCCTCAGCCTCTTGAGTAGCTGGAATTACAGACATGCACCACCACGCCCAGCTAGTTTTTTTGTTTGTTTGTTCAATTTTTTTTTTTTTTAATAGAGACGGGGTTTCACCATATTGGCCAGGCTGGTCTCGAACTCCTGACCTCGTGATCCGCCCACCTCAGCGTCCCAAAGTGCTGGGATTACAAGCATGGGCCGCCGCACCCGGCCTAATTGGCTCACATTTCTGCAGGCTGTGCGGGAAGCACGGTGGGCATCCACTTGACTTCTGGGGAGGCCTCAGGAAAACTCAGTCATGGCGGAAAGTGAAAGAGAAGCATGGCCATAGCAGGAGGGAGGGGTCAGGGAAGTACCACACACTTTTAAACAACCAGATCTTGTCAGAATTCTATCATGAGAAGAGCACTAAATGGGGGAACCCACCCGCATGATCCAGTCACCCACCAGGCCCCACCTCCAACACTGGGGATTACGATTTGACATGAGATTTAGGCAGGGACACAGACCCAAGCCATATCACCCAGGATCACAGGAAGTTATTTCATACTTATAACACACACCTCATAACAAAGCTTCAAAACACATGAAGCAAGAACAAGTAGAACTTCAAGGAGACATAGATCAATCCACTATTATCAGACATTAATACCCAACCCTCAATAATTGACAGAACACGTAGGCAGGAAATCAACAAGAATAAAGTAGACTTCAACAATTCTATCAATCTACTTGACCCGACTGATATTTTTAGAACATTGTATCTTACAACCGCAGAAAATTTTTCTTGAGAAAATTGAGAAACAACTCAATTTTGTTTCTGAGAAATAACTTGAGAAAAATTTTTAGTTGTTTGAGTTAAAATAATAGTATCGGATTTATAATATATGTAAAAGGAAAAGTTTTTGTAAGAAGGAATGTAAAATGTAGAAGGATTAAGTTTTTCTCAAGTACATATGGAACGTTTATAGAGATGGACTACATTATAGACCATTTAAAAAGTCTCAAATTCAAAAGATTTGTCACATGAAGTATATTGTCTGGCCATGGTGGAATTAAATTAGAAATCAATAGCAGAAACTAGAAAAGAGAAAAACCTAAAGTAAGCAGAAGGAAAGGAATAATAAAGGTCAAAGTGGGACTTAATGAAATTTTTTAAATAGAGAAAAATTAATGAATCAAAATTTGGGGAGTTTGGGGGGAAATATTTTTAAATTGAGAAATCTCCAGCCAGGTAGATATATCAGGGAAAAAAGAAACAAGACACAAGTTACCAATATAAGCAATGAGACAGGTGACATCACTGAAGAGCCTACAGATAGAAAGGATAGTGAGGAAATATTAGGAACACCTTTATAGCAATAAATTCAACATGGATTAAATTGACACATCCTTTGAAAGGCACAGATTACCAAAGCTCACCCAAGAAGAAATAGATTACCTGAATAGCTCTATGTCTGTTCAAGAAGTTGAAATTACAGTTTAAAAACCTGTAACGAAAATCTCACCTGTATTCCCAGCATGTTGGGAAGTTGAGATGGGAGGATCACTTGAAGCCAGGAGTTCAAGGACAGGCTGGACAACATAGTGAGATTCTGAAGAAAAAAGAAAAAAACTAAAAAACTAAAAAAATTAGCCAGGCATGGTAGCACATGCCTGTAGTCCTAGCTACTTGAGAGGCTGAGGCAGGATGATTGCTTGAGCCTAGGAATTGAAGGCTGCAGTGATCTATGATCACACCACTGCACTCTAGCCTCGCTGACAAATCAAGGCCCTGACTCAAGAAAGGGAGAGAAGGAGAGAGAGAGAGGAAGAAATACTTTCTACCTCATTATCTGAGGCCAGAATTATCCTAGTACCAAAATTATCCTAGGACCCTGGTCAAACAACATGCTACAAAGGAAAGAAAACTACAGACCAACATTTCTCATGAGCATAGGGTAAAATTCTAAGCCAATTTATCAAATTGAATCCTACAAGATAAGAAACAGGTAACACAGCATGATCAAGAGGGAATATCCAAGGAGTATAGGGTTGACTTAACATTTGAAAAATCAATCAATATAATTCATTGTATAAACAAACTCAAAAAGAATAATCGTATAATCAATACAGAAAGGCATTTGACAAAATCCAGCTTTTGCAAAATTCCATTGCAAAATTCAATGGACGTACAAATGAGCTACTAGAACAAATAAGTGAGTCTGTCAAGGTTGCAGGATAAAAAGTAGTGTACAAAAATCAGTTGTATATGGTAGCAATGAAAAATTAATAATTGAAATAAAAAATCAACAACATTCGCAGTCGCATAAACAATACTACCTTTGCAATAGCAGAAATACCTGGGATAAGTCTGACCAAAAAAATGAGAAAAATACCGTACACTGAAAACTACAAAATATTACTATGGTAAAGAAGACCTAAGTAGATGATATACCTTGTTCATGGGTTACAAGACTCAATATTGTTAAGATGTCGTGTCATACTCCCAAAATATAGATTCAATATAGATTTAATATAATCTCAATCAAAATCCCAGCAGCCTATTTGTGCATGCGTGTGTGTGTGTGTGTGTGTGTGTGTGTGTATGTGTGTTTGTGTAAATTGACAAGCTGATTCTAAAATATTTGTAGAACTTCAAAGGACCTAGAGTAGCCAAACAACTCCACAAAAGAAGAACCAAGTTTGAGGACTAATATTACCATATTTTAAGGAGTTATTCTGAAGCTACAGTAATCAAGACAGTGTGGTATTGACATGAAGGATATACCAATAGATCAATGATACAGGAATTGTATCCAGAATATAAAGTACTTTCAAAACTCAGCAATAAGAAAACAAACAATCCAAATGGAAAATGAAGGAAAGACATCAACAGACATTTTACCAAAGAATATATTTAGACAGCAAATAAATGAATGAAAAGATGTTCTAACATCATTAACCATTAGGAAAAAGGCAAATTAAAATCATGATATCACTAACTTCTACTAGAATGGTTAAAAGATAGCGATAACACGGAATTCTGACAAGTATGCTGAGAAACTTCATCTCTCATATATTGCTGGTGGTAATGTATAATTTCACAACCATTCGGAAAAATATTTCCCAGTTTACTTATAAAAGTAAACATGAAATTATTGTATGACCCAGTAATTTCACTCTTGGGCATTTATCCTGGGGAAATGAACTTATGGTCACACAAAAACCCATACTCAAATGTTCATGGCAGCTTTATGTGTAATGAACAAAACCCAGGAAAAAAACAAATGTCCTTCAGTGTGTGAACTTGTGATCCGTGAAATACTGCTTAACAATAAAAAGGAGCAAGTTATTAACACACCCAGTAACTTGGAAGGATCTCAAGGGAATTATATGGAGTGGAAAAAAACCCAGACCAAAAAGGCACTGATGTATGATTCCAATTATATAACATCCTTGAAATGAAAAAATTGTAGGAATGGAGACCAGACTAGTGGTTGCCTGAGATTAGGGATGTTGGGGGTACGGAGGGGTCGGTGTGGCTGTAACAGGGCAATAAAAAGGATCATCGTGGTGATGGAACTCTTCTATATCTTGACTGTGGTTGTCAGTATACGGACCTACACATGAAATAAAACTGCACAGAACACACCCCACCGCTGCCCCCAACACACACACTACAAGTAAAACTAAGGAAATCTGAATCAGGTCTGTGGATTGTACCGTCAATTTCCTAGTTTTGACAATGTGCTACAGTTATATTAGATGTTACCACTGGAGGTATCAAATGTTACACAGGACCTTTCTGTATGATATCCGCCACTTCCTCTGAATCTATAATTGTTTCAAAAGGTAAACACAAATTTGGGAAAGAGAAAAGGGGATAGGAGGAGGGAGGCCCATACAGGTATATGTGAATTGTCCTGACTCAAACTTCCTTGCAGAATGGATGATTCCTGTGGATTTATTACAGTATTCAAATAAATAAATGGTCATGCATGGGAACAGTGATGAAAATGGGTCAAAATCAATGCAAAATCACAGTGGTTACTCCAACCCTGTGCACTGAGCCTGGAGGAAGTCTACAGGGGGTGGAGGGGAATGAGGGTGGGGTGGATGTCTCCAGTAGACAGTTAGTCCTGGATTTCCTGAGGATGAAAAGCAACTGAGAGCATAAGAACAAGCAAAACAAAGAAGGCAGGTAGTGCTCAGAACATAAGGCCGCAGCATGCACTGCCTTTTGCACCGTAGGTAAGGCTGGTCTCTCCCTGAAAAAGGCAGGCAGCCAGGGTGACCCCAAGGACGGCGAGGCGGGGTACAGGGCTGGGCTCTGTGGCAGCCTGTTCTGGTGCCCAGCCTCTGCTGGGAAGGAGCTGTGGGCCAGCCTGTGGGGAGGAATGCCTAGACTGGTTGAAGAGGGCTGTGGTGGGTCAGGATGTGGAGGGCACTCGTGGTGGGCTTCCAAAAACCTAGGATCGGTCCCCAGGACTCTCCCTCCATGTCCCCTTCATGCCTCCAACCCCAGCCGTTGGCCATCCCCTGCTCTAGCTGGGGCAACCTCCTTCAGTAGTGTTGATGGCAAAATTTTGGATCTTATTTTTAGCAAAACTACTCTGTATATGACTTGTTTAGCATCACACTACCTGCCAAGTGGGTATCTTCTCTGGGACAAGATGCTCTCTTTGCCCATCCGTTATGGACTGAATGTTTCTGTCCCCTGAAAATTCATATGCTGAGGCCCTAACCCCAGTGTGATGGTCTTAGCAGGCGGGGCCTTTGGGAGGTGCTTGGGCTTAGATGAGGTCTTCAGGGTGGAGCCCCCACAGTGGGATTAGTGTCCTCACAGGAAGAGGATGAGACCACAGTTCTCTTGGGCATGTGAGGGTACAGCAAGGACACAGCCATGGAGAGGCCAGGAGGGGAGCCCTCACCAGGACCCCAGTCATGCTGGCACCCAGCTCCAGGGACTTCCCAGCCTCCAGAACTGTGAGAAATCGGTTTCTCTTGTTTAAGGCATGCAGTCTACGGTATTTGGTTATGGCAGGCTGAGCTAAGCCCCCATCTCTAGCAGTAACATTCAGTGACTATCCCTATCATGTTCAGAGTGATATCCCTCCAGGGGCATCTACTGCCTCCCCCTCCACTAACCACTCAGCCACACCCATCCTTACTGCCAAGAGGTTTTTTTTTTTTTCCCCCTTTCTTCATTAAGACTTTTTTTAGAGGCTAGGCATGGTGGCCCAGCCCTGTAATCCTAGCACTTTGGGAGGCTGAGGCAGGTGGATCGCTTGAACTCAGGAGTTCAAGATCAGCCTAGCCAACACGGCAAGACCTTATTTCTACAAAAAAATACACAAATTAGCTGGACATGGTGGTGCATGCCTGTAGTCCCAGCTACTCAGGAGGTTGAGGTGGGAGGATCACCTGAGCCTGGCAGATTGAGGCTGCAGTGAGCTGAGATCACACCACTGCACTCCAGCCTGGGTGACAGAGCAAGACCCTATCTTAAAAAAAAAAAAAAAAGACTTTTTTAAAGAATAATTTTAGATTTATGGGAAAAAAGCAGTACAGAGAGTGCCTATGTACTTCCCCCAACACACACACATACACACACACACATACAATTTCTCCTAATATTAACATCTTTCATTAGTATGATACATTTGTTACAGTTAGTGAACCAATATTGATACGTGTTGTTATTACCTAGGGTCCAGACTATATTCAGACACCCTTAGTTTTCCCCTGAGTCCTTTTCCTGTCCCAGGTCCCTCCAGGACCTCACGCTCCATTGAGTCCTCCTGGCTGTGAGTGTCTGAGGCTCTCCTGGTTTGGGGTGGTCTTGACAGTTCTTCAGGGTGCTACTTGAGGAAATTGTGGAATGCCCCCTTGTTGCAATTTGTCTGATATTTTTTTCTTGAGATTAGATAGGCGCTTTGGATTTTAGAGAGGAAGACCACAGAGGTAAAATGCCATTGTCATCACGTTATTTCAAGGGCACATAGTCTCAATGTGATTTAGGGCTGTTGCTGTTGACCTTGATCAGCTGGCCGAGGTGGTGATTGTCAGGCATCTCCACTGTGAAATTACTCTCCTCTGGTCCCCTTTCCATTCTGTCCTCTTTGGAAGGAAGTCACTATGTGCAATCCACCGTTAAAGAGTGGAGAATTCTGCTCCCCTCCTTTAGGGTGGAATAGATACATAAAGCATTTCAAATTCTGCAGGGGAGATCTCTTCTCCCCCACTCATTAATGTATTCAACCATTGATTTCTATCAGTGTGGACTCATGGGTCTTTCGACTTCGTTAAAATCCAATTCTAATACTGCTTTCTGTATTTTGTAGCTCAAACTGTTCCAGCTCTGGCCATTGGAAGCTCTTTCAGTTGGCTCCTGTGCCCCTTCAACATAAACCCATCAATGGGATGTGTGTGTTTTTACTGTTATGCTGAGCACTTCCTTACTTCCTGGCACCACAAGATGCTCCAGGCGCACCTCACATTTCCTGCTTCAGTCCCAGAATCAACCATTTCTCTCAGGAATGTTGGTTCCTTTTTTTTGAGAATGGCACTAGACACTAAGGTCTGCGTGCTGGGTGTGCTCACCGATACTGAGGTCAGCCAGGTGTCTCTAATACACTGTTGTCAGGTTATGTTCTGACCTACACTCTCCACTCCATCAATCTACTCTTGCATTTTCCAGTTCTTAATTGGCATTCCCATATCTATGTCTTCCTCACCTCCAACCCCAGGCCGTCACATGCCAGGGGGTTGTCACCTCCTGCATGATTTCCCAGCAGAAGTTGCCTTTCTCTTCTCTGGAGCACTCTGCACACTGAGGACACAGCTTGCTTGTTTTGTCTTGGAGCTTCTCTGCCCTATCTTCAGGCCCCTCCTTGGCTCTAAGCCTTGAGGGCAGGTCAGTGTCTCCAACCACTGACTCTCCTCAAGGTTCTAGCTCTGTAACTCATCCATCCAGGACTGCTTGGACCTTGACAATATATCACCATCCTGAGGAGTCCTGTCACAAAGGACTGAGAAAGCTTCCAGCTGCTGGGTTCTTCCTCCCTCAACCTGATGGAACCAGCCCAGCAGGAAGCCAGGAAGGGGTGTTGTTTCAGTGTTACTCTTATTATCTGTAAGAATGCACACCAATGGAGAGGAAGTGATATAATAAGGAACTTAGGAGGTGTCAGTTGAAATTGGAAATAAGATTAATTGCTGTTAATTCTCTTTAGTCATCCCATGTTGACTCATGTTTTCAAACTATCTATATCTACCAGTTAATACCATGTTAGACTATCTTCCATTTTAAAGAAAAGACTGGCCGGGTACAGTGGCTCACGTCTGTAATCCCAGCACTTTGGGAGGCCGAGGTGGGCGGATCACAAGGTCAGGAGATCAAGACCATCCTGGTTAACATGGTGAAACTCCGTCTCTACTAAAAATACAAAAAATTAGTCGGGTGTGGTGGCGGGCGCCTATAGTCCCAGCTACTGGGGAGGCTGAGGCAGGAGAACGGCGTGAACCTGGGAGGTGGAGGTTGCAGTGAGCAGAGATCACGCCACTTCACTCCAGCCTGGGCGACAGAGCAAGACTCCGTCTTAAAAAACAGAAACAAAAAAAAAGAGAGAGGGAGAGAAGACTGATATAAAAGAGGGGTTTTAAAAGACTGAGTTGAGGAATTTATATAAATAGGAAAAAAAAACTTTGTAAATCTTCAAGGAACGAGTGTCAAGAGGTTTCTGTGGGGAAAAAGACTCTACAAAGTTACCCAGGCAGTTCTCTTAGGTTTGGAGCAAGGGAGCAGTAACACAGCAAAAAACTACACCAGAAGCCCTCCTTTTAAGGAGCTAAGATTGTGCTGAATTCTCAGTGTAACCTGCTGGATCATGGGGAGTAGAGTGTCTATGCAAGCATATTCCTTAGAATACAGGTTATGGAACATAGTTTCTCCTCTGAGTGAACGTTATTCAATATTCGCTTTAGCGAAGAGGTCAAATTAAACTAGTTAGTTGGCAGCCAGCGAGATCCACCCAATTCCAAGGAAATGACTGAGGCCAAAGAGGATGCTTTTCATCTCTTATAATTGGAGAAATAATGGTCTCGTTTTCCTGTGGCCAACATTGGGGTTGGCCCCAATGGCATGTTGCCCCCAAACCCAGGTGGCATTTTCACCACAAGTCTCCTTCGTGAATTACTTGGGTCCATTGTAACGTGCACTGAGCACCTGGCTTATACTCCATCCAGTTCCTGTGGGGGCTGTGAGGACAGGAGGAAGGGATGAACCCACTCCTCCCTTTGAGGAGAAGACTTTTAAGGGGACTTCCGTCCCTATCTTGACCTCATCAGTTCTTGGCTCAAGCTGATGTGCTAGACGGTTATGCTCAAAGAGCTGCATGAACACGTGGGAAGAGGCAGAGCCTTGGGACCCTTGCCCGGGGAGGAAAGCCACCGGGAACTTCCTGGTCTTGGAGCTCCCCCCACCTCACCTTTCTCCCATTCCCGGGCCCCAGTGTACCTGTTTAGAAAGACATTGCTCAACAGCACACTGGCTAGAGCTTCAGAAGGGCCATTTTCCCCTAGTGGTGAATGGAAACTTTTCTCAGAAGAATGCTTGACTTTACAGAAGCAACAGTTTTCTTAGATAAAACTCCATACCCAGTGATGGATTATCAGCTCCCACATTGTGCCTATGGTGACTTTCCTTGTTTTAGGACAGGGAGAGTCATGGAAGGGTGTCTGGACTTGGGATAGGGCTGCCTTTTTTCTTCCTCTTTTAATATCCATGGGTGGGGGTTGGAGGAGAGGCATCAGGGGCAAGCTGGGCGGGAAGGAACTGCAGAAGCGCACTGTAGTCACCTGAGCACCATTGGCAGGGAAAGCTCCGTGAGAAAGGTGAGAGCGTCAGATGGTTCAGGGACTGGAAACCCAGGCCATTCCTCGATTAGCATCTGTGAGCTCTGTCCGAGGAGAAAATACACACAGAAAAAAATGTGTATTTAGCCGAGCTCAGTGGTTCATGCCTGTAATTCCAGCACTTTGGGAGACTGAGGCAGGAGGATCATGAGGTCAGGAGATGGAGACCATCCTGACCAATGTGGTGAAACCCCTTCTCTACTAAAAGATACAAAAATTAGCTGGGCGTGTTGGCGTGTGCCTGTAGTCCCAGCTACTTGGGAGGCTGAGGCAAGAGAATCACTTGAACCAGGGAGTCAGAGGTTGCAGTGAGCCAAGATCTCACCACTGCACTCCAGCCTGGCGACAGAGCAAGACTCTGTCTCGAAAAAAAAAAAAAAAAAAAAAGTATATTCTTACAGACTTTGTCTTTCTCAACTAGTGAGGTAAGTTGGAGGCCTTCCTTTCATTTAGGAGGTGCTCACATCTGGCACACTGTGCATCTTAGTGCCTCTTGGTTCTTAGACCACGCAGCACCCAGGGAAGATTGGGAGGTATGAGAATGGGGGGCAGTTTCTTGGATCTATAAGCAGCCAGATTTGTCATGTTTCTTTTAGGCCTCTAACAGGCCTCCATCTCTTTGTTCCCGAGGGAAACTCGTAGGCATATAATGCCTTCTGAACTTCTAAAATGTGTCACTTTTTCTCAGCTGGTAAACTTTGCCCCTATTTCATTTTAAAGTTCTCAGAATAAAAGTACAGCTGGTATATTTGACTTCATAATAATAGCTGACATTTCTGAGCACTTCCTGTGTGTTCAAGCAGGTTGAGCATCTGATATACCCTCCATCAGTTCATGCCCCCTACAGCCCCTCAAGGCAGGTTTTGCTCACACAGGAAAATAGAACATACTGGTCCAAAACGCAAAGGATTGTAGATTGCGCTGAGGATGATGAAGAAGCTGATGCAGCAGAGCTCCATGCTGACCCTCTGTCTGCCAAAAGGCAGGACATAGATTGACAAAGAGAAAAGGTATCCTGCCCTGTCCCTTGCTCTGCCAGGGAGAACAAAGGTTGCCACCGAAGACAGCTGTGGGCCCCCAACGGCCTGGAGATGGAACCAGAGACGTTTACACTAACAAGCTTTACTGACTAACCTGCATCGGCCATGGCTTTGCCTTCCCTCGAGTTGCTGCCCACAGAGACCCACAGTTCTTCTGCTTTGTCCTGCTGCTTCTCCAAACTGTATTGTTCCTTGTTGAAGATGCTAGATAAGCCAGCGTTCTAAACCCCTGCTCCGAGTGACCTCTCACTGAGATTTCTCCACATGGTGTGTGCACTGTGCGTGTTCATCAACTGGCTTATCTTCCTCTTGTTAATCTGTTTTTTTTTCCACAAGGGTCTGCCCTAACTGTGAACTTATGAGAGTTAAAGACAAATTATATTTCCTCCCCGATACTCACATTTGACAATTAAATTTAGAGAAATTAAGTAACCTTCCCAAGGCCACTTGGCTAAGTAAGCAGTCAAACAAAATTACTAATTAAATTTGATTCCACAGTTGGAGTTTTTTCTTTTTCTTGTTTTGAGACAGGATCTCACTCTGTTTCTCAGGCTGGAGTGCAGTGGCACGATCACAGCTCACTGGAGCCTCAACCTCCTGAGATCAAGCTCAAGGCTGGAGTGCAGTGGTGTGAACACAGCTCACTGTAACCTCAACCTCCTGAGATCAAGCTCAAGGCTGGGGTGCAGCAGTGTGAACACAGCTCACTGTAACCTCAACCTCCTGAGATCAAGCTCAAGGCTGGAGTGCAGCGGTGTGAACACAGCTCACTGTAACCTCAACCTCCTGAGATTAAGCTCAAGGCTGGAGTGCAGCGGTGTGAACACAGCTCACTGGAGTCTCAACCTCCTGAGATCAAGCTCAAGGCTGGAGTGCAGTGGTGTGAACACAGCTCACTGGAGCCTCAACCTCCTGAGATCAAGCTCAAGGCTGGAGGAGTGCAGCAGCATGAACACAGCTCACTGGAGCCTCAACCTCCTGAGATCAAGCTCAAGGCTGGAGTGCAGCGGTGTGAACACAGCTCACTGGAGCCTCAACCTCCTGAGATCAAGCTCAAGGCTGGAGTGCAGTGATGTGAACACAGCTCACTGTAACCTCAAACTCCTGGCCTCAAACAGCCCTCCCGCCCCAGCTTTCTGAATAGCTGGGACTACAGGCACGCACCACCATGCCAAGCTAATTTTTATAGTTATTTCTGTAGTGACAGGGTCTCACTATGCTGCCCAGGCTGGAATACATGTATTTATTCAAAAAGGAAGAAAATTCTCAAACTGCCTTTGCAAAAGTCATAATAACAGAGAAAATTATGACCGTGAAAGATATCAGATCTAACTGACCCCATCTTGCTTCTAACCTCTAAACTGTTCTTCCTTCCTGGGCGTAGGCCAAACTAGCTTTGGGAAGGAATTTAGTGTATAGTTAATATAATAGCCTTTCCTAAAAGGCTAAACTGTTCTTGTAAAACAAAGGAAAGCCACCAGCCACCAAGTCAAGATGAGAGGGTCTAGAATTCTAAATATTACCAGCCATTATTCCAGAGGTCATAAGATTTGCAACTTCCCCAATTACTCTTGAAGGTAACATCATTACTGTGAACCTGAGATTGAACTTTTGAGGTATCTTTTCAGGATTTTGCATTTCTAACATCCAGATGGCCCTACCTGGACTTGCCAGCAAGTTCTGTGGCCCCCACCCAGGAACAGACCCAGCAGAGGAGAACAGCTTCAACTCCCTGTGATTTCATCCCTGAGCCAGCCAGTCAGCACCCCCAATTCGCTGGCCCCCTGTCCACCAAATTATTCTTTAAAACTCTGATCCCTGAGTTTTGGGGGAGACTGATTTGAGTAATAATAAAACTCTGGTCTCCTGCACAGCCAGCTCTGTGTGAATTACTCTTTCTCTATTGTAATTCCCCTGTCTTGATAAATTGGCTCTGTCTAGGCAGGAGGCAAGGTGAACCCCTTGGGTGGTTACAATTCTGACATGCTGCAACATGGATGAACCAAAGACATATGCTAAGTGAGGTAAGCCAGTCACAAAAGGAACAGTATTGTATGATTTCACTTATAGAATCAGCAAATTCATAGATACAGAAAGTAGACTAGGCCAGGCATGGTGGCTCATGTCTGTAATCCCAGCATTTTGGGAGACCAACGGGGATGGATCACTTGAGGTCAGCAGTTCAAGACCAGCCTGGCCAACATGGTGAAACCCTGTCTCCACTAAAAATACAAAAATTAGCTGGGTGTTGTGGCAGGCACCTGTAATCCCAGCTACTCAGGAGGCTGAGGCAGGTGAATTGCTTGAAACTGGGAGGCAGAGTTTGCAGTCAGCCAAGATTGTGCCACTGCACTCCAGCCTTGGTGACACAGCAAGATTCCATCTTAAAAAAAAAAAATAAAATAAAGAAAGAAAGAAAGAAAAGAAAGAACAGAGCCAGGTATGGTGGTGTGCTCCAGTAGTCCCAGCTACTTGCAAGGGTAAAGTGGGAGTGTAACTACCTAAGGGGTTATAATATCATGTCATCTACAGAGACAACTTAACTTCTTCCTTTCCAATGTGGATGCCCTTTATTTCTTTTTCTTGCCTAACTGCTCTAACAAGGACTTCCAGTACCATGTTGAATAGAAGTAGTGAAAATGGGCATTCTTGTCTTGTTCCTGATCTTAGAGGAAAAGCTTTCAACTTTTCCCTGTTGAATATGATGTTGACTTTGGCCTTATCATATATGGCCTTCATTGTGCTGAGGTGGATTCCTTTTATACCTAATTTGTTAAGAGTTTTTATGAAGAAAGCACAGTGAATTTTGTCAGGTGTCTTTTCTGCAAATATTGAGATGATCATATGGTTTTTGTCCCTCATTCTGTAAATGTGATATATCACATCAATTGATTTGAATATGTTGAGCCATCCTTGCATTCCAAGGATAAATCCCACTTGATCATGATGAATGGTTCCTTTGCTCTGCTGTTGAATTCTAGTTGCTAGTATTTTTGGGGGGTATATAAACTATTAATTAACAGACAAGGCCCCAGACTTATTTCTTCTTGGACATACCTATGGTATGGACCTGATGGCCAATGGTCTTGGTGTGCTGACCTTGGACACAAAAGTCCCAGAATTGGTGCAGCCCTTTATTGACCCAAATCTTCTTTAGTTTCTCCAGACCATTGGCCAGGTCCTGGCTATATTTTCCATCATGTACATCCTCCTGTCTATTCAAGAACCAGTCTGGGATCTTGTACTGGCATGGATTCTGCATAATGGTGATGACATGTTCCACCACATCCTCAGTGAGCTTTCCTGACCTTTTGGTGAGGTCAGATCTGCTTTCCTCAATGCCACATGAGCATATCTTTGACCCACACCCTTAATGATGGCAAAGGCTATTTTCTGTCACCCCTTGAATACTCACAAAATGTGCTGGAACCTCTCAAGGATCACTGAACACATGGTGGCAGCATAAGCAGCAGTCTGTAGGACTCTGGTGTAAGAGTAGCTTGCTAGAATTGTGTTGAGGACTTTTGCATCTATGTTCATTAGGGATATTGGCCTTTAATTTTCTTTTCTTGTAGTGTCCTTGCCTGCTCTGCTATAGGAGTAATGCTAGTCTCATAAAACAAAAGGTTTTATCTTTTTTCCCAAAAAAATTCCTTTTCTGATAAAGTGTCATTGCCTTTTTGCCCCAAGTCTGGCTCCATCAATGAAATAATAAACTCTGAAGCTGATGTCACTACAATGCTCCCAGGCACTTTAGGATATTTGACATTTTATTTAGGAGACAGTTTCATTTTTCTACTGTGCGATTACAAAGAAATCATTTTCCATGCAGCATACTTGCTCTCAATCGAAACACTCAGATGTGATTTCAAAGCCTTGACACAGACCTGGTGGGCTGTGGATTTCCAGGACGGGTTGACTCTGGACACTGTAGCCCCCTGGGCCTCCCAGATGTGTGTGTGTGTGTGTGTGTGTGTGTGTGTGTGTGTGTGTGTGTGTGTGAGAGAGAGAGAGAGAGAGAGAGAGAGAATGAGAGAGAGAGAGAGAGAGACTGAGCAGTGACTGTCAGCCCTGATTCTAGATGCTGGGTGGCAGCCCCCAGATCCTAAAGGGAGGATCTGCTGACCCCAGAATTCACCCAAGCTGGAGAAGCTTAGCTTTTGGATGCTGTGCAGTCTTCTTGCACTTTTCTTCTGTATGCTGTGTAGATCCACATGTGATCTCTAAGGACTGAATTCTGAGGGATGCCAGCAGTTCAAGGAGACTAAAGTATCAACAGTTTACCATGTGCCAGAGAGTGCTAAGCAACTGTGTGAGTTTCCTCGTTTAGTTCTCCTAAGGACCCCATGAGGTAGGGACTCCAGTGCTCTCTCTTTTTAGCAAGCCTGTGCATTGAGCTTCTCTTTGGTTTTCAATTCCCACAACCATAGTTTTAAGTCAAGACTTCCTCACTGGAACAACAGGCATAGAAGCGCTTGTGTCCCCTGACTCCTGGATATTGCTTTGAGGAGTCTGACCCAGCATCTGATGTGTGCTTGGCTGTGCCGAGACAGAAACCTTTAACTGTGGACATAGCAGAGGCTGGTCTCTAGGCTGGACACCATGCAGGTGATACTCAAATGACAGAGTAAATAAAGGGGATTCTGGGGATATGTATTCCTGGCAATAAATGACACAGAAAGAGTCACTGTAGGAAAACATGACTCCCGCCAGACTGCACAAAGGGTGGAAAGAGGGAAAGAGAAAGGTGTGTGCTTGATTCTCCCTGAGAATTGGAACAAGACAAAAATGCCCACTTTCACAACTTCTACTCAATTTGGTACTGGAAGTCCTACCCAGAGTCAGACAAGAGAAATAAATAAAGGTCATTCAAATTGGAAAAGAGGAAGTCAAACTGCCACTGCTTCCTGATGACGTGATTGTATACCTAGAATGCCCTAAAGACTCTTCCAAAAAACTCCTAGATCTGATAAATGAATTCAGTAAAGTTTCAGGATACAAAATTAATGTACACAAAGCAGTAGCTGTGCTATACACCAACAATGACCAAGCTGAGAATCAATCAAGAACTCAATCCCTTTTACAACAGCTGTAAAAAATTAAAATAATAATAATAAAATACTTAGGAAAATACTTAACCAAGGAGGTGAAAGAGCTTTACTAGGAAAACTATAAGGCACTGCTGAAAGAAATCATAGATGACACAATCAGATGGAAACACATCCCATCTCATGGATGGGTAGAATCAATATTGTAAAAATGACCATACTGCTCAAAGCAATTATAGATTCAATGCAATTCCCATCAAAATACCATCATCATTCTTCACAGAACTAGAAAAAAAAAATCCTAAAATTAATATGGAACCAAAAAAAGGTACACATAGCCAAAGCAACACTAAGCAAAAGGAAGAAAGCCAGAGGGATCACATTACCTGACTTCAAATTATACTACAAGACTATAGTCACCAAAACAGCATGGTACTGGAATAGAAATAAGCAGATAAACCAATGGAACAAAATAGAGAACACAGAAATAAAGCCAAATACTTACAGTCAACTGATCTTTGACAAAGCATACAAAAACATAAAGTGGAGAAAGGATATTCTATTCAATAAATGGTGCTGAGAAAACTGGCAAGCCACATGTAGAAGAATGAAACAGGATCCTCATCTCTCACCTTATACAAAAATCAACTCAAGATGGATCAAACACTTAGAATCTAAGACCTGAAGACATACAAATTCTAGAAGATCATATTGGGAAGAACTCTTCTACACATTGGATTCAGAAAAGAATTCATGACTAAAAACCCAAAAACAAATGCAACGAAAACAAAAATAAATAAATGGCACCTAATTAAACTGAAAGGCTTCTGCACAGCAAAAGAAATAATCAGCAGAGTAAACAGACAACCCACAGAGTGGGGAGAAAATATTCTCAAATTATGCCTCTGTCAAAGGATAAATATCCAAAATCTACAAGGAACTCAAACAAATCAGCAAAAATAACAATAATAATAATCCCATCAAAAAGTGGGCAAAGGGTGTGAACAGACAATTCTCAAAAGAAGATATACAAATAGTCAACGAACATATGAAAAAATGCTCAACATCACTAATTATCAGGGAAATGCAAATTAAAACCACAATGTGATACCACCTTACTCTGCAAGAATGGCCATAATTAAAAAATTAAAAAAACAATAGATGTCAGCATGGATTTGGTGAAAAGGGAACACTTTTACACTGCTGGTGAAAATGTAAACTAGTACAACCACTATGGAAAACAGGGTGGAGATTCCTTAAAGAAGTAAAAGTAGAGCTACCATTCAATCCAGCAATCCCACTCCTGGGTGTCTACCCAAAGGAAAAGAAGTCATTATACGAAAAAGACACTTGCACACACATGTTTATAGCAGCACAATTCACAACTGCAAAAATACAGAACCAACCTAAATGCCCATCAACCAATGAGTGAATAAAGAAAATGTGGTATATTTACAACATGGAATACTACTCAGACATAACACTAAGTGAAATAAAAGCCTTTGCAGCAACTTGGATGGAATTGGAGGTTATTATTCTAAGTGAACTAACTCAGGAATGGAAAGCCAAATATCGTATGTTCTCACTTACAAGTGGGAACTAAACCATGTGGATGAAAAGGCCTAAGAATGATGTAATAGACTCCAGGGGGAGTTCAAGGAGGAAGGGTAGAAGGGGGATGAGGGATAAAAGACCACATATTGTGTTCAGTGTACACTCGTGGGTGATGGGTGCACCAAAATCTCAGAAATCACCACTAAAGAACTTATCCATGTAACCAAAAACCACTGGTTCCCCAAGAAACTATTGAAATAAAGTAAAACTTTTATTTTTATTTTTAGAAAAAGAAAGGTGTGTGCTAGGAGGAAGGCACCAGATTAAAGGCGTGTGAAGGGGCTGGCAGGCTGGGCTTGGAGGGGGAATGGAGCCTCCAGCTCTCAGCAGGGCAACAGTGGAACCACCTGGATGGCGGGACAGAGAGGAGCTCACAGCTCGTCCTGGACCCCATCCCCAAAAGAAAATGTCCCACCTGCTCCTTCCAAGATGCAGGGGGCCTTTGTGCACAGGGCTTTGTGGGCTCTGTAGAGGTAAAAGTATCGAGTTTTTGCACCTCCCTGGAAATTCTCTCACAACTGCCACTGTATGCCCCGGTGTCAGCCGTCACCAGCCAGGATGGAGACTCATGCCCCAGGCCAGGTCCCAGACAAGTTTGTGGCTAAAGAAATTTCACATTTCTTTAGTCTGTCTCTCTATCTAAAGTAAAGGGAAGAAGGGAGGCCCTTTGAAATATCTAGAAATATCTGAGCTAAATGTATGGGTAAAAATTCCTTTCACAAAATGCTATTTTTCAAAAGGAAGCAGGGCGTCTATTTTTCACCAAGATGGGTATTTCACAGCACTTTGGGATGTTCATAACACTTTCTTGCTTTCATTTAGCCCAAGAGGCTGAAAAAGAGACAGAACTGAATGAATTTGCCTTGCTTATTCTTCCCTGAAAGATGGCAGACAGCAAGTTGCTGCTTGGCATAAACCCAAGACCTGTGTGATTAAATAATATATAACCATGGGGAGCCAGCAGGCACATGAATTGGTTTTCTAACAAGTGCACTTTCGGCCCAGAGGGTTAGCTGAGGTGCCTGCTCTCTCTCTGGAGCCAGACCAGCAGCCTCGGGGTTTTCAAATACAGCCACTGTCTGCCCCAGGCATATTCAAGACAGGGAAAAAAATGCACATTTAAAGGAGTCCAAATCTTATGTAAAAACAAGTCCACAGGTCCAACTGGAATGGTCCTTCCAAAGAGGGAGAACATCAATTTAAATATTTGATTTGTATCCAAATCCATTTCATCAAAGACCTGGCACCCAGAACAGTCTGCCGACCCATCTGAGAAAGAACACAGACATTTCTGGTGTGCCTGAAAAGTAGCCTCAGCTCCCCAGGCCGCTGGAGCCAACAGCCAGAACTGGCTCTGAGTTTGGGGCATCAGGTTACCCAGTCCCGGTATTACACAGGCAAGTCTGGCTGAAACCGGAGCTGCCCCAACCCTTGCTTCACGCTGGCTTTGGGGCTTGAGCTTCCTCAGTCACAGCCAAACAGGGCCTGAGGCTGGGAGCTGGTGGGCTGGGAGCTGGGGCCCCCTTGGTTCTAGCTTCCCTGTGCTTTCTGCCGCTCTCTCTGGATCCTTCAGTGGAAGATTTTCGAATGGTCCGGCCAAAGCCCAAGACAGCCACTGAATAATCGGCTGCAGTTTGCAAAGCCATTCCATCTTGCAACTGGTGTTTTCATTCAGAATTTTCTGGAATTCCAATCCTCTCCCACCGCCCTCCATGGTAGGTTTGTTTTTTTTTTAAGTCTTCACACTTGGAAGGTACTTGGGCCTCTGAGGTGAGGACATGGGAAGGACTCAGATCTGCCTCCCCACTTTGGAAGGACACCCAAGACACAAAGGGACCCAAGGGAGGGCAAGGTGGAGCGCCCCAGCTGCTTCTGGGAAAAGACCAGGCCATAGACATGGGAGAGCAGGGAGCACCCCAAATCACAGCACTGCTCGACACGGCTGTTCACCTGGAGAGCAAGATGCCAATCATGAAAAAGCAGAGCACGAGAAAAAGCCAAGTCATCATGCAGACAAGTCTCCCTCCCTGCCACGCCTGGCGCACAGTGGATGCCCAATAAATGTCAGTTCAGTCGAATTGCTTGTTGACAAGATTGCCTCACTGAGTACCAACTTCCTAACTCTCTTTTTGTCCATTGGAAAGGTCAAGTTATGTGTATTTCATGGACTGTTCCCAGCAACTCTTCTGACACTTTCTAAAAAACAGCTTTGCTGATCAAGACCATTAGGGATATTTTGTCCCAAATATTCAAAAATGCATGTCAGGGGGGAAAACTAACTCCATAGAAATCTTTCTTTAAAACAAATTTATTTATTTATTTATTTATTTATTTATTTATTTATTTGAGATAGAGTCTTGCTCTGTCACCCAGGCTGGAGTGCAGTGGTGTGATCTCAGCTCACTGCAACCTCCACCTCCCGGGTTCAAGCAATTCTCCTACCTCAGCCTCCGAGTAGCTGGGATTACAGGTGTGCGCCACCACATCCAGCTAATTTTTGTATTTTTAGTAGAGAAGGGGTTTTACCATGTTGCCCAGGCTGGTCTTGAACTCCTGACCTCAAGAGATCCACCCACCTCGGCCTCCCAAAGTGCTGGGATTACAAGCGTGAGTCACTGCGCCTGGCCTAACAATTTATTTATTTAAATTGTGGTAAAAGAACGGAAAATTTACCATCTTAATCATATTTATTTTTATTTTTTTGAGACAGTCTTCCTCTGTTTCCCAGGCCGAGGTGCAGTGGCACGATCTCGGCTCAAGCAATCCTCCCATCTCAGTTTCCTGAATAACTGGGACTGCAGGTGCACGCTACCATGCCCAAAAATGTTTTGTGTTTTTAGTAGAGATGGGGTTTCAGCATGTTGCCCAAGCTGGCTTGAACTCCTAGGCTCAAGCAATCCACCCACCTTGGCCTCCCACAGTGTACCATCTTAACCATTTTTAAGTGTGCATTTCACCAGTGTTAAGTGCTTTCACATTGCTGTGCAACCATCACCACCATCCATCTCCAGGTCCTTTCCATCGTCCCAAACTGAAATTCTGTCCCAGTAAACACTCATTTCTTACTCTTCCTCTCCCTGTTCCCTGGCAACCCCCATTTGTCTCTGCGAAATTCACTCCTCTAGGAACCTCACATAAGTGTAAAAAATTGTTTTTTAATTTAGAAAATATCTTGTGGCTAAGGAGACAATTATTAGCTAAATCCACAGATTTGACATTTCTGTTCCATGAAGCCACAGTGACACAACCTCTGGTGTTCCAGGGTGACCAGTTCTTCCTTTGGTCACCGTTCCTGAGGGAGTGAGAGCCAGGATGCCTCAGGGTTTGACACAGTCTCTGGGCAGGCTCCATGCTCTCCTGGAGGTTTAACTCAGTGTGCTTGATGTGGGGCAACCTGGACCCCAGGCGGACATGCATGCTCGGCCAGTGGCTCTGTGACCCCACCTTTCATCCCTTCCCTCCCTCAGTCCACGCTTCCCTCAGCCTGTGCCCTGCTCAAGTCCCTCTTGAGCCTGGAGACTCCTTCTCCATCCAGCTCCTGCCCACAGTCAGCCCCTGGGCTACCCCATGTCGCTCCCTCTCTCCAGGCCTGCAGCCGGCCCCTTTCCTCTCCCCTTGTTCTTATCAAGCACATCAATGACTTCCCAATGCCAAGTCCAGCAGGCCTGTTATAGGCTGAGCTGTGTACCCTCAAAATTCGCTGTTGAAGTACTAACCTCCAGCATCTCAGAATGTGACTATATTTGGAGATAGGCTCCTTACAGCGGTGATGAAGTTAGGGCGAGGCTATCAGAGTGGCCCCTAATCCAGTAGAACTGGTGTCCTCATAAGAAGAGGAAATTTGGACATAGACAACACTCAGAGCAAGGAGTGAGCATGTGAGGACACGGCAGGAAGGTGGCCGTCTGGAGCCAACAGAAAGGCTTTGAGAGGAACCAGCCCTGCCCACCCTTTGCTCGCGGACTCCCAGCCTCCAGAACTGTGAGAGAGAAGGTGTCTGTTGGTGAAGCCCCCGGTCTGTGATACTTTGTTATGGCAGCACACAAACAAACAAATACTAAGCTCCTTCTGGTCCTCGTCCTCCTTGTCCTCCCCTCTCCCTGTGCTTGCCTCCGGGTGCTGGTGCTCTGAGGCGACCCCTCCTCTCTGTGCCTGGCATTCCTCTCTCACAGTCCCGGCATCACACACGCCCTCCCCGAGCCTCAGCTGGGTGTGCTAACTGCTTGCCAGACATTCGCTTAAGACTGCTTCACAGGCAAATCCAGGTCGGCCAGGTCAAAACAGAATGCGTGGCCCTCTTCCGCCACACCCAGTTTCTTCTTGTTTCCGGTGTCACGGACTCCTCTTCCCTTCAACCCTAACCAATCAAACACCGTGTCCTGATGATTTTACTTCAAAGGCATTTAACAAAATCCCCTCAGTGATTCCCTGTCACAGGATGAGATTCTAGCTCATCCATCTGGTATAGAAGGCCCCCCTCCAGCACCCCCACCACTCCCCACCACTCCGTACCCCACACCCCGGCTCCTGGAGGGTTACGCTGTCTCACATTCTTGGACTGTGCCTGGTCTGAAACACATTCTCCCTTTTTTTTTTTTTTTTTTTTTACCATAGCCTCTCTCAAACGTTTATCTTCTAAAACCCAGCTCGGGCATGACCTCCTCCAAGAAGGCACCCCTGAATTCCCGGGCTGGGTTGAGTGCCCCTTCTTGATGGGTGCCCTCATCATCGTCATCACCAGGGTCTTGCCATCATTGTTACAGTTATACAGCAAAATCATGTACTGAGCAATGGTCGTGTTGGGCACAGGTTTAATCTCATTTTACCCTGACAACAGCCCTGTGGAGGAGGTACTATGCTATCCTCAGTTCACTGCTGAGGTGACTGAGGTGCAGAGAGGTTCAGCCACTTGTCCAGGGTCATAGTCTATTACAGCATTATTCATTGCCTTTGTATCAAGACCCCATCTTCTAATCTCCTCCTCCTTTGTATCACCTGCGATGGTCTGAATGGATGTGGTCCCCCCGAAACTCGTGTGTTGAAACCTAATGGTTAATGTGATAGTGTTAGGAGGTGGGGCCTTTGAAAGGTGAATAGGTCATGAGGGTGGACCCCTCATGAATGGGATTAACGCCCTTATAAAAGAGGCTCCAGGGAGCTCCTTTGCCCCTTCACCATGCGAGGACACGGTGAGAAGGCACCATCTGTGGTAGAGAAAGTGGGGCCTCGGCAGGCACCACATCCACCAGCGCCTTGATTGTGCACGTTCAGCCACCAGAGTGTGTGTGTGAATAGCACATTTCTGTTGTTGATAAGCCACTCCATTCATGGTATTCTGTTGTAGCAACCCAAACAGACTAAGACACTGCCCTCGAGAACAGGAGCCACATCGAATTTATTTTTGGATCCCCAAGGCTCAGCGTAAGTAACATGATAAGGAATTGTTGCCATGAAGAACTGAACAGAATAGAATGGAACCTCTCACAGGCCACCTGGTCTGGCAAAGGCAAGACACCAGCTTCCCAGCTTCAGCTCCTGCCCTATGCCCAGGACTGGCCTTGGGTAAGAGTCGGTCCGCACGGAATCAGTTCTGTAAGAAAGGAACCTGCCTCCATGTGAACATCTTTCCTGTCTGCTCCACCAAGGTACACTTCTCTTTAAGGGAGAGAACACCCTCATTCCATAAGTCAAAATGAAGATTCAAAAGAAAATACGGCTGGTCCCCGCCTTTCTCTGCTTGGCATTTTGCAGTTTTATCCATTGGCCAGTTTGTTGGTTTGAAGACCTACCCTTCCCTTTATCAATCAATTCCAGAATCAGTAATGCTTTATTCTTTTATAAACAAAGAATGCATGCATTGTTGAGATGTACATATCATTACATGGAAATCAGTCTGCTGAGAACTATTCTGCTTTTGATTATTTTATATGGGGCAAAAAGAGCAAGTGAGGATGCCAATGAGAAGAGGTTTTTGTTTTTGTTTTTGAAGTGCAGTCTCACTCTGTCGCCCAGGCTGGGGTGCAGTGGCATGATCTCGGCTCACTGCAACCTCCACCTCCAAAGTTCAAGCAATCTTTCTGCCTCAGCCTCCTGAGTAGTTGGGATTACAAGTGTTCTCCACTACACCCGGTTAATTTTTGTATTTTTAGTAGAGATGGGATTCTGTCATGTTGGCCAGACTGGTCTCAAACTCCTGACCTCAAGCGTTCCACCCGCCTCAGCCTCCCATAGTGCTGGGATTACAGGCATGAGCCACAGGGCCCAGCCAGGAGTGTTTGCTTTAAATACAATATAATGCTTCGGCCTGGGTGTAGTGGCTCATGCCTGTAATCCCAGCACTTTGGTAGGTTGAAGCAGGCAGATCATTTGAACTCAGAAGTTTGAGATCAGTCTGGGCAACATGGTGAAACGCCATCTCTACAAAAAATACAAAAATTAGCCAGGCATGGTGGTGCGTACCTGTAGTCCCAGCTACTCAGGAGGCTGAGGCACGAGGATCATTTGAACCTGGGAGGCCGAGGTTGCAGTGAGCCGAGATGGCACCACCGCACTATAGCCTGGGCAACAGAGAGACACCTGCCAACCAACCAATCAATCAATCAATTAAGCTTCAATCAGTAGGAGCTTTTAAAAATCAACTGAAGGCCGGGCGCAGTGGCTCACGCCTGTAATCCCAGCACTTTGGGAGGCCGAGGTGGGAGGATCATGAGGTCAGGAGATCGAGACCATCCTGGCCAACATGGTGAAACTTCGTCTCTACTAAAAATACAAAAATTAGCTGGGTGTCGTGGGGCATGCTATAATCCCAGCTACTCGGGAGGCTGAGGCAGGAGAATCCAGGAGGCGGAGGTTGCAGTGTGCCTAGATCATGCCACTGCACTCCAGCCTGGGTGACAGATTGAGACTCTGTCTCAAAAAAATATATATATATATATGTGTGTGTGTGTGTGTGTGTAATATATATACAGAAAAGCTACTGACCCTGAGTATAGCTTGATGAATTGCCACAAAGTAGGCACACCTGGGACACCCAAATCAAGAAAGAGAATATTACCAGAGCCATCCTCCCCACAAGCACCATTCCCCGAAGCATTAAGCAGCTCACTGACACTGGTTCTTAATACCATAGTTAGTTTGGCCTGGGTTTTAACCTTGTCTAATGTAATCATGCGGTATGAATTCCTCGGTATCTGGCTTCTTTTGTTCAACACATTGATGAGATTCATCAGCTGGGTTTAGCAGTTGCTAATCCACTTTCATTACTATAAGAATTCATTTGTAAGTTTATTAAAATGTATTTAGGCATTCTCCTGGGTTTTTTAAAAATTAACTTATTATTGTTATTTGTTTTAGTGACAGGGGCTTGCTCTGTCACCCAGCTGGAGTGCAGTGTTGAATCATAACTCACTACAGCCTCTGACTCCTGGGCTCAAGTGATTCTCCTGCCTCAGCTTCCTAAGTAGCTAGGACCACAGGTGTGCACGACCATGCCCAGGTAATTTTCAAAATTCTTTGTAGAGATGGGGGTCTTACTATGTTGCCCAGACTGGTCTCGAACTCCTGGGCTCAAATGATTAGCCTCCCAAAGTGCTGGGATTACAGGTGTGAGCCACAGCGCCTGACCAGCCATTCTGCTGTTGATGGACATGTACACATCACTGGTGAACACGTTTTCATGTTTCTTTTGGGTCTATGCCTAGGAGTGGCATTTCTGGGTAGTGGAGTATGCTGGTGTTAGTAGATACTGCCAAAGAGTTTTCCCAAGTGGTTGTGCTATTTTACATTCTCACCATCTGTGTATGAGAATTTCAGTTACCTCACATTCCTCCCAGCACTTGATGTTAACAATCCCTATAGTTTCAGCCATTCTGGTAGGTGAGTATTTGTTTCTCACTGTGGTTTTAATTGGTTGATGCCGTATGAGGTTGAGCATTTTTAATTTTCTTCTTGGCCAATTGCATCATTTTTTTCTTTGTTCCTTCCCTTCCTTTTCCTTCCTTCTTTTATTGTTTCTTTCTTTTGTGAAGCAGCTGTTAATTTCTTTTTCTTTTTACAATTAATTAAATTATTTTATTATTTTAAACTCTGGTTTTATATCTACTCAGCCATCTGAGTAGCTTGGATTGCAGGCATGAGCCCCTGTACCCAGCTCCCATTTTTACCAGTGTGCAGTTCAATGGCATTAGGTACATTCATGTTGATGTGCCACCATTACTGCCATCCATTTCCAGCTGTTTATTTCTTTGGCGCTCTCTTTTTTTTTTTTTTCTATTGAATCATCGATCTTTTCTTACTAGGTTGTAGGAATTCTTTATATATTCCAGATATGGGTCTTTTGGCTACTGTATATTCCTTTTTACTTTCTTACTGATGAAAAGAAATTCTTAATTTTACTATCTAATGTAACAATCTTTTTCTTTTGGGTTAGTGATTTTTGTGTCTTGTTGAATAAATATTTATGTATCTCTTACAGAGCTTTTAAAATCTACATCTGCCTACTAAGCTCTACTCTTCTGAGTTTTGTTTTTCCATAACCCCAATAAATCTCTTGTGTGAGCCCTTCAGTGTCCTGACGCCTACACTGTGCTAGGAAATGAACCAGGTGCCACCACAGATGTTCTCTCCTATTTTGTGGGGAAATTATCTTCATCATGACTTGCCCAAGCCAGAACACCATATGTACACTGGAAAATTTCCATGGCTCCCCAACATCTGGAACCCTTCCTGCATCGGAGGGGGATCGGATTGATGCAGGAGTGGGGTCAGGGGAGTGCCCATTCCCAGCCCCACCCGCATCCCACAGGTGCGGGACTTGGAGAACGGAGGTGTGGTGTCCTTGAGCAGAGCCAGGCCAGGGCAGTGGTTCTGCAGACTGAGGACATAGATGAGTCTGTTTGCATTGCCATGGGCTGCAGGGGTGGCAGAAGGTGGGAGAGAAGCGAGTAAAGGAGAGATCCAGAATGAAGAAGAGCAGAGCACCAGGAGCAAAGCCGTAAGAAAGGAAAGAGAGAGAAGTACCTGGTTTAGCAGCTCAGCACCACAGGGATGAGACAGAGGTTGCAGGGATTGGCTCCAACACCCCCCCACCACCCCCGCCGCCGCCCCGTCTCTGGTTTTTGTTGTTTTGGCGTCGGGACTGGCTAAGAGTCCCAGATTGTACAGAGCCTGACCAGGAAAGGTAATGAGGGCCCTGCAAAGCTTGGAGAGGGGAAGTCAGGGCTGTCCTGTGGGCAGAGGTTCCAGGGCACGTGAGCCAAGTTGGGGTTGTGGTTAGGGCCAGGCCTCCCAGAAGGGGCCCAGGCCAGTCTTCCCTGTCCTCCTTCCTCCCCATCTCTCTCTGAATTGAGAATTTTAAACAATCAGTGAAAGGCCCACCCTCCAAAAAGAAAGTATTTGCCTGCTGGGCTCAGAAACGGTTTTAGAAGCGGTTTGCAAATCTTTGTATTGTGGCAGAAAGCAGATCAGTGGTTGCCTGGGGTGGGGCAGAGTGGGAGGGGCAGGAGGGAGGGATTGCAGAGAAGCACAGGAAAATACTTAGGGGGGATGGACGTGTTCACTGTATGGTGATGGTTTCATGGGTATATACGTCCGTCAAAACTTGTCAGATTCTACACTTTGAACACAGTGTTATCGTATGTCAGTTGCCCCTCAGTGAAGCTGTTAACGTCCCCCCAGCACACACGCATGTGCTCACACACATACACCCCACGCGCGCACCTACACACACCCCCCCACAGGCACACACGTGCGAGCTCTGGCACAGTCTGCAGGGCAGTGGTTCAGGTTACACTTTAATTGCACAGTGCGCACCTCTCCGCAAACCTCCCTGCTTGCAGGAGCCATGGATCTTTTGTGTCCTTGTCACAAGACAGACAAACCAACACTCAGACGGCCTGACTCTGTGGCTGCAGTGTGACTGTGATACTACTTAAAGTTCAATATTCCAGGATCCGGGAAGGCCCGAGCTGAGGAGAGAACTGCCAGGTGCACAGAGCAGGGCAGACTCCTGAATCTGCATCTATCTCATCCCCACGACCCTTCAACCCCGACGATCACTGAGCTTGTGGCTTGAACTTCATAATCTGCAAGGCTCACCCCAGGATCCCTGTCCTCACAGGCAATGGGAATGTCTTTTTTCCTTTTTCAGGGGAAATTTAAAAACGGAGAATGAAGGGTTCGGGGGTTAACACACCAAGGGAATGAACCATATCTGGGGCCCCCAGGACAGAGCTGAGGATTGTGGTTCTAATGATCACCACACACCTCTAGAGAACAAGAATTACAGGGAATTTTCTTCTCTCCAAACAGTGTGTTTATGTAATAGTTTCTCACTGCAGGAGGCTTTAAAGCTCCAAAGAATATTTCTAGTGATACAGAAAAATAAAAAACAGTGGTGACTGTCACACTCACAGATTGCTACCGGCAGACATTTACAGCAAGGCATAAAAATCAAGAGATTATCTTTCCTATTACCGAACGACGGTAGCCGACTACTGACCTGTGCAGCCTTTTGCGGGAGGCCCGCTGGCCCTGGACCATTGACTCTGCCTCTCACGGGCTCTCTGCTGATCAATCGTTCTTGCTGGCGGCCAGCCGAGGTCTTCAGTGGGAATCGGGGCTGCTGGGGTGCGATGGGTCCCCACACTAGGAACACACCTCATCAGCACAGGGCTCTCACCATCTCTGAGCACCAGCTCCAGAGGAAAAAGAGAGAGGAGCAGTAAAGCTGAGCCCCAAAGCAAAATGTTGGAAAGGCTCCCGCTCCCCACTCTTAGAAACACCTGGCGATGGACCCTGAGTGACCGAGGGCCTGGGGAGGAAATTGTTTGCTTCATAGTAAAATCTAAAAAGCTCTTGTGATACGTGGGTGAACGCCTCTAAAACACAGAACATCCAGCCAGCAAGCCGGAGGCCTCCCTCAGGTGAACTGAGATCTTTTTACGGGGCGGTGGACATGGTCTCGCTCTGTCGCCCAGGCTGAAGTGCAGTGGTGTGATCACAGTTCACTGCAGCCTTGACCTCCCAAACTCAAGCAATCTACCCACCTCAGCTTCCTGAGTAGCTGGAACTACAGGTATGCACCACCACGTCTGGCTAATCTATTTTTATTTTTTATTTTTGGCAGAGATGGGGGTCTTACTATGTTGCCCCGACTGGTCTTGAACTCTTGGCCTCAAGTGATCCTCCTGGCCTTGGCTTCCCAAAGTGCTGGGATTACAGGCATGAGCCACCATGCCCGGCCCAGATCTTTAAATAGGAAGAAGGGAAACAGAGCTGATGTTCATATCTCCGAGGGCATCAGTTTCCAAATATTCAGGCAAAACCCCTTGGGGAAACTTGAGACAGGGACAAGAAGCAGCTATCTATAGTTATGTTTTGTAAGAATTAGTCATGTAAACATGTTTGTAACAATTAAAACATTTCCCCAATTGATTTGAAAAGTAAAAGTTTCTCATAATCACACCCACTAGAGGTAATTAGTGATGATCAAACCGAAAGTTGGGTGTCTTATCTGTGCTGGCATAACTGTCCCTCATCATGGAAATCGCCAAGAAGTTGCTGCTGGGGATAATGAGTGCCAGGCACCAAGCTTGAATCAGGAGTGATGGCACATATTCCAAATGAACTGCATTCCTGAGTTTAAGACAGTGAGTAGCCAAAGTTTATATACCAAGATTTTGTCTAAAAACTTACCTAATTTTGTTTCACCCAGGAGCTCAACAGTGACAGCTTGGCTAGCAAGAATACCTGTAATAACAGACATATGACAAGTCTACAAATTGCTTCTAAAATTCAAGGGGCAAGAAACATCACATTTACTTATTGTCACAGAAAGAGAAAGCCCAAGAGCTCATGACACACCATTACCCTGGGGTCTATAGAGCCCAAAGGATGAAAAAGGAGAGAATGCTGTTCTTGGATGTGGCTTAGTTGCTATGAAATCTCTGTTGCAGCCCTTACTAGGGGGTTGACCTTACGTAAATTATATAACCTCTTTTGGTCTCAGAATTTTCATTTGAAAAATAGGGCTGATTGTAATTCTCATCTAAGACAGTAATACATATTCGTCATCATCATTGCTACATGTTCTCTTAAAGAGTTGCACAGTGTGGGCATAAGATCATTTGTACATCCAATCCCACATAAAGGGACATTTAAATGCAGAGAATAGACTATTTTAGCAAGCGGTTACAGGAGGTGAAGATGAAAATTTTGTCTGAGACCCCATCTATATCAATGTCTATGTTTGTATTTATATCTCTATCTCTCTCTCTCTATCAATCTATCTATCTCTATATCTATCTGTATATTTATCAAAAGTGAGCTGTGAGAATGACCACCGTGGTTGTATTAGTTGTCCATTGTTGAACAACAAATTACCCCCAAACTCACACTTTCTGGAATGAAAATCCAGCTGTAGCTTGGCTGGATCCTCTGTCTAGAGGTCTCTCCAGGGCTGCGGTTAAAGGGTGAACCGGGCTGGACTGGGAAAGGATTCTCTCCCAAGCCTGCTCCTGTGGGCACTGGCAGGACCGAGAGGCTTGTGGGTTGTTACACCGAGTGCCTCAGTTCCTCACTGGATGTTGGTGGGAGGTCGCCCTCTGTCCCTTGGCTCATGGGCCTCTCCTCAGGGCACCTCCCAGCACGGCAGCTGGACTTTCCCATAGTAAGACAGCCAGAGGAGGCAAAAAGAGAACATGTGTGCACCAGCCGCAAGTCACAGTCTTTTACAGCCAGATTTCAGAAGTGACTGTTTTGCCATGTTCTGTTTGTTAGAAGCAAGTCAGCAGGATCATACACGGATGTGAAGAGCAGGAGGTCGGGATCACTGGGAGCCAGTTTAGAAGCTGCTGACCACACTTCCTTCTCCTTCTCCTTCTTCTCCTCCTCCTCCTTTTCTTCCTCCTCCTCCTCTTACTCCTCCTTCTCCTTTCTCCTCCTCCTCTTCTTCCTCCTCCTCCTTTCTCCTTCTCCTTCTTTCTCCTTCTCCTCCTCCTCTTCCTCCTCCTCTTTCTCTTTCTTCTCCTCCTCCTTCTCTTCCTCCTCGTCCTCCTTCTCCCTTTCTTCTTCCTCCTCCTCCTCCTCCCCTTCTTCTTCTTCTTCTTCTTCTTCTTCTTCTTCTTCTTCTTCTTCTTCTTCTTCTTCTTCTTCTTCTTCTTCTTCTTCTTCTTCTTCTTCTTCTTCTTCTCCTTCTCCTTCTCCTTCTCCTTCTCCTTCTCCTTCTCCTTCTTCTTCTTCTCTGAGGATAAGTAACGAGGCGCACACAAATTCGGAACTATATATCTTTCAATAGAACTTAGTCTGCTGTCATTATGAAAAACTTTTTCCTCCCATGCTTTCTGCTTTAATAGATATTTCGATACTAGCATAGCTACACCAGTTTTTGTTTGGTTATTGTTTGCACAGTATATATTTTCTACCTTTTTACTTTCAACTTTTCAGTTTCTGATATGTTTTCTTGTCAACAGCATATATGGATATCCAGGTCAATATATTTTTCAATGCAGCCTGAAAATTGTGGCTTTCACACAAGACTTTAGTCTATTTTTATTTAATGTATTTGTTAATATTTTGAGATAAAATATAACATATTTGCTCTGTGTTATTTGTCCTGCCAGTCTATGCTCCTTTTTCACATGTTTCTTGCATATTTAGGATCAGGTAAGTATTTTTCCATAGTCTCCTTATGTTATTTTAGAGGATTATATATATAATATACACACATATTCAAAAAATTGAGATATAATTGAAACAACATAAAAAATTAACCATTTAAAAGCATACAATTCCATTTTTAAAGGATATTTACAAGGTTGTGTGAACATTACCATCATTTAATTCCAGAACATTTTCATACCCCCCAAGTAAAAACCTGCCACTCCCCACTCCAACTGCCCCGTGTCACCCCCAGTCCTTGGCAACCACGAATCTATTTTCTGTTTCTATGGATTTACTGATCCTTGGCATTTTATATAAATGGAATCATACAATATGTGGCCTTTTGCGTCTGGCTTCTTTCACTTAGCATAATGGTTTCAAGGTTCAACCACACTGTAGCATGTATCAATACTTCATTCCTTAATCTTTATTACCAAATAACATTCCATTGGATATGCCAATTCATTGTTTATCCCTTCTTCAGTTGGTGAATATTTGGTGGCTATTATGAATAATGCTGGTATGAACATTCATAGAGAAGTATTTGAGCACCTATCTTTAATTCTCTTGGATATATACTAGACGTGGAATTGCAAGGCTATAAGATTTCCTCAAGAAGTTTAACATCATCCTTATGCCAGTTTGAGGAAATATCAAGCAGTTTTCTACTGTGGCTGTACCAATTTACATTTTCATCAGCAAATGTGGGAGGATTTCAATTTTTCACATTTTCATCAACATTTGTTATTGTTATTATAATTGAACTTACTAGTTTAGTTTTTGGTATTTTCCTCTTATAGTGGGATAAAGTGGTATCTTATTGTAGTTTGATTTGCATTTCCATAGTGGCTATGACATTAAGCATCTTTTCTTTTTCTGGTTTTTTTTTTTTGTGACAGAGTCTTGCTCCGTCACCCAGGCTGGAGGGCAGTGGTGCAATTGCAGTTCACTGCAAACTCTGCCTGCTGGGCTCAAGTGATTCTCCCACCTCAGCCTCCTGAGTAGCTGGGATTACAGGTGCATGCCACCACACCCAGCTAATTTTTGTAGTTTTTGTAGAGACAGAGATTTGCCACGTTGTCCAGGCTGGTCTTGTATTCCTGGCCTCAAGCAATCCTCCCACCTTGGCCTCCTAAAGAGCTGGGATTACATATTTGAGCCACTGTGCCCGGCCCGAACATCTTTTCATGTGGTTATTGGCCATTTATATATCTTTGGAGAAATGTCTATTAAGATCCTTTGCCCATTTAAAAACTTGGGTTGTCTTTTTATTGCCGAGTATGCTTTTTGCTTTAATAGATATTTTGATATTAGTATAGCTACACCAGCTTTTGTTTGGTTATTATTTGCACAGTATATATTTTCTACCTTTTTACTTTCAACTTTTCAGTTTCAGATGTGTAGTTTTTTATTTGTCAACAGCATATATGTACATTTAGGTCAATACATTTTGAGTACAGCCTGAAAATATTTGTCTTTCACAGAAGAATTTAGTCCATTTTTGTTGAACGTATCTATTAATATTTTGAGCTAAAATATACCATATCTAATGAAAATTGTTGCCTAATCCAAGATCATGAAGTTGTACACCTATGCTTTCTTCTAAGAATTTTATGCTTACATTTAGGTTTTTGATCCACTTTAGTTTTTGTATATGGTATGAGATAAATGTCCAGTTTCATTCTTTTGCATGTGGATATCTAGTTGTTCTAGCATCATTTGTGGAAAAGACTATTCTTTCTGCATTGAATGATCTTGGCACTCTTGTTGAAAATCAGTTGACTATAGATGTATGGGTTTATTTCTGGACTTTCAATTCTGTTTCATTGATCTCTACATCTATCTTTTTTTTTTTTTTTTTTTTTTTTTGAGATGGAGCCTCGCTCTGTCACCCAGGCTGGAGTGCAGTGGCGCAATCTTGGCTCACTGCAAGCTCCACCTCCCGGGTTCACGCCATTCTCCTGCCTCAGTCTCCTGTGTAGCTGGGACTACAGGCGCCTGCTACCACGCCCGGCTAATTTTTTGTATTTTTAGTAGAGACGGAGTTTCAGCGTGTTAGCTAGGATGGTCTCGATCTCCTGACCTCGTGATCCGCCCATCTCAGCCTCCCAAAGTGCTGGGATTACAGGCGTGAGCCACTGCACCCGGCCGATCTCTGTATCTATCTTTATGCTAGTACCACATTATCTCGATTTTCCTGTGGCTTTGTAGTAAGTTTTGAAACCAGAAAGAGCAACTTTGCTCTTCACTTTCAAGTTTGTTTACGCTATTCTGGGCCCCTTCCATTTCCATATGAATTTTAAGACCAGCTTGTTCACTTCTGCCAAAACAGCAACTAGAATTTGATAGGGACTTCAATGAATCTGTACATTTAGTTTTACCAGTTTAATAAATGTTAAGTCTTCCAATTCGTATTTTCATTTTCTGTCTTCTTTAATTTCTTCCAGCAATGTTTTGTAGTTTTTAGTGCATAAGGCTTGCACTTCATTTTTTTTGTTTTTTGAGAAGGTGTTTCGCTCTGTCCCCCAGGCTGGAGTGCAGTGGTACAATCTTGGCTCACCGCAACCTCCACCTCCTGGGTTCAAGCGATTCTCCTGTCTCAGCCTCCCAAGTACCTGGGATTACAGGCACGTGGCATCACGCCAGCTAATTTTTGTAATTTTTAGTAGAGATGGGGTTTCACCATGTTGCCCAGGCTGGTATTGAACTCCTGACCTCAGGGTAATCTGCTCACCTGGGCCTCCCAAAGTGCTGGGATGACAGGCGTGAGCCACCATGCCTGGCCAACTTGTACTTTTTGGTTAATTTATTCCTAAATATTTTATACTGTTTTGATTATAAAAGGAATTTTCTTAATTTCATTTTCAAATGATTGTTAGTGTTTATAAATAGAACTAATTTTTGTAAACTAATCTTATACCCTGCAACCTTACTGAACTTACTAGTTTTAATAATTTCTTGTGGCTTCTTTAGCATTTTCTATATATAAAATCATGTTATCTGCAAATAGTTTTACCTTTTCCTCAACAAATCTGGATGCATTTTACTTCTGTTTCTTGTCTAATTGCTCTGACTAGAACTTTCAGTACAATGTTGAATCAAAGTGGCAATAGCAAACAGTTTTGCCTTGTTACTGATTTTAAGGTAAAAGCTTTTCGTCTCTCCATTAAGTATAATGTTAGCTGTGGGTTTTTGATAGATACCTTTTATGAGGTTGAGGAAATTTTTCTATTCCTAGTTTATTGTGTGTTTTCATTGTGATGGCTGTTGGATTTAGTCAAACACTTTTCTTAAATTGAGATATATGGTTTTATCTTTTATTAATATGGTATATTGTGTTCATTGATTTTTGTTGATTTAGGTTGAGCCAACGTTGCATTCCTGGGATAAATCCTACTTGGTAATGGTGTACATATAAGTTTTATATGTTGTCAGATTATTTCATTGAGAATATCTGCATTTGTATTAATAAAAAATGTTAACATAAATATATAATCTACATGGTCTATAGTTTTCTTGTGATGGCTTTGTCTGGTTTTGGTAATAGGGCAACACTAGCCTTACAGAGGTAAGGAAGCATTCGCTCCTCTTACTTTTTGGAAGAGTTTGTGTTCCTTTTTAAACATTTGACAGAATTTATGAGTGAAGCCGTGTAGTGCTGGGCTTTTCTTTGCAGAAAGTTCTTTGACAGCAGATTCAACCTTTTAGTCTATTTTAGTTTTTTCTTTCTTCTTGAGTCAATTTCAATAGTTTGTGTCTTTCTAGGAATTTGTCCATTTCATTTAGCTAATCTAATTTGTTGGGATACGATTACTCATAGTATTCTCTTACAGTTCTTTTTATTTCTGTAAGGTTGGTAGTAGTGTCTCCCTTTTCATTTCTGTTTTGGTGATTTGAATATTCTCTTATTTCATTGGTCAGTCTAACTAAAATTTGTTAATTTTGTTGATCTTTTCCAAGAAATGACTTTAGGTTTCATAGATTTTTTCTACTGTTTTTCTATACTTCATTTTACATATTCCTGCTCTAATCTTCATTTCTTTCCTTGTACTTGCTATGGATTTAGTTTGCTGTTCTTTATTTCTAGTTTCTTAAGGTAGAAGATTAGGTTATTGATTTAGCATCTACTTTTCTCATATAGATGTTTTATTATATAATTCATTACATAAATTTTGTTATGTTGTGTCTTCATCTTCATTCATCTCAAAATATTTTCTAATTTCTCTTGTGGTTTCCTTCTTTGACACATTTGTTATTTAGGAATGTTGTTTAATTTCCACATATTTTTGAATTCTCCACATTTCTTTGTTACTGATATCTCATTGCATTCCATTGAGGCTGGAGGACATACTTTGTATGATTTTAATAATTTAAAAATTTTAAGACTTGTTTCTTGTTTTATTGTGTAACCTATGATGTATCCTGGAGAATGTCCCAGGTGCACTTGAGAAGAATATGTACTCTGCTGTTGTTGGATGAAGGGTTGTATAGGTGTGTTAGGTCTAGATGGTTTAAAATGTTGTTCAAGTCTTCTATTTCCTTGTTGATTCTCTGTCTAGTTGTCCTATGCAGTGTGTTCCATATAGGTGATATAAATAGATATGTATATAATTTGCCCAGTTTTAGCATATAAAATTTAAGAAAATAAGAATTAATGTTAAATACATTAGATCTTAGCTTTTATTCTAATGCCTGTATGAAACCATTTATTAGCCATTTAACTACTTATGACTCTAAGGTCATAAAACAGATTTTAAACTTTGAAATGCTAGTCTTTTATCCTGCCAAAAAAGTAAATTTTAAACCTGGGTTGAAATCATTCAATGTCATTTTCACCAAAGCAGACATTCGTTTGCTTCTTCAGACACGCTGTCAGAATGTTCCCTGGGGAAGAGGGAGAGGATTCCTGTGATATAGTCAGCCTTTCCCTGTTGCCAAACAGTGAAGGTATTTATTTAAATGCTAGTTAGTATTGAGAAAGCTTGGTGGGCTGGTCCAGCTCTTACAGAGGCAGAAAGCTTGTAGACCATCAGAATTATCTGGTAAGTTTAGCCTTGACTTGAAAATAACCCTAAATCCAGAGCCACCGAGCAGGCTGGAACCACCCGTTCTGCCATGTTGCCCCACCACTCTCACTTGCAGAGAATTACAGGCCCATGGGATGCCAGGATGGGCTGGACACTGCAGGCCATTGGTCCCCTCCTCGCCTCCCCACTCAAGGGAAGAGTGCATAGAGCAGTGGAGTGTAGACCTCTCTTCCCAGGTGCGAGGTCACCAAAAGGCTGTGTGATGCTGGGCAGGTTGCCTGACTCTTTTGGGCCTTGGTTTCTTCACATGTAAAGTTAAACTGGTGCATGAAACATCAGCGATCTCCTCTTCTCCCTAGTTCTGGGCTGTACTCCAGGGTCTCATGTTCCCAGAGAAGTGCTTTCACCTGCCCGAGTCTCTCCTTTCCTCTAGAGGGCAGGACTCCCTGGCATGTCCTGGAGTCCATTTGAAAAGCTTCAGCTTGGAAACAGCTTCTCACACTTGGTGGGGCACAGACCTGGGGCTATTGTGTCAGAAAAGTCTCAGAAAGCTGTCTGCACGCTAGGACAGGAAGGCCATGAGCCGGGGAAAGTTGGTTACAAAGGAGGTCAGTACAGAGAGGCCACCAGATGGCTCAGTGAGTAGATCTGGGAAAAGCAGAGACTGAGTTTCCCTAGGGCAATGACAGAACCCTGTCCCCAGGGTTTTTCCCTCTTAAGCTGTGTGTCACTATTTGGCAGGTGCCAATTCTCTTGCAACACACAGAAAATATATTTTCTTCTTTTAGAATATTTATAAATATTTATATTTATCTCTAGGGGAGAGAACTTGATTTTCTTCTTTTGGAGAAGCTGTAACGCTTGTTCATACTCGTGTAACGAGTACGAGTCTGATGGTCTACAAGTATGAACGAGTATGTTCATACTAGTGTAATGAGTGAGTAATGTACAAGTGGGTTGGAGCCTCTGATGGGGCCCAACAAGAGAGGGAGTTGGCCATGAGGCTGGCCCTAGCCCCCTACGCACCTGCTGTGCCCAGAGACTGGGGGCACCCCTCACTCCCTCTTGACCAAATACGGGGTGAGAGAATGGGAGCAGCCCCAGTCTGAGGCCATCTACAGTCCTGTTTACGTAGTTGACACGCCTTTCCCTCCAAGACTGTCAGAGTTGTGGGTTCTTCTCATTTCTGTAGCTGTCACTAGTTTTGCTGGGGACATCACAAACTAAATCAGCCTGCCTAAAGACTTTTTGAGAGCTCTCATTTTATAGAGTGATGCTAGGACAGGAAGGCCATGAGCTACAGGAGACGTACAGAGACGCCACCAGATGGGCTCAGTGAGTGGATCTGGGAAGAGCGTATTAACGTGTATTACATTAATATTCTCTGCAAAATAATCTCAAAAACCTGAAGGAGCAAATGGACAAGTGTCTCGAAGCGAGCCTGGTCTACACTGCAGTGTAAGTGCCACCGTCACTGTCACCCTCATGGTTGAGGAAGCAAGGCCGCCTGTGTGTTGTGCCTGTCTCTGGATCTCAGAGGTAACAGGCTCCCGACTTTGGCTTTGAGGGGCTGAGCAGTCTTAAGCTGAGGAGCTAGGAAGCTCTAGAGAAGAGAACTTGATATATATACAAGATAATATTTTTTCATACATATACTGAAGTTTTTTAAAGCATAGTTTTTTTTTTTAAACCTAAGATTCCATCAACATTCTTTTTTAATAAATGTGTATTCCACTGTGGTGGTGGTGCACAATTATTTAACCAAAACCCTACTGATGAACATGTATGTAGTTTCCAATGCTTCACTGTCAGGAACAATCCTGAGATGAACTTAACTGCATACATATCTTTATTGTCATATTTCCTACCTTTCCTACCACTCGTTCCTTAAGATGAATCCTTACAGATGGAGTTGCTGGGTCCGGGTTTTTTATATTTGAGAGTTACTGTCAAATTCTCCTCTAAAGTTGGACCGAGACTTGCACGCATCTGAGCAGTCACATTTCCCTTCCTCCTCACCCACACGGGGCACAAAACAGAAGAACTTCACTGCTGTCGCCAGTGCTACTTCTAGTTGGGCTCAGTTCTTGTGCAAGAAGTTGAAAGGTGGAAGATTTGCTTCAGAAAAAGAGGAGGTGGCTCACAAGGCCCAGAGGATGCAAAGTCTCGGAAGATGGAGATTTCACTTGGTTCCCTATTTGTAAATTCTACAACAGACATCTTAGTGTCTTTGTCAGAATATGTGCTTTGCCACATCGACCTTGGATAAAAGCTTGGTGCTACTCCTGATCAAATTACCTACACGACCTTGGGCATGTGTTTAATTCTTCAGGTTCCTCATCTGCAAAACAGGAGTGAAAATAGCCACATGACAGGTTTGGGTAGAGGAGGGGTAAGTTACAACTCTATGTAAGAGAAAATGTAACACTGAATGAAGTCAGTCACAGAAGCTTTTTTGTGATATAAAGGTTAAAAATACATAGAACTAAAAGTAATTTATTTTAGGAATAAGTTCTTAGAAGAAGTGGATGATGGACACAAATTCAGGAAATGGTCACCTGGGTGAAGGTGACCAGGCAGGATATTGGTCAAATTATAGGTCCTGCCCAGGTGATAGTCATGCAGGGTTTCATTCCATTAAACTGTACAGATGCTTTACACACATATGTATATTTCACACACACACACACACAGAGAGAAAACATCCCAGGAGAAACCTCACAAGAATCAGAGAAACATTTCAGATGTGTTAAGAAATATTAGTTTTATTTAACCAGTTTTCACAGCTGAATATTTATTCTATAAAAACTTTACAGATTGTACAGTTTATATATAGTTCAAACTACGGAACGAAAAGGTAGGTCCCACAGATGCAAAAATACTGTACTAATCAATCCAAGATAAAGGCAGATTTACACACTGTACAGCTCTCCACGTGGCCGGGGAGGTGGTCAGTTCTAAGTATAAACTTCAAAACTGTACAAAAATAAGAATTTGATTTTATTTCGCTCTTCATACATTCAATATGATTGCAAGCTCAGAAGCCTAATAATAGGCATCTGGAGTCTGGAGTCAGTACCCACTCCTGGAAGAAGAGCACGTGTCTATCCACACAGGGCACTCGTGGACACCACACTGAGCTCAGTATACTGTATAGACATAAAAGCAGAGACCAAGAACATTAAATGGTGAATATAAGGTAGTTCTTTTTTGTTTTGAAAGGAGTTTTTGCATTTAATAGTGTGCCAAAAGAATTTTAACTTATTAAATAAAATATATTCTAAGTGAACCTAAAAATTACACTTTATAAACATAAAAATATTTTATTTTGGTGTAATACATCAATCATATCTGCAAATAGAAAACCAAAACTGTCTATAAAGTAGTACTTCTCAACCAGCAACAAGAAGCACTTATGTAGTTATTTTTCAGAAGGGTCAGAAAAACTATTTAAAACCCACTAAAGACTAACTTATAACTTAGTCATACTTAAGCTATTCAGTGATTCACTAATACTGCAAAACAAGCTTTCTTCTAGAGACAGTGGTTTCTTCATGTTAACTGGGTAAGAACTGGACATATTTAAAAAAGAAGCAGAAACCAATTGATATCTCAGCCTGAATCCTAAGCATATGTCTGGTTTGAGGGTAAGCTTCTCAGTGGATTTTTCATCAGAAATATTTATCCTAGAAGCTGAGTCTTTTGATTTAGAGTTTCCCGAATCTGAGGTATCTGTACCTTTTTAGAGAAAAAGCCAACGCCTCAGATCACGGTGTCTCTAAGTGGGGCAGGGCAGGTGAGGTTGGCTAATACCCCTGTAGATTCTGCGTTCTAGAAGGAAGAAATGAGGAAAACAAACATTATTCCAGACTTTTCTGTCATCCAAAACCAGTAAAACACAATTCTGTTTTTTATACAGTACTAGCCAAAGAAAACAAAAATTAGAGCTTCTAAGAGCAGTCTAGTGCCCATCTTTATACTTTTACACTTGCGTGTATCTAAGTATAAAATAATGACGTTTGGACAAAGAAGCTTTGTAGTTATTTTTTTAAGGTTACAGTACTTTAAAACTCCTTGATAATAAATAGCGTGGATGTTCCCAGTCCTGCTTCCAAGTGTAAGCTACGGGTGAGCTTGTTTCAGGCTGTGAGAATGGATCAGGGCAACTGGAGCCAGTGAAGTTCTGCTCAGCCCGATCCCGGTGTCACCAGTGGGCAGCCCGACACTCAGAACTCATCGATCTTCCTCTGCAAGTACTTTAACATGGAGTCCATCCCCTGGGCCGAGCCCCAGATCTTCTTCAGCGCCTCACACTCCCGCTCGTTGGCCTGCTCCAGCTCCATCTTCATGTTGCAGCGCACAAGGGCTTTGGATTCCTCAAGCACCTGCGCCGGAAAACAAGAGCTAGTTAGCAGGGTGCGTGCTGGCAGACACGGGTCCCTTGTGCCTCCACATTTATGGAGGCGATCATCCAATTCCAACAATCACCTGTTCAAAAGGTTACCAGACGTTTTCTCACAATATGTCAGGCCTAACAGATGTATAAAGCACATTTCACACTAGGCACTGGGTACATTCTTAACTTCAAAATGGCTCATTTCAAAGGAGAGCTGGGCTGTTGGGATCCAGCCTGCGCTGCATACTGCCGCACACTGGCGTGGACCCCCGAACTGGACGTCTGCTCTGCTGATGCCCAGAAAGCTCTGAGGATGCCTGTTGAGGGAATTTTTCTAAACAAAATGTAATTTTCATAATTAGGGTTGCTTGTCTGCCTGGGACAGTTTAGATGGGAATCGTGTCAGTTAATATTAAACATTTCGTATCTTATAATTAGCCAAATGCAATTTTGTTAGAAGCACATTTAAGAAAACAATTTGTATTTTTTTTTTTTTTTTTTTGACACAGGGTCTTGCTTTGTTGCCCAGGCTGGAGAGCAGTGGCGTGATCTCCGCTCACTGCAACCTCCACCTCCCGGGTTCAAGCGATTCTCCTGCCTCAGCCTCTCGAGTACTTGTAATTACAGGCGCGCAACACCAAGCCTGGCCAACTTTTGGATTTTTAGTACAGATGAGGTGTTGCCACATTGGCCAGGCTGGTCTCCAACTCCTGACCTCAAGTGATCTGCCCACTTTGGCCTCCCAAAGTGCTGGGATTTCAGGCGTGAGCCACTGTGCCTGGCCTATTCAGCACATTTATGAAACAAAAGTTTAGGAGGCTGGGCACAGTGGCTCATGCCTGTAATCCCAGCACTTTGGGAGGCTGAGGTGGGTGGATCAACTTGAGGTCAGGAGTTCGAGACCAGCCTAGCCAACATGGTGAGACTCCATCTCCAATGAAAATATAAAATAACCCAGGCGTGGTGGCGCAAGCCTGTAGTCCCAGCTACTAGGGAGGCTGAGGCACGAGCATCACTTGAACCCGGGAGGTTGAGGCTGCAGTGAGCCGAGATTACACCACTGCACTCAAGCCTGAGCGACAGAGCAAGACTCCATCTCACAAACAACAACAACAACAACAACAAAAACAACTTTGGCCCACTGAGGGAAAGCGGGGAGAAGCTAATAATGTGGCTGAAAGGCTCTAGAACCAGGAAAGAGTTAGGGTTAGGTCCATGTTAGTTGGTGATTTTCACAGGACGTTTGCTAACTTGCTGACATTTCAGACTGAAGTCCATTTCTGTGGCTCCTGGGTATTTGCAAAGGGAGGGCAAGGTGTGCATGGGGCAGTGGTGGCAGCAGTAGCTTCTGGCAGGACTTCACGGGAAGGTGTTCTGCTGAGGACAAATGTGAAGGACTTAGGAATCATCGCAAATGTGTGAGCTCTCTGAGGGAAAAGGTTCTATGTTTTAAAAAGCTACATGTGTAACAGAAGCAAGTAGACATACAACTGGATTGCACGAGGCAAGCTCCTTAATGCGAACCATCACTTCCTGAGTGAACGTCCCGGGCCAAAACACCTGGGAGACCAGGCCCTTGCCACACGCCTCCTGCGCCGTCAGCTTCCGCCCACTGAGCAGCATCTCGTTTGCCTGCAAGGAAGATGAGTGGATGTAATATGAATTGCGGTGGGAGGTGGGCGGGGAAGACCCATCCCTTAAAATCCACACCAAAGAGAGACGTTCACAAACACTGCCCCGCGGGGAAAATGCGGCACATCCTTCAGTGGCACTGGGAACAGACCCTGTGCAAGGTGCTGTCCACTGGGCAGGTGGAAAAGTAATATATCGGGCTGATTTTTTTCTTAAAAAGGAACGCAAAAAAGTCATCTTACAACCTACTACAGAATTACAGGGACTCTACAGTAAAGAAATCTAAAATAGAAAAGGTCTTTTTGCCATTCATTTAAAAAGTTACTGGTATAACTTCCTCTCCTCCATCTGCCTTCCTCCCCCTAATGCCGGCCCTTCCCATGTGGGAGCTCTTTTAACACACAAAACAATCCCGCGAAAATCAGCATATGCAAAGTTAGGCAATTTATAATTTTAAGGATTTGAACCAGGCATAGAACTCCTACCAAACGTTTTTCTTTATCTGGGAGGCCAATGGTGACTTGTTTTTAATATACACAAAAAAATACTCTAATGGCAGTGACTGTTTCTGCTACAGTGTACCTTGAAGGCTGCCTTGCATCGCTTGGATATGAAAAGACAGAACTATCCAGGGCTTGAATGTGTCAGAAAATTACCATAATCTGCTTGAGAGGGGCTGGCTATAGTTATCTCACATGGCTCAATGGAGAAAGCTAACATTAGTTTTTCTTTAAAAAAAAAATATGTATGTGTATATATGAAATTAATTTTAACCTTGTCCTGGATTCTAGATCACTTTGTTTTTTAATACATGACACTTAACTAGATCACTTTTAAGGTTTCAGCACAACATGTATGGATTTTACATCACTCACATGACAGGCTCACAGGTGCCAGGATGAGGCGGGAAGGGGCGCGTACATGTCTGATAAAGAGACTGCACGCTGGTCTGACGGGACAGTTTTTGGTCTGCCGTTTATCTTGCCTGGTTAATCTTCCTAACAACTCTGATGGTAACAAAGCCTTGACTATGAGCTGCTGGGCCTCTGGTAAAACACAATTTCGGTCGGTGGCTTCCATTTCCAAAAGAGGCAAAATCACCAAAGAGAGAAAAGGCCCTGAAGTTGCTTAGACAGTGTAAGACTGCCCAGTCACCTACTGTCAATGTCTCGATGCCGTCTACTGCATGTGAAACCCACAGCGTGGAGAACACACAGGCAGAGGTGGCAAAGCAAACACGCGGCTGACTCACTGCCCCTCCCATGCAGGCAGAGGCTGGGAAACAGGGCTGGGGACAGGCTCCTCCCAAGGGTTTGCAAGGTTCTTAATGATCACCCAAACTGGAGTCTGTCATTGGAGCTACAGCTTGGACAAAGGCATGAGTTTCTGAAGAGTCTGGAGAAGTTCTAGGAAGCCCTGAACTGAACGGCTTCTTCTCAGTGAAAACACGGTCCATAAACAATGGATTTAGAAATGTGACCTGACCTCACTGTTCGTGGTTCTGACAGTTCTTCTAACGGCACAGACCCAAACGCAGCAGGAAAGGGAGCGGGGCTCCCGGCGTGCAGACTCCGACGCAGCAGGGAAGGGAGCGGGGCTCCCGGCGTGCTGACCCCGACGCAGCAGGGAAGGGAGCGGGGCTCCCGGCGTGCAGACTCCGACGCAGCAGGGAAGGGAGCGGGGCTCCCGGCGTGCAGACTCCGACGCAGCAGGGAAGGGAGCGGGGCTCCCGGCGTGCTGACCCCGACGCAGCAGGGAAGGGAGCGGGGCTCCCGGCGTGCAGACCCTGACGCAGCAGGGAAGGGAGCGGGGCTCCCGGCGTGCAGACCCTGACGCAGCAGGGAAGGGAGTGGGGCTCCCGGCGTGCTGCCGCCACAGGAAGCGCTCTGTGCTGTCGGGGTTTTCCTTTCCTAGACTGTGTTTCTTTCACTCTCAGCATAGAGTGAGGACACTACAGCCAAATGCCTGAAGTTAAGCATGAAGTATGTTCTCAGGACCAGCTTAGCAGAGCCTTAACTTGGGCAGCGGAGGCAAGTGACCCCGCCAGGCCTGGTGCCTGGCTGTATCACGAGGGGCAGGTGTCCTCAGGTTTCCTCTCCAGCCCTTCCTGCGGGGCCCTGGCTGTCTGTCCCAGTCAGTTCTTCCAACTTTATTTCCTGCTACCTGGAGGTCAATTTACAGCCCCACTACTGTTCTCTTCCCTGTGTGTCTCCTTTCATCCTCTTTTCTTGACTCTCCTGGGCCTGGCGCCAGCCCAGAACAGCCCTCCTCTCTGCTCAGCGCTCACTCACTGCAGCCGGTCTGCCTCCCCGGCCCCGCAGGCTCCGCGCCTGCTCATCCCTGGAGATCCGCTCCCTACCTTTGGTGTTCTCCACTCCAGGCGGTTGGATGTGCAGGACAACCAAGGGCATCTCTCAATTTACTCAAGAGCAAAAATGACAGGGCCGACGCTAGGTCGCTAATGCTTTCTCCTTAAACATGGCCAGTGAGTTGGTCTGAACAAGTCACCCAAGAAAACAACAACAGATCTCCCTCGGTAACATCTGTATCACAGGATTAAATCTACTCAATCTCCCTCGGTAACATCTGTATCACAGGATTAAATCTACTCGATCTCCCTCGGTAACATCTGTATCACAGGATTAAATCTACTCAATCTCCCTCGGTAACATCTGTATCACAGGATTAAATCTACTCGATCTCCCTCGGTAACATCTGTATCACAGGATTAAATCTACTCGATCTCCCTCGGTAACATCTGTATCAAGGATTAAATCTACTCAATCTCCCTCGGTAACATCTGTATCACAGGATTAAATCTACTCAATCTCCCTCGGTAACATCTGTATCACAGGATTAAATCTACTCAATCTCCCTCGGTAACATCTGTATCAAGGATTAAATCTACTCAATCTCCCTCGGTAACATTTGTATCACAGGATTAAATCTACTCAATCTCCCTCGGTAACATTTGTATCACAGGATTAAATCTACTCAATCTCCCTCGGTAACATTTGTATCACAGGATTAAATCTACTCAATCTCCCTCGGTAACATTTGTATCACAGGATTAAATCTACTCAATCTCCCTCGGTAACATCTGTATCACAGGATTAAATCTACTCAATCTCCCTCGGTAACATCTGTATCACAGGATTAAATCTACTCAATCTCCCTCGGTAACATCTGTATCACAGGATTAAATCTACTCAATCTCCCTCGGTAACATCTGTATCACAGGATTAAATCTACTCGATCTCCCTCGGTAACATCCGTATCACAGGATTAAATCTACTCAATCTCCCTCGGTAACATTTGTATCACAGGATTAAATCTACTCAATCTCCCTCGGTAACATCTGTATCAAGGATTAAATCTACTCAATCTCCCTCGGTAACATTTGTATCACAGGATTAAATCTACTCAGTCTCCCTCGGTAACATCTGTATCAAGGATTAAATCTACTCAATCTCCCTCGGTAACATTTGTATCACAGGATTAAATCTACTCAGTCTCCCTCGGTAACATCTGTATCAAGGATTAAATCTACTCAATCTCCCTCGGTAACATCTGTATCAAGGATTAAATCTACTCAGTCTCCCTCGGTAACATTTGTATCGTAGGATTTAATCTACTCAATCTCCCTCGGTAACATTTGTATCACAGGATTAAATCTACTCAATCTCCCTCGGTAACATTTGTATCAAGGATTAAATCTACTCAATCTCCCTCGGTAACATTTGTATCACAGGATTAAATCTACTCAATCTCCCTCGGTAAGATTTGTATCACAGGATTAAATCTACTCAATCTCCCTTGGTAAGATTTGCATTAGAGGATTAAATCTACTCAATTTGCGTGAGCATATTCTTCTATAAACACACTATTTTCAGTAGTTCTAAAATGAGAAGTTTTAAACTTCTACCCAAATAACAGATTCACACAGACGCGGTCAGTGGGAACCTGACCAGCTAGCACGATGATCTGAGATGGCTGAGTGCACAGGGACTCCCTGTAGACAACCTACATCACCCCATGATGTGGTCAACGTTGTCCAATTATTTAAAAAAAAGCTATTGTGTAACCATCCAGAGAAATGGGAAATGCCGGACGAAGGTTAAATAGAGATGTCTTGTTAGTTCAGCCAGAGTACAGCAGGAGGGGTGGCGAGGAAACTGGCCCAGTATGAGCACAGGGGATCCAGGAATCTCCAGCCTTATGGGGACGGCTGTGGCAGAGGTTTTACCACCTGCTCCCTCAGGCCAGTCTGTGAAGTTCCCTAAGAGGCGGCTCTCAAGGTGCGAGCTACTTGCTGGGCATTCTCCAGCTTCACACCTCAGCAAGCCCCTGAGAGGTACAAGCTGTCCACGTGGAAGCCTGTGGGCGTCGGACTGTGCCATCCTCTGTGCATTGCATGAATGTCTACTGGGCACCAGGAAGGCTGAACTACAAGAGACTCCTCGGCGGATGTACACAGCCGCGCCTGCAGCAGACAGTGTGAGAAAGCAGAGGCCGCACAGCCTCCATGGTTTGCATGTTCCTTTTATCTTGATAATGTGATTCCTTTAGCGTGTCCTCCTGGCAGAGCTCTGCACACGCAAAGTGGGGAAAACCACACTCGTCCCAGTCTTAACTCAGGCTGCTGAAAGCTGAAATGCACCGAAGGCTCATGAAAGGAACGGCATCATTTACATAGTCACTTCCGACAAGATTGTCACAACACAAGTCATATGAGCAGCGTTTATTCACTTTCTGTGGACAGGCTTCGTCAGATACTCTCTCAGAAAGTGCGGAATTCACGCTGAGTGAAACGTGGGCTCTTCGCCCTTGAGTTAGAGCAGGGTTTCTGCCCCTGGACACTAGGGACATTCTGGGCTGGCCTGCTGTTTGGTGTGGGGGCTGTCCTGTGTGCCACATGCAGGGTGCTGAGCAGGGTTGTCCCATGTACCATGGAGGGTGCTGAGCAGTACCCCAGCCTCTGCTAATGGCCATCTCATGTGTGACAACCAAGTTGTCTCCAGACATTGCCCCCCAGATGTGTCCCCCGGGGTGAGGTCGGGGGTGAAAACGGCCCAGTTGAAAACAGCAGCTCAGGAGGCACCAGGACATTTCAAGGGGAAGCGAGAAGTAAAGATCTGTCAGGGCTTGTAGAGTGGGGAGAAACAGGCTGACCAGAGGGCAGGCATCCGTTCTGTAACGACTTCAAGCCTCACGGCCCTTTCTGGGCATGGTGAGCTCTGAGACCGCTACCCCCGAGCAGCGTTCAGCCCCCAGCTCCACGACCAAAACGTGTCTGAACATCAAGCTGGTTTAGTATCTGCACCGACACCACACATCTACGTAGATCATACACTGGGAGGGGTCAGAACCCCAGATCTCAACCTCCTTTGGATAAATTACTCAAAATGAGCTTCACGGGATGTTCCGCAGGATGAGGATTCTTTCTTGCTGGGACAGGGTAACTGGCAGGACACAGCGTGGTTTACAGTCATCACCATGATGAACTCATTTTCCTGATCACGACTCTTTACCATGGGAGTCCGGTGGTGTCCGGTGCGTGCAGCACGGTGTAAAGGACAAAGCAAACGACTCCGATAAGCCACCCACGTCCCCACCCCAGCAAGTTGCCTGCTGTGGGAAATGCTGTCAGCAGGCAACAGAGAGCTCAGGGCCTCCCCCATGGACCGCTCTTCCCAGGGCCACCGACCCCACGGCCAACCGCAGTGGGGCACCCGGAACCACCGTGAGGCCACATGGTTCCAGAGCTCCCTGTCAGTCAGCTCTGCCCAATCCTGCTTCCTTTCTGCCCTTCCAGGGACGCTGACACCTAATCTACCAGACCCTGCTTCCCAAATCCGTCTTAGCTTCCAGAGAAACCATCTTGCGATGGAGGGAGTGGACAAACCGAGGGTGAGGAGGATTCAGAAACTGCACAGCTCCCCATCTGGCAATGAGGACCACCCCTAACAGGCCAGGTGGAGAAGCCACAGTTCTCGGCACAGGGGGCCGTCCGTGTGCTAACACTCTTACAGCTGAGGGACAGGGACTGCCTGTCACCATGGATGCAAGCAGAGGGGCAGCCAGTAGCAAGAGGCAGAGAGGGCTGAGACTTGGCCCTAGCCCCTGGACTTGTCAACAAGAGTGGTCAAGCTCTACCCAGATTAATCAGCCACTGGAGGAAGGTCTGTCAGCTTGCGAGGGGTGGGGAGGTACCCTAGAACTTGCGATGGGTGCTTTTGGGTGAATGCCCCCAACTTCGAACTCCAGCTTCCTCTGAACCCCTGAGCCTACGGACATGGCCCACCCATCCCTATCAGAACACGCAAGCCCACCTTGCTAGAAGGTAAGGCAAACATCTCTCAGCAAGGCAACACTGGCCCCCCAAAACCTGCCCCATCCCCTCTGCTGGCATCAGGCCTGTAACTCGCCTCTTCCCTGAAAGGGGCTGCACAGCCCAGCCAAGGGTGCAGATGGGAGCTGTAAGAAGACACGAGGGTCTGGTTTCTCAGGGAGCCCGACCTGGAGCCCAACCACAAGTAGGACAGGAGAGTTCACTGATGTAGGACCAACTCCTGGGAGATGATCTGACCCGGCTGCTGGGATGGCTACTGGAAGCATGAGGGAGGTGGGGACCCTGCTGAGTGAGGTTGAAAGGCCAGGGCTGAGTAGGGAGGGGTGGGACAAGATGCATATGGAGGCCGGGCACGGTGGCTCACGCCTGTAATCCCAGCACTTTGGGAGGCCGAGGTGGGCGGATCACAAGGTCAGGAGATGGAGACCACGGTGAAACCTCGTCTCTACTAAAAATACAAAAAATTAGCCGGGGGCTGTGGCGGGCGCCTGTAGTCCCAGCTACTCGGGAGGCTGAGACAGGAGAATGGCGTGAACCCGGGAGGCGGAGCTTGCAGTGAGCCAAGATTGCGCCACTGCACTCCAGCCTGGGGGACAGAGTGAGACTCCGTCTCAAAAAAAAAAAGATGCATATGGAGCCTGTGGTCAGTGCCAGAGGGAGGGCAGCACAGCCAGTGGGGCCATCCACAGCACAGAAGGGCAAGCCTGGAGTGCTGCCTGGGACTGGGAGAGGCAGAGCGCCTGATCACGGGACCCCACATGACCACACGTGGGAAGTGGCCAGCACAAGCTGAGTTCCATCAGCCCCACAGGTGCAAGGTCAGGCAGGGCCCGCGGTGGATGCACAGCTGGGCTTGGCAAGCTCCAGAGGGCATCGGCCGGCAGCCTAGACCCCTGCATCACCCCCAGACCCTTGCGTACCCGCGCCCTGCCTCAGCTCATACCTACAGCCATGGGAGGACTGCCTGTGACCCAGTGTGGCCTGTGGGTGGGTCAGCAAGCCAAAAAGGGGACAGCAACTTCATCAGAGCCTCATCCAGCAGGCCTGGAAGAGAACGTGGTGAGGAAAATGCCCCCAGTGGCAGATGCACCTGGTCACCCCCTGGTGAGGAGGAAAAGTGGATCAAGGTTAGAGTAACACTAGCCCCCAGCAGGGGTGGGTGTCCTGGACAGAGGCGTGTGGTGGGTGGAGGAATGGGAAGTGTGCAGGTTGCTGTCTCACATTGTCCACCCGAGAGCATCCGCCATGGAGTGGGCACTGAACAGCTTTGAGAGACGGCTGGTGGCCGCTGGCCACCCAGGGCCGGCAAGAGGGGCCTCAACAGCACAGTCTCCGATTTATCAAAGGCTGATGCAGCCACTGTTGCTACTGAGTGTCCAGCCTGCCAGCAGGAGATGCCAATGTGAGTGGCCCTCAAGGCACCATTCCCAGGGAGGCCCACCTGTGGGCGCTGGGCAGCAGGCTGACGGCTCCAACAGGTGTGGGCGCACCCTCTGGGTCTGGGTCTGCCTGTCCCACCTGCAGATCCTCAGGCAGCACCACTCTCTGTGGCTATGGAGGGTCTAGTACACCAGCATGGCGTGCCTCAGGGTGCTGTGTGTGACCAGAACACCATCCTCACAGTAAATACCATGTCAGGGGGCAGGACCCCAGAGTCCTGTGGCTAAGTCACATACGGCACCTGCCGCAGCCGCCAGCCTGGTACGGCCCTGGCCTGGCCTGAGAGGTGCCAGTTTGGAGGTGGCTCCATGACGGTGGGCAGCATCTTCTGATTTGTAGCACACACAGTACAAAGACCTTTACATGGAAGGACACGCGGCCTGGGAAATGGGATGGAGGCCGGTGCCGCTTGTTCCTTCCCTGACCCACTATAGCAGGGAAGTGGACAAGTGCAGCGACTCTGAGCCGGACACAGTGAGCAGGCCACAGATCCCTCGCGGTGTTTTAGCATCAGGGCGGCTGCTGAGGCCAGCAGAGGTGGGAGCCGCGGGTGAGGGGAACTAGCCTGGGGAGTGAGAAGGTGAGGAGCAGGGCAGCTCTGAGAACAGTGCGGCACTGGGGGCCACGGTCTGGCCTACCCATCTTCCTCCTCCTCTCTTGCATTCCTTAATTTTAAATGTTCTGCTTTTCGAGAACGTTTAGATGCAGGAAAAATGACAAAAGTAGTACAGAGTTCCCATAAACCTTCACGCAGCTCTCCCTGGGTTAAAACGTCACATAACATCTTATGATGACCAAAGCCGCTGACAATGTGCTATTCACTCAACTACAAACACGATGTGAATTTCACCAGCCTTTCCACTCTTGTCCTTTCGCTGGCCCAGGAGCCCATCCAGGGTCCCTGATGTTCTGAGCTGTCATGTCCCCTTGGTCTCCTCCAGTCTGAGACGGTTTCTCAGTCTTTCCACGTCTTCTTTGACCTTGGCGTTTTGGAGGAGCGCTGCGCGGCGTCTGCAGACTGCCCCACAGTCCGGGCCTGACGTTCCTCATGATGAATGTCATGATGCAGCGCTGAGCTGCTGCACCTTCAGGAGGAATCCCACGCAGCGACGAAGGCTGCGTTCCCCTCAGCGCTTCACGTTGGCTTTTGTCTCATTTCTGTGAACTCTGACCACTCAGGAAGGTGGTACCCGCCAGGTTTCTCTACTGTAAAGTTACTATTTTTCCCACTACAAATAATGAGAGGATCCAAACATCCTTTTTCTCATCACGCTTTTACCCACTGATTATAACATCCAGGTTAAACATTTCAGGTTCCGGCCTGCAAGTTATTGCTGCCTAATCTTCTTCCTCCAAGTTTCTCCCAGAAAGAAAGCCCCTTGGAACCTGAAGGAGCTGACCCCCAAAAGGTGCATGAATGACCTGAATGGCACTGGGGTGAACACGGAACTGTGCTGCCATGATCCCTCCTGGGGAGGCCTGGTTGCCTGACTGCGGGTGCTGCTGTTGGCAGACGGCCATAGGGCGCCTTTAGGGATGCCCTCAGCTGCAGGGAGCCACCTCATCCAGGGCACAATGCTTCCCACGCATCCCACACCCAAGGATGATGGACACAGTATCACTTTGACCTCTTCCTCTGACCGGTCCTGCTTCCTCCCCATCCCTTCCACAGGTACTGACTACCTGCCAATTCTCCATGTACCAAACTCATCTCAGTGTCCGCTTCTGGAGAACCTGACCTGTGACACCACCTCCTGCCCTATTTCAAGGACTAGGGAATGAGATGTGAATAACTGCTTGATAAATCACAAGCTACAATACAAACACAAACTACTATAATGAACGGATTAAACAGCTGAAGAAATAAAAACACACAATTATATGGAAGACAACCCTCTAATCCTGTGTAACTTTGCTCCCTCTTAAAATTGCCTTCTCTTAAAAGCGCAGCTTTTAAGTTATTAGGTGAAGAACTTTTCGATTGCAAATTGTTGGTTGGGTTACAGACTGGATATTTACTAACAGTAGATATCAGTGTGAATTATGCAAAGTGGTAGGGTAGGCTCCTCAATGAATGAAGTCCTTTCCTAGGGAATGATGCAAAAAGGGTCAACAACGTCTATGAACCCAAATCTGAACTACAAGATGAAAAGTCCCCACAGAATGACACACTGTACAGCTTTAGAAAAGCAGTAACCAAACCAGATTTCTTCAGGAAGCTTTCTAGAATGATTTTTTTTTAAAGGTACTCACAGATGCTCCTCCCATTATCTTGGGAAACATAACAGTAGAACAGCCATCTGGACTCTGTCCGAACGTAGTATAGGGTGTCTGAAACCAAGCCTTTTCATTAGCCCAAACCACATCGCAAAGAGGCAATATGGATGCTCCTAGCCCGATGGCTGGGCCATTGACCGCTACAATGATGGGCTTCTTAAACTGAATGAAAGTATTCACGAAGTTTCTAAAATGAAAAATAAATGGGGAATTACTCAAAACATTGCATATTTGAGCAAAGGAAAAGTCTATTATGGAATTCAGTTCACCAAGATGTAAACGCTGCGGAAATCATGAAGACCTGAGATTTGTTTAAGGCCTTCCCCAGCAGTTGCGGACCCTAGACTTATTTACTACGTGCTGTAAAGGTTTGGTGACAGCCCGCAGCCCACGCATGTGGTGGCTGTCGCTACAGGACCTACGTGAAGGCCACAGGGTAACACGCAGCCATGAGCTGCGTTGGCCTTTGCAGGTGGCTCTCGAGCTCTATGAACAACACATCTTGCTCCCCAACCCATCCTCCCTCGAAGACACACTGGGCCTCCCTCGGAGCCCAGTACATATTCTGGGCTTTATAAGACCAATCAAGAAGCTGTCACAGAGGAAATCTGCCAGGGCATACTAAGACTGCCTGCTGTTAAGTGGATAGTAGTGGATTAGGGGTCACAAAAACCCTGGGATCTGGGTCTGGCCTTGGCTCCTGATTTCAGACAGCTCACTGATTATTTGGCAATAACTGCTATTTCCTGAATTTACGTGCGAGTGGACTGAACAGTCTGGGGGACATGGAGACAAGTCTCACAGGCTGGCTCAAGACAGAAGACCCGCAAACAAGAAGAGCAAGCAGCACAGGGCCCAGGCCTTACCCACATCCTGCTCCACTGCGGGCTGGAGGGGACGGCTGCAGCAGGAGTTCGGAGGACAGGGGGTCAGGCGTGGAGCCACCTTTGAGCAGGATGGAGGTTTAATAAATCAAGCTAATGCTATTTTGGGATTTGCTTTAGATCAGGCTGGAAAAGTAGGCTGCTTTTCAATGTAGGGTAGCTTGGTGTCATAGCACTTTGGGAATGTGCATTTTCTTCCCCCGAATACTAGAAGCTGATTTTATGCTCAGAGGTTGTTTCTTATGATTTCACACAGTAGACAAAAGAATAAACACAAGATAGTCCCTTTAGTGCAGGCTGAGTTCTAGATCAGAAGTGCACCTTTAGTGCAGGCTGAGTTCTAGATCAGAAGTGCAGAGTAAGGACAGCTTTTCACTTGCTGGATTCTAAACCTGACCCCCATCTTTAATACTGAAAATAACAATCTAGATGCTCTCTACAGTTCAGCCATTTAAAACCAGAGCAATCTGTTCAGATCTTCTCTGAAAATCATGACTCAGCATCTGAGATAGCTCCCCGCTCAACTCCCCGAGATACTGATGGATGACTCATATTTTTTGGAGGGGGCAGGTTGGGGAAGTGAGGAGGGTGTGTGTGTGTGTGTGAACAGGAGGGTGAGGAATTGCAGTTTAGCGGCTGGACCTCAGTCGAGCCCCCAAGGTTTGTGGGATCTTTGCACTGAGCAAGAATTAACTCATTCAAATGAATGAGTTGCACCAAGTCTTTCTAAATGAGAGAGCCTAAGGCACTGTTAGAAAGATCACACTAGGGTTTACTGATACAGAATGTCAGACAACCTTTTAAGCAGACTCTTGAAATAAGCCCAGAAGAACTACATGAAGCTATTTCAGTTGTGTTGTCTTTTGAGGATTTGGGGTCAATGACACAAGACGGAAATACATTTCCTAGGCCCAGTGACTGATGACTCATGAAAAGGTAAAACTGCTGAACTGTCTCCATGATAAGGAGCAGCTGTTTCCAAAATCTGAGTAGCTCCACTTTCACCTGCCTCATGGAACAGAAGGCAAACGGGTATAGCCGCTGCCCAGGCTGACATCTGGAAACCACGGATGGGGTGATCAATTAACATAAAAGGGATGATAAAAATCAAGGTAATAAGATAATTCTATAGAGAAACAGCAAAAGGAATTATTTCATATATCCTTGCCCCCCTTGCCCATATATTTGTATTAAAAAATCTGCTTCTAAAATATTAATAGATATTGATAAGTCAAAACTTAGGTTTTAATAGGCTGAAGGCTTTTTTTGGGAACTGAAATTTTATTTTTACTTTTGCCTGGAATGGTGACTTCCCCTGCAGCTGGTGGCTCTTTCTGGGCGGAGTATGAATGAACCAGCATGCTCTGGGGCACAGACCCCCTTCCCTTTTGAGGGAATGGGAACTGGCCATTCTGAATCGTGAGCCCGGAGATGCCAGCAAAGGATGTGGTACACACAGAGACTCGTTTCGTTTTAAAAAAGAAAATCTTTACAGAAATGCTTTCTCTGCCTAGTACAACTTCCCAGGACCATCAAGGCTTAACCAAGGGAGCTGCACATCAAGGCAGAAGGCACCAGAGGCGAGGCAGGGGCTGCCTTCAGGCCTGGGACGGTCCTCTCCCGAGTAGCCCCTGCTTCTGTGGGCTTCAACCAAGTGTGTTTTAAACTTAAAATAAAAATGTATGAACACTCAAATGTGTGCCACGCAATGTATTGAATTTAAATTTGTTTCTTTGGAATTGAATTCAAGGCTGTTGTTGGATATGGCAGGGAAGGAGGTTGATATTTGCCATATAATTAGTCTAAAAAGACTTTATAATTAAACAAAACTCTTCCTTTAAAGGACATTTACTAATTTGGAGACAACAAACAGTTGGAAAATCACATAAGATGTAGGGACTGTCAAGGGAATGTCTGGGGAGAAGGAGGCAGCAGGGACCTGAGGTTGGGCAGCCAGTGTGCTGCTGCCTTTCCATGGCTGAGGTCTCCCTCATTTGAACGGCACCTTCACTTGAAGGATCGAATGGGGTACAGGTCAGGGTCATGGGGCATGTTTACTGGCTCCCTTTGTTCTCTCCCAAATCCTCTTGCCCCTGGGGCACTGCCTCGACAGGCCCCCCGGTCTCCCTCTGTGGGAGGAAGAAGAAACCTCGCTTCTGGGGAGAGAAGTCTCCTGGTCCTTGACACCCCGTGGCAGCTACTGGTTCCGGCAGACTTCAGAAGCCCAATGCTATCCATGAACTTGAAATAATTTTGTTTTAATCACCAATGCGCAGAATATTTTTGTGGCAATTACTCTGCAAACTGCAAACCACCAATCCTCGTAACGAAGTTAGCTACTTTAGACACCTGGTGACCTAATACGAAACCTCATCTTCCTGTTTCCCGCTTTTCCTTTGGAAACTTGCTACAATGAAGTCCTTTGCCTCCAAGTTTTAAGGAACATGAGACAAGACACTAGAGAAATGAAAAATATACACAGGAAGAGCTTTTATCCATATAAAATTAATTTAAATGCAAATAAGAGGAGGAAAGGTTAAGTGACTTTGGTGTAACTAATTATTTTTCTGATCTTGCCAGAGTATATTAAGGAAAATTCACATTGACAAAAACATAGTCACATGAAGAAGAAACAAGTCGGTTTTCCTAAAGTAGGACTTGGCTCTTCACAAGAATATCAATCCAGCTTTTTGTTGGGAGTAGGGAGAGTGGAGTGAGCAGGGAACTGATGAAAATGAACTATTAAAGTGACATAAAGTTCAACAAAGGAGATCTCCACTTAAACCTGACTTGATCAAGCTTTCCTCTGCTTTTACTAATCCCAGCGCCACAAGTCCACAGCCTCTGTCCAAGGGAATTCAACGCTGGAGGGAGGAGTGAGCTGCACCCGGCGAGGCACCAGCAGGGCTCACGAGTGGAGCCAGGGAAAAGTCTACACGGGAAAACGGAGCCAGGACCCAGAAGCCACTGGCTGACACATCTGATTTTCTTATTACCGCAGAGCTACCAAATAGCACAATATTATGTGTACATTGAGCAGGACATTATGGAGAACATACAAAGTGACCATATGAGGCATGGTGGTTTGTATTTTAAAAATAAAAGCTAAGTTCATGGAATTCACCCTGAATGGATAATAATGAAGCTGTCTTAGAGGTGCTGAGAGTCAGCCAAGGATTTATGATACTGATCAAGCAGTTTAATCTTAAACTGAAGAACAAGATGGTCCCACCTAGTGTACCACAGGGATGAAATCCCCTTGGAGATCAGAAACAATACTTAATAAGATTGTTAATAAAATTTCAAACTACTTCTGAAAAAAAAAACACACATATGATAGCCTATAAAAGGCAACTTTCAAAAGATTTAGGGATAACGTCTTAAACACATGTGTACATCATATGAGAAAATACAGTAATTCTGAAAATGATTAAATATGTTATGAAAGACCAAGGCAATCCCCTTCAACCCAGAGGTGTGGGTTCCGGGACTCTTGTGATGGGCTGTTTGGGCAGTGCCCATCAGAGTCATCTTGGGTGTCTGTCAACGAAAGACGTCCCTGCCTGCCCCAGACTCACCAAAACAGAAAAAACAGCCCCCGCCACCCACCACACCAATCCTGCTGTGCAAGCTCTAGAAGGGTTTAGGTGCTAGAAAGCCCAGTGCCCCACGGGCAGTGCTCAGCTGGAGCCTAGTAACTGCCAAAAGTAGTTCAACTTCAGCCCTCCAGAAATCTGGGATTTTGGAAAAGATCAAATTTATTTTATTGCCATTTTGCAAGTCTGTTTTCTTTCATTTGTCATCCTCTGTAAGTTAAAAAGGCAAGCACAAAGGGCTTATGGGGGCCACCTGGGGATATGTCATTTTAGGGAGGTGGGTAGAGAAGCATAGCCAACTTTCTGGTTGACGACTAGGTTTCATCCATTTCAAATAAAATTCAACTCTGAAAAATCAGACACTTCTAATTATACATAGAGTGATTAGCATGAGGGGATATGCTGTTAGCAGAATTAAATGGTTTTAGAGAAAGTTTTTTGCACTGTTATCATATAGCAGAGGAAAATCCAACAACCAAGGAAACAGAAACATCTCAGTCATATTGTCACATGAAAAAAGCAAGTTGCAAAGCAACGACAGAACTAAATTGATATTATTGATATTATTTGTGTGTATATATGAAACAAATATTTGAAAATGCTTAGATCAAGACATCTATTTTACATCATGGTGACCATAGTTAATGTATTTTATACTTGAAAATTGCAGAGAGTAGATTTTAAGTGTTCTCACCACACACACAAAATGGTAAGTATGTGAGGTAATACGTATGTTAATTAGCTTGATTTAATCATTCTGCAATGTATTTGTGTTTCAGTACATCATGTTGTACACTATAAGTATATACAATTTTTACTTGTGAATTTAAAAATAAATCTAATAAATTGAACTGAACATGAGAACAAAATGTTCAGAAAAAGGTTGGGGAAGACACACCAATCAATGTTGGATACCTTGAGGGGAGGGAAGGAGAAGGACTTCCGCTGTTTATTCCCTACTATCTGGTTCTCTGTCCAGCTGGAATTTAGGATGAACCTGAACAAGAACGTGTGCTACTTGTATTTAAACACAAAACAAAACAAAAAAACAAAACAAAAAGGGCTCCATGTGACGTTGCAGAAGCATCTCATCAGAAAGCCTAGACAATTTGCTTCGGAGTCAAGCAAATGCTAAGTTATTATTTGGAAAAGATCTTTATTTAAGGATTGAAGACAGAACATACTCATGGCACAAATAATAGGAACTCTGTCTATACACGATCATATACTCTAATCATTAGAACATTCCCTGAACACTTGCTGGGTTTAAACCAACCTTGAAATCAGTTATTTGCCCAAGGCAAGTAGTAATTTATGGCAAGCCCATAGAAAAGACAGATGATTTAATTGATTTGGCTGCTCGTATCTCTCCGTGGAAGAAGAAGAATATTTTATTCTCGAGGCTTGGTCAGGTCAGGCCCATTCTATCGGGATTTGTACACCAAAAACAAAGCACCCAACCAGCGTTTAAAAAACATCATTTTTACATACCTGATCGCTTCTGCCATTTTAGTGCTTTCTCTTTTCCTGTCATCTGTCAGACGTCGTATAAAATAAATAAAGTCAAGTCCACAACAGAAGACGCTGCCGACCGCGCTGAGCAGTACAAGCTTGCTGTCGTCGGCAGCGGCCGTGCTCAGAGCGCTCTGGACTTCTCTCATCACCTGAAAGTCACCAGAAGTTAAAGTGGCAAAGAATATTTTGGGTGTGAAATCCTAAAAGCATTTTTTTTTTTAGACAGTCTCATTCTGTTGCTCAGGCTGGCGTGCAATGGTTTAATCAAGGCTCACTGCATCTCGAACTCCTGGGCTCAAACAATCCTCCCGCCTCAGCCTCCTGAGTAGCTGGGACTACAGGCTTCGGCCATCATGCCTGGCTAATTTGTCAACTTTTTTGTAGAGATGGAGTTTTGCTATGTTGTCTAGGGTGGTCTTGAACTCCTGGGCTCAAGGGATTCTCCTGCCTTGGCCTCCCAAATTGCTGGGATTACACACATCAGCCATCACGCTTGGCCTGAAAGCATTTTATTACTGGATAATCTGCATCTATGAAAAATGCATCATAGCCTGATATAGTTACTGATATCTACCATGATTTTAATTAATTTGCAAATGTCTCTTTTTCTGTAACCAGAGATTGAGATGCTGGGGATGGAGTAAAATATAACTACATAACTAGAGTATAATTAAAAAGACATGGGAATCTACATTATCTTAGTATTTCTACAGCCATTGCGGCTCTTAGATAAGGCAAGTTGCTTATTATATCACTGGGCATTTCTCCAGTTTGGACAGCAGGTGGCACATTCAAACCAGTTGAAAGAAACTCATTCAGTTCTACTGTTTCGGTTTTGTTTTGTTTTAAAAACTACCCTATTACACTTGGGACAGAAAATAGTTTGCTGCGTAAGTGCATTAAGTCCAAGTACGTTAGCACAGACAGGTAATTTTAGGGCATAAAATCATTTTAAATGATCTCTGTGAAGCATTTAAAAATAACCAATGAAGGGACTCTGCAGTCTAAAAGTGTACCACGGACCAACTTTGAACTGGTTTGTTATGTGACCCCGGGCAAACACACAGACTTTCTGTAGTTAGGTTTTCTTGTCTGGACAAAACTCAACCTAGCTACTCATAAACTACTAGGACTTCACATTTTGGAAAGGTACAGGTTAGGATCAAATACTGCCAATTCTAGAAACTTCACAAAATTCATGTTCTAACCTTTCCCACTACCAGTTCTAGAAAACTTCCTTACAAGGCACTACCAGCAATGAGCATGCGTGGAAAGCCCTGCTGTGTGTTCTGCTACAGCCGCTGAGGAGGACCTGGGGACTGGAAAGACAGTAAATATTCTGAAGGGACTGGGACCCCTGGGGCACTTATATTCTGTCTGAACAAAGAACCCTTTAAGAATCTGATGAAACCTAAAGCAAGGCGCGTGCACACACATTTTCCACGTGCCTTCATGGAGCCCTGTGCCCGCCAGATGAAGAGCTTCCAGGCAGGAGGTGGACCAGAGGCACGGAGCCCTGGGTGGACCCACACCCAGGAGAATGGGGATGGACACGCAGCACACTCCAAGCATCCTGAATTCATGGCCATCAGAGGTGTGACACGGAGCAAAGCCCGCAACTTCTCCTCTGCTCCCTCCCTTCTGGTGGGCATCGGGAGATGGCCCAAAGGGAAGGTTTAGAAAGAGCACAGGAAGAGCCAATTCCGCCAAACAGGCCCGGAAATCAGGCAGGGAGAAGCGCGAAGCCCATGCCAGCCCAAGAGTGCCTCTCACCTCTGGATTCAGTGAGTTATTCTCTGAGGACTTTGTGGATAACAAGATGTGGGTGAAGCCATCCTGCTTCCTGACCACAATATCTCTGTATCTGTAGGCACTTTCTGTTTGCCTCACGCTGAAACGCAATCGTTTGTCAAAAGGCTGGTCTCTTCTGTCGTCAATAAATTTCCTTTTGCTGGCCGTCACTGCTGTAACAGATGTCTGTATGCTGGTTGTCCCATTGGCTGTTAATGCATCCATGAACGGAGATGTACCTGCTGAGAGTTTGAAATCACAGTAGTCTGTGACGTTCCACCACCAGTTCACTCCCAAGTGTCATCTTTGAACTGGATAAAAATGTTCATTACACACTTAGGATTTAATGTATTCATATAAGAACATTAAAACTTCGAACCTTTAGAAAGCCAAAGTCTACTTTTAAAGCCACTTTTTCTCTTTCAATGTCTGACAAGAAAATCACTCTTTTGTTTCCCCTTGCCTAAAAAACACAGATGGAGACGTACTCATTGAAAGGAGGCCACACAGTTAAGAGATTTTTTTAAAGGACAGAATCAAGAGAGAATGGATCTCGTGGAGAGTGTCTGTTCCAGGTTTGAGCAGCTGAAAGAAAAAAGGAAAATGATTCAGGAAAATACCTTATTATTAGAGCCAAGGCCATCTAGTCGAAACTTCTTTTTCCGAAGGCAAGATGAACTGGACAGACACACGGATGCAGCCGGCCTTCTCTCTGGGTCACAGAGCCATGTGGCAGCCGCCACTTCAGACCACCGCCCCTGTGTGACACTCAGCAGTTGTTTCTAGCTGCCCTGGGAGGGGACTATCGGAAAGTCCATCTACTTGTCCCTGTTCCATCCTTTTTCAAACAGCCCTGTTAAACAGCTGAAGATAGCTCTCCTCTCTCCCACCACACAAAGCATCCTGCCAGCGTTCCCTCATACGTCACAGCTTAACAGCAGCGTGTTTTGCCAGGGTCTTGAGATGGGGTCTTGCTATGTTGCTCAGGCTGGTCTCAAACTCCTGGCCTCAAGTGATCCTCCTACCTTGGCCTCTCAAGCAGCTGAGATGTACAGGCACGAACCACTGCGCCTGGCTAAGAATGCAAATAATTATCCTATCTACATGAATTGTCCAGACATGATCTTATGTGGTGATGAATGCACAGAGTGGATGGGGAAAAAAAGGAAAGAAATGTAAGAAAACCAGATCGGGCTTTACTAGTAACATCAGCAACGGGAGAAGTTCCCTGAGCACGGAGCATGAAGAATTATGAATCAGAAATATTTCCTCCAAACTGAAAGAGAATAAGCCAAAGCCACCAGAAAACTCAAGAATGGACATTTCAGAGGAGCCAAATAACCTCCCTGGCAAAACAAGCTAGCTTTCATTCAACTGCTGGAAATACTACTTTAATTGCTAGAGGTTTTCTTTTTTTAAATTAAATGTTTTGAAAAATTTAAAGAGGTTATAATACATATATATGGTTCAAGAACCTAAAAATATAAAAGATATTAGAGTGAAAGCCCCTCACAACCTGATCCTATTTGCACAGGACCCCCTGCCCTCTCAGACACTGGGGCTGCTTTCTCAGGGGCCCCACCAGAGCACCTCCATGGATATACAAGAAGATATCACGGCAGACTTCTCCATCACCCTGGCTTTTAAAAGCACACATGGCAGCACACTAGACACAGGGTTTTGCTATATGTTATGCATTGTTGCCTTGCTTGTACTTATACAAGAAATATACATTGCTACATCTCATGGTTATTCCTTTGACAATATCTTAGAATGGCTTCTCTATCAGAACAAAGCTTCCTGTTCTTTCCAAAAGCTGCGTGGCAGGCGAGGCCCACGGTAGGGATGCACTATAATTCCTTTTCCAGTCCACACTGGAATACGCACTACTATTCAGGGACTTGTCGATATGACCAACGACACAGTGACCTCTGTCACCCCAACGCTGTCAAATCTCTCAAGTTTCCAGAGGACTTGTAGCCTGGAGTGGTTCTAACTGAAGACCTCTGGGTCGGATGTTACCCGTCAGCCAAGGTGTTGCTGAGTCCTTCCAAGGAACTCAGGAAAGACTCTTCTTTTAACCTCCATCCTCTTCCCTACCAGATCCTTCTCTCATCTTCGTTTAAAAATGTTTGGCAATCTTGTCTCCCCTCAGGAGCCCTCTCTAATCTGCTCCTCTCCTCCGTGCCATCCTCCAGTCTCAGTCCCATCACAGCCTCACCCGTCTGCACTCGCCGTCTTCATCTCTCCCTCTGTCCCTCTGTCCATCATTCTTCAACCCATTCAACTGGGACCCAGAGTCCACATGGCCAGGAACCTTCTGAGTCTACAGAAATGGATGCTGGACGGCTCTGAACCTGTGAGTCTGGAGGAGTGGGAAAGGGGCTTCCACAGGGCAGCCTGGAGTTGCTGAGGGAGGAGGCGAGGGAGAAACGCTTGCTCCTCCAGGGTGAGTATCCAGGGGGAGATGTGCACGGCCCGAAGTGCACAACTAGATCAGGGGAGGGAAGTCAGGGCTGGAGAGAGGTACTTGGGGTTGGTGCCAAAAATGGCTAAACTGACAGTATGAGCTCCCAGGGGAAGACTGACACAGAGAGTGAGCCTGCTGAAGCCAGCTGGGAAGTGCTGGGGAGGAGCACAGGCAGAGCCAGGAGGCAGCAGGGAAGCAGGAATAACTGGCAATCACTGGCTTCCTCAAAGGAAGGAGAGCAGGCCACAGCAGTGAGGATGTGTCTGCAGGGGCACGTGCTGCAGAGGTGGAGGAGAACGCAGAAGAGGTAACGTAGGGGGAAATGAGAGGCCACTCGTAAGCGTGGGCAATGCTTCACTACGGCGTGAAGAGTGGAAGCCAGACCACAGGACACAATGAAAGACAACTAAAAATCAACCAATAAAAACACACATGAGCACAGCAGTTGTTGTTAAAACGGCAGGTGAGAAGACATTGCCACTTAGGTGACAGCCGACAGCAACGATTTCCCTGCCTAAAGAGAGATCGCACCAGGAACAATGCTGTGCGGAAGCAGGCAGAGGCTACGTGACACAGTGCTGGCATGTTGAGACAGGAGACAGATGTGGAGACTTTGGGCATTCTCAGAAGGGGGTTCCTTCAGACTACACATGCCAGCAGCGGGTAATGCCAAGTGAGAGCTCCGTGGGTCTTTAAGAGCTCCGCAATCTGAGCTGGATTTTTAATTGCTGCTGTATCCAAGCACAAAAAGCAGCATCCTGGCAACACAGGGAAGGCCTGGTGCCATGGCCCAAATGCCTGTGCCTCACCCCAATTCCCGTGGTGAAATCCTCCCCAACAAGGCGATGGTCTGAGGAGGTGCGGCCTGTGGGGGGTGATTAGGTCATGGGGGTGGGGCCCTCATGAATGGGATGAGTGCCCTTAAAATGAGGGCCAATACCCCCTGGCCCTTCTGCCATGTGACGATGCAGCAAAAACGTGCTATCTGTGAACGAGGAAGTGAGCCCTCAGCAGATCCTGAACCTGCTAGCACCCTGATCTTAGGGTTCTCTCCAGAATTATGAGGACAATTAACACAATAATTCTGTTGTGTATTTACAAGCCACCCAGTTTACGGTATTTTGTTATGGCAGCCCAAATGGCTAAGACACCTGCCTCCCACCAGGACAAAGCTGGCTGGCTTCAGGTCCGCCCTCCCCACCTCTGAACTGCTCTTGCTTTCACTGTGTCTTTCCTTTCTCTATGTAAAAGTCACATATTCCTGCCGGGCGCGGTGGCTCAAGCCTGTAATCCCAGCACTTTGGGAGGCCGAGACGGGCGGATCACGAGGTCAGGAGATCGAGACCATCCTGGCTAACACGGTGAAACCCCGTCTCTACTAAAAAAAATACAAAAAACTAGCCGGGTGAGGTGGCGGGCACCTGTAGTCCCAGCTACTCGGGAGGCTGAGGCAGGAGAATGGCGTAAACCCAGGAGGCAGAGGTTGCAGTGAGCTGAGATCCGGCCACTGCACTCCAGCCTGGGCGACAGAGAGAGACTCTGTCTCAAAAAAAAAAAAAAAAAAAAAAAAAAAAAAAGTCACATATTCCTTAAACCCTCCCAGCAGTTTTCCTGGTGGCTTCCTTCCACCGAAGCAACATTTCTAGGCTATGGAGTCCATGCAGCCTTTATATGTGAGTCTCAGAAAAAGCTCAGCATTTTCTTTGAGGCGATAGTGCCTACGGAACTATCCGTGGTTCTGCTAACTTAAAAATGGATTCATTTTGGCTCATGCTGATCATGACTACTCGACTTGGCCTTCAGCCTCCTGTGTTAAAACTGTGTTGGCTCCTAGTGCCAGTGAGGTCCCTGCTCATTTCAGACTCTGTGATCTTGCTGGAGCTTCAGCGACCACACCCCATCCCAATGTAATTCCTGGCACTCCCTGTTACTCATCTGAGTAGGGCATGTGACACTGAACTTTGCACTATTTAGGTAGAGAAGTATTCACAGCATGATCAAGTCTTGGAGTCCCAGACTGCCAGCACTGACTAGGACCCTGATCATCACATGTGCCCCCCACTCAAGACAATCAAGCCACAGTGTTCTCACATCACCCAGGGTTCTCACGCCACCCAGGTTTGTGCCCATCTCAGGACCTTTGCACATATTCTTCCCTCTGCCTAGAACATCTATGACCTGGAATTCAAATGGCCAGTTTCTTCTGCTTATCTGGACGGCAGCTCAAATTTCAGTGTCTCAGACAAGCCTTCTTGGACCTCCCATCCTAATGCCGGTCCCTCCCATCAGCACTTCATATCACCCTGGTTTGTTTTCTTCAAAGCACCCCTGAAAGTTATTTCTTTCTCATTGTATTTTTATTTATAGTATCATCTATGTACTCCACTAAGCTGTGTGTAAGAGCAGGGTCCTCACCTGTCTTACCCACCCATCTCCAGTGCACACAACACTCAGTACATATTTACTCAGTAAACTCATGGAAGGGGCCTTCAAGTCCCTTTAGTCCACATCCCTCAATTTAGAGACGAGTAGCTTAAATGACTGGCCAAGTGTCACACAGCTCATTACCTCAACCCAAGCCAAGGATGGTAAGCTCTACACTTCAGAGCAGAATTAGCTGCTCATGACTAAACAAATGGTAATCACTGAGATTTAGAAAAAACCCACCCCCCCACCCCAAACTCTGGAAATTAGTGTGACTCCCCTGGAACGATGACTCTCATGGAAACACAGGAGTACAAGTTGCCTCAGTGAACTGAGAGTTCCTTAAGGATTTGGATTCAGAGAGTACCAAGGCTTTCCTAGGATTTATTAACATAAAATTCGACTAGGAAAGAAACCTATTTTAGTATCTCTTGCAGTAATTGATTTTCTTTTAATATGTTCAAGAACAAAAAGGATACCCTCAAATACACATGGTGAATCTGTTAAGTATCACTGCTTCAAAAAGTGCAAGTCTCTAACAATGACTTGTGACACCCACTTCCCACCTAAAGAGAACAGCGTCTGTACTTCTTCACCTGCCACTGATAACTAGGAAACTGAATAAAATACACATAACAACTGCAGCTGCCACACTGCAGGTGCAGGGAGGGGAACCCAGACACAGCTGGCAAAAATGCTGTCTTAGAACAGATGACTTGGGGGAGGCCCAGGAGGCTGTAATTTGTGAGGCATGATACGGAAAAGGAGGGAGCTACACAGACAGAAAGTTCCAGAGAGCCTAGGGATCCCTTTGAGTCTTTGCTGAACCAATCTGAGCATGCACAGGGAGAAATTCCACAAGGCTGGGCAGTGAACAACTTTTGAGGAAAGAACAATTACCAGAAACCTATAAAATGAATAATCTCAAGTTTGCCTAGGGACGGAAGTCCTCATCAGCCAGAGCAGAGACCTCATCAAATACATGAGGCATTCAGTAGCCCAGAACAGTGGAAATAATCTAGCTCTAGAATACAGAATACTTAAAACTGCACTAACAAAGCTTCAAAATAAGCTGTGAAAGGATCAAACTGATATGCAACTAACAATTTACTGCCAGAACAAATCTAACACTTTAAAAAAGCATACAACAAAATCCAGCACCCCAAAATGTAAATCACAATGTTCAGTAATCAACCAAAAGTAATCAACCAAAAGACAAGAAAAGAAGTGGGAAAATAGGACCAGTGACTAAATCAGTTAATAAAGACTAAAAATGAGAGATGATGGTATTACCAGAAAAGAACATCTTCAAAACTGTTATAATCTCAATGTGCATAAGGATTTAAAGAAAAACATGAACATAATGCAGAAATGAAAGATTAGAAATAAAAATTTCATTGAATATGTTTAACCAATTAGATACTAAAAAGATCAGAGAACTTGAAGGCACAGCAATAGGCTGTGTCCAAAATGCAGTATGACAGGAGAAGAAACAGAAAAAATAATGAGCCCTAGTGCTCTGTAGGACAATGTTAAGTAATCTAGTATATGTGTAATTTGAGTCTCAGAGAAGGGATGTGTGTGTGGGGGGGGTGTGTATGTGTAAGTAAACTATTTGCAGAAATAATAGTGGAAAGTTTTCCGTATTTAATAAAAACCAGAAGCTGACAGATCCAAGAAGCTTAAAAAATACTAATTATGATAAATACACACAAACCCCAAACTAAGGCCTATCATAATCTGTTGACAATGTGAGAACAAAAAGATTAGATAGAATAACAGAACTCAATACTGACATTCAGAAAGTATACAAGACAGAAGAAAATGGAATGGCACCTTTGAAGTATATCAAGAAAAAAAAAAGTCAACCTATATACCCAGCACACAGGCAGCAGAAATGTCCTTCAAAAACAGAGGAGAAACAAACACATTTCTAGATAAAAGCTGAGAGAGTTTGTTACCAGCAGGCCTACACTGTAAGGAATGTTAAAAAAATGTTCTTCAGGCAGAAGGAAAATAATACCAGACAGAAAGAAGCCTGAATATATACAAAGGAATAAAGAGTATCAGACCAGTAAATATATGGGTAAAAATGACCTGCACCGACTGCATACTAAGTGTCATTAACTAACTGTAGACAGTAGTCACTGTTTGGCCTCATCACCGAAGCAATGTCTCCCCTGCTTTCATACCAACCTAACAAAAATGAATGAAAACCACTTTGCACATACTACAAAAATATATTAAAGTAGCTTCAAAAAATGACTATTCTTTGGAAAAATATAAATTCTCAAGACTGATCTTTGATGTAGCAGAAACAGAAAAAAAAAAAAAAAAAACAAGGAAAGAGAAAAAATCATTAACGAATTACCTCTTAAAACAGTTTATAGGCTACGCAGGTTAAGGAACAGCTGTGTAGTACCAAATAGCCTCAGAGCACAGAGAAAAGAAAGAAAATTCACCCAATCTGTTTTGCAAAGAAAACCCTGACTAGACACAAGTGCCACAGAGCAAAATCACAAACCAATTTTACCCATTACTCATGAAAGCACAATCTTACTGTACTAATGGTTAATGGTTTATATAAAGGGCATTTTAAGATGTTGTGAGATAGCTTAGTTCAAGGACAAGAATTGTAAAAATATACTCAACAACAACATTTCTAGATTCTGGGAACTATTTAGAAAATAAACATACATTAAAAAGAAAATACCCATAATCCCTAACTAAAATTAGGAATAAGTAACTTCAAAATTGAAAAAAAAAAGGAATAAACAAGTAGAAAACATCAAGTTGTACTAGGAAACATAAAAAGACCCTCCCCCCCACAACCACACACACAAAAAAGGTGGGGGGTGGGAATGCCATGATTCTGGAGAACACCAAATACTGTAAAGCTATTTCTCTTTCCGAATTTGAATTCTAGTAGACTTCTGATTAAAACTTCGGTGGTTAAGATTTAGCAGGACAGCAAGACAAGCTAACATTTTTTTGAAAAGAATAATGAGGGAAATATGCCTAACTAGTTGTATATTATCAATCTACACGAAGAGCACAGTTCTAGCACAGGGGAAAATGATGAGCTAGAATTAGTCTAATAGCTTCTATGATGAGGATACATGCATCACGAATCAACAAGCTGGTATAAACCATTCAATAAATAGCAAAAGTCTTGTCTAATAAAAAGCATTAACAGAACATGTGAAGTTTCTAGATGGAGAAGAACTTAAACACGAAAAGGGTTAAAAAATTTGAGTACATAAAAATTGAAAATTTCACAGATGAAAAGCTAGTATTTTTATCATTAAAGCACTAATAACTGCAAAGCATAAAACAGACCAAAAAACACACACAAGGCTGGGCGTGGTGGCTTACTCCTATAATCAATTCCACCACTCTGGGAGGCCAAGGCAGGTGGATCACTTCAGGTCAGGAGTTTGAGACGAGCCTGGTCAACATGGTGAAACCCTGTTTCTACTAAAAATGCAAAAACTAGTCGGGTGTGGTGGCGCATGCCTGTAGTCCCAGCTACTCGGGAGGCTGAGGCAGCAGTGAGCCAAGATCACACCACTGCACTCCAGCTTGGGTGACAGAGTGAGACTCCGTCTCAAAAGACACACACACGATGTGTACAGCTAATTCGAATGATGGAATGAAAACACTAAAACAAAAAAATTGATCTGATTTTTAAAAAAAGACACATTCTTTCTACCTTCAGATTAGAAAACTTTAAAATATGGCAATCTAGGGCTAGCGAAGGGCACATATACATAAATCGGTACATTCCTAGAAAGCAATTGTGTAAGATGTGGCCATCAACCCCTGCCCTTGTAATTCTACTTTTAGAATTTTACTCCTAAAACAGAAAGTATATGAGGATACGTTTTTACACACAAAAGGTATTCAAACAGCTTTACTTTTGAAATGGAAAAATTGCCAAAAGCACTAAACTTTGTGCCTAGCAGTAAGGAAATAGTAAAATCAATGATGGCATACATGTACCTGACTTAGTATTATATAGCTATTATATTTGTGAAGATTTTTAAAAATACAGGTCAATAAGTGCATCACAGCAGCTATCATTTATATCATACCTTACACATGCTGAGCTCCGAAGCATAAAATCTGATTCAAATCCCTGCAGCAGCGCACCTGAAACGTGTGTGGGACCTGCAGATCTGATTCCCACGCTCGTGTCCTTCCACTGCCCATCCCCAAAGTCATACATGAAAAAAATAAAAATGAAAGATAACAAAAGGGGTATGTGGACAGATAGATATCAACAATGTTTCCATGTGAGTTTATTAGGAATGTAAATTATAGAAATGTTAATAATGGCTCTTTCTTGATGAGAGAGACACAGAATAAATCTTATCTTCTTGCTATTTTGTAAATTTTTGCAATATATTACTGACAGAATCAAGAAAGCACTTGAAACTATACTATAGGATAAAAAATCCAGACTGAAGTGTCTGGGATATTATTCTTCACTAGGTAAAGATTAACAGATATTTCTCCAATTATATTTTAGTTTAGAATTGTCTAATCAAGAGTTAGCAAGTTTTAATATGTTTTTAAAGCAGAAGGGTCTCAATTGCAAAAAGAGTTCAAAAACTGCTTTTAACTATCTTGGATATTAATGACCACTGTTGTCTTTGGTCTGAAGTCAAAAAGCAAGGACTACAGCATCTACAGAATTAACAGCTCTCCCTTTATGGAGTTTAATATTTCAAAACATTGTATTTACATATATTGAAAGTAATCCTATGTACCTATACAAACCTTACAATTTTATTCAGATTATATAATCTGCAAATTTTCTTTAAGAACAAATTTTCATATGAACATGGAAGTAAATGTAGGCTTTAAACATCAATACTTCTTTTCTTCATAATGTGTTAAATAAGTCCTTCACAAATAATTGTGAAAGTGTCTTTGCTCCACCTCCTTCAATTCCAATTCCCCATCCATAGGGGTCTCCGAGTTATAAAGGCCAGTCTCATTCTAGTAGACTTCCAATAAAAACCTCAGTGGTTAGGATTTAGCAGGGAGATGGGCTAAGAAATTTTTGAAAAGAAGAATGAGTGAAGTATACCTAACTAGTTGTATGTTATAAATCTACATGAAGCGCATAGTTCCAGTACAGGGAAAATGATGAGCTAGAATTAGTCTAAGGATAGCTCCTGTGATGAGGATAGATGCATCACAAATCTATATAAACTGGTATAAATTATTCAATATATAGTTCACTATATGTGCTCATTCTTAGCCATCTCTAAGAAAGACACTGATACACCATCAGGACTGAAATCAGGTTTTGTTGTAAAAACAAGTGACACATTAGGAACAATCTGAGTATACTGTGAATTTCACACATTTATGCACAATTGTCTAAGGCAGTGAATGCACAACCGCACCCAGCTGAAACTGGCTAGGCAGGAATACACAAAACACACACAGAACACACTCAAACAGCCGCCCACCCACATCAGGTATTACAACTTTCTGTATGATTTCAGATTGCAGTCCTTCTATTGCTTCACAGTAACCACACGCTGAAACCCTTCCAATGCCCACTTCCACAGGCAAATTTCTGCTGTCCTTTTTCAAGATAAAGTATCATATTTATTGTAGTACTTGCTTTTCTTAACTATTTGACACTTGAAATTGTGCCACTGTTTCTATTAGGCTAACGTGCCCATGACAAAGTTTCTGTGGGCTGTGCCTCTCATCTCATTTGCCCCATAAGCCCTGTAGCTTTTATTGCATGATTTTCCAGTGTGGTGATTTTTAGGAACACATATATCACATTACAGCAGAACTCATTGTAAGTTTTCTTTCTACTGCTCAGTATCAAAGTCATTCATTTTTTGGTTGACTCAAGAAAAAATTTATTCACAGCCATGTTTTAGACGTGGCCCTAAAAATAAAACCATCTAACTTAATGATATGCTTCAAGATGTCATGCAAACCAACCAGCAAGAGCTCAATGGGGAGCGAGGATGGAAATGCTTACTACCAAACACCACATTCACAGAAGGCTTTAAACTCACTTTAAAAGCAAAAGAAAAACCTGAGAACGGAGAAGGTGTAAAAGGCATTTTAGTCCATGAAACATACAAATAATTCCTTGAAACTGCTAAATAACTTCAGAATGCTAGAAATATAAGGAAGGACAGGTGAACGGCAAACCACAAAATGAGAACATTAAATATCTGAGACTCCACAGGCTTAGGGAGCATTCTGAAAATCAACAGAGAAGAACACAAGCTACGGTTCCTGCGATTAAAATGATTCTGTTTTATAGCTAACTTTTCATGGAGAATCAACCCCAAAAAATTAAGTGCCGAAAGAAACGAGGGGACTTTAAAAAGAAAAATAACTACTTTGAGATAAAAGTACCAACTAACGAGATGATGTATCTTTAAATCAACTCTAATGATATTTTCCTAAAACTAAATAAGACTAGCCTGATTAAACCACAGAACTGTGAACCTAGAGACACATAATAATGTTGTATCAGATGTGGCAAGTGCAATGTGCTGCATGACGGCAGGGGTTCTCACCCTGACTCTGCAATGGGATTGCCAGGGGACTTTTAAAAAATGCTCCTTGGAGAAATGGGAACTCTTTATTAACCACTGTTGGTAGGAGTGTAAACTAGTACACTCATTATGGAAAAGAGGATGCAGGTTTCTTCAAAAATAAATCTGTCATATGATCCAGCAATCCCTTGACTAGATATTTATCCGAAGAAAATGAAATCAGCATGTCAAAGAGACCTCCGCACTCCCACGTTTGCTGCAGCAGTATTCACAATAGCCGAGATATCAAACCGACCTAAATGCCCATCAACACACGGATGGATAAAGAAGATGTTGGTACATACACACAATGGAGTATTATTCAGCCTTAAAAGAAGAGTGAAATTCTGTCATGTGGGGCAACATGGGTGAGCCTGGAGGACGTCATGCTAAGTGAAATAAGCCAGGCACAGCAAGACAAATACTGCATGATCTCACTCACATGCGGAAGCTAAAAAGTCGACCTCACAGGGAGTACAACAGTGGTTACTAGAGGCTGGGAAGGAGGGGGTGGGGGGAGAAGAGCCAGAGGTCAGTTAACAGATATAAAATTAAAGCTAGACTGGAGGAGTAAGTTCTGAGTGTTCTATGGCACTGCAGGGTGACGATAATTAGCAACAATTTATTGTATATTTTCAAATAGCCAGAAGAGCAGATTTTAAATGTTACCAAAATAAAGAAATGATAAATGTCTGAAGTGATGGATTTGATCACTACGTGTTGCACATATATATCAAATTATATTGTACATAATTGTAAGGTGTACATAAGTGTTGAGTAAAAATAATAAAAAATAAAAGGAGGTAAAAAACACTTCCTGGGCCACATTTGCAGGCACCCGAGGGCTCTGGGTGGAGCTCAGGCCCGCACTGTGATCAGATGCACCCCGAGGCTGGGGACCCGCTCCAGGTCGGTGTGTCTGCTGTCCGTTGATGATACTGCGTATCAGAGGACCCAAACAGGATATTCAGGGTAACCCAAAGGAAATGGCTCAGGTCAGAACACTGAGATTACAGCAGCAGTAACAGTTCCCGTAAATCAGAGGAGGGACTGTTCAAGTCCAGGTAATTAACACAGATAAGGAACAATGATAAAAGGGGAGGCAGGCGGCTCAGGATCTGGAAACCAGCAGGGAGCCCTGAAGTGCATACTAGTGGGCACCATCAGGATTACTCCGTGTTCCTCGTTAAAACTGCACCCAAGGAAACGCACTCAACACAGTGAAGTGGTCTCCAGTGTAGACACACTGTAACTGCTCGTTCTTGTATTTATACTTTTTTAACAATATCATTCAGGAAGATAAAAATGTTCACATATTAATCATCTTTCTTCAGGATTAATTGCCCACACATTGATAACTCTTTACAACTTTGTTTTATTCCTCACTGAAAGCAAGAGGGGGAATTCCAGTGAACAATCATACTGGATTTCAGAGCAAGGTGATCACAGGAGGTCAGAGACACAGATACCGAGGCAACGGGTCGGCAACCAACATCTGCGGACCCATCACTGCTGGCCGGGCAGTACCAGTGTCTCACCCAATCCCCACACCATAATCCCCTGAAGATGAAAACTTCAGGTCCAGGATGCCTAACCACCTCGCCTGCCCAAGGTCACTGAGCAGGTGGGGGGTGCCACGCTCATACCAAATTCATGCCCATGAGGCTGCACAAATGTGGTCTCCATCACACCCAGCTGCCTGCCACCACATAGGCAGTAATGGCACCTACACATGAAAAACAAACTAGCAAAAGAAGAATGGTGGAAAAATGAGTGATAACTGACAAGAAGCCTCTCCACGAAGGTCAGGAATATTCCCAGGGAGTGCTGGGGAAGGCTTTACGGAGCTGAGATTTAAACTGACTCCCAAGTGCTTTGCATGCCTTTGGTGCTCAATATGTATTTTTTGAATGCAATTGGTTAAAAAAAAAAAAAAGAATATGGCACGCCGAGGTACCTAAATATGCAGTATATCTGGCCACCTCCATTTCTAGGCCATCAGCAAAGAAACGGAGGTGGCCAGATATACTGCATATTTAGGGGATGATGCAGGTTTACCATGAAAAACCAGGATAGAAACAAACAGACTGCAGCCAGCCTTTGAAGGGTTAAATGCCAAGTTAAAAAGCATATGGACACAAAGCTGGAGGCACTGGAAAGTGCATAGCTCGCCCACCTGCGAGGAGTAACAAAAAGCTGAACCTAGGAAGGGGGCGCTGGGAAACATCCTCCACGGCTCAGAAAATGTGTTCCGAGCCAGCTTAAGGGGGAAAAATAAAACAAAAAAAAAATCAAGAGCTGTTGTAACCCCCAATGTGTCTTCTTGTTTATCAAATGTTAAGGGCTTCAAACCAGAGTCCTCGTTACTGCTGGCATCAACCTAGGGTAAGGGCAAGTGGACTGGTTTTCACGAATGGGGAGAAGGCCGGTGCTGGGCCACCGTGCGGTGAGCCTCAGTTACTTGGGCAGAGAGAGAAAACGAGGCTTAGTCACTAGTATTCTGCGTCCTGCGGAGGGAAAATGTGGGAAGTGACACACTAGGCACCAATGTTGGTGCTTCCTGCCCTGTGCTTAAAACACACCCATTTCTGTCCTATTGATCTATCTACCCACCTACCCTAGAGCTGAAACTGACCTTCCCTTCTTGCCATGCCTACAGCTGGGCTGAAGACCACCATTTTCCAGAGGAATGGCTCAGGGATGTATCATGCTGGTGCAATTACTAAGAAACCATACACACACACACACGCACACAATTTAAAACCGAACAAATTCGACTGGGCGCAGTAGCCGATGCCTGTAATTCTAGCACTTTAGGAGACCGAGGTGGGTGGATCACTTGAGGTCAGGAGTTTGAGACCAGCCTGGCCACCATGGTGAAACCCTGTCTCTACTAACTTTACAAAAATTAGCTAGGCATGGTGGCACGTGACTCTAATTCCACCTCCAGAGGCTGAGGCATGACAATCACTTGAACCCGGGAGGCGGAGGTTGCAGTGAGCTGAGATCACACCACTGTACTTCAGCCTGGGCGACAGAGTGAGAGTCCATCTCAATCAATCAATCAATCAACCTGAACAAATTTGATTAATGAGCTCTGCCATTTCACTTTAACCACTCCTGCTTTTATCCCTCCTACTGCTTAAAGCTGCTGGGGCATTGGTGTTCCAGGAAAGGCGCCCTCCACGGTTTGCATGACCCACCCGAGGCTTGGCAGCAGAGCCCCGTCTCACTGGGGACACCTAAGGACTTTGTCCTTAGATCATTATAGTCCAGTGGTGCCATAATGTATATTGTATACGTGTATTTTTCACAAGTCCTACATATTAGCAAATGGAATCTAGAGCATTTTTATTGTGACACAATGCACACAGCATACAATTTACCATTTTTAAGTGTAGAGTCTGATGGCATTAAGCACACTCACACTATTGCGCAACCATCACCGCCACGCATCTCCAGAACCTTCTGTCTCCCCAGACTCCAATTAAATGCCAGCTGCCCATTCCCACCCCCCAAGCCCTGGTAAACCACCACTCTAGTTTACTCTAGGTACCTCTTATAAGGGGAACTGTTTAGTTATTGATCCTTTTTAGACGGTCTTATGTCACTGAGCACGGGTTTCATCCATATTGCAGCACGTGTGAGAATCTCCCTCCTTTCCAAGGCTGATGCGTATTCCATTCTGTGGACAGGCCACATTGTGTTTATTTACTCAGCTGACGGCAGACACCTGGGTTGCTTCCGCCTTTTAGCTATTAATGACGCTAACAGGGGGTACGAAGATTTCGCCATCCTGCTTTCAATTCTTTGGGTATATACCTACAAACAGAACGGCTGCATCATGTGGCCATTTTCATTTTCTGAAGTTGTATTTAATATTCTCCTAAATTATCCAGAATGTTTAATTAGTAATTATAATAAAACTCTTGGAAAAGATTAAAATCATGGACTTTGATTACTTCCATTTCCTTGTTTAATGTCTTCACTTTCGTTCTCCTGGGGTGGAGAAGCGGGGATACAAGGAGGTAAAATCCTTTACATGTTGGAGAGAGGTAAGTAACTCTAACCTGAAAACTCGAAATTCAAAATGCTCCAAAAGCGGAAACTTTTCACCGACGCTAACACTCAATGGAAATGCTCGTCACGGATTTCTGATTTGAGATGCTCAACTGGTAAGCATAATGCAAATATTCCAAAATCTGAAACATGTGAAATCTGAAACACTTCTGGTCCCAAGAATTTCAGACGGGTTATTTAACCCATATTATCAATGATAAATTGTGCAAGAATCTCTAGCCAATTTTGAGGCTATCTTAGCTTAGAGACAACACCTTCATAAACTGTTACTTCTTTTTTGACGGCCTGGAACTGCTGTATGCCAGCCAGCCTTGCAGTTTTAATGTACACACACAGGCCACACATGTATCCAAGCGTAGGATCCAGGCCTCATCAAGCTTGTGCCTCTGGTTCCGTGCAGGTGCCTCACTCTTAAAGACACTCACTTTGCTGAATGACTTTCTGACAGTAGGATAATGAAAAGAACTTGAATTTGTTTTGTTCTGGTCCTCTGGAACAAAACACTCTAATTAGCAATATCACCATAAACTATGCAAAACTATACAGTGAGTGCAGGTTTCAACTAGAGACAATCAAGTGTCCTTGCCCACGTCTGAAGGTTCTGTGGTATAAAGGCCCATACTTATGGATTACTATGTGTAGAAGAATCCTGTGTCAATTTTAATCTTCATTTTGAGTTGTGCTGAGCTCCTCCGATAGCATTAATCCCTAAGGGGATTTGGATTCCTAAATCAGAAAAGCAGCAAAGTCTTTAGTAACCCAAAGGAAATCTAAGTGCTCATCCTTACTCAGTTCTTCAAAACATACACGGAGATAAAGCAGTTTCAAAGTGATCCCTACAACTAGCATTTCAGAATCAAAATTAAAAACACTGAGGAAAGCGAAATCCTTAAAAGTGAAATGTTATTATTTGAAGAAGTTAATGGAAAACTTTATTCAAGCATGGTCAATCTTTAATTACAGATGCAAATTCAAGTTATTTAGTTTTACTTCTGACAAACTAAAACAAAAAAATCAGAAATTACTAAGCAATATTAATCCTATCATTCTAACTAAGCGTATCAGGATAAATTCCTGAAGTAAATTAAACAAGACAGGTGGTACTTTAAATTTAGTTATTTCCTTATTAATTGCTTTGAAAATAAATCAAACATTGGAGAGAAAAAAGTAACAATCTGTATGTTACAATGTCACCTTAAAGTGCCAAAAAAAGGGGGGGTGGGGGGGAACAGAACATCACCCAACCTTTCTTTTTAGTGCAGAGAATAAAGAAGAATTAACAGCAACAACAACAATTAAAAAGGGCAAATGAAAATATAAAAATAACCATAGCTACCTACAAGGTATCATTCTCCAGCAGTGGGATCTTATTATTGATCCCATCTTCAAAAATTATATTTCCTGCAGAAATGAGTCTACTTTGACATGGGATTGAATGATCAATACTTTTCTTCATGCTGATCCTGACTCTCAGAACCAACTGGCTTTTTCCAACTACTGTTTTCATAGACAACTGATCAATTACAACCTAATTTCTCTATTTCATTAACAGTGTGTGGCCATTAATTTCAAAACCTAGACATTAAAGGAAGATACTATCTTGGGTAGATACAACAAGAGTAGCTACAAGCAAACTTCTACTCCAAAGAAAATTAGCTTACAACCTATTGTTACTGCATCTAATGTGTTCTAAGCTAAAATGTTCAAGTGCTCATTTTCCACCCTTAGTTCACCTCACAGAGGGTAACACTTCAAACACCTCGTTTGGAAGTATATCTATAATTACTCAGAGTAAGGAGGGGTTTCAAGGTGTTTGCTGATATTCATCATGTCTACTTCAGCCTTCTACCTGCAATGCCAACAGCAATAGCCTAAGAATGAAAACTTGTCATCTATACTTTTAATCCTTCCTCAGTGCTGCCATTTCTATCAATTTCTCAGTATTCAAACAGCAGAGTACAGCACAGGACAATTAACTTCTGACTTCTGACCCCCACTACATCTCTAAATGAGAGATTAGAAAAACAGTTTAAACTTGAGTAACATTTACATTAATTTTAACTGCGTCTCAACTGCTATCATAATGACTCTCTATGCTTAGTTACAATGTATTAGTATTAGTAGATGTTACAGACCTCCCTTAAAACTACAAAGGCAAAGACTACAAAGTGTAACAACTAAACCCCAACAAGAAGCTAGTGGTGGAACCACCACACAAAAACAGTCAGTCTTGTGGTTAGCTCCTAAAAGCAAGCCACATACTTAGTTCTGGTGTTTCTAGAGGCTAGGGCAAGCCATGGAAACGCCATTAAGATGAATATTCTAAGGCAAAAACAAACCTATGACTTCAGAAGACAATCTGGTACTTCTAAGATCTAAGATAAATTGCTCCATGAGGTTCTTTAAAAGAAACAAGTCAATACACACACAGACACTCAACCACCCCAAAACCATAAGGAAGGAATAATAAACATGAAAGAAGCGACTCGATAAGACAGGGCAGGTTACAAACTCAGCAGAATCCCCAAAGTACAGAAAAGCAGCTGTTTTCCTAGCGTTGCCCCTGCACATAGAGCTATTTTTTCCTCCCTCAAGAAAAATCTTACTTGGAACCTCAAAAACAAAACGGATCAAAGCTGAGGTTCTCTGGGGGGCGGGGTGCTCTGGACTCCCCCTCAGCCTCAGGGCCCACCTGTCAGAGGTGGAGGTGTGGCAGTGGGCCGTGCATGTGGCCAGGCCTCCATGTGGGGGGCCTGCCCAGCATGGGGGTGGGGGATCACTACACACTACACCTCCTTGGAATTAGGAAGCATCATAAGAAAATGGAAATACGTGATTTGATTTGAGAGAGAAACAGGCTGCCGAGAGCACGGACAGATACCTCTGTCCTCACAGGCTCAGCTGCTTGCCTGGAATGAACCACTCAGATAAAGGTGAATGGTCAGCATCACTGAAAGGGGGGAGGCAGGCCAGGGGGACAGAAACTGCATCCCCCCCACACACATCTGGTCACCCTTCCAGGTGTCATTCTGTCAGCCTTTCAATTACTTTTCAGACCATGTGAACAGGGTCTTCACTTACCTCACAGTGAACTTTTCAAAACCTGTTCTCAGTGGTTGTGACATTCACTCAGTCTTTATCTTTAGTTCTCTTCAGTCAAGAGTTTCTCATCTCATGAGTTCTTTGAGGAAATTCATCCACAAGTACATAGATTTGATATAAAGACTATCTTTGAAATTTAAAAAATTTGGCATGTAGTGTCATCTTCTAAGAGAAGGCTAGAGCTATGCAGTTTGTAAAAAAGATGGCCACTCCAAACCTGAAGGTTTCAAAGCAATCATGTTAATCATTCTGTAGACTACAAAGTATCGGAGACAAGTCTCAATCAGTTTAGATCATGGCCCATGACATAGCCTCAGGAGATGCTGAGAACACGTGCTAAGGTGGCTGGGTTACAGCTTGGCTTTACGCATTTTAGGAATACAGAAGTTACAGGCAAAGACATAAATCAATACATGTAAGGTATACATCAGTTTGGCCTAGGAAGGCAGGATGGGGTGGCGGGCCGGGGAGGCTTCCAGGTCACAGGTGGATCCAAAGATCTCCTAATTGGTAATTGGTTTCAAGAGGAAGCCCTATGTGAAGAGTTGAATCCAGCATAAAGAAATGCTTGAGTTCAGATATGGAGGTGTGGAAGCCAAGGTTCCTGTCACGGAAGCCAAGGTTTTTGTCATACACATGAAGTCTCCAGGTAGCAGGCTTCCTATATAGGGCGACTGTTTCTTATCAGACCTGAAAAGGTGTCAGCCTTTCTGGAAAAGACCTGGTAAGGGAAGGAGATTCTCTAAGGGAAATGAACATTTTCCCCACAAGAGAGCTTTACAGGGGCATTTCAGAATATGCCAAGTTGTATTTTGGGATAACACACTTTGGCTTCCTTCAGGGCGCCTATTCCCTGTCATGTGATGCTCTACCTGAGTCAGGTTGGAAATTGGTATCTGGTTGCTACACAGTCTGTTCTGTCAGTATTAGGATCTCTCTTTTAATGTTAGTGCTAGTCAGCTGTGTCTGCCTCCATCCCTCACATTATGGCCTGAACTAGTTATGTAGGTTTCTTTAGGGTCCCCTTGGACAAGAGGCAATAAAATTCTAAGTTGGGGGGGTTAGAAGGCTATTTTTGGTTTACAATTCTAATATCAAAACACCTAAGTTTATCAAACATCCAAAACAACCCTAACATCAGGGCCAAGCAAAATGTGTTCATTGGCTAGAGAGCACAGTGGCAAAATGTGTTTTGGAAGATAGTTAGATAACTTGCATCAAAAATATTAAACTAAACAAAACAAACCTTCGAGAAATCCGAATCTAGGAATTTATTCATCATCATGGATTTCCACTGGGATGTAATCGAAAGGATGCTCTTTGCAGTGTGACTAAACAGTGGGGCGTTTGCTGTAATTAAAGTAGACTGTGGTTATGCCTAATGACACAGAGCTAAACATGATCTATGAGGCTGGGCCAACCCCAGCACACAAGACAGAGATGTGTGTTCTCACATGCAAACCACAGGCAGGGCACAGTGAATAAAGGCAAGGATATGCGCCTGACCTCCTAGGCTCAGAAGCCAGCTCTGTCCGGGATTCGCCCACTCATCCATGCCTACTCTCCCAGCTGGAGGACAGTCTACTCTTCACCCTGTTTCCACAACTGTGAACACTGTGGTACCATGCCAGGCTGTTACCGCTGTACTGAACACCTCTATGCGTGGGCATGCCTATGTAATACAAGTGTTGCAGGCCATGAGGCTGGGCTGTAAAGGCCAGTCCCCTGCAGCTCTGGCTCCTCATGGATAATGCCATGCGTGGACCCCCATGTCAGAACCTACCCCAGTCACAAACCCATTCTACAAACCCTGTGTTCTATGCGAAAAGTCAAATGAAAACTAGCTTAATAGCTCAGAATGAAGAATAGGCCCGTGCACAGCTAAAACATTGGTTAGAGCAGGATAAACTATCAATTACAACTTTTCTTGAACTTGTAGGAGGGCTGAGGTTGCAAAGCAGCCACACAGCCTGCAATCTGAGGAAACACAAGCCACTCCAAGGAAAGCTGGGGCCATGTGGACTGTGTCTCAAGTGCTGGAGAACATAAGAGACAGATAATAGTAAGAAACACTCAGCTGAGCTTCTAAAGAACTGCAAGAGGCGGTGTGTGGACGGGCACCACAGTGCAGCGGTTCACTGATGAGAAAGTCGGGAGGCGAAGCAGATCAGAGACAATCTCCCTTAGTGATTTAGGCACAGAGCAGGGGACCTGCCACCCCCATGAGAAAAGCAAGGACCCCCCAGTCTCCTGCCCTGCCCTCTCTCTGGCCTCTGGGGGGGAGGGCAGCAAACCCTGTTGATCTACCAGTGCCAAAGGAAGGAGAGTGTGGAAAAGAAAACAAACAAAAAAAAGAACTCTTTCACTCTTTGAGCAAAAGAAAAAAACCATGAAACACTTCACCCCCACAGCTGAGACACACAGGGCCTAAGACAGAACAACCAAAGATTACCCCGTTCCCAGCCTCCACTGCAGCCCTCTCCCAGCCTAGCAAGAACTGAGTACAAACCAGCAACAGTCCCCTCCCCGGAGAAGAGAAGACCAGAGAGAGCAGTCAGTCCTCTACGACTCAGGCATATAGGGACAGCCAGAAGCGGACGGTAAACCACAAGCACAGAAAAACCTTCCGGCAACCCCAGGTTTCCACCCTCGGGGAAAGGGTGCCATTTTTTTTAATATCATAAAATGTTTAAAAGCCATCAAAAAACCAAAACATGTCCTGTTCATACAGATAAAAGACTGCAGTGAAAATATGGAAGAGGGATTTGGGCTATTTTCAGGATGGTTAGAGGTGAGTGCTCTGGTTTTTGGTAGTAAATTACATTTCCCAAGGTGAGAACGTTAGGAGGAGACAGGTAAGAACTTGGGTGGCCAACAGGCTAGACCCAGGCTCGGCCAACAAGGGCTCCTGGCCAAATCTGGGCTGCTTCCTGTTTTTGTGAATAAAGTTTTGTAAGCCACGTTCATTTGTTTACCTGTTGTCTTTGGCGGCTTTCAGGCTACAACAGTGGAGTTAAGTAGTAGTAGAGACCATCTGGCCTCAAACTCTAAAATATTTACTAACTGGTTCTTTAAAGAGAAAGCATGCTGATCCCTAGACTAGACAGGCCTCTTTTGTCCAGTATAACCCTCCTAGTAAGGAAGTATAGAGAGTTCCCTGGAAGGCCGGAAGAAGATAACTGTTTAGCGACCGGAAATATTTTAAAGCCAAGGGCTGTTGTTTCTAAATCTAAAATTGTTTGCCAGTCATGCTACCAGGCTTTCTGTTCCCTGCTTAAATATGGAAGTATCAGCTTTTCCCCAATCCCATAATCACTTTTTAAACAGCTTTAAAACACTACAGGCCACCATTCTCCATGCTTTTAGCTTTGGTGATTCTATTGCCACTGCCACACACTTTCTGCTTTTTAACAGAGCCCCTAAATGTATCAGGGCCTCACACTGTGGAGAGGGGAGAAGCTCAGGTTAGCAAATTACCAATGTAATGCTTTAAAAGATGGCAATTAAAACCACCTCTGAAATAAAAAAAAATTTTAATAATAAGGAAGAGTGTTAATAAAATTACCCTCATTCAAGAGATTTTCATTCCTTCGCTCAAATTTTGAGCACTGGGAAGAAAATTCTGAAGACACAATAAGGTCTCTGCCAAGTTAGCTTTGATCCCGGGGAAACAAACTTTGAAGAGTTTAGTAGCGTTTGGTAATGCTGGACTACATGTGCGAGCCACCATCATTAACAGTCTGGCCTGGACTCAGAGAAAGGCTCAGGACTTCTGCTAGTCCCCCTCCCCTGCAAGTCACTCTCCTCGGAGCAGTCAGCAGTTGCTATGGTTTGAACATTTATCCCTTCCAAAATGCATCCTGAAATGTAACCCCGAGTGTGGCAGTATTGAGACGAGGGGCCTTTAAGAGGCAGCTGGGTCATGGGGGCTCTGCCCTCATGAATGGGTTATCACGGGAGTGCGACCAACTGGTGGCTTCATAAGAAGAGGGGGAGAGTGAGTGGAGCTGGCACATGAGCATGCTCTGCCCCCTCGCCATGTGATGCCTGGGAACTCGGCAGAGTCCTCACCAGCAAAGAGGCTCCACCAGAGGGAGCCCCTTGATCCTGGACTCCTCAGCATCTACAACTTGAAGGAAGAAAAATTCCTTTTCTTTATAAATTACGTAGTTTCAGACATTCTCTCATAAATGTCTGAAAATGGACTGAGAGAGCAATCAAACGTCAAACGTCAATCAGTGCACGTTATGTCTCCACTTCAATCCCTTCACCATCTGGAAAAAACCCAACCTTCTTACCCCAGCCACAAAGCCCTACGACATTCCACCCCTGCTGATCGGTAACTGTAACTGCGCCTTGGTACCTGCCTTGATGAACAGGGTGCTACTCCTCTCCGAAGGAGCCACTGCAGGGAACAGTGACCCTCCAGGCCACATGCAGATGACGATGAGCTGGGGTTGTCTACAGAAATGAGAAGCGGCCGTGTTATCCTATTGCTCCCAGGAAGAAAGGGTCAGATCAAATTCATCAAAATCAACGTCAACATTTTTCCTAATGGTCAGGAAAAAAAAAAAATTCCCAACTTGCAAACAGGTGAAAGGACCACGTATCATTTCAACATTATGCCGGGGCACTGTGAGCCACTCCCACCCAGGATCATCTCGTTCTTTATGGCCATGTACTTTCATCTGACTGTTTAGCGCTGGTTAGAGCATTTTATAGCTTCCTATGGATGTTAATTTTAGAAAACTGACAGTGATATAAATCAATAGCATTGCTTAGAGGTTTAAATGACACCTGTTCAGGAGAAAAGACAACAGCAAAGGTTAGTATGGCTGCCCTGCAGGCCGTTAAAGTCTCTCTCTCTGCAACTATCCCCCCACTGTTTCAGAGCCTACACATGCTCTCCTGCATTTTCTTGGACTCCACTCTACTATCTTTTTGATTCCTTCGCTGAGTTAAATGAATACTTCACATGAATGGATTCTGTATTTGTAAGTTATGTTTTTACTTACTGGAAGTTGAAATTTGAAAGTGGATGTCCTGTAACCCCTACAGGTTTAAAACTAACCTAGGAAGTTATTTAAAGTTAAGCAATTTTGAAAATTATAGATTCTTTTCTAGTATTTTGTTTAAAGCTAAGGGACAGGGGTTAGAAACACCACGCTCTATGACATGAACTCTGAGGCTCTCAGCTATCCCTAGAACCAATACCAAAATTGGATTGTGCCTCTGGCTACAAACCAAGGACCCCCTTGAGGAAACAGTACCACGAATACCACATCAATTGTGAAGAAAGTGGTGCAGACACATTTTGTTCACTAAACCAGGCAAAACTTTCCTAATGAACTAGGGCAAAATTTTCTTTCAAGTGTCATGACCATGCACAGTTATACTTTTACTGAGTAACTACTGTGTGCATTTATGTGTGAGGGCACTGTGTATCTGACTCGTCAGCACACTCTTATCACATGCTACCAGACAGCTTAAAGCCAAATTTGTGGCCCACTTGCAGTCACCAAAGCCACGGCATGCATACCCTGAACTGGACTAACCATATCCCTGGCTTTAATATGTTTTCATTTTGGTTTGTCTTGACATCTTTGCTTGGATAAAAAAACAAAACACTATATCCCTGTATTTCCAAACTGTCAACTGCCTTAAAAATCCTTTTTCAGGTGAGGTCTAGAGGTGTATAAATCATCAGAAACACTCCACTACCCACTTCATGCCTTCTATCCAAACCATCGCTTCCAACATTGCTGCTTTATAAAAACCCGACGAATCCTTCCAGGCTCACGGAGACCCCTTTTCCCTCCTCTTCATAGTTTCTGTAGACCTCAACCAGACATGCTCGCTCCTTGAACCTCTGAACACAGTCTCTTTTAAGTTGCTCAGCTGAGAGCACTTACCCGCTGCCTTACGTTACAGCCTTTTGTGCACCTGGCCTCTCCGCAGCCCAGCAAGCACTGGCTCTCAGAGGACAAATCACATGGTCCCATGGGGCTCACCCAGTGGACCTCATGACATGGCACACAGCATGCAGTGTGCTTAATAAACTGGACAGAAGGAACAGAGCAGAAAGTATGAAGGGAGTTAAAGGCAGAGCACTCATTCGTTAATGAGTGCCTCTTCTGGCCATAACCATAATAAAACCATAGAATAACTTAATCTGGCCACGAGACAAAGATACAAAAATCAGAATCACCGTTTAACAAACCTGAGCAGGCAAGCACTGCTTGATGCTGTTCCAGGTGCTAATGCTGTGAGACTGAGTAAATAAACATACGCTTAGGTAAAGAAACCAGCACATTAAGCATGCAACTAGAACTGCGGCTCAATGCTACGTTTTAGATGGAGGGGGAAGATCGGGGAGCCTTCTCCCAGGAAGTGCCATCCGTGCTGAGGCCACAAGGATAAGGAGTCAACCAGACCAAAAAAAAAAAAGTATGTGTGCATATGTATATATACGACTACATGTGCAAAACCAGGAGGAAGGAATTTGGCCAATTCCAGAAAGTGAAGGGAGCCTAGTGTATTGGAAGCAGAGTAAGCAATGAAGGGTCAGCCGCAAAGGGTCCTGTAGGCCACAGTAAGAAGTACGAATTTGACCAGGCGCAGTGGCTCACGCCTGTAATCCCAGCACTTTGGGAGGCCAAGACGGGCAGATCACGAAATCAGGAGATCGAGACCATCCTGGCTAACACGGTAAAACCCCGTCTCTACTAAAAATACAAAAAAATTAGCCGAGTGTGGTGGCGGGCGCCTGTCCCAGCTACTCTGGAGGCTAAGGCAGGACAATGGTGTGAACCTGGGACGCGGAGCTTGCAGCGAGCTGAGATGGCACCACTGCACTCCAGCCTGGGTGACGGAGGGAGACTCCGTCAAAAAAAAAAAAAAAAAAAAAAAAAAAAGGTATGAATTTTATCTCAGGTACACCAGAAAGTGAAGACACACCCTTAAACAGGGCAGTAATGTATGACTTACATCTATAAAAAATCCTCCTGGTGTGTGAGGCATGGATTGGAAAAAGGCAATAAAGACAGATGTCAATTGCTTGGACAAGGTGGTGGCAATGGTGAGAGGCAGAGCAGACAGTAAGGATGCAGCAGAGGGGACGGCATGGCTTTCGGCTGGAGCTACTGAATAGCTGGAGGTAGCACTTACTGACACCAGACAGCCTGGACACAGCAGCCCCTCCCTAACTCCTCACATGGAGGGCGTCAGTAATTACCCTAGTGTTTACAATAAGTTTAATACAGGGCTTAGTCATGACATGATAAATGTATCTTCTTTCCAATATACTTGCTTCTCCTTTCTGGATGAGTGCCTTTAAAAGACTGCTCTCATTCTCAAAGAGCAACAAAACCAAAGGTGTCAGGTGAAATACAGAGACCACCATCTTATGACCTAGGGCCCCTCAAGGCACGGTGTGTCTATGACTGTGACCACTTGCTCATGCATACTTTGTACACTTCTGCACACGAGCATGGAAACTTTTAAATCCCATATATAGTCTAAGCATAGAACCTTTTGGGGCTTAACCAGGTAAGCAGAACACAGCAAAGAATGGAGCCTCAAGAGACAGGCAGAATGTGACCATGGGCAGGAGAGGTGACCTCCAGTTAGTAAGCACCACGATAGTGATTAAGGGGCACAGCATTTCCACTTGTGGATGTAAGAAGCTGCAGGGCGGAGGATGCACAGCGGGTCAGGATGTCAAAGGACTGCCTGTGGGCTACTGGTTGTCCTGGATCAGAATTTAAAGTTCCATTTCTACAGGATGGAGGGGAGAAAATGGGGAGAGACGTTAAGCTTAGAGGTCAGGCATGATTTCGTAGGTAGTATTTAAAAGTAGAAGCATTTATGCTTAAAAAAACAGACCCTGGAAGCTTGGAGAGCCAAGGATATACGCTGCCTCGGGGCACGGGGGCGGGGTGGTTCTGAGGAGGTATTTTCACTAAGTAGCTAGCTTAATCTGCAAAGCTAAAGGCTAAGCAAACTACAGTGAAATCAGATACTTCCTTAAGCAAATTTCTAAAACAAACACCTAGCTTCAGTCCAGATCAGTCTTTCTCAAACTAAGGTCCAAGGTCATACCACCTATCCATCTATGAAACACCAATGCCTAAATCCTGTGCTCGCACCCTCTGATCATCTATAAGGCCTGGATGGCCTGCCCAGTCCCAGACCCTTTCCCATGAGGTTAACCAGGTGCTGCCAAGGATCACCCATTGCTATGGTTCTGAATGGCTCCCAGGACAATCAATGAGGGACCATGCCCATCTCTGCAAGGGAATGCCTGGGTACTTACAAAGCAGCGAGGGCTGAGAAACAAGGACTTGTAATGCAGTGTTCCTCTAACTAGGATGCTAGAATTTTCCATGTGTTTGGCATTTCAGGGGTCCACACTAAGTACACTGAGAAATGACAGCCCATGAGCCCCCTGATAGCAAGGAGCGGCTTTTATGTGTCTCCTTCCTTATGGGCACCAAGTGGGGTGGTAGAGAACACGGAGCTCAAGAGGGGCCAAACTGTGGAACTAATGGTTTCCTGTAACAGAGACGTTTACGACATGCTGAAGAGCAAAGGATCAAGGGAGAGCATCTAACTGAGCACATCATGTTCGAGATGAAGGCAAAAGCTACTCAAAATCTGAGACAGGAAGCTGACCTCACCATAACAGAAACCTAAAAGCCACAATGTGTCAAGTTTTATAAATACGGCTACAAAAACTATCAAGTAATTTTAAAATCCAGTTTTGCGATCAGTTTTGAGCATCTAAGACTACTTAAAAATTGTTTTAGAAGCTGGACATGGTGGCTCACGCCTATTACAGGCACTTTGGGAGGCTGATGCTGAAAGATCACTTGAGCTCAGGAGTTCAAGACCAGCCTGGGCAAAACCTCATCTTTTGTAGAGATGGCGAAACCTCGTCTCTACAAAAAAGTACAAAAATTAGTGGGGTGTGGTGAGGCACGCCTGCAGTCCTGGCTACTTGGAAAGCTGAGGTGGATCACCTGAGCCTCGGAGGAGGAACTTGCAGTGAGCCGAGATGGCACCAGCCACTGCAGTCCAGCCTGGGCGAGATGGAGCCAGACCCTGTCTCAGAAAAAAAGAAAAAAGAAAAAACAAAAAAAACCCAAAAACCCACAAAAAAAACTACTTGACAGTCAGCTTTTCTTCCAATCCTTCCATAAATCATGGAAATACAGGCCAGAACTGCAGCGGTGTGGTCTGTTTTCCCCCCATCTCCCCTTTCTGTAGGAGGACAACCTGGTAACCCACTGGCCCTACAGTGATCCTAGCTCTTGGGGTGCACCCCTGACTCACTTGAGCTTGCAGTAGCAGCAGTTTCTAATGTTAAACAGTAACGTGCAACTCTGAAGACTGTGGTGAGGTGCCACCCCAGGCTGTCACAGCATTACACAGACTATATAATCAAGAAAACCCAGTGTGGAACTGCTTATTACATGCATATGAGAAAAATCCCTTGTGAAAACTGGGAAATGCACAGATTAGACTGCACAACATACATTCCTAAATGGCGAATTTCTGTAAACAGTGATTAATATAACACCATAAATTAGGCCACTTATTGAGAACATATTAACAGAAAAAAATGAAATGTGGAAGACTCTGCAAGTAGAAATTTTACTAGGGCAACCTCCTTCTCCCCAAATAAAACTAAACCAAACCAAAACTCAGACTGAGACTATTTTTACACCACTCTTCCTCTTGGTTTGTTGTTATAAAGCTGTGACAATTTTGATAGCTGCCATAGTTTTAGAACTTTTGTCCCATCAGATAAGGTTTATCTGAAAAACCAAAGCACAGAAGTTAAACTTATGCTCACTTTCCCTTTGAAGTCCATAATAAAAGAGTGCTTCAAATCACAGAAATCAGAAGCAACCGACACACTCTGTATGCAATGTCATGCCTTCCAAGGCCGGTCCGGGCTGTGTGGTCCTCCTCTTTTTCTCCTGTGGCCTTCACACTTGTACTGTCATGAGGCAGACACAAAGAGGCAGCCGCATGCACAGAGAATGCTCAGGAGCATTAATTGCTGGCAATCCAGCAATTAAACAGCATGATCTTCTGCACTCACCTAGCTGATAACGCTCACGTTATGCTTTCATGGATTCCTACAAAATTCTTACGTTACTTCAAACAGCTACCAAACTTTGCTGAAAGTGTCATGCAAGAAAATGCTACAATTACAATGTGAACATGGAATACGTAATTTAAAACTACATTAGCAAGATGAAAAATAATCTCCGTCCCGTTTTCCATTCAATAAAAGTCATATCACCCGACCATGGGAGAGGCAGAGTTTCTCTTACCAGATAAAATGTACAACCCTCTCACCATTACCAACGTAGTAATTAAAGCTGTAGACACTCCTCCTTACAGACCACATCATCTTACTATTTGATTTTACAATTTTACTAGGAGGAAGTTACTTCTTCCAAGGCTTAAATCACTGTAGAAACAATTCCCACAACAATTACTGTTGACAGTAGAGAGGCCCTATGATACGAAATTACTCAATTGGTGGAATGTATGGTTATGTGGGTGAGGGATCCCCTAAAAGTCCTGACTTGATCCCTATGCAATCTATGCATCTTACAAATGTGCACTTGTACCCCATACACTTATATAAATAAAAAATAATAAATATAATAAAGGGGAAGGCCAGGCGTGGTGGCTCACGCCTGTAATCCCAGTACTTTGGGAGGCTGAGGCAGGCGGATCACAAGGTCAGGAGAACGAGACCATCCTGGCTAAAGATGGTGAAACCCTGTCTCTAATAAAAAATACAAAAAATTAGCTGGGCATGGTTGCGGGCGCCTGTATTCCCAGCTACTTGGGAGGCTGAGGAAGGAGAATGGTGTGAACCCAGGAATCAGAGCTTGCAGTGAGCCGAGATTGCGCCACTGCACTCCAGCCTGGGCGACAGAGCAAGACTCCGTTTCAAAAAAAAATTACAAAATACAAAATAAAAATAAATAAAATAAAAAGGGGGAACAAATAAAACTAAAACAATGAAAAAGAAGAGGTCCTATGAAAATGGAGGCAAAGACTTGACACAAGAGGCGTGTGGCATGCAGAAAACCAGTGCTGTGGGCAGGTGGCTCCCAGCCACCAAACGTGGCCCGTCGGCTCTGATCCAGGCCGAGTCAGTGGCTTCACTGGTGTAATTCTCAAACATGAATTTTATGACTGACTTCCCCTTTCATTACTTCAAACTCAGCAGTCCATCCCCTCCCACTGACTGCTTCTAAACATTCCCTCACTGCAACTGTGAAATTAAGCGTGCCACATCAGAAAAGGCGCTGAAATGTGGCCTGCCTTTGTCACAGAATACATTTCTCACAATCAGCTGAGCAGCTGAGGAGACAGTTCAGGTCTGTCTGTGGGAGAAGAGGCAGGCACCCACAGGCACATCAAGTCTGAAGGCTCAGGTCAACCCCGATAAGTTGGTTGACAGAGTGTCAAAGACAAATGAACACAGTCCTTTAGACCAACGAGAATTCCTGAGTGGGTTTAACATTCCTATTCAGTCTGGAGAGGGCTGAAGAGAACAGCCAGCCATGCGCAAACTCACTTGAGTCAGCATCCTAGTCGTGTAAACCCAGGTTCAGTAAGACGGACACACAGTCACTGTGACAGCCATGCTACTACTGGGCTGGCTTCATTTATCCAACGTGGACTTCTCTGACTTCAGTAGTTCAGATCACGCTGGGGGTAGATAGAGCACTGGGGTGTCTGGGGCAGTGGTCACCTTCCTAATGCTGTCTCTGAGATCAGTAGCTCACATAGAGACGGCCGATCACACAGGCACCGCAGAGGTCTGCTAGTGATTGAACGTCTCCATTTCAGGGCACGGACTCTGTGACAATCATTTCTCAGCTGAAGTTGGGGTGGGGATGAGGGGGACACAGTGCACACTGTAGTCTAAGTAGCTAACGTGGGTCCTCAGTACAGCGTGCAGCTGTACGATGAGGCCCCAAGCCATTTCCAGCTTTTCTCCTGGAAACACACTCCTCCTCCTTGCTGCACAGACATAAATAAGAACTTAAACTGCAGACAGAAATTAGAGATGACTATGACTGAGGTAACTGGGCTGAAAGTGTATTTGAGAACCTAGTATGTTCCCATTAAAAAAGTTCTTTTTAAGCAAAAACAAGTCTTAAATAATAAAGTAGGGAGGACAGACCAGATGTTATCATAAATAAACCTGATTGTAAAATGTCATCTTCCCAAAAGCAGGGCAGGGAGGGGCGCGGTGAATGGAAGAATTGAGCATCAAATCCACTTGCTTGGAAGAGCAAATACATCGTCCAGAAAATAACCTGGAGTAACAAATACTTTGGAGGTAAGATTTAAAATATTTTCTTAATATTTCCTATTAAGAATGCCTTGGCAGATGCCATTTATGATCCCAGACTGAGAGCCAATTACATCAGGTCCGTATCACTGGAGGAGATGGGTATTCCCTATATCGGGGTAATTACTTTTTAAATAGAGACAGTTTATCCCATTCGGTGTCATCACTCCATGAGAAGCAGGGCTGTACAAGGATCAGTTTATTATAATCTCCTTAACGATCGTCTGGCATCTGCTCTTGCCTTAGGGAACGCTGCCCACAACCGCAGGGCTGAACTTTCAACACTGCGAGGGGCCCGGCCTCTGGTCTGCAGACAGCGTGGCATGGCTCTGTCAACCACAATGCTTTTCAGACGGACCCTATCATCAGAAACGAGGGCTCTTTCTTGAACGTCCATTCTGTCAGGCTCTGAGCTCCTGGAAGTCAGGGGCTCTACGCTGTCAAGTCCGGTCCCACCTGCCTGCCGTGTGGTACGTGTTTAACACACATATGAAGCGGCACAGAGCTTCCAGAAACTCTCCCAGGCAGAGGGCTGATGGGTGTATGGCATGGGACACAGAATGAATCTGAAACTAAAAGCAAGCTTTAAAAAGATACCTCAAAACCTGAGGAAAATCTGTTTCAGGAACTCAGAAGCCACGAAGATACTTAGGAGCCAGTAACTGTGTGGACACCAAGTAATATGAATCGAGTACAGCAGACTCCAGCTGCAGGGGCCAGGCACCCAAAGCGGGAGAGGCGAGGTGTGCGTTGTGTGGTTAGGTGGCGGGTTCTTTTATCATTTCACTTGTTGTTGAAGTTGAATGAATCCTTTAAGTAGATTTTTGCTCAGATAAAACAATGTAATTTTCAATAAAATGCTAATTATCCAAAGACATTTAAGATGAACCATCAAAGAAGAAAATGCTTTCATCCACTCCACAGTTTAGTGGCCGCCTACCATGTGGCAGGTAGTAGAAAAACTAGGACGAAATGTCTTGGTTCTCACTGTCAAGAAGTTCCCTTGAGCACTGGGATGCAGCTGTGAAGAGGAATGTATTAACCTCACTTAAAAGGACATGTGCATATACAGCAGGGACACGGCGCAGGGGCACAGGTGTGCTGACTCTTCCAATTTGGAGGAGGTCCCCGAAGTGCTTAGGGCAGCAGGAGTGTAGGGGTGCCTCTTGGTGCCTTGGTAATCTGTCCCGACTACCCTGACAAACCACTTCTTTTTACTCTTCTTTTTAAAAGACAAACACTGATAATGGAAGCAGAAGTGATAAAAATTCCTCCAACAACTCACTCATGCACGTGCAAATGTTAATTAAGCCCCTAATGTGTGTAAACAACTGGACTAGGCAATGTAGGACATTCTTAACACCATTAAAATACCTGCGCAACATTTTCCATGTTGCCGTTTAAAGTTTAAGTGAATTTGTCCATCTACTCTGGATCTTGCCCTGGATATTTTTAAAAATCCGATTTTAGTTTTTCAGAGTCTTCTAGGGAATTGGCTCCCATCCATCCAATCTAAGTACACAAGCCACTTTAGTTAAGCCTTCTCCACCCGAGGCAAACGGCCTCTGAGAACTGGACTCCCTGGCACCTGCCTTCAAGGGGATCCTCATAAATAGTCCGTCTGTGTGATTAATGTGACTGACGTGAAAAAGGTGTGTTATCAAATTAGAAAGGAGATAAATGCAGTGCGTAGCCCCCCAAAAATAGGACTAGAAAAGGAGGAAGAACACCTATTCAAAAAGACAAAGTGCAGAACTGGGCACAGCTCAGTCTCCTGGCGAGCAGCATCTTGGGCACAGCTGTATTGGGAGGATGACTATGTATTGTTTCAGAGGACCACCCAAATGCTGGAACATGACATTAATTCCAAGTATGATTGCCCAGGCCTGCTCAGTACATACTGCCTTTTTTTTTTTGAGACGGAGTTTCACTCTTTCTGCCTAGACTGGAGTGCAATGGCGCGATCTTGGCTCACCGCAACCTCTGCCTCTCAAGTTCAAGCGATTCTCCTGCCTCAGCCTCCCGAGTAGCTGGGTTTATAGGCACGCGCCACCACACCTGGCTAATTGTGTGTGTGTGTGTGTGTTTTTTTTTTAGTAGAGACAGGGTTTTTCCATGTTGGTTAGGTTGGTCTCGAACTCCTAACTTCAGATGATCTGTTCACTTTGGGCTCCCAAAGTGCTGGGATTACAGGTGTGAGCCACTGTGCCCGGCCCCTAATGCCATTTCTATTGTTATTAGCCCTGGCTTTCCCTTGGGGTATCCTCTCACTCCCTTTCTTCTAGGTTACAGAGTTTAGATGAAGTTGACCTCACCCCTTGAAACTTAGGAGGAAGAGAAGCCCCTTTTCTGTCTGGTCAGCTGAGAGGTCAGGGTGGCAACCCAGAGCTGCGGGGGCACCTTGCTTCCATGCGGGAAGGACTGGCCTGACTGAGCAAGTGGAGGCTGGGGGTGGAATGGGGGTACGAGAATGATGGTAACTTCAGGCCACAGATCCAGCTGTGCCTGGATTTCGGTTCCACGAGCCAACAGATGGCATTTCATTTGCTTGTATGTTTAAGCCACTGTGGTTCAGTTTCACTCACTTGAGACAGAAGCCAAAGTCTTGAGTAATATTGTGTACTTAATAAAATCAATTACACTTATAAAAAACTCACTTGTCATCAGTGTGACACAGTACAAAGAACTAAATGGAAGTCAGGAGTAGGTTCTAACGTGGAGTCTACTTTCCTGCCAATTCTGCTAGTGACTTTGATCAAATCACTCTTTCACAAGCGGCCTCTTCTGTAAAACAAGGATTCTCTGAAAGAGGAAGATGAATGTTGGAGGAACTTAAGACAGAACAAAGGCACCAGAATAGCAGGCTCGGAAGAGGCTAGAAGGCCTGTACCCTTTGTATATATAACTGCTCTCAACCTTAAGGTACAGCATGCCATTGGAGGAATATTCCAGAAGGCCAGTACCTGGCTGCAGCAAAAACAATGCTAACGGGAATACAGGAGACAAGGGGGATTTGTAACAGGGCTCAATTCCTAGTAGCACATGCAGCAACAAGAGCAAATTTAATCTGAAAATGTGATTTTCCCCCCTTTGTCCTTGTATCAGTTAAAGTTCGAAAGGAGCAAGAACTGTAGTTAGAAATATTCCTTTTACGTCATCTGACCTAAGAAATCTAAATTTCTTTTAAATTGTACATCATGTAAGTCCAAAGTAATCAAATACACTTAGGTATATTCAAACTGAACAGGAACCATAAAATTAATGCAAATCATTTAGAGGTTTTCTATTCCCTTAAGGCAGGGTCTAGATGGTCCTATCTCACCCCATGAGTGGGGTAGGGAGGACCGTGAATCGTGGACCTCTTTTTAGGCACTCCCTTTAGAAGCATGAACACCACAGCTCAAACATGCAGAGAAGATCAGTGTAGTACCTGGGCAAGGACAGGTACATTCATGAAATGGTCACATTTTGGAAGTTAAACCACCCAAAAGAAAAACAGGCAAGATATATATGTATGTATATGGAATTAACAGAAAAATGAATGCGAACAGTCAATTAACCTGCAAAAACAGTTTTCCTTTTTTAAAATTAAAACAATGTGATAGCATTTTCTCATCTGCCAGACGCTGAAAAGGAGATTAAAATGCTGGTTAAGAATGGGCAAATATGTACTCACAATCGTTTCAGCTTTTTTAGAGAGCAATTTGGCAACATCTATTAAAATCTTAAATCAATTACAGCCCTTGTGTTTTATCATTTACAACAGCAATTTGCCAACTAACTCAAATAGTATAAAATGTACCCTCAAATAGGAAAAAAATATATATGCATATGCATATGCGTGTATAAATATATACTTATATGGGGGAGAAAAAAGGAGGAAAGTAAATGAGGCAAAATGTAAACAAGTGGTGAATCTGGGTAAGGGATACTATATGGGTATTTCTTGTACTGGTCTTGCAACTTCTAAGTTTGAAATCCTGTTTATATAAAGTTTAAAACATAAAAAGAATTTGAATCTTAAAATAGAAAGTTCTCCAAGACATGATGTTAAATAAAAAGAGCAAATGCTAAGAACAAATTATGTAGTATGATCTCATATAAAAGAGTATAAATTCATAGAACAAGATAGAAATGACACACATCAAACTACTGATGTTCTCTGGGGAATCCAGTACTCAGAGGGGGCAGGTAATAGTGAACTCTTATATTTTGCTCAAAGTACTACTAAATTACTTGTGCAAAAATGTATGTCATTTATATATTCTTTTTAGAACAGGATGTGTGTGAACATTTCTGGAGCTGTGACATCAATAAACTTCATTTGCAGGGAAAAAAACTCTCGAAGTCTGCAGCAGGGATTCTCAGAGTGAGAAGGAAAACACTCCCTGAGAAACCCTGGTTCCCTATCCAGAGTGAGGGGGTCACTGGACTCCACACAGCTCACACTTGACTCTTTCCCTCAGGACGTGACTGTTAAAGAGCTAGCAGGGTTCATTCCCTAAACTTCTGATGGGAATCAGAACATGCAATTCCAAATATGCCACTTTTGAATAGGATTATTTTGAGCTAAAGGCAACTGAGAAGCAACAGATGCAGAATGAACTCTCTGCCCTCCCCATTTCTGCCTAAAAGGGCTTAAATTCCTATCTCTAAAGGTATTCCCACTTTCCTGTACCAGGAAAAGGAAAACAACTCATTACCAGAGAGATGAAACTGGGCCAAGACTGCATCAGCAGACCTTACTAAAACAGCCTTTGTCTTCCATTAGTTTCCCTGTATATCTACCTCCCTACATTTTACCACCTGCAAGAAGCCTAGAAACCCCACTTTCTTTTGTCTGGGAACTTCTCCACAATTTATCATCCTTTGTTAAAATGGTATATAAGCTCTCAAGCCTAACCACTTCTTTGGGGTTTCCTCTTTTGTGTGGAGACCCGTTGGGCACAGAAAATTTAAAACACTAATTAAATGTATATGCCCTTTTCTCCTGTTAGTATGTCTTTTGCCACTATAATTCACAGGCCCCAGCCACAAACCTAAGAGGATAGAGGGAACACTCTCCTTCCTCCTACACTTTTTTGGCTGGCTGAACTTGTTATATTTAATTCATATTTTACATAAAACAGGAGGTGATTACAAAAGGGGAGCTGATGCTTCAAGGAAAACTACATTGAATGATTTGGAAAGGCTCTAGACTAAAAACTACTGTCAAAACTAGGTGTGAGCAAATGAGAAAAATCAAAAAGGCTAGGACTGTACTCAGATTTATAAGTACACCTGCGTTTTGCTCTGCTTTGAAGAAATCCGAACTGGTGACAGTAAGTGGTACATTATGAGCATGCTTGTCACAAGAGAGGACTCCAAGCAATGACTCCATAACTCAAAAGGCCTTGGCTCTTCCAACAAGCGGCAAATGCAAGCACTCCCTAGGAAAGGGCCTTGGTTCAACATCAATGATTGGAAAATAATGCACATTTATAAAGTTTTAAAATAAAATCATTATGGTGTGCATGTTTTTAAAGATTCCTGGGAGTAAGCAGACTGGCTCCAGCTGGACAAGAGCATCATCTCTAGGGGCTCTGTGCCTGAAACTCTGCACTAGAATTCTTAAGCACATGCAGGTTTGAGGACCCCTGTGCTCACTCTGAGGAACTGAGGAACCCACCTGCTGCTGGGCATCACATCATTCTGCCTGAGGATGCCTATTAAATGCTCAGAAAGGAGGGAGGCTGTGCATCTGCTTGTCTCAAAGGACTACTCCTCTCTCATTTGATTTTTAGCTCTGGACCCTTTCCCTGTGTAAGTGGGTTTGCTCTTGAAAAGAATAAGCAAGATAACACATGTGGAAGCCTCTAGCATGGACCCACTATATAGGACATATCAATCATCTGTCGGGTTTCAAACTGCAATCTTTCTTGATCAACCCCTCAAACACACTTCTAATTTGCTGTAACTTGACTTCAAATGTCTTCTCTTTTCAAGTGGAGGTTTTCTGCTGTGGCTCCAGGGAATAGCTGCTACCTTTGGGCACTGGTCTGCTAACTTTTTGGTTTTTTTTTTTTTTTGAAACAGGGTCTTGCTCTGTGGAACGGGCTGGAGTGCAGTGGTGCCACCATAGCTCACTGGAGCCTTGAGTTACTGGGCTCAAGCAATCCTCCCACCTCAGCCTCTTAAGCAGTTGGGACTACAGGCAGCATGTAGTCACAATGCCTGGATAATTTTTTTTTAAAACACATTTTTAAAACCTACGAAAATATTTTTCATTTTTATAAAGATGGGGTCTTACTATGCTGCCCAGGTTGGTCTCGAACTCCTTGCCTCAAGCTATCCTCCAGCTTCAGCTTCCCAAAGTGCTGGGATTATAGGTGTGAGCCACTATACCTGGCCCGGTCTCCTGATTTCTTAACCTTCCCTGGGGTTAAGTTCTAATTTCTAAGATTAAATCAAAAAGGCCCTATAAAGCCCTGGGGTCTCTTTCTAGAGGGCAGCTGTGCCTCTTACACTTCCCTGATAATCACAGAGGAAAGGGAGACGGATCATCTATTCACGTTCTTACTGAGAGGAAACCACACTCCAGCTCCTCAGAAGCAGCCAGGTTTTCCTGAACACTTTCTCTCAGGAGCTTATTTGGTTGAAATGTTCATGAAATGCAACGTGTGCTAAGGTATTAATATTTCCTCAGTCATTTTCCTACTAGGTCTGTCGGCTTCAATATGAAGTCCAAAAGCCAACCCTATGTCACAACACTGATAAGGTTTATACCTATTTAAGTTTGCTACTACCATTTTCTGAAATTTCATACTTACGGAATGATGATGAATTACATGTTTGAATTCATGAAAGAGCAAAGTCATGATACTCCAGTTTTTAAAAGCAATTACTTCTTTTGTAGGATTAATTCATTAGGGAATTAAAGGAGCAAGAAATCACCATTAACATGGATAGACAGAAAGAGGACAGCAAGCTGTACCACCTAAATTTTAGAATTTCTCACATTTCTGAGTGAAATAATATATTCATCATTTAAACCTTTGTGTCATACTTAAGATAATTAAAAAGCAAACACATATGTGGTTGTTCTATAAAAGTAAGTGAGTGTGTGTGAAAATACTCCAGAAACACTCCTTCTTTGGGTTCACAGATATTCAAGTATCTGTGGTTTTTGGTGGCAAAAATATCCCCTCGGCACACATGACCAGTGTTTTGCATAGGGGATGGTTCGTTCCCAATGACTCCACCAGTATCTACTTCAATTAGTTCTAGAAAAACAAATCCGTTTCCTTACGTAGCTCTAAAATTAATCTGGAAAGTAAAAGCAAACAACTGCTTAAAAAGCGTCTGAGTGTGGACCAACAGCCTAACAGAGCTTCAGCGTGGCTTCTCATTCAGGAAGCATGTGCCGGAGGGCGAACGAGGGCTTTCTGAAATGTCTGTGTTTCTGGCATTTCTCCCCTCCTGCTCTCCTTCCCTCCTCTCTGAGCCAGAGATCCAGGCCACAAATGACTCCTTACAACCCTTGTCTTCCACGCGCACCCATTCTACTGGAATCATCCCATCCACAAGTACTTGCAGAGCACCGACTACACGGCAGGTGCCATTCTGGGCACAGTTTGATTTAGTCTGGAAAAACAAAATGCTTTCTTGGAGCTTACGTTCTAGCAGAGAGTATAACAAAGCTCTTCCCTGCACAGGGACCAGGGCAGCGACAGCACCGACCCTCCCGAATCCGCAGGAGGTCCGCTGTCAGGGGTTCCACCAGCTTTGCAGTTGCTTTCCCTCCAGAAAGACCTCCTCCTCGTTAATCTGCAAGCCTGATTCAGATCAAGGCCACAGGGGATGTCATTCACCACTGTCCTAAAAATGGTCCCTAACGGCTTCTATTTTCCTCTAACTAGAGACTATATTCTCAGTAGTATACAGGGCTCAGGGCTGATCTGACCAGCGCCCAGGCAGAAGTGAGAGAGGGGTAGAGATCATAGCCTCGGAGAAAAATGATGGTGAGGGCCTTGGAAAAATACTGCCATTCCCACTCCAACCTCCCAACTCCACAGAACAAGGTAAAATAATTTAAGATTCTACGCTTACACGTCCCTTTTGGTTTAACCAATGCCACACGTGTGGATGCTTTTTAGAAAGGAAGTCACTAAATCCTCATTTAAATGGAAGCTATTACCTTCCTTATATAAGAAATATAAAGGAATGAAGGTTTTTGCTACCAATTGTTTCACATGTGGTGAAAGTGGAATGTGGATCTGGCGAGGGCTGCAGTTCATTTGGAAAGAACTCACACACGAGGGGGAACCAGCAAGACCGCACTGGAGGTGGTGACCACCCAAAACAGGACGTAACGACTACGGCTCTTAACCCTGTTGGCGCAAAGTTTTGAAAATCAAGGGTTCCCACAACAAAAAATGTACACACACACACACACTCTCTCTCTCTATACATACACACACACACACACACACACACAACTTTTGTGGACAAAATAGGTGGCCCACAGATCTACAGCCTCCTAAGAGCTGAGATCAGGTGTAGCCAAGTAGGTCAGATGCAGTGGCTCATGCCTGTAATCCAGCATTTTGAGAGGCCGAGGCAGGTGGATCACTTGAGGCCAGGAGTTTGAGACCAGTCTGGCCAACATGGTGAAACCCGTCTCGACTAAAAATACAAAAATTAGCCAGGATTGGTGGTGGAAGTAAATGAATGCATAGCTCCATTCATTCATAGTAATGGATGGTTAGCTGTGTTCCAATAAAACTTTATGTATGAACACAGAAATCTTAATTTCTTATATTTTCACGTTAGTAAATATTCCTCTTGATTTTTTTTTCAAACATTAGGAAATGTAAAATCCATTCTGAGCCTTCAGGCCATACAAAACCAGGAGCGGGGCAGGGTCAAGCCCACGGGCTATACATCGTCAATCCTTTTTGGCAGCACTACAGTCCAGGACCGTGCCTGGCCCCTAAGTTATCAATGAAGACGGAGGTGCTTATCTGTCCAGGAGGCAACAAGCAATGCTGGGAAGAACGTCAGTGAGGCACGAAGGTACACGCTCTAGTTCCCCTTCGGGCTTCGGTTCTCTCCATGAGCATCACCTTCTCTCTGGACTCAACTTCCCTAACTTCAAAACAGAGCGTGCTATTAAGTGAGTCCCTTCTACCTCTGAACTTCACTGATTCCTCACACACAACTAAGTAAGAGAAAACTGTCCCCATGAGGTCAGCAACATAGGAAGTCAAACCTGCAAACAAGTTCACAAGCTCCAACGGAGCTCGAAAAGGCACCGTTTGGGTCAAGTGTGTATCTGAAAAACACTGGCAAGATGGCACCTTCCTGTCAAAGGGAAACCCCAGATTTCAGTTCATATTCCACTTCTTTGCTACACAAGGGCCTGGACCAAGGAGAAAGTCTGCTGAATGCACCACAGCAGGATGGTTAGAATGTCTTAGTGTACACGTCTCTAGAGGAAAGCAGCTCCCCAAACAAACCGACACCATTGTATTTTGTTTGCTATTATTCTACCGAGCTTGGGCTGGGGGAGACAAACACAGGTAAAGGACAATTTTTTTTTTTAGGGGGGGAGACGGAGAATCACTCTGTCACCCTGGCTAGAGTGCAAAGGCACCATCTCAGCTTACTGCAACCTCTGCTTTCTGGGTTCAAGCAATTCTCGTGCCTCACCCTCCTGAGTAGCTGGGATTACAGGTGCACGCCACCACACCTGGCTAATTTTTGTATTTTTGGTAGAGACAGGTTTTCACCATGTTGGCCAGGCTGGTGTCTCGAACTCCTGACCTCAAGCGATCTGCCCTCCTCGGCCTCCCAAAGTGTTGACACTACAGGCGTGAGCAATCCGCGCCCGGCTAAAGAGGCAATTTTAAGACTACAACTCAGAAAGGAGAGAGAGGAGAGGGCCAGGTGGTGGGGGGCCCCTGAGCAGATGGAGAAGACGGGACAACGTGCGGCCCTGGTGCTGACAGAGAGAGGGAGCCAGAGGGCAGGGGAGGGCCGGGTCGCAGACACACAGGGCACACCTGCTACTGAAGGCAATGGGGTGGAGGTACCAGTGGACACCACTCTCGTCCAAGAATGACTGAAAAGGGATGGGAGCTGTCAGGAAGCAGGAAGCAGGAAGCCCTATTAGAAAGCTCCAGCAGGTGAGAAGTCATGAGGACTTGTAAGAGAAAACTGTGGCCAGCACAGCATGGCAAGTGAGGAGAAGGAAGCCACCTGTGTGAACTCCCAGTTGTGCTGTCCTGGGAGATGGACAGGTCACGGCACAACCAAGGCAGCTGCAGAACTCAGGAGCAGGGCTGGGTGTGAGAGTAAAACAGAGGACACCACCGGTGCCAGGCAGACTGGGCTCTGACAGGGGGAGCAATGGCACCTGCACTGCCGATCAAAACAGAGAAACGAGCCCGGCTCCCAAAGGTCCTAATGGGTTAGCAGTGCCCCCACTGAAAGGCATTCCTGGGTATTCAAACGGATGAGCAAAATAAGAACCAGCACTTCTATATCAACGCTGGCCACACTTAGAAGAAAACGCTTAACACGAGACAAGACTCAGCACTTAAGAGGTGAAGAAAGGTATACAGCTTCAGAAACTTGCTGTAAAAACTTACTCCCCTAATAACCTAGTTAGAGGGAGATACTGTTTAAAGCAAGTCAGTGTGGTAGCACAGTCTGTGGATGGCGAATTACACAGAGACAACTAGTGCCGAATTAAGAGAAATACTAAAGGCTTCAAGCGAAGAAAGGAGAAGCTGGCAAAATCTCTGCAAGTCTCCAGCAGATGCTGCGAGAATCCCCGGACGCTCCATAGCTCGAGGCCTGATCTCTAGAGAAGGACCCACGCCCTCTGGGATCACCACGGAGCCGGAGGCAGCTCCCTAGACACTCACCTTTCCCGTTAACAGCTAAGCCTGTGGCCATGGCTGCAGTCACAGGCCCGGGCACCTGAGGCACTAGTGGATGTATCCTGGGCCTGCTCCCCATCCTGGCCCTCTCGGCACCGGGGCCCAATAAAGCTCCGACAGGCTTTTCTGCTGCCACTTCGGGTGCCACTGTGTCCTCCTGACCCTGCTCGATGGGGTCCAGTTTCTCGGGGCTCTCGCTCTGAAAGCCGTCCACTGCGGTCCTGCTCTTAATGGGGCTCTTAGGCACGAGGATCTTGATACCTGACTTCGCTAGGTCCATGTTCTTCCGGCTGGAGAGAGATGGAGCTGTGTTCTTCCTGAACTTCTGGCTGGCAGCAAACAGCTGGCTGTTTTTGGATTCGTGGTCTTTCCCAATCACGAGTGCCTTAGGAGAGGTCTTAGAAAAGTTGCTGTTGGTGGATCTGGAGATTTGTTTCCTAGCATTGTTGGGAGAGGTCCTGTTTGTTCTGGTCAACGTGCTCTCCTTCTGCTTCTCCGTGTGGCGTCTGTTGAAGTCGTGGATGTATTCCTCACAGTTCACGAGGTGCTGCTCCGGCTCCCAAGTGTCATCCTCGCTGTCATAGCCTTTCCACCGAACCAAATACTCCGTCTTCCCTTTTTTATTTTTCCTTTTGTCAACAATCCTTTCAACCTGTTTATAAAAGGAAAAAAATAGTTTTTAAAAAATCAAAATTTGGGGTAAAAGTCCAAGTTTAATTAGGAAACATCAAAAATAGCAAAAACCACAAAAGATTATAAAAATGATCTCTTTCCCAACCCCAATAAAACAGTAATAGGCCATTTGGGGTGTAAGCAATTTCCCTGAAAGTCAGTCAAACAAGACACAACATTTTTATGCTGAGAACGTGTGGATATGCATTAGGTGACTTATGGTTCTTGTGACTGGAAGGGGCTCTCTGTTATTTCTGTGTTGAAGCCTGACCAGCGAGTTGGTTTCCATACTCATGGCTGGAGCAGCTCGAGGCATCTGCAGCTGTGCCTGGTAATCCCAGGGTACCAGCAGCAGACACCCAAGCAACAGCCTGGAGTGGTGACGGCAACGAGCTACCAGGGGCTGAGAACCTTCTGCGGTGTGACACTGCCATCAAAGAAACATATGATCTGTATCATTCAGAAGCACTCAATTAAAACTAAAAAGGTCAACAGAGAACATCACACTTGATTGTAACAAAACAGTCTAGAGTGATCGGATTATTATTTTCAAATCTTGGTTTTAATTAATTTTACACTAACATCTTTCAATGGAGGTGCTGTTAATCGTTGAAATGGATGACCAATACATTCTGGATCAAATCTGTCAATTCACACAACCCTGCCTTGTAAGCATGTTTTATGACTGTGACAAATTCTACTACCATGACATCCGAAGTGCAAATGGAAGCGAGATCTTCCACAATTCACATGAACAGGAATTATCTGACATAGTGCCTCCATACGTTACTGGAGAAACGCCTAGAATCTGTTGTTACATTTCCAGGAGAAACACCTAGAATCTGCTGTTACATCTGCAGTTAATATAAAAGCATCAGCCTGCATCCTGGGGGCAGTATGTGACTCTGTATCTTGTGGGCAGAGGCCTACAGTCACGGAGTGGCTCTTTAATTAAGAATGCAAGGTCTGAGCCTATCAATTATTAAGAATATCAGTACATTTCTGGCAGTTAGAGGTAGGTCGGACTACACAATGGCATGCCTGGTTCTCTAACATCCCCAAATACTTGAGCCTAATGAGTAGAAGTGCAGATGATCGTAGAGAACGGGAGAATACTCCAATCCCCATCATTTCATCTACTCTCAAAGAAACAAAAAACTCTCCAGTTTATCTACCTAAGATACAGAAAATTGAAGCCGTTAACTACTGAACAGCCCTAAAACTAAAGATATATTACTGCTTCCGAGCAAAAAGGATTAGGAACAGAAAGATCTTAGCTCATCACAGGGCCGATTTCACGTCTGACAGATCTCCACATTCAGTAATTAATGTCAGGTCAGCAAGTGCGAGGCCACGCAGGCCACATCAGAGCAGGGAAAGCTTTCGAAAGTCATGTTTCCCCTGCTCTTTCACTTGTGAATAGTTGTGTATGAGGGTGTATTTCAATGTAAGTAAAAGACATGCTTCTGGAAAAGTCCATATAACGATGTTTCTGCAGAAACAGTTTAAGAGTTTTAAATGAAAAGGGGCAAAGAGATTATGTCTTGCAGGAAAGCTATGTTTAATGTTCCCCCCTCCTCCTGCCCAATTTCCGCTCCAGAAGCGGGCAGTATACTAAACCAGAGTACGCCTGTTTGCTTTCCTCCGTGTCCTTAGAGCCGAGGCAGGAGTCTGGTGGAGCACAGTGCATTTCTTTCCCCTCCCTCCTTAACCATGTACCACTGGTCCCCCCAGGGCCAGCATCCCTGGGGACCTACAGCTGCCAGGCCCCACGCAGATCCTGCCCCTCCCTCCCCAGGAAATTGAGCAAAGAGGAAGAGCAACAGTAGCCTCCACAGCTAAGGGTAGGTGTGTGCTCCGTGTTAGGCATACTCACTGGCCGGACTGAGTATACATAACAAAGTCATAGTGGACATATTAGACCAGGAGTTGGCAAACTTTACATAAAGTGCCAAAGAGTAAATGTCTTAGGCTTATGCGCCATCTGGTCTCCCAACCACTTAACCCTGTTCCTGTAGCAAGGAAGTAGCCAGACACAATATGTAATGAACGAAATGGCATTAAAGACGAAAACAAAAACCCCTCTACCTATGGACACTAAAATTTGAATTTTATCTGTCGCACATCATGAAATATTATTATTCTTTTGATGTTTTTCAGCTAGTAAAAAAAAATGTGGACCAGGCGCGGTGGCTCAAGCCTGTAATCCTAGCACTTTGGGAGGCTGAGGCGGGCAGATCACGAGGTCAGGAGTTCAAGACCAGCCTGGACAACATGGTGAAACCCCGTCTCTACTAAAAATACACAAAATTAGCTGGGCAAGGGGGTGCACACCTGTAGTCCCAGCTACTCGGGAGGCTGAGGCAGGAGAATCACTTGAACCGGGAGGTGGAGGTTGTGGTGAGCCAAGATCGAGCTTCAGCACTCCAGCCTGGGGGACAGAGCGAGACTCCGTCTCAAAAAAAAAAAAAAAAGAGAAAGAAAAAAGGTATGAAAACCATCTTCTGAGTTAACCGGCAGGCAGCCATAGCTTGCGATCTCAGCATCAGACTGTGAAGGAGCAATAACACATCCGGGGCAGGCAAACTGCTCCATTAATTCCTGCGATGGAAACATTATACAAGTCTGACAAGAAGGAAACTCTTCACCCAGCAACAGCAGAGTATACATTCTTCTCAAGCACACACAGGACACTCGCCAGCACAGACCATATGCTAAGTCTTAAGATAAGCTCAGTACATTTAAAAGGATTGCAATCATGCAAATTCTATCTGCAAATGGGGATGATACTGAAAATAACAAAGAAGTTGGGAAAATTCATAAATATGCAGAAATTAACCCATGCTAAATAATCAACGGGCCACCTCCCCCCAAAATGTCTTAAGAGAAGTTAGAAACTTTGAGATAATGAAAACAACACAACATACCAAAACTTGTGGAATTCAGCAAAGGCAGTGATGGGAGGGAAATTTCTACCAGTGAACACCCACACTAAAAAGAAGACCTCAAATCAGTAACCTGAACCTGTATCTTAGGACACTGGCAAAAAAGGAAACTAAACCCAAGGCAAGCAGAAGAAAAGAAACAGAATTTAGAACTTAATAAACTGAAAAACAATATTTTAAAAGCAACAAAACCAAAAGTTTCTTTTAAAAAAATTAACAAAATAGACAAACTTTTAGTTATTCTGATTAAGAAAAACAGAACATCCACATTTCTAACACCAGGAATTAAAGAGGGAACATTACTACAAACCATATAGAAATAAAAAATTAAAATACTATGAACAACTATATGCCAATAATTTTAACAACTCAGATGAAATAAACAAATTCCTAGAAAGATACAAACTAGTCAAATTGAATTAAGAACATCTAAATAGACCTATATAAGACTGATCATCAAAATCTCCCTTAAAGAAAAGCATAGGATTACATAGCTTCACTGGTGAATTCTATCAAAATTTTAAATAATTAGTACCAGTTTTTCATAAACTCTTCCAATAATTGGAAGAGAAAACAATTTACCACACTTTCTACAAGGCCACTATTTACCCAATACCAAAACAAAAGACATCACAAGAAAGCTATAGGCCTATACCTCTTTTATGAATATAGACACAAAAAATCCTCAACAAAACATTCGCAAATTGAATTTTGTAATATATAAATATGACCATGACCAAGAAGGATTTATTCCAAAAATGCAAGGCTGGTTTAATATGTGAAAGTCAATTAATGTTCATATGCCACATCAATAGAATAAAGGGGGAAAAATCACATATTGTTTCAATAGGTGCAGAAAAAACACTTGAGAAAATTCAACACCTTGTCATGATTTAAAAAAAAAAAAGAAGTCAATAAACTAGAGGGAACTTCCTCAACTTAATAAAGGGAATCTACGAAAAACACACAAATAACATCACGCTCAATACTGTAAGACTAAAAGCTTCCCCGTAAGATCAGAAAAACACAATGTTTGTTCTTGCCGCTTCTATGCAACATTGTACTGGAGTTCTAGCTAGCTCTGGCTGAGTGATTAGACAAGAAATACAAAGATACCTGAATTGGAAAGGAAGAAGTACAATTATTGCTATTTGCATATGACATACTCTTCTATATAGACAAGTTTAAGGAGTCCATTAAAAACTATTAGAACAAAGAAGTTCACCAAGACTGCAAGATACAAATCAACATACAAAATCAATTTTTAAAATGGAACAATTGCATTTTATTTCTGTACAGTAGCAATGATCAAACTGAATATGAAATTAAGAAAGTCTCAGTTATAATATCATCAAAAAGAAAAAAACAGGAGTAAAAGAGGTGTAAAACTTATAAAGTGGAAACTATAAAACATTATTGAAAAAAGTAATTAAATGGAAAGACATTCCATGTTCATGGATCAGGGGACTTAATACTGTTAATACCATAAAACTCTCCAAATTGATCTTCAGATTCGATGTAACTCTTATTAACATTTAAGTTATTTTCTTTGTAGAAACTAGCATGCTAATCCCAAAATTCACATGGAATTGGTAAGGTCTGAGAACAGCCCAAAAAATCTTCAAAAAGAAAAAGTTGAAGAACTCACATTAACTGGTTTCAACTTAATACAAAGCTATGGTAATTAATACACTATGATATTGGCAACATGGAACTACAGACATAGCTTAATGGAAGAGAGGGCCCTGAAATAAACTCCCCTATATATGGTCAAATATTTTGGACAACAGTGCCACGACCATTCCATGGGGAAAAGAATAATCTTTTTAACAAACAATGTTGGGACAACTGGATATCCATATGCCAAAGAGGCAAGTTGGACCTCTACACCTCATACCATACATTAAGTTGATCAAAGATCTACAAGAAAGAGTGAAAATTATAAAATTCTTAAAAGAATATAGCGGTGTAATTTGTTGTGACTTTAGGCAGTGATTTCTCGGATGCGGCACCAGAAGTAATGGTAACAAAAGAAAAAAAGTGGATTAAACTAGACATCAAAATTAAAAACTTTTGTGTTTCAAAGAATACCACCAAGAAAGTGAGAAAACAACCTAGAGAATGGGAGGAAAAAAATTTTTTTGATAAGGGACTTATATCAAACATATAAAGTTTTACAGTTCAACAATAAAAAGACAACCCAGTTTAACAATGGCAAAGGATCTGAATAGACATTTCTCTGAAAAAGATACACAAAGGACCAGTAAAGCACATGAAAAGATGCCCAACATCATTAGCCATCGGGGAAATGCATATCACAACCACAGTGAGGTACACTTCACAGCCGGTAGGATGGCTGTAATAAAAACGATAGGCCAGGCGCGGTGGCGCACACCTGTAATCCCAGCACTTTGGGAGGCCGAAGCGGGCGGATCATGAGGTCAGGAGATCGAGACCATCCTGGCAAACATGGTGAAACCCTGTCCCTACTAAAAATACAAAAAAAAAAAAAAATTAGCCGGCGTGGTGGCGGGTGCCTGTAGTCCCAGCTTCTCGGGAGGCTGAGGCAGAAGAATGGCGTGAACCCGGGAGGCGGCGGAGCTTGCAGTTGAGTGGAGATCATGCCACTGCACTCCAGCCTGGGTGACAGAACGAGATTCCGTCTCAAAAAAATAAAAAATAAAAATAAATAAATAAATAAATAAATAAATAAAAAGGGTAAGTCCTGGGGAGGGTGGAAAGGAATGGGAACTGTCATGTACTACTTGTGGTAATGTAAAATGGTGCAGCCACATCGGAGAACAGTCTGGTTGTTCCTCCAATAATTAGAGTTATCATATGACCCAGCAACTCCATTCCTAGGTATCTACCCAAGAGAAAGAAAACTTGTCCCCACCAAAACTTATACAAGAATGTTCACAGCAGCACTGTTTATAATAGTCAAAAAGTAGAAACAATCCAAATGTCTACTAATTGATGAATAAATAACAAAATGTGACATATCTATACTACAGAATATTATTCAGCCACAAAAACGAATGACGTACTGATACATACAACAACATGGATGGACTTTAAAAACACTACACTATGTAAAAGAAGCCAGTCACATATATGATGCCATTTATAAAAAATAACCAGAATGGGTGTAATGCACTCCGCCCTTCCCTAGATACTAGCATTGCTGCTCTCCTTCCACCAGGACACTTACAGAGACAGAAAACAGATTAGTGGCTGCTTAGGGCTGGGGGGAAGGTAATAGGGGTAAATAGGGAGATGATAGCTAACGGATACTAGATTTCTTTCTGAGGTGATGAAAATGTTCTAAACTCAACTGTGGTGATGGATACAAAACAGTACATGTTAACAGCCACTGATCTATAATTTAAATGGTTAAACTGGTACGTGAGTTAATTTCAAAAAAGCAGTTTAAAGAAAGGAGGAAGTGAAATAAAGACACTTTCAGATGAGTAAGAGCTAAAAGAACTTTTTGCAAGAGACCTGTCAGGAAACTTAAAGGGTCTGAGATTTCACCTGCTTGCAAACTACCAAGCTATAACTTGTTTTTGACATTTTCACGGATGCTGGCAGAAGACATGAGTCCTCATCAGAGAAACAGTCTGTCTCCCCTTATCAGTGGGGGATATACTCCAAGAACCCCTGCCGACGCCTGAAACCTCGGATAAAACCCAGTCCTATACGCACTCTGATCCATCTGATAACTGAACCAGCTACTAAGTAACTAATGAGGTGGTAGCATTTACAGCATCCAGACGCCGAACAAAGGAAAATTCATGTCCTGGGCAAGACACGTCAGGACAACATAAAATTTCATCACCCTACTCAGAAGCGTACACAAGTTAAAATAATGAATTGGCTGGGCGTAGTGGCTCACGTCTGTAATCCCAGCACTTTGGGAAGCTGAGGTGGCAGCACTGCTAGAACCTAGGAGTTTGAGGCCAGCCTGGGCAACACAGCAAGACCCTATCTCTACAAAATATAAAAAAATGAGCTGGGCATAGTATGCAGTACACCTATAGTCCCAGCTACTTGGGAGGCTGAGGTAGGAGGATTACTTGAGCCAAGGAGGTCTAGGCTACAGTGAGCTGTGATCACATCACTGCACTCCAGCCTGGGTAACAGAGTGGGACCCTGTCTCAAATAAAAAAAAATTATAAGTAGTTTCCAAAATTTTTCATTTAACATTTTTAGGGCATGGTTGAATACGGGTAACTGAAACCGTGGAAACTGAAAGCTTAAAGGGTAAACGGGGACTACCGCTCTTCTATCACAGTAGTAGCAGCTGTCAGTCTGTTAGTACTGCTTGTACCGGTTACCTAAGTCCGCAATTCCAGGGCAATACAAAGACAGTCAGGTAACAACTGCTGAAACAGTAGGTTACATTACAAGAAAGGATCCCTGAGCTTGGGGATCCCAAATGTTTATAACGGGCATGACTGCCCACCCCCATCACGCAGTAAACAAACTTACCCTACGGCCTGGAGACACTATCTATCTCCAAGGCTAACTGCTTACACCAACACTACTGAAAAGACAGTCCACAACAAACGCACTCACTCTCTTTTCCAGAGACATACAGAAATGCAAGAGATCCCTGGAGAACTCTCTCCCAACAAGACTCACTCCTTACATTTACACTGTCTCGGATTCTAGCAAATTTCCCTCTGAGTATCCACTCCATTAGCCACTCTGATCAATCTAATATAGGCCGGAACCAAATCCACTCAATTTGTCTCACACATTTAATAAAAGCTGCTATCAACAGGACTCCAAGCATCATGATGAGCCGAACTAAAATTCTGCCCTTAACCATGCTTCCCAGCATCCCGGACCCAGCCAGCTAAAGCAATACCATAAAATATCAGGGTCCACCTTAGCAAGCCATGTGGCTTTCTCCAGAAGCTTCTGAATGGACATTTCCTTTTGGTTGGGGCCACTGACACGGATAATACAGGATGTGTTAGCAATTGCATGAACTCTGTCTTGGCCGAAAGAAGGAAATCTACAGCAATCCTATCATCCATTAATGGATGTTTCCAGATGCTTTTATGGATCACTTCAGAGAACGTCACAGACAAATTTCCTACCACCATGTCCACGGCTCTCACAGTGGGGTAAGCTACCTGTAGGATGCACACACACGGTGGATCAATGATCCCTCTGGGGAGCTGCCCCAGATACTCAAGGGGAGCCTCATATTGGAGAATTCGCCGCTGTTCTATGAGGACTACGGGATCTAATTAATGTAGTTTTTTTCTTTACATACTCAAGGTTCTCTGATGATCACTGCTAAGGTGCAAGTCACCATGATTCTAGGAGGAAGATATGTTCTTCACACAGGGAGAGTGCAGTCTCAGTGTTGCACTGGTCCTGAAAAGTGCTGCTTACAATTACCAGCAAGCCCTGCATCACAGGGGCACAGGCTGACAGTGCCTTCAACATAGCTTTCTAGATGGCCACAGCTCTTAAAAGTCTACAGTTCAGTTCAATCATTGAGTCTTGCCCTTGTTTTTGGAGGAACTGCCTGACAGCGGTCAGTCCAATCTATCCTGTTTGCCTGCTCCATCAGTCAGGTGGCACTCATCTGTGCCATGGCCATGAGTATGAGTGGGCAGACAGCCAGAGGTGCTAGCAGGTGTTCTGCGTGGCAGGTGCAGGAGCTGGCACCATCCACTGCTGCTTCTGACAGAATTCTCAGCATGGGTCAAAGGAATGCACCAAATCGTCATCAGAGTGGTCTGGCAAGGAGGAATAGCAGATCCAAAAGCTTCACTCAGGTCCCTTGCAAAAATCTGGGAGAACCACACCAGGGCTTTTTCATCCCTGAGGAAGGCTCTAGGGGTGGTTCTGAATGACATGGATCATTAATGTTCCCTGTCCCAGAACTTCCCAAGGTATAATGCACTCCCCATTTCCCTAGGTACTAGCATTGTTGCTCTCCTTCCACCAGGACAAAATTGTTGTTTCCTATTTTGGGAGCTATTTTCACCTGTTTACCAATGATACCCTACTCATATCCAGCCCTTCTGTAAGCAAGGGCCAGATGCAAAAGGGACAAAGGCAATTTTAGGTCGCTTTCACAGACTGATTATGTCCTCCATGTTGACCAATCTGGGCCCCACAGTCATGGTAACATCTCACGGGTTATCACGTGGCTTTAATAAGGGCCAGGGGAGAATTTCCCAGAGCAGTGGAGCGGAGGGCAAGAATTTAAGTCAACTTGTTTGGGTTAAATTTCTCACTCTCCAGTGGGTCATCGTCATTAGCACTGGAACCCTCATCTGGGGCAGGAAGAGCTGGAATACCAGTCAATGTCTTATTAGACATTAACATTTTCCCACAGGTGTTTGTCTATGTCAGGGTAATCTCCCTGAGAGGGTTACACATCCCTAAAGCAGCCAGGATTCACTGCAAAAATCACTGAGCCTTTTACTGCCATCTCCCAGCGCATCTGAGGTTGGCAGGACCAGTGCTGGAAGAGCCAACCATGGGACAACCTAGCTGTTAGCCTCCTGCCTTCACAAGTCCCACCCTTTCTTCTCCCAAAAGAACCAGCCAGCATTCAGTTCAAACACTTTGTCTGCTTTCCACCCCTGGTGGTTATCAATTTCTCTCCTTTAACTTTTGAAAAGGGTCAGAACCATCTGCCCACCAAAGGGTGAAGATGTCCTCCCACCCAGAGAAGAGTTAGCAATAACCAGGGCATTGTTTGGGCAGCTGTGTTTAAAACCATCTCCCCAATCTCCCCTCATTAGCAGGCAGCAAAGTAGAGGACCATTTATCACTAGGATGACAATTTGGTCACCACGTCAGCTAAAATTCCCATGGATTTTCCTCAAATCTCACCAACTGATCCATGAGACTCCCATCCTCCTCTTTGAGAAAAACCACAAGGAAGACAGAAGCTAACAAGTGAGCTTGCCGCGGTCTCAAGAAAGCTCACGGAAGGCAAGCGACTCTTGAGTCATGGATCAAAGTGAACCAGGAGCAAGCGCGGTAAGCCAGGGTACCAGTATGTTCCTGCTCCTCAGTTCCCAGAGGATGACACCTCTGCGTGCAATGGACGATGTCACAGCAGCAGAACCCTGAGCTTCAAAAGGCAAACTTTCATGATGGATAGTGAGCATGCCTGCTGCAGCCTCTGGCAGGAGAAATGACTTCTGTCTTCTCTGTGAATGTCCGTGAAAGGGTAGTCTAGAAGAAACGCAGCCAGTGCACTGCTCGCAAAAGGTGCAGAAATGCAGGAGACCTATGGAGAATCATCTCCCAACGATTTCTATCATGAGAAAACTAACGAAAATTATTTGAGCTGAAGCAAAATGGTACTACCAGATGGAACCTGAGATACACAGCAAGAATGAGAACCGGAAATTGTGAATACCTGAGATACACAGCAAGAATGAGAACCGGAAACTGTGAATACCTGAGATACACAGCAAGAATGAGAACCGGAAACTGTGAATAAATATAAATAGTCGTTTTTTGTTTCTCTTAATTTTGTAAGACAGTGTAATAATGCTTCATGCAAAATCCCAAAAACACTATTGTGAGGCTTATCGCATGTAGACAGAAAATACATAACGATAGCATAAACAAGAAAACTCAATTGAATGATACCGGTACAAGATTCTTCTGTTTTACATAAGGTGGTACAACAGATTTTTATCATGCATTTCAGAAGCGTCTGATACCTTTATTTAAACCATGAAATGCCAGGTCTTTCCCCCAGAATTTCTGAGGCCCAGGATGCAGCCTGGTAATTCATGTTTCAAATAAGTTCCCATTCAATGCTGAGCCTGAGTGATTACTCAGAAGCACTACTCTACAACAAGCACTTAAAAAAAAGGCAAAAACAGAAATCATAATAATATAAACAAGTATAACTAAAAGCCAGTAGAGAACTATAATGAAATGTCAAATTTCAATAATGTTATTACCCAAAGAAAGCAGAAAAGAGGAACAGAGGAACAAAAAACAAAAAAAGAGAACTAGAAAAAAAAACACTAGACCTAAATCAAACCCTATCAACAATTACACTAAATGTAAGTGGACTGAGTGCGCCACTGAAAGGGCAGAAATCATCAAAATGGATTAAAAAAAAACCACACACACACAAGCCAAGTACATGCTATCTACAAAGGATGCCACACAAATAAAAAGACACAGATAAGTCAGAAATAAAAGAATGGTAAAAGAAAATGCTATGTAAATAACAATTTAAAAGATGGTGTTTCAAGAGAACGAGAAGACAAACCACAAACTGAGAGAAAATATTTGCAAAGGACTTACCTGACAAACGGCTGTTACCAAAATAAAGATATCTTAAAACTCAAAAAGTGAAACTGATTTAAAAATGGGCAAAAGACATCTCACCAAAGATGATGTACAGATGGCAAATAAATGTATGAAAAGATGCGCCACATAATAGGTCACTAGGGAAATGCAATTAATACAACACTGAGATACCACTACACAGCTATTAGAATGGCCAAAATCCAGAACACGACAACAGCAAATGCTGACGAGGATGTGGAGCAATAGAAATGCTCGCTCCCTGTTGGATGGAAAGCAAAATAGCACAGCCACTTTGGACAACAGTTTGGCAGTTGCTTACAAAATGAAACATACTCTTATCATATGATTCAGCAATCATGTTCCCTAGTATTTACCCAAGAGAGATGAATGAAAACTTACGAAAACTTTCCACACAAACATTTATATAGCAGCTTTATTCATAATAGCCAAAACTTGTGACGCCATCAACATGTCATTCAGTATGTAACTGGATAGATAAGTATATTGTGGTACATCCAGACAATAAAATGCTATTCTGCACCAAAAAGAAATGAGCTATCAAGCCACAAAAGGACACAGAGGAACCTTAAACATATTGCCAGGTAAAAGACACTCATCTGAAAAGGCTACATACCATATGATTTAAACTATAGAACATATTGTAAAAGGCAAAACTATGGAGACAGTACAAAGCTCCGTGGTTGCTAAGAGAGGGTAGGAGGAAACATAAAGGCAGAGGATTTCTAGGGCAGTGAGACTACTCTGCATGATACTACAATGGCAGATCCATGTTGATACATTTGTCTAACCCATAGAATGCATAGCACCAAGAGTGAATCCTGATGTAAACTAAGGACTTGGGGTGATGATGTGCCAATGTAGATGCATCAAGTGTAACAGCTGTATCACTCTGGTGGGGAATGCTGATAATGAGGGAAGCTATGTGTGTGTAGGGACACGGGAGGGGGTATAGGGAAATCTATTTTTCAGCCTAATTTTGCTGAGAATTTGAAACTACTCTTTTTAAAAAAAAAAAAAAAAAAAAAAAGCTCTATTAAAACCACAAGGTTGGGCGCGGTGGCTTACACCACTTACAGTGCTGCTGTAATCCCAGCACTTTGGGAGGCTGAGGCAAGCAGATCATCTGAGGTCAGGAATTCAAGAGCAGCCTGGCCAACACGGTGAAACCCCGTCTCTATTAAAAATACAAAAAATTAGCTGGGCATGGTGGCAGGCTCCTATAATGCCAGCTACATGGGAGGCTGAGGCAGGGGAATAGCTTGAACCTGGGAGGCCAAGGTTGCAATGAGCCAAGATGGTGCCATTGCACTCCAGCCTGGGTAACAAGAGCGAAACTCTGTCTCAAACAAAACAGAACAAAACAAAACAAAACAACCACAAAAAAGAAATGGGAATATTATAATTACTCTTAGATGAGACTCATGAAACTAAATTTATTTTTTCTTAATGCTGGTGTTTACCGAAGTAAACTCTAAGAAAGCATTATGAGACATAAACAGGGACATTTCTTCATTATAAGCTCGATTCATTAAGATTCTATAACAACCCTAAATGTGTATTCACTTAGTACAACAGCTTCAAAATATACAAAAGAAAACTGACAGAACTTAAGGGAGAAAGTAATCTACAAACTCAGTTGAAAACTTTAACATCCCTCTTTTAGTAATTGATATATAATTCACTAAAGACTTCAACAGCACTCTTATTCACATTAAACTAAGTGATATTTACAAAATGTTATATCTAACTGTCGAATATATATTCTTAAATCACTTGAAATATTCACAATGACAGACCACTTGGTAAGCCATAAAACAAGTCTCAATAAAAATTTTAAAAGAGTGAATGATTATCTTACAGGTTATGTTCTCTGACTGCAGGGGAGTTAGACAGCAACAACAATATCATATCTAGAAATAAATAAGCTATTAGTAAATTTTTCTAAATAAACCATGAGTCAAAGAAGAAATCACACAAAAAATATTAGAAAATATTGTGGGATACAGCTAAGGCAATGTTTACAGGGAATTGGGTGCCTTTAAATGTTTACCCTAGAAAAAAATAATTATCTAAGTTTCTACTTGAAAAACTAGAAAAATAAACTGTACCCAAACCAGTAGAAACAAGGAAATAATTAGGAACAGAAATAAATTAGAAGAGCAATAAAAAATAACATTAAAAAGCCAAAAGAATGCTTCTCTGGAATATTATTTAAATTGATACAGCCCTAAGTCACAACAGTCTGGAAATAAAACACACACGACCAATATCGAAATATAACGGAATAACACTACAGAGCCTACAGACATTAAAACGACAAAATATTATGAAAAACATTATACCAATAAATTCACCATCTTAAAAGCAGACACGTTTCTTGATAAATACAACTTACCAAAACTGATACCAAGATGAAACAAAATTATGAATATATACACATATGGCTATTTTACACATATAAAATTATATATAATACACAGTAACATATTATTTATAATATATTAAAATGTTACACATACACAAATTTCTCCCAAACCTCTACACACACACACACACACACACACACACACACACACACACACACCCCAAACCGCAGATGGCTTCGCTGGTGAATTCTATCAAACATTTGAGGGAAAAAAATACCAATTTTATAGAAATCATTTCAGAAAACGAGAGACTATTTCCTACTTCGCTTTATGAAGCCAACATAATCTTAAAAAAAGAGGTAAATAAAAACAGTAAATTATGGACCAATATCCCTCAAGAATAGATACAAAAATCCATATGAAAGTATTAACAATCTGACCTCAAAGATATAAACAATTAAAATGTCATGATTAAATGTGGCTTATCCCAGAAATGCAAGGTTTACAAAATCAATATAATCCCTCATACTATAAGAATAAAAGAGAAAAGCTGTATTTCAATGGATGCAATAAAATACTGCTGAGAAATTAAAAGCCTAAATGAATGTAAAGACAGTCCATGTTTACAAATTAAAAGAGCAAATATTAATATAAAATTTCCCCCAAATGCATCTATAGATACAACACATTCCCAAAAATAATCCCAGCAGGCTTTTATGTAGAAACCAACAAGATGATTTTAACATTTAGAAGGAAAGGCAGCAAACTTGAAAGGCAATCCAAAGCGGCAGCAAACTTGAAAGGCAATCCAAAGCAATCTTGAAAAAGAAGTACTAAGTAGGGCTCATACAACCTATTTCAAGACATAACATCATAAAGCAACAGATTTTAAGGAAAAACAGTACCTGTGTAAGTATCTACAAAGACATCAACGAAACAAGAGAGCACGAGAAATAGACTTTATGATTCTAAATTACCCAACGGATTTCTGATTATGAAGATCCCCAAGAAATCTATTTGATCAAGTCTTTTTGAAAAATGTAGCTGGGATACTGGATATCCATATGTTACAAAGTGAACCACAAACTACGATATACACAGAAGTTCATTCAAGATATATTACAGGCCTAAGAATAAAAGCTGAAGCGATGACGTTTTTAGAGCAAACCAACATCATTCTTGTGACTTTGGGGAAGGCAAAAGTTCCTCAGGTCACAAAAAACCACTAACTAGGAAAGAAAGAAAATTTATTTTAAAAAAGACTGCATTAAAAACATTTTAAACTTCTCATCAAAAACACAACGTTGATGGGAAGAGACTGTGAGGACAGAATAAATTTTTTAAAAAAATGGTGAAAGATGTAAGAACAAGCCATAGATGGGGAGATATCTATGAAACACCCACTCTCAGTACCAACTTCTGTCTTGGTCTACTTGGGCCACTGTAACAAAATACCTTAGACTGGGTAATTCATAAACAACAGAAATTTACTGCGCACAGTTTTGGAGGCTGGGAAGTCCAAGGTCAAGGTGCCCACAGATTTGGTGTCTGGCAAGGGCCCATTCCTCATAGATGGCATCTTACATGTGTCCTCACGTGGGGGAAGGGACAAAGAAGCTCTCTTGGGCTTCTTTATTAAGGGCACAGATCCCATGGCCGCGTCCTCATGGCCTAACCTCCTCCCAGTACCATGATGGCACTGTGTTAATCCCCAAGTGTCAAGATATGAATTTTGGCAGGACACAAACATTTAGATCACAGCATTCCAGCTCTGGTCCCGCAAAATTCATGTCATTCCCACAAAATTCATGTCATTGCCACGTGCAAAATATATTCATTTCGTCCCAATAGCCCCTAGTCCCTAAGACCTATAAAAAGTTTCTAGAATAATGAAAAGACCAAGTATAATTAAAATGCGGACAAAAGATTTGAACATATGCTCCCTAAAATAAGCATATGAATGTGTAGTGAGCACATTAAAAAGTGATGAATATTTTACTTGTCAATCAAAAGTTTATTTGAAGTGATGAATATCACACCGTTCATGAGGGAAATGTAAATTAGAAGCACAATAAGTTACAACTACATGCCCATTACAATGGCTAAAATGAAAAAATCACTGAGGTAAGCAACTAGGACATTCATACATTGTTGGTATAGGATTTAAAAGTAGGACAGCCACTTTGGCAAAAGGTCTGACAGCGTTTTATAAAACTCAATACATACCTACCCTGTGACCCAGCAATCCCCAACCTAATTACCCCAAAGGAATGAAAACACATGTCAGCAAAAAGACTTGTACAAAAATATTTATAGGAGCTCTGTTCATAATGGCTCCAAACTAGAAACAGCCCACGTTTTCATCAACAGGTGACTGACCAAACTACGGTATAAATTCTCAAAAAATACTTTGTAATATGATCCCATTTAAAAGAAAATTCTAGAACAAAAACTACTGCATAAGCAACAACAACAAACAACAAGGGTGGGAGGCAAACTGACTGGGAAGGAACATGAATGAACTTTCTGGGGAGACTGACAGCTTTCCAGCTTGATAAGCTTTTAGGTTACCCAGGTATATGCATTTATTTAGCTCAGCAACTGGTCGCAGTATTTAAGATCAGCACATTGCATTGTTAGGAAATTTTACATCAAAGGAAAAAAGCTGGCCGGGCGCAGTGGCTCACGCCAGTAGTCCTAGCACTTTGGGAGGCCAAGGCAAGCAGATCACAAGATCAGGAGATCGAGACCATCCTGGCTAACACGGCGAAACCCCGTCTCTATTAAAAATACAAAAAATTAGCCGGGCGTGATGGCGGGCGCCTGTAGTCCCAGCTACTTGGGAGGCTGAGGCAGGAGAATGGCGTGAACCCAGGAGGCGGAGCATGCAGTGAGCCAAGATCGCGTCACTGCACTCCAGCCTGGGCGACAGAGCGAGACTGCGTCTCCAAAAAAAAAAAAAAAAAAGACATTCTTTTTAGTGGGTTATAAACATTCACTGAATAATTTTTTCAACTTAGTTGTATGTTTAAAATTTTCATAATTAAAAAATGTGAGGAAAAATGTGAGGAAAAAAGGAAAAAAATCAGTATTTATTCTCAATTTAAAAATTTTCAGAAAATAAAGAAATACACAACCAACCAACTAGAAAAAGCAAATTCAGTAAAGTCACAGATATGTCAAATTTTTTAAAATCAAATGAATGTTTATATAGTAGTTGTAAACTGAAAGCGAGATTTTAAAATTTCCATTTACAATATAATAAAAAGCCAAAATATTAGAAATATATTTAACAAAAATGACAAAACATGGCTGAGACAAATTAAAGAGCACCTATAAATTGGGAGACATGCCATATTTATAAGTTGGCAAATAAAAAATTGTCAATTTTTCCCAAACTGATACCCAGATCCAATATAATCCCAATCACAAGTCCCCAAAGGCTTTGTCATGGAAATTGACAAGTTTCCATGAAACTCTAACATTGATACAGCAGAGCACCAAACCTAGAATAGCGAAAACAATCTCACGAGAGAAGAGCAAAGTTCTTCGGTCTCACCCTATCTTAATTCAAGACTTACCACAGTGGCTAAAATGATAAAGAAAACCATCAGTGTTGCTAGGATGCAGGACAACAGGGACTCTCATGTGATGCCTGTCAGAGTCACGAGCGGCACAACCACCCTGGAAAACCAGGTGGAGTTTCCTAAACACACACCTCCCTCAGCAATTCCACTCCTAGGCATTTTACCCAAAAGAAATTCCTGTGTTTGTCCCCAGAAAGACCCATGCAAGAATGTTCATCGCCACTTGAGTCATAAGAGCCAGAAACGGAATCAGCCCAGGCACCCATCAAGAGCAAAGCAGATGAACATGCTGGGTATGTTCACACAACGCAACACCGCTCACCATCCCACGACAACATGGACGACTCCAAACGTCACCATGCTCAGCAAATGAAAAGAGATACAAACAAGTACATACTATATGACTGTATTTCTATAAAATCCTAGAAGTGGCAAACCTTCCTGTGGAAAGGAAAATTAGAACAGTGCTTGTCCATGGTGGTGGGACGATGGGAGCCCAAAGAAACTGTCAGGTGGTGAAAATGTTCTGCACCTCTAGGGAAATGGTAGTTCCACAGGTGTACACATTTGTCAAGCTCGCCAATTGTATACTTAAGATCTGTGCACACACTGTACGTAACCCATATTTCATTTAACGCACCTCGCAGAAAGGAAGTTAGGCAGTGCTTAGTCTGGGATCAGTCTTGGAACGGAGAAGTGCTTCTGGCCAGCAGCACCTAACACGCAGTTGGGCTTTCAGAGACCGTGGGCTGCTCACAGGCCGAGCTTCCCATGAGGAGCACAGAGCAACAGTTTCTGCCGTGCACACAGTGGGGAAGGCCTCGCTAACCCTAACACCAGCGCTCAACAGAAACATTGAATAACGTGCACATGTATACACAAAAAAGAAACGCTATAAAATAAAACTGACATGCTGTAAATAAGAGGCTATGACTTATTAATAAAAAGCCCTTTCAAATCAGCAAGGCCAACACAAAGAATACCCACCAAATTCTGAGTCAGCAATTCATAGAAAAAACAAATACAAATGGCCAATAAATATGAGTAACATTTAACCTCACCAAAGTGAACCATTTTCTGCCTGTAAGGCCTACAAAGGTGTGAAGAAACACCTTTAACTGTCGAGAGTGTGAGTGGGAAGAATTTTAGAGGCACCCGAACGATGAGCACCGAAGAGTTTTCAAACGATCTTCCTCTACGGCTTGAAACAATCTTCCTCTACGGTTTGGAAATGTAGCTAAGGAATGAACCCAAGGAAATAACTGAATGGGGGCTCAAAAGACGCACATATGTGTGCCCACGTACAGATAGGCAGAAGACGGGGACGAGAATGAACAAACGGGTGGCAGGAGGTGAAATCTGTGCGGCTGTGGCACATGTGACGGTGTGCCCTGTGAGATGCTCCTACTTTGTGGTTTCAAACCAGGCTCTCAGAGCCTATTCACGATAAAACACGTCACCACAGGAATGCTAAACTTCCCTCGTAATTTCTTCAATAATGACAGAATTGTGTATTATCACATCCATTTATTCCTCAAGCAGGTAGGCAGAATTAAGGTACAGAAATCTCCGACAGTCATGTTTTCCAGAGTGTTAAATGTAAGTTAATGTTCTAACCAAATACAAAGGAGAAATGCTATGATTTAAGTTATTAACGTGTGGATTTCTATCCATCCCATTAAAATATGCACAGAACAGTATCATCATTATCCCCATCTTTCCTTCCCGTAAGGACACCAAATACTACAGCAAAGAAATGTCTCTCGGTATATACCTACGAAGGTAGAAGAACAGCATATTGTTATTCTCTTCCTCCCCAATACGAGATTGGGAATTCTATGTGCATAAAAATTAAATACACCCCTTTTGCTAAAAGTCATAGTACTCATTATCATACCTATCCACTTCTTTTCTTACATGGCCTTCCCAAATAAATACTGATTTAAATATTTAAGAGGTTAAGCCATTTATTCATGCTAAGAAGTGGGCAGTGGAAAAAAAAGGTTAAGCCATGGAGAAATTATACCGGCACGTCCTATTTCTAGTGTTTTGTTCTAACAAGTGTAGAATGGTGTCTGGTACAAATATAACCACTTGCTTCTTTGTGTACTTGACAAATTACAAATTGAATCATATCTATAGATGTGTATTGTATAAGCAGAACTTCTCCCACACAGCTGCTACAACTGAGAAGGAAAAACTATAAAAACATATTCACAACAACTGTATTATTCTTCAGATACCTCAAAAGATAATAAAGCATTTGTTATTTCTCATTGACAACACAAACCAAAAATGTTAAACAGAAAGCTTGAAGAAACCATAAAGAAATTCCTGTTCTGAATCGGAATCACTCTTACTATGCTTTACTGTCTGTCTGTATTAAATGGATAGAGACAAAGATGAACTGTTCAGGAACTAAAAATAGATAAACTAGGATTTCTGAGGTTAAGAATTTTCTATCTGGTTCTATCTTCATAATAAAACGGCAAAGTTAGAAACTATAGTGTTATAGGCAAGCCTCTACATATCTCAAATTATAAAAACTTTGCGGTTGGGCGTAGTGGCTCACGCCTGTAATCCTAGCACTTTGGGAGGCCAAGGCGTGTGGATCACCTGAGGTCAGGAGTTCGAGACCAGCCTGACCAACATGGTGCAACCCTGTGTCTACTAAATACAAAAAAATTAGCTGGGCATGGTGGCGCACGCCTGTAGTCCCAGCTACTTGGGAGGGTGAGGCAAGAGAATCCTTGAACCTGGGAGGTGGAGGTTGCAGTGAGCTGAGACTGCGCCACTGCACTCCAGCCTGGGCAACAAGAGTGAAAACTGTCTCAAAAACAAAAATCTCTGCCAACATGTTTGTTTTTTAAACCTAATGTACCACCAAAAAAAAAAAAAAAAAAAAGCCAAATCAAAACACCAAGACATGCCTAAATTAAATAGGTATGGAATTCACCTGGCACACAGAAAGCTCTTGGTGTAAATTTATGACAGGTTTCACAGCTGCAATGTGATGATCACTCACTGAGAGGGTACCTTAGTGTTGAAAAACTAAGCCCTCTGCTAACAAGAATAAGTATTTCCACCAGAGGAATAAAATCCACTCCAGGGTGAAATGCAGCAAAGCTGTTCCACAGCCCCCAAGACTACTCAAACCACACACTGATATACTTGCGCACACATACTCAGACCAATGACGGACAGATAATGCATTTAGGAACCAGAATACAACAGCTCTGGTCAGAAACCCAAATTGCAACTCCTGCACAGAGATCCTGGGCGATGTTACAGAGGCAGGACCTCTTCCAACCTCACAATGCAGGCTCCTAAACTGCAAAACTGTCACAATGCCAATGCGGAATATTAGGGGTCAGTGGGAACTGAGGTTCCTTCAGCCGTAACTGGGAACTTAGCTTCCTTCAGTCGTAACATGCATATCAGAAGAGGCCTGTCAGACAGACCAGGGGTACTGAGCAGTTTGTGTGAGAAAGCACCCCTTTGTATTTCTTCTAAACTTCATCTAGGGGAAACTATTTAGGGTGGAGAGGACACGACCAAATACAAATTTTACACAAAATCCTAACCCACTAGAGTGAATCACAGATGCACAGTCAATATTTGCAGGCTCCAGGTTTGACACTAGCTTGAAAGTCTGCCACGTGAGAGGCTGCGATGCTGAGACCCTTCAGTGTGTTGGAGCACATCCCAGAGTTTGGTTTCGCTAACTGCAATCTTTCATCATAGCAATATTTATTGAACCCCTATGTCTTGCTTTTGCTGAGGATATAGTACAGGTTGAACAATCATAATCTGAAAATCCAAAATCCAAAATCCAAAATGCTCCAAAATCCAAAACTTTTTGGGGCAGCCTTGAAACCTGCCTAAATTTTGAATGCACTTCCAGTCCACACTAAAATCCAACAGCAGGGAGTGGAAGCCTTATGGGCTCAAGATGTTTGTCCACAATCCCTGACCAAAACATGGCTCACACATAAACTATGCAGACACAAGACTGACTCCTAGAAAGTCAGGCTAAAAGCAAGGGGGACGGGGTGACTGAAAAGAAAAAAATCAGTGTTCATTCAATGTAGAGAGGACAAGATACCTCAGCTTATACCCAGGCAAGTGACTCAAAACACAAATACACACACACTCCTAAAACAATAACAAAACTCAAAGTAAAATCCTGAAAACAAAATACCAGGAAAAGCATGAGTCATACGCAAATTAGAATAGTCAATGGAAACTAAGTTTGCCTAGAATTTGGGCTTAGTAGAAAAGGATTTCACATCAACTATTTTAATGGTGCTTGACAGATTTTTAAAACCATGTTTACTGAACTAAAGGAAAACATGATGACAATGACTCAAATAGAAAATGCCAACAAAAAGCATCTATCAAAATAAAAAAATAATTCTAGAGTTTAAAAATCCAATGACGGACTCAACAGTAGATGTGAAATGGCAGAAGAAAGAACCAGTGAACATCTGAGAGATCAACAGAACTTCTCCGAAAGACAGAAACAAAGATGTAAGAAAAACAGCCTCAGAGAGTGGGGAAACAGCAACAGTGCAGACATACACGTAATGGGAATACCCTAAGGAGAGGAGAGGGGAGAGAGAAGGAACAGAAAAAGCATTTTAAGAAATAATGGCTGAAAATATTCCAAATAAAATGAAAGGCAATTATGTACAGGTCCAAGAAGCTCAGCAAAGCCCAAACAATATAAACAAAAAGAGATTCTTAGACACATACTAAACTGGTGGAAGAGAAAGATAAAAATCTTAAAACCAGCAAGAAAAACAATAATTCATAATTTATACAGGAACAAAAATATATACAAATATAATGGCTGACTTTTCATCAGAAATGATGGAGGTCAGAAAGCAGGAGAATGAATGACATACTCAAAGCACCAAAGGGAAAACAATCAAGAATTCTATATTTAGCAAAACTATCCTTTGAAAATGAAGACAAGGCTAGGCACAGTGGCACGCACCTGTAGTTCAAGCTACTTGGGAAGCTGAGGTAGGAGGATCACTTGAACCCATGAGTTCGAAGTTACAGTGAGCTATGATCACACCACTGCACTCCAGCCTGTGCAATAGATCAAGACCCCATCTCACACCAATAAATGAAGGAATAAATTTTTAAAAGAAAAAAAAGAAAGCAAAATAAAGGTATTCCCAAATAAATGAAAATATCTTGCCAACAGAGCTGCCTGACAGAAAGCATGAAGTCCTATAGGCTGAAAGGACTCCAAAAAGTAATGCAAAACCATGGGAAGAAGGGTAAAGCACTAGAAAAGGGAAATATGTGAGTAAATACAGAAGACTACTTGAATATTCTTTCTTCTCTTGATTTCTTTAAATGACATAACATTGTATAAAGCATTAATTACAACATTACGCACATTTAACACACTCTGTATAATAAATATGAATAAATTACCAAAAAGCAGGGGGGAGGAGATGGAGAGATATGAAGCAAAGCTGATATACTGACTAGAATTAGGGTAGTATTAATCCCAAGTGGGCTGTGATAAATTAAAATGCATATTATAATCCCTAGAGCAATCAATAAGAAAATAATTCAAAGATTAAGTTTTAAAATTCAGAGACTATGGTACAGGCCAAAAAATAAAACAAATACATTTAACTAAGAGGCAGCAGGAAAGGATAAACTGACAACAGATAAACAGAAAAATAGCAAATTGACAAACTAAAACCAACCATATCAGTAACTACATTAAATATGAAACAACTAAATACTCCTAACTAAATGCAGAAATTACTAGATGAAGACCAGGCACAGTGGCTCACGCCTGTAATCTCAACACCTTGGGAGGCCAAGGTGAGTGGATCACCTGAGGTTAGGAGTTTGAGACCAGCCTGGTCAACACAGTGAAACCCTGTCTCTACTAAAAATACAAAAAATAGCTGGGCGTGGTGGTGGGCGCGGGCAGTCCCAGCACTTGGGAGGCTGAGGCAGGAGAATGTCTTGAACCCAGGAGGCAGAGGCTGCAGTGAGCCGAGATTGCACCACTTTACGCCAGCCTGGGTGACAGAGCAGGACTTCATCTCAAAAAAAAAAAAAAAAATTATCAGATCAGCTTTTTTAAAGCAACCATATGCTGTCCACAAGGGACACATTTTAGATTCTAAGACAAAAACTGGTAAAAAGTAAGAGGAAAAAATATGACATGAAAACAATAATCATAAGAAGTGACTGTATGAGTATCAAACAAGACTTTTAGCCAATAAATATTACTACAAAGAGAAACATTTCATAATGGTAAAAAGAGTCAGTATCTCAAGCAAGATGTAATAACTATGAATGTGTGTGTGTATGTATGATCCTCAAAACACGTAAAGCAAAAACTGACAGAAATGAAAGAATACACAATTCTACATTTATAGTTGGATATTTCAATATCCCACTATCAGTAACTGATAGACCAAAACAGAAAGTCTGCAAAGATATACAAGACTTGAACACTGTCAACTGACTCACTCTGAAATTTACAGTCCGTCCAACAATGGAATACACATTCCTTTCAAGTGCATTCAGAACATTTACTACAGAAGACCAGAATGTCGGCCATAAAATAGGTCTCAGTAATTTTAAAAAGATTTAAGACATACAAAAAGATCCTTATCTGGACACATAATAGTCAAACTATCAAAAACTATAGAGAAAATTTTGTTTAATGGCCATAATGGAATTAAATTAGAAATCAACAATGTTGGCAACTCTCCAAAATTTAAACATTAAAAAAAAAACACACTTCTTAAAAAAAAACCATCAGTCAAAAAAGAAAATATAGGGAAAATTAGAAAGTATTTAGAATTGAATGAAAATGAAAGCAACACATGAAAATTTTTGAAATGTAGCCAATATAGTGCTTACAGAAAATTGTAGTTTTAAACACTTATGTCATAAAGAAGTAAAAGAACCAATAATCTAATCTTCCTATTGAAGAAATAAGAAACAGAAGGGCAAATTCAGCCCGAAGGAAGCAGGAGAGAGGAAACAATAAAGATTCAAGTATAAATCAATTCAGCAGCAGCAACAATAAAACAGAAAAATACATCAAACCAAAAAATAAGTTATTTGAAAGCTTCAACAGAATTCAGCTCTTCACTAGACTGACCTTCCACCCAAAAAAAGAGAGATGACACAAATAACCCATATCAGAAATGAAAGAGGAGACATCACTACCTACACCTGGTAGAAAGGAAGGAAACACGATATACTCTGAATAACTCTGTGTCAACAAATCAGGCAATTTAGATGAAATGCAAAAATTGCTAGGAAACTGTAAGTTACCAAAACTGACTCCAGAAGAAAAGGAAATCAGCAAAATCTTTTTTTACCAAAAAACAAAAAACAAAAAAACCCCACAACAACCTACATAACAATATTCCTCAAAAACAAATTCAGCAACATATAAATAGGATTGTGCACCATGACCAAGCAGAGTTTATCCCAGGAATTCAGAGTTGGTTTCACATCAGAAAGTCAATTAATGTAATGGATTACAGGACAAAAACCACATAATCATCTCAATAGTCGCTGACAAAGCATTTAATAAAATCCAACACCCCTTCATGACCAAAACTCTCAACAAATTAGAAATAAAAGGGAACGTTCTCCACTTGATAAGGAAATCTACAAAAACCCTACAGCTAACACATACTTAATGTGAAAGACTGAAGATGTTTCCCCAAAGATCCCAGGAAAGAGTAAGGATGATCATTCTCAGCACTCCTATTGTCCATTGTACTGCAGATTCTTGCTAAAGAAAAAGACAAAATCCATATTGATTGGAAAAAAGTAAAACCGCCCTTATTCACAGACAGTATGATCCAACATGCAGGAAGAAATTAAGAAATTTTTTTGAAAAACTTTGAAAATAAATGAGTTTAGCAAGGCTTGGATTTGCTTTAACATACTCCAGAAACAACAAACAAAACATTAGAAATGAAAAGTGGGTCATATCTACAGTTACAAGTATTTTAAAACAAACAAAAAAGGGTATCTGTGAGAAATTATTGATGAAACACTAATGGCAAAATATTCTAATTGTTAATGCTAGGTGACTGATGATGAGTTCACAAGAATTTGTTATACTTATCTGTGACAGAAATTTGAAGCTTTTCATGATAGCTTGAAAATAAAACCAAACTAGAGGATCAATTTAGTTCCTTTTTTTCCTTCTCTCTGGAAATAATGGTATAAAATTCTGAGAATCCATTCCCTTGACTGTTTGGTAGCACACATCCGTGAACTCTCTGGGCCTAGTATGGGGGTAGAGGGCAAAATAAGCCAGTATGGATTATTAACTAATTCATTTATTGAATGGTCTCCTACTCTTCTTTAGTCAATCTGGTTGGGTATTTCTAGAAAACTGCTTATATTCTAAGTATTATATAGTAAGTCCTCTGTCTTTGACAGGTTCTTGGAAACTGTGACTTCAAGCAAAATTATTTATAACACAACCATTTTTCCCCTCATCAACATTATAATAAAATGACACTGAAGGAAATGATCTTATTCAAGGACTCGCCATTGTCTTTTCACTTAAAGTAGCAGTTTCCAAGAACTTACTGATGATGTTAAGTGAGGACTTACTGTAATATCTCATACTTGCTGGCATGCAGTTGTTTGTAGTCTTTTAAAAATACTTGTTGTTGCTGTAGATGTGACCTTCTTTTCATTCCTAATGTTTTAATCTTCTTTCTTGTACTTAATAAACTGTCACTTTAAAAAAATAAATAAATAAAAATAAATAAAAATAAAAATAATAAATAAATACTTTTGCACTTGTATCCTCTCAACTGTATCCATGTTTTGGAATTATTTTCTGTTCTTCTCTGTAACATTCTTAAAAAAAAACAAAGAAAAACATCTCTTCTCCTTTAACTTTATTCACTCTTCTTTCTGATTTTTAATTTGGGTACTTGACTGACTCCAAAATTTTGACAACCACTCTTAATTCCAGTTTGTTTTCTTCATTGGCCCACATGTTATATTGAATTCAAATTTCCAAAATGCGTAAAATTAGAAATTCAGTTTCTAATCTAACAATTGTGATCAGATAACACAGTATGATATAAATGTGTTTTTTGTTGATACTAACTGCTTTCTGGTCTAGTGTGTAAAGAAATTTGAATGTCTTGTATTTTAAAAGAATTTATCTCCTTATTAAAGGTAAGGTTCTTTATGTCCACTTAAACAAAACTGTAGCGGTTCAAATTTTCTGATCTTTGTAATTTCTCATCAATCTACTAGTTACTTACAGAGAAGTCATTCAACAACTGACACTGACTATAGATCTAAAATTATGTTGCCTTTGCCTTAACTATTTTGAAACTATGCTACCAAAAGTAAACAAGTTTAAAATCACTTTATCTTCATGGAGAACTATTTGTTTTATCAATGTACAATGACCACCTTCATCTTCTTTCCTCCTTAAAATTATGTTTTATCCAATCTGATCATCTCTGATCTTTACCTGAAATTTAATCCTTTTTTAGCTATTGGGATTACAAACACATTTTATCTGTATTTATTTTGACCATTTCATTCTATACACTTTGTGAGAAACAAATGCTTGTTACTTGGTGCTGCAAGAAAATAGCACTTGAACATAAATTTTCTTTTCTCAGCAAGGCAATTTTTACTTCTATAGAAGGGTGTGACTCACAGATGGAGCAATGGCGAGAGCACACCTGGACAAGGAAGGGGAACGGGTTCTTATTCCTGATGCAGGTAGCCCTTACTATTGTGTCATTCTCCTGTTGGCTAGGGTTGGACTGCACAGTCTAAGCTAATCCCAACTGGCTATTTTAAAGACAGAAGGGGTATGAGCCGGAGTGGTGGGATGAGTAGTTCGGCGGGAAGGGCAGTTATAGAACAGGTGACCCAGGATGATTCAGGTCAGAGCCGGTGACCAGGGGTGACTCAAGATGGAGCAGGTGACCAGAAATAACTCAGGGCAGAGCAGGTGACCAGGGGTGACTCAAGACAGAACAGGTGACCAGGGGTGACTCAGGATGGAGCAGGTGATCAGAGGAACAGATGTGAACTACTGACTAGAACTGGCAGCAAAGTTGTTTACTGAAACTAGAGGCAACGGGGCAAAGAGAACCAGGAAGTTAAACTTTAAATTGGAGAATCAAAGAATAAGAAAGCTGAACATACTGATTCTTTGAAGAGAAACTTGGAGTTCACTCTCTCTAACACTCTTGCTTTTTCCATAGTTCTTTGGCTCTTTCTTCCTATAATTTGTAATTTTCAGTTGTTATCCTTACAGCTTTAGCATGTGTATTAGTTCATTTTCACGTTGCTGCTAAAGACATACCCAAAACTGAGAACAAAAAGAGGTTTAATTGGATTTACAATTCCACATGGCTAGGGAGGCCTCAGAATCATGGTGGGAGGTGAAAGGCACTTCTTACATGGTGACAGCAACAGAAAAATGAGGGAGAAGCAAAAGCAGAAACTCCTGATAAACCCATCAGATCTCGTGAGACTTACTCACTGTCACAAGACAGCATGAGAAAAACTGGCCCCCACGATTCAATTACCCCCTCGCCCTGGGTCCCTCCCCCAACACGTGGGAATTCTGGGAGGTATAATCCAAGCTGAGGTTTGGGTGGGGACACAGCCAAACCATATGAGCATGCTTATCTATTAAAATCTAAAATTATTTCCTTCCCTCCCAAATAATAAAATGACAGGATAAAATATTACTCCTGATCACCTATCTTCTTGTTGCTGCAAGTTTTAGTCGATAAAATGTTCCCCAATTTTGTCAAAATTAGTATTACTGTTTTGTACAACTAATACAACTAATGTGGTTTAGATATACCTGCCATCTCCCACTTCCTTGCTCACCAATCATCTAAATGCCTTTCTGAGCTCAATTTCTTTCTTTTTGAAGAATATCCTTTCGTGATCTTTTTAGCATGAGTCCCACAGTGGTAAAAATTTCAGATGTTCAAATGTTTGAAAGTGTCCATTCCATTTTGCTTCTTGAATCATATTTTACATTAGTAAAGTATTCTAGGTTGGCAGTTATGTTCTCAGCTCCATCTTCATATTTCTATGATTACCGTGGAAATCCACAGTCAGTGTCATTGCAGGCCCTCAGGCGATCCCTCTTTCTCCCTCTGTGCCTTCAACATCTTCTACTTTACCTTTGAGGGTCTGTACTTTCTAATAATATGGGTCTGAATTCAATTTGCTAGGGTTTTAGCATGTTTCAACTTGAGGATTTTATCAGGGCCTCTCTTGTCTACCGAGAAACTAATTTTACTTAAATTGGACTTTCTTGTGCTTGAGACAAGGTCTTGGGTCCCAAATGAGGAAAGGATATGGGATACAGGTTTATTCCAATGCAGGCATTAAAAACTCAGCCAATTTGAAATCAGCTTTTTATTAAATATGTCTTGGCTTCTGCATGGAATATGTCTTACATGCTTATAAAAATTTGCAAAAGGATATTTATTTTCTTGATTAAATATGTTCATAGAACAAAATGGCTTTCTAGGAGCAACTCTTCATAATCTCACACTCATGGGAAATACCATTTTGCAACAGGAACCAGCTGCATCAAAGCCAGGATCTCTTAGAGAAGAATGCCACCAAATGCAAATGTCAATACCTAGTTACCTGTTAATTCCTTTGGAAGGATCATTCTTTTTGAGTGCAAAGTGCCCTTTTTTTAACTCCAAAAGAACAAGACATTATGTGACTCGATTTTTTCTATTTTTGCTATGAAAAGCAAGGCAAACAAGGGGAAGAGATAGTCTTTTTAAAAATAATTATTTCAGATTCAGGGACTACATGTACAAGTGTGTTACAGTGGTATAATATATAAAGCTGGGGTTTGGGCTTCTAGTGAACCCATTACTCAAACAGTGAACACAGTACCCAACAAGCAGTTTTTTCAACCTTTGATCCCCTCCCTCCCTCCGTTTTGGAGTCCCCAGTGTTTACCGCACCTATCTTTGCATCCATGCGTACCCACTGTTTAGTTCCCACTTATATGTGAAAACGTGGTATTTGATTTTCTGTTTCTGCATTAATTCACTTCGGATAATGGCCTTCAGCTGCATCATGTTGCTGCAAAGAACATGATTTCATTCTTTTTTATGGGGGTATAGTATTCCATGGTGTACATGTACCACATCTTCTTTACTCAGTACACTGTTGATCGGCACTTAAGTAGATTCCATGATTTTGCTATTGTGAACAGTGCTGCAATAAACATACATGTGCAGGTGTCTTTCTGACAGAACGATTTCTTTTTTATTTAGGTAGATACCCAGTAGAGGGAATGCTGGGTCAAATGACAGTTCTAATTTTAGTTCTTTGAGAAAGGGAAGAGACATTCTTAACAAAGTGAACCACCTAGAAAATTACTACCATAGAGTTTTTCTTTGAAGCTACAAAATAGGAAATAGTCTAGGAATTACAAACTAAGAATAAGCAAATTAACTGTTCTAAAGTATTTTATGTGAAAAGTTTGTAGACCTAGCACACTAACAGCTATAGTGGGCATTCACATTAACTTAACAGCCCCCAAAGGTAGGGAGCTTCGAGATCATTGTTTATTAGATCATGTTTACAGCTCTTTCAGAGTTTGTTACTTTTAAGGAATACTCTTTTAATAAATATCACAATATTTATTATTTACAATGGGTTTTATGTTTATATGGCTCAGATAAAAATTATTCTCCACAAAAGAAAGAAGTTGTAGGGTGAGCTGTCACCAGGCAGAGCTGATGGCTACATCATGGGCTTAAAGCCTACTTTATAGGCTTAAGCCATGGTCAGAATTAACTCATCCCACCCCCTCAAAAAAGAACAAAAATACCTCCGGTGAAACAGCAGCACTTTCCTCTCTCTTTCAAACAAATGTTTCTTTCAGAGCTAAAACCTACAGACTATGCCAGGGGATCAGGGGCAATTACAGGAAAGGAGGGGACTTGTTACTTTTCATTCTAGGGTGTTTTATTTATTTACGTAGGATGTTGAAACAGCAACAGAACCTGGCACACACAGAGACCTGCACGATACCCTCAGGAGCAAGACATCCAGGAGTCTGACAGCTCTTTTTGTTTCTGGTTTCTGGGGAGCGGGGGTTGGGGAGGAGGCAGGGTACCTTTACTTCCTGTTTATGACCAATTCATAAAAATGACTATGTGATTGAACGAGGAATGTACACTTTGTATTGGATGCTGGATTTTCGGGAGATGGTCATGGGTCTTTATAACTTAACCAGATCCATGCACATCATAACCAAGGTGCTTGGAGAAGCCAAACTGCATAAGGACAAGCAACAAGCGGAGAGTCACTCTGTACCCAGCACATGTAAAGAGACAGATACAGTACTGCACAATGGCAACAAACTGGACTCACGCGACAGCTTCCAAGGGCATCAAGAAGCACAGCTTTTAAAATCTACTCTCTTTAAGGAGCAATCCCATAAAGTTAAGATATCTCCAACATATAAAAATATTGTGGCAGCTCTACTCATGAAAACATATCCTTAGACATCACATTAGACATGGACTGTGTCTTAGGTTTCGGGTTTCCATTTCCCGTCCTACAAGTCTCTTCCCCCTACTTCTTGAGAAAAGGCAGACCATGATGGCCCTCAAAAAACATCTGACGCAGGGAAGTGGAGCTCAAACATGGCCAAGGACAGCATCTCCAGCTCTATTATCTGGGTGACCACAAAAGCCACTTAGGGGCAGGTGCCACTCCAACGTCCAAGAAGAAGTCCTGGGGCCACCTCCTCCCCAGCCACCAGTCTGGCTCTGAGACAACTTATGCCCACAGCTAATGACCCCATTTGCACCTTAGTGCCTTTCAGGCCTGGGTGCACATCCAAGAGAATGGTAACCTAAGCATCACTGTATACGCCACAAATACACATAATCAGAAAGGACACAGATAGGCTTCCCTAATATTTTGCTCATAGCATCACATTTTTCATTGACATTTATAAAACATAAACTGTTCTATATTTTTAGATCCTCTGCATTAAATAAGTAACTGAATAAGTTAACTAAATATAAATATAAATATATATAAATATTTATATAAATATATAAATATCAATATATATAAATATTAACTAAATATAAATAAGTAACTAAATATAGAACATAACTGTTCTATATTTTTAGATCCTCTGCATTAAATAAGTAACTGCTGTTAATGAACTAATCTCACTTTCCATACTGTTTTGATGATTGGTGTGATGGTTAATACTGTCAACTTGACTGGACTGAAGGATACAAAGTATTAATCTTGGGTGTGTCTGGGTGGGTGTTGCCAAAAGAGATTAACATTTGAGTCAGTGGGCTGGGGAAGGCAGATCTACCCTTAATCTGGTGGGCACCATCTAATCAGTTGCCTGTGAATATAAACCAGGCAGAAAAACATGAAAAGGAGAGACAGACCTAGCCTCCCAGTCTACATCTTTCTCCATGCTGGATGTTTCCTACCCTCGAACACTGGACTCCAAGTCCTTCAGTATGGGGACTCAGAATGGCTCTTCTTGGCTTCTTGCTTCTCAGCTTGCAGATTGGCTATTGTGGGACCTTGTGATTGTGTAAGTTAATACTTAATAAACTCCTATATATATTATTTATATTATATATGATATATAATACATGCATAATATGATACATAACATATGCATAATATATTATACATTATATATATCTATGTGTGTGTGTGTGTGTGTGTATGTCCTATTAGTTCTGTCCCTCTAAGAGAACCCTAATACAATTGCTAACAAGCTCCCCAACTGGAGACTCACCTCCCATATGTTAGCACCTGCATGCTACACTATCAGGAGCTTCACCATAGTAGTTGGGAGGATGGGGAGGGAAGGAAGGAGGGAGTGAGGGGAATATGGATGGCAAGAACTGGCGGTAACAATCATATCCATTACGCAAATGTAACGAAACATTAACACTAAAGTCACAGTTCAAAAGTTTTTCTTTTGCTGGAAGTATAAACTTGTTCTTCAGATCCTCATGAACTGTGTTTGTGCTGACAAAAGTCATCCCACCAGTCCACCCCCGAGGCCGTCACTCAGAGCTGTCTGCCTGCAGCCAGGAGAGGTGGTGCCAGCAAACAGATGCCCTTATCCACCAAACATCTAAGTTAGCAAGCACTCTGTAAATGGGGTATCTAAAGACAGAATTATCTCCTAAGTAAGGCAGAGTCCCTAAAACGCAAGTGTGCAGAACTAGCACTCATCAAAATAATCTAATTGTCTAAAGACAGAATCCACAGTAAAAATTCCCTTTCATGGGACGGTCAAAGGCAAGGCTGCCACCCTGAAACTGCGCTTTCCTTACAGAGGGAGCGAGTGTGGTCGTGCTCTGGAGACCACTGTTGGCTCTGCCAGGGAACCGTGGCCAGGACATAACTCCATCTGCTTCTTCGTCTGTGATGCAAGGGCAACCGACTCAGGACTGAGGAGGTCTAAGCAAGGCACCCAGGGCAGCTGAACCACCTACACAAAGGCAAGTAATCCACAGTGACCATTATTGGAAAAGAAAGGCTACAAGTAGAAGCACACAGCTCACAGAATCGAGCTCACACCAGAAAGAAAATGTCGCTGTCTGCTGTAATCCAAGGATAGGTTTGTTCCACAGAACGTGTCCCTGCGACTCACTGAAAAGATCACAAAATAGAAAGCACGAAGGAAAGCTCAGTAAGAGAACTGCCAGTCACCAAACCAACAATGAAACCTTCCCACGAAAAAGGCTTAAAGAAATAACAAATCAGTAAAATGTGTACAAATGATTCTAGCTCTAGGACTACTCTAAAAGCACGTATACTCTCACAAGCCCATCAGTCAGGAACAAGCCCAGAATGAGCAGAGACCCCTGCAGGTAGCCGACATTTAACCTGGGTAACATTTGCCCAGTTTTTATGTGGCAACCACTGTTTTAAGCTCTTTACCTCTGTTAACTCATTTAATTCCTGCAAAACCCGATGAGAGATATCATTTCTGTCCTCCCCTTTTTCCAGAGGAGGAACTGGGGCACAGAGGTTAAGTTACTCTGTCAAGAGAGCAGTAACTGGAAGAGCTGGATTCAAACTCACACAGTCTAATAGTCTCATTCAAGTCTACACTCTCCACCTTCAAGCTGACAGCCTTAAATTGCAGGTCTGTACATAAATATTGGAAGATTTGCAACATATCCTTGAATTTAAAACAAAAGGCAGGTCACAGGAAAGCATGAATACGCACGCCAACCAAGAGAGATTGCCCAGACAGGCTGGCCAGGGTGGCGCTCAATCCCGTGGTTTGGGATGTGTGGTGCTAGGCAGGTTCCTTAAGCTCCGTGAGCTCTGGTTTGCTCATCCAGGAGGCTGGATGGCTGGACAATAGTAGTGCTGACCCTCAGAGGGCTGCTGTGACAAGTAGTGGAAGTGTTTGGGTGTGAAACATTTTAGTGCCTGACACCTGCCAGGACTGTACTTATGTTCGTCATTACTACATGTCAGTAAGGTAATAACCTAGAAGAATAATCAAAACAAACGGTGGTTTAGTACTGAGTCTTAGATTTTTTCCCTGAGTTTCCCTTCCTCTTTACTGCTTGAATTTTTCTAGGAAAATATGTAGTTTTTAAAATACAACCAAAAATAAATCTATTTAAAGCCTCACTTTGGACAATCAGTATATTTTAAGATAAAAGGAAATGAAAGAAAGTGGATGAATATGGCTCCTAGTTGAACTTCTTGCATTCAGAAATAAGCACAATTTTGAAGGGCAAGGAAAATAAGCAATGGAGGCAGAGCCTTGAGCTGGTGCAAAACAGCAGCTTCAGTCAATGGGACAAGATGGGGGTGCGGGGTGGGGGTGGGTAGAAAAACCTTTAGGCCGAAAGGATACACTCCGACTTGGCAAATCCACTATTTAAATCGCTATTTCAGCAAAGAGGTGGTTTTTCTTCTAAACAGGCACAATGAGAATGAGCAACAGCTGACTTAATTTCTTTAGCAAGGGTTGAAGGAGCACAGCAATCATCGGATAATTCCCTCTAAAGTTAAATGGAAGACCTGGGTCACGTCTTAATTCAACAGAGCTTTCTGAGAAGCACAGGGCAAGAAACAACATTCTGTCCAATGACAGACTGTATTGAAACAGACAGAAGGGATTCATAAACAGGTGGCTGTGAGCACAGGTCCTGCCCTGGAGACTTGCCCATTAGGAGACTTTTAGAAAGCACCCACACACAGCGAACCAGCAACAAACAGTCTCCAACAATCCACCTGTTCTGAAGGGACTTCGAAGGCCTACAAAGCTACAAAGACCTTAAGTTTGCTAAAGGGTGAGTTATCAGCAAAAGGCAGAGTCTAGTAAGAGTCCCTTAGACTTATTTCTCAAGAATTTCAGCATATTTTGCCCCACACAGGGAAGTCCTCCCTAGAGTAACATTTGCAACTGCTCTTAAATTTGATGTTTACTCTCGTGTATATAAAAACGCAGTTTTTATGTAAAACTTTTCACCAGAAATTGGGTAATTCTGAAATACTTTTGGGAAGGATGTCTGAATGCAAAACTTTTTTTTTAAGTTGTGGTGATGTTTGGTGGTGATGGTTGATTATCAGTGTGAATGTATTTAATGCCAGCGAACTATACACAGAAAATGGTTAAAACGGCAAACTCTGTCACATATATTTTACCAATTAATAAACCCAGTTTTTACAATGAAAAAAGCCTGTTTTTCTGATTCTAAAAGGCCACTAACTATAACACTGAACCACAAATGACCACTGAAACATGGAGGAAAGTTGCCTTTCTCTTAAGTTGACTTCTCTCACCTCTGTGGACTTCCCCTGGCTGGCTGAGAAAGGAACTGCCAGGAATTCAGGCCCACATTAAAAATCCTACGAGACAGCCATGGACAAAAATATCCTGACTATACTTGTCAGGTTAGGCTAGCGTTTCTCTCTCAAATTAGTGAGGAAATGTGCAAAAATTGTTAATTAATGATTCTATTATCTTCTTGACTTTTCCAATGCGCTGTAAAAGGCTTCATAAAGTTCTACCTGCCCCAAGCTGAGCTCCTGAAGTTCCCCCAGGGCCCCAAGCTACTCCATCTCAGTCTTTCCCATCAGAGTTCCAGCTGGGGCCATCCTGGGCTCTCTTCTTTCCTTCCCCCCCAGGTTCAGTCTTTGCAGAAGTCACGCATTTCTCGCTCTTCCCGTTGCCATCGCCCAGGCCCACATCGCCACATCACCACCACGTCCTCACAGCTGTTCCCCTGCTTCTACCCTGACGCCCTCAGGCTGCCTGGCACAACCAAAAGGTCTCATGGACATCTGTGGGCTGCTCCTCTGGCCCTCGTCGCCCTCCCTCCTCTCCAGACATGACTGGGCTCTGTCTCATTCAGGGCCTGAGCACTTCCATGGCCTCTGCCTACAAAGTCCTGTCCGCAATCGTCTATCCAGCCGACCTCTTCACTTCACTCAGGCCTTTACTCAAAGGTCGCTTTCTCAGTGACACTAATACCCCAGCGATCCAACCTAAAATTTCAAACCTTATCCCAACTCTTCATACCCCACTCTCTGCTTTACTTTTTCTTCTTATCATTTATCACAGTCTGACACATTTTATGATCTCATTTGATGCCCCTCTCCTCTCCTAGAAGGCTGGAACTTTTGTTTTATTCACTGCTATACCCTGGTGTTTTTCGATACCTGTGCTGTGACCACAAAGGAGGCACATTTGCTGAGCATGTGAGATCTCTATAATCTATATGAATCAGGTGGGCCAGATCTTAACACTTTTAATGTGTCAAAAGTTAAATTGTAATTTTTTTTTTCTAACTGCCTGGGGTATGCATTTAGCCAGACTCAACCTTGGCAACAAATAGACAGTGAGCACAAAAACGATGTCCGAGCATGAGACGCCCAGTACTGAGCTTGGCCGTGACAAGGCAAGGGTTCTAAAGCCTACCCACTAAGCACACTGAGAGCTACAGTTTTCTAACTGCAGGTGGAGACCCTTTAGTGTGTCATAAAATCATTTCATTAAACAGCCTTTCATGAAACGAGCCAGAATAGGAGTGTGTTGACCATAGTTAGGTCAGTATTCTATGAAGCTTTTCAACTTATATGCTTACGTGTAGATTGTGATGTAAACTACATTTTCAACTGTGGGCTACGGTCAAGAAAACTTTTTGAGATAAAAGATCCACAAATAACTTTCAGATGAATTTGTGATTTCCCTGGTCCTTCCACCAAACAGGACAAAAAAAAAAAAAAAATGTGTGAAAAATCGTGGGTGCATGTTTGCAACTTTCTAGGTTGAGGATCTATGCCTTCTTAGCACCTTCCAGAAGGGACCCTGGGCTTAAATAGGTTAAACACGGCTGATAAAAATCAGCTGGGTGGTGGCATGCACCTGTCATCCCGGCTACTCCAGAGGATGAGGTTGGGGGAGTCCCTTGAGCCCAGGAGTTCGAGGTTGCAGTGAGCCGTGATCATGACACTCTGATCACAACACTGCACTCCAGCCTGGGCAACAGAGCAAGTACTCATCTCTAAAAAAATTAAAATTTTGAACTGTTTGATGGGAGGATATTATTAGAGAAAAGGATCAATTATCTTTCACTTTACTTGAAAGGGTTAAATACTAGGCTTTCACACATGCACACGTATGTTTATTGCGGCACTATTCACAATAGCAAAGACTTGGAACCAACCCAAATGCCCATCAATGATAGACTGGATTAAGAAAATGTGGCACATATACACCATGGAATACTATGCAACCATAAAAAAAAAAAGGATGAGTTCATGTCCTTTGTAGGGACATGGATGAAGCTGGAAACCATCATTCTCAGCAAACTATCGCAAGGACAGAAAACCAAACACTGCATGTTCTCACTCATAGGTGGGAATTGAACAATGAGATCACTTGGACACAGGAAGGGGAACATCACACACCAGGGCCTGTTGTGGGGTGAGGGGAGCGGGGAGGTTTAGCATTAGGAGATATACCTAATGTAAATGACGAGTTAATGGGTGCAGCACACCAACAGGGTACATGGATACATACGTAACAAACCTGCACGTTGTGCATATATACTATAGAACTTAAAGTACAATTAAAAAAAAAAAAAAAGAAAAGAAATACTGGGCTTTCATTGGTTCTCTCTTTAGAATCCACTGCAGATCTATTAATTTATATAAACCATCCTCCAATCTATCTATATAGTCAATCTAAAATCCGAAGCATATTATCCAGGAAATAATTATTTCTCTCATTTTATCCTAAAGCAACCTTGTCTAGACATAGACTATTTCTAGAATTCCAACACTTGATAAGGAAGCTCATATTGACTCTATTCATATATTTCATAATTACAACCGGATTGAGTTGAATTCCGACCTTAGCCCTGACTCTCAACATGAGTCTTGGCTGACAATTATCAGGGGCCGCCTCAGACTTCTTCCTTTAATCTTACCTAACTCTTTACACTTCTAAGGCAAGTGGCCAAAAGAGGACAGGCCAAACCTAAATCGGTGTGTGGTGCCTCATGTACACTCCTGGGGTGGCTGGTTTTTGTTTCAACGTCACCCTAGGGGATGACAGACTCCGGGAACCCAGCCTTGCTTGTGCTGCCACTGATGTGTGACAACTTACCTGCTAGGTTTGTGTGCCCTCAATGGGACATGATTCCCCCCAGGCCTTGGAACCTTGTTTCTCCTCATGCAGTGTCATGAGGTTATTTTATTCCAGGTGGCATAGCATTTTGCCATTTGAAAACACGTGCTATAGTAGAAGACTTGGCTTCTATCCACTCTCTAGACACCACTAGTAGGAACACAGAGCTCCCAGGTGACCAAGCGCCTCCACCACTTCACCAACAAAAATGACTCTGCGGGGTGCACAGTCTGCGGGGTGCACAGTCCTTTGTGCTGGGGAGAACCCTCAAGTGCAAACTCGGTCATCTGATGGGGTAAATACATGACTAGTATGAAACTGCGTAACATGAACAGGGTGATGTGAACTGGGGATGCTGAGTTTTCTGGAAACTGGGATGAGGAAACATCTTAAAGAGGATCTAAGCCATGCCTGAAAGACGGCATCACTTAGATTACATAAGAATCTAAGCGACAATTCCGGTGAGGAGAGCCAGACATCGGTGTGCTCACACAGGTCTCGAGGGTTAACAATACCTTATCTGCTGACTGAAAGAACTAGCCTACGAAGATGACTCGGGTCCTTGCCCTGCTGGAGGAGGCCGTGTGTGCACAGTGAACCACACCCCCGGGGACATATGTGCAAAGTCCACACACTTCAAGGGGGCTCACGAGGAGTAGGAGCTCACCTCTGCACAGAGATTCAGGACAACACCTTCAGAGAAGCCCATCTGTGCTGAATTCCAGGAAAACAAAATTTTACAAAGTGGGAGGACGATCCCAAGAAGAAGAAACAAGGTGTGCAAAGGCACAGAAGCACACGAGGCCGGCTGAGAGGTGCCTGTCATGCTGTTCTGCACACGTAGTTGTGCTGTGTCGTGGCAGGAGAAGCTGGGGCAGGTGTGGAGACAGGTGTGAGGAGCCGGTGTGCCACACGAATGGCAGCGGGCTCTATTCTATATGCAAAGGTGACAGCTGCCTGGTGTTTTGTTTTGTTTTGTTTTCCTTTTTAAAAGATCTTCCTGACAAGAATGTGGATATTGGAAGAAGAAAGGCAGGAGACAGAGACTCGATGCAATAATCTAAAAGAAAAACCAGCACCTGAAGCAACATAGCAATGAAGCTGAGAACAGATTCAACAGATACTTTAAGAGCTATCCTTGGTACTAAAAATGGGAGAGGAAGGGAGGAGGAGCGGAATGAGGAGGAGGAGGAGGAAGAGAAGGAAGAGGTCTGCCAAAACTGACAGTGATGAGGAACAACAGTTTGGAGGTTCCGCAGTTGGAAGTCCTGGATTCAGATGCAGGCTCTGCCATCTAGCAGCTTAGCTTTGGATAAGTTATGTTACCCTTTCTTAAGCACTCTGAACTTTGATGTCCTCATTTTACTGGGAAAAATAAGAATACCTACCCTCGCGGTTGTTATGAGGACTGAATGTGGTAATTCTTTTAAAGCACAAACCAGTACCTGACATATGCGTGTGCTCTGTAACGGCTACGGAATTACTGTCATCAACTACATGGGGAAGCATAAGGTGAGCCTTGGCCACCTTACTGTGTCAAAAAGCAGGAAAAGACTAATGAGGGAGCATGGGCAGATGTCAAAAAGAACAAAGGAGCCAGGCATGGTGACTCCTGCCTAAAATCCCAGCACTTTGGGAGGCCCAGGAGGAGGATCACTTAAGGCCAGGAGTTCAAGACCAGCCTGGGCAACAAAGCAAGACCTCTTCTCTACAAAGAATTAAAATATTAGCTGGGTGTGGTGGCATGTGCCTATGGTCCAGCTACTCAAATGACTGAGGCAGGAGGATCACTTGTACCCAGGAGCTCGAGGCTGCAGTGAGCTGTGATTAAGCCACTGCACTCTAGCCTGGGTGACAGAGACAGACCCTGTCTCAAGAAAAAGAAAAAAAGAACAAAGAAACCCACGAGAAAGGGTTCCCACTGGCTAAAAATTGTACAGTTCAAACAAAAATAATGTATTTGAATCATCAAATAAAAATCATAAACCCACAATGATACGCACACAAAAATGTTAAATCTTCACTTATAATCAATGATTTTACACCAAATGTAAACTTGGTTTAAATCTAAAGTGGCTTAAAAAACAAAAAAAAAGAATTGGCCCTGCCTTTTTGGGAAGAATCATCATTTGCCCCAGTTGGTGACAGCTCTTCCTTGCAAAATAGTTCCACCTGGTAACCATAGAAGGACCGACAGGACTAGAAAATCTTCCGATTTTAACATCCACTGAAGATTCAGCAAGGATCATCAGTAGATGCTAAATCCACGTGTTGAAACATTAACGGGAAATGAGATTTCTGCCTGGTGCCTAGATGTCACCCAACACGTTATCTGCTAAGAGCAAAGGGAAAGCCATCGCTTTCTGGTTACTTCAAAAAGTCACTATAAAAATAAATAAATAAAAGTAGGGGACTGACATAGAAAAGGGTGTAAAATACCACACTTTTTGGTTAGTATCATTATCACCCTCACCTATTTGAACCTCAACTGGGGGCTGGTAGATTCAGCACTCCTCAGCCCTGGACCAATCCCCAAATTTGACTGTTCAGTTTCTCAGGTTTAAACATGAAGAATGACAGCCACGTGCATCTTCTGACACGAGGCTGACAAAGCCTGAATGAACAAATGCACAGCCATGATCAGGGATTGTTGCGTTAAGACTTTTTACCAAGGGGCTGGTGGATGCAATGCACCTGTGAATGCAGTGAAGAATTAAATGGTGGTTCCTTTCCAGCCAGGTCCTCGTGCCCACCTGAAAATCCCCTCACAAACGGCCGAGCAAATCGCCTGTTTCTACTCCCAAAAGATCTTTAAACAGAGAGAGCCCCCAGACTCCAGCTTCCTACACCCACAAGAGAAGAGCTGTCCCAGATGTCGCCTGCCACAATGAAGACGTCAAAAGCTCACCCCTAACCTATAGGGAGAGTTAAACATTTCCCAGCCCAGAAGCTCTCCAATATGGTGAAGTACTCATGATTCTTTTATGACAATCCTTCAGCTCTGTATGATAGATAATAATAATAAAGTACCTAGTATATCTACACGCCAGGCACTAGGTTAAGTCTTTATCATCAGTTAACTCATTTGATTCTCACCACCCTGCTGTTATGTCCATTTTACAGATGGGAAAACTAAAGGTAACTTTGGCCCAGGTTACAGAACTAGCACAGAGCTACTACTTTCTCCTAAATAAGACATCCACGTCCTCTGGCTCTGAGAGGGAACGAGTAGGCCAATCTGTAGTAATTATGCCCACCCAAGTAAGCTCCCAAATCTTGCAGGCAGTAAGATTAAATCAAAATCCCAGTCAGTCAAGAGCCACAGGCTCTAACGCTCAGTTTTAATCAGTCACTGCCATGTGCCTCGGTGCCATTGTATTTCCCCTGGAAATCAAAAACTTTTTTGAAATGAGCAGTACTCCTGGATTTTCTGCTTGTTAGTTAAGAACTCTGTACTGGCTAATGTAAATTATACATTTTTTCAAATTTTTTAACTCTTGAAAATTTTTGTTAAGTATCCAAATTATATGGATCCCTCCATTCTACTCGCCCAAATGGAGAAAGATTTACCTTATTCACCAGTCAGCATTTCATCAACTTAGATAAATTCTAGCGTGTGGCTTTCACAAGCTAACTATATGCTTTCAATCACCAAATGGCATATTTCATTTCTACTTCTTGATCTACACTGTCATCACGAAATGTATTACATCCAAAGTTCTTCTGAACCATCATAAACTTTAGGGCTATACAGTAGCATTCTTACAAGGAAAAGAACTCTATGAATACTTTTAAAATTAAGAAACTTATAGAATAAACAAAATTACTAGTTTAAATAGCCCCCAAGAGTAAGTAATAGGAAAATAAAACCACCATGAGTTCCCTACCACAAGCTCTATTGAAATTATAAACTTTTTTTGCTAAAACGTCAACTTTTCTAGTTAATTGACAAAAGGTCACCAAACTGAACATTTAAAGATAAAATACACAGCAATCGTGAAAGGTATAAGGCACTACATATCTTCAATCATAGCTCAACTAGAATGAGAACAGAGTTTTGTCTATCTAAAATCTAGCAATATCACTCGCGCCTAGAAGACACTCAACAAGTATTTGCTGAATTAATCAGGGAACGAATTGTGATACTGGCAATTAGCGTGAAGCATTATTGTGAAGATTCAATAAGCAAATACAGTTATCCTGTGTGCACTTACAAGGCCCTTGTTACTACTACTAATATTCCTCTTACCCATAAAACTCTACAAAGTAGGCTGAACATGTATTATTTTTGCCAACCCAGTGATGAGAAAACAGGTTCCAGAGTTAAATGAAGTCACCCAGCCCAGGTAATCCACTCTAGTTAGTGGTAGGGCTGGAACTGCCCCCCTCCCTCCCCTCCCTTTCCCCCCGATTCTATCCCCTTCCTTGCCTCCTGTTTTATCCTGAGCACTTCACACCATCTCACCATCAAACACACTGCATTTTATTTCCGTGTTTGTGGTCTACACATGAGCTTCATGAAGGCAGAAGTTCATTAGTATTGTTTCCCCGCTATGTCCCTTGAACTTTCAAGTGCCTGGCACTTAACAGGTGCAAAATAAGAATTTCCTGACATGCTTAAATTTGGAAGGAAGAGATTTTTTTTTCCTGGCATGACCAGTTTGGGGGACACTTGATCTTAAAAATAAAAAATAAACTGAATGGACAATATTCTTCAAACAGTCAAGTTTTTGTGCAAAAGCAGTGGAGAAAGAAAATAAGAGCACTTATTTTAACACCTTCCCCCAAATAACTCAGTAACACAAAAAAGACTTAAGATGGTTAATCTTTGAAAAGAACATAGTACATGAATTATCACGCTGCTCAGCAGTGACCTTAGTGTCTGTAGTCTCCTGTTTATAATTCTGTTCACCTCAAAAAGCACGTGCACTTGTCAGATAATCATTAAGGTATGTTTTCACAAAGACTCATTTTGCCAAAAGTCAGTACTATCTGTTTTCATAATTGGCTTTTCATTCCACATTTTTAACAGGCTCCAACACCATTATGAAGCCCCGTTCAATATGTTTTTCCTCATCCCAGTTTGCCTAAAATGTTGCTTTATACATGTTGGTTTTAAGAAACACTCATTCCTGCCTTTAGGAATTTAAAAGAGAAACGATGGACTAAGGCAAAAAAAAGTTTCATCTAGATGTCCCTAAATAATCAGAATACTCTTAAGACAGACTACTCTTCTAAGCTAAATATGATTAAACCTAAAATTTGATCAAGAAAAAAGTATCGGCTCTACAAGAACAGGTGAAGGACAACTAGGGCCTAATATATTACATTACTTATCTTTTTAATCTTTGCTGTTATGCAAAGAAGAATGTTTAGAAAAAAACGACTCAAGTATTATTAACAAAGTAAACAAGATAAGCTTCGAATATCCTATAAATACAACGACTTTCTGCCCTTGTCTCTATCACCTTCACTAAAGAAAGGCCAAACTGGCCAGCAGGTGTCCCACCAGGCTTCACAGAGAAGCCTCCAGGCAACCGAGTGCAACTGCGTCTTCTATACAATTGAGGCCCACGACCCTCAATCCTTAGCATGCCCTGAAAACCAAATAAAGACTAAGATGCAAGTCATCGGGCAGCTATAAATAGCCACACAACTAAAAATACACTGTGCTAATACTCCCTAGGAAGAATTCCTCTCCTGACCAAAATATTTGCCTTTTCATGGAATCGAACTTTCGGATCGGCTGTGATGCAGTGCAGACTCTCCTGTCTCGAAGACCTTCATTGTTGTTTTTCTACATAAGAAGCTGTACACTGTTCTCACGTGCCTGGTCACTGTTGGATTTGTCAAACGAACATTTTCAACACTGTAACAGGAGGCATATATCTGGCTTAAGGTACTGGCAATTGTTTCCAAATTGATTATCTAGGAAAGGATATCATAGGTAATTCTGACAACTTTTTAAAAGTCTTTACAAAACTCTCCAATTTCTATAAAAGTTTGCCATTGGAAAAAAAGCACCAAGAATCAGTCTGCCATACTGGAGTTATGTTACCATGAGTTCACTCATTCAACAAATATTGTCAGACACTACTATTTATCAGACACTGCTCAAGAGCTTAATACAATAAGCAACCACGCCCAAAAATACCCTGCCTTACATTGCTCACATTTTTCTTGAAAAGCCTACCTAATTTCACAGGATCATATGTAACTATGGTTAAATTTTACTAAACTTCAATATTTATAAGCAAAAGCACAAGCAAGTAATATTTTCCCATTTCAACACTGGTCATTAATCGCCAGCGGTTCTTAATTTCAATTACGGGACATGTGAAAGCAAGGGCAAAAACCCCCAGGAAAGTTTTCGCAGGTCTTTTTTCTAACCAGCCTTACGGCAATCCCAACATGCAGGATCAGCTACAGACCTCCTGCCAGTTGTTCCTGACTCTACATCCCCAAAGCGCAGGCGGCTTCCAGCACCTTTCAGCTTTTGTTTGTTGAGCCCTACCCTGGCGGTAGGGAGACACAGTTGCTATTTTAATTCAAAATACAGCAGAAGTTGTAAATGTTTAGGAGGCATTTTTGCCCGTTCTAAAGTTCAATTTTTAAAGTATGAAATTTAAAATTACCACACTGATTGATCCTGGAGGAAACTGAAGTTTTACAGGCAGAACTTGATACATACAATGAAGTGACTACACAAATCCTACTTTAATTCATTGAACTTTCAGTTCATGACAAGAGAAACAATGGAAAAATTGTTAACCCTGAATCTGATACCATCACTCAACAGTAACCACAAGTTTCAGGCATCAGGTTAAGAATACAGATGATCTGAGACCTAGACCCTGCTATCACACAAGATGCTCAGCTACAGAGAAATGGAATCAAAGAGCAATAAATTTAATTTCAACAGAAAGATGTACAACAGCAGCTCCTTAGCTGTGGGAAAAATGTGGGGAAAAAGATAGATTCACTAAACAGGACATTGCGGACCTACAACAGCTGGGTGGACCATGAGACAGGGACGGGGGGTGGGGGGGAGGCAGCAGATGACGAAGTAATGATATGGACAGAGACTCAACTTCGATGCACCAGGGCTTTCCCAAGACTTACTGAATACCAATCTCTAGGAGGGAACCAGAAATCTGCAACTACCCTCACACACTGATGATTTTGGTGCATGCAATAGTTACAGGGCCATTAGTGGCATTCCTGGGTGGTCCATGCTGGGTTTTCAGCAGCAGACAGACATGACCATAACTGGGTCTCATTAGTTCACATAGAGGGCTGTGTAAATGTAGTGTGCAGAATAAGAATGGGGATATCACAGATCTAAGTGGATCTAAGACTACTGCAGAAACCTAATAGGGGGCTACTTTGCTGACCAAAATGGGAAAAGGAAAGAGTAGAACTATTCAAATTACAGAAAAGCTTAATTTTATGGATTTAAACAGGACAACCATATGTCTTGGTTTGCCTAAAATAGTCTTGGCTTACAACTGCTGTCTCAGTGTCCAATCTGGTTTTGTCTTTGTATTTTTCATTTTTAATTAAATATTATGATTCATTATTGCATTAAGACAGTTTGAGTTTAATAACCTCTTTTTTGTATGTCTTGCTTCTGTCACCATCTCATCTAGCAGCATGCAAGACACATACACAGTGAATAGAATTCACACTTCAATGTGTTGTTAACTCTGAAAGTCAACCAGGAATAAACCACCTATTTCCTGGGCCCTTTCCACGTCCAAGGTAACTAATAGCTCCCTCTACAGCACACTGATGGAAGAAAGCATGCTGGCATCACATGGGAAGCAATCACATAGAATATTAGTCTGACAGCTCGTACTATAATGATTCTGTCATGTACAATGTAAATTCACAACTATTTTATTGTTTTGTTTGTATTTTACAAGCCATTCTAGGAGCAATGAACTAAAAAATAAAAATGCAGATTTAGTAAGTACTACATTTCCGTGTCTCAAGAAAGTTAATAGTAAATAGTAATCTGCACATCTCTCCACATTTGCCATCCACCCTGGGGGTTGGGGTCCTATCAGTGGGTGCATGAAAACTAGAAGACATCTGAAAAAATATCCACATCCACCTTTTTTTTTATTATTAAGAAGGCAGTACCCAAAGACAACTGATTCTTAGATGCAATCACAGAATTTGCATTTATAAAACTGTAGTATTCACATTTCTTTCTAAAGCATGACTTTTCATTTAGATCAAATGACTATTCTAAAATAATTATGCCAATTTTTCCCCTTAAAGTTCTCCTGAACATAAAAAAGACACATAACACCAGTTAAATATTGGCTCTTTCAGCTTGCAAGAACTTTACAGGCAATTAGATCGTGCCAGCTTTCAAATAGGAGACCAGTTCCATTAGTAGTTCTATTTTTTACATCCAACTCGTGGAACAAGGGTCAACAAATTGGTCTGTGGGCGGAATCTGCCCTGTCACCTGTTTTGGCATGGCCTGCAAGGTAAGAATGGTTTTTACAGTTTTCAGTGGTTGGAAGAAGATCGAAAGGAGAATGCTTTGTGATATATGAAAAGTATATAAAATTCACAATTCAGTCTCCATAAATAAAGTTTTACTGGTATATAGCCACACTTATTTGTTTGCATACTGTCTATAGCTACTTTAAGGCTACCAAGGCAGACGTGAGTTGCAATACATAGCTTTGGCCCAGAAAGCACAAAATATTTATTGTCTGACCCCTTACAGAAAAGGTTTGCTGAATCCTGCCTTAAAAGGTTAAACACTACGGTTAATAATACCGTAAAAGCTCAATGAGGAACATTATTTGTTACTGTGATGTTAGTACAAATAGTTTTTCACATACACAATAACGAAGAACAAATTAAAGTTAAAAATACTTCATCATGGCAGTATCCATTCTCTTTGGCACTCAACTTATTTAGCCTTCAAAAACTACTTTGAAAACCAATCCAGGCATCGCAAAATGACCTGGAACCCTTTTTTTTTGGGGGGGGGGGTGGTGAGACCTCTAGGATTGGGTTACGTTTTGTTCAAAATCAGCTGGAAATTTTGATCAAAACTTTCAACAAATAGAACTGTTTTTTGAAAAGTCAGCTTTTGAACCTCTTAGCAAACTGCAATTGTTGAAATCAAAGCTTGCAAGTAAGCATACAGTGAAATTAACCTCTAAAAAAATCAAGTGACAGACAAAAATGGAATATATAGAGCAATGTACAGTAATTTTGAAATTCAGTAAGTGCACTTTGGAATATCTCAAATGGTGGAAAGAATAATTTCATAGCGCTTCTATATTTTTAATTGGATAAAGACAAAATGTTACAGCATCTAAATTTAGCAAAAGATTCAAAAGAATGAAAAAGGTAATTTATTTGACAACTTTTTTGTCTTGCAAAATTATTTGTTGAATATAGGTATTCTAAATACAGGTTTAGAAAGATAGTTCTTATGAAAATATTTGAGCTATAATACTTCATATCTCATTAAAAATAACAACAAAATATCCTCCCTTTAGCACTAGGTTGCCCTGAACTCATAAGCTAGCTACCTTAGCACCAATAAACTTTTTCAATAATAAAAGGATGGCTTACAGAAGAATAAAATCCAAATGTCAACAATCTCAAATGTATTAACTGAAAATGCAACTTTTAAGAAGTGTGGACTTTCATGAGAAGCTCAGAAACAAACCCATGTTGGGGGAAAAATATTCTTGAGCGTCACAAGGAAAATGGCGGACAGGAAGACAGGACTAGCTTGCAGCTCCCGCTCACGGACAGAGCAGCGGGCGGAGACTCACCTGGTGAACTTTTGCTCCAAGAGCTACTGCAGGAACATACCAGGAAAGCCAAGACAATCCACAGACCCTTTGGAGGAAGCGGATTGCTGCTGCAGGCCCCAGGGGACAGCTGAAAAACTCCAAAGACAAAGCACATAATCTCTTGGGAGCTCTAGGGCCCCCCACACCACCCAGTCCTCCCTATATCACCACAGCTGATGCTCTCTTGACAGCGCCACCTATTGGCTGGAGGCCAACCAACACAAAACTAGCACAATGAACAAAACCACAATTAAGCACCCTCACAGAGCCCATGTCACTCACCTCCCACCACGAGAGCAGGTGCTGGTATCTACAGCTAAGAGACCTGAAGATGGTTCACATCGCAGGACTCTGCAGACACTCCCCAGTACCAACCCAGAGCCCAATATCTCTGCAGGGTGACTAGATCCGGAAGAGAAAAAACAATCACTGCAGTTTGGCTCTCACAAAGCCACATCCCTAGGGGAAGGGAGAGAGTACCACAGCAAGGGAGCACCTCATGGGACAAAAGAATCTGAATAGCAGCCTTTGGGCCCCAGATCTTCCCTGGGACATAGTATACCCAAATGAGAAAGAACCAGAAAAACAATTCTGGGTCATAAGACAAAACAAGGTTCTTTGACAACCCCAAAAGATCACACTACCTCAACAGCAATGGATTCAAAACAAGAAGAAATCTCTGAATTGCCACAAAAAGAATTCAGAAGGTTGATTATTAAGCTAATCAAGGAGGCACCAGAGAATGGTAAAGTCCAATTTAATAAAATCATAAAAATGATACAAGATAGGAAGGACAAAATCTTCAGTGAAATAGCATAAATAAAAAATAATCACAACTTCTGAAAATGAAAAACACACTTAGAGAAATGCAAAATACACTCAAAAGTCTAAGCAATATAATCAAACAAGTAGAAGAAAGAACTTCAGAGCTCAAAGACAAGACTTTCAAATTACCCCAATCCAACAAAGACAAAAAAAATTAAAAACAAAAACAAAAAGAAAAAGCCTCTGAGAAGTTTGGGATTATGTTAAATGGCCAATCCTACGAATAACTGGTGTTACTGAGGAAGAAGAGAAATCTGAAAGTTTGAAAAACATATTGAGGGAATAATTGAGGAAAACTTCCCTGGCCTTGCTAGAGATCTAGACATCCAAATATGAGAAGCTCAAAGAACACCTGGGAAATGTATTGCAAAAAGATCATCACTTAGGCACATAGTCATCACGTTATCTAAAGACGAAGGAAAGAATCTTAAGAGCTGTGAGGCAAAAGTACCAGGTAACCTATCAAGAAAAACCTAACAGATTAACAGCAGATTTCTCAGCAGAAACACTACAAGCTAGAAGGGACTGGGGGGAGCCTCTCCTTAGTCTCCTTAAACAAAACGATTATCAGCCAAGAATTTTATATCCAGCAAAACTAAACTCCATAAATGAAGAAAATATACCATCTTTTTAAGACAAATAATGAGAGAATTTGCCAATACCAAGCCAGCACTACAATAACTGCTAAAAGAAGATATAAATTTTGAAACAAATCCTCGAAATACACCAAAATATAACCTCCTTAAAGCAGTAACTATATAACAATAACATAATGAAAAAACCCACAAGGTTTTTCATATTCATTTTCATGTTGTGTATTCATAGCACAATGAATAGAATAGTACCTCACATCTCAACGCTAACTGAATGTAAATGGCTCCACTGGAAAGATAACTGAATGGCAGAATGGAAAAGAATTCACCAAGTATCTGCTGTCAAGAAGCTCACCTAACACATAAGGACTCACATAAACTTAAGGTAAAGGGGTGAAACAGATATTCCATGCAAGAGGACACAAAAAGCAAGCAGGAGTAGCTATTCTTTTATCAGAAAAAAAAAATGTTAAAGCAACAGTAGTTAAAAAAGACAAAGAGGGGCATTATATAATGATAAAAGGACTAGTCCAACAGAAAAATATCACAATCCTAAATATATATGCACCTAACACCAGAGCTCCCAAACATATAAAACACTAGACCTAAGAAATGAGATAGACAGCGACACAATAATAGTGGGGGACTTTAATAGTCCACTGACAGCACTAGACAGGTCATCAAGACAGAAAGTCAACAAAGAAACAATGGACTTAAACTATAACTTAAAACAAAAGGACTTAACAGATATTTATAGAACATTTTATCCAACAACTGCAGAATATGCATTCTATTCATCAGCACATGTAACATTCTCCAAGATAGGCCACATGATAGGCCACAAAACAAGTTTCAGTAAATTTAAGAAAATCAAAACTATGTCAGGTACTCTTTCAGACCACAGTGGAATAAAATTGGAAATCAACTCCAAAAAGTAACCCTCAAAACCATGCAAAAACATAAAAATTAAATAACCTGCTCCTGCATGATCACTCGGTCAACAATGAAATCAAGATGGAAATTTTAAAATTCTTTGAATTGAACGACAATAGTGACACAACCTAGCAAAACTTCTGGGATACAACCAAAGGCAGTGCTAAGGGGTAAGTTCAAATGCTTAAATGCCTACATTGAAAAGTCTTAAAGAGAACAAATACACAATCTAAGGTCACATCTCAAGGAACTGTAAAAATAAGAACAAACCAAACCCAGACCCAGCAGAAGAAATAACAAAGATCAAAGCAGAACTAAATGAAACTCAAACAAAAAATAAATACAAAAGATAAATGAAACAAAAAGCTGGTTCTTTAAAAAGATAAATAAAATTAGTGAGATTAACCAAGACAAGGAGAAGATCCAATAAGCTCAGTTAGAACTGACACAAGAGATACCCCAACTGATACCACAGAAATACAAAAGATTATTCAAGTCAACTATGAACACCTTTATACACATAAACTAGAAAACCTAGAGGAGATGGATACATTCCTGAAAATATAAAACCCACCTAGATTAAACCAGGAAGAAACAGAAACTCTGAACAGACGAGTAACAAACAGTGACAATGAAATGGTAATTTAAAAATTGGCAACAAAAAAAAGTCCAGGACCAGGTGGATTCACAGTTAATTTTATCAGACATTCAAGGAAAAATTGGTACCAATCCTATGGACACTATTCCGCAAGATAGAGAAAGAGGGAATCCTTCCTAAATCATTCTAGGAAGCTAGTATCACTCTAATGCCAAAACCAGGAAAGGACATAACAACAACAACAACAAAGAACCAACAAAAAACATAACAAAACAAAAAAATCCCTGATGAATATAAATGCAAAAATCCTTAACAAAATACTATCAAACTGAATCCAACAACACATCAAAAAGATAACCCACCATGATCAACTGGGTTTCATACCAGGACGCAGGGATAGTTTAAAATACCCAAGTCAATGTTAAGTCACCATATAAACACAATTAAAAATTTAAAAATCACATGATCATCTCAATAGATGCAGAAAAAACATTTGACAAAATCCAGCATCCCTTTACAATTAAAACCCTCAGCAAAATCAGTATAGAAGGGACATAACTTAATGTAATAAAAGGCATCTATGACATACCCAAAGCCAACATAATTCTGAATGGGGAAAAGTTAAAAACATTCCCCTGAGAACTGGAACAAGACAAGGATGCCCACTCTCATCATTTCTATTCAACATATTGGAAGTCATAGCCGAAGCAATCAAACAAGAGAAAGAAATAAAGGCCATCCAAATCAGTAGACAGGAAGTCAAACTGTCACCATTTGCTGATGACATGATCATATACCAAGAAACCCCTAAAGATTCTTCCAAAAAGCTCCTAGAACTGATAAATTCAGCAAAGTTTTAGGATACAAAATTAATGTACACAAATCAGTAGCTCTGCTATACACCAAAACAACCAAGCTGAGAATCAAATCAAGAACTCAACCCCTTTACAAATAGTTGCAAAAAAAAAAAAAATGCTTAGGAATGTACCTAAGGAGGTGAGAGACCTCTACAAGAAAAACTACAAAACACTGCTGAGAGAAATCACAGATGACACAATCAAATGGAAACACATCCCATGCTCATGGATAGGTAGAATCAATATTGTGAAAATGACCATACTGTCAAAAACAATGTACAAATTCAATGCAATTCCCATCAAAACACCACCATCATTCTTCAGAGAACTAGAAAAAAATATCCCAAAATTCATACGGAACCAAAAAAGAGCCCACATAGCCAAAGCAAGACTAAGCAAAAAGAACAAATCTGGAGGCATCACATTACCCAACTTCAAACTATACTATAAGGCCATAGTCACCAAAACAGCATGGTACTGGTATAAAAATAGGCACATAGACCAATGGAACAGAATAAAGAACCCAGAAATAAAGTCAAATACTTACAGCCAACTGATCTTCAACAAAGCAAACAAAAACAAAGTGGGGAAAGGACACCTATTTAACAAATGGTGCTGGGCTAACTGGCAAGCCACGTGCAGGAGAATGAAACTGCATCAACTCAAGATGGACCAAACACTTAATTAAATCTAAGACCGAAACCATAAAAATTCTAGAAGATAACATCAGAAAAACCCTTTAAGACACTGGCTTAGGCAAAGACTTCATGACCAAGAACCAAAAAGCATATGCAACAAAAACAAAGAAAAATAGATGGGACTTAATTCAACTAAAAAGCTTCTGCACAGCAAAATAAACAATCAGCAGAGTAAACAGACAACCCACAGAGTGGGAGAAATTCTTCACAATCTATACATCTGACAAAGAACTAACATCCAGAATCTACAAAGAACTCAGACAAATCAGCAAGAAAAAAACAATCACATCAGAAAGTGGAACTAAGGACATGAACAGACAATTCTCAAAAGAAGATACACAAATGGACAACAAACATATGAAAAAATGCTCAACATCACTAATGATCAGGGAAATACAAATCAAAACCACAATACGGTACCACCTCACTCCTGCAAGATGGTCATAATAAAAAAATAAAAAAAAAATAGATGTTGGTGTGGATGTGGTAAAAAGGAAACACACTGCTGGCAGGAAAGTAAACTAATACAGCCGCTATGGAAAACAGTGTGAATATTCCTTAAAGAACTAAAAGTAAGGCTGGGAGTGGTGGCTCACGCCTGTAATCCCAACACTTTGGGAGGCCGAGGCGGGTGGATCAGGAGGCCAGGAGTTCAAGACCAGCCTGGCCAACATGGCGAAACCCCGTCTCTATCAAAAATACAAAAATTAGCAGGGTATGGTGGCGGGCACCTGTAATCCCAGCTACTCGGGAGGCTGAAGCAAAAAATTGCTTGAACCTGGGAGGCAGAAGTTGCAGTGAGCCGAGATCGCACCACTGCACTCCAGCCTGGGTGACAGAGGGAGACTCTGTCTCAAAAAAAAAGAACTAAAACTACCATTTGATCCAGCAATCCCACTACTGGGTATCTTCCCAGAGGAAAAGAAGTCATTATATGAAAAAGACAGTAGCACACACGTTTATATTTGCAATTGCAAAAACATGGAGCCAGCCAAATACCTACCAGTCAACAAATGATTGAAGAAACTGTGGTGTATATATACCATGGAATACTCTCAGCCATAAAAAGAAATGAAATAATGGCATTTGCAGCAACCTGGATGGAACGGGAGATCATTATTCTAAGTGAAGTAACTCAGGAGTAGAAAACCAAACACCATAAGTTCTCACTCATAAGTGGCAGCTAAGCTATGAAGATGCAAAGGCCTAAAAATAATACAATGGACTTTGAGGCTTGGGAGAAAGGGTGGGAGGGGGGTGAGGGATAAAAGACTACACATTGGGTACAGTGTACACTGCTCGGGTGATGGGTGCACTAAAATCTCAGAAATCACCACTAAGGAATTATTCATATAACCAACCACCACCTGTTCCCCAAAAACCTATTAAAATAAAAAAATAAATAAAAAGACATAGCAAAAAAATTTTAAAGAGTCACAAGGCATCACAACAGACACATGATAAAAATGTATCAAGAATATTTACAGCCTGGTATGATAGCTCACAAGTGTAATCTCAGCACTTCTGAAGGAGGAGGAAAGCGGATCGCTTGAGCCCAGGAGTTCGAGACAAGCCTGGGCAACATGGCAAAACCCCATCTCTATTAAAAAAAAAAAAAAAAATACGCACAAAAAAATTAGCCGGGTTTGTTGGTGCATGCCTGTAGTCCTAGATACTGGAGAGGCTGAGGTATTGGGATCACCTGAGCCTGGGAGACGGAGGCTGCAGTGAGCCATGTGCAGGCCATTGCACTCCAGCTTGGGCGACAGACAGAGCAAGACTCTGTCTTAAACCAAAGGGAAAAAAAAGAGGCCAGGCACGGCGGCTCACGCACCTGTAAGCCTAGCACTTTGGGAGGCCGAGGTGGGCAGATCATGATGTCAGGAGTTCTAGAGCAGCCTGACCAACATGGTGAAATCTCGTCTCTACTGAAAATACAAAAATTAGCCAGGCGTGGTAACACTCGCCTGTAATCCCAACAACTCAGGAGGCTGAGGCAGGAGAATCGCTTGAACACAGGAGGTAGAGGTTGCAGTGAGCCAAGATCGTGCCACTGCACTCCAGCCTAGGCGACAGAGCAAGACTCTGTCTCCAAAAACAACAACAACAACAACAACAACAACAGAGTATTTACTAATTTTTGTAATGTACAGGTGATCCATTTATTTTAATCCACTGACATTTACTTCAGAATCTTTTGAAAAATTTTTTGAATAAAACTATTTTATGTCTATAAATACAATATATGATAAATTGTATTGTCACTCAAGTTATAACACTGTGAGGAATATACACAGAGGCAAATTAGTAAAATAAAACAAATTGCCAATTCATATCCCTGAACATGTAACACCCACTGTGCCTCTAACAATGATTGGCCTATCTTATCTGGATTCTCATTCATTCAGCAAGAGAGTGTCTGCTATGTACAAGGCACTGTACAAGATACTGGGGATATACAGGTGAACAAGGTGAACAGCACTGCTGCCCTCATTCTCATGAGAGAGACTTCCACCCAGCAGAGGTGGGAGCAGACACACATACCCACACCCACACCCATCACTCCATTCCAGGGCACTCACATAGGTCAAGTTCTAATTTGTTCCATCGAAGTTCTGTATCCCCAATTCTGTATCCAAGGACAAGGTCTACAAGTGACAGGACCATCTCTATCAAGGTGCCAAAATCAGAAATGTACTCACCCCCCTTCCTCGCATTCAGTCTCAGCATTTTCTTTCAGCCACATTAGAGACCAGCACACCAAGGCCGGAAACAGCCCCCAAATTCAATACAAACAGTTCTTTTCTGCCTCCTTTCCTTTGCATTTTTCCTTGTTGCATGGTGGTGAGCATAGAAATTAGGCTGTCATTATTTTCTCCATTGCTAACAGATTTTAAAAATACTTTAATGAGCCTTCTTTTACAGGACTTTAGAAGGACAAAGCACTTACTGCAGAAACAGGAGAGGGGAGAGGCTGGTGAGAGCCATGCTCCCAAATGGACGCACAATGGCAAGTGGTATCACTGGAAGGAAAGTCGAAGTCTCAATTCCCAGAACCCATAAGGGAAAGGTAAAAAATGAAAAGTAAACTGAAGCAAACAGAAAACGTATCACACTGGTTTAAAGTCCCAACTCCTCTAGGGGGCTGGAATTCTGAAAGCACATGTATAAAATAAATAATTAAAACTCACTTTTTGGTTCTATGCAACTTTTTTCTACTTTATGTAGTTTTGGGTAGCATTTGTGGCTGACTTAGAAACCTAAGCCTTATGAATAACACTAATTTCAAAGTTTCCAGATCAAGCACCAATTTAAAAATAACAAAAAGCTTCAGAACACAAACTATTCCTGAGTTGTGGAGTGCCTGCCAATAAATGTGGCTGTGACCATATTACACAATGGGGTAGACTGATCTAGAATGTAGCAGGGGGCTGGGCAAGGAAAACTATCAATTCCAGCCAAGATCTGTACTTATGGCAGAAGATAGTTTCCCAAAGCATGATGTACAACCTCCTAGTGGTCCACAAGATGACTTCTAGATGGCATAAGAATGAATATTTAGATGTATTAACACTGTTTATTATATAATTAGAAGAACCATAAGCCAGCGCCAATTGTTTAATCGGGTAGTGCGGTGATAAGCCCTGTTACACAGACTCACAGTTATGTAGGGATGGTGCTTACGCACACCTTCAACACTGAAAATTGTCAGTGACTTTCCACCACAACCATTCAGATGTACAGACAGGGGCAGACTTGGTAGAGTAGGAAGTTCTGACTTCTCATATGGAAACGTTTCCAAAAAACAGCAATTATTGTTACAACCAACATTATCAGGACTCTGGAAATAAGTCAAAGATTGGCAGCAGACTAGTGAACACTGAATCAAGAAGCTACTGACTTCAAAACCACAGGTTTGCATTCCCAGTGGGAAAGTCCCTGGTTCCTGGTTTTAGAGGGAGCATGGCCAAACTTATTCACAAATTATTGTGTAGGGATATTCTAACCTGACAGAAGGCTATCTAGAAGACCATGGCATGACACCTGAACTTGGGTCCTTAAGCCAGAAAAGTGGGGAAATGGTTCATAAACTAATACCCACAAACACCTGGGCTAAATGATCAAGTTGAGATATACAAACAAGTCCACAGGCCCCCAAAAAAAGCTGCAGGAGAGTTTCTTTAGAAGATCAGGACATTCTAAAGCATGTGGGTGTAAGGGGAAAGACAGAAACCATGCACATGCCCATGGCAAGATACACACACTCAGATAGCAAGATACACAGCAAGATACACACTCCGAAAGACCTGAGAAGTTTCTCGGCTTTCACCTCAGGCTGATCACCTGGCTCAATGCAAACCTGGAGTCACAAAGTTAAATGCAAAAACTAGGAGAAGTGCTCTGTTTTGTTTTGTTTTGTTTGCTTAAGTCCAAGGCTTCCAAAGAAATCTCTGCCAAAACACAGTGGGACACAATCTGAGGAACAAAGGCTTCAGTGACCACAAACAATAAGGAATACAGTCTCTACAGAAATAGTGTGGAAATGTCCCTAAACAGACAACTCTAGCCTTCAACAACAACAACAAAATCCCAGCAACACAAGGAAGAAAATCTGATTTCCAGAATTACATAATATCAAATGTGCAGTTTTCAACAATAACAACAACAGAAACCCCACAAAGCATATAAAGAAACAGGGAAGTACAATTCATTCAAAAGAACAAAACAATTGACAGAAATCAGCCAGAAGGAAACCCAGGCAGACTGTCTTAAATAAGCTCAAAAAGCTAAAGAAAGATATGAAGAACTGAAGGAAATCAGAAGAACAATTTATAAACAAAATAAAGAAACAAATTTTATAAAGGAACCAAGCAAACATTCTGGAGCTGAAACATACATAATTGAAATAAAAAAAATTCACTAGAGCGGTTCAAAAACAGTTTTTAATAAACAGAAAAAAATGAATCAATGAACTTGAAGATAGCACAATTAAGATTATTGAATCTGAAAAGTAGAAAGTAAAGAAAATAAAGAAAAATGAATAGAGCCTAGGAGGCTAGTAGGACACCATCATGCATACCAACAAATATTATGGAAGACTTGGTAGAAAAGAAAGGGACAAAGCGATTATCTAAATAAATAATGGACAAAGCTTCCTAAATCTGAAGACAGACATGATTTACTTATCCAAAAGTCAATGAATTCCAAGCAGCATAAACTCAAAAAGATCCACACTGAGACACATCATAATCAAACTATTGGAAGTAAAAGACAAAAAGAAAATCCTAAAAGCAGCAGGAGGTGACTTGACAAGTACAAGGTATCCTCAATAAGATTAATAGCTGATTTCTCAACAGAAACCATGGAAGGCAGAAATCAATGGAACGACATAGTTAAAATGCTGAAGCCAGGCATGGTGGTGTGCACCTGGAGTCCCAGCTACTGGGGAGGCTGAGGCATGAGATCACTTGAGCCTACGAATTTGAGGCTTACAGTGAGCTATATCATGCCATTGCACTCCAGCCTGGGCAACAGAGCAAGACCTAATCTCTTAAAAAAAAAAAAAAAAAGGCTGAAAGGAAAAAAAATCCCTGTTAAACAAAAGTCCTATATCCAGCAAACTAACTGTCAAAACTGAGGGAGAAAGAAAGACATTCTCAGATAAATAAAAGCTGAGGAAGTTCATTACCACTAGACTTGCCCTGAAAGAAATGCTTCAAGTGAAAGCATGCTAAACAGTAACTCAAAGTTGAAATCTCTCTGGTACTGTTAAATGCATGAGCAAATATAAAAGCTAGTAGTACTGTATTTAGGGGTTGTGAATGTACTTTTTCTTTCACACATGACTTAAGAGAAATACACAGGCTGGGTGTGATGGCTCATGCCTGTAGTTCCCACACTTGGGGAGGCCGAGGTGGGTGGATCACTTGACTCGCTGGTCAGGAGTTTGAGATCAGCCTAGTTAACATGGTGAAACCCCGTCTCTACTAAAAATACAAAAATTAGGTAGGTGTGGTGGCACACGCCTGTAATCCCAGCTACTCAGAAGGCTGAGGCAGGAGATCACTTGAGCCTGGGAAGCAGAGGTTTCAGTGAGCCAAGATCACGCCACTGCACTCCAGCCTGGGTGACAGAGTGAGACTCTGTCTCAAAGAAGAAAAAAAAGGACAAATGCATGAAAAATAATTATCAGTCCATGTTACTGGGCACACAATGCATAAAATACATACTTTGTAAGAACATAAAGGGGGCAGATGGAGCTGTATAGAGACAGACATTTGTATGCTATTGAAGCTGATATTGATTTAAACATTATTATCAATTATGGATGTTACATATAATTCCCATGATAACCACAAAGAAAATATCTAAAAGCTATATATTCAAAAGGAAATGAGAAGGGAATCCAAACAATCCATTATTAAAAAGAAAAAAGATCAACTAATCACATAAGGTGGTAATCAAGGCAATGAGGAACAAAAGTATAAGGCAGAGAACAAACAGCAACATGGAAGAAGTGCTTGTCAGTAGTAACTTTAAATGTAAATTAAACTTTTCTGGCAGAAGGCAGAGACTGGCAGAATGGATGTAAAAACATTATATAACTATATATTCTCTACAAGAAATCAAGATTCAAAAACAAAAAGGTTGAAAGGGAAATGATTTAAAAATATATTAAATGTAAACAGTAAGCAAGAGAGAGCTGGAGGTGGCTACACTAATATCAGACAAAATGGATTTTAAGTCAAAAACTGTAACAAGACACAAAGGATGGCGATATAAAAGCCAGTTCAACAAGAAAATATAACAATTATAAACATATAAGCACCAAACAACAGGGCTCCAAAATACATGAAGAAAATATTGACAAAGCTGAAGGGGAAAACATAGCTTTACAATAATAGTTGGCTAATTCAATACACTGCACTTTCAGCATAGGACAGTATATCTGGAAGATCAATCAGGAAACAGAGGACTTACACAACACTATAAACCAACTAGACCTAACACTTCACCAGACAGCAGAATATACCTTCTTAAGTGCACAGGAATCATTTTCCAGAACAGACCACATGTCAGACCTCATAACAAGTCTCACATTTTAAGAAATTGAAATCTTACAAAGTTATCTTGTGGAATGAAGCTAGAAATTAACACCAAAAGAAAAATGGGAAAATTCACAAATATGTGGAAATTAAAACAACACCCTCCTTCAGCAACCAGGGGTCAAAAATGAAATCACAAGGGAAAGTAGAAGACACTTAGGGACTCATGAAAAGAAAATCACAACACAGAAAAAGTATGCAATGCAGTGAAGGCAGTGCTCAGAGGAAAGCTTACAGATGTAAAGGTTACATTAAAAAAGAAAAAAAGATCTCATATCAGCAGCCTGACTTTACACCTTAAGAAGCTAGAAAAAGAAGAACAAAGTAAACCCAAAGGTACTAGAAGGATGAAAATAATGAAGATTACAGTGAAGATAAATAGAGAATAGAAGAAAAGAAAAATCAATGAAATTAAGAGTTGGTTATTTGAAAAACTCAATAAAAATTGAGAAACCATGAGCTGAACTGACAGAGGGGAAAAAAAAGAAAAGACACAAATAACTAAAATTAGAAATAAAGGTGAGGACCACTGAGTTAGTGGATACTAAACCACCTGCTCATAAGGTAAATATACACACACATATCTCACATACATTATAATCCTACAAATAACTGATCCTAGCCGATTCTATTTTACAGAATGGAGAAATGAAACTCAAAAATGTTAAGTGACTTGCCTGAGACCATCTCACTAACAGGTGCCAGAGTTGAGATTTAAACCACTGCAAGTGGCTCTGAGGCCACAGATTTTGGTACTACACTGCACTACCCACTATCACTTACACCCTATGGTGGTCTCACAGCTCAAACAAGGCAGTGTGTTGTTACGGGCAATCTCAGCTAGGAAGGTGTGTGTCAGGTGACTCTCACTTTTTTTTTTTTTTTTTTTTGCCATTCTAAGTGTATGTACAAATGACCATGAAACCATTGCATTATTAATTCTCAGGTTACAAATAAATTTTACAAATAGGCAAATATGAAATCCATGAATAATGAGGATTGCCTGTTAGAGCAAACCAAATCTAACAGAATTCTAAAAGGATTATAACCAAAAGGGATTTATCCCAGGAATGCAAGGGTGGTTTAATATGAGAAAATTAATCAATATATTGCATTAGAAAAATTAAAGAAAGGAAAACCACAGGATCATCTCAATCAATGCAGAAAAGGCACTGATAAAATCTAACTCATGATTAAAACATTCAGCACACTGGGAATAGAAGAGAACTTCCTCAACATGATAAGGACATTTACGAAAAACTCACAGCTAATACACTCAAGTGTGATAAACTGAAGCTTTCAGCAACAAGATAAGGACGACTGCTTTCACCACTGCTGTTCAACATGGTACTGGAAGTTATAGTCTGAGTAATTAGACAAAAAACAAAAGGCATCCAAATCAGAAAGAAGTAAAACTATCACTATTCATTCACACTTCTATATATAGGAGATAATCCTATATATAGAAAATCCCAAAGAATCCACAGGAATGTTACTAGAGCTAATAAATTCAGCAAAGTTGCAGGATAACACATAAAAATCAGAGTGTTTCTACATACTAGCAATGTATACTAACCAAAAGTGATCTACAGGTTCATGCAATCCCTATCAAAATTCCAACAGCTGGCCGAGCATGGTGGCTCACGCCTGAAATCCCAGCACTTTGGGAGACCGAGGCTGGTGGATCACCTGAGGTCAGGAGTTCGAGAACAGCCTGACCAACATGGTGAAACCCTGTCTCTAATAAAAATGCAAAAATTAGCTGGGTGTGGTGGCAGGCGCCTGTAATCCCAGCTACTCGGGAAGCTGAAGCACAAAAATCACTTGAACCCAGGAGGCGGAGGTTGCACTGAGCCGAGATCATGCCACTGCACTCCAGCCTGGGCAACAGAGTGAGACTCTGTCTAAAAAAAAAAAAAAATTTCCAACAGTCTTTTTTGCAGAACCAGAAAGGCTTGTACTCAAATTCATATGGATTTGCAAAAGGTCCCAGAAAGTCAAAACAATCTTGAAAATGAAAAAGTTGGATATGTCACCCAAAAGATGAACAGAAAAAAGAAAAAAAAAATAGGTAAACTGAACTTTAACCAATTAAAAACTTGTGTGTTTCAAAGGACATTATCAAGCAAGTGAAAAGACAACATAAAAATATTTGCAAATCATATCTGGTAAGGGCTTAATAACCAGAATATACAAAGAACTCAACAAAACTCAACAACAACAACCCAATGAAAAATGGGCAAAGGACTAGACATTTCTCCAAAGAAGATATACAAATAGCTAATAAGCACATCAAGTGATGCTCATGGTACTCATTAGGAAAACACAAATGAAAATCACAATGAAATACTACTTTAAATCTATGAGGATGACTGTACTTTTAAAAATGGAAAATAAGTGCTGACGAGTGCTGCTGGTGGAAATGTAAAATGGTGTGGCCACTGTGTAAAATAGTTTGGCAGCTCCTCAAAAAGTTAAACATCAAATTACCATATGACCCAACAATGATCCACCATGTGACCCACAGGACCCACTCCTAGACATATATACCAAATACCTGAAAACAGGGACTCAATTATATACTTGAGTATCAAGGTACATTGCAGCATTATTCACAGTAGTCAAAATACGGAAACAACCCATGTGTCCACTAAGATGAATGGATACATAAAATGTGGTGTGTCTATGTAAGAGAATTATTCAGTCATAAACAGGAATAAAGTTCTGATACATGTTGATATACGGATGAACCTTGAAAAACTATGCTAAGTGAAGGAAGCCAGACACAAAAAGGACACATACTGTAAGATCTCCCTTATATCAAATATCTAGAATAGGCAAATTCATTGAGGCAGAAAGTAGAATAGAGATGTCCAGGGACTGGGGGAAGACAATGGGGAGTTTTTACATAATGGTTACAGAGCTTCTGTTTGGGGGAATTAAAAAGTTTTGGAGAGACAAAATACAAATACAAATATAACATTGTGAATAATGTCATGGAATTGTACACTTAAAATTGTTATAATGGCAAATGTTATGTTACATATATTTTTACCAGTTACAAAGTTTCTGTTTGGGGGAATTTAAAAGTTTTGGAGATACAAATACAGCATTGTGATTAATGTCAGGAAATTGTACACTTAAAATGGTTATAATGGCAAATGTTAGGTTACATATATATTTTATCACAAGAGAAAAGGACTGCAGATAGTATGGAAAGCATGCATGAATGCCAATCAAGATTTCTGAACAATGACTTTCCAGGTGTATCTATGCACTCTTACCAGTGACAGACCAAAAGTCACCCCAGAAGCCAGCAATATTTTAGTAAGTATGTTATGTATAAGCACACATAATTCGGAAAAGGAATTGGGACCGTTCTCTGAATATTTGTTCTTTGTGTTGAACCCATCATGGATGAGATCAATTAAGTAATTAAAAAGAGTCTTAAAGGTAAATGTCGTCACAGAAATATACTAAATTACCACAATGTTTTTGCTAAAATGCTAAAATAAGCTTATCTACTCCTTGTTTATACATGGAAGCAAACTCAAAATGTTAAAATTTGTTAAGAAAAGCTGCTGAATCCTGCACTTTTCCCCTCTGCTTTCTATAGAGATAGGTGGTGTCGACTTCTTACAACAATGCACAGCCATGTCCACGTCAGAGCATAGAAGGAATTGGGCAGGCTTCAGGAATCCGTGTATTCTGCTAAGGTATTTGTCCATTTAAAGCACCTGAATTTATCCTGACAAGGTGGTACTGGGCATGCAAGAAGAGAGAAACTCCCTTGTGAGCACAGAGGCGGAGCGGTGGGGTCACATTTGAATAACAAAATTCAGGACGTTTTTGTTGTTGTCTACATAACTGAGACAAATATTAATCTGAAAACTCACTGAAAATATTTTGCACATTATGAAGAGAGCCGAAAACACATGAAATAGGGTTTCATTTTCCATACTAGACGGCAGCAGTGAGTGGCAAAGGGCCCTCTTATCTCACTGTCTGGATTCTACCCACATACTTTGACGCATTCAGATAGATTCCAGAGAATGGCTTCTGGTGGCTCCTGGAGACCCAAGTCGCTTTCATTGCCGGTATTAGAAATTCTTGGTATTCAACCAAAATAAAGAAAATGGTAAAACAGCTTTTGTACTTTACAAGTGTACACAAGTGAATTGGTTCTCAGGCTGGTTATTCCAAAACTATTGACAGATGAATGATAGCATTGATTTCCCCCCCAGATTAACTCTGTAGCTTCATTAATGCTTTTTATATCTCTATTTAAGCTGAATGATATTCCATTTATGGCGATAATAATATTTACTTTTAAAAGAAAAGGTTGTTAAGAAGCTGATTTGGCCAGGCACAGTGGCTCACATCTATAATCCCAACACTTTGGGAGGCTGAGGTGGGTGAATCACCTGAGCCCAGGAGTTCAAGACCACCCTGGGTGACATAGTGAGATGCCCCCCGCCAACCCTATCTCTACAGAAGAAAAAAAGAAAGAAAAAAAAATGAGCCAGGCATTGTGGTGTGCGCCTGTAGTCCTAGCTACTCAGCTACTCAGGAAGCTGAGCTGGGAGGATCGTTTGAGCCCAGGAGGTCAAGGTTGTAGTGAGCCATTTACACTACTGCACTCCAGCCTGGGTGACAGAGCAAGACCCTCTCTCGAAAAAATAGATAAATAAAAAGCTGATTTATTTAAAGCCAAAAAGTAACCATTTGGCTGGTACATACGTTATTGCAACAACCACCAAGAACAACTAAAATTTGGAAAATTATTATATGGCTACAATTACCTCAAACAATGTAGGTGCGTATTTTAATCTATGTACTCTGAAAGGAGCATGCTTTAAATTTGGTAAGCCACAAATATTAGGAACACATGGAAACCCAAGGATTGCTCCCCCTCCCCCTGCCCCGCAACACAGAGTCTTGCTCTATAGCTCGGGCTGGAGTACAGTGGTGTGATCTCAGTACACTGCAACCTCCGCCTCCCGGGTTGTTCAAGTGATTCTCATGCCTCAGCCCCCTGAATAGCTGGGATTACAGGTGCACGCCACCATGCCCAACTAATTTTTGTATTATTAGTAGAGATGGGGTTTCACCATGTTGACCAGGATGATCTCAAACTCCTGACCTCGTGATCTGCCAGCCTCGGCCTCCCAAAGTGCTGGGATTACAGGTGTAAGCCACTACACTGGGCCACAAGGAATGCTTTTATATAAAGAATTCCCATATGACCCACTGGGCATGGGGTGGCTGAGGCAGGAGAATCACTTGAACCCAGGAGGTAGAGGTTGCAGTAAGCCAAGATCATACCACTGCACTCCAGCCTGGGAGACAGAGTGAGACTCCAACTCAAAAAATACGTAAATATATATATCCCACATGACCATGATAATCACCTCTCCTCTGATGTACATTTTGTTTTGCTTTTTTCTTGACAGAGCTGTTGTCTTAAGATTTACATTTTGTATACCTCAACTTGCACTTGGACCATAAAGGCACTAGAACCACAAAGATGAAACGGCAAGAAAGAAATGAATAACGATAAAGGTAAAATGAGATTCTACATGACATCATTAATAAGATGAATACAATCAAAAGCCAGGTTAGAAAAGTTAAAGATGGCTCCCACTGCTATTAATACTGAAACCTATTCTGGGTCAAGAACTGAGTAAGATGTAAGACAGTTCTGGCGGGCCGGGCGCGGTGGCTCAAGCCTGTAATCCCAGCACTTTGGGAGGCTGAGACGGGCGGATCACGAGGTCAGGAGATCGAGACCATCCTAACATGGGCTAACACGGTGAAACCCCGTCTCCACTAAAAAATACAAAAAGCTAGCCAGGCGAGGTGGCGGGCGCCTGTCGTCCCAGCTATTCGGGAGGCTGAGGCTGAAGAATGGCATAAACCCGGGAGGCGGAGCTTGCAGTGAGCCACTGCATGCCAGCCTGGGCGACAGAGCGAGACTCCGTCTCCAAAAAAAAAAAAAAAAAAAAGATGTAAGACAGTTCTGGTTGTGGATGTCACATTCCGGATGTGAGGCAAGGCCTGTGGATGTTTTACAGATTTCAAGATGTCTGATGATTCCCGTGTTTCCGCACGCTGCAGGCTGCCGCTCTGCCTTACTGTCCACTATATTTCCATTTCCACAGGCGTTTTGCAGGACTGTTTCCATACCTGCAATTAAGTTATCTCAGTCATCTTGTGGGCATCACTTCCAATCACTTCCCAGCGCACTCACAAGGGAACCGGTTTAATTTGGTCCTATTTTTCTTCATACAGCTCCTCAAAGTTTTCCTGTCTACGTAACCTCTTCTTAAATACAATCTGGTGGGGGGAACATAACATCCACTAGTGAGAGGGCCGTGGTGAAGATCAAAGTCCCTCGATTCCCTCACTGGGATGCCTCCCGAAGGTCCAAGAGCCAAACCTCAGGACCCCAGAAGGCCTGATGCTGCCAGAGAGCGAGAGAGGAAAACAGCGGAATCCAACCCGCAGAGGAGCCCATCTCTTTACCATGGTACAGGCTGGCTTCAGAACGTTGAACCTGATACGTAAAACTTGCTGTGAGGAGGGAGAAAAGCCCAGCTTTACAGCCAGACATCAGGGGAACTGTCTTTAACATCTTTTGTCTCACCACAGGGGAAATCGGGTACTTTTCAGTCACTTTCAAGTCACAGAGGTGTATCCAGAGCCCTGAAATAACCGGGAAATGCTACAACTGCTGAAAAACCACACTTTAAAATCGACCTGTTGGGTGCACTTATGCACTTTTAGAGAAAATCTAGATCTCTGTGCTGGCATGTGTGGCTCTAACAGCTCTCTGTGCACCTGTGTGGCCACAGGATGAATCACCAGAGAGCACACAGAGGGAGATGGATTAGGAATCAGCCTGCATTCCCCATCACTGGCCTAGGACGGCCCCTCTCCTCGTTTCCCTGCCTACTCAGCCTTCCGTAATGACTCTTGTCCTGCTGAAGTCACGACCAGACCTTCCACTCCACCACCACCATCTGGTCCATTCCCATGATACAGGGTTTCTCCACTCAGCGCTGCTGGCATGCGGGGCCAGATAACTCTTGGTTGTGGAGTCGTCCCTACGCACGGCAGGATGTTCAGCAGAATCCCTGGCCTCTACCCAGAAGATGCCAGGAGCACGGCCCCTCACCCGGCCTGGCCATGACCATCACAAAATGTCTCCAGACATTGCCAAATGTCCCTTGGGGGTGACTCTGATCTACCTCCCCCTCTGAAAACCACTGTCATAAACACCTGATATCAGATTATGAGATCAGAGGAGAAATAAGCAGAGATCAGGGAAGACGGCATCACGAGTAACCTCTCTGACCTGAAGTTCTTAACTACAAAACTGCAGATACCTGAGCCTCAAGATGTTGTCATGATGAGACCTGTAAAACAATGAGCTGGACCCCAAACACCGCAAGGTCCCAACACGTGAAGGTTGACAACTTACCGGAAAGAAAAAGGGCAGAAGTCACCACTATCTGGTAGACATGTCAAATTTTTAAGTCTGGGCAAACCCCTCAGCCACCTGTCCAATGAGGGACTGGGAACATCTTAACAAAGGAAGCTTGAGAACCAATGACTGACACACATAAGTAGTAATTCCTTACCTCTATGAATTGAGTACGAATAAAGCATCCCCAAGTCTCAACATACACGTGAGATTTTAATGATTTATAATAAAAGCATTAAATCCAATGCACATAAATAACATCCCTATTCACAAAAAATGAAAAACTGTTGAAGAGCTACACAGAGAGAGAGAGAGAGAACCTAAAAAGAAAAAGAGCCAGGTAGCATTTCCATTATCAAGGTATAAAAACAGTTGGATTTACGGACAATACTCAGACTCCCAGTGCTCCTCTCTGCGGGGTACAGGGAAGCACTCTCAATTCACAAGGACCTACAGAGGAGAGCAGGGACACCGCACCTGCATTAACTTTCACAACAGACCTGTGGTCTTAAAGGCAGGAGGGGATCGATCCCTGGAAAAAGAAAAAGTAACTGAAAAATTAAGGCCTTGTGCCGCTGTCTTCGGTCACCTGGTAACACAGTTACACTCAAGTTAACATGATTTTTACATCCACAGTTTAAATGCTAAGCAATTGTGATCAGAGCCAGCTTTCACACCTTACCCATTTAGCGTCTTTACTATGATACAACTATGCCTCCCTCCTGAAGAAGGAAAATTAATTTGGTGATAAAAATGCCCAGACAAAGCATGATAAGCATAACATGAGGAGGAAAACAAGGGACCCACAAGAGAAATGTCCGTTTGCTCATAGAAGACAATCAAATTGTGTCCCAAAAGTCAATAAACTCTATGCATCTACTGAATACATCTCCAACCTCAGACTGACATTGAAGAAATTCATAACACCTCCACGGTCCATATAATCAACAAAGGGCAAAGACTGCCGACTAATTCAGCTGTCCACTGTACATACATCACACAGCGTTAACACAGGGCGGTATCAAACATGCCTTCAAAAGGCTTAGAAAATCTCCCTTTCATAGAAACAGTCTTTCTTAGAAAGGTTTAACAATATCGACACCATTTATACTGCCCACACTCCCTTTCTTGGTGTTTTCTGTTTTATTTATTTTATTTTATTTTTTGAGACGGGCTCACTCTATCACCCAGGCTAGAATGCAGTGGCACAATCTCCACTCACTGCAGCCTCAACCACCAGGCTCAAGTGATCCTCCCATTTCAGCCTCCCGAGTAGCTAGGACTACAGGTGTGTGCCACCGTGCCCAGCTAATTTTTGTATTTTTTGTAGAGATGGGGTTTTGCCATGTTGCCCAGGCTGGTCTTGAACCCTGGACTCCAGCAATCTGCCCACCTCAGCCTCCCAAAGTGCTGGGATTACAGGCGTAAGCCACTGTGCCTGGCCTCTTTTCCATATTACATGTAAATAGTTAGCTACTATCTTAAGCATTTAAAGGCTGACAAAACATAACTTTAGTTGTAGCCATAAAACAAGAATTACCAATGAATGCCTAAACGTTTTAAAATCTCAGA